>NC_140565.1:19630505-20905505 GCF_057381845.1 Rhamphochromis longiceps | reverse complement strand
ACACTCGGATATCTGAGCGTCACCGTGAAAACATAATCGGACATTTGATATTTGATTGAATTTTATTGTTTTGCCTTTGGGGTGGCACCTGGGGTGGCCAGTCTGGTTTGGGGGGTGGCCTGTGCCCCCCCAGGCCACCCCGCTGGACACGCCATTGACAATAACCAACTTCTGGAGAAGTCCCTCCTCCACTGAGCTCTTTAGATATTTACCTTGCATGTCATGCAGACTACAGTAACCACTAAAGCGCACTCCCCCCCTCCCCCCCCCCCCAAAACAAAACTAAACAAAACAAAAAACAAAACACAAAACCTTAAAACAATGCTGTAAACCCAGAAACCGAGAATGTCCTTTTGCATTTCTTGTACAACGTTAGCAGCCAGCACGGCACACCTTGTAGCTCGGGTTTATCTGAAAACGACCTAAGGTTACTGAGGGTTTAAGCCATGCTGCGAGTATTAAAACGGTGTGAAATCTCCCCAGGCTACAACGAGAACACTGTTCACACAAATGTTAGGCGCTTTTCCAAAGCGGCGGAGCTAACAGCTAGGAGCTGGCTAAAGTTAGCTAAGCAGCTTACGTAAAAAAAAATCACTCGTTTGCAGAGACTGTTAGCATTTATTTCAACGCTGAAAATCCTACCAAAGGTTATTAAAAGCTTTGATCTATGTAACTTACCTCTGTACAGTAGCTAGCCAAGAATCAGCTAGTCACTGACGGTCGCCACTTAGCATTTGAGTTCCCTTTTTTGAGTGACGAGTGCTGGTTAGAAAGCCGACTGGTGGGTGGGCAGTTTAGTAGTTTTGTCCCTTTCGGCTTGCCGTAGAAGATTTGTTGTGGTTTTGTTGTATCAGGAAGCACATTTGAAGTTAGCTCGCTGGACTAATTTTGATTTAAGGTCTTACTTCGCTATTATAAGTCGTTATTAAGGACGGCTCTCTTTATCGATCATTGATTGCTTTTGCATCGCGAAGCTGGGGCGGGTTTCCTACCTGCTTATGGCGTGTTTTTGTTTGTGATAAGATGCATTAGTCAGCTCAACTACAATAGCTTAGGGACAAGGTGCAGCATGAAACCCATGATAATGAGGTAAGCTGCAACGAGATGTTGTCACGAGTGTTTAAATTGTCTTAGCTCAAAGATTTCTAAGTGGTGTTTAACTACAGAGACTACAGAGATTTTAAACCTACGCAGTTTCCCTGTTCAGTTACCATCTATTCACACCAACTAAACCTAATGCAGTCTGAAATGCAGTGTTTAGTTTTTTTCGGAAAGTTATTTATTTAGTTAGTTAATGTAAGGAGAATTAATGAAAACAATATCACATTTCACGTAGACAAATATCGTTACCAATGGTGATGGACAAATTGACAGGTGAGGTCAGACAGGAGTCTCGCTGGTATATGATGTTTGCAGACAACGTTGGGATTTGTACTTAGAGGAAAGAGCAAGTGGGAGAGAACCTGAAAAGGTGCAGGTATTGTCCGGAGAAAAGAGGAATGAAAGTTAGTAAACTAAGAGGGAGAGGAAAGGTAATGAATGTCGATGGGCTACATACCTGGATTCAACCATCCAAAACAAGGCAGGTAGGGTGGGAGTGTTACGAATGTCAGGGGCGATTAGTGGCAGAAGGATACCAGCAAGAGTGAAAGGGAAGTTTTACTAGATGGTTTGCAAGTTAGACCTCCTTTCATTTATGGTTTGGAGACGGTGGCACTGACAAAAAAACAAACAAAAAAACAGGAGGCACAGCTGGAGGTGCCAGAGGTGAGAATGTTAAGATTTTATTTAGGTTTAGGTTTATTTTGTTTAGGTTTAGAGCTAGAGAGTTAGAGAGGCAAGGCTGAAATGCTTTGGATATGTGGAAAGCAGGAGTAGTGGATGGATACAGAGCTGCCAGGCAGTAGGAAAAGAGGAAGACCATAGAGGAGCTTTGTTGATGTATAGTGAAAGAGGACATGCGGAGAGTTGGTGTGCCAGAGGACAATTCTGAGGATAGGGTCCGATGGGGGCAGAAGCAGCTGAAAGAAGAAGAAGAAGAAATATTGTGACCAAAATATTCTACATGAAGTATTTTATTATAATAGAATAATAACACACAATTTGATAAGAAAGGAAAATGTAGTGTAAAAAATATAGAATACTAAATTTGAGTGTAAGACTAACAGCTCAGTTTATTTTATGTGTTATTAGCATGATACTAGCTGTATTTATTTATACTACTGACAGTTTATATAACAGCTATCATCAGCACTATATCCCCAACTTAAATGTGCTATTCCAATCAATATGATAACAGTAATCTGATCTTGCTTTGTGCTCTGCGTAGGCAGTGTGTGCTTCATGGACCGAGTGGATAATGTCTGTGATCCTGTTTGCCTTTGTGGTTCGGGTCAGGGATGGACTCCCCCTGTCAGCCTCCACAGACTTTGAACACAACCGAGAGCTCCAGCAGAGGAAGCAGCAGATTAAGACCATCAGCAAGGCGCTGGCCCGCTTCCCCGACAGAGGGACCATTAAGGGCCAGGAGCTCAATATATAGTAAGCACGCAACAAATGAAAAGCAGCAGCAGCAGCACACAGATTCATAAGAACCTGTCTAACTGCAAAAATGCACAACACACAGCCTTAAAGCAAATCGGCACGTATTTGGTTTTGTGGTACGGTCGACATACGCAGTGTTGTCCATGTGAACAGAGGGGCATCCACGTCACGCTGCTTCAGGCTGTTTGTTTACTAAACACCTTTTCTCCTCTCACCTGTTCAGCTTCGTCTCTTCAGAGGGTGTATCCTACATGACTGTGTGTCACTGCAGCCTCCCTGTTGCTAAAGCCTTCTGCTTCCTGGAAGATCTGCGCTGGGAGTTCACAGCATGCTTCAAAAGCACTGTTGTTGCCTTGGCAGCCAGGCCATATCCATTTTTGGAATTTGGTGAGGGGAGCGAAATTGCCTCATATAGATTTGATAGTGTCTTTTGGGATTGCAAAAGTTTTTTCTTTCTTTTGCTTTAAATTTAAGATGTGTTAACACACAATTAAATAAATTAAATCTTTGAATTTACCTCTGAATCTTGCTGCCAACTGACAGACAGCATTATTCAGAAGCTGAAGCAGCAGTACAACCACAGTGGTGGCCCGGCCCTAGAGGTGACTTTGGCAGAAGTCCAGGAGGAGCTGAGGATCCATCCACCTCAAGTAATAAACCTGGATGAGGTGGAGCTAACCAATGGCACTGCAAATGGGCACATGGAGCAGGGTCCTGGATCTGGTAAGGCTAAAAGCACTTGAAACAGAGCACTCTGCTTCCTGCCTTTGACAGCCAGTATGAATTCTTTGTAATGCAGGAATGAGGATATTTTCTTGCTTCTCATTGTGTTTTCTTGTTTTGAAGTGTTTATATTGTCGCTTTCTTGTGTTTAACAGGTCAAAATCAAAGACTGGAACCAGTGACGGCCCCGGGCATCCTCTCTCTCATCCTCAATATCATGTGTGCGTCTTTGAATGTTATCCGTGGGGTTCACCTCATGGAGTACACGTTCCAGGTACAATTAGTGCTGGCATCTGATTACTGTCATTTCAAATATTATTAATGGTGCTGTTTATTTGGGGAGTCTAAATGATGTGAAAAACAATCATAAGTTGTAACTTTCTCTCTTGCATAGCAAACCAGTTTGTTTGTTTGTTTGTTTAAGTCGGGATATTTGGAAATAGGCTTGCGTAAGCTAATTTTAATTACAGATAAGGTAAGCTGGCTGAACTGACCGCTGTGCATTAGCATTTTACGGTGAAAGCTGAGTTGTTATCATGAGGTGTGCACAAATTGGGTGAATTAATCAGAAATAAACGCAGCAAGCCGACTGAGACCGGAAAACAAATCAACTTTTTTAAAAGTTTATGTATTATTTTTGTTTTCGCAGGATGATTATGAAAGCATTTGGAATGTTGTGGCATTTCTCCTGGCATTTGCTTGCTGTGTTTTTCAGGTAAATAGTAGTTCACATAGTAGCTTGACTCTTGATTGCAAACAGAAATATGCTGCCGTCCATCTTTCTCTGACGCTTCTCCGTGTGAATCGCTCCGTAGTGCCACCTCTACCTTTTCCACTCATCTGTGAAGAAACTGAAGTGCTTCACTCTGTTAAGTGTGATCGTCCTATGCAACTTGCACCTGCTCGGCTTGAGAAACGCGTGGCAGCTCCTCTTCCACGTTTCCGTTGCCTCCTTGTCTACCGTGCTCATCCTGACTCGCAAAGTCCAAGACAGAACCAGCGACTGTGGCGTCTGAGGAGCGCAGGACAGCGAAATTTGTTGCACCGCTGCAGTTTTCAGTGCAGGCGAGAAAGAGCGAGGACGTAATCGGCTCGATCCACGATAACGAAGATGTCTTGTGGATTTTTAACAAAAGATTGAAAAAGTACAATAACAGGCTCGTATTTTCTCATGTGCAGTATGTACTCCAACTTTCTGTACATTTGTGTACAACAAGAATATCGGAAAATGCAGTGATTTTTGGATTCTTAAAATGCTCCGATTAACCTCAAACCAGGAAAAAATGCATATGAAGAACAACACTGATGAATCCCAGTCAAGCCCAACTTTTGGGAAAAGTTTTTTTTTTTTTTTTTTTTTTTTTTTTTCTTTTTAAATGACATCAGAAACAGCAGTATGCGACATTACGTGATGGCAGAGCTTCAGTTCATCCTTTGTCATTTTTTTTTTTTTTTTTTTTTTTAATAAATAGGACAGGGGGAATGAATGAGAGAGAGAGGGGGAGAGAAAGAAAGAAAACCAAAGGGGAGAAGAGACGGTGAGAAGGGGGGGGGAAGAGAGAGAAAAAAAAAAAAAGAACTCCTGGGTCACTTGTATGGAGAGAAAAAAAAAAAACAAACAAAAAAAAACAAACAGAGGAGACAGCAAACAACAAAGAGCAACATAATAATAGAGAAAACAAAGCACCATCACAATAAACTAGCTAGTCATAGATATCAATATTTACTAAATAATAAACGATATTGTGCAGCACGCAAGATAGACAGCGCACAGTGTGCTTTGAGGTAGCAGCCAAGAAAGCTTTAGTCCGCGTCTGTGAATACCCATGTGTGCATACCTGTGTGGATCAGCATGCTTGCATTCCAAAGGTTTCTCCATGTAATGATCTGCTAGGGAGTGTGGGGGGGCCACAGCCCCGTCCTCCAGGGTGTGAAGCGGGTATGGAGGAGATCAAAACTCCAGACATCCAGAGGCCCCCAGAACACAAGAGACCATGGAAGACCAACAGAGGGGCAGCCGCTGGGAAAAGTTTTGAAAGAAGATGGAAGAGCTTTTTTTCAGTCAAAGTTTTTCCCGTTATGTTGGTGGGTTTATAATTGAATGCATTTGTTCTCACACCCAGCTCAGTATTTCTGTTGTCACAGAGCACTGATTAGCTTTTCATAATCATTTTACACTCAGTGACATCAAGTTAAAATTGATTTCAGTTGTACTTTTCCCAGAAAATAAGATAGTCCGTCCTGCGCTGGTAGGCGTATGATAACTAAATTATTTAATGTAGCTTAACTGAATTACTCTATAGCCTAAAAAGGAAAAAAAAAAATCAAATGTGTAAATATAAAGCTATGGTTGCTCTACTTCTTTCTGTGTGGCAGTGCAAATATGGTTGATGGGTTTGGTTTATTTTGTTATATATTTTATAGCCAGTGCTCAGCTTCTCGTTGCAAAGGTTCACATTTAAGGGCTTCATTATTTAGCAACTTCACAGTCTGTTCTGAAAGGGAATGTGTTAATCATATGTTCAGCTGTGGTTTGATTTTGAGGTTTGTTTGTTTTTTTAACAACGACTCATTTTAGACCCCTCGTTAGAAGAAAGTTGTTTCACCTCATCTCCAAAATAAGCTTGCTGTTGATCTCTAAATTGTGATGATATCAATATGCTTGTTTTATTAAGCTATTGCTAAGGTCGGCCTTAGCTGTTCTTCCTGAGGCCTGTACTATGAAGAAAGTTCAACATACCAGGGTGTCTTTATGCTACCTGTTCACTTTTGCTAACGCTGGCATTCAGCAGTCACGTGAAGCTAATTATTGACTCCCTGAAGTTAACCCAGGGTCTCCTTTGGACCTTCAATTGAAAGGGGTGGTGTTGGCAGTATCTGACCAATCACAAACGTGGACAACTGCTGGCAGTATAGCAGCTGATTTTACAAAGGAAGATAAAATAATACAATGGGGGAAACATGAAAAGGTTAAACACATAAAAGAGACTGAAAGCAACACACCCACTGCAGACAAAGGAGCAAGATGAGTGTCTGCCAAATCCAGCTTCATAGTACGGGCCTTGGGAGTCTGGTATGCATTCACAAAGATGCAAAAAGAAGAAGCAAGCCCTTCTTATAAAGGTATTATTAAAATTCATAGACAAGAACATGAAAGGTTTTTTTTTTTTAACTACCTATAACAGGATATTAAACAGCATATTTTGTATTGAATGTACGCATTTCCAACAATAAGTAATCCTTCTTCTCCAGTGTAATTCCTATTTCATGTTTCCACATATGAGAAAGTATGCGAACGTGTAAAAGCACTGATTATATTGCAGTTTGTTAGAAAAACTGCACTATTTATGGAGACAGTTATGGAAATTATCCTTTGAATATGTTCCTGTTTTCTGTTTACCTATTGGTTTGTTTCAAAAGCCTCTATTTCCTAGGGAGTGGAGTAGATCCAATATTTGTTTCTCACATTGATGTAAACATAGAAATCTAGATAAATACCACTGCTGTGCTGCTGAAGAAGTAGACTAAGAATAATTTTACTGTCAGTTTTTGTTTTTCTTACGCACTCCGTTTTTAATGGCTAAAAGTTGCACTCAATATCAGAGGAAGTAGATCGTTAGTTTTATAGAGTTAGTTAAACATGTAGCATCAGGAATTATGTAAAATCCATCCTTTCTTTTTTAATGTTTGATCCCTTGTTCGAGGACTTTTAAAGGCTGCATTTCTTACAGCAATCCGAAGGTCTTTAACTTTATTGCACTGTTAGAGAGGGACAAAAAAGCTTATTAGTTTTATTGTAATGTAGCTTCAGTTTACACATGTGTGCCCTTTAGTAATGCTAGACTTTACTTTTTTCTTAAAAAGGTTGTTTTATCCTGAACTCCTGGCATTTGCTTGATGAAAAGCCTTTAGATTCACTGAAGTTCACTGGGGCTGCGAGGTTTCAAGTAGATTAGGGAATAGTGAACTGTTCAAACAACATAATTTTGTTTTTAATTGTTATGCTACTGATTAATTGAGTCCAACTGTTATATTGGCGCGGCGGGTATGTTCGCTGTTGATATCGGCATCTATGTATAACCATCCTAAATAAAAATTAAAAAGTAAAGGAGAGATGGAGAACACGCCCTTCATCCATGGTATGAATGTTGGTGTAGTGTGTGAACCAGAGGACCCTCTGCAACATCTCTGTGGGCAGCATTAGTGTGAACGCCACAAACACAACCAGCTGATCTGAGTAGAGTCTGGCTGAGCATAAACGAGTAATCTGCAACTTGTTGTGACAATAAAGCAAGATTATTTTTAAAGTACGCTGTCATGATATAAGGACTCATAAAGAAATTACAGATAACAAATGTTCGGGAACTTTATGTTTTGTGAAGCCAGAAGAAAAAATATTGTTCGGTATTGGTTTTAAAAATCCTATGCCTGTCAGCCGCTACTGGATATTTTGTGCGTAGGATTTTGGTGATGCTAATATTTTTGATATGTAGGAGGTTTTACTGATTCAGCATTTTCCAGTAGAGAAACTGTATTTAAATACACTGCTGACCAAATGATTTGTAACAAAATGTTTTTAAGATGTTGAACCAAACCATTTGGAGCATTTTTTTTTCCTCTTGAAATGAAAACGAAGGATAAAGTTTGTTTTTAGAAGAAAACATACAGTGCAAATGCAGCCTGTAACTGAAATGTGACAGTTTTCAAGTTTGCAGGTTAGAAAACCCTTTATGTTCGCGAGACCAGCCTGAGTCTCTAATCCTTGGACGGTTTCTCTTTTAAAATGAAGAACAGTTATTTGTATAAATTGTGGGTTTACTGTTTTGTGACTCTATTTATAATGATTGAAAATGATGGAACTGTGTCATTTATTGTAACTGCCAAAAACGCTTTTGATTACAGGGCATTTTCCCCATCTGGTAAAACTGACATTTCATTAATAAATAGTGTCTTTTTTTCCATTTCCTTATTTTTGCTTTGTGAGTTCATGGCAGGAAAACCTGCAGCAGTGATTGAACAGTACCAACATGAAAAATGTTAATTACTTTGACTAATGGGCCCATTTAACTTTTATATATGTCTATATGCAGAATTTTAAATCTGAAATTGCATGCAAAACAAATCAAAAAAGATTTTGGCCAAGTAACCAAATTAGAAATAATATGCCAATAATATGCCACAGCACACCTGAAACACTGACCACACTGAGTGTACTTTCCAAATATTACACCAGATGGAGCTCTTACAGTGTCAAAGAGACTTGCAGTCACTGACAGAAACAAATGAAACTCAAAAATGTTTTGAAGCTTTTAAACACATGGAGAATATTGTGGAACAGCCCTGTGACACTAGATAATATAGTAAATATAGTTTTATTTATGTATTTAACATCAAAGATAGAATAAAGCCTGTTGGGAAGGGAGAAAATGTGCATAAAACTACTAGTGTTGCAACAGGTTACACAACACACTTGATAGAGAAGCTTTAAAGTTATGACATTAACCCTTGTATGGTGTTCAGGTCTGTGAGACCCGTTTTCAGTTTTTCTCAAGAGAAAAATTAAACAATTAATTATTTTTTCAACCTGAAATTCATTGGCTTTGGCTTATTTTCTGTGAAGAACATAAATCCGAACTAATTTTCAATGACCTCATACTGTACCTCCCCCCACGCATTTACATTACATACAAGGTGTTCGGGTCCACTGGACCCAGGTCTAATAAAAGTGTTGAAAGTGCAGGTCCTGTGTTCCCACACTCTGTCTTCCTCCTTTCTGGTGCTGCTGATAGTGTTTTCTTCCCCTCCTGCTCCCGCACAAAGTTGCAACATTGTTGAAAATTCAACTATCAACACCGTCTGCTCTTACATTCCCACACATTTTACCCTCTTTCTTGAGGGATCCAAATTTTATTTTCTCATACCCTGTCCCACCTGCAAATTAGGGGCATAATACTATAAATAAGACTTTGCCAGTGTGGTTCCTTATCACAACTGATCAAGATGGCAAAAGATTATCTGCTGCGAGGGCCATCCAATTGATTTTGGAAGAGGGGCTTCGGATGATGATGTTGACAAAGAGGTTTCAGAATATTTCACATTTCTGAAAATTCAGTCTGACAGTGACTTTGAAGAAGAGGATGAGGTTGAGCATCATTTAGTAACAAAACGAAGACGAGCACCCCATCTGCTGCCAGCTCCAGGACCAGAACAAGCCCACCAGACAGCAAGTGAAGAAATATGGATGTCAATAACTGGTGAAATTGAATGGTCTTCTTGCCCAAGAAATGAGCCACCCTGCAGAGCTGTTACTGTGATAAGCCAGGGCCAACATGGCTGACAGTTACTCATGTGCAGGACATCAAGTCTTCATTTGAGCTTTTCATCCCAGATTCCATCCAGAAAATTATTCTGGATTGCAGTAATCTAGAAGGAAGGTGTGTTTTTGGAGAGAGGTGGAAGGAGATGGACCAAATTCAATTCAAAGGCCTACTTTGGGGTTCTTATCCTTGCAGGAGTTTTCAGGTCCAAAGGGGAATCCACAGAATCCCTGTGGGATGCAGAAACCGGCAAGAACCTTTCCGTTCATCAGTGTCTCTGGAAAACTTCCACAAAATTTCCAGGATTATCCGTTATGATAACCGAGACGACAGACCAGCTCGACGGCAGTGAGACAAGCTAGCTGCCATCAGGACAGTGTGGGATAAGTGTGTGCGCCACCTCCCCCTGTTTTACAAACCTGGGCCTAATGTCACCATTGATGAGCAGCTGATCCCATTTAGTTGTGAAACATATTGCTTCACGTGTAAATGTGTTCCACTCACTCCACTTGATTATAACTGATTTATTTTTTTATAACATTTTATAAAAAAACAAAAACAAAAAAAAACGAGAAGCACATTAATTCATAAATGTGATCTAACAAAGGTAAAGGGAAAAAATTAACCATGTTTGCTGTTCATATGGCTTGTAATTGGGATGAAGTAAACATCTGTTGAGTAATTTAACATAAAATTGTTTGATAGTGTTGATTTGGAAAGCCAAAACTCTAGCGGGTCCACCAGACCCATGAACACTGGCTGAGTAACAAAAATATGAACACCACACAAGGGTTAAACATGGATTAAATAAAGTCCACATATATCCTTACCAACCACTTTATGATATTGTTGTTCATTCAAATATCTAATCAGCCAATCACATTGCAGCAAATGAGTGCATTTAGTATTGGAGATGATCTGCTGAAGTTCCAACTGAGAGTCAGAATAGAGAACAAAGGTGATTTATATGAGTTTGAATGTGGGATGGTTGTTGGGGTCAGACGGGCTGGTCTGGTTATTTCAGAAACTGCTGATTTACTGGGATTTTCCCACATTACCATCTCTAGGGTTTACAGAAAATGGTCTGAAAATATCCAGTGAGCAACAGTTATCTGTTGATGCCAGAGGTCAGAGGAGAATGACCAAGTTGATAGGAAGGCAGCACTAGCTCAAATAACCGATCATTACAGCCAAGATATGCACATATTACTTTAAACCTTGAAGAAGAAGCAGAAGATGACATTGGGTGTCACTCCTGTCAGCAAAGAACAGGAAACGGAGGATACCGTTCACACGAGGTCACCAAAATTGGACAACAGAAGACTGGAAAAACTTCTGATGAGTTTTGATCTCTGCTGTGATAGTTGGATGGTACAGTCTAAATTTGGCGTGCCCCCAACATGAAAGCACGGATCCATCCTGCCTTGTATAAACTGTTCAGGCTGATGGTGGTGTACTGGTGTAGGATGTTTTTCTTGGCACACTTTGGCCCTTCAGTACAATATGAGCATCATTTAAACACCGCAGCATAAATAAGTATCCTTCCTCACCATGTCCATCCCTTTATGACTGCGGCGTACCCATCTTGTAATGCTTGCTTCCAGCAGGATAACACAACATGTCATAAAACTCAAATAATCTCAGACTGGTTACTTGAACATGACATGACTGAATCCACTATACTCAAATGGCCTCCACAATCACCACATCTCAATCCAAAAGAGCACCTTTGGGTTTGGGTGTTTTGTGTCACGGATGGATGCGCAGCCAACAAATCTGCAGAAACTGGGATGCTATTATGTCAGCATGGACTAAACCTATGTGATGAATGTTTCCAATGACGTGTTAGTGAGGAATAAAGGCCATTCAGAATGCAGAAGGATCTCCAGCCTGACCTTATGAATGTGTCGATTCAGATTAGCTGGTGCTGACTCGAACAAACAATATGCTTTTTATGCCATAAAAGAAGCCTTAGAAGATTAGGGTGTAAACGCACTGTATAGGATGTTTATATTAAATCCTCAGAGTCTTTGTTTCTAATGAATATTTTAGAATATTACAAAAAAATCAGGCTTCTTTGACTAAATGTAAATTGATTTTTAAAAAGAAGCTGTTTACAGTATTTTCCTGTGTCTGGGAAAATTAAGCATTCCACATTAGGGTCAGTGTTCAGAGTCATTGATGTGCTTTTCAGGGGTTTAAATCTTTATGCAGCTGAAGGTACAGGACCAGCCTTGAGAGTAATGAGAAAAGCTGTCAGTCTTTTATTAAATAAAAATAAAGTGTCTTGTATCTGTTCTTCTCTTGTTGTTGGTGTCTGAATCTTAACATTTGGTCCAGAACATATTCAGCCTTTGATGCCAGGCTCTGCAGAGATGGGAATGATGCTAAAGTAGTTTCATTGAAATGTGCATTGGTCTTTAAAGATCTTTAGCCTAAAACTATATCAAGTGTCTATTTAATATCTGAGAGTTGAACCCATAAAAGTATCCTACAACTCTGACAGATTGTCTCTGTTTCCACTAATTCAAAAGCACTGACATATTTGTGTTATCTCTGTAAAGCACAGTCTTTTAAGTGTTTATCAGTGTTCTCGCATCAAATAAAGAAAGAAATATTTGAAGTTGCAACCTAGAAAGGAGCTCACATATAATCCTGCAGTGCCACATTGCATCTAAATTAAACAATGAGTGTCAGATGTTATCCTCATTAGCAGAGATTAACCCCTTTTATCCTAATTGGCGGGGGCTACTGCTGTCGAGAAGCTCTCTTTCCCCTAACAAATAGACGTAACAGCTGGGTGGTCTTGTTGAAGTGTTTATGGCTCACATTTCTTTTGCACTTCTCCTCCTACATGTTTACAGAACAGCAGCACTGTTTGCCTTATCCGCTTTGGGTGATAAACAAGTTTACAGAGTAAAAAAGGCAAGCTGTGGTTTGAAGAAGGTACTGCTGCTGCACGGTGTATGTTTGCATATCCCAGGAGCACTTGTTCACAGGGTACTTAAAAATCCTTATTGTTATATAAATGGAATTACATTTTAAAAATCTGAATGTTAATTGGTTTAACACATGTGTTGAGAGAGTGCATGTAAAATGTGAGCCACAAGTGGAGCGTTCCAAATAAGTTGGAACAACCATGGCTTGTGAAACCTTTGCACAGGTACCTAAAGCGCAGAAGTATTCACTAAAAACATTCCTTCTGATGTGTGTGCTAGTTCCATTATTAGGTTAGTTTTTTGGATAAAAGACAGGTAAGTTTGGGGGTGTTAGTGGTTTGATCGACAATAGACTCGTTTCAGTTTATTCAGTAGGCTACCATATTTTTGGGATTATAAGGCACACTTATCGACAGTGCGCCTTATGTACGAATTCTGGTTGTGCTTACTGACCTCGAACCGATTTTATGTGGTACACGGTGCTCAAAAATCTGTCAAAAAATGTTTTAGTACGACTTTGGTAAGCTACGGAGCCGCACCGCTCGATGGATTGTTGTAGCATTATGGCCACTGTAGTCAGGAGCCTCACGGAGTAATCTGGGTCCAAAACTCTGTCCGCTTCAGGTCCCAAAGTCAAACGAGCACTGCGGCATCACTGAGAGTTACAAACTGTCTAAATTATTTTGTCTTTAGTAAAATGATCAGCGTTGCTGCTTTACCAGGTGTAACAATTAAGTTTAACATCCATGCATCCATGAAAACAGAATTTATTAAATTTAACGGAGTTAGAAGTTAGCAGAAAGTTAGCTCGCTAGTTTCCACCTAAACATGATATAGCATGTTCTGACTGAGAGATTTCTGAAAATAAAACCTACAGCTCTGCTATCACTTCCAATATAAATGAAGACAGAAAACTGCACAGCAGTGACTTTTATAGGGTTACTGAAGTTGGACTAGCTGGTATATAATGATGTGCTATGTGATCACTAGAGACACAGGTACGTTAGCATAACATTAGCACAGTGAAGCTGAAGGATGAACGCTAACTTTTTTTCACTCTATAAAAGTTAACATGAGGATTCCCGATGGTTAGGGACAAATGCAATCGCATGGCAGGATGCTGTAAACGGACCAAACTTCAGTCAGGAGAACAACTGAGATAATCCATCCACAATATGAGGTTAGTCATTAATATACTGCAACAATATGGGAATAGAGCAGCTGCGAGAGAATTCAACATTAATGAATCAATGTTACGGGAGTGGAGGAAGCAAGAAGAATGAGTTGAGTTGTTTGACTTATCTGACTGTTTTCTTTTGCTTAATGCGCCTTATAATCCAGTGTGCCTTATGTATGAAAACAGACCCGTTCATCGACAGTGCACCTTATTATCTGAAAAATACGGTAAGTAAATATTAAACTAATGTTTTCTATTCTTTATTTGCATGTCTAGTGTTTGGTAGGTTTCCCACTTGTCCTGTTTCCCACATACAGTGGGGAAAATAAGTACAAAACATATAAACATTTTTTCAGTAAATGTATCTCTAAGGAAGCTATTGAGTTGTTTTTTTCACCAGATGTTGGTAACAAGAGTAATCCACACATGCAAAGAAATCAAAACAAATAATTCTATAAATTAAGTTATGTGCGATAAAGTGGAGTGATACAGTGAATTAGTATTGAACATGTGAAGAAAAGCATGTGCAAAAGGGCAATTCAAGAAACCAGCTGAAATCTTTCTATGTTTAGAAAGCAATCCTGCCCTCTATCAGTGCAAATTAATAACTGCCTTTTTCTATGTCATCAATTAGGTTCACCAGCTTCTGCTGAAAATTTCATGTCAGTAGCTCCATTAGAAATATATATACACCAAGAAAAATGTTTTTTCCCCACTGTGTGAAAGATGGGTATATCAGAAGCTATCTCTTGGCCTCATTTAGGCTCCATTGCAAATGACAGGGGTAATCATGCTACGTGCTTTTCTGTATTTTGACTGTCCTATGCCTTCAGTAGTAGGCCTGCCCTTTGTTTTCTCCTGCAGGTTCTAATTAGCAGCTCTCCCATCTAATAAAGGAAATGACTTCACCTGATTGGGAGCATATGCAAGCTGATTTCCTTCAGAAATGTGTCTCTCTCTTCCTGGAACACTTGTTTTTTATTTGCTTTGGCTTGACTGTGTTGTAGTTATTCCAAGTTTAAGCCACATGTAGCTTTAGATTCGTTTTTGTCACGGCTGCCGAGGCGAGCCGTGTGGTATTGAAGGGAGAAAGGACCCAAAACGCAGGCAGTAGATGATAATGCTGGTGATGTTTTATTTACACAGTGGTGAGAAGGCAAAACAGGCAAGAGGGAAGACAAAACTAAAGATCTAAACTGGAAAAGCTAAATGACAAACCCAAGAGGGTACCAGAATGGGGTGAGAGGCAGCGCGCCACAGACGAGGGACAGGACACCGTGGACCACAGAGTAACACAGACAAACCGGCAACAGGCAGGAGAACACACAGGGCTTAAATACACACACCAGTAATCAGGGGATGAGAGACAGGAGGGCAACACAGCTGGGAGGAATCAGAGCTGACGGGACAGGGGAAACGTAAACTGAACACACTCACATCAGACAGAGGCCTTCATAATAAAACAGGAAACTCAGACACGGGGAACCAAACAAGACACAGAACTAAACAGACAGATTCACAAACAGACGGGGTGACACCATAGACAGACAGAGACACAGACGCAGACTCAGAGGCAGACCGAATATACCACATAGAACTCAAACAATAATAATCATCAATCTAATAAACTAGAAAATGATAATAAACTAAAAGCGCTGGGTCACCGACCCAGGACCATGACAGTTTTCTTTTGTTCACCATTTTTGAATTATGATCAATACATTTTTGCTCTGTAACTCTACTTTTGTTGTTACATCCTAAATAAGCCAGGCATAACAAATGGGGGCTTGTCCAGGATTCAAACCATAATCGCATATACTGAACAAGTATAAGTAAAGGGCAATAGATACAAGTTTGAAAACCCAAAATTCAAATAAATAATAGAAGATTAGTAAAAACGCATAACTTTTCAGGACAATGTGGATACAGTGTTGAAGTAAGCTGTCTCAGTATTGTGAAGGTAATGTATATACACTCAACAAAAATATAAACGCAACACCTTTGTTACTGCTCCCATTCCCCATGGGATGGACGTAGAGACCTAAAATTCATTCCAGATACACAATATAACCATCCCTCCCAAACAGTGGTCACAAATCAGTCCAAATGTGTGGTAGTGGGCACATCTGCCATATTGAGATAATCCATCCCACCTCACAGGTGGGATCACATCAGGATGCTGATCTGATATCATGAGTAGTGCACAGGTGTACCTCAGACTGCCCACAACAAAAGGCCACCCTGGAATGTGCAGTTTTTTGCGCTATTGGGGGTCTGGGGACCCAGAACCGGTCAGTATCTGGTGTGACCACCATTTGCCTCATGCAGTGCAACACATCGTCGCATGGAGTCTATCAGATTGTCAATTGTGGCCTGTGGAATGTTGGTCCACTCCACTTCAATGGCTGTGCGAGGTTGTTGGATATTTGTGGGAACTGGTACACGCTGTCGTATACGCCGGTCAAGCACATCCCGAACATGCTCAATGGGTGACATGTCCGGTGAGTATGCTGGCCATGCAAGAACTGGGACATTCTCAGCTGCCATCTGCCCTGAACAATGTGAACCATGATTCATCCGTGAAGCGCACACCTCTCCAACGTGCCAGACGCCATCGAATGTGAGCATTTGCCCACACAAGTCTGTTACGGCGACGAGCTGGAGTCAGGTCAAGACCCCGATGAGGACGACGGGCATGCAGTTGAGCGTCCCTGAGGCGGTTTCTGACAGTTTGTGCAGAAATTGTTTGGTTGTGCAAACCAATTGTTCCAGCAGCTGTCTGGGTGGCTGGTCTCAGACGATCTTGGAGGTGAACCTGCTGGATGTGGAGGTCCTGGGCTGGTGTGGTTACACGAGGTCTGCGGTTGTGAGGCCGGTTGGATGTGCTGCCATATTCTCTGAAACGCCTGTGGAGACGGCTTATGGTTAAGAAATGAACATTCAATGCACGGGCGACAGATCTGGTTGACATTCCTGCTGTCAGCATGCCAATTGCACGCTCCCTCATTGCTTGTGGCATCTGTGGCATTTTGCTGTGAGACAAAACTGCACATTCCAGGGTGGCCTTTTGTTGTGGGCAGTCTGAGGTACACCTGTGCACTACTCATGATGTCAGATCAGCATCCTGATGTGGCACACCTGTGAGGTGGGATGGATTATCTCAATATGGCAGATGTGCCCACTACCACACATTTGGACTGATTTGTGACCACTGTTTGGGAGGGATGGTTATATTGTGTATCTGGAATGAATTTTAGGTCTCTACGTCCATCCCATGGGGAATGGGAGCAGTAACAAAGGTGTTGCGTTTATATTTTTGTTGAGTGTATTTTAAAATAGGAAGAATAATGATAGAGCAATGAAATAGCTCACACAGAAAACCCAAAAGTAGTAGATACATTCATCTATCCTCGTATCCATTTCAGAGTCGTAGGGGGCTGGAATCTATCCCAGCTGTCATGGAGGGAAATGCAGGCTACTGCGGACGGGTCACCTGTTTGTCACAGAGAGACAGATCACCATTCATACCTATGGGCAATCTGGAATTATCATTTAACCTAACCCCACTAACTCCATTTCTTTGAACTGTGGGAGTACTTAAGTGTCAGAAATCGCAAGCAGAGAAAGGAAGAAGGTACATAATGGATAATTGTTTTCCCCTTATAGATAATTATTTGAAATAAATTATTGACTAAATTATTTAAGCTGAAAAAATGTATGTGTTCTTAGGTATAGATAAAAAAAAAAAGGTTTGAGTACCAAGTATTGATCAAACTGCTGAAAATAGGTGAATCATAAGTTGAAACTGATCAATTCTAAACATACAAGTAAAACATAAGTAAGTAAAATCTGACTTCCCCTAAAACCTGGCCAAACCCACCTTAACATCAGCAGTGGGATTGGAAACATTACTTAGAGAGGTTCTGATTGTGATTTACACTTTTATAATGACGTCCATTTAAATACATTCAAAGGTGTATTATTGACATGATTTGGTTAAATTTAGTTTTTCAGTCCGAGAGGGTTAACATGACTGTGACCGCAGAAACTCACCAAAAAAAAAACGTTATTCAGAAGTGTCCTGTTTAATGCGATTGCAGGGTCCGGTCTTCTGAAGTAGGACTATATGAAATTACTCTCAGATTTAATCAAGGTGAGTCACCCTGGCAGCCATTTCTATCCTTTTAATCTTTGTCTCAGGTTCACTGCTCAGCTGACAGCCTACACTTTGGCCTTTCCCATTAATTTCAGACGCATCATTCATCTTTCATTCCAGGTGCCATGAGTGTTACAGTCTCCCTGTGGAGGCCTTCAATATCAAAAGTGTAAAAAAATATGATGAACTTTTCTCCTTCTCTCTTTATTTTATTAGCTGTGGGCAGCAATGAACTTCACCTTTAAAGCTTACATTTTCCTTATTGTATTTGTGACTACAGTGCAGGTTTTTAAATTAACAGATTTCTTGGTTGCTTAGGGGCATATCAACACACAAAATCATCTAAATCCTCCATGATACACTGTCGAATTCAAACCCTATGTCTTTAGATTTTGGAGTCTCTGTAAGGAAGCACTTATTATTTTCATCCAGACACCTTTTCAGTTTTGCAGTCTGCACTCTTTAGATGTCTACTGTTGCAAAAAATAATGGCTAAGGTTTTACATTCTCATCATGTTCCAGCTGTGATGTGGTGAATCTAAGTCTGGGACTCCAAACCTTAAGGCAAAACCACATTTTCCTCATGCTTATCATACGTTCAACAATTCAGAAGCCCTGAGTCTTTGATGTTCCTTGCTCAGGGATCCAGCTTGGCCATTTCTACACAGAATAATATAGACATACAAGTTTATTTTTATGCCACTTGGATTTGAAGCCTATCAGACAGAGTTGACTAAGGATCCATGTCTGCCATGGATTGATATTATAACTCATGAAGCTGACAAATATTCAGTTTTTTTTAAGGACTTTAAGATGTTCTCTGTAAAGCTGAGCCTCAAAGTTCATTCTTGACTTTTTAGAAACAGCGGATGAGAACCAGTTTCACCACAAAGTCAAATTATCTGTTGCTGGAGCAATCAGAATGGTGATTGAGTTTAGTGAATTGAAATCGTAATTTGCTTGTTCAATTAATTGTTCCCTGATGAGTTTGTGAATTTTTGGGACAGGGGCTACAAAAGGCTGGAAAACTAAGTGGTGCTAAAATGAAACAGCCAGAGGGTTTCTCAGAAGTAAAGATAGAATAGAATAATCTTTTAATTGTCCCACAAGGGGAAATTTGGTTGTAACAGCAGCCAAAAAGACACATATACAAACAAACAGTACACAGGACACAGAACAGAAACATACAAAATTTCTTACATATTTACATTAAGGACAATGGTTACTATAGAGTACTGTACAGTTATTAAATTAAATAAAAATAACTACAGGTAAGAGGCAAACCAGGTTGTGGTGCGAATTGGTTAATTAACTTATTGCAGTTACAGCATTGATGTAAACATCTATGTTTGTTGGGAGCAGTTCTGGTTGTACAGTCTGACAGCTGCAGGGAGGAAGGACCTGCGGAAACGCTCCTTCATGCATCGAGGATGCAGCAGTCTGTCACTGAAGGAGCTCTGCAGTTCAGCAACATTTACATACATGGGGTGGGAGACTCTGTCCATCAGAGATGTTATTTTGGCCAGAGTCCTTCTATCTCCCACCACCTGCACTGGGTGCAGGGTGCATCCCAGAACAGAGCTGGCCTTCCTGATGAGTTTATCCAACCTCTTCCTCTCAGCTGTCGATAAACTGCTGCTCCAACATACCACACTGTAAAAAAATGACAGATGCCACCACAGAGTCATAGAAGGTCTTTAAAAGCGCTCCCTGTACTCCAAATGACCTCAGCCGCCTCAGCAGGTAGAGTCTGCTCTGACCCTTCCTGTAAAGATCATCAGTGTTGTGGCTCCAGTCCAGTTTATTATTCAGGTGAACACCCAGGTACCTATAAGAGTCCACTATCTCAATGTCCACTCCCTGGATGTTCACCGGTGTCAGTGTGGTGGGTCTGCGTCTCCGGAAGTCCACCACCAACTCAAATTCAAATTCAAATTCAAATTTTATTTGTCACACACACACAACCATACACAGTATGACATGGGGGTGAAATGCTTGTAGCTGTACAATGCCCGACCATTAAATGACAGAAGAAAAGTTTTACAATATTTACAATTTACTACAAAAATTTACAAATTAACTTAGGAATTTACAGTAAAGAATGTGCAAATAGCAGAAGAGATTATAAAGATAAGGATTATAAATTATAGGAATTATAGGATTATAGGAAATGTGTGGTGGTGCGTGTGGTGACGTGTGTGAGAGTCCAGTCTTATAGTGACGTGTTTGGGAGAGTCCTGTCCTACACCTGGTTCAGGGCCCGAATAGCCTGGGGGAAGAAGCTCCTCCTCATTCTCTCTGTTTTGGCCTTAAGGGAGCGGAAGCGCTTCCCAGACCTCAACAGTGAGAAGAGTCCATTGTTGGGATGGGAGAGGTCCATCATAATCTTCCTAGCTTTGGACTTGCACCGCTTGGTGTAGATGGACAGCAGGTCAGGGAGCTCTGATTGAATGATGCGTTCTGCCGAGCGCACCACCCTTTGCAGATCTCGTCTGTCCTGCTTGGTGCTGTTCCCAAACCAGGTGCAGATGTTTGACGTCAGGACGCTCTCGATGGTGCAGGAGTAGAAGTTCTTGAGCACCTTCAGTGGCAGATGGAAGTCTCTAAGTCTTCTGAGGAAGAAGAGACGCTGACGGGCTTTCTTAACCAGGGTGTTGATGTGACAGGACCATGACAGGTCCTGAGTGATGTGGACACCCAGGTATCGGAAACTGTCCACTCTCTCCACTGGCGTGCCACTGATGATGAGGGGTTTGTAATTCCTCGCCTGCTTTGTAGTGAAGTCCACAATCAGCTCCTTAGTCTTGCTGATGTTTAGGAGGAGGTTATTCTCCTGGCACCAGGTCTCCAGGTTCCTAATCTCCTCCAGGTAGGCCGTCTCGATGTTGTCGGAGATCAGGCCCACAACAGCAGTGTCGTCAGCAAACTTGACAATGGAGGTGGTGTTGGATGTGGCTACACAGTCATAAGTGTACAGTGAGTACAGCAGGGGGCTTAAAACACAGCCCTGAGGCACTCCAGTGCTGAGTGAGATGGAGGGGGAGACTTGTTTTCCTACCCTCACTGATTGGGGTCTGTCTGTGAGGAAGTTGAGGATCCACTGACACAGTGATGAGCTGAGTCCTAGATCCGTCAACTTGGTGAAAAGCTTAGAGGGAATTATTGTGTTGAATGCTGAACTGTAGTCCACGAACAGCATCCTAACATAATTCCCTCTGCCAGTGTCCAGGTGACTCAGGGATGTGTGGAGCAGGTGAGATATGGCATCGTCTGTGGAACGATTAGTCCGGTAAGCAAACTGAAGTGAGTCGATGGTGGGAGGAAGTGAAGAAGTGATGTGATCTCTCATCAGTCTTTCAAAACACTTCATCACAATTGAAGTCAGTGCTACTGGACGGTAGTCATTGTGGCAAGCGGGCTGTTGTTTCTTTGGAACAGGGACAATAATGGACTGTTTGAAGCACGTGGGAACCACAGCTTGGGCCAGGGAGAGGTTGAAGATCTCCGTGATCAGCGCAGGCTCTAAGGACCCGGCCAGGGATTGCATCTGGTCCTGCTGCCTTCCTGGTGTTCACCCTCCTGAAGGTGTTCCTCACGGCATGCTCTGTGATGACGAATGCATTTTCTTCACTGGTGCACTCCAAGCGCGCGCAGCCGTTTGTTGTTTTAATTGCTGCGGCGTCGAAGCGAGCATAAAACGTGTTCAGCTCATCAGCCAGTGAAGCATCGGCATTCATCATTGAAGAAGCTGGTCGTTTATAGTCCGTTATAGTCCGCAGTCCTTTCCACAGGCTCCTAGAGTTGCACTGTCGTAGCTGTGACTCTAGTTTTTCCCCGTAGCTCCGCTTTGCCTTTCGGACCGCGCTGCGCACGTTGTAGGACGCAGCCTTGTATAGGTCCATATTACCGGAGACAAGCCCTTCATTGTAGGCAGCGGTGCCTCAGAGCGTCGCGGATGTTTTTATCCACCCACGGCTTCTGGTTGGGAAACGTTCGGATGATAGTTCTTTCGGCTGTGTCGTCCGCTAGTTTCCCGATAAATCCCACAACCGCTTCCGTAAACATGTTGATGTCATCAGAGCTGCGCCGAAACATGTCCCAGTCTGCGTCATCCAGTGCGTCCTGCAGCGCGGCCACCGATTGGTCCGTCCAGCGAGCGACCTCCCTCCTGATTGGTGGTTGCTGCTTTAGCCTTTGTTTGTAAGCAGGTATGAGGAAGATGGCGGAATGGTCCGATTTTCCAAATGCCGGCAGGGGTTGAGCCTTGTAACAGTTCTTGAACGGGGTGTAGCAGTGGTCTAATGTCCTCGTGCCCCGGGTGGGGCAGTTGATGTGCTGGTGAAGGTTGTGAAATGTCCGTTTGAGATTCACTCTGTTAAAATCTCCCATAACAATGAGTGCGGCATCTCGGTGAAGTGTTTGTTGATGTGTGAGAGCCTCATGTAGCTCACATAAGGCAGTGTCCGAGTCCGCGTGAGGCGGAATGTAAACAGTGCAGGCAATGACCGCAGTGAATTCCCGAGGGAGATAGAAAGGGCGACACTTAACGATCAAAAGCTCCAGATTGGGCGAGCAAGAGCGTGTGAGTGGGGAGATGTTTGTGCTGTCGCACCATCTGTTGTTCACCATCAAACACACTCCACCACCTCTTTTCTTCCCCGACTCCATTGTCCTGTCCATGCGGTAAACTGAAAAGAACCCCGTCGGCTGCACGGCGTGGTCTGGTATCGCTGGGTTCAGCCAAATCTCGGTGAAGCAGAGGAGGTTGCAGTCCCGAATGTCTCTCTGGAACTTGATTCTGGCTCTGAGGTCATCAAGCTTGTTCTCGATGGATTGAACATTGGCTAGCAGGATACTGGGCATGGGTGCGCGGTGTGCGCGAGCCCGTAGCCTGTTCCTGATGCCGGCTCTTTTACCTCGAGGCCGTCGCTTAGGGTCGCGTCCTTTGTTCTCTCTCAGGATCTCCTTTGGCCAGGTTGGGTCCGGAGTTAAACATGATGAAATGTTCGTATACTGCAAAAAGTGGAGAAGTTAGGGCAGAGCATCCAGCACGGCAGCCGACCTCACCGGCGCCATTTTGTCAATCAAACTCCTTGGTTTTCCCGGCGTTGATCAGCAGGTGGTTCTGCTGACACCAGTCAACAAAGTCCAGAGTCCACTGTCTGTACTCTGAGTCGTCCTCACCTGTGATGAGGCTGACTATGGCAGAGTCGTCAGAGAACTTCTGTAGGTGGCAGCGTGGGGAGTTGATGATCAGAGGAAGTTCAAGATGAACAGAGGTTCAGCAATCTGCAAAAAGAACAAAAGCAACACACAAAAAACAACAATGAAAGTGTCTACAAATTGTGGAACTATTTCAGAATAATAAAAAAAAAAAATTATGAAGACTTAAAATCTCTCGTTATCCACAGCACATAACATCTTTGAAAGATTCAGAAATCTGGAGAAATCTCTGTGCGCAAGGTTGAAAATAATATTGGAAGCCCATTATTATGAGGCCCTGAGATAGCACTGCATTAAAAGCAGGAATGATTCTGTCATTGAAATCACTTTGTAGTAAGGAGAAGGACCATCACTTGTCATTAGCACTCAATTCAAAAGCCTGCATGACTGATATGTATAGTGTGGGTACGTTTCATCAAACTGGCAGCTTCTAAATCTGGAAAGGCACCATCAGTGCTGAAGGTATACTCAAGTTTTGGAGCAACAATTGCTCCCACCCAGCAGTGTTATGTGACGGCTGTGTGCAGGCAGGAGAAGGACCCAAAGTGCAGACTCCGGAGATAGAAAGTAACTCAAAACAGCTTTAATGCTGAACTCAAAAGGGTAACAAAACTAAGCCTACAAAATACACCTACGCAGACAGAACACACAGCAAGATAAGGGTAGATCGCAACACGGACACAGAGAAACACAGGGCTTAAATACACAGAGGGAGCAATCAGGGAATTGGTAACAGGAGGGAAACACAGCTGGGGCAAATCAGGCCTAACGAGACAAGGGGAAGCAAAACCAGATACATTAACATCAGACATGGACCTTAAAAATAAAACAGAAAACATAACACAGACTGAACTAAAGACACAGACTCACATGCAGGCACTGCAACAGAGGGAACAGACCAGGGCAGACAGACACTGACTGGACACGGGGATATAGCAACTAAGGATTACACAGCGACATAAACCATAAGACATAACTCTAACGAAGACACCAAAGAATAGAAATGATAAATAATATAATAAACTCAAAACCCTGGGTCAACGACCCAGGCATCCTAACAAGCAGAAGGCCCTGCATATTTCATAGTGGTAAACTTAGTCTTGTCCCAACTTTCTTGAGATGTGTTATTGCCATCAAATTCAAAATGAAGTAATATTTTTCTTAAAATGCAGCATTTTCTCAGTTTAAACATTTGATATGATTTCTATGTTCTGCTGTGAATAAAACTTGGGTTGCGTTCCATTTTATTCACATTTTTCTCAGCATACTGATGGTTTTGAGCCTCTGAAAACGGGGGGCTGCGAATAAAAACGGCTGTAAAGCCTAAACGGTTATTACAATACTTTTGCTACAGCGTTTGAATTAAAGCTGAACGTCTGCACTTTTCTAAACATCTTTTCATGCATGTAAAGAGCACGCGTTGAGCTCTGTGTGTTTCATTTGCCCTTTTCTGGTGTTGAAGTAAAGCCTTTTAAAAAAATACCCCCCATAATCCCATTACTTTACTCTTTTTGCTTTCATCCACCTCCTGTCCTTTTATAAGAACACAGAGATAGACAGAAATTGGCTCTTCTATCAGTCCCACACTAACCGCTCCTGTGTGAGCTATCTACAAAGCTGCTGCAAATGAACATTAGAAAAGCAATCAGATGAAAAGTCATTATTTCAAAACACAGTCTGCTTTTTAAACAGGTGTTTTAGTTTTTTCTTTAGTTTCTTTTTTTTAATTTGAAGTTGGACGTTTGGTGGATTCACGACATTGCTGCAGGGCTTTTAAATCTAAATCTGATAATGCAAGAAAAACCTATTTTTGGATACAGTTGTGCGTTAAGAGTTAATTAAATTGATTTAGCTGCAAAGAAATTCCACATGAAGGCACAAGAACTTTCAAACAATACAAATACTTGACCCAGACAAGACTTTAAATGCTATGTGAGTAATAATTTCCATTGATGAATTGTGCATTCATTTCATACGTGAGATCAAGCTTCCCGTGATTGTATAAATGTGTGGTGTAATTTCCCAAGCTTGTTTACACCCTGCCTGGTTAGGCATGATTCATGCCCAACCAGGCAAATGTGCTGGTGGTGATAAATCACTGTATGTATACTGAATATGAGCACATGTGTTTCATTCTAATTAACTGGGGTGTGATTTAATCATAGCTGAGCATTTATTTTTTTAAAAGCAAGATGAAAGAGCAGCTCGGCAGCCATAGAGATCAAAAGGAAAAATGACATCCTATACCTCACATTACAGGTGTCAGAGGTTGCAAACTGAACTTTGACCTCAGTGATCGATCTGCTTGTTTCTGTTACTCTATGTTATAGAGCCTGGTTTCAAAATGTAGATGAAAAGAGTCCCTTCATGTGCTGCAACTTGTTTTGACCGACCACTTAGTATCCCACATGATGATATAAGTTTACACAAAATGCACTTTTAGCATTAAATCAGCATTTTGACATCACACTGGTGGAGGTTTACTTTAAACCAGGGGTCTCGAACTCCAGGCCTCGAGGGCCGGTGTCCTGCAGGTTTTAGATGTGTCCTTGATCCAACACAGCTGATTTAAAGGCTAAATTGCCTCCTCAACATGTCTTGAAGTTCTCCAGAGGCCTGCTAATGAACTAATCATTTGAATCAGGTGTGTTGACCCAGAGTGAGATCTAAAATCTGCAGGACACCGGCCCGGCCTGGAGTTCGAGACCCCTGCTTTAAACTAATATATATCCCATTATTATAATGTTAGTGCAACAGTGCTGGAAAAAAAATAAGATATTTTAGCACTGAACATCTCCTTACGAATTTCAGGTGGATATCTTCTGTGTTTCTAAAGTGACAAGGACTCAAAGATACTCAAAAAATGCAAAATTTTGACCCATATGTGCTGTAAGTTTTCATGGTTTATTTAAAGATGCCAAAGTTATTTTACATTAATTAAATAAATAAATAGTGAATCAGCTGGTTGTGAGGGGGTCAGGCGGTGGCACTGATTGAGTTTTCAAAAGAGTGACCTAATGGCCTTTATTTATGATGTAAGGGCAGTTATGCAACATAAGTAATTTACCTGTAACTGATTTATTAGACTACCTGTCATAAAAATAAGAAAACACTATTTTTTTATGTCTGTCAAAAAGTTGTTTAAAAGTAATACTATACAGTTATTTATTAGGCGATTTACCTGAAAAAAATGACAATAAAGTTTCGTGTTTGTGACCAAAGGACCTGTCATGTATACAATATTGAAGGGTTGGTGACATTTTATTTACAGTGATTTCTCTCTCATCAGTGACCTCCTGATATAGGGAGAGGCTGATTACCAGATCAGCCCCAGCCAGCCTCCCCAGCACTGGCCCCTGAACCCACTGCACCACCCCTCCTCTGCATCGGAGACCCAGACCACACTCCACGCAACCATGTAAATAAAAATAAATCTATTCAAATTCATGGATTTGTCCACAGTGGCTTTGTTGCTGTGTGTGCACATGGCAGTCTTCTCAGTCCTGCCTCAAGTGTGTGGAGGTGGCTGCTTGAGGGAAACTACTGGGGAGTTTACGTGGCAGAATATCTTTGGGGGTCATTGAGCCGGGTCAGTTCAGGGCCACTGTGTTCTTTAAAATCACCATGCATTGGTTGGAAGTCATGGTTGGCATGCTAATGTGTGAAATGGTCATAAAGTTCAAGGTGAGAAATCAAAGTTTATTGTAACACTCTCTGTTATATGCAAATCACTGCTATTGCTCCTCATATGACATAGAAAGTCTAACATTTGTCATCAGTTAGTGGGTATATTTTTGTGAATTACAGCCAGTTACTGGAGCCATCCCATACACGGGGTACAATAACTCAGTCCTAGATTTGCACTACCTGTGGAAAGTAGGCAAACCTTCAGTATTTATTACTGACTCTCAGCCACAGATCAGGTTGGATTTGGCAGACAATGTCTCTTTTAATCAGCAGATGTGATCAAAACAGCCTCACAGAGCTCACTTGTTTGCTCAGTCGTTCACCTTTCCAAGCTTCTCCTTATTTGTCACATGAATATTTAACCAGTGCTATGAATACTGAATGATGCTCAAAGGCAAGACACCTGTCTCGCATTTTAAGAGTCACAGGGAATCTGAAAATAACTTCATCCGTCTTCTGTCTTGTCTGCATCCCACACTGTCTTCATGAAATCTCACAGCTGTGACCTTACATTGACAAATTTCGAAGTCTAGACCAAAAGCAGTCCAAACATTTCATCTGACTGCACGATATTCAACAGCAGAGCATAAACATAAACGTACAAAGATGATCACACACAAGCCTCAAGGTTCTTCTTTTTATTTTCTGCATTGAATTTCATGCGGAATCCTCCAAACCGGTTAATCCATTTATTTACATTTGCTACCTTTCCAGTGCATTGGTAATCACATTATATGCAAGCTCAATTTGCCTTCATGGACAGAGCTAATGAAAAATGAGACCCAAAAGCAGCTGATCAGAGGAACAGGGCATGAAGCAGTGTAGTTGTTAATCTTTTATGGCACACAGAGCCTTGTCTTTGTTGAATTTGTTTTTCTTTATGTTGCTGAACTCCGCACGAGGTGCCCCACACTCAAGTCAGTGAATTGTAGAAATTAAAATGAGGGACAACATAAGGATGAACTTTAATAGCTGAAGTTTTATACACAAAAGCAAACTCTGAGGGTCAGTCATATCTATCAAATACTGAAAATCAGTTTGAGGTGCACGAATCTTTACTTTCATTCATATATGTATATTTTTACTTAAAGAAAAATATCTCTGAGGGCCAAATTGTAGTGATTTTTTTAATGCAGCATTTTATTTCATTGATGTTGCAACACAATGTAACAAACACAAAATCAGACACAGTAGCCAATCAGCTGTTTTAATTCGATTAAGAAAATCAAAATCCATAAGACAAACCTCTGCAAAATTCCTGTATTTTTCACGTTTTTGTCATCTTTAATAGGTGTAAATGTTTGTGAGGTGCAGAAATGTACTACTAACCCGGGTATCCAAATTGAGCAACAACATCTTACAAACATAATGAATACATTTTCTACATGAAACGCTAAAAATGAATTTTAAAGCCATTTTCCCACCAGCAATAATTAACTGTTTGTTCTGCTTAGCTCCTAACGCATGGGACCATTACTGTCATCTTTAAGGCAGTGGAAAGATGACGCAGATGTCAAACAACTGAACTCTTCAAGTCTTTACAAATCTTATTGGCATAAATGATTATTTTATGTCAAGAAGTTTATATTGTCAGGATTGTTCAAGATTTGTGAGATTTCAGTGAGTTCTTCCATTGTAAACCACTGGCCCGCCCTTGGTGGAAGATACTCTCTAAATATATGTATAAATATATGTCGCCCACTTATGTAAATCTGATTATTCTTTCTTTGCTTAACTGAATAGCTGAAGCCCCGGGAGGGGAAAAAAGTGTATTGTGTAAGTTTTAAGATATTTTGTTCTTCTCAGGGCACTGTGACCTGTAACGGCACATAATGAAGGGAAAAACTACAGCCATTTAATGGGATAATACTTTTGTGTGGGGTGCAGAGAGGGAGTGTTTTCAACCCATTGGGTTGTCTGCTACAAACACGCTGTTGCCACAAGAATCGAATGTACTCCCTTGTGATGATATTACGCACTCATATTAGCTGAAATTTGTCCTGAAATAGACACATTTTTATTTGCTAAACATGATCAGAATTGCTGGTCAAAGAGGAAATGGGTGTAAAATGTGAATATTTAAATATACAAGGAAAGGAGGGCAGATTTTTGTTCTTATTGCAGGCATTAGCATATTTGCATGAAAAACTTGCTTTAAGTGAGTCTTCCTCAGAGTTATATAAAGAAATAAGTGACTTAACCGCCTAATTTCTCTTTGATATTTGGGCATATTGGTTCCGATGAATGTTAAAAAAAAGAATGACCAAATTTTTTTTTTATACATTATTTATGTTTTTAAGAAAAATGAGGATATTGGTTTAAAATTTTGATAGAACAGTAGCAGTATAATGTCCTCGTAAGTGGATATCAGGCCCATGTAGAGCAAAATTGAGTATTTTAGTCTAAATAACCCAAAACGTGATGTCCACATATGTGGACGCCAGGTCCTAGGAGGTTAAAGCCGAGCCTTTGTTGAGTAGCCAAAAGCCCTTGTGAAAATAAGCCTTACTTTGGTAACAAAAGCATGGTATAGGATATCTTTCACAAAAAAAGCTCATTTTACGTTAAAGGTATAGGAATTTAAAACAATACTGAAGCACAGAGGAACTTTACAAAGGGATACTAGACTTCCACTTTCTCGTGTGTTTCTGAATAATTTATTTCATACAATACACGAGGAGAAAGGTTTTTTGGTAAAGTACGTTTTTTGCTAATATAACACCTTTAAAGTTACACATTAAAATGGCAAAATTAATTAGCACATTGAGCCGTTTTTAAAAGGAAAGCATGGCTTTATGTGTACACAGATGTGACCAAATTGTACAACTGCAGATTTACAATGTAATGCTTTACACCAGTCTTACACAAACCGCACAACAGCAAACCAAACAAATGATCTTAAACCCAGATATGCACAACACATTATCCAGTTAACAAAAAATCAGATTTACATTGCACATAGTTACTCTAAGTGCACTCTTATATATATATATATTATCCCTTTTTAATGTTTGGTAACCAAAACAATCAACCCAAGAGACATATGTGACTGAATTTGAGAAACACTGTCTAATATAATTGCTTTCCCACTTTGTACACATCTATTTACATTCACCATTTTAAGAGGTATACTGGAAAATTCACAAAATTACACTAAAGTTACTGACGACAAAAGACAGACGCAAAAAATGTAGGAGTATTTAAGCACACACTTATAAGCAACGTGAAAAATGACATTTTAATCTCTGATTCTCTTCCGCAATGTGCCTTTTGTCCTAGCTGGCCCTCCCCAAGTGTGGTTCTGTCGGAGGTTTCTTCCTGTTAAAAGGGTTTTTTTCTTCCCACTGTCGCCAAATGGTCACTCGTAGGCAGTCGCTTGATTGTTGGGGATTTCTCTGCATGGTCTATAAGTTGCAATATCAGGCAACTTGAGGTGACTGTTGTTGTGATTTGGTGCTTTTTGGCAAATGTGTCTATTTGCCTTAATCCTGCGACTTAAATTGACTCATGTGTGCACACTAAATATGAAGCTAGAGTCAGTAATGTTTGTGAACTATTTGGAATTCCTAGGGTTCATGCATTATGTGATCTGGTCATCATGTAACTCAGAACTAAAAACGCAGTCTAACTAAATTACACTGTTACACTGAAATGTTGAGGAGCTAATTTAGCCATTTAAATCAGCTGTGTTGGTTCGAGGACACATCTAAAACCTGCAGAGACACCGGCCCTCATGGACTGAGATTGCCCACCCCTGGTCTAGAAGAAGACTGAAAATGTCACCCTTAGATGAGAGCAAATTGGTTAGATGTTCAGGAACAAGGCAGGAACCGCCAAGGATTAAGTGTCACTGTCCACAGTGAAGTGCTGATCAAGAAAGAAGTCGCTGCAAAATTAGCATGTCATTCACCTGCATGATGAGTGTATGTAAACTTCTGACCACAATATGAAAGTGGTTCCAATCTTTTTCCTTTTCTCTAAATGTATAATTATTACTTTCAGCAATCTGAAGGCGATATATTGATATTCAATATTTCCTTGACACATATTACCACATTAGAATTTTTTTATTATTCTTAAACTTAATGATGATCTAAACCTTTAAATCACTGGTGGGTTGAGATGATTTCCTTCCTCCCGTGTAAAGCTGGATCCCCCCGTTGTTCCCTCTAGTATGAACAAGCCTTACTTTCAAACCTACGCGAGGTCAAAAGCACAAAGACAGCATCGTTGTGACAGGGCCAGTCATCCTTGTCACTTTGCTTTGCATACAGGATCTAATATTCTCTGCTGACTTGTCAAGTTCAGACTCCTCCGATGGAGAAGTAAGTCTGAACCTGAAGAATTCAAAAAATATTATGCATAATGGAGATTCAGAAGATTCTGAATCCTGTCATGCTTTAATTTGAAAAAACGACACTTAGTGATTCATTACTATTATTATAACCACAATGTGATGTGTATGGCACAAGCATTCCAAGTTTATTTACACTGCACACTTGACTGTGCATCATTTTTTACAACTCTTCCCAAGTAAATGTAAACATTCAAGGAATGAGCTGCATATGGACATCTCCTCTTCAGAGCTGCTGTACTGCCCAACAGCCAGCAAAGACTAGACCGCAGAAGTCGGTTCAACACACCAAACCCAGGCACTCGTCAGTGATCGACACAAAACCGCCACAGTGCCCTAAATAATGAAAAATATCTACCTAATCATAGGCTCAGAATCGCACACGCCAAGAGGGAAGGCTGTGTTGATAAAAGAAGGCAAAGGGCAACCGGTCTCTCATGAGCATGATAGTGCAGAGAAGGGCATCATTGTGAATCAGCATCACTTGGTCTGAAGCCTAATCTGTTTGGCATTTATGGAAATAAAGTTTCCTGCTCTGTAAGCCTGTCTTTTTTTCTGTCTTCCTACACAGCAAAGGGGGGGAAGTGTAGTATTATGCTTATTTTGGATACTCTAAAGTATGTTTTAAAGCAAATTTTCCAGCACTATTTACATTCAGCACTCAAACACACCCTCACAGTCCAGTTCTGGTATAGTACCTTTGTTAGCCTGTGATGCTGCTGTTAGAAAAATACATCACCTCAATTTCTTCCAAAGCTTTAGCACAAAACTTGACTATTTGGAGCTGCAGGAGTGCACAAGGCTCAGAGTTACACCAGCCCACTCACCTAAGCACACAGGATATTTAAAAAATAAGAGCTGTAGTGATATGACTTGAATTCACCTGTACAGGTGACCTGCGCAAAAATGACTCTCTCCGCAAATGCTTTGTTTGTTAAGCAATGTGCAACTTACCTTCTCATTTAAATGTATTTTTTGGAACAGTTACAAACTGCTTCAAAGCTGATTATGGTCACATCGTGTCCTTATATCTCTTTTTCCAATCCTTTCATCACTTTCCATCTTCTGCACCACACACATGACCCAAGAGTACTTATGGTAAAGCTTATATATGCTGCGATGTTCTGCCTAATGTTTGGCATGAGAGCATTTTGTACAGCATTTTGTGTGTCTGTGTCACTGTGACTCAGATGCTAGACAAGTCATCGTGACAGGATAATGAAGCCCGGCGAGTTTTCGGGCTGCACCGTGTCAACATGGTGATCTGGGTGTTGAAGTTGTTGCTGCTGCCAATAGACGGGTGCTGGTATTTGGTGTCTGAGCCCATGTATCTCTGCAGGTGCCACCTCCTCCACTTCCTCTTGATCTCTCCTTGGACCTGAAACCGATTAGAGCAAAAGGGACAATTACATGTTTATTCAGTAAGTAGAGCTACATGTTCTTTACCAACATAAAACATTACTGGGAATTCACTGATAATGTTTTTGACACCTCTGACCAAAAACAGAGTTTATATGTTAACAAAAGGACAAAATGCTGCCAAATGCTTTCCAAAATACCCGTGTACATGTGGACAGGCCCTGCTGTTACTCCCTACACACCTCTGTCATTCTCCAAGTGTTTTACTTGAATTTATTTCATACAACAAATTTGGACAATTTAGAAGATTTTGAATAATCGACTATAAAAACTGCAGCTCTCTTAAAAGCGGGTGACCTGCATTTTAATTAAACAGAAAAACAAATTGGTTGGCGTGATTTTCAGCAGCAGACGAAGCTCAAGGACGGAGGGGAAAAAATGAAAAGCACCCAGAGAAAATCCACAGAATTAAACGCCGCCAGCGCTGAGGTGGCGCGCCATTAAAAGCAGTACCCGACACTGACATTAGTTTTCATTTAGACCATGTCAGAGGGAGGAAAGTGAACCAAACCTTCTGCTGGAGGATTGAATATTTTTAAATGTGCCTTTTTTGTTGTTTTTTTGCAGATATTTGCTTATGTTGGAACATTATCTACAGTCAGTTGCAGGTTTTGGAAATTTGTTGCTTTTTTGTGTCATGTATTACAGGTTAAGGGGCTGTGCCAGGTGTTTGTGTTATTCTGCACACTGTACACTTCTATTACTGGATTAGACTACATTCATTTTTTCCCCCAAATAGTGCGTGCATCTCCAAGGTCTCCCTTCACTCTCTGAGTATGTGCGTGTGCATATGTTTCCCTGTTTATGCGGCACTGCTCCAGCTCCCACTGGACTCTGGCTGGCACACCTGACACTCATCGACTAATCAACCCGCCCCTCCCACACACAGTCATCCACACACACACTCGCCATCATGTGCTTTCATCGGCAGCAGCAATAAGAACACTTAGGCTTCACATTTATTTCTCTAGGACCTAGAGTCTAGGTCCTTCCTTGTGCTCTACCAGCTTGCGTCTCTTTGTTCGGCCAACTCCTTGTTAAGTAAACCTGGCTGCACACTCTCCACCGGCTTCTCCAGAAAATCCTCAACCCCTCATTTGGACCCACGTATCTTCTTTTTTAAAGACAGTCCTGCCTCGCAATCGAGTCCAGCAGTTTTTTCTTTTGCATGAATTTTACGAGAGTATGACACTTTAAAAACTGTTTTGCATTATTTAGGCAAAAAGAAAATCAATATAGCTTTTTCTTCAGTCATTTTCTTCCACTTCTACCTTGTCAATATTTGTTTTCTTGCTATCGACATGTCTGCCATTCCTTAAGCACCGAGAATTCAACAACTAAACCTAACATATCTTACCAGCAGTGCACAAATCTTCCACACTTAGTAAAGGACACCTGGAAGTTGCATGAGATTAAAATTCAGGCAGCATAGTGTGAAGCCTCGCCATCTAGCCCAGATTCAATCTGGCCCAGCACTGAGAACATAAATAATCTGCCCACAGAGAGCCTGTGCAGACATCACTGAATAGCTCCCTGCCAAAAAGACTGTGTGCTTTTTACAGCCCTCCCACCCTGCAGGCAAAGTGCAGAAAATATGCTGTGGGGAGGTCCAAGAGAGGAGCTGGAACGACAAGCGCCGGTGACTCATACCCGCCGCTCCATCTACCTGTCAGGACTGTGTGTGAATGTAAATGGTGCGCACAGGGAGCGACGGAGAAACTACAGATAAACTACATTTTCTGAGAATGAGAGCACGACTGCAGGCTATCTCTGTGTGGAAGTACTGTGGTGTGTTTATATCAGCAGTGTTTACATCACCTACCTCTCCGTTCAGGAAGCAGTAAAGGACTGCGACCACAAAGCCCTAAAAGGAAAGAAAAACACTGATAAGAAAGCAGGAGCAGAGGATGTAATGGTTAAATTTCTTCTTTGATCATCTCGTCTTATCAATTATTTGTTATTTTTACAGTTTTTCTCAGTTCCAGAGGCATCCTTTTTAAGATCTTAGCACTAAGGATGGTTTCCCCGTGTTTTTAGCAAATCTGAATACCTACTCTGTGGAACTGTTAATATTATCTGAGAGATTCAACAAGACATGATTTTAACTTGTATGATTCACTGGACTTCCCTCGCTCTCCCTATTCTCATGCACCTCACGGTTAATGCTCTCCCTTGCAGTGTAAGAAGCGAGAAACCCCTGTATAATCCACAAACTTTCACTACACTTTTTTTTTTACGTCATCTTTCCCTCCCACCTCCTTACTCCTTTCTCTCTTCAATGTCCAGTCCGATTCCTCGGTGTATCTGAGTGGGCTCTTCCTTGTTTTCAAACTGGTGACACGTTGGTGCGCTAAAGCTCAGTAAATGTGTTTTACAACACTCCTACTAATGGCCCTCAGCTGTTAGCTAACTGGACAGTATGTGACATTAGCTGATCCAAGTCCCGAGAAATTCCACACTCCTTTGTGATGTGCATGCAGTCTGACAATGTCACATTTTAGCACATGCTCGGATCGCTTGGAAACCCGGGCAAGCAGGTACTAAGAAAGTACCTGTACCAGGTACTATGACCTAATGGGAAATGGGTTTGATGATCTGACTACTAGTAGTAGGTACTAATGGAAAAGGGGCTTAAAGGTACAACACACTGAACCTTGTAACAGCTGGGCTTCAACAGCACAAGACCACATTATGTGCCACTCGTGTCAGCTAAGACAAGGAGGCAACAATTCTCACGGGCTCAGGGAAATTGGACAACAGAAGATTGGAAAAACGTGGTAGGCTGGTGTTACCAAAATGAAAGCATGAATCTGGATTACCTTGTATCGAGAGACCAGACTGCTGGTGATGGTGGTGTAATGGTGTTTGGGGATATTTTATTAGCCAAATTCACTGTACCCAAATGGCCGCCACAGTCACCCCATCTCAATTTGGGTTGTAGTGGAACTGGAGATTCACATCATGGATGTGCAGCCAACAAATCTGCAGCAACTGTTTGATGCTGTCATGTCAATATTGCCCAAAATCTCTGAGGAACTCTGTGCCACGGAGAATCAAGTCAGTTCCGAATGCAAAAGGGGGATCAGTCCAGTATTAGCAACGAGTACCTAACAAAGTAGTTGGTGAGCACAACTATTTAACTCATGAAGAAGACTTAATCTCTCTTGGTTATAAAGATTGTAGACACTTGTGTTTGTTTTCCAAATACCTTCTTACAGCTTTAACTGTCTTAATTAAGCCAAAGCAACAGAGGAAAAGCTGTAAAAATTAACATGTGGCAGTCATGACTGTCATAAATGTATTACACAGACAAAACAAATGGGAGTCGAGTTGTAATAAGAAGGGGGAATAAAAGGAGTAAGGAGAGGATTGTGTTGGAAAGGTTTCCATATCTTCCAAGCTGTTGTAATGCAGCTGTGCTGTCTGGCTGCATTCTCCATCATTCCTCATTAAATGATGAACTGAAATAACATCAGAGCTTTAAACAGTGACAGTGCCACTGAGCCAGCCAGCAAAGTGCTTGGAGACCTGATGCAGTTTTCTTTAATAGTAGCACTCGCTAGTTCAGGGCTGAAAGCATGCCAAATCACTATTTTTGGACTTTTTAAAAGTTTAAGTGACCACACTTCTAGAAGACTACATTTATTTTAAGGCACTGGATTTTAGGAATCTACAGGTATTTTTTTAACAATCACTTTTTCCTCAAAAACATTTGATCTCATACCTGAAATGATCCCAGAATCAAGTCAAAAACCAGCCGCAGCTCAGTCTTCACTTGCTCGGGGATAAATGCAAACACTATATAATTGATCCCAAACAGCGGAATCAAAAGCAGCGTTGACTTTGCCAGTCGCCTGAAATGATAAGGCAAAAACAAATTCAAATCCCTCCCTCCAGTCAAACCAGCATCCAATCTGTCTCTGTATACCCCAATAATGAAATGCAGCTCAGGAGTACTTTTCATTTTAAATTTCAGCTCAGCAGACCAGAGACGGAGGGGGGGGGGGAAAAAAACACCATGAAAAGTGTCAGTTGGAAAATAGCTCATGCATTATGACTGGCTTATGAGATGCTCTCCATCATATGAAAAACCACTTAAATACATATAGCACTACATCTCTGTGTAAAGCAGCTGCTGGATGGTGGAAAACCACAGTGTGCTGTGCATGCTAAGATTTTCTTTTCTGAAATCCAAAAGGACTAGTTATCCCTGCATCGCTCTGAGCGTAAAAAAAGTTACATTTGCAGCAATAGTTACAGGAAGAATACTCAGGAGTGCGTGCTACTCTGCTGCTCTGCAAGTTTATTCAAACGAATCTTTGTTTATCCTTACAAAAGCAGCTAATGTTCACAGAATGTCCACCGAGACAGAAGTGGCGGAGCTCTTTCCAAACACCCTCGTTCGTATCAGTGACATTTCATCCTTTATTAGCTGATACACAAAACAAACTTCCAGCATGAAAAAGAAATTTAATTACACTCACGAGTACTGGTTGGAGTCGTGTCTTCCAATATCGGGGCAGTTTATCTTCTGGCGAAGTATCCGAATGATGCAGATGAAAAGAATAAAGTTCATCTGTGGAGAATACATTACAAAAGTCATGTGAGAAAAGCACTGAGGCATTTCACACTGCATCTAATGCATATGGGGAGATGTTTGTGAGATTCAACTCATAAACAGAAGCGTTGGATTGTGGCGCTGGCCTGTGGGAAAATGAGCATTTCTAAACTGATGATTTGGGCTGTGAGTGTGAACTTGCAACACATCAGTCATCATGATGCACTCCCAGCTATCAGTCACTGGCTAAGTACAGAAAAACAGAGTGTACTAACAGTAAGGCCGCTGACACTCATGTTAAATAATGAAGCTGACCCTCCTCTGGGAACAACTGCTAGCAAATAACTAAACAGACCCATTTGGACACTAGTAGGCGTCTGCTATGACACTTTGTCCAGAGCAAGCTTTTAATAGCTGGAAATTATATTAAAAGCTTCTTTTTTTTTCCGCCTTCCATGAGAAGATCAGTACCACTCATGATTTAGCTAACCACAAATATTTAAACACAGAAAACAGCTGGTTCTTTGCAAAAGGTTCAAAAAGCATCCGCTAGATTTTCTATAAATGTGACGCAGAACACAAAAAGACGTAGGCTGTGGACCCCAGCTGCACAAAAATGGCCAAGAAATGACGTAATCAGGAGCAACCGGACAATATTTCCAGTGTTTGTTACTATAGCGATTACTTCCATTAAGAAAGCTGATAAGATGCTAAGTTCACTTCAGGTCACTTCACGAGTGACCAAATAGGTAATGTGACAACACACATATGTTATGCCAGTTACTAGAAATCTCATAACCATGGCGACAACATCATTACTAAACAACAACAACTTAAAGATTAGACGACCTTCAAGTTAAAAAATCATAGAAAATAAATCTGTTTTCTTAATTTAAAAGTGAAAAATGTACATTTTTGGACTTTGGCCTGGTTTTTGCATGCTGTTAGCCAGAGTCTGTTCTTCTTTTCAACTTTTATAATGCTTCTGGTATCGTTAAATTAGCTTAATGCTCGAGTAAAGCTATAGGCAGGCTTCTAAAAAGTGGGCCACTTTTGAGTATTAGCATACTATAGACCAAAACAAGTGTTCAAGTAGTAAAGTTAAACCATTTAAATGAAATTCAAGCACAAAGTTTGTATTAGCAAAAAGAAAAACCTGAGTACTAGCATGTGTTGGGTTGTGTAAATGCTAACTAACACTGTGTGAAGCTACCAGTGTTCACTAACATGCAGCTTTAATTTTATTGTGTTCAAATGGACACATGAGCTTGGCAACGTTTCTCTATTGCATATGTCTCTAAGCATTTATTTTTACTGCAACTGCAACTGCTCATCGCCACAGATCATCGGTCTCTATTTCACTCAACACTCTTTATGGTCTTACTATTTCCCTCCTGCCTGGCAGCTCCATATTCAACATCCTTTGTCCAGTATATCCACTATCCCTCCTCTGCACATGTCCAGACCTAAGCTGTCTCTCTGATGTACTCATTTCCAATCCTGTCCCTCCTGGTCACTCCTAATAAAAATCTCAAGATCTGCCACCTCCAGCTCAGCCTCCTGTCTTTTTGTCATTGCCACATCTCCAAACCATACATCATAGCAGGTCTCACTACCATCTTGTTCCCCACTCTCTGCTTCCCTTTCACTGTTGCTGCTATCCTTCTGTCACAAATCACCCTTGACACAAGTCTTTTCACCCTGCCTGCACTCTCTTCTTCACCTCTCTTGTGCACTGTTGTAAACTTTTATTTGAACAAAAAAATGGTTAGGAAATTACAGACCTGCAAAATAAAACATCAATGAGGGTGCACATTAGTACATTTAGTTAGTACTTTCAAATTTGCATGCTAAATATTAAACTTTTTTCCAGCAGCCTGTTATCTTGACTTTGAAACTGTGACTTAAAAATGAGGCAAGCAGCTGCTTTTAACAGCTTATTTCTGTCTGAATTTCATCAAAGACTTGAATACGAGCACAGAACCACAGTGTAAAAGTCCATATCTGTGGTTTTACTGAGTATGATGGATTAAATTATTGGTTTGACTGGACACTATTTCCTTCTGGAGTCCTTTTGTCGCATAATACTATAACTTGTTTCTACACTATACTGCCAAATATATTTGCTTGTCTGCCTTCACAAGGACATGAACTTAAGTGACATCCCATTCTTAATTCATTGGGTTTAATATGATGTCATCCCACCCTTTTCAGCTATTACAGCTTCCACTCTTCTTGGAAGGCTTTATGTGTTGATGGGAATTTTTGACCATTCTTCCACAAGTGCATCTGTGAGGTCAGACACTGATGTTGGACGAGAAGGCCTGGCTTGTAGTCTCCAGTCTAATTCATCACAAAAGTGTTCTGCTAGGTTGTTATCAGGACTCTATGCAGGCCAGTCAAGATCTTCCACACCAAACTCTCTCATCCGTGTCTTTATGGAGCTTACTTTGGGCACTGGTGCACAGTCATGTTGGAACAGGAAGTGGCATACTGCTATACTGTTCCCACAAAGTTGGGAGCTGTAAATTGTCCAAAATGTCTTGGTATGCTGAAACATTAAGAGTTCCTTTCATTGGAACTAAGGGGCAGATCCAGCTCCTGATTAAACATCCCACACCATAATCCCCCCTCCATCAAATTTTACACTTGGCACAGTGTATAGGACAAGTACCGTTATCCTGTCAACTGCCAAACCCATATTCATCTATCAGATTGCCCAAACAGAGAAGCCTGATTTGTCACTCCAGAGAACACATCTCCACTGCTCTAGAGTTTAGTGGCAGCGTGCTTTACACTACTGCATACAACACTGTTTTGCACTGTGTGATGTAAGGCTTGGATGCAGCAGCTCTGTCATGGAAACCCATTCCATCAAGCTCTTTATGCACTGTTCCTGAGATAATCGGAAGGTCACATGAAGTTTGGATATCTGTAGTTGGCGAGTTCTGTGAACTGAGGTGCACAGTTCACCGCTCTGTGATTTGTACGTGGCCTACCACTTCATGGCTTTGTTATAGTACCACTAACAGTTGACTGTGGAATATTTAGTAATGAGGGGATTTCACAACTGGACTTGTTGCACAGGTGGCATCCTATTACAGTACCACGCTGGAATTCACAAAGCTCCTGAGAGCATCCCATTCTTTCCTAAATGTTTGTACAAGCAGTCTGCATGACTAGATCTTTTATACACTTGTGGCCATGGAAGTGATTGGAACATCTGAATTCAATGATTTGGATAGCAAGAGAATACTTTTACCAGTACATCTGTATATATCTTGGATTGCGTGCAGCTTAACTAGAGATAGGTTTTTGTTGTTTTCTAGTGCTTTTTTCAGTCTTTGTGTCACTCAGAATAGACGAATGAAGACAACTTTTCCACTCTTAGTGCCATTTACTTTGAAAGAGCTAGCTCAAGCTGGCTAGTGCTGATATAAACCATGAAAATGTTTTTAAAGCTCATGAACTTACCAGAATTGATGCCAAAATAGGAGTTTTAATGATCCACCAGAACACATCGGTGTTTTCTATTATATCCCAGCACCTGGTAAGACGTGAAAGAGTTTTAATGTATAAGATGTAGCAAAACAAAGCAACCCCCCCAAAAAAAACAAAAAAAACAAAACAAAAACAAAACAACACAAAAGAGTATTTTCTGCTCGATTCTGGTCTAGCAGTTCCCTAGTCTCTCACCCCACATCATTATAGTTGGCTTTAGCGATGCTCCAAGCTGTGATGAAAATTGCTGGACCGCCTGGGGGCAAAAAAAAGTATACAACCAAATGTTACTGTGGATTCCAGCTGTAAGGTTCTCGACATGTAGTTCATGTACTGCTGACACTCTATAAGGTCTCGCTAATAGAACAAGAAACAAGACTTTCTCACCCCAGCCGATCAGAATATAAGCCCAGAAGTACTTCCTCTCGGAGAAGAAGGAAACGGCCAACAATGCATGCAGATAAAGGCCTTCCACCAGCAGCCAGAAGAAACTGGCCATTATACAGTACTGGAAAAACACAATCACTGCTTTGCAGCCAACCTGGCAATGGACACAAAAGCATGAATCATACAATGATCTAGTTAACAGGGACAACCTTATGTTGAAGATGATACGGTGAAATTTATTCCCAGTTGTGGCCAAAAACTGCATTTAGAAAATGAAAGAATAAATTGGAGTTGTTTGTTTCCTGTTGGTGAAAGCAGGTATATATCTGTGTTCTTTTATATAAATATGAATCCTATGACTGCAGTAGAATGACAATTAGTTTTTCTTGTGCCCTTATTAATAACTTGGAAGCAGAGATTCACTCAAATGCTTCTTTTATTATCAATAAATTCCATGGACATATTGCACTAAAAAAGCGAGTTACTACTTATGAAACTTTTGTAAATAATGGCTTTAAAGGTAGTGCAAATCTGTGTCCTATTCAGCCTGCACTTTATAAGCTCTCTGCCTCATTCAGTGAAAGAAAAGCTGCCAAAGTGCAGAAATGTTCCGAAATATAATGCAGGAAGTGAGCAGGATTAACACTGAAGCACTCATGAAGCATTTACGAAAGATTGGATTTAAAGAATGTTTTCCCAAAGAACAAAATGACCCATAGCTTCTGAGATTAGCCGAAGCTGAGTGTGACTGAAGTGGCAAGTGTGCTGAATTAGTAGATTTATGAGTAGTAGTAGTAGATGCCCTGATAGGGAATAAGCTTCTTCGCTGGGAAACAATACACCTTCACAGCCTGTTTGGGCGTGCTCATTCTGCTTGATATTATGATAGCTGAATAAAATGTTTCTGCGTAAGACATCTGAGTCTGCATTCACAAGATTTCCATAGCACAGGAAAACACAATAAGCTCTCTTCTGGTTGGCTGAACAACGTTTGCGTGAGGGTGGGTGAGCTCATTCAAAATTGAGCTTGCCGATGCTGAATGCTGGGGAGGCAGGCTGCTATTGACATTGTTACACAATGACATGTATAAAAAGGCTGATTTTGTCTGCAGTGTTTCTAAATTCACTCTGCTGGTCAGATCTACAAGCCTGTACAAGCAGCTTTAGAGTGAGCAATGCGGAGATCCTACGCAGAAGACATCACACGGATAAGAAAAATCAATAAACTGTGCTCCTTTAAAAAGACTCCGTAAGAGTGAATACATTGAGCACTTTAGCAGCTGGAGTACAGCAACACAATAGGAAGGGCTGGGCTGAAGGGCATTATGGGTAGAGAAAAGTGGACAGTAAAGAAGACAATAAAGTCACAATAAAGAAAAGAAAATCAGAAAAAGCTGTCAGGTCTTTGTCACGACAATAGAGTTGAAAGAAGAACAAACAAATAATGATGTGTAGTTGGACAGAACCTACCTCTTAAAAATCTAAAATGCAAAATGCAATCACGACATGCTTTCTGTTATAGCCACTTTCTACTGTAGTACATTTTAGATGGAGATATTGTTTAGATGTTGAATTAAAAAAAAATTTTTTTCGATGGGAAATAGGTTTTGAAAGCTAAATAAACATGATAATCTATGGCTATCTGATAATATCTGAATCTGGCTTGAACGTGAGGATTTTTAATGACTAGGAGACTTAAAGAAACTAGCATTCGAGGCTGACATTGTGCTGGTGGCTCTCTGCTAGTCATCAACTCAGTTAATTTAAATCCAAGAACTGGGTCTCTTGACTTTGTTTGCAGCACTTTTAATACCAAAAATATGTTGCAGCCTGTCTAAAAAGTCTCCAGTATGGGTGAGTGATTTCTTTTTTTCTGTTTTCAGTGGCCTTGGCAATCTTTTGTATGCAGTCTATGTTCTACACAGGCAGAATATAGACAAAACGAGCAACCCGTCTGAGTAGACAGAAGTCTTTATGTATGAAATGTCTTGCTTCTAGCTTCTCCAAAAACATGCGCTGTATTGAAAATATTCACATAATCCAGAAATGTCTTGTTCTGTTTTAGTCCTTGTGCATGGAGTTAAAGTTTGGGACAGCTCATTGAAGCAGCTGTTACTGGGCTGACAGGAATTTTGTAACCCATATAAATTGATTCCCACTTGGCATGTTGAGGGGGAAGAAAACGGACCCAGATGGGCTGCCTAAGCCTTGCTGCTTAGTTTAATATGTGCAAATCAGTACAAATTGATTGCTGGAGCTGAGTTTTAAAAAGCCTGCCGTTAGTCGCTAAAGGAGGATAAATTGTGAGATATTATGCCACTGGAAAAACAGGGAATAACAGGAAGCTCAGACACGGATCCATGCTCGTACCTTAAAAAAATGCATTTTTTTAAATATGCTTTGAATTAATCGGGTGTTTAACTATGGCAAACATCCAGCTGTATGAGAAGAGATAATGAATGGAGCATGCAGAACACCTGCACACATACAGATAAACACAGCAGAAGCAATGCTAACAGCTGTAATGGAACTAATGTTGGGGTCACGATGAGCACCGCAGCACCAGACCCGTCTCTATAATGTCTCTTTCAAATGTGCCATGATAGCAGCTGGCTCCCGTCAACCCAGCGAGTCCATTAACGTAGTGCAGCCGACCACAAAGCTCACTAACAAATAGAGTGAGCCTCTGCTCATTGTGTGGCTAAATTCTGTAACATGAACCTCATGTTTATTGGCCACACACCTGACGGGGCTTTGGACTGTGGCTCATTGTGAAGGGGTGATGGTTGAAAGCCAAAGGACAACAATCAAAGACTGTGGGCTGTAAGTCCATGTTTTTATTACTATTTTAATATTAACATACTTGGCTAATATGTGGCTTTTGTTGTGAGATTGAAACTGAAAATTGACACAAGCCGTTTTCAAAACTTTTAAGTTATTCATCAGCTATGATATGAGAACTTAAAATGTCAGTAATTATCAATAATGATCAGTGATGCTACAATACTGTACTAATACTGTACTGAATGTACTGTAATACTGACTGTATTGAAGTCTTGCTGAGTTATCTGAAGTTCTAGGAGAGCAGTCATTAACAAGCAGCATTAACTCACAGAGCCCGAGGAGCAGTTGTCCACCTCCCCGACCTCGTAGAGAACCACATCTTTGATGAAGACAGCGATGGCCTTCAGGATAAATGAAACAAATAGATGCATGTGGATGTAGTTCCTTGTGCAGTGGAGTTTCCTAGGACACACAGAATGAGAGATACAAGAAAACAGATCAAGACAAAGCGACAAGACACGCGGAGAATTCAATAAAGAGGCCCTGCATGCTAATTACACAATGTCCTCAGAGTTAATAGCTTAAAATGACAGCAATTCACAGACAGTTAAATCATAATTAAGTTTCTTAGTTCCCTTTCACTGTGTGGGTGGATCAGTTTTAGAGCACAATAAATGGTTTTTATGGTTCTTCACACACCTTTGAAAATAGGCAGGAGAGGTGGATTTCCAAGAAGTTACAGTAGTAGAAACAAGTAGTCCTAAAACATCAGTTCTTTTAACACTTCTTCTGCTGACTACATTATCAATACTTTAGAGGTAATTGGGGAAAACAGGTTCCTAATAGCTTCGATCACTTTTTTAAGTCAGAAATGGTTGTTGTCTGGGCAGGTAAATATTCGCCTGGAGTACAGCACGTGCCCAGTCAGTTAATGTTCCCTTGGACATCATAACAGTTTCATTTAACCGTACCTCATTCCCAGGAGAGTAAATTGCCATGATACCAATGTTATCCAGATTTTATACTCACATCAAACAGCAACTGCTATTTCATTTAAATCCCTATTTTTCTTCTACTTCTACTTTCTTCTAGTTCTTCTTTATTCAGTTTCGGTCAGCCTTTAGTGTCAGACAGATGGTCTCACATCTGACTCTAGAAACTGTAAACCTGACTTTTAATGTCTGTATGAGCTCAACAACTGTTCATCCAATCTACTTTTAATGTGTTGGGGTTCCTCCATATGTTGCCTTTTAGAAATGCGTGTAGTGAACCATATAGCACTAATACTGCTCATAATACCCGACGGTCATAACGCTCTTTCTGGCTCAAATCTGTGGGTTGTTTTGATTTCACACCTTCACACCTTTTATCTCCCTGACCATGGCCGGCCTTGTGACTTTGGGTGCGTGACGGTGAGCAAAACTCTCAGGTGGACACACTTTGACACCTATTGCTTGTCTTTGCAGAAAGCATGAAAAGTGCCTCTTATCAGCAACTAATTCAATAAGGCACTTTCCGGTGACATGATCGGCAAAAGACTCAAAAAGAAAAATGTGACCAAAAATAAAATTCAGAATAAATGTTACTCCACCACTGCGGCCATGAAGAGAAATGGATGGCAGTACACTGAGAGAAAGCAGCTTCCATGTAAGAAATGAAAATCAGCACACATCATTTCACAGCTCATGCACTTAGGTGTGAATTTTTGCAGCTGCACAGTATATAGAGTATAGAGTTTTTACAGTGTTTGGAGGGGGTGTAGCACACAGGAAGAAGAAGTGCTCGAATGTGGCCCACCCATTTACACATACAGTCTTTGTACACAAAATTTATTTCTTTGCAGCATTCAGCGAGAAAAGTTCACTTTGCGTCTTACTCAGGCAGACAAATTGCATACAGCAGTTTTTCCAAAAAAAGTAATGTGCGGTATTATGCGAGTCACTCTTGAAATGTCCATTCATTATCTTTTAGGGTGAAGATGTTGCAATTTAAAGCTGGCTTCTTATTCTTCCTCAGAACTGTAATTGCACTTGAGGAGGTTACAATCGTTCCCTGGCTTATCAAGCAAAAATGCCGGTCCTTTTTTTATCCCGCAATACTTCAAACATCTAACCTTCAAAGTGCTGCATGCGCCATCAAAAGATAGCAGAGTTTGAGTGACAGTTTATTTCATTTGGAAGCTATTTGTATCTTTCATCTTGGTTTAAGCCTGCTATTATACTCGGGTGTGAAGCTGCAGTGATCAGAGACGATCAAATTCCAGTGAAAAGTGTTTGACGCGTGACACAGAAATGTGCAATTTGTCACAATGTTCATGTCACATCAGCCGGCAGGGATAATGCCACTGTCAGCGTGCTTTGTAGATAATAGCACGTACTGATGTTCTTCACAAAAGTCTCACTTTTTGTTCCGGTCATCGTTTTTCTAAACACCTGACCACATAAAAATAAGTTAATCCAGATGGAATGAAATTCACAGTGAGTGCAATTAAATAGCACATAAGTACTTAATATAAAACAGCTGAGCTATTGTGCATCTACATACCTGAAGATGCAGAGGATCACAATAGCGGTAGAAAGCGAGACGAGCGAGACGCTGTGGCCGATGGTGTAGCCGATCTTCACTTGCCAAAAAAACTTTCCCTGCACAAAGAAACATAAAAACAGAGAACAAATCAAAGAAAAGGAAACAGCCGGTGCGTGTTTACACACTCAAACAGTGACATCACTTGTGTTAGTTGATTTAACCATTCAAAACATTGATTTGTTTCAATTTTTGGCTTAGAGATGTCTTTTATTATTGTTGTTAAGCATTTAGGCTCCACTCCTGTCATTTTTAAGTGTTGTAACTGAAGAGCTCTTGAACCACGGATTTGTGTCTCTCTCTTACCAAATACTGGATCAGTCCAGTCATGCGATATACTGTAACAGCATCCTGAATTTCTGGATCCTTTCAGCTTTCGCTATGTTACTGCCATGCCACTGTATGTTGTGCGCTTGATGGAAATTAAATTAAGATCTCCTGCATCCTCTGGCACACTCACACATATCATGTTTGCAGTAAGATGGACATCAAATTCCTTTTAGAGTACTTCACCGGGCCAGGTCCCTCCTGACTTCCTATGTGGCATACTAATGAGGCCGCCTCTTTGACTCAGAGAGCAAAGTGCCCACCAAGAAAGCTTTTACCACCCTGCAGTGCACATCCACTCTTCACTCTGCTCCACCTTCGTCAACACGGACAAGATTAGCTCTGGCTGCAGTAAAACTGAACTAAATAAGAGCAGCATTTGATTTATTTATTCTGGTCCTACTCCTGGAAGGATTCTGAATAACTTCTAATGACTCATAATGCCTGATAACGGAGGCGGGAGTTATTACTGACCTGTCTGTGTCAATTATGTCAAGTGTGTTTCAAAGACATTCGTATTTTAATTACAATACGAATGTTTTTGTTACAGCATCAAACCAAATTACCTTATAACCATAGATTTACTTTCTAATCCCATCTTTCTCCCAATGTATGACTAGCACAGGGTACAGCTACTCTGGTTATCTTTACAGTTAAAATATACATTTATCAGAACACATTGTTACTCTTTGTTGAATCTGTACACAAACATGTATTCCTCTTAAATAGCACAGGTCTGCAACCAAAAAACTGCTTAGGATTTTTACTGAAACCGGGAAAAACGTTTTAAAAATTCCATCACATCAGGTTTTCTTGCAAAACTCATGTTTTTAGTTTCATTTCCCCTTTTAAACTGAAATCTGGTATCCTATACTTGAGTCAAAAAATCGTATCCACTAATGATTTCTCACATGAATTGAATGTTTCTAAGAGCGAGACTCAAGAGAAATACAAATAGAAAATGCGAGGGATTGAGGGGGTCAGTAGGAGGGGGAGTGTACGGTGGGTTTGGCAGTGTGAGGAGCTCAGATGATCATGTCCCAACAGGTTTATTTTGTTCATAGCAAAAGGTAAGGAATCTCCGAAAAATTATGCATAGTTAATTGTAATAAAATATTTATTTTTTTCATTGCTGTTGTGCTTTTTTTTAAAAAATGTAAACTCCTCCTGTTTTGTAAAAAAGAAAAACTGTGAGGGAAATGGAGATCATTTTTAGATTCAGTACCTAAAAAACATCAAATTTACCCAAAATTATCCCATGCAGCTGGAAAACTTTTTTTTTGCAGAACTGCGTAACCTGCATGCATCAGATTACAATTTTAAGTTAGCGACTATGTAAATACAGTATGTAGAAATAAGTACGCTTTAGCAATGCAGTAATGCTAAGTAATGCTATCTTTAGCGTTGTAAAGACTAGCGGGTTATCTACTTCCACACTTTATATTGAACTAGTCAAAGTATCTCGGGTTCTAACTCAGCACTTCACAGTTATGAATCAGTGAATTTAATGCACCTTCCTCTGTATACTGACAAGCTACCGGTATACTAAGGAACATACTGCATTAAGCTGTTAAGTTAGTTGGGCATGTTGCTGTGTTCCTGCTAACTTTTGCTTTATAAGAAAATTTCTTAAAATGCAGTCTAACAAACAGCTGTTCATTAATTTCCTCATCTTGCTGTTTCCTGACATTTCTGTACATTTCTATATTATATTGACATTTAGTCCAACAATAATAAAAAGCCTGTACATGAAAATATAAACAGTATTCTTTGACAGCTTCATTCTATATATTCTGTAGACTCAGTCACTTGAGACAACTCAATACATAGGAGTGAACAAAAGCGTATATGAGGTACACAGTGGCAACCAATCAATACAGTAATTTCCCCAATACAGCCAATAACACCCACCCACAGAGCAAAGAAAAGAGCTTCTCATTCAATTCTTCCTGACCGCTGGCTCTGGACACCATTTCCCGCTGTGCAGCTCTGGTCATTCACTATGAGACTGTGTCAGTCTACTCACATCATCGCTAGTGCTGTTGAGATTGTATCCACAGCTCACAGCAATGTCAATAGGATGCATCTCGGTCCAGCCATCTTCTGTGCAGGTTTTCGAAAGGTTACCTGGAGACGGAGAAGAACCAAAGAGGTCACAGCCACCCAAGCGTTACATTTCCTCTGCCTGCCACCCATTAGGTTCAAATTGGACACGTTGTGACATTGTCAGTGACACAACAGGTCACTGCAAACAGCAAACAACGGCAAAAAAACCAAACTCTGCAAAGTGCCACAAAAAGTCTTTCCTGCTAATGTGAGCCGCTATTGACTTGTACTTTACCTGAGCCTGCAGAAAGGCACTCTGCTGTTACAGATATTGACTGATCCGTATCTTGCCATTCATCTAACCCCACATAATGATCCAGGCAAGAATGCATGCACCAGATAATACTACCATGCCCACAACATACTGCTTAAAATTTACTCTAACAGCCTATTGTTTAACATCTGATGATAATATGAATAAAAATAATTAAAAATGTTAATCATGATAGGTCTACTATAGATATTATATATAGATTGAGGGTTATGTTTTCTTTCAGATTTTCCTGATTTGTTAATTATGAGTTATAATAATATCAGATTACATTTTAATAATAATAATAATCTTTTTGCAAAAAATTGTTACAAATTGTATATATTACTTGTGTACCATCTGTCAGCTAAAATCAGCTGGTTGTTGGTGTTGGTGACAGTAAGGTTGCAGAGTGCCCTCTGGTGGGTAAACTATGAAACAGCACTCAGGACTCATAATATGGTTGAAGGATGTTTCTATTTCTTCTTGATGTTTTTAATTCTGTTGTAAATGCTGGTACTGATATATTGCCCGATATTGACCACGCTGATATATCAGGTTGGCTCTATTGTAAGATGATATACGTAGGCAAAAAACAATAAATGAATGATTCTGCTGGAACCTTCTGAGTGATTCATACTGCACGTCTCAACATTTTGCACCTCACCAGATTAATTTAATTACAACATAATTCCATAATATATTGACAGAGAGCGTTGACTGGATGGTGTGAGACTTTCTTTCAAAACTGGTATAAATCACTCCTAGAAAAAACACAATTTCTTGAGAAATCCCAGCTACCATAGAGCGAAAAGCAGGGTACACACTGGCCAGGTCGCAGTCTGTCACAGGGTGATATTTTGAGTTTTCTGTTCTTTTCTATTTCTTTTTTTTTCATTATAGCTTTTCTTTTGTTTTTTAAACCTCCTGACTTTGAAATGAAGTATGCAATAAAAGAGAATCACACAAATCTGTGACCGATATTATCTGCTTTCCATAACCTGATTTCTATTGATTTGTATGGAACTGAACTTTCACTTCTAATATTTCTGATTGAGTTTATTTTTTTCTTCTTTTTTGTGGATTTCCTATAGAGACTTCTTTAGATGGTCACAAAAAATATTGAGCCACGTTATTTTAAGGATGTTTAGTTACTATTTCTCTCACTCTGCAGCAGAAACTCTGTCATTTGGTTTATTTGTGAAATTTGTTCATGGTTTATTCATTCATGGGGCATCAACTGTTCATGTAAACAGCTTAACCACTAAAAGACCTTAATTTTAATGTGACCGACAGACAAGCTGCTCTGTGCATATAAACAAAGCCGCTTATAACCAAATGATATCAGGCAGTGAGCTGCTAATGAAAGAATGTGCAGCAGGAGGTTGTTTCTACAGCATAAGAGCGGTCATGTGACTGAATACCTCTTCTGTGACTGCATTTACGCATCATGCTCAGATGCTCGAGTCTTATTTTACCATAAATCAATTTCCCAATTTGCCAAACACACCTTCATGGATGCGTAAGTAAACACACACACACAACATCAGGCTCATTAAATCAACATCTTCCACATTCCTCATCTGTCACCACACAACTTTTCAGACAATTTTTGAAGCGAACGGCACGAGCTAAATCCTCCAGAGAATCCTGAATGAATACACTGACTAAAGCTGACTTGAAGTAATCGTATAGGCACATGGACTCATGTTCATTTATAGTCTGGGTGGAAGGGATTCGGTCTTTCCACAAGATTTACTCCAGGGTATTGCTGAACGGCAAAGCAGAAAATCGCCAAGAAGCAGCGTGACCTGACCTATACTCGAGACCATTTCACAAATAAAACTTTGAAGCATAGAGCCGTTGAACAAATGTTGTGTTTATATGGATCGCTTAGATTACAGAAAGAAATCTATATACCAATGTCCCAAAAGAGTTGGAAAATAGGCTGTCTGTCAGCACCCACTACTTGATAAGAGATGTTTTCGAATATGGTTTAACAAAAAGTGCTAAATATGGTAAAAGAAATTGACAATAATCCAAACAAATCCCACTCTAAAAGAAAAGAGGGGGAGAAAAAGCAAAATTTTAATTCAACCACCTTCAAGTACAGAAACAAAAGCTAGAAAATTGATTTCAAAGGACTCTTCACTTTATTTAGCATGTTAACAGTTTCAGCAGAAACACACCAGTAAAGTCACCCATGATTGCTGTTTGTTTTTTCATTGCATGGACACAATTCACAATAATAATAAGAGGCGATACCGGCGGACTCTGAGAGTCCCATTACGCTGACTAACAGCTTAATCTGTGAATTCTCATGCAGGACTAATGTTTTGTCAGGATGCTGTCAGGCTGCATAAGTGGAGATCTGCTGTCTGGTCACATGGTTGAGCCATTTGCAGAGAAACGGAGAGCCCTCTGAGAGCTGGAGCATAGTCACCACAATGGTCATGTCTCTATGAGGAGCATCTTCAAATGCCATTTATGAATGAACTTATCTCACTCGTCCCTCAAGTATGAAGGATAATATCGAATTTATCATCATTTCTGATGCTAATTTGTTTAATTTCCTTTTTGTCCTCTGTCATTTCCATAAAAAAAAAAAAAAGAGTACATTTACATGAGCGTATTTAATAAAGCTCACACAAAGGCTACAGATGCCCTCGAATCAATTATGACTCAAGTAAGGGCAAAGATTTATTAGATTATTTTCGTCTCTTTGATATTGATTTTTCTTTATTGGGTATTTGTCTTTGCCAAACTGCAAACTCAATAAGCGCTGGGACACAAAGAAATCTCCTACTCATTTGATCTCTAATAGCCACAGTCTAGTAGCTCGCAATTTTCTCTAATCGAATTTTTGACGAGCCAGTAGATTGTTACAAATTTAAGTGCTGGGATATTTCGGACTGCTTCTCAGCACTAATTGATGCATTTTGGCATTTGGTGTTGCTTTTGACGTCAGATTGATATTTAGATGGAAAATGATGCGGCTCAGTCCTGGTTGTCTTTTTTGGTTAAAGTCACGCTAGCTAATCATGATGCCCAGCATGACGCAGCACATCCAGATGCTGACATGCGCAACATCTATAATATTTACCGTATGTAATATGTGACTATTGTAAATAATATTTACAATACGCTTAGAGTTTGAAGATTAAAGAGATTTATTCCAGACATGCAGTTGCGGTCTTTGTATCCCTCGAGAGGACTTTACCTCAAACTATTTCCCTCTCTCTTTATTTGCCTATTTGCATTCACTCTTTGTCGTTGTTATCAGCGGGTAATACCATCAAGCTTTCTATTTCATGTACACATTTTTTCTCTCTAGCTGTTTGTCTTTGTAATAGGTTTCCAGATATTCATATATTCAATGACTGCAGCCACCGACCTCCCTGCCTGTTACATATATACTTTTTACCTAACTCAGAACTTCAGACTTTAAATAAATTCCACAGCTTTTCTGACAAAGCGCTAACGCTGCCACTCAAATGTCAGCTGCAGCTCAGGTGTAAAGCTGTGAGAGCACAAGAAGCTCACAACAAGCAAAGCTTGTGATTTCTCCACCAGGCATGTCAGTAAACAAGCTTTTTTATCACAAGCGCTCAGGGAAATCCCCCCACCATGACAGCAAAGGTAACGTAATTTTTCCATGGTTGCCTTTAGTTTGTGTCCCTGGTATCACTGCCACAAAAGAACACAACACAATTTAGCAAAAAAACATGAACTGGAAAAAAAACTTGCTTTTTGGAAGGAAGGAGGTGGGTTTAAATCCACAACAACAACAACAAAAAACCCACTTTTTCTGGTGGGAGCAGTTTCAATCTGTTCTACTTGAAGCTAGATAATTTTTATTAGTGAACTCCAATACAGAAAAGCTGATTTGGGAAAGAAACGTTTAAAAACTGTCAGCAGAATATTGTCCTTTTTGGGTCTCCCTCCTACTTTTGATGTTGTGGTATCAAAAATGTACTAGAGGTGAGATGAGTTTCCTCCAACTGTCCAAAGAAATCCCTGTTAGGTTAGGTGGTGACTCGGCCATAGATATGAATGACAGTGTGAATTGAAGTCGACCTGTCTGTGTTAGCACTGCAATGGATTTCACTTCGAAAGATATTTATTCCCAAAATGATGACTGAAATCCTGAAATCCCAAAAGGAAATCCTGCAAAATTCACTGCAAAAACTCAGGGAGGCTTGCTAATGATGAAATCAAAATAATAAAAAAAATAGTTTAGTTACAGTTTTATGATGTTATTTGAATGAGAAACTAATAGGTAATATTCTCACTTTAATCCAGTGTGTGTTGGTGAGTGGTGGGAACAAAAACAGCAGAGACCCAGATCTCTAAATGTAACACATGACATAAGTGTAATGCTGAATCCTTGTGTTTTAAGGCTGATAAGAGGAGTACGCTTTGGGTTTAATAAGCTCCCAGAAATTTTACTGAAACACAAAAGTCTGTTACTAAATATGGACAGCGGCTGCGTTTGTCAGTGTGGGCTTTTTGATAAACATGGCTCCTTAATGCACCGACCGAAGATTAAAGAATAGAAAAGACAGCTTTTTAACACAAAATGAGAGAGAGATGAGTTGGATTCGGGTAAAAGCCATTTCTCTTTACTTATGCCTCTTATTACAGGTGAAGCAATCACAAAAGAGTGGCTGTAGCTAAAAGTCAATCGTGGTTTTAATCTGAGAGACAGATAAGACGGTGGGCAAGCAAAAAGAGCGAATTCAAGTGAATAACAGAAAATTGAGGGACGAAACAAAGATTTCCATTAAGAAAACTATATTTGTCACAACACATTGTATAGTACGAAAAACTGATTTTAAAGTAAAGTTTACCCCATTAACTGGTGCACAGCAAATCCAGCATATCCAAATTAACACTGTCGGATTTGATTTCAACACTATTAAAGTGTCTATATGGGTCCACACCAGAGAGTGTTAATTTAACTCTTTTTGGAGAGTTGGTACGTTAACTCTGATTTAGTGTTAAACACCAAATCTGTCTGGAGTTGATAATTTAACACTTGGTGTTAAGAGTTTATATATTAACTCTCAAAGAGTATTTTAGTTTAACTACGTAAGAGTTATCTTCTAATTCATTCTAAAAAGCGGGAATTTTACTGTTCTGAACTTCTAGAAATTTCTTTTGGAAATAAACATTTACTAAAAAGATGCAATGGTTTTTGAAAAACATTTATTCTGAACTGTGCACCACAATTTCAAAACATTATCTGAAAGATGTAACAGTGTACATGTTCTCACTTTCATTAGAATTTTGTTTATCAAAAGGTCTGACATGGTAAATGCAAATAACAGCATTCTCATCACTTATTTCTTCAATACAATATGCATGTCCTTCATTCATCCCTTTGTGGAACTTCAGCGCACTTCTGCTCTCCCCCATATTCCATCTTCACAAGCATATCCTGTGTGGAGATTGAATAAAAATTAGTTGACACTAATTAATGGCACAAATAATCCAGTAAACAATTGCAGCACAGTAAAAAAAAAAAAGGAATCCTCTTTGAGCCATTACTTGTGTAAAGTATTTTCCCAAAAGACAAAGACACAGGCAACAGGTAATACTGAACTAAATGTAAAACCGCAACCTTTTTCATTTTTACCTAAACCGTGTGCACAAAACTCTGGAGGGATCTATGCTAACGTAGAACCCAGTCAGGACATCTGCTACTGCTGTTTGCTCGTTTGTTTGTTTGTTTTTATGGGCGATCGTTTTCAGGCTTCAAGTAGCACCATTATACCAACATTTCACATTCTAGACATTGTTTTAGGCGTATTTGACCAAAAGTTTGACTGAAAATTCACATGCAAGCTTTTTTTCAAGGCTGTGGTATTTGCCCGCAAACGATACCTTTCAGCTAGCTAAAACAGAATATTATGCTATCAGCGAGCAACATGGCTAATGCCTTTCACACAGCTTTGTCTCAACTCCAAAAAGCCACAGAAGTAAAAGCTAATAATAATAATTGAAACAATCTTTGGAAAAAATGACTTACCAAGCATGGCAAACAACTCAAATATGTAGAGCAAAATGTTCTGAAACGGCTTCACTTCAGCTTCGATTGGAGCCGTGCTGGGGGCGGAGTCTGTGAATTTACTCTGTTGGTGTCATAGCCCCTCTAGGAGTTCAGAGTTAAGAGGTCAAGAGTTAATGTTTCCATTGTAACACCTCCAGATTTGACATAGAAACACTCATTTTTAACACTCGATTTTAACTACTATCATTTTACACCTCAGAGTTACATTAAAAGAATGTGACTCTGCTTAGAGTAAAATTAACTCTACTTTTGCAAGAAGACTATTAACACCAAAACATTTAACACTTTTGAATTTGCTGTGTGGGTGAGATTTTTCAGAAGTACTAAACTACAAACACCCAGCACGCCCCTGCGGGCGGTTTATCCTTCAAGCTCGGGTCCTCTACCAGAGGCCTGGGAGCTTGAGGGTCCTGCGCAGTATCTTAGCTGTTCCCAGGACTGCGCTCTTCTGGACAGAGATCTCCGATGTTATTCCCGGGATCTGCTGGAGCCACTCGCCTAGCTTGGGAGTCACCGCACCTAGTGCTCCGATTACCACGGGGACCACCGTTACCTTCACCCTCCACATCCTCTCGAGCTCTTCTCTGAGCCCTTGGTATTTCTCCAGCTTCTCGTGTTCCTTCTTCCTGATATTGCTGTCATTCGGAACCGCTACATCGATCACTACGGCCGTCTTCTTCTGTTTGTCTACCACCACTATGTCCGGTTGGTTAGCCACCACCATTTTGTCCGTCTGTATCTGGAAGTCCCACAGGATCTTAGCTCGGTCATTCTCCACCACCCTTGGGGGCATCTCCCATTTTGACCTCGGGACTTCCAGATTATACTCGGCACATACTCGGCACAAATATATATATATATATATATATATATATATATATATATTATTACTGATGCTAATATTAGGGCTGGGCGATATGGCCTAAAATTCATATCGCGATATAATTTGAAGCATGTGCGGTAACGATATATATCACGATATATTCTTTTCTTCTGTATAATGTATTTTCCACACTATAAAGCACACTTAAAATCCTTTCATTTTCTCAAAAATCGAGAGTGCGCCTTATGTATGAATTCTGGTTGTGCTTACTGACCTTGAACCGATTTGGGCGTGCAGAAATCTGTTAAAAAATGTTTTAGTACTACTTTGGTAAGCCGCACTGCTTGATGGATTGTCAGAGCATCACGGCTGCTGTAGTGAGGAGCTTCGCGGAGTAATCTGGGTCCAAAACTCCGTCCGCTTCAGGTACCAAAGTCAAACGAACACTAAGAGTTAAAAACGGTCTAAATTCTTTCATCTTTAATTAAATCATCAGCGATGCTGCTTTACCAGGTGTAACAATTAAGTTTAACAGCCATGCATCCGTGAAAACAGAAGTTATTAAATTTAACGGAGTTAGAAGTTAACAGGAAGTTAGCTCGCTAGTTTACACCTAAACATTTCATACCATGTTCTGACTGAGAGATTTTTGAAACTAATTAAAACGTACAGCTCTGCTACCACTACCAACATAAATGAAGACCGAAAACTAAACAGCAGTGGCGTTTGTAGGGTTACTGAAGTTGGACTACCTGGTATATAATGTTGTGCTACGTGATTGCTTGCGACACAGCTATGTTAGCATAACATTAGCACAGTGAAGCTGGAGGATGAACGCCAACTTTTTTCCACTTGATAAAAGTTAACGTGAGGGATTCTGGTGGTCAGGGACAAATGCAATCGCATAGCAGGATGCTATACACGGGCCAAACTTCAGTCAGGAGAACAACTGAGATTATTCATCCACAATACAAGGTTAGTCATTAATATACTGCAACAACATGGGAATAGAGCAGCTGCGAGAGAATTCAACATTAATGAATCAATGTTACGGAAGTGGAGGAAGCGCAGTTTTTGGCTTTCCCCATATTTCAAAAGTGCTTCATCTCTTTGCTATGACTGTCGCCCGCCATAATTTGCAGATGATAATGGTTTTAGCCGCCGCAATGCTTTCGACCAAAACAGGCGCAGCTTGATAACATCATCAACATGCGCTATCGCGATAGAGCGATATAGTTTTGTTTTTGTTTTTTTTTTGTTTTTTTAGCGATATAGTCAAAATCTCTATCGTTGGCCAAATTTATATCGTTTCTATCGATATATCGCCCACCCCTAGCTAATATATTACATATTTAAGGAAAACACTATTTAAATTAAAAAAAACAAAACAAAAAGAATACATATATATTAAGGTAAAAAATGAATAAACTGAATTTTTTTACTGGTTGTTCTTTTGCCAACATTTGGCCAACATGCAATACTGCCTGTGGTGATTTTAAACTCACAGGTCCATTTAAACCAATCCAAGATTTTTAGCTTTGAATTCACCCTCTTTCACGTAGGCATCTGTACATGTAGTGCTGAAAATCCATCTACCATCTATGAAGTGTTAAATTTCCCCAGGACTCTAATTTGCTGTTTGACTCTCTGAGGGGCTAATGCAGGTATGAGTGCATCTTCACTTCCAGAGGGGGGAAAAAAAAGAAGAGATCAGCTTGCAGAAAAAGCTCAGGGGAATTTTGACTGGCTTTTTAAAAGGTGATGGATTGGCTTTCATCACACCCAAAAAATATGCAGCGTTGAAAAAGCCACATCTGCTTTTTGGATACAAGCCGGGAAAATATACAGAGAGGTGCTAAGTTTGGAAACTTTGTGAAAAAGTTTAAGAGTAAGAAAAGTAAGAAAAGGCACAGTTTGTGGAGTGAAGTGTTTTCCAGAAATAAATAACACACAAGTTCAACACAATTTAAAGGAGTGATAAATTTTTTTTAAGATGCTGATTCACTTTCCAATAGTTAGGTGCTAAATACAAAGCCTGTCAACTTAGCTTAGCCTTAAAACTGGAAAAGACAAATCAGCTGTTGGGCTAAGTCAAAAAAAACAAGCGTCTCTAAATCCCTGACAAACAGAAGCTGGTGTTTTTCCATTTTGCTTTTGCTACAGGTTAAATAAAGGAATTTTAACCTTTTAATTACTCACCTTTAGAGGTTTTAAATTACATTTTTTAACCACTGCACAAAGCTCAAGTCTCTCTTTGCTTAGCTGTGACGCTCAGGAGTGGGTGTAGATGAAACATAAAGATATTTCGAGGTCACATTTTACTACACAGAGTGCAAAATCTGACAAGAAAAGTGGAGAAGATAAAATAATTCCCGTGTTTTTAATAATTTGTTACCATATTTTGATTCATTTGTGTAGATAAAACAGGTGTACATTATACAAATAATCAGAACAACAGGCCAGGTTTTAACCTAAAGCCAAACCACAGGCGAGTTTAAAAACATCTTAATAAGACAGAAGCAGCCCTCAAAGAACAACGGTGACATTTTGAGATGTTTACAGTCTTCCCTGAGCTATTTTGTCACGCTATTTATATCCTAAAAACAAAATTTTAAAAAACTGTTTAAAGTCTGCTTTACATCCTTTTTGTCTCTAATAATTAACCAATTATTTTATAACCAGATGATGTAGGTTTAAGGCCTCAAACCCAGAAGCTACATCCTTATACATACCATTTTATGACTCTATGTTATGTTAATGGTTAAATCAAATCTATCTGTCTATCTCTCTGTCTGTCTGTCTGTGAGGAACATCAGTTAGTGTAAATGGATTTGTAACAGTAAAAGCCCCATCAGCCATATTTTGCTCCAGTGGAGCTGACAGTGATTGGATATTAGCACATATCAGTCAGGGTAACATTAACTTGCTGGGTCACAGAGCCAGGAGCAGGGAGAAAGCCTGCAGGTGTTACAAAGAAGTAATGGCTATCTATCAGCACCAATTTAAAAATGGCTCTCAGCGAGGAATGGAAACGACTGAGAGGTTTGTGTCAGGAAATGTTATTTGATCCCGTGCTTCACTGTTCACCTGCCATGCTTAATTTAATATCCAAATATTTCATCAGAGGCAGATAAAAAAGAACTGTAAAGAACGTCAGTGAATTAATATACTTCTCAAACTATTAAAAGCTGCATGTCCAATAACTGAAGCCAGAGAGGTTACACAGAGGAGGAACACGTCTGAATATGAGATGGTAAAAATGGGTCTAAAGATTTTAAGGGCACAGTTAAATGTAATCAGAAGCAATTGGGAATATGAATCCATGTGTTACGAGATTATAGCAAAAACTATCTTTATAGTGAACCAGTGTGTCCCCGCAGCTTGACAAAACAGTATTATATTACACCTTTAGTGCTACAATAAAGTTGATTAAAATAAATAAATTAAATAAACTCTTTTCATTTACCGAAACTACTCTAAGATCCTTCTTCATGTTTTGTGCCAAATGCATGCGCGAGCACATGAAACTGACTGTGTTCAAGCTGCACATTGTGTTTGTTTCTGAGTGATAAAAGTTGCATATCTATTTAAGATGTAGATACAAACGTGGTGCAGGGACTCTGCTAGACATCCCAGGTGATGAAACGTCACCGTTAGGCTGTAGAGCCATCGTGTGGCTTCCTGTTTCCTGTTGGGGTAAACATTTATTAGCACTCACAAGTAGAGCAGGGCGATATGGCCAAAAATATTTATCACGATATATATTTGAAAATTTGCGATAACGATATAACCGACGATATAATTGATGCGAGACAAAATACAACTCCACAACATTACTAGCGCAAAAAGACAACCTTCCATTTATTTTCACTTAAACAAGAAGCTGGTTTTTATGTACATTAAAGCTTTATAAAAATGTAACAGTGCAAATGCAAATTCCTTGCTGAAAGTTTAACCAAAAGGCATTTCCAGTAGAAATGGGCTGACATATCCTGAGCATAACCATGTATAATATCCACTGAAGTTAAAAAGAGGTGCTTTGCAACATTATACTGCAGTGTGCAGTACGTATTTTTCGGACCATAAGGTGCACAGGATTATAAGGCACATTAAGCGAAACAAAGCAGTCAGATAAATCAAACTTTATTAAACTCATTCTTCTTGCTTCCTCCACTTCTGTACCATTGATTCATTAATGTTGAATTCTCTGGCAGCTGCTCTATTCCCATGTTGTTGCAGTATATTAATGACTAACCTCGTATTGTGGATGGATTATCTCAGTTGTTCTCCTGACTGAAGTTTGGTCCGTTTACAGCATCCTGCCATGCGATTGCATTTGTCTCTAACCATGAGGAACCTTCACGTTAACTTTTATAAGTGGAAAAGTGTTAGTGTTGGTCCTCCAGCTTCACTGTTTATGTTATGCTAACATAGCTGTGTCGCTAGCGATCACGTAGCACATCATTATATACCAGCTAGCCCAACTTCAGTAACCCTACAAACGTCACTGCTGTTTAGTTTCCTGTCTTCATTTATGTTGGAAGTGATAGCAGAGCTGTACGTGTGATTTTTTTTCAGAAATCTCTCAGTCAGAACATGCAATATCATGCTTAGGTAACTAGCGAAACTAGCGAGCTAACTTCCGCTAGCTTCCTGCTAACTTCTAACTCCGTTAAATGTAATAACTTTTGTTTTCATGGATGCCTGGAAGTTAAACTTTATAGTTACACCTGGTAAAGCAGCAATGCTGATCGTTTTATTAAAGATGAAAGAATTTAGACAGTTTTTAACTCTAAGTGATGCTGCAGTGTTGTTTGACCTGAAGCATACAGAGTTTAGGACCCAGATTACTCCCAGATTTAAGAGCATCTTAGTCCGACAAATATGACAATAACAACGGCCGCTTGCATGTTCTGCAAAAAAATGTGCTTTGTTGTGTATCTGACGGACAAACACCAAACCAGTTCCACATCACGGAAGTTGCACCATTTTTACAAACCAATTCTGGTTCATCTGTTTCACTCAACAATCGGCCATGTGTGTATGAAAACAAAGGCACTGCGCATGCGCGTTTTACTCCCATTCTATCGCGATATTTCATTTTCCTATCGTTGCCTAACAATATAATATGGCCCAGCCCTACTCACAAGTCAATTTTTTGCAGAACTTTATAATAATAGCACACTATTGAGCAAGATTAAGGTATTAGTAAGGTATTATATATCATTTATACAGCATTACTCCTCCTTAGTAGGCCATTTATAAATACAGATATGTTATTAGGACTATGATTATTACAAGCAGTGATGTAGCAACATTGACAGCTGTATATGGTATAATAGTAACAGATGGATAAGCATATCTGTATTTATAAATGGCATGATAAGGAGGAGTAATGATATCTAAATGATGAAGTGCTTGCTATTACCTTACTAGTCTTATACCTAATAATGATACCTATATCTAACACACAGATTATTATAAAGTGCTGCCCAACTTTTCTATTCATGTTTCTAGCTTGTTTACTGTACATGCAAATGCAATGAAAACAGAAAAATGCAGTCACCTGCTGCAGGTTTTTCACAACCTAAACAGCTTGAATGCCAGTAATAATGCTTGAATTGACAAACTAGAGTTTAGCGATCCGTCTCAATACAGCCCAGGGTCACAGTCAAACGCATCAGTCCAACACGCTGACACTAACCTTCAACAGCACAAGATTAACGCAAGCAAATTCACAGTAGCAGGTCCCCGATCCCTGTCAGTAGGCTGCGCAACATAATATCGCCTAATATTTACAATCTATGTTGATCTGAGAAAGGTGGGAGTCACGGAAAATTTTCACTGAAGACTTCAGTAAAGTTTCAAGTTAATCATCTTTTGGGAAGATGATCAGTGTCGTTCAATCGTATTTTCCTCATCACCTAAGTATGAAGTGTAACCACCACATTCTGCCTAACCCACAAAAACCAAGAGAAATCATTTTATTTACATGCACCATGCATCCACATCTATCACCTTAATAACTACTCTTTAAGCTGGTGCTAACACCTGATTAATCATCACGTTCCCTCTACATTCGAAGACTCTCACAGCACGTGAGACAAATGAATGGTTTAAACTCAAGTGAGAGATAATGCTTTGCTTGATTTCACTCATTACTGCAAAACGAATCAAAACAATCACAGCAAGATTAATTTATTGCATTACCTGTTAATCACAGCATGCTTTTGAAGACTATATGACGTCTGAGTGACTGACACCCAACTCGCCAGGAGCAGAGAAAGGAGGACGACTCTCCTCCTTTTTTAAACTTCTCTCTCCATTTTCATGAAATATTACTTCCTGTTCACTGACAGTTTATTTTACACTCCCATGAAATACTGAGTTAATTTCATGACTTCATAACTGCTGTAGTCATTACTGTTGATGGTTGGGAAACTACATCCTTTTATATTTTTTCATATAATAATATTAAAACCATTATTTAGTAATAAAAGAGAACCAATATGAGCATCAGCAGGATAAGGAGTACTGTGCCATGGTTCTGGTTTCTTGTTGAATATTTCCTTTTTTGGGATTTAACTGATTTCCTTTCTTGTGTTGTTAAAAGTCTCATCTTTTTCCTCCTCTTCACCTTTTGTCAGTGTGTTAGTTCCTTCATTTTCCTTCGTTAATACCTCTTTGGGAATTGCTTTGATGATGCAGAAATATAATCTCATGTCTGTCAGGAAAGCTGGACTGGACTGAAAATGAGTGAAAAATCAGCCAAAGAAAAACTTTGAAACCACTTTAAACCACTTTATAAAATTACAAGAAAGTCTGACCCATTGGAAACAAATGATAAAGAAATGAGCCTTGAGACTATCGTGCAGTTAGGTCAATTGGGTCATTTTAATTCATTGCTAGGTGTTTGCTAGGTAACATGAAAACATCATTATATCTGATATACTACTGACAATGTATGAGTTCACACACACACACACACACACACACACACACACACACACACACACACACACACACACACACACACACACAGATTTTGTGTATTACAGTAACATTTACAGCATAGTAGATATACTGTAACGACACACCACTACAACCTCAGCACCTAAGGCCCCCAGAAACTCAAAGATCATTTGTTCATTCCTCACAAGTCATATGGTAATTAAAAGGAGTCATTTTACTAATATCATAAAGGTATACAATTTAACAGGCAATTCTCTTAGTTTAAACTTCAAACGTATTACCAACCTGTTGTAATGCCCATTCTTTCTAGCTTACAGGCACCCCAGAAAATATTTAGTGAATTAGTACAACACCTGAGCTTGTAAAGCTCAACCAGGGTCACATCCAGACCCTTGATGATAACTTTAGCCAACAAATGCATTGGTTGAAAAGGTTAATTAGAGATGATAGTTTATAATACTGCACATATGTTGACTACCAAGTCACTGCTCTACATTTACCCACAAGTCCTGGCAGTACATACAAATAAAAAGTATACAAGATGCCTTTTTTTTAAAAATAGGAAACAAATAAAAACATTGTCAACAATATTTTATATACTCCTGGTACTTTAATTAAAAACATTTTTTGTATTTTGTTATTCGAAATAACATCTGGAAAGCATAAATGTACTTGGTGTAGCAAAAATGAAAACCGTCAGAGGCAGTCCATCCATCCAACGTTTGTTAACGTGAAATACTGATTTCTGTTTATCAATTATCTAGCAATAGCATGCATATAACCAGGGGTTAAAGTGGACTGGCACTTCCATTGATGAGTGATTAAATCCAGTAGGCAGATTAATGCATATTACTATTAAACGAGTTGATTTTTCATGTGCCTGGTGTTACATCCAGTGACAGCATGGAGACGTTTGCTCAGTGATGAGAAAATAATGTTGTCGCTGCTTTCACCATTTTCTGGTGGTACTTTAGCGGACAGCTAGTGGTACTGAAGAGAAGCGTGCATAAACGGAATAACGTTTTTTTTAAAGTGGCAGAAAATGTCAAATGCAACTTTTCAAACAGCACAACAAATACCAGCAAACACACAAATTGTTTGTGTGCTACTTGTTACAAAATGAGCTAAATTACAGCTGCTATATTTCACAGGGAGAAGAAAGAAAAATGTTAATGTGCGGCATTGATAGATGGAGAAAGATGTAAGAAAGACAGGAAAACAGAGGAAGATGAGAGATTATTTTCAAAGGTAAGGACTTCCCTGCAAGTTATGAACTGGAAATTTAAGGATATTTGCAAGTAATATCCTTAATCATTTTAGAGTTTTTAACTCAGATATTGGATCTACGTGATGTATTGCTGGATTACATTTTTGTGAAATATCTTGGGAAACCAACTGAATCAGTGTTATTCAAAGGTGGGTTAGTTTGGAGTACTGCATCAAAGTTTACAGCAATGCACTATGTTAGACTGGCTGCATCTAGGGTATTGTTACTAGGGTACATCAAGGTAGCGGACATTAACACTGTGTAATTATGTCTTCCAACAAACTGCCACATTGAAATGAACTTCTAATTAATTGCCTTGAGACAACTGCTGTTGTGATTTGGTATTATATATATATAAAACTGGATTGAACTGAATTAATCAAGCCATTAAAAGTGCATAAGGTACCAGTTTGATGCCACCATGTTGCCCCGCTATCTTGAGTTCTGCCTAACCTAGTTATGTATGTAGCTAAAGACCGGCTCAATATGTAGCATCTCAAAGGCGGAGGAAAAGAGAACTTGTGTTTTTATACATCTTAAATAGGGTCCTCCACAGTACAACAACGTTAGATCCACTTCAAAAACAGTTTCACTAATGTTAACTAACAGCAGCTAACATAGGCTAACAGCAGCTAACATAGGCTAACAGCAGCTAACAGCAGCACTTACTGACAGTAAAAGTTCAGCTCAACAACTCACTTCAGTTTTGCTGTTATCAAACAGAAGAGAGCTTCACTGACTCATATATGACTTCTTTCACAAAGTTTTCAGCCTCTTGCAGAGTAAACAGACGTTGACTGACAGCTTTGAACTTAGTTCATGTGAACTTAGCTGTGAACTTAGCTAGGATTATGCACTTGAACTGGGAGGCTTACAAAACAAAACTCACTCGACTGTAATCTGCAATCTACTTATATCTAGTATTGAGATTTTACACATTGCAGCTTTAAGGTGTTTATGCCATTGTTTATGTTTTATACTAGCTTTATATGGTCTATGAGTTAGAATACAGCTCATAAAACAACAACGTATAAGGAGTGAAAAGAAAAGATTTCTGCTCAAACTGATGACTTTATTTAGTTTAGTTACATGTAAATTTCCACCTAATTTTGTTACACAACTACAGTGTAAAATGTTGATTTGTACACGTTCAGTTTATACCAAGCACATTTTCCTTACAGATTAGGTATTCAAATAAATAAACCTTTGCTTTTATACATTTCTGTTTCATTTTACTCTGAATTATTGCTTTTTGTATATTGAGAGTGAAAATTTCATTTATTTTTTTCAGAGTGTATCTTTTTGAATTTAGTTAAATCCACAAAGAGCAGTAAATAGTAAAATAGTAGTGAATAGTGAGGAGCAGCACAGGTCAGCTGATCACAGCCTTACCCGGCCTTGACGTAATTCTTTTCTCCGGTCTGTCAAATCCTACTTTAACCCCTAAAATACACAAAACAAAACATCCGTTTCTCTTTCGAAAACAAAGACATCAATGCAGCACAGACGCTGAAGTGATTCACTATAGTCTGTCCATTCAAGCAGACCATCTGTGACAATATCTATCTTCTTTCTCTTTTCCTCAACTGAAAGAAGAAAGAGAGTAAGAAATGAGATTTCTTTGTTTAGTCACAGATGTGAAGCTTCGGCTGTAAAGGCATTGAGAGTAAATCTGAAGGACACGAGTTTAAAAAGAAAGTAAAGCTAACAAAAAAAAAAAAAAAAATCCAAGACAGGCAATATGTAATTGCAAAAAGATAAATGACCGTTCAGCTTTTTTTCTTATGTAGAGCCATTGACAAGATCAAACATTCTTGGTGAAGTAAAAAGTGTTAATTTACTGTAAGAAGGGAGCTGGGGTGGAAAGAAACTTGGCTCAATTGCAAAAGTGTGATTTATATATAACCTTTTTGGACTTTGTAGATGATATTAAAAAAGTTTTATTGCTTATTTTTCTTGTCTTAGTTCATTGAAACAGCAGCAGCCCCTTCCTCTCCTTTGTGTTAGGATGCCTGGGTTTTTGAGTTTATTATATTATTTATAATTTCTAGTCTTTGGGTTTTTGTTAGAGTCATGTCTTATGGTTTGTCTCTGTGAAATCCTTAGTTGCTGTCTCCCCTGTCCGCTATATCCCCGTGTCCAGTCAGTGTCTGTGTCTGCCCTGGTCACACGTCTCTGTTCCCTCTGCCTGCATGTGAGTGTGTGTCTTTTGTTCAGTCTGTGTTATGTGTTTCCTGTTTTACTTTGAAGGTCTCTGTCTTATCTCAGTGTGTTCAGATTACGCTTCTTTGTCTCGTTAGTCCTGATTTGCCCCAGCTGTGTTTCCCTCCTGTTGTCCATTCCCTGATTGCTCCCTCTGTGTATTTAAGCCCTGTGTTTCAGTTTGTCATTGTTGCGATCTGCCTTTATCTTGCTGTGTGTTTAGTCTGTGTAGGTGTATTTTGTATTCTTAGTTTTTGTTACCCTTTTGAGTTCAGCATTAAAGCTGTTTTGAGTTACTTTCTGTCTCCGGAGTCTGCACACAGCTGTCACATAACGCTTTGTGTCTGTACGTCGTCCAGAATAAAGGTTAAGCAGGGGTCTGAGCAGTTTTCTTCCAGACTGTGATCGAGTCTGTCCAGACTTTACATCTAGTCCTCGGCTTTGTCCATTCATTACATCTACAGTAACCTCAGTGAAGTTTTAACGTTAACATCAAGCGCTTTTTCAAATTCTATATGCACCATACATACACATTGCAGGTTCAACACAGAACACTAGTATTATGTGGAGACACTTCAATCAGAACAATGTCCTTCCACACAGCACGATGACGTAGTTGTTTAACAGTGCAGTTCACTGTGCAGCAAGCTCAGCATAGCTATAGGCTTTCTGTGCATTAGGTTGACAACACATCAGCTTAAAACCTCAATCAGACATGACGGGTATTATGACAGTGCTTATCAGCTCTCTCTGCTTCAGGCTGTGTGCACGCTCACATAAAAGGTGTCATTTGGCTCTCCTTCTGCACAAAATGGACCAATTGAAGGCTGCCTATTTTTGTCAAAGACACTATCAGAAAAACCGGTGATAGGGACAGATAAAGAATGGGATGTGAAAATATAATCGCAAAAGGCAACACAGATCCTGCAAATGAGTCAAGAGAGGTAATATATTTAGAGATGTAATATATTTATTTTAACCCTCGTGTGCTTGACATTTATTTCTTAACCGTCACTCTTTGACAGCTGCTACCTTATAGTTCTGACAACATATTTATATTTATACATGAGTGCATATCCTCGTGAGAGAGAGAGATGTTGAAAGCAATGTAATTTGTGGTCACATCCAAGTTAAATTTAATTATTCTTTAATTTAGTTTTCTCATCTTTACTCTTTTACCTGCAGTTCCAGCAGCATAAAATAGACTTGGTGGTAAATTACAATCAAATGTAAAAGAATTTATGCATTTATACATCTGCATAACCAACTGAATGCAGGTAAATTCTGTACAGTAAAACTTCACTCCACGACTTCCTTTGAGGTATTAAGCACAACTTAATAAGTTGCAAAATCGATTCCTTCAGAAAACCCTCACAGCACGTGATCAGGAATCAGGGAAAATGTGGTAGAAAAAGACAAATTTGAACAGAGTCTGAAATGAGATTTGCAGATTAGATTTTTTTAAGCTTTTCTCAGTGAAAGCCAAAATGAGACCTTTTATTTTTTTAATAACTTTCAGAATGTGATCCGTGATTTTACCACAGCCACACTCGATTACTGCAGTTCTTTATATGCCAGAGCGTGCCAGGCACGTTTATGACGATTGCAGTTAGTCCAAAATGCTGATACTCGTAAATGAAAAGATGAACCTATTAAACTTACCTTGGTATCGTTAAACTGGCTACCTGTACAGCTTAGGATTCATTTTAAAACCCTTGTAATTGCTTGCATCGGCTTGCCCCTGAGATGTTTGATATTTATGGTTTTATTCCGCTTATCAGAGGCTTGAGTCAGCTGAACACTTCCAAGCACCAAACCTCTACAGCTAATCGGTAAGCTTCACTAACAGTAGTCATCAGTTTAGCTCAGTGGGTGAGCAGACGACAGTATGCCGCATGTCTAGAGGCCTGGCTTTGATTCAACCTGCATGTCCTCCCGTTCTCTCTCTCTCTCTCCCCACTATCCTGTCTGTGTTCCCCGCTCCACTATTACATAAATAGGACTGTTTTAACATTAAAGTTGATAATCATGTGCTTTGGTTGATTTTAGGCTGACACGGTTAAATTCTTTTTGCATTTTAATAAAATGGATACATGCAAAACCTTTTGATATTTTATGGATTTGTCGTGTCAAAAATGATGAAATGAAGCTTTTTATGGGCCTCATGAATCAATATCCAATCCAATCTCCCCTGAGATGTTTGCTGCAGGCTTTCTGTTGGGCATCCAGTGACTGTCCTTGATATTTTAAAAGTCCATTTGTGTGCAAGGAGAAAATTTTATCTTCAGTGTCTACCCAAAGGCTCAACTGTATGCAAATAACCTTTTAAATATGAAAATACTCACAGTTATAAAAGAATAAATAAATGTGTTAGCCCGTGACAGCACTGCTGAGCGAAGTCCTGCTATGGCATCTTTAGGCTTTTTGGCCACAAAGCAGTTATTTCCTTCATAAAGAAAATTACATACATTTAAATGACGGTTAGTTTTCTTCTTCTTGAGCTTATTTTACGGAAGAGCACATAGAGAACATCTGTTATTCCTTCTTTTGTGCACTTGCACTGAATGTAATCGATTTACCTTTCTGATGGTCACTGAAGTAGCTGAAATAAGGCGGGCAGGTTATTGTAACCACCTCTCCGACCCGAGCTGAAGGCCAGCAGGCGATGATGTCCCACATGCCTTGGCACCCTGCCAGGTGAACATAATAACATCAACATGGCATCGCTCATATTGTAAGAGACACACGTGCAAGCACCAACACCACGATGACAAAATGAAATCATGTCCAACACTAAAGCCAAATTGAATAAGTAATTAATGGCAAGCAGCAGCTGCGTGTTATCACTCAGTTTCACTTTAGGGACTTAGTTACAGGTTTAGAGTTTTGTAAATGTCATAATATGGGTTAAAGAAAAACTCATTCATGGTGGTTTCATCTTCTATGCCTCCAGTCTTCAAGCAACAGATGAATTTTTATTTTTAAACATATTGATTTGTCACAATCAATATTTAATCAGCTTGACATTTATCTGAGATAATGGACTGCCTGAGAGTCTCAGTGGAAAGTTTATCAGAGACACTAATATGGAGTTAGGCCCCTACCTTAATAATAATTATTCTACAGATGAAACAATTTTGGGGGGAAAGATGGAGATTTTCATCCACAGTTGCTGCAGGTTTGCTGAGATCTGGTGACTGTGGATGCCGTTTGAGTCCAGTGAACTCACTGTCATATATAAGAAATGATACTGAGTTTAAGATGATTCGAGCTTTGTGAGATGGTGATACGTGGTAAAATGGACCCATGCTTTCATGTCGTTTACATCAAATTCTGACTCTACAGGGTGGGCCATTTATATGGATACACCGCAATAAAATGGGAATGGTTGGTGATATTAAAGTCCTGTTTGTGGCACATTAGTATATGTGAGGGGGCAAACTCCTCAAGATGGGTGGTGACCATGGTGGCCATTTAGAAGTCGGCCATCTTGGATACAACTTTTGTTTTTTCAATAGGAAGAGGGCCATGTGACACACCAAACTTATTGGTAATGTCACAAGAAAAACAATGGTGACCCCCTTAGACTTTTATCTTTGGGGTCATCTGAAGGCAATTGTCTATGATGTGAAGATACGAGATGTGCAGCACCTGAAACTACGGATACTGGATGCCTGTGCTGGCATTTCTCCTGCGGTGTTGCTGTCAGTGTGTGAAGAGTGAGAGAAGAGGGTTGCATTGACAATCCAACACAATGGGCAGCACATTGAACACATTTTATAAGTGGTCAGAAACTTGTAAATAACTCATGAAAGAATAAAGTTACGTTGAAACCAAGCACACCATTGTTTTTCTTTGATCTATTATTATTTTGAACATATTTTTAATTGTTTTTATTTTAAGTATTTTAAATTCTTAATTCATTTTTATTATTTTATTTATAATTAGTTATTATTTTTTTATTAATCTAATAAAATCTAATAAAAAATACATATTTCTAAATAATAATTTTGAAAAACAAAAGTGAAAACCTAGCAGTCTGAAAGTGTTATTCAGCTGCACCTTTCAAATACATGACTTACTTGACAACACCCGAGTTAACCCCAGGAAATGATGACGTGAGCAATGCAAAGCAAACAAACAGCTTCATTATGACATATTGTGCAATCACCATATTGTCCTTTAATAAAATGTTTATACTTGATTAATGCTACAAGCTAAAATCTACTTTCGATCAAAATGTTTTAATGTCCAAAATATTATAAGAAAACCAAGGAACTGCTGAAGGATCCCTTGATGTATTATGTTGCACCGCCATAGTCTGTAAGCTTATGGTTCCCCACAAACACTCATGTTAACTCAGTTACTCAGGATGTGACCCCTGACTGCCACTTCAACTATGTTCTGGTTGAGGAAGTAGATAAGAAAGTAGAAAAATAAGGGCCATTACAGCAATAAAGAACGCTGTTTCCACTGTTACCTTAACGCAGCATGCCGTATGTACAGCACGTGTAGTGATTTTTTATTAAAATGAAAGGAAATGGAGATAGTGCCAACAACGTTTAACATCAATATTTCACTGCGTTCCTAAAGTCACAGGAAGGACGGCCAAGCAGATATCTCAGTGGGCCAAAAAGAGAAGCATACATTACATTTTGAATCTAAATTGGTGTCTGAGTTAAAAGGCATTGGTGTAGTTTTAGCTACTTTAACAGGATAAAAGTGTACTACTGTTATGCATGTGGCTTACTGCTGTGCCTCCTTGTTTGTGTCTCCTGCTGTTTGTCTGTCATTGTGTTACATGTTTCTATTTCAGTCTCTTCCTGTTTTATTTTGAAAGTTATTTTCCCTCTCGTGTCTGAATGTGGCTGTTATGTCCTGAAGAAATGTATTTCTGAAATATACATTCACACACTGTCTGACCTCACCTTACTATATATTTACCAACTATGCCTCCCTTTTTCTTTAAGTAGCCTTTTGCACACCCTAAAGAGCTGGAGAGACTACATATGTTTTCCATAATGACCTGAAGTGACGTTCCCAGAGGTGCTATTTTCACAGCGCTCTTTCTCCAGCTGGATCTCGTTCACCACGTCGCACATCTGCACTGACAGCACCTACGGATGAAACAGAAAGCACATTTAAGTTTCAGGAGTGAAAAAATGCCTCTATTGTCCTGCAACAGAAAGAACTTCTATTTAGCAAGGCGCACACAAGAACACCAGAAAATATGAGTTTGCAGTTATATTAGTAAACATTTTCTCGTCACCGTCACCAGCTTTTCATGCTATATTTTATTAGACTGAACTAATGACTAATAATACGCTAAGTAGAAAGAAATGTTCTCAAACTGAGCCTTTTTTCCAGGGAAATAGATTTTCTTGTGCAAATAAATTAGGGAGAGGAGAAGGGAGCCACTGAGTAATCTGCTGTGACTGTTCATCTGTGTCAACACACGCTGAAAAATGCAGGATGACGGCTGCTAGTGGAGAGCCGGTGGGTCAATGAAAATGTGTAAGACGAGCAGTGAGGAGCTTGAGAAGGTCACTGGAGATGAGGAGAGAAAAGTCGGCGTGAAGCAGAGCGTATTCATGAACTCCTAGTGAAGAGCTTCAGTGTGCACCTTGCTAACCAAGCGGCAACGCTCAAAGCAGCAAAGGTCACAGTGAGGAGGGCTAAAGCACAAAGATGCATTTACGCTTGTTCGACTCATCCTCTCTATAAGTGGTTCTTCATGAGTCCCGGCCACCAGCTGTCAAACATCAAATGATCCTCATCAATCATCCAGAAATGTCCTACTTAGTGCAGGGTTGAGTTCCCAAATGATATTACGCTGCTGTAAACAGCAGTCAGCGATGCAATGCGCACCCCGGGTGAGAGAAACACCTCAAACCATCACAAATGAAAAAGGACACGTCTCATGTTAGTAGTTTAATGAGGCATGGGATAGTCAGAGGTTCATCTGTTAAACAAGGGATCCTCTCGCAGCACGAACACTGATATATCAGTGTTACATTATCATACGCTGATATGAGCCCAATATTCGTCTTAACTGCCACAGGTCAAACACCAAATGAGGTGACATTTACACATGCTATTAATGTCCCGCTTTATCAGCTGTCATAAAACAGTGATGAGAGGACCTACAAGCAGAACACAGAGGCAGGTGGGAGACACAAAACAAAAACAGAAGCACAAAAGCACAGTCACACTAGATTAAAAATAGAACACTAACCCGCGTGATTAGTGAAAATTGACGGCTTTCCAGTGACCTAATTGAACTACAAGGAGATGGGGTGATTAACTGGTCGCTCATAGGTTAAGCATGCAATACCCTCAACCTCTAGATGATCACTTTCGATGTCAAGGTGATTGCTCAAGACACCTGGTGGGAAGCAACCTGTCTCCAAACAATCATCGTCTGACTTGGACTGACTGCAATCACTCTTCATTAGTGAAGCTTTGCAAACAATTGCCATCTAATTTATAAACATAGATTTCTATGACATTACAATCAGTCTGAGTGTGTCTGCTGTGATCAGTGCAACTTGTCTGCAACGTGTTTCTTTGCGATAGGAGACTTGACCTAACTGGTTGCCAGTGTTATATTCCTGTTTAAAACTGAGGTTACTCAGTAAGCAGTATCAAAAACAAGCAGTATCACATGCACTCAGGACCATAACATCAACAGGGAGCCCCCCAGTGCTACCCCTGTGTCCTAGTAGACACGCCTACAGTTATTGCATTCACAAAATGTTCAGAAAACCTGACCTCTCACCTTGACCTTGAGGTCGAGGTCACTGAGATTCGAGTTCGGCTGAGATTTTTAGCAGGTATATCTATGAAATCGAGTTGTCCAGCTGCCCGACAGGGTAACAACAATACCCCATCAGCCTTTTTTAGTAGTAAAAATCTATTCAAGTTTAACGTTTAAGCGACACCTACTTTTACTTTTAGTTAAAGTTCAAATAGTAGAATCCAAGTGGGATCCAGCTTTGGGAACAACAAATTAGTGCAGCCTCAATGCTTCTGGCAGCAACAGAGTTAGTTCAAAAACAACTCCCCACTCATTATATTAGACTTAGATTAAAATATTATGAAGAGCAGTAAATTATTCTTGAATGAGATCAGGAAGGCTGGAGTGCTTTATTTCACAACTCTGTTTTTATTCATGCATAAATAACGCTTACAGGAGCACTTACAGGATTTTTTTTTTTTAGATTCGGGTGGCACAGGGGGATCCAGCAATGAGTAAGGGGGTGGGGGGTTGTTTCTACCAGATGTTGACCAGCTGACCATTCGCTGAGTTACAATGATGGTAACGAGCACAGACCTCCTGCCTCCATACATTAGGAGAGCAGTAATTAATAGCAGGTGCCCTGATGCACAAGATCTAACAGCGATTTAACCGGATAAGAAATAATCTGTTTTCAACAGTAAATATATTAAATTTTAACAGAGTGGTAGGACTAGCGAGACCTCTTTATCCCCTGTGTAGCTTCCACCCATTGTTGCATTTTGTTCCAGGGGCCTCCCTTCGGCCCCACCTTTGACACTTTGATGAAAACTATATATAACTGATGAGGATGTCTGTGAATCTAGGAACCCACCTTTGTTGTCACAGCTTTGCTAACCTAACATAAAGATAATTAAAAGATGCCCCCAGTGACTGACCTGCAAACAATGATTGATCAAACACAAGAAAAGCTGTCAGAAGAAGCTACTTCTGGTTGCTCCCATATGCTGTGGAATCACCACAGTGGGTTTGATTTTGTTTGACATGGTAGTTTGTACACCAGTTACCCTTCCAGTCATTCCCCAAGATCAAACTGTTTAACGGTCGGCAATCAGAAGAATGACATTTAAAAAATTACTTGGGATTGCTTTTTGTTCTGCCAGGGCTATGGTTCCAGACTGAGTCCTTCCTTCTTGGATATTGATAATTCAAACATTGTAAAGTATAATAAGATGGCTTTCCTTTAAAAAGTTAGCAAAATAAACAATTTTAATGATGAAGTTCAGTGCACGGTACGAACCATGTAAAATCTCGCTGTAATTTGCCTGTCTACACTGCACTGCCTTCCCTGAGTGTTACTCATTGCCTCGCTTGCTCTCTTGAAGGTCATCCTGACACTCTCATAATCCACACAGCTTTGGGATGAGAGTCTTTGCCTGTGACTGATTACAGCAGAAAGTCCAACATATCCTCAGGAAATGGTAGCAGCACTGCTTGAAAAGAAAGAAAACTGCTAACTCTCATGTTGGGCAGACCTTTCAGTAACCCTGTTTTTCATTAGAATGATGTTGATTGTAAGACAATGTAAAAATGAAGCACTTTAGAGATGATCTGGGTCCAGAAACCTCTCTGAGTGGAAAATGCTATCCTCATAGTGAGTTTACATTGCAGACTACAAGTTCCTCCAGTCCGTGACAGAAAGTTTTATTATGTGCACGAGTGATTTAACATCTCCACTGCAATTATAATGTCAAGTACAGTGACGGTTACATTAGTCACTAAAAGCTCCTTTAAAAAAAATCATTACACCATTGAGAATATTTGTTTGCTATCAGTATAGTGTTATTAAATGTGTGCAAAATGGTGTAGTAATGATATCACTGTAATAGGGTTCACCAATGCACTAAATGTACTGATAAAAACATTATATTTACTTTGGCAGATGCAGATTAAAGCTGATTTGCATCTGTAGTCGCCAAATGTTGGACAACCCCACAGCAGTCTGATTACCCAGCGTCAAATATTCACTCACTGGCCACTTTAGTTATACCTTACTTGTATTGTGTTGGGCTACTTCATGGCTGACTGAACTATGTGACAGAAACATCAGAGATTAGGTTCACAGTGACATGATAGTGTCATGCAGTTGCTGCAGATTTGAGCAATTTTAGCACCACGAACTAACCGTTTGAGCCACTGTTTTGAGTTTGTAGCTGACAGGAGTAGACCTTGGTGTGGTCTTCTGTTCCCAGAGCCCATCTGCTTCAAGGTTTACCATGTTGTGCATTCAGATATGCTCTTCTGCATACCTTAGTTTTAACATGTGATAATTTAAGTTACTGTTGCCTTCCTATCAGCTCAAATTCTCCTCAACTTGGCATTTTCACCCATAGAACTGGGTGTTTGATGTTTGATAGTTGTACAGATCTCTGTAAACCCTAGAGATGGTTGTGTGAGAGAATTCGAGTAGATCAGCAGTTTCTGCAATACTCAGACCGACACCAACAACCATGCCAAAGTGACTTAAATCACCTTTCTTGCACATTCTGATACTCAGCTTGAACCTCAGCAGGTCATTCTGAGCATCCCTACAAGCCTAAATGGTTTGAGTTGCTGCCTTGTGATTGGTTATTTAGTGTGTTAAGCAGCTAACCTACTGCAGAATTTAGCAGCGAAACAAATAGTAAATTGTCTGGTACTTATAGAGTGCCTTTCTACTCTGAGTCTGCAGAAGATGTTTTTACCAAAAGATTCATTCACCCATTCATACAGCACTGTATTCTATGCCTTTAAGCACTTCAGTCACATGGATCTCACACTGTCTAATGGATCCATCAAGAGTCAAGTGAAATTCAGTGTCTTGCCCAAGGGCACTTTGAAATTTTGGAGGACCTGAAGATCAAGCCACCAACCTTCTGTATAGAAAGTGACCAGCTCTACCTCCGGAGTCCCAGCTGTCCTATCAGGTACTTCATCGTGGGGACCAAAAATAGAGAGCAAAAAGCAGTTTTATGTCCTAATGTCTTAGAAAAATCCCTCCGAGTAATTAACTATGTGTGAAAATCTAAATTTCTTTGACTTGTAATCTACTGTCAGGTGTTTTCTGATTACTTGGCGTCTGGTGTCTTTTGTATGGCCACTGTTTCAGGACTTCGGGTCGATGTCTGTCAACTGTGATTGGTCAATAGAAATCAGACTACGAAATAAAATGTAAAAAACAGGACAATAAATTGTGTCCCTTTCATACAGACTCTATTAACATGCAAATATTTGCTTATAGAGATTAATGTACTTATATTTTGTATTTCACGTTTGTTCTGCTGCCCCCTACTGGCAGGGTTTAACCAAAGGACTTAAAGCAAGAGACTCAATAAGTTTAAATAATTAAACTTTATCTGTTTGTGTTTTCAACTCTAGTGATTATGCATGCTGACTCCCCACAGTATAACAGGGCCATCCTGAATCTCATTAACACTCTCATTATCTTTACAATGACAAATCTGCATTTAAATTCTTTTTTTTATGTTTATTTGAATAAATTGCATTTTCTAAAAACAATAATAATAATAATAAAAAGATCTGGGTAACAGCCAACAATTTTAAAAATGTCAATGATAATTAAAGTTGCTTCGTGTCTTGCAGCTTTTGCAAAATGTAACTCATTTTGAATGTGACGTTTCCCAAAAGCCACTAATGCTGCATAAACAGAAGAAAAACTGAAACAAAGTCCCTCATCAGGGAAGAAAACAGACATAGCAGTGGAATGTGAGCATGGCTTTCTACTGTAGGCTGCTGGGATCAAGCTTTCTCTATTGCATGGAGGTAGTTTATTAGTTCACATAATCCTGTATATTGTGAATAGAGCCAGAGCACACAAAGAGGTAGACCAATGATAAAACAGTCATCAGAGTTCACAGCAAGGGATTCATACAGCTGGAGTGATACAGGAGGGGAGGAGATGCGACAGTGATCTATAACTGGGCTCAAAAAGGAGGAGACAAAAACTAAGTGCTTGCCGCTTGAGATACTGGAAACCTACTAATACCAAGCACTTAGACAGCCACCTATGGAGATGACTGTATTGAGGAATGAATCAAAATGTCAGCGCCAAACTACGCAAAATTGTACAGATGATAAGTGGACCTCATCAAAGACTTAGCTACAAGCACATATACACACAGAACACGTATGCACGTTGTCTCAGGGTGGAAAACGTTGAATAAATACCTGCAGGATTTAAAGTTTTGGTTGCGTAGACCTCATCGTGAGCAGTGCAAGGAAGTATTTAGTGATTGTTGTTATTCAAAGTGGCTCCCAGTCTGGCATTGTTTGAGATAACAATCAAATTCTAAAAAGGAGGAAGAGCTGACAGAAGAATGAAAGGTGAAACTCGTGTCTGACATTGTGGACTAATATGTTTTTCCCAATTCTACACTTCACTGAACAAAACAAAAACGAGCAGCATCTACATAATGGTTGCCTGTTGTTAAAAATCTGACAAAAAACGAAGGCTTGAACACCGTGCAAGCCAAACAAACAAAAGCACAGGACACGTCTGACACGACTTGAGCAGTATTTTGAATTGCTCTCAGTTACTGAGAACAATGTGCTTATGCATGGTCTTCAAAGAGCTTGAGTGATTATCATGTTGTTTCTGAATGATCAAACATCAGGCTGTGGATTTATGTGGTTCCAATTATGCAGTGCCGTTTCCAGTTGCCAGTACAAGTGCCAAAATTAGCTGACGGAGTAGCTGCTGCCACATATCTGTAACCAATAACCCAAAGCAGCTCTGCTTTAACACAACTTGTTGCTCTATGATCAGTTCAGAGTGAGCTTTCATCAATTGTGCGGTATTTGTGAAATACAATCTTTGATAAATAAAGCTAAAATTTTGGAATATTTCACATCAGTCTTTCACAGCGCAGTTTTCTCCATGTACATCCTAATGGGCCAAACGTCTGTTTGTCTGTTTGTTTGTTTGTTGGTCCACAAACTCCTCCAACACAATCAGGAGCTGAACAACCAAACTTGACACACAGGTACCTCTCCGGCCACAGAAGGTTCTTATCAATATTACATATATGATGTAATCCTGTTGCCTAGCAACCACCTACCAATGGGCTCAAATGAATAACTTTTAATGTCCGTGCACCTATAACATCCCGAAAAATCATTGTTTTATTTTACATCCAGCACAGCAACATCTAATTTATATGCACAAAACTATGACATGACATATTATGATGCCACTGTGTTGCCATAAGAGGCTACATAATGGACAACACAATAGTAGACTACAGCCAGATTTATATAATAGAGCAGGCTTTGAGTGTTGCAGGGATTAATTTTTATACAATAGGCCTCATATTTATCTTTTACTTATTTATATAAATAAGATTTACAACCCCTGTTTTTTCAATGTGATTAAGTATTACAGTTTGCCAACAGCATGAAGAGACCAAACAATACCGTAATATCTGCACGTGCTAGTATTTAAAAAAGATCATATTACATGCACGTTTAGAAATATAGGCCTGCTTTGAACTGCATTCTTGTGGCCTTCTGCTTCCTTAGACAACTGTTTTTGTTTGCACACCGTTATTTCTGAAGCATTCTTTATGCTTATCCTTTGAAAGTAATCCTATAATGCTACAGATATTTTCATTTCTATTTTTACGCAGTCAAAGTTTGGAAATGCTGACTTACTGTGTGACTGCAGAGAGAGTGGAAACATCTCTAAACTTTAAGAGCCCGTGGTGGAAGAAGTATTCAGTGCCTTCACTTGCTTACTTTAAGAAGCAATATGATACTACTGTTGAAATACTCCACGAGTAAAAGTGTTTTACTATCTTCCATGATGTTTTAGGGGTAATATAACTGATTCATTAATGCGTTTGCTGAATTTTACTGCTGCAGAAATTTAAGGTTGAGCTATTTTGAACTTCATAAACTGTCGGACGGTTTAATCTGCACCATGTGTTTGTAGGATCAGAGCCCTGTGAGAACTATGCATCTCAAAGTCCTGTTTTCTGCATTTTCTAGCTTTATTTTACATTTATAACCTGCTAATATTTAAAAAGAATTGTCAGCCAACAAAGGAACACTATATCCTTCAGCCTGATTTAATTTTAAAATCTCCAAATTTGGCGATTTGCGGTTTGCCTCGACGTGAGAGGAGGAATATGATAGTTTTAATATGCCACTAAAGCTTATGGACAAATACATAATATTAATATTTGTCTCTGAGATGGAGTAGAGATTTAAATTATCATAAAATTCAAAACAGCACCTGAGTAAATGTACTTAGTTACATTCAGCCACTGGTACAGACACATAAGGATATTAAGGCAGAGAATATATTTGCTTTTTTTTACACACTTGAACCAAAACAGAAAAGTCATTTTCACGCATCGGAACGGAAACGGTTTGAAGAAATAAAATACGTTTGTGCTGCACCTCCCACACCACCCCACAGCGTAAATGGGTTTCTGTGATTATTTGGAAGAAAAGTTCCTTAAGGTTTTTCTCGACTGGTTTCATATTCAGAGAGAGACGAGGAAGAGAAATCATTATTGCCCCCATCCTCACCTCCCACCACCACCTCTCATCCCTGTCCCTGCTCTTCTCCTTCTCCCATCTGCATTCGGTTAAATCAATAACAGCAACATCCAGCCACTAACATACCCTTTTTAACCACTTTCTTCACTTCACTCAGCACCACAACTCCTTATTGGACATATTCATATTGATGAAACATGTCACGGTGTGTTATTATAAAGCAGCCATCTAAGGACTTAGGGGGAAAAAAAGAGACAAATATACGGCATATGAGCCAATAAAGTATGTCAACTAATCACACATCTGGCTAAGCTAAAACGTCAGGCTGAGCCTGATATCAAAGAGTCATGAGAGGTGAGCGGGGAGAAATTCTCACACAGGCAAATACAGTAGATGTTCACAGTGTAATCTGCCTGATAAGAGCTTCTGTGGAAAGCATTGAGGAAGCCGTGCTTCAGGGACAGATGACTCAGATCAGCACAAAATTATAACTATTAGTAGATATTTGTCTATTTCTTTTCTCTCCCACATGTCTGAAAATTGTAACAAAAAGCCTCTTCAGTTCGCTGAAACTACAGGTTCCTGACAGAGATTAGATGAATAACGAGCAAACCTCTGCCCTCAGTTACTGAAATGCAGTGAGAGCCCTCTTCACATTCCAAATATTCTCAAATATTGACTGTTGTGAACCGGTGCTATTGTGTAGTAAAAAAAATAAAACTGAAGTGAAATTGACATAACATTTCTGAAAAATGAGGCAAAACCTGACGGCGCTTCGGTTTGTTGCTCACAAAAGGACCGAAAGGTACAACCGAGCAGACCAGCAGAGACTCATGCCTCACTCCTGCTTACGTCTACAGTGAGTGTAATTTTAAGGAGATGCGGGAAAGCCTATGCATCCATCACTCACAGTGCAGGCTTAGAAAAACTCCCTGCAGAAACACTGAGTGCCACTAAAAGGTGACTTATTGCCAGGTGGCAATGCTCAAAGGCTTTCTATGTAATTATATAAACCTAGAGAGACTACAACTATTTACTAGAGTAGTAAAAATAGAGCCTAGGTAAATTACTCCACTCATCCACCTGGGAGAATGGATGAAAATAGTGGGGAGCCCTGTATGAGGTGTCCACTTGTATACAATAAATCAAACAGGCGGAGGAACAAAGTAAAAAGCAGCCAGGCTGGTGGATTTCACACACAAAGGTTTCTGATCTGAACCACTATCATGTGCGATCTTTAAGAATTTAGAGGACTTTTTATTTTACTACACTGACGGTTTTTTTTTTTTTTTAAAAGCCAACTGTTCACGTTGCCAGCTACTGAAATTACCCAACCACACATATATTGCTGGGTGAAAGCAGCCTAGTTTATCTTTCTAAAGCCAGATGTCTTACGAGGAGATGAACAGGAAATATCATAGAGCAGGAAAAGTAAAATAGAAGTAAAAGGGTTTTTGTTTTATTACATTAAACACACTCGAAAATGTTTTTTAAGAGTCCAACAGCGGATTTAATCTAATATGCCTGTAGTAAAAGTATAAATTAATGGTTTCAGTATGAAGAGAGACAGAGACTTACTTTTGGCAGGTATCCGCACAACACCAGAAGGAGCAGCTGTGCAGAATCCATCCTGTCCTTAGATTTTTTTTTATTCTCTTTGGGTAAAAAAAACAACCTCCTTTGGAGACTGGTTTAGGTGTTTGAGGAGAAGTGAGTGCGTATGTTTACGCGTGTTTAGGTGTGTGAGGTAAACCGCCTACGCTCCATCGGATTGCGCTTTTCTGTGTGCGCTCCTCCGGCAGGAGAGCTGCGTCTGCTTCCCTGTACCCGCCCCCTCTCCCATTCACAACTCCACGCCGCCTGTCACGTCCCTGAAGACTGCTGACAAGTCTGTCAGGCTGGTTAATTGTGAACACAATGCATGCTTTTGTAGACAAACACGCCGATTCTCCACAGCGGGGCTAGTGGCAACACACACTGCGGAATAAACCCTGCAAGTGTGGGTTGGTGTTTTCCTGCAGATTTTCTGAAGTATTGTGTTGCATGTGTTAGAACCATAGATGATTGCATTATTCAAAGAGTCAAAACATTGATTATGGAGAGACTGAGAATATTACAATCCGAAATAAACATGACATACAATTTTATATGTTTCTCCCAGAAACATGAAATATTTACCAAGCTGACTCACTAAATATTTGTCGTGCGTATTGTTTTCGTGCTTAGTGTTTTCTTCTTCGAGTGCGTCACTACTTTGCATTTCACTACCATCAAATGTATATCAAGAGGGGGCTGTGAAACTAACTGCAAGGAAGCATGGATGGATGGATGCTTGTATACAGTACGACACAGAGAAAGTCACGGCGAAGACATCCATTGGTTTGTAGATTAGAGGTTCTGACGCCTGGTTTAAGCACTTTCATCTTTTGCAGCTGGATGTTTGGACAGGAGCAGTGAAGTGTTGAGTTATAAGCTAAGAAAAGCTAGCTTGGTTATCAGAGCCCATCCATCTGTATTGCTGTAGCATTCAGACAACACCTGCTAACTCTGCTAACTTTTAAATAAAATATTGCTAGACTTTCACTTTGTGTAGCTAGCACTGTTGATTTACAGCAATAAGGTCCTGGGCTGGAACCGCTATGCATGTTGGGTAAGTTTGTGAGTTTGATTTTTAAGGTAATTAGCATTTAGCTTTTAAATATAGAAATAACATGTGCTTACTTGTCTATTAACTGTCTGTTGGTGTGAATGGTTTGCTGTCCCTGTCATGGTAGTTATGAAATTATTTTATAACTCAGTAAAGAAATATTAAGAGCATCAATTTGTCCTTCACTTTATGAGAAACATAAAATGGTCACATCTTGTTAATTCTTTTTATAACTTTTGCTAAAATTACGGGATACTGCACTTAAATGTAAACCAGGAGGAATTTGTTTCGGTGTCACAGTGTAATAAAATAGTGACACAGAAATAAAATATAGAATAGTATATGCAATACATACATAGCCATATAAATATTAGTATAAGTGCACACAATAGGAATATATACCAACTGCCTACAGATATTATTAGGATACAAATCAGAATTTGAAAAATATGTAAATGTTATGAGCAAGAAGGGAGCAAATGCAATATGTAGGTGGATCATGATGTGCAAAATGCTTATATTCAGTCCAGTGTGCAAAGCTATTATAGCCTGTATAGGTAAGTGCCTTATTGTAACACATTAATCGAGTAGTGATCGAAGTAAGGGGGCGTAGTAAAGTAGTCCGACAGCCTGGGGAAAGACAGAAGATATAAATAAGTAAAGCTTTCAGACAAATGTAGGTTGCGCTATATTAACAATATTTTTTATCGCTGAGATAGAGCAGTGATGATATTCAATGATATGAAATGGAAATGTATCTTAAACTTTTACTGAAGCTCAGTATGAGTCATCTGAGTTAAACTGCACCACTTGTCATTTTTGATTAAAAATATATATAACATTGTCAATGTAGGCCCCTTTATATTATTCAAATTATATTGTAATGACACCAGTCGCATAAATGACATTAGCTAGCTGTTGTTTACAAGCTAACGTTTTACATTTGGCTAACAGTCTTGTTTTTATGTGACTATAGTCTCTCAGCCTCAGACAGATCACAGACATCTTAATTTCCTCTAGTAAAAGTAAAAACAAATGAGGCAAAATGAAGATTTTCTCCTATATCTAAGTTGAGCAATGATAAGGTCTGTAGCTGCTAGGCAACAGAAGCGGCGCATCGTAGGCTAGACCATCCCATTTAACCGCTCACTTCGGCTCCTCGTGATAGGCCACGTCCTTCGAAGGATGCTTAGGGCACACTTAATGTGATAGCTCTGTGATGGATTGGACCTGTCCAGGGTGTACCCTGCAAGTAACTGCCAATGATAGTTGAGACAGGCTCCAGTCCGCCCTCCTGATTTAGATGAAAAAAAATGGATGGATGGAATTTCACTCACACAAAAATCAGTGCAGACTTCTTGAATGTACTCTGTTAACAATTAACTACAAGAAGACGTATCGTTTGCTGGGTAATTGCACTGAAAACGCTCCAAAAACAGAGATGAAATGCTTGAATTAGGTGATGTTAGACCTAGCAAATGTCTAGCAGCCTGTGTTAACATCAGCCTACCAAATAAAGTGACCATGTAACTTTAAGCCACTAAGCCTGGACATTTTAGCTGGGAGCTAGGAACAGGGAACCCAGCTTCCCTGTTCCCTGCGTGGGGATCGCACTTATATCTCTGAACTTAGGCAAGACTGAATCAAACTCCTGCAAAAAATTACTGACATCTGACACATAAAATAGCACAAAGGTAACTTGAATAATCACTCACAGTAATTTAATGTACCTGCAAATACAAAAAAAAAGCTGCCTGAAGGCATCTTTGTTTGGAAACCATTACTGTATATCCACTCTTACAACAGTATAAATGAATACAATAATCCTTGAAGGCATGATAATAAGATAAAGGTTTCTGAAAGTTTTCTGAAAACAAAAGTTATGAGGTTGAAGATGCACTCTGTGGTTGTGGCGGCAGGAAGGAGGAGACGCGTCTAGTGCAGGTGGCCAGCAGCTCGTTACCCTAATGTTGGGGTAAAAGCCTGATCTGACACAAGGGTAAGAAATCTATAAAGAGGGATGCACTGAACAGCTACTTCCTTCAATGACAAAAAGTCCATTACCCAAATTGAAGTGGGCAATCCCTTTGTAATTGCTAATTCACAAAGATGAGCACAATGTGATTAAAAATAACATGCCGCACCAAGTGAGAGACACAAAATTGCCTATAAGTTCTCGCAGAGCCTCTAAAATTGTCTCGTCCCCCTGCAGTCACACAAATACACTCATCATCCATCCTGGCTGCAGCATCGGGCGACCCCTCCATCTTCTTAAGTCACAGCGGTACCCACATGCCGTCTGTGTCACGGTGGCTCCACTCACAGCTGACTAGACCTCACAGCACAGTAAGGACTTCTCTGCCTGAGCTCTCCCATGAATATTGATAGATAGTGTGGTTGGCTCAGGCCATCGTAACGTAACAGAACACATACCAACACATAGAGCGTTCTTGTTTTACTTAATCCTTGCTTTGTGTGACATCACAGGTTATTTCTATCTTATGGCATCACTCCCTGGTTTGTGTTTCATTTAAGCATGCTGCCTTGGTAGTTTTAAAGCACACTGCAGTATATTTGCCATATAACCACTAATGAATATGCAAATAAACGTAGGATCGTATGCAAAGATAAAATATAAATGCAGTTTTCATCGAGTTAAAACATTTTTAGCACCACTGTCAGGCAAATGTTTATGAATCAGGGCTTACATTTTGCTGCTACTGTACTGAAAAGCTGTGATCCCTGTCAGGTGGATAAATCTTTTTCTTATATACAGTAGGCATGGTTTTATAAAACTTATTTTTTGAGTTACTGAAAAGAGCTGATGCTGTTACAAAGTATATATGACTGCACAAACCTCTTTGCGTTCCCTTCAAATGGGTAACAAAGAGCAGCCTTTGTGCTGAAAGAGACAATTTTTTTAAGTCATTAGGTTAAAATATAGTTTCTCTTATTTGGTTGGATTTGAATCACATCTGACCTTTAGATCCAGAGAGTGATATATTAGACCACCAGACCATGGAAAATTAACAGACTTCTCTGTGGGTAAAGTCAAGAGTCTTTCAGGCTACCGAATTCATCTTAGGCCACCTCCATGTGTAGGGATGGTTTCACAATGAACAGGCAAAGGATGGCAAAAAATAAATTCTCCAAATTATAGCTCAAGTAGGATAAATTGCTCCTTGAAGCCTCCGAAAATATTAAGGATTAGGTAGATAGACTCTAATTTTGACATTTCCTTTAATCATCTCAAATGCTTCAGCACATTTTCAGTAAGAAGTAAGGTGAATTCTGTTGGGTTCAATTTGCAGGTTTAAGTAAGTTACATTACCTGTGATTTTAGCAGCTTCTCTAGTTTTTCTATGCCTGATGGGCCATGCATATGCGAAGAGATTCACGGCGATGTGGCAACTACATCTGTGAATTGTCAATAAAATGTTGCAGTGACGGATAAAATAACAGGGTGTGTTGAACTGATTGTGAGAGGAGATTTTAACGGAGCTGTCAGTGGGAGCGAAGGCTACAGCCGACTGGTATACAGCAGGGGTAGGAAGTATACAAGAGGGTTACCAGAGCCGATAATACCCATTACTATCTGTCAGCTACAAAGCTAACAAGGGAAATGCTTTATAGGTAGGTGGTGCTTTACCCTGCATCCAAGGGTTACTCAGACTTAATGTGATTTTAAGTTAAACAAAATGAATGCGACATAAAATGGGTTTTATGTTATTATTCAAAGTCCCAGATTTACTAATAGTTGGTTCCAGACAATTCCCTCTTGTGCCTACAGCCGATATTTACTATCCAGTTAATTTTGCAGCTGGCCTTTCGCATTTATAGGAATTTACTATTCATACTGCAGAATCTCAGAAAGAGGTTTATTAAAGTTTGTGGCAGATATTGTACTGAGTCACATTTAACACAGAATAAGTCAGAGTGAGTGTGGTTGGGTTTTGTCAAAGCTGTGAGCTCAGTGTCAAAGCTTTTGCCTTTGTCCTCACCTAAATCCTGAGTTTCAGTAGCTTAGCGGACTTCTTGTTCCCTAATCATGATTCTTCGGTATCCTCCCTGCAGAACTTGTTTCTGTTCACTGAGTTAATGTGCTCACCAGGGAGGATACCAAAGAAAACAGGTTATCACTCCTGGACTGTGCTGTGTACTTTGGGGAGGACGATAGCCTGGACTTTGAAGTTTGCCAGAAACCCAAATACAGGCCAGCACCTGCTCTTTGACTCCCACCACTAACTTGAACACAGACTTGAGGTTATCAGGACCTTATGCCATTTGGCAGAAAACGTTCCCTGCAAGGCAGAACGGAAAGAAAATTAGCACAATCATTAAGAGAGTGCTCAAAGCATGCTATTATCCCAACTGGGTCTTTATTAAGCATGACAAAAATCTGAGACATTAACCAGAGGAAACAGAACAACAGGTAGAGTAATACTTTTTATTTAGCGGGTTTGTCAGAGAAACTCCATCCCAGTTCATCCCAGAGGACAAAAAGACCTGAACACTAGATGGACAGTGTTGTGTAAGCTGCGCAATGCAGTGAGTAGAGTTTGGACATACAGAACATAGGAGAGGCCAAGTGCATGCACCACAAATGTAAGACACAAGTGAACAGGACTAAGCTGTGCATCCGCAATTAATGAAGAAAAGACGATTTTATGAGTGTGACTGTTCACATTTTTTGACCAAAATGGTTTGAGTGAGGAGTGAAAACAAAGGTGGTGCCCTCTTTTACAACATACGACACCAACTATCAGCCCCCTACAACTCAATCTGGAGAACCCTTCCAGTCAATTCAACCCCCACTCACATCTGTCTTATGAATTGTGGTTGACTGACATGGTAACAAGGTGGGGCCAATGACTCGTGGCACCACCTCCAAGGTGATAGTCTCACTAGGGGTTAAATCTTTAATCCATCAGTTTTTGACCTGAAAAAGGCTCTTGGATGAGAGGTGAAACGGTTTCTTTCAACTAAAGTGATTAAGACCACAATGATGTGGATGATTGAGGACCTACGCCAGGGGTGTTGAACTCCAGGCCTCAAGGGCCGGTGTCCTGCAGGTTTTAGATCTCACCCTGGGTCAGCACACCTAAATCAAATGATTAGTTCATTACCAGGCCTCTAGAGAACTTCAAGACATGTTGAGGAGGTAATTTAGCCTTTAAGAACACATCTAAAACCTGCAGGACACCGGCCCTCGAGGCCTGGAGTTCGACACCTGTGACCTACATAGACTTCCTGTTAAAAAGGAGTTCTCTCTCCCCACAGTTGCCAAGCACTCAATCACCGGAAATCATCAAATTTTGGGGGTTCTCTCTCTAAAACTGTAAAACTTAATAAATGGGATATATCTAGAATGCTTTTATGATAATCTCTTTCAGTTTTAATTAATGCTCAGTGAGCTTGTTTTTAAATATTAATGCAGAGTGTTTAGCAAGTCAGTCACGCTAATAAATGCATGTACAGTTTTGCCCCCAAGTCGGTCCACATTTCATTTGTTTGCATGGGAAACAATAAACACGGTAAATTCAAGCACCATCATTATAATCCCACACAGCATTTTTCCTATTCATTCTTCCATTGCTGCAGCTGCTGTTCATCAAAGCACCAAGCATTTCTTTCCTGCCTGCATTTTCTAAAAAAGAGCCTTAACCCAAGGTGAAGGTGAGACCATTAGTGTCTGTGAGTGTCATTATCAGCCTGTGATTCAAGCACACAGCATGCAGGACTTCAGCCAGCTGAGCCTGTTATGAGTGAATAGAACAAGAGGAAATTGGAAGATAGTTTGTATACCTGTGTTTTTGGGGGGTTGTTTTTTTTTTGTTAAACACAAAGACATTTTACAATTTGGAACATCTCTTTGTTAATTGTGGACACGGGAAAAATAATAAGTATGTCCTTGTTTATTCAAATCAAGTGCACAGCAATTAATTCTGAGTCTGAAGTATAATGGGTTCAAATGAGTTTCAATGATATAAAACAAAGTGGGAGGAAATCAGAAATATTCTCAATAACATGCTTGAGATAGGAGCTATATCTCAGGAATCTTTCATTGAGGTTTTTTTGTTCCATTATGTGCTGTCTCTGCATTGTGATAAATTGTAAATATTGCAGTCACATCCCTTTTCATCTGACTGACGTCCGATAGAGACTGCAGGCGTTGTCTCTTCCTGAGAAGCTAAAAGCTTCCTGTAGGCAAGGAAAATATTGAGGAAAAAGATTCATGTGGAGCTCACAGGCTATCAATTCAAGCATCAGGAAAGTGTTGCTCACAGTTTCAGGCCAATTGTTATATCTATCAGGTTTTATACAGTTATGGTAAAAGCAAATACATCTTCTGTTAATTCTTTGGTTTTACTTATCAGAACATAATAAAAAAAAATCATCAGGTTTTAAAATTACATAAGCAACATGTCAGAAGAACAAAAACACATGTGATGTGACACAGTGTCATTATTTATTTTACAAAAACTGAGCCACAGTGTGGAAGCAGTGTGTGAAAAACTAAGTACACTCCATGATTCAAGTTTGTAGGATCACCTTTGGCAGCAATAATTCAAAGAAAATCCTTTTGGTATGAGCTTATCAGTCTCTCATTGGGGAGGCATTTCTGCTCAGTCCTCTTTACAATGAATATTGTTTCATCTCATTGAGGCATCTGACCATTTGTTTATGCACAGCTCTCTTAGGGTCTAATTACAGCATTGAGTCGGGTTGAGGTGCAGCCACCGCAACACCTTGATGTTTTTCCTTTTCAGTGATCCTGTTGCAGATCTGCTGCTGTGTTTGGACTCCTCGTCATGCTGCATCCCCCAGCTTGTGCCAACCTTTGGCTGTTGCACAGACGTCCTCACAGTTGACTCTGGAATACTTTGATACTCAGACGAGTACAAAGTTGCAAAACAAGCCCAAATCATCACCCCTCCCTCACCATGCTTGACAGTACCACAGCATGGTGGGTTGTTACCAACTGTGGTGCTATAGATTATGGGCAGATATCTCCACTTTGGCTTCTTTGTCGTTGTTCCACAAGTCTTTGATTTGTTCAGATTCAGACTTTGCAAACCTAAACTATGTTGCTATGACCTTTTTTCAGTAAAAAAAAAAAAACTGAGGAAACCATACTTATTCAGTGTTTTTCTAATTGTACTCTTATGAGCATTAACATTTAACATGCTAACTCAGGCCTGTACAGATATGCAGCTCTTAGATTTTTGCAGTTTTTCTGAGCATTTCACAGTCTCACCTCAGATTTAATTAACTTGTGTGTCGACTCCAGGGAGCATTGGCAGCTGTCTTTTACACTGTAGAATGATGGACTTCAGATTGTATGAAAATGGCCTTATAACCCTTCCCAGATTAATGGGCAGCCACAATTGATTTTTTTTTTATAATATCATTGTTTATATCTTTCCCCTTTGGTATTGTCTTAACACACCTGAATGCTTTAGACCCACAAACTGCCAAAATGTCTGTTTTAGTATAGAGGTGCTCACACTTGCAGATTATCAATTAATCAAGTGCATTTGTTAACAGCACCTGGCTGCTACTTACCCTCTTAATTCTAATGGGTGTAGTTAGTTTTTCACAGGACTGCATTCATACAGTCTCACGACTGTATATTGAACAGATCAGTGATAAAACTGTACTTTCTGTAATGTGACACAAATTAATCAATTGCTTAATTTGATTAACTTTAAAAGGTTCAAAGATAGATTTCCTTTCACTTGAACTAGCCTTTTGGTTAGAGCAGAAGGTTTTTCATGTCAGTAACGGAAGCATCTATTTATGGCTGTTTGTGCCAGACTTCAGTTACCAGTGTTCCCCATGGTCAGACGGTTTAAGAGCTCTTGTTGTTTAAAGGCTTCTCATGCCTCAAAAATGTAGAACAGAGGTGTGCTAAATGCTGCTGCTGGCAGAAGTGAAAGGTGAAAACGTGATACACATGGTGCATCATAATGGAGGTACATCGCAGTGACAGCAATCATACTGACAGCCAACTTGATTTTCTCTCTCTGGTGAGGTCGGCAAGAACAGCCTGCCACCTGCAGTGCCACTCAGCCGTCGTCTTTAATCCTCTGCAGCCGCACATTCACGTCAGCAAGCGCAACCAGGCCGGCCACATCAGTGCCTGCTAAAGAAGCTTTCTGCAACTTGTATATTCCAAGATTATGTGAAGTCGGTTGCTTTACTGTCTTAACCTTGGAAGCTTATTATTTTTGCTGGATATACTTGGATTTTTATCTTTTATATTTTCTATACAACTACATGCTTCCACACAAACCTGCACAAGACAATGAACTAGGGCTGGGCCATATTATACCGTTCACGGTAATACCGGTATAATGTTAGGCAACGATAGGAAAATGAAATATCGCGATAGAATGGGAGTAAAACGCGCATGCGCAGTGCCTTTGTTTTCATACGCACATGGCTGATTGTTGAGTGAAACAGATGAACCAGAATTGGTTTGTAAAAATGGTGCAACTTCAGTGGTGTGGAACTGGTTTGGTGTTTGTCCGTCAGATACACAACAAAGCACATTTTTTTGCAGAACATGCAAGCGGCCGTTCTAAGATGCTCTTAAATCTGGGAGTAATCTGGGTCCTAAACTCCGTATGCTTCAGGTCAAACAACACTGCAGCATCACTGAGAGTTAAAACCTGTCTAAATTCTTTCATCTTTAATAAAACGATCAGCATTGCTGCTTTACCAGGTGTAACTATAAAGTTTAACTTCCAGTCATCCATGAAAACAAAAGTTATTACATTTAACGGAGTTAGAAGTTAGCAGGAAGCTAGCGGAAGTTAGCTCGCTAGTTTCGCTAGTTACCTAAGCATGATATTGCATGTTCTGACTGAGAGATTTCTGAAAAAATTCAAACGTACAGCTCTGCTATCACTTCCAACATAAATGAAGACAGGAAACTAAACAGCAGTGACGTTTGTAGGGTTACTGAAGTTGGGCTAGCTGGTATATAATGATGTGCTACGTGATCGCTAGCGACACAGCTATGTTAGCATAACATTAGCACAGTGAAGCTGGAGGATGAACGCTAACTTTTTTCCACTTATAAAAGTTAACGTGAAGGTTCCTCATGGTTAGAGACAAATGCAATCGCATGGCAGGATGCTGTAAACGGACCAAACTTCAGTCAGGAGAACAACTGAGATAATCCATCCACAATACCAGGTTAGTCATTAATATACTGCAACAACATGGGAATAGAGCAGCTGCCAGAGAATTCAACATTAATGAATCAATGGTACAGAAGTGGAGGAAGCAAGAAGAATGAGTTTAATAAAGTTTGATTTATCTGACTGCTTTGTTTCGCTTAATGTGCCTTATAATCCTGTGCACCTTATGGTCCGAAACATACGTACTGCACACTGCAGTTTAATGTTGCAAAGCACCTCTTTTTAACTTCAGTGGATATTATACATGGTTATGCTCAGGATATGTCAGCCCATTTGTACTGGAAATGCCTTTTGGTTAAACTTTCAGCAAGGAATTTGCATTTGCACTGTTGCATTTTTATAAAGCTTTAATGTACATAAAAACCAGCTTCTTGTTTAAGTGAAAATAAATGGAAGGTTGTCTTTTTGCGCTAGTAATGTTGTGGAGTTGTATTTTGTCTCGCATCCATTATATCGTCAGTTATATCGTTATCGCAAATTTTCAAATATATATTGTGATAAATATTTTTGGCCATATCGCCCTGCTCTACAATGAACTCTAAAAACTATAAAACTATTTGAATACTGAATAATCTGAATGCTTCCACTCTCTTGAGAGCGTCCTTCTTTTATTTTGCATGACCGGCACAGTCGTACAATCACCTCACAAACAATCAGCAGTGAGAGTCTAATCTGATCCTCAATGGGCATGACTGCAGCATTTCTTCCAAGGACAACCATTAAAGTGCATCTCACCTGTAGCTTGCACTCTGAGAGCACACAATTATGCACTTGGCAATTATGACACTGTTATAATAAACAGTGTGCTGATGCTGCAGAGAAAGCTGTTGACAGTTGAGCCAATAGAAAGCGAGTATGCAATTGAGCGGTAATCAGTACAAGATGCAGGTTGTGGGATAGTGACTGCCACTTGGATGAAGGTGTTTGAAATGGTGCTTAGATAGTGGGAGCAATGTGACTGCACAAAGCACAGAGTATTGTCTTCTGTCTGGACACTGCCTGTGTGTTACAAAGCTGTGGCAGAGAAGAGGTGTGATCATGTGTGTCAGAGAGCTGCTCCTCAATCACAGCTCCCAGAGAGGAAATTACATCAGCGGTAAGCTATAAACTTACACTGCATTCTTATTTTTATCCCAAATGTATTGCTTCAAGAGAGTAAAATGGTTATAACCTCCAGACACACTGTATACGTAGTGGGGAATTCCTAGTGACACTTTTTCCTCATCTGAGTAGTGATTTTAAATGCAGCATTAACTCTGATTCCTCCTCCAGCTCTCCAATCAGGGCTTGATTATGAGGGGCACCTGCAGCCCATCATTCAGTGTATTTCTCTTGACATTTGTTGTTGTCATTCTAGTTGCAGTTGTGTGGAAAGGGGATTTAGTGCGTTTATACTAACTGTTAGAGCACATTTAATGACTGTCTTTCTGTTACAGTCTGATCCTGATGGTTGTTAGTTCTGTTGGTGATTGTTTGGCTGTCCAATGATGATGGTAAGTTTCACACCATTAAGCCTTCAGTGTTTTTTCCCCCTGTTTATATTACTACCCTGCTGCTGTCTTGTTTAAGCCTTCTTATTGTATTTTAGCATAATTGTATATTCAATGTATTAACCACACAAGCATCTTTATTTTAAATAGTATTGTATCCTGTGTTGTTTGGTTTATTTTTTATTTTTTAGTTATTAATCTATTTTAATTATTGCTTGATTTTTAGCTTTTCCTTTTAGGTAGGCAGATTATAATAAAATAATGTATTTTGTGGGGTTTTGGAGTTTAAACTAAACCGAATACGTACCTCCACTAACTGGAGGTACGTATATATTTCATTAGAGTTATATTTCATCGTGTCCAATTCCCCAGGTGTGTTGTGTTGTTCTTCTTCCTTCCAGTTCTCTTGACGCTGCCTCCACGGTATAATTGAAAGAATTGGCCTCTTATAAAGTATGAAAATGGCTTAAGCAGGCTTGGACAGTTCACTGCAGCACCTTTATTTGATGAGTAATTAAATCTGGTAGCTTACCATCAAGCTAACTTTTCATGTGCTGCAGCCAGGTGGTGTTTTTGGTTGTTTTTCCTTCTCATCCCTGTCCTGGATTAATGGTGCAGATGCCAATAAAGTTGGGGTTGCAATTTAAGTGTCTTGCTAGTGCTAGAGAAGAGGAGAGCAGTGGGAGGTATTTGGAAAAGCTCAACAAATATCAGCAAACACACAGTTTCTCTGTAGACTGGCACTAAAGAACTGTTATGTGTTTTTCAGAAAGAAAAAAATCCCACGAGTTACTTTTTTTTTTTAATACTTCAGAAATGAAAACTTGGAGAGATGGAAGGGCAGGAAGATTTTTTTATTTTGTTTTTTGGAAGAGAGAAAAATCAACGTTCATCTGATATCCTGTGTACTTTTTGTACCTGTTTGGCCACTGAAGCACTTTAGTGTGGCTGCTGAATAACAGGTTGCTTAAATTTAAGTTTTTTTTTTTGTTTGTTTGTTTTTCCCAATTAAAGTAACATTTTCATATTGGCTAGGGTTTGGACAGCCATGATGGCTACTGTAACATTTTCATATATGCTGTTGAATACAACTGGCTACAAAGTGCAGTAAACCTCAGAACCTATTCTGTATTTTTTTTTACTTTTATTGGCCTCTCATACCACACAAGGAGCATCATAACAAGTTTACTGTAGCCCTTTGCAAAATGACTCCAAACAAACATGATGGGGGGGGGATGGCTTCTATTTGGAGTCTAATAATTAACAGACTTGAACCAATTAATATTTTACAAAATGAAAAGGAAGCAGATAAGGATCATGGATTTCAAGTTGTAAACAATGATCCCAACACTGCCTGGAAATTAAAAGCTGAATCAATCATGAAATTAAAAATAAAAATGATAAGCTTCTTATTGAGCCACAGAATCAGAGGAATCTGACCTCTACAAAGCGTCTAATTAAACATACTTAATAAAACTGGCAAACAAGACAAAGCAAGTGAGATTCAGGCAAAAACAATGTTGTCTCACAATGGTAAACAACAGCAACCACTCAGCCTGCTCAGGAGTCATATGAATGTAGGAGTGAGAGGCCAAAGGAAAGTCGGAGAACATGTTGAAGCTCACACAAAGTCACAAAGTTTTAGCCTCCTCCAGAGTGAACAGATGTTGACACATGAGGTAAACAACGAAATGACAGCATTGTTGATTGATGGGCGTTACAATTTGCAAAGTGAGTGACATAACATTCCTCCCACTTTCTGCACAACATGTAGATGAAAAGGATCAACCTTCTGGGATACTGACATCCAGTGGTGATATTTTACACACCAACTTTTCTGGTCGTGTTCTGGTTCGGCTGTGTTGGGTGTATGGAAAAACACGTCCTCCTCCACTCCAGAAGAATCACAAAGTTGTTCCCCCCCCCCAAGCTTTTCCTCTCTTAATTGGGTGTGCTCAGCATGCTGCCTGGAATACATACCGCCACAAGATCCACCACCAGGCTGGATAAAGTGTTTCTCTCGATGTCTCAGTCAGGCCACTTATTTCATGGTCTCATCCTTATGACTTTAATATCCTGAATTTTCCTATTGCATCACTAGCAGGGCAAAGAAGCCAAATCTTGCCCTTCCTATGCATGACTGGCAATCACCTTCAGTGTTATCACGAGGTGGCAATATAATGAACCTGTGATGGATTGCAATGTAATTTGGTGCACGTCTTTATGGTCCCAGCGGGATAAAGATGGGATCTTCGAATTCATCCACCTACCCATCTTTTGTTCTATTGTGATGATCCCCTACATTTTAATAACCTACAGAATCAGCCTTTGATTCACCCAATTACCTGCTGCAGCAATACAGCATCACATTTTGCTTCAAGACGTGATGAAAAGCAATGAATTCTAATATATCCAAAGAAGTGTTTTCCTCTTTCTCTCAATAGGCCTTTCATCGGTCGTGCACAGCCTCCAGAAGCAAATCGGACTCATGTTTTTCTTCGTGAAATGATGATATCATAACAGTCCGGTGTCCTAACAGAAGGTACTGTATGGTGGTCAGAAGTAGAACCTCTATTTTTGTGTGTGGTTAGCTTAAATTTGCACCACAGGACATGTTTGTGACTCAGTTTGCTGCTGCCTTGCTGCCTATCTACTGTTAGATACTACCTCCAGTGCTGTGTATCTGAGATTGCATGAGAGCAGCATGAATAGCATGACATGTTACATCATACCTCATGATATTCCCTAAATATGAAGTCCAATGTTTTTTGTTATGAATAGAGATTTCACAGCTTGCTTTTGAGACTTGTCTGAGGTAATTATGTCACTGCTAGAAGCAGGGGGCATTGCAGGCTGTCTGTTCAGAGAAACAGTTTTGACTGCAGGGATGTAAAGTCCAGGACACAAACAACCACACAATCATACTCTGAAACAAAAAATAAACTTGGCCTGTGTTTGCTTGGTGTTCACAGGCACTTGATTGTTTAGAAAAAGATTTACAACTATTGAGAAAATGTGAAGTACAGCTGTGTGACCCATGTGTTGATTTTTTGTTTTGTGTTGCTTCAAACTCCCAAAATATAGAGTTTGGAGCACGTAAACCTCCCTCGTCTGACGAGGAAAATGTTACAGTTCACAGTCTGAGAATAAATGAGTTCATGTTCATTTCTCCTGGAGGGAACTCTGAGAAGAACTGCTTTTCATTCCTGTTAAAAAGGAGTCGGGTGAGGTGGTTGGTGCATCTAATTAGGATGCACCCAGAACCCACTGGAGAGATTAGATATCCCCTCTAGCCAGGGAATAACTCAGGATCCCCCAGGAGGAACTGGAAAGCTCTGCATTGGAGAAAGATGTCTGGAATACCCGGCTTATCCTGCTGTCGATGTGCCCAAACTTCAGTTAAGTGGAAGAAAATGGATCGACATACTTCCTACAATCTATGCAGTCCCCAGCCATTGCCACTGCCCAGACTAAATGAATCAATTATTAATACATTACAATCACAGACAGATTGCTTTTAAAGGGGAGGAAAAAGCAGTACAAGTATGCGTTTCATCACTCAGTGAGTCATGAAGCAAGAAAGCATATAATTCATCTCTATTGGAACTTTGTGGCCTTTGCTTCATATTAATGATTAACGATTTCTTGTTAAGCTCTCTCATCAGATATTCCCAGGACTCAAGTCAATATGGTGTTTCAAATTTGTCGCCGACATCGATGACATTTTGTGTTGTTCTTTAAAATGTTACATTTATTTTTTTTGTCTGAATCCATAATCATCCGCTCATAACACTTCACATTTCTGTAACTGCAGTGCAGGTGTTTCAGAAGCTGCACTGTGGTCATCTCCATGGTCCATGCCAGCGAGCTACAGTATTTGGTGTTTACTGTGCATCATATGCAGTGCACGACCTTCACTGCACCAATTCAGTCTTTAACTGCAGACTCAATTTTTGGGGGGGAAACTGGATCGCTGTTTTTAGCTCATTCATGCTTGGCACTGGTCAAGATTTCATCTCACATATGTTGGTCATTTATTGTGTTAATGACTCGGTGATTCCTTGACAGAGTGTTAACTTACATACAGAGACTGGATTCAAGGATTTGAATGATCCAGTGAACAAACTCACCTCTGAACTCCTCTAGAATAACCAAAAAGGAACAAAAGAAGACCCAAAAACTGCACTCTCTGCCCTTATTTGAAAAGAGAAAATCACTGTTTTTTTTTTAAAGAAAATCAATTACATGATTAGAGCACTTGGCTCAATTTACCGACTTTTTGACATTTATGTGCTTTCCAGACAGTTTGAGAGCAGGTTTGTGCAGAAAGCTAAGAATTAGGATATCCACTGCCTCTCCACCAATATCCTCACTAATGGAAGGACATCATATAGTGTAGTGCAGCTGCAGAGTGCTCGTTCATCTTCCAACCCATTTGATTAGCCTGATTACGACACAGCTGAATATTGCCCTGAAAAAACTCAGAAAACAGCCCTACAGTAATGTTGTCCTTCTGTCACACGTTAGGACAATTAGTGTGCTACTTTTAGGTCATTCATTTTCTTTCTCCTGCATGCGTCATACTCATTCATTATGTTGAATTTCATATCATTACGTGTTAAACGTGGCTAAAAATGCCAGGGTAGGACAATTTCAGCTGAATTTTAATACAACAAAACCCTCTGTGAGCTCAGTTAATTCAGAGGTGCTGCTTTACTGACAGCCAAGCAGAACACCAACGTATATTTGTGGGGCGATGTCCCATATGGAAAAGATATATATAAATCTTATAAAGTTTGTATCTGTCTTGTGCGAGACTGGTTTGAAAAGCATACAAGAGTGAAAACAGATATAAGATCCCTTGAAAAATTATTTAAATGAAACTTGTATGTTTTGGATACTTACTAAAACAATATATGAAAGTAATGAGAAAGTGGCCACTTTCATGAGTAAATCATATGAGCCTTATATGATTCACTATATGAAGTAGGCCACATCTTATGCAAGTCTTTTATAATTTTTTACTATTTCTTTTCCATATTGGGTGGTTCAAGAGTTGGCAGTTCATCTTGTAATCGGAAGGTTGCTGGTTCGAGCCCTGGCTCCGACAGTCTCGGTCGTTGTGTCCTTGGGCAAGGCACTTCACCTGTTGCCTACTGGTGGTGGTCAGGGGGCCCGGTTGCGCCAGTATCATGCAGCCTCGCCTCTGTCAGTGCGCCCCAGGGCAGCTGTGGCTACAATGTAGCTTGCCATCACCAGTGTGTGGATGACTGAATGTAGTGTAAAGCGCTTTGGGGTCATTAGGGACTAAGTAAAGAGCTATACAAATGCAGGCCTTTTACAACACCAGACATGAAATCTGGGATCTGTCAGATTATGTAGATGTATTTCTCTTCTTGTCCATTTAGTTAGTGTACAAAATCAACTCGTTACATAGCAGAGCTTACAGAGAGGGACAGAATATTAACTTTGAGCACCTTTTGATGCTAGATCCCTGTGAAATCCTTTATCACTGCCAGCAGAATTTATAACACAGTATGTATGCACACTTTTGCTCCACTCCATTAAGACTGTGAAGCAAACTGCCTTAACATTTTTTCAGAAGCTCCTGCTTAGACAATAAGTGACCAGCAAAGTTGGGGTTACTTAAGAATGTGAGGGATTCAAATACATTGTGGACATTTCCCATTGTGCATGTGCAAAAGAGTAGACCTGGCTGCTGGATTGGCACAACAACCTTCCAGTCCTCATGCGTCACTGTAAGCCATCTCAAGGCCCTTTTTCTCTGCTGCAGCTTCCTGTCAAGTTAGTTATAGGTGGGTGTTGTTGGAACACTGTACTCTATAGTATATTGGCCTCTTTACAAGATTTATATGGCGATTTGCATTCAGTGAGAATTTAAGGGTTCAAAAAGAAAGGAAATGCCCACGATAATCTACCATCTGAAGGGGGATTAATGCCTCTGTGGGAGTGGATGAGGGGTAAACGCCCAGTTTCATTCGTCATTGTTTTCAGCAAAAATATGAGAGCAGTAGAGGTAAGGTCAAATGCTTTAAGTAACATACTTACATAATTACATTTCTCTGCCAAGCGTCCCTCTACTGAAGTATTGTCTGAGTAATGGCTGTTGTCAGGAGCAGAGGCAGGAGTAATGTGACTTTGCAAAAGTGCACAACAAGGACACATCGTATAAATGTTGAGACTTAATTGCTGTAGCTCATCGTTTACCAACAGCTAGAGGGGCAACTAGCCAATTAACACTACAGATGGGTATGGTAAGACTTTTATCATTACTGATACTGCTCTCTATATTTTGATTTAAAATAAGCAAATACCATGACTACTGCTGAGAAATACCCCATGGTGTTTGTTCATCTCAACTTCAGGTGGCAAGCAATGTGCCTCTGGGATAATGTGGTATGATAAAAAATATTAATAACACTGAGCAATAAGGAAGTGTGGTTATCTCTGGTTGTCAGAACATCTCCCGCTATGCTCTTTAATTAACTAACTTGGGGGTGGGGGCGGGGTGAAGCCTACTACATTTGCAAGGACCTGCCAAATGTGAATACCGTTAGTTTGGGGTTTTTTTGACTGTTCAGTTCCTCCATACAGTCTGTTTGAGTGTGTAAAAGATGGATAATAAGAGGTAGTATTTTTTTGTCAACAAGTTTAAGCTCATTAAGTTTCAACCTTTGACTCTAAACTCAAGGGTTAGAGTCTTTGTTCAAGAGGTCAATAGAAAGGTCAGTGATTCGATTCCTGGCTCTTGCTAATCTGCACGTTGAAGCATTATTGGGCGACACTGAACCCTGAGTGGCCACTGATGCATGTGTCAAAGTGTGTGCATGAATGTTTGGTTAAAAGTGCATAGAAATTTTTTTTTGTGTGTGAATGAGGCTTGTAGTAAGAAAGTCCTTTGAGTGCTCAAATAGAGAAGAAATGTGCTATATCAGTACCAGTCCATCTTCCCCTAGTTTGTTAATTCTAGAAAATCTGATCTTTAACACGGCTTAATTAAACTTGATGTCCACCTCATTTCATCTTTTGCTATGAAGATTTATGTGTTTTAAACAAAAAACAAAAACGTTTTTACAGTCTTCTGTTCACCACCAGTTCAGACTGCTGCTGGTGTAATGGTGAGCTCAATTAAATAAAGCATCTTTGGTGTGTGGTGGACAGGAGATTCACATCATGTATCTGCAGCAACTGTGTCATGCTATCATGCCAAAATTGAACAAAATCTCTGAAAAATGTTTCCAGCAACTTATTGAATCTGTGCCATGAAGAATTAAAGCAGATCTGAGGACAAAAGAGGGTCCAACCCAATACTAGAAAGGTGAACCTAAAAAGCTGTCCACAGTGTATTTGTGTGGTGCATTGTGTGGTATGTATTCATATTTTTGTTTCAAATACAAATGCAAATCCCTAGGAGTACAAAGTACAGACATGTATGCTAACTGATTAGTATTTTGTAAATCTAACACCAACTTCGCTAACTGAAAATCTATGATGATCTGTACCACAGAGCCAGCCATAATATTATTAACACTATAACATTAAAAACGCTCTAAAAGGCCACTTTGATCACTTGAAATACTGGATTAAGGGTAGCAGGCACTACCTGGCCCTAGCTGGTCACAGGACGATGTCAATCAAGAGGCCACTCCCCTGAATTATAATAATAATAATGGATTGCATCTTATATAGCGCTTTTCAAGACCCTCAAAGCGCTTTACAATTCCACTATTCATTCACTCTCACATTCACACACTGGTGGAGGCAAGCTACAGTTGTAGCCACAGCTGCCCTGGGGCAGACTGACAGAAGCGAGGCTGCCATATCGCGCCATCGGCCTCTCTGGCCATCACCAGTAGGTGAAGTGTCTTGCCCAAGGACACAACGACCGAGACTGTCCAAACCGGGGCTTAAACCGGCAATCTTCCGATTACAAGACGAACTGCCAACTCTTGAGCTACGATCGCCCAACAATTCACACCCTTCAGAACTATGAAGGAGTAAACTATCCATCGAGCCCCAAACCTCATCTGTGAATATTTTAAATTTAAATACATAAGATAGGAGTCTATAGGGATTGACTCCCTTTTTATTACCAGCCTCAAGTGGCCAAAAGAGGAACCACGTTTTTCCACCTCTGTATTTAAGCACTACTTCAGCACATTTAAAGCAGTTCTTAAAACAAACAAACAAACAAAAACAGTCTTAAAAGTGTGTCTTAAACAAATCAATCTCAGTTAAATAACTGAGTGTGATGTTGACTTGCATCCGAGGCAGGAAGCTGCACTGAAGAGGCCGAGATGTGTCACAGCTTCAGTCATTATGCATGATGGATTTTTTGTTTTTTGTAAAGTTCCTGAGTTTGCTTGTGTTGCATATTTTTCATGCAGCTACTTACTGGCAGTTTGAAAACGTCAGCTAAATTTGGCGCTGCTTGTCTAGGTACTTATCAATACTTTGATCTGGAAGCGGTGCCCATTTAATTCCTGTCCTCTCTACGTGTCCCTAAAGTAGAGCGCTTAGCAGCTAAATAGCCAGATATTTCCCATGAGAGCTGATTGAAAACAGAACAAATGAGAGAGAATATTACATTTAAATTCTCAAGCGGCGGAAAGTCTAGCCCACACTGAACTGTATTGTTGTGGAGTGTTGTTGCCTTCAAGATGCTCTGTAAATGCTCTCAAATAAAAGGAAAGTCAGTTAATATCAACCACAGAGGTGAGAGATCAAAAACCATTAAGTCCTGCACAAGTCCTGCACAAAGACTGGCAACCAGAAATGTTTGTAAAATCCAAATATATTGCTCTGCATTGTCTTATTCCAGCTGATATTTTTTAAAGAGCATCCACTGACAGCATCCATTACACCAGTGATTTCCAACAAACTAAGAACCACAAGTATGTGCATTTACGTCTGGCCATGCTTCACAGCAGACTGAAGTAATGCAAACACAAGCTCTTATATTACTCATCTTGGAGGGTCCCACGAGAGGAAACCTCCCATAGAATTACTGCTAAGAGTGTCAATTAGCCTTTATGCTGACACACTCACACTGCACATGAGTCATTAAAGGCCCACCGAACAGGGAGGGTCAGACAATTGCACTGAGGGAAAATGAGTAAACCTCTAAAGTGGTAAAAAGGTGGCTGGAAAAGTATCATGCAATCACTGAAGTTTCATTTTGAGCAACGTCACACAACTGGTGCAATTTCCTGCCCAATTATCTGAAACTGTAGAATCTACATCTCAATGGTATAAATCAGAAAAAAAGAAATTATGTTCTTCTCATGAATATCCAACAAAAAAAGAAAGTTTCAATCTGATTTTCGTCGTTTTAAAAACTCTTATGTGGCAGCACCATTAACAGACTACTAAATGCAGCAGAGCCAGAAGTCACGGCGCATCCAGTGAGAACTGCAGCTATGAGGCGGAAAATCTTTCTCTTCTGCTCCTGTCCACCGAGCTAAAATCCATATTGCACACAAGCCGACAGCCTTTATCACAGACTGCAAAAATCATTTTCGGGGGCATGTTGGAAATCACTACATGAAGAAGATGAAGATAAGGATAAATGAATACACTATATATAGATTTCTGATGGGAAATGGGGAATGCAATTGTGTCAGTTTTCTTAAAAATTTCTCGATCGTCAAGCAGCGGCCGGTGCTTTTTTTCTTTTCCTTTCTTTCTTTGAAACACTTACACATCCTTAATTTATTGTTGATGTCTCGAGCTGTTAAATCACTAAGCAGAAGGTAACTGAGAAGGCTGACTCAACGTCTGCTGGAGATTAATTTACTCCGTCAGACCACAGATGGATTTCAGAGGTTACTGGCTGCTTTTCAACACCATTATATCTGGCTCCAAATGTCACATTCACAAGGTGAAGAAAGGGAAGATCCACAGAGCTTTTACTCTAATTGGTAGCTGTATAAGTGCAACAGACAGAGGGGGGAGTCCTCCTTTGCACAGCCTGTGACGAGTCTCCTGACACAACATCCCTCTGCAGGGAGCCAGCTGGCCAACTTTGATTGTGGCCAGAAATAAACTTAGCCGTGACTGCTCGTGTCATCGGTTTTCGACTGAACATCCTGTCCAGAGGTACAAATGGGATGGGCTGAAAAAAATACAGAAATCACAAAGAAAATGTGAATATATGATTAAAAAATTTTCAACAAAGAAGACTCTTAGTTAATCTCTCTCTGTCTGATCTGTGGCACCAAGCTCCTCATTCCCTCATGAAACTATAAATTTCAACTTGAGATCACAGATGTATGCATTCGTTTAAAAAAACAAAACATTTAGCACAATTAGCAATTAGCACATGTGATGAGGATTTTGAAACTTTTATTTAATAACACATATTTAATGCTTGAGTGCGTATGCACGAGTCCTTCTGAGCAGTCCAGTATTACATTACACCACAACCAGTGTGAAGCCTCAATAGATCAATGGTGCCATGTTGTTAAAGCGTTCTCTTCTTCTTCTCTTGCTTCTTTTTGTCAGCCCTTGCAAATTGCAGCCCCAGTGTCTTTTCCCAATTCACACTGAATACCACCCAGGGTGCTCTTCTGCTGCTGTAGTGCATCTGCTTCATGGTTTCACAAGCTGTGCATTCAGAGATGCTCTTTTTAAAAGCGGTTATTTTAGTAACCGTTTCATTTATACCAGCTTAAAGCAATGACCATTGACATAAATAACACATTTTTGTCCAGAGAGCGTCTCTTTTTTGACCTTTTCTCTGTAAACAAGGATTTAAAAGGTGTACTTAATTAATTGACCAGTGAGTGTAGATAAATGTAGAAAAAGATGATTGTTATAGCAAACAATCTGTCTCTACCATTAAGCATTATCACAGATTATGTTAAATACATGGGACTAGTGCTTTTATGATCTAACTAAGCACTCATTCATAAAAGTACCTTACACTCACACTCAGATACACTGAGGGTAACTCGACATACTTCGGCATGCGGACTGCAGGAATCACAACCTTCCTCCACCTCCACCTCTTGAGCCCGATAACGATCAAGGCAAATGCCAACGTCTCGCATTCAGCTCTCTTTATAATGAATTCACTTTATAATAGTGCTGATTATTGGCACTAAATGCAGAATGACGAGATGAATTATTAGAGTGGCTTAACAGTAGCCAGATGTTACATCTCACACTATATGATAAAAAAATAAAATAAAATACAGTCCTTCTGTTAAAGGTACTCAAAGAATAGTAGAGCAGATGTGAGAGTGTGGCTCACTCATGTGTTTGTGAGCTGTACACAGCTGATCATCATTATTATTATTGTTTGTTTGTGTGTTTTTCTTTTCCTCAGATTTGTCCATAATAACAAAAATAAAAAATAATCCAAACCGCATCATTTAAAGCGAAAAAGTTTGTGACGTTCAGCTTATGAACCTGATTGTAAAAACCTGAACTGAGTCTAACCTTGGATCTTTATTATAAATAGGAGATGAATACAAAAAGCTTTTTATTCATTTTTCCCCCCCGTGGATGAATTTTGCAGCAAAACATCTGTTTCTCTTTTCAATTACGGCTTTTGTCCTTTTATGTGCCGTTGATATGACTGACGTGTCATGTTTCTCACACAGAAATTTCTATTGGCAGCGTACAACAGGATATTTGGAAAATGTTGAGCTCTGCAGCATGAAAGATTGCAGTTTTGAATTTATAGCCACATGTGTGTCGCCCTGCTGGGATCTATTCTCTGGCAGGATCCTTTATCCGTCCGCTTCCCCCCAACCGTGAGCTCAGTGACATTTCAAGCCTCTCTCACTTCACAATGAACAGTGGGACGCAGGAAGGAGTCACGTGGGGAGGGGGGTCACCCACACTGCTCTCATGATCACGCACTAAAACTCTGTGCAATGACAGTTTCAGTTTTTAAGTGATTGGAGGCTACACGAGAGCAACGACTGGGAGCACTGGAGCTGAAAATAAACTGAATGAAAGTTTTAGATTTAGTTTGACATGTTACATGCAAAGCCCTTCTCACTGTTCCTAATGTGATGAAGTAAAAAGCAAGAAGCCGAAAACAACATCTTTGAGCAACAGTCGCAAAACTGTAAAGGTGAAAGTGAAGGTTGAACCGAGATGATGAGTGTTGCCTGTCCAATAAGTAGAGCGTGTAATGATGTAATAATGACTCCTCATTTCTCATTACTAGTTAATCTGAACATCAATATGGTGTAATCCCACTTTAAGATCCCCAGTAGCTGATTTTTCCCCCTAATATGCATCAGAGACAGGCTATATAAAGGACTGGATCCTACTGTTGGAATGGGAATCTTTTTAGGAATAAAGAATATTCTCGTTATCTCTAACTTTGAGTTTTCTAGGAAAGAGTGGATAGTTGTGAGGTTAGGAGAGCATTATTAATAGCTTGAGGAGATTGTGTATAAAACCCTGCTGAATCCCTTAATGTGATTTCTCAATCTTAATCTGCTTGAAATCTGCTTAATCGGGCTCCTTTCTTCCCAAGATTCCCAAGAGGACATCTTTATTGCTAAAAACTCAGGTTGTGCTGTTTACAGGCAAAGTTAGAGGCAAGGCTGAGATAGTTTGGGCACGTGCATGCAGGGGAGGGGTGATGGATATACTGGACAAACATGGTTAAATATCCACAGATGTGGATGTGGTGAATGGTTGGTGTGACAGAGGTGGATGTTAGGGTTAGAGGAAGCCATCCCACAGAAATAGAAGAAGGAAGTGTGTTTGTATGGATCCAGTTTTGCAGTGATGGGTCAGAGCCTGTATTGGTGCATCTACCAAGTTTTTTCTAACTTGATAGAGGTTTATTCTGTTCTTGAGTGTAGGAAGGTTTTAAGCAGAGCTTTGGGATGACAGAAGCAACGCAACTCTCAGATGCGTTTTTTCTGACACTTTCAGAGAATATCAGTTTGTGATTCTGCTCTCATCAGCCGCTTTGTTAGGCACACGTGTTCACATATATCTACAAATATCTAATCAGCCAATCACGTGGCAGCAACTAACTGCATTCACGCATATATTCAACACAATGTGCTGAAGTTCAAACTGAACAGGAGAATGGAGAAGAAAGGTTATTTAAGTGACTTTCGGAATTGTTGTTGGTAGCAAACAGGCTGATCTGAGTATATCAGAAACTGATGTTCTGGGATTTTTCCCACATAACTATCTCTAAGTTTACAGAGATAGTCGGCCAAAAATAAAAAAAATAAAATATCCAGTGAGTGTCAGCTCTCTGGTTGAAAATATGTTGTTGATGTCAGAGGTCATCTTTGAGTTGATAGGACAGCAACAGTGACTCAAATAACCACTCATTACAACCACGTCATGTAGAAGCAGCAGACGGGGCTGCTGAGTGTCACCCCTGTCAGCTAATTCACACAGACTCACCAAAACTGAATAATGGAAGATTGGGAAAATGTTACCTGGTCTAATGAGTCTCGATTTCTGCTACTCCATTCAGATGTTAGGATCAGAGTTCTGATCATTCTGACAGCATGAAAGCATGGATCCACCCATCCTGGTATCAATCATTACTGTGTGGCAGATATTTTCTTGGTATCCTACCTACCTGAGTATTGTTGCTAATGATGTCCATCCTTTTATGACCACGGTGTATGATGTCTGAATGTCCAGCATGCTTTCTTGTGCTATCAGCATATTACGCTTTTCACTTGAGATCTGTGAAAAACAGCAAGATACTGACCGCAGACGTGATCAATAAAGTTTTCATAAAGTCATAACATTTAAATAATGCAATAATAACCATCAGAAATTGAATAATCACCCTTCCATGTAAACATGATATATAGATACAGCAGAAGAAGATGCTAACAAGTGGATTTTTAAAGTAAATGCATTCAGTACTTTTCCAAAGTTGCACGTTAATTAAAAAAAACAAAACAAAACAAAACAGTATAATCAGCTTGTGCTTTCATTTAAAACTGCAAAATGTTACTGCGCTATTCTAAATGTGAAGTAGTTGAAACCAATGATGAAAATTACAGATACTGAAAATTACAACCTAAATTCAGAAGAATTGCATGCTTTATGTTGGTTGATTACAATGTAAGTGGCAGGCTGATTTAGATCATTTTTATTTAAATTCGCAAGTTAATGGAAAAAGTTGTGAATGTAATCCTTTATTTTAATTATACATATTACAGCTTACATTTGCCCAACATTCGTTTTCTCCAGACTAAAAATTTTATTTATTTTCAAAGACCGAAAAACAATCTAGACCTGATAACTACTTTGAGAAAGGACCATTGCTCTTAGGCCAGTCATGCCACTGTTACAATTAAGTGTGCACACTAAGCCATTGTTTTCTTGCTGCTGGATGACTTCTCCTTTATGTTCTTATGCTGCAGACTAAATTTGGAGTGAGTTACAAAGCTCTCTGCTGGTGCTGCATGATGGATATGAATCTAAACATGTGAAATTAGAATCGCTACCTCCTATCGGCTTTTTAAATCTGTTCTGGTTCTGGAAACTAACTCAATCATTGCTCGCACTAAGACATGGCCAGGTTGTGTTCAATCTATGTGACAAATCCACTCAGATAAACACCTCCTTGGCTAAAGCCCCAGAGAGGACATAACAAAATTGAGGTGCTAATGATATCAAAACATTTGGGAAGCTGTTTAAAGTCAGGACTGTTAAGAGGTTTTTTTTTTTGTTTTTTTTTAAAAACCCAAACCCCAAGCACCTCCTTTTATCAAATACTTCCTGGATATAGACACACATCTCAGAGCAAAGCAGACACTGACAATCTTATAAACTGCCTCTTGGTAAACTTGTGACAAACAAACAGGAAGGAAGCAGATTTTGCTCTTATTGTGTATTAGTAATCAGTATTTCTCTTCTAATACCAACACATACATAGGTGTATAATAATGAATGAGCAGGTAAGCAGGAGGGCAAGGCCTGATGGGTAAGTATTACTGCGAGGGCCATGGAGAGTGGGCAAATAGGCAGGTACTCAAGGCAAGAGTCTATTTTCTTTGGAGGGGAGCGATAAAACTACTCCAGGACAGGTGGTTACTTTTAAGTAAGAGCCTCTTTTCAGAAGAGTCTCAATCCAAAACTTCAGCAGCTTCATGTAGCAGGGGGTCAAACAGCCGGGGTCCTGCAGGAGCAAACTAGGGAGGGGGATGAGAGTGCAAGGTTAGTACACAGGAAGTAAAACACAAGAAAAGAGAGCCCGATTGTTGCTGCTAAGGTTCTTAAATCCACAGCAGGTAATGAGAAAATGGAAGTAGAGTGTTGATGCCAGGTCTCCAGGTGGAGTTTCCTGGAGAGGGGTGCCTGGCACACCCAGCAGAGACAAGCGACTCAGAGGAAGGAGATGGAACGGCCAAGCCATAACAAGGATACAATTATTAAAATACCCTTTATCAGAGCTTTCTGATTTTCAATGCAATGGAAAAGCGATTAATGAGCCGACATCATGTTTGAGCAACAAATTGACAGGTGGGTATAGTATGTGAAAGCTGTATTGTGAGTCTGGAGAGTTTAAAAGGGTTTCCACAGCATTCATTATCAAATAAATGTTGAATCTATCATGCGCCAAATCCTCCTTTTTTATGGTCTTTTTGTTCTGTTTTGTAACTAAACACAAATGAGCTGTTATCTCTCGCCTCGCTGTGTTTTTTTTAATGCTCTGAACATTTTAAGTACATATTCTAAGCTAAATTCAGAACTGAAAGGTTGGGTGGGTGTTTGGGGCGTTTGTGGCTAATGTATGTGGTGTGACCTGTATTGTAAAAAGTCTCCGTAATACAGTCCGTAATACAAATACCACACAGCTTAATCACAACACCACAAACCGCAGCCTCACAAAAATTCACAGCTCTGATACGCTGTAAATAACTATTAAACATTCAAAGGGTTTAAGTTTATTGTAATTGAAATAAGGCAGCTGATGTGCTAAGACTTGTGTGAATCCTGGATGCATGTCACACCTGAATAAAAAAACATTAGAAACAATTTAGTTATAGTAATTGCAAAACAATTACCGTAACAGTTAAAACAATAAACTATATTTTAAAAATAATGCAGAAGTAATCATATAAAAATAAAAGAGACTTTCCCTGAAATCCATTTCTCAGCAGCTTTCAGTTGAGAAGAGCTGTAGCAGAAAAACACTGATTAATCCGTGAGTCGTTCGTGCCTGTATCTGTGACTAAAGCTCTCGCTCTGCTTTTCTAAAGCCGGGACACTTTTTTGAGAGAATCTTTCATTTGATACGCCTCGAAAGGTGCAGACGGAAAAAGCTTGTTTGTGGATTTCAGCTGCTATGAATCTGACTGCAAGGTTGTAAAGTGGAAAAATGGAAAATGTAAACTGCCACTTCTGATGGGAATCAGCAACTGATTTTCAACCATCTGAGACGACGCAGGGAAAGTAAAAGGCCCGTGTGGATTACATTTGATGAAGATGATGGGACGACATTGGACTGATTGAAATTTAATAAAGATTGGCAACAGAATGGAAACACTTTCAAATATTACGCAAGATTTCGCTGAGGATGCAGCTGCTGAGAGTGCCTTCAGTCCTGCTGTAGTGGTTTATCACCTTATCTTGTCAGGTATACTCCTACAGCCTTCGCTGACACCACTTGTCATGTCTCAGATGGGTTGTGATTCATACTGATTAAGCAGTTTATTTTGACACACAAATTTTATTCCAGTGTTTATCTGTTTTAAATCAATTTTCCATAAAATGTGATTTATTATTGAAGTCTTAATTAAACAGGTTTCTTTTAATTGTTTCAATCTTTGAGTCTCCCTCTACCCAGCCACCTCCTCCAGCTTATCCGGGGGAACACCAAGGAGTTCCCAGGTCAGCCGAGAGATATAATCTCTCCAGCGTGTCCTGGGTCTGCCCCGGGGCCTCCTCCCAGTGGGACATGCCCGGAACACCTCACCCAGGAGGCATCCTTGTCAGATGCCCGAACCACCTCAGCTGGCTCCTTTCGATGTGGAGGAGCAGCGGCTCTACTCTGAGCCCCTCCCGGATGGCCGAACTTCTCACCCTATCTCTAAGGGAGAGGCCAGCCACCCTTCGGAGGAAGCTCATTTCTGCCGCTTGTATCCGCGATCTCGTTCTTTCGGCCACTACCCACAGCTCGTGGCCATAGGTGAGGGTAGGGGCGTAGATCGACCGGTAAATTGAGAGCTTCGCTTTTACACTCAGCTCCCTCTTCACCACGACGGACTGGTGCAGAAAATTCATTTGGCTGAATTTTTAGCTAATTCAGCCAAATGCTAGAAAACCGATCAGATAATGATAATTAATGACCCAAACCATCCTCCAAACCATCCCAAAAGTTTCTCACAGCGAAGAAATGGGATCAAGGATACTTGGGTAAACTGTTTAGCCGAAGGTTAGATTGTGCAGGGAAAGGACATAAGAACTACATCTGAGACTCGACAGGCCTCATTAGTGTGTTAAATGTTAAAGTTCATTAGAGTGCAATTAGAAAAGAACGGAGGATTGTTGCCAGGAACAAACCATGATACTTCTGAAACAATGTCCTTTGGACAGATGAGATGCTCAACACCATATTTGGTGAAAACCAAACACAGCTTATCACCACAAACACGTCATACCAAAGGTCAAGTATTGTGGTGGAGGGGTTTGTCTTGACATGACGGCCTTCCAGTCATTGAGCCGAGCATGAACTCTGTTTTAGAGTCCATCTCTCTGACACCTAAAGACAATGATCCCAAGCACAGCAGCAAATCTACAACGGAGTGACTCAAAAATGAAAGAATCGACATGCTGCAATGGCCCAGTCAGTCCAGACCTCAACCTGACTGAAATACTGTGACGGGGCTTAAAGAGCTGTGCATAAATCAATTCTCGCAAACCTCAATGAACTGAAGCAACGCCTAAAAGAAGAGTGGGCCAAACAAATCCTCCACAACCATGTGCGACACCGAGAAAGCAAACAAAAGATGATTACCTCAACTTGCAAGCTGCTGAATAATTTTCACTGGACTGTATATTTATTTGTTTTTCACAAATGTAATTAAATGGGCTTAGTAACCGAATATATCTGATACTCAAAACACACATGGCCATTTTTTAAACACTAACACTGGAATTTGCAGGTCTGCTTTTCGTCTTGTTCTCTTTTAAATTATATCTGGCCAGTTACAGCTAGTGTACCTGGCTGAAGGTGCTTCTCTCAGCATCCATCTGCAGCTGTAGAAGAGTTCAGCGGGAACAGATTGAATCCAAGGTTAGAGAGGCCTGAACGAGCTGTTCAGGGAGGATTCTTGAAGCGTATGTGTGTCATTACAGCACACAGATGGAAAACCATTTTCCACTAAAATGACCTTTTATCATTTAACACAGGGAAGATAATGACTGTGCCCCTTGATTTCTTCTTTAAAAAAAAGAAAAAACAAGAAGCTCTCAATATATGTATTACGCTGACAAGCGAACATACTTGGCTGAAGCAGCCAAACCTGCTGACAAAAGATAATTGGGAATTTTAGATTCAAAGGCTGCTTCGGCTCCCTCATCAAGACAGTAACCCTGAACACATCTCTCTACTGTACTTCTTTATAAAGAGAAACGCTGGTCCATCATGGTCTGAGAGCCCCCTCTTTCTGTAACCGCAGGTGAATCAGGTCATCAGGGTGAAATGTTTACATTTTTCAGACTGCTTCCATATTATTGCATCATAATGATATTTGTAGAAAAGGTTAATGTCACAAGAAGTGACGTCAGAGGAAACCTTTTCTTATTTACGTCTAATTTTTGATTACTGACTTTTGACAACACATGGCACGTAAAATATTCTTTATCAGTGCTTTATTATATATTATATTAGCTTGAATAAAACACTGGTGCAGTGCATCACCAGATTTATTAAATCTACTTAATCAATGTTCATTTTGATGAATGCTCCACTGCAAACTATTTACAACATAGTTAGACTAAACGAACAAGGCTGACTGTTCAAACCACCTCTTTGAGTTTTACTGAAAAGGTTTTTGTGTGTGTTCAGAATGTATTCTTTTCCTAACACAGGCTTGGATTAATAAACTCAATCCAGTCTCCCTTTTTCTTTTTCTTTGTTGTTGTTGTTATTGAAATCAAATAATATGTCTTCCTGCTGCTGCTGAGAGTGACTCCTACACAGCTGAAGATAATTATTTCACTGTTAGTTTTTACTCCAGTCTGTTTGCCCAGTAAAGTGTGCGCAGTCTATAAAGCCAAGTCCGCCAACCTGAGCGACTATATTTGTCCCTCTCATACAGGACTGTAGCAGGGGCAAGACAAACGTTTTAAAATTACAATTTTAATCAAAATTTACACTCACCGGCCACTTTGCTAGGTCAACTTTATTAGTACCAGGTTGGAAACAGTCATGATAAATAAAACAGTCTGAGATTACATGAGCTTTGTGACGTGGTGCGTTATCCTGCTGGAAGAAGCCATCAGAAGATGGAAACACTGTGGTCAGCAACAATACTCAGGTAAGCTATGGTGATTAAATGATGCTCAGTTGGTACAGAGGAACCCGAAGTGTGACAAGAAACTATCACACCACTGCAACGCCAGCAGCCTGGATGAATCCTTGCTTGTTGTTTATGCCGAATGACCCTACCATGCGAATGTTGCAGCAGAAATTGAGGCAGATCAAATGAGGCAACATTTTCTAGTCTTCCGTTGTCCAGTGTTGGTGAGGCTGTGAACTCTAGCTTCAGTTTCCTGACTTAGCTGACAGGAGTGGCACCTGGTGTGGTCTTCTGCCGCTGTAGTTCATCTGTTTCAGGATTCAATTTGTGGTGCATTCAGGGATGCTCTTCTGCATATACTGGTTGTAATGAGTGGTCATTTGAGCTAATGTTGCTTTGCTATCAGCTCAAAGCAGTCTGACTATTCTCTGACCTGTAGGATCATTTTTATCCAGAGACCTGGTGCTCACTGGACATTTTCGTGTTTTCAGGCTGTTCTTTGTAAACACTAGAGATTGTTGTGTGGGAAGATCAGCAGTTTCTGAAATACTCAAACCAGCCCGCCTGGAACCAACAACCACGCCAATTTCAAAGCGACTTAAATCAACTTTCTTCCCCATTCTGATGCTCGGTTTGAACTTCAGCAGGTGATTCATTGGATAATTTTCTGAACAAACAGCTGAACAGCTGTAAAAAGTGGCCAGTGAGTGTTTAGAGTTTTACGAAAGTCTGCTAATCCCTATTTCTTAATCCGAGAACATCAATAAGTCAAAATGAAGTGGTTTTATTTCAGGATATCGATCCTGTGATAAAACTAAACTGTTTGGACATCTCTGCATGTCTTCTGTGTACACCCGCACTGCATAATGGATGTGCATATGATTTACTTCTCTAGTAACTAAAACACTGCGTCTGTTTGCAGGGGCGTACTCCTCAGTGCAACTCCTGTGGATAATTTTTCAATGAGAGATATTCAAATTCTGTTTGTGCCAAAAGTGTCAGTATCCTCTGTTAGCAGGGGTGTAAACAGGATGTAAAACAACACACTGGAGTTCAGTGACATGGGAGACAGGGGTAGGAGACTGGCTCTTTCAGCTGTTCGACTCAGGGTACACATCAGGAACACAAACATGTGTTTAAGGATTAATTAAAAGGCTTTATTTTCCCTCTCAACGAGTCTTTGTGTTAAAATTTCAAATGAGCATTAAAAAAACGATTTCCTGTTATTTGCCTGAACATGAAAGCGCTCACTGATTAATAAAGGGTGATTCATGAAACAACACAACAGCTTTGTTGCAAATTGGTTTATCATACACTCACGCGCCCATTAGCAAGTGCCCCAAACAGTTACTTGGAGCCAGTTCGAACAAAGGCAAGGAAAATGATCAGTGCCTGAAGTCGGGTCCAAGAACTGAGACTAAGATTAATGACTGAAAACTTGAATAGGCTTTGTTTGGACAAATGAATTCATGGCAGGCTCAGTGAATGCAAGCCCTGTGTGATGTCTGTAGGCTCAGACTGTTAAATATACTCACTGGCAGCCAGGTTTCTCATTATAAATGCTGTCCATGGTTTATCCCAGTTGCTTTAATTCAAGATTAGAAAGCTGTGATTGCTATCCCGACTCATCGTAGCTTAAACTCTGCTTAAACTATCTCAGAAATGTAAACACTGGCTCTCCAGAAGTTGTCTGCTGATAAGCACTTTACTCACAAAGGACCTGTTTTTGTGAAAGAAATCAAACATCTGAGCAACAACTTCCTGCATCAAACGTTTCTCGGCAGAAAGAGATAAACACAAAAGGTCATTCATCTCTCCCGAGCACGCCTGAAGCCACACACCTCTGCTTTGCACTTTGAGCTGAATCACATGGAGTTTGATTGAAATCAGCTTTTAAATATATATTTATTTGCATCTGATTACATTGCAAGCCCTGGGTGCAAAACATAAAATACTTCTTTTCATTTTCTCATGTTGACATCTTAGGTGAAACTTTAATAAAATACATGCTGATCCCCACGAGGTATTAGACCGGCGAACTAAGCGCCGTATCTGTGGCGGTTAAATGAGTCATTATGCGGTTTTAGATACACTTATGTCAGATGCATTAAGGAGTAGAACTGTGAGTAAGAGAGTGCATTTCGTTGGCAGAGGCTGAGGTTAAGCTCTGTGTTAGGCAGACTCTGGATACATTATTCAGTGTCTGTCTTACCACTTAAACCAACTTATCTGAGAATGGGAGTCCACATTTGCACTTTAGCGCAAACTAAGACAGCACACTTCTTTCACTCTGTCACTCATTAGCCGAGGGTTTTTCAAACTGGCTTGCAGCTTTGTTCTTAATTTTGGTGACTGAAATATCGTTAGACTTCTAAAGGAAATTTAGCACATGAATCTGTGCGTTTGAAAAATCGGCAAGACCGAGGCCTAATCATTTCTGAGTGTCTATGTTAGAGCTCAAGCCACAAGTTCCTAAGGGATCCATGTGATTTGAGCGTTTAGGCTCAAATTAGGATTAAAAGTTCAAATCAAACACTGCATCCTCTCACATTGTCTTCCGCTTCTCTTTCGGGTTCACTACAGGGGGTGATCTGCCTCCATCTCACCCTATCCCTGTCAACTGTAACAACAGCTCTCCCTGCAGCATCCATAAACCTCCGCTGTGGTCTTTTCCTGCTGCTGGGCAGCTTTAGCTTCAACATCCTTTGTCCAATATATCCACTATCCCTCCTCTGCACATATCCAAACCACCTCAGCCTTGCCTCTCTCATTTCTAATTCTACAATTTTGGTCACTTGCATCAAAAATCTTAACATCTTCGATTCCAATTCAGCCTCGTGTCTTTTTGTCAGTGCCAGTGTCTCCAAACCATACATCATAGCTGGTCTTGCCATCATCTTGTAAACCTCCCTTTTCACTCTTGCCGCTATCCTTCTGTCACAAATCGCCCCTGACAGTCGTCTCCACCCACTCCACCCTGCCCGCACTCTCCTCTTCACCTCTCTCATGAACTGTCCGTTGCTTTGGATGGTTGAACCCAGCCATTTAAAGGCATCCACCTTTACTATCTCTGATCCTTGCATCCTTTGCATTTCCACCAACCTCACCTGCATTCTCTTTTTTAAAACGTGAGAAACACGAGGAGACGGTTAGTGAGCAAAAATTCACTTTGACGTTATTCTCTGCGCCCTGCTTTTCCTTCACAACACCAGATCAGGCTCGATGTATTTCGCTCACTTCCTTGCACAGATGTTGCGTTACAGGCGGCATATTACAGTAGTTTATAATTAAAGACCTTGGGAGGCTATTCCCGTGAATACTCTGGAGGTCCACACACATCCTGAGTGAGAGTTCCTGCCCCGAGGAGAGTCAGTCCGTGGGTGCACTATGCAAAAACCAGACGTTCAGAAGTGATGAATTATCAAACCGGCAGGTGGTTGGATCCTCACCGTGGAGAAGATTCATTTCTCCTTTATTTTACATTCAAGTCATGGGTGGTGATCAGTTAATTAGCGACTATCAGCATGCCTGCACCAGTGATGGACGTTTTGTAGCCTGCAGAAACAGACGTCTTAATGGAAGTCGCTTCGCTGCACAGCGAAAGATTTCCAAAGCCACTTGTGTGTGATACATTATGAAGGAGAAGCTTCAAGGCTTAACCCCAAAGTTCTTGTTTAAGAAACATGTTGGTATCATTGTCTCATAAACTATTCAACAGTATAGTGGGGGAGAAAATACCATATTCACTTACGGAAACATGATTTTGGCTCCTGAGGTAGTTCGGTAAATATTTAATGACAGAGCAGAGCTGTGGGTGTGACTTAGTGCCTGCCAGCAGATGTGTGAGCTTTGCTTTAAAACAAACATATGACAAACGCCCGTTTATCATCAGTTACTTTTGGTATGACTTTACTGCACTGCTCTCAGTGATGTGCTTTTTATTTCTTCCGTGCGTTACGTGATCGTTACTTGGTCAGAAATTTCAGCTGGTTTAAATCTTTTTTATTTCTTACACATCCTTTATATTGCATTTCACAGCAAAAGCCTTGAGTGTACCAAAACTTCTATAATCCATTATTCTGTGGATTCTTGCCAAAGGAAAGACAGAAAGGTGCGTTCAGGTGAGGGGAGTAGTGTGGGGAGAAGAGAAACGCTTCCAGTGGAGTCCAAGCTCGTGTCGCATGTCAGATGAGTCACACACAGTGCTAAGTAATTTTAATTTTTTCTGCAAAAAGATACAATACTGTATCTTTTAAATATAGTAATATTCAAAGGTAGTCTTTAAGGATGTGAAAGATCACTGGTAGCACGTATAATGTGTTTACGTGTGGTATTTCTCATCTCTTTATCTTTTTGAAAGATCACAATTCTTTCAAACTTGACGTGAAAAGAAACTCAGAACAGAGGAAGAGGCAAACATTTCTGGCAATGCCTCTAACATGACATGACTTCTGAAGGGCAGTTTCTCTAATGACAAACCGTCTGTGCACACCTGTGGACCCGTAACTCTGAGTGCATTCACAAGTCAGGATTTCACTGAATGCTGTGTTTCAGTGAAAATCTGAGAATGTGACAAGAAAGGTTTTAATGATGCTTACATGTCTACCTCCACCTTTCACTGCATATATCCAAGTGCTGGAGACTGAAACTAAAACATAATTTCAACATTATTAAAAATAAATGGCCTCTTCTACTTAGATTACAGCCAGATATGGCTCCAGAAATGAAGGTCAAGGTTAAATGCTTAGCCAGCCTTTGTACTCTCGTCCTCCAAGGCCTGGTATATTGTTTAGAAGTTTGAAGAGAATCATATAAAGTTTTACTGATTTTCACATTTATTGTGACCTTGACCCAATTTTCACAAAAATGAAATCAGGTCAAACTGTTATTGGCATCTACCGTAACACAAAATTTGAACAACATATCTTGAGAACTGTGAATGCCAGACAGCTAACAAACACACCTTTTTCTTCAGAGGGGGAAACAAAACCACCTCCAAACATCTTGAACTAAAATTATATCCGAATTTCTCGATAGTCACGCTCTGATAAAGACGCAGTTTAACGCAGGCTTTGGAAATGGCAAATACGGTATTTAAAAGCAAACTTTATTCAAATATTTTACATTTTTACCAACATTTTCTTTCAGTTTTATTTCCTAGAATCATAAACTGAAGTAAGTCTTAGGAAAAAAAAATTACAGCCAATTTTCTATTTACATTTTCACAATGCATCAGTTTACAGTTTCAACTAACATTCTGGTGAAGTACAGAACCGCAGGCTGCGCAGTCAGATTCTTGATGGCGTATGCATGTCCTGTAAGAAGAGAACAGTAACTGTAAGAAACAAAAAAAGCATCAAAAATATGTGCCTTTATCAATAAACCATGTTAAAGATCTATTATGTATTTGCAAACGTTTTTATGATGAGATCTTACAGTAAATGTAAATATTCTTACCAGACTCCACCACAAAAGATTTTCCAGGACTGAAGCATGACTCACAGCCATCGATGGTCACACCCACTGAGCTGGTTAGTAAGTTAAAAACCTTTAAAAAGACAGAAATAAATAATGGAAATACTTTAGGACTGTTGTATAAGAGGCCTAGTTACTGCATAATTATATGCAAGAAACAGAATAAAGTAGTACTCACTGTTGTAGCACTGTGGTCCACCCAGAGAGGCTTCTTCATGAGGGATCCCAGCAGCAGCTTTCCACTACAGAAGGAGTTGGTGCTCACGTCCTCTTGGAGGCCCATAGCTCTGTCTTGATAGAAGTACCAGTCAAACTGGTCTGGAGTGACACCAGGATCGCCTACAGTAATACAAAGAAGACATAAGGATCATTAGATGACATAACTTTATTTATTTAAAATGTCTTGTCTACATTAAAAAGAAAGCAAACCAAATTAGACACATAAATGCTTTGAGTTTTTTGATGCAGGCATTTTAAGTATTTTATTTTGATCCTAACTGACAATAAAGAGAAAATTAATAAAAGACGTGATGATCGATCTGTCCAGTTAGGAAGGATAAACTACTGTGAATCCTTTTCAGCTGTTTTGGTGCAAGTGAAAGTGACAACAGGTGCACTGGAGCGGCCACAACATGGTTTTAACAGGTGTTTGCCATGGACCACTGCTTTCTCCTTATCCCTGCTGACTGATTGTTCTCAGTTTGGCTTTTTGCTTGTGTTTTTGTTCCTGCTGATAACATGAGATGATGCCTCTAGCCCAGGGGTGGGCAATCTCAGTCCACGAGGGCTGGTGTCCCTGCAGGTTTTAGATGTGTTCTCGAACCAATACAGCTGATTTAAATGGCTAAATTAGCTCCTCAACATGTCCTGAAGTTCTCCAGAGGCCTGGTAACGAACTAATCATGTGATTCAGGTGTGTTGACCCAAGGTGAGATCTAAAACCTGCAGGGACACCGGCCCTCGTGGACTGAGATTGCCCACCCCTGCTCTAGCCCATTCTGTTTGCACAAGTACTGTAGTTCAGCTCCTCCAGGATGGCACATTCATATGTGTCGTTACAAGAAGGCTTGTCGTGTCTCCCAGCAGAGTCTAAAGAGCGTGGACGAGATAACAGATGGGCCGTTACAGGAGAAGAGCCGAATAGGGCCATAGAAGGTCATCAGCCCTGCAGCAGAACGGATATTGACTCCTTTGTGCAGGGAGACGGATGGCTGCAAATGTCCCCACAAAATGACCAAACTGTCAGAAAAAGACTCCATGAGCATAGCTGAGGGTCCTTTAGTGGGACCTTTGCTCATAGCTCTGCACCGTGCAGCTCAACTGGCATTTGCCAGTGATATATCTCCCCATATACCATCGCTGACCCACGGTCAAACCAGTCATGCAGGGTGATTTTGAAGGCAGCATAACATTTGCTACAAACGGTTGTCTTGAGACTCTTTCACATCTGTCACATGTACTCAGTGTGGCCCTGTGCTCATGTGCTCATCTGTGAAAAGAGAGGCCAGTGGCGGTTCTGCCTGTTCTGGCGTCCTCTGGCGAATGCCAATTGAGCTGCGCAGTGTTGAGCTGTGAGCAGGAGTCCCACTAAAGGAAGTTAGGCCCTCATGGCATGCTCATGCAGTCTGCTGCTGACAGCTTGGTCAGAAACATGCACATGAATCGCCCACTCAAGGCCATTTTGTAGACCTCTGGCAGCGCTCCTCATGTTCTTCCTAAAACAAAGGAGCAGATGCTGCTCCTGCTCTGTTGATCCCCTTCTACGTGCTTGTTCAGGAGTCCTCGGTTAATGACCCCTGTCACGGCATCTTCTCCACAGTCTTGAGACTGTGCTGGGAAACCTAGCAAACCGTCTTGTGATACGCTGTCCTGGAGGAGTTGGACTACCTGTGCAACCTGAATGGACTGCAGACACTGTAGCCAATCTGCTTTACAAACAGCACAAACCACATTTATGACCAAACAGTTTATTTTATTTAACAGTGTAAACGACAACAGACATTTAAACACCTGTATCTGTGAAGTCAGTGCAAAAACAACATTTGGAAATTATTTTTTCTTATTTTTTCTCTTTTCTTTCTTAGAATTTTCTTACCTTCTGGTGTAGCCAACCAGAGGCTCCTAAACCACTCAGCCAGGTTGGCCATATCCTTCCGCTGTAAGATCAGCGGCTTGAGGGGAGGGGCACAAAGATCTGAAGCAGAGAGCAGAACTGTGCTCCTGGATGACGGCAAAACTGGAACATAATAAAAATAAAACGCAGATATTTATAATGAAAAAATAAGGTTTTTTTAAACCATTCGGGCACGCACCCAAACAGTGATCACACTTTCAGATATTTATCATTTATATTCAAGCCAACTGAGGTTAACAAGGACGACCATTTTAGGGCTGTAAATATTGCAGTATGAATGCTCGTATTGCCAGCCTGACAGACGAAAATGTCAAATGTGACGGATTCATTTCATTAATTCAAGACTGAACTCACAGTGACACACACTGATTCATCCACAACAAACACTAGATTAGGCTTCAGCCGGTTATACTACTATTTAACAACAAAGGAAAAGCTTCAGCACTTTTAAATTCCTCCTCTAATGATTCTGAATCCTTTCAAAACCATTTCTGAGTCTCTTTATCTGTTTGGTAGTTTGTGGGACTGACAGTTTTTTTCCTAGTTGGTCTGACATTGAAAATCATTGTGAAAAACAATTCTGCTCTCAGTTATTTACTTATTCATCCAGGTTTTAAAACGTGCCAGTGCCCCAAGTTCCCGCTTCAATTACTGATACTATAATATTTGTAGAAAAGGACCGTCCACAAACACTGCACTTTATAGTGGTTTATCTGACTGTCTGCAGATGCCTGCAGTATCAGAAACACTGAGAGGCTAGGAGAGATTATGAATGAAATATCAGATGATCACAGAGCTTAATGGTTCTGGGCATGTCACCAGCTTGAAGTCTGACCCAAAATGGAAAGAATTTCAGGGCCTTGAGACTTATAAAAAACAATAAACTGCCTTTTTTTAAATTAGCAAAGTACTTAAAGGGGTTTTGATTTCAAAACAAGCCAATAACATTAAATCCTTGTTGATTAGATTTCTTTCTCATGTAAAGTAAAAGCATTTTAATGACTTCAGCTCATCCCGTCTCATTTTTACTACGAGTGAAGCAGCCAGTGTTTGACACTTTATACTTTTCTTTACACTTTATTAAATGTTATAGTGAAGCTTTCTTTTCAGAGAATTGTGTAAAATGTTCTTTGAAAGATGAAACTGTTGGAAAATGTTTTAATGTAATTTAAAACCCACTTATGCTGTCAGCGTCTTCATAGTCTTCCAGCTCAATCATGGAGGACGGTCCACTCCTGTGGACTTGTGACCTGCCGATAAAAGATGAACGACAGTCAGAAATATACTGAAAATATAATAAAGACAGAGGTTAAGAGTAATTCAGGCTTTTCCTTGCATGTCATGTAGCTGATACCTGCTGTCTCGTGTGGTCTCCTGGTTGTCTGGGCTGTTGTCAGCTGCATGAGTGTTACTGCCTGCTACACAGATTTCCTCAGACGGACGTGATCTGACATTACATCTGTTAGTCTGACGTCTGTCCACAGTCGAAGACTCTATGACTGAAGCAAAAATGTCTCTAAATGTTGCCAGAGAGCGTTTGACAGTCTTAGGAGTGATCGGTGACTTTGCTGTCAAAGGAGGCACTGGAGCTCCTCCTAGAGGTTTTAATGAGACTGCCGTGTTGCCATTTTTGGGAACACCGAGTCTGGGAGATTTGCTCTGTTTAGACTGTTTCTTCCTTTCTTTTTTAGGTTCGGGCCTCTTGGGATGAAGCTGCTGAGGCTTTGAGGACACGTTCTCCAAATCTTCAGCTACGTTGTTGACAAGCCACCAATCGCCCGGGGCTCTCCTTCTCCGTTTGGCTGAATCTGCTTCCGTGAGCCGCTCCTTAGGTCGACTTTGCGACACGGGCGCTTTTGGTGTGGCTGACAGTTTTCCAGTAGAATCGTGCTGATATACTTTCTGAAATATCTTATTTCCTGTAACAAAAAGCACATTTCCTTTCCATTCTTTGCTACTTAATATTTCACACCAACTAGGAGGCAAACAAGGAGCACTCTGAGAGCGCAAACATTTAAGAGAATACTTTAGTTTTACTTTTAAGTTAACAGTTTTATATATCGCACTTTTATTTTGTTTGTGCTTTATGAGTACAATAAAAGCAAGTGCAAAGTACAGCCTTTTTTCATTTGCCCTGGTGAACCTCATTTTAATATACCGGACACAATTTTTTTTTCTTTATGTGTAGCATTCATTTCACTGTTTAGTAAGTTACATTTGTGTTAAGTTTTAAGCAATAAAAAGAAAAGTTTCTGATCCCAAGTTTATCGTGTCTCCTTATTTTGCCAATTCTAGACAAATAAATCATTGAGTTGACCTTGAAGAGCTTGGTGGATCTAAGCCAAATTTTAATGACTTGTTAACACTATCACAGTATTAACTCATAGCCAACAAGATTTACCTATTTTACTTTGGAAGGCTAAACTACCTGCCAAGACATCTGTTAAAAGTCGATCCAACACAAAAGGCCAAATTCTCTTTATCTACACATGCATCAGTACTAAGAGTCCAATAGCACAATATATAAAACATCAGTCACAGAAACTCCTCTGTAGTACTGGCACTTTTACCTTGACCTTACCTGAGTTAAGGCTGTGGTCCCTCTGAGTAAAGACCAAAGGGCTAGACTCCTGGTCCAATTCTTGATCCGGGACCTCCTGCTGCTCCGGCTCGTCGGCAAGCTCCGGCTCAGCCGTTACTAAATCTTTATCAATTGCTTTCATCTTGTCTAACTTTTCTCCTTGTTTATTTCCTTTTTCGCTCTGTTTTGTTTTCCTTTTTTTAAACTCACTTGTCTCCTGATTGGGCAACACTTTAAGCTGTTTCTGATTTCTTTTCTTTGAGGCTTTGTCTTTCTTTGCTTTTGCAGGTGAAGGAACTGCTTCGCTGGAGTCTTTAGGTTTCTGTTTGGACTTCTTTTGCGTGGCCTGCTGGCTGTTGTCCGCTTCCTCTGTGCTCTGAGGGCAACTCAACCACCACTCTCCTGTCGATTTCCTTTTCCTTTTCCCGAGAACCTGACAGTCTTCAGATGAAGTCCCTTTAGAAACAACTGACTGGTTGTTTTGTTTCACCTGTCCGTCTGTGAAAGGAAAAACATATATAAAGTAAGCAAAGTAATTTTAAGTGAATGAAGGAAAAAATTGTTGCAATTCCAAAAATTAACATATTTTGATGATAAAGATCAAAACTTTAATCAAACTTCAAAGGTTAAGATCACATAAGATGACAATAGCTAGCACAAATATTCAACAACCAATTATAGAAGAGTTTTTAGGAAGTACAAAGGACTCACCAACAGTAGAAACTATGTCTTCAGTATCTCTGTGCTTGTCACTGGTCTGCTCATCAACATCCTTAACAGTAGGTTCTCCCTGCAGCTCTTTCCTGCTCGCCTTTAACGAGTCAGCCTTCTGTGTCTTGGTATTTTCTTTACCATCTTTTGAAGACTTTTGTTTCTTTGTTTCAGCAGACTTACTTGCTTTCCTTTCTGTTTTCTTAGAGGGTTTCGCTTTTTCTGTTTTGCGACTCGTTGTGTCTTCAGGCTGATCTTCTGCTTCATCACTCTCCTTTGACAAAGTTTTCTTGAGCTGCTTCTTCTTTTTTACTGGCTCTTCTTGAACCAATAAGTCACCCGCAGGAGCATCTTGAGGAGCAGGAAGCTTATTTTCCTCATTTCTAGGCCCAGTCTCCTCACTGTTCTTCTCTTTCTTCGTTTTCTTCTTAATTTTCTGATCAACAGGCTGATCTTCCAATTTACTTTTTGACTTTTCTTTTTCCTGCTGTGGCTCTGGCATCTCCAGTGATCTATCCTTTGTCCTCTTATCTGAGCTGTCTTTGTCTGTGCTGGGAATTCTGCTGTGACTTTGTTTCTTACTGGCAGCACTTTTACTTGGGATGGAAAACCACAGAGGTGTATCATCTTCTAGGATCATAAAATCATCCTCTGGTTCAGGGGGAGGAGTGGGTACTTTGACTTGTTTCTTCCCAGAACTTAAAAAAAAAGATAAATACATATAATTAATTTTTTTAGGAAAGAATGTGACTGAGGCCACGTGGTATTATGTGATCAGTGTTGGGGAGTAATGGAATACATTTAACAATGTTACATATTTAAAATACAAAATATGAGTAACTGTATTCCGTTACAGTTACTGTTTAAAAAGGTGGTATTCAGAATACAGTTACTTTGTTGAAATAAATGGATTACATGGCAGTCTTTTCCTGTTTCATATGTTAGGCTATGCCCTCTCTATTTTTGGTAATTCCACGCCAGTGGAAACCCAAACAAAACACGCATTAAGAGGCTCTGTGTCACCGAGCAGAAACGGGAGCTGGAAGCATGTAAATATAATAATAACCACTGCAGCCAAAAAGAGTGCCTGACGAGCCCAGCTGTGAGTAAGCTATTAAGACTCGACTGTACACCGTGTTCGTGTTTTCCTCTGAAACAATAAGTTCCGTTGGAGCAGGCTTTCAATGCCTCTCTCTGTCTCTCGCTAGCAAAGTTGACCCAGACAACAAAGTAAAGCTAGTTTTCAGTTACGAGCCCGACACAGAACCCGACGTATTAACCAGAGGTCCCTTTACTATGGTTTGGAGCCGCAGACCTGTTTTCTATACACGTGAAACAGTTTTAATACGAGATCACTGCAAAAAGTGCAGCCTTACCTAATGTCCACCTACTGTTACTTATTTATATTAAGATTTAAAAATCTAGTTGGTATTAGTATGATGAATAACCTTCAGTAAAAGTAACAAATCCCACAGCAATAGTACATTCATGTAGTTGCAAAAAGCATGATAATATATTAAGTATTCCAAAGTATTCAGAATACGTTACTGTCATTGAGAGACATAACGGAAAACGTTACAAAATACATTTTGGGGCATGTAATCTGTAGTGGAATACATTTTAAAAGCAACGTTCCCAGCACTGTATGTCATGCAGACATGTTTACGTAGACAAGTTATAAAGGTGTCCTCTGATCTCAACTCACCTGAAAGGTTTTGACTGTGCTGCATGTTTCAGTTTCTGCAGAAAAGCTGTCATATCTTTTCCCGCTCGTGTGGATGCCACAGGAGCTGCGACTTCAGGCTTCCGGCTCACTGTTTGAACAGCTGGCTGTGTGCTTTCTTGACTCCTGTAAACAAAGAAGACATAAAATGTGACTGAAATAATCAAAACGTTTTCAAGAGCGACCAGAAACACTTCCCTATCTTTTTGAATCGTTGTTCCTGCCTCCACTGATCAAAATGAAGCGTATCACCAATACAGTATGTTTGATGTGCTATATAATCCCGTAGCCTATAAATATTGTTCATCTTTGATTACTGTTGTGCAGTATTGCTGTGTATGTTCGTTTAATTGGGGAATTTTTTTTAAGTAGAAAAGGGCAAATGGCAGATGGCAAAAAACTAAAATATCTTGTACAATTAATGGTCTCATATGGTCACATTTATAGCATCAAAGTCTCTTCCTCCTGAAAAAACACCCAACGAGGTATTTAAATGAAAAGCAACCTTACCCTTGTAATTCAATCTCCTTCTTGTGGCCAGATATCTTTGTTAAATCAATCTTGCTTGGGGGAGACTCCAATCCAGACTCGCCGTTCCTAGAGAACAGGATTAGTGAAAGATTTGTGGAAAATAAAAAAATAAAAACATGAAAAATTGTAGAGGCAACATTTCCTGCTAGGAACTAAGTATGAATTTCCGTACTCCTCTGTGACTTGTCCATTACACTGGGGATTCTGGGTGGGTAGAGAGTCTTTCTTCACCTCTTCTATTCCTTCATATTCACACATAAAAAGAATTGGGGACACAACTTGTGCTTTTTCATCGTCCTGCTTTTCTTCTTCAGCAGCCAAACTTTGTTCTGCTGGACTGGAAGTCTTTACTGGGTGATGTCCTTTAAAGGGGATGTCCAAATCTGCAACAAGAAAAAGCCCAGTCCTAAACAATTCATTTATTTCCCACCTGTGGGACTAATAAAGGTCATCTTACCTTATCTTATCTTAATTAAAAAAAAAAAAAAAAAACACAAACAAACAAAGAAACAAACAACAACAACAAAAAAACACACACAAGGCATATATTTTCATTATGAACACAAATTTGAGTGTCTTACCGATATCCAGTTCAGTACTTGCAGGATGCAAGACATCTCCATCATCTCCCTGAAGAAATTCAAAATTGTGAATTAAAATAATGAACACAAATTACCAAAAATATTGTCTTGTTCAAAAAAGGACTCACGGCTGAGCCAGTAAACAAGAATTCATTAGAAAGTGTGTTTGTTTTAATAGCTGGACTGCAACAGATGTTTAACACTAGAGCTTAGGACATGCATGCAATATAAGCAGAAGTATCAACTGACTGTACCATTACTAATTGGTGTCCTGGAGGTTTTTTTATCAGCTGTCGCTCTGGGGGGACCGAGTCCTCACTCTTATTCTGGTGTATTTCTGAATCAGAAGTCTGGAGCAGAGGAGAGGGGGGCTGTAGATTTGCATGTGAGGCTGAATCTGGAAAAAACAACAACAACAAAAAAAAAAAACAACAGTCGAGAAGAGGTTAATAAAATGGAAATACCTAATTTATAACAAAGAATTACACCAATCGGATGAATATCACTCACCCATGTCATCAAAGATCTTATCAATATCTTGCAGTGTCAACGTACCTTCCCAGTGCTTAGCTGGGCTGAAAAACAAAGGTAAGAATTAAAGGGTAATTCCAAACTTTTGTAATTTCGGTTCTGTGATATCAAATACAAATAAATCTGCAATAGCATGAATAAATCCAGAAAATGAATTTATGAAGCTCATAGATATTAAAACACACACACACACACACACACACACACACACACACACACACACACAAACGTTTAACTAAAATAAAACAGCTACATTTTAGAAACGTGTTTAAACTTACCTTTCATTGTCAGTAATGTAACAGAGCTTCCTCTTGGGTCTCTTCTGTGAAGAGAAACCAGCTTAGAAACCACTCCAGGATTAAATGAATAACTATGTTGACTTAGCAAACACAGCCCCTGTTCTAATAGATACAAAGGGTCTAAAGAGACAACAGATGTAAGGCTAAATGATCAACTCTCTAAAACTTTACAAGAATCATAACATTCATGGATGTAGTCAAGTTCACTTCAGTTTTGTTTATATATACTGTGACTTCCCAATTACAATAACAACAAGTATCTCATAAGAGTCTCTGTCCAGATGGTAAAAATAAATCCTACAATATTAAAGAGAACTTAAACAAACAGAGCAAATGCTTGGTAACTGGCAATCCCACATTTGTTTGACCCTGGTTTAAATGAGAAAGGATTGATCTTTTCAGTTAACCCATTTTTGAGGTTCTGCACATTTCCAAACCATCCCAGCCTTGCCTCTCTAACTCAGTTTCCAAAACACTTAACCTGAGCTGTCCCTCACATGTACTCATTTCTAATCCTGTGCATTTTGGTCTCTCCAGTGAAAATCTTAGCATCTAGGCCTGCCTCCTGTTTTTTTTGTTTTGTTTTTAGTGCCACCTTCTCCAAGCCATGCATCATAGCAGGTATTACTACCATCAACATTTTTTCACTCTTGTTGCTATCCTTCTGTCACAAATCACCCCTAACATTTGTCTCCATCCACTCCACCTTGCATGCACACAGGTGCTGCAGAGATTAAAGAATGCAGTCCTAATATTAAGTTTAGAGGACGAGTTAAATGACAAGTCATGTTCAAATGGATACAAAAGGCGATCGGTGTGTGTAAATAAAGACGGTAGTCTGCAGCCAGACTCGGAAGTTTAAAACTTGTCACCGGGAAAATGTCTGAATCCCAACCCTTGGGCTAGGGTAATGTTTGTAATAAGTTTGTGCAAAAGCACGAATAGAACTTACTAGGACTGGGTACTCCATCTCCATTTGTGTTAGCTGGCTGTCGTTCTTTCAACAGTATGGTTAGCCGACTGTTTCTGACCGCGAGACCAGAGTTAACAGGTAATAATCATTTCGTGTTCGTTTACTCTCTAGTTTGTTAGCCCTCACGTGAACACCTTAAAAAATCATGTAAAAAATAACTATTTAGCCATACAAAGACCAAATATAACGTTTTCTTCTAGCCAATATCCTCCGTTAGCACAACAATGGCGCTGTTTACAGTTTGTACTTCACCCGCGCACTCTAGAAAACTAAAGCGACATTATGCCCCGAGTACTGACTCAAAGGCGGGAGTGTCGCGAAATTGGCACGCTGTAATTCACAGTCCATGTCTTCTATAACATCGCTGTGAGTGTGTTAATTAAGTAATGACTTGAAAATAACTGTCTAAGTGGTAGGGCCTACTGATTTTTAACAAAGTTTTGGCTGGCAGCGGACTTGCAGCCTGAAGAACAACGCACAGGGAATCAGTGTTCACTCTTTTCTTCTTCTACATATTAGTTTCCGGCAGATTAAAGTTGGCGCTTTGCCTACTGCCCTCTACAGTTTAAAGTCGGAACCAGCATCCTGCACCATATACTGGATAACAAAATCAAAATCAGAATACAGTACTTTCCTAAGGAAATTATGTGGTTACAGTTGCTCCAAGAAAATAACAGTAAAAGACTGAACTAAATACTATTACAATATTACAATTTATTACTAAGTTTACAAAATATAGGAAATAGCTCTAATAAATAGCTTTCCAATTTCATATGGTAAGTATGACTGTGCAATGACAATAAAGAGCTATCTTATCTTAATATATACAAATACTTATATTTACTTAATTATAAATAGCATATTACAGAGGTGAAATACACATATTGACATATTAGTCTAAAATTTAAAACTTTGTTATTTGTTAGGTTGGTCATTGTAGGTCATTGTAGAGGTTGTGCAAAAGGGTGTAGCTGTTTCACTATTTCACAACAGAACCTTGAACATGACTTAACTGACTTAATTTCTAGGCTTAATGGATCAGCCGCAGTCAAACAGCCAAAAGCTGTGCATTAATGGCAAAAAAATATGGCTGTTAGCTGCTGTTTATATTAGCTGTTTCCTCAATGTATTTATCTGGTGAAATACGTTGTATTATTTTGTGATTTGTTAATTAACAAGCTACACAGCTTTGAATGAGGCCTTTAACCCTTTCAAGCATAGTGGTTACTACAGTGGACAGCTATTCAAAGGCTGTTTTCTCGTATTTGTGTCAGTGTTGATGGTGTACTTGCACATAAACTACTACGTTGGACACTCATGTGCCACTCCATACCCTGCCACCCACTTTTCAGGCAGTGTAAGTGCACAAACCATTTCTTATTTAATTAAAATTGAAATTTCTCTAACTGCTTAGAAGTTAAAAAAAATCTTTTTTTCATGCCTAAAGATGAATAAAAATACTGAGGTTGTCATAATTCATGCATGAAAGAGTTAAATGGTTGTTACAATTACCAGCTGTTGCCGTTTACTCCTACAAACGTCTTTTCTTTTGGTAAACTGGGTAAATATCTTCGTTTTCATATATACAGATAAATGTTAAGTAACGGCAAAAATTTGGACGCTATCTTGAGAAAATGGAAATGATCGTCATGTTCAAATGTGTAACATTTCACTGAAAACAAGTGCACACTGATATATGAAACTTAAAGTTTATTTGTACTTTTTAAATATGACATATAACTGATTAAAACATATGAAAATGTTTCTCCTTCATGCATATTAATGTGTTGCATATAAGCTCTATGGTGTATGTCATTTGCTATGAAACCACAGCCTGCACAGAACTCATCCCTAGAGCAGTAACATAACACACCCATATATGATCTGCATGGGATATAAAGAAGTTAAAAATAATTAAGTGCTGTAAAGTATGCACTGTATAGAGTATATGCTCTAAATCAGGGGTGTCAAACATAAGGCCCGTGGGCCAAATTTCAAATGCAGCCCACTGAATGGCTTTGGAAAAGATAAAAGAGGGTGTAAAGTCTGGACTTTTAACTGTATTTTCATAAATTTTACAGCATTTCCTACTGATAAAGGCCTCTCCCATGGCCATACACTAAGGTATTTAAATAATAGATAAACAATTACACGGCATAAAGATAACAGTTTTTTCACTTTCTGCTATAGAAGTTTGTTTTTTTACAATGGGTCCACAGTTTTTGTTAAGTAACAAAAACTTTTTTATGTTTTATAATTGCAGGGCAGTCTGGGCAATCTGCAGCCAGAACCTTTTTGCAAATTTTACACATTTATTTTTACAATTTAAGCCCAAAAGAGTCATGCTGACAGATTTTTTTCATTTGCTTTCAGGAACATTTATTTATCATGTAGAAAAACTGAGATCTACAGCTGATATTTTCCTTCTTTTCTTTTATTAACATATCTCAGGGATTTTGTGTGTATTTACATTTCTTTACACTGATAGAAATGTAAATGATATAGTGATATAGTAAAAGTATGTTCTCTAACGTTACAAGCCTTGTATTTTTTAAATGTAAAAAAAAAAGGATGCTTAAAATAAAATAAACGAATTTTTAGCTCATATCTTAAATCAGAAATAATATTTTATAAAACCTTGATTTTGGAGTAGCAACATTTATATGGTGTTAACACTGAACAAACAGCTGTGATCATGTATGGTCTATTTCACAATAAATATGTCAATATTAAGAAAACTACATTTGGCTTTGGAGTGTAAGTTTGCACTAATACAAAACAAACATAAATATATATTCAGTCATTTGTTATACATAATAGTCTTATGAAGTTCAGTGTTTACATGTTTACACATCAGTGTTAAAATTGTTAATGCAATATTTTCAAAAAATTCCGGTGCATTTTAATACATCAATAAACATTAAAACAATACAAATCAATACGATGGGAAAAACAATCACATCATACATGAAAAACCTTCAGTAATAATAACAAACAGGTTTGTTTTTTATTATAAAGCTGCTCAGCGAAATATCTTTTTCTGCTTCTTAGCGATCTCCATCGGTTCCATGGCTTCAGGATCGACACCTTCATAGAGTGGCTGTTTGATGTGTCTCCAGACCACCAAACTAACCCGAATCACAAACAGCACACAGGCTGCAGCCAGCAGCACAGCTGAGAGAAGAAAATCAAATCAGTACAGCTTTTGCACGTGACACACAGTGACACAGAGCTCATTTTGTGGGTGTATTTATCTAAAAAGTTTAGTGTGGATGCAGGGATTTATGTGAAGTCTTACCAATGAAGACGCCATTGCGACTGGGTGATTCAGCATCATAGTTTTTGTCAAGGTTTCCAGACAGCGCCCAGATCACAACGGGGTAGGTAATGCAGACGTACCGCACATGCTTGTCGAGGACAAGATTCTCTAAAACAAACCTATGAAACACAAAACGCGTCGCTTTAGCATCTCAATTTTAATATGTTAGATTCTAACATATATTAATATGTTAGAAGCCTAAGAGTTCAGCCAATTCTACTCCAGTCATATGGATAAAGATCATACAAGGTCAAAGGCCATAAGTTTTAGCTTTCATTGGATCATCTCCAAATTTTAAATATACTAATCATTGGGGGAAATAAGCGCGGTCTTTATTTGAACTCTTTCAAACATTATTGTTTTAAACAAACATTATTTGACAAATATTACAAAAAGATTAATATACTACATTAGCTTTCCATACTGATGCATAAAGCATCTGAGTTTTAGTGTAGCTGTTGCCCTTCAAAGGGAATTGGAGGGAACTGAGCTCTCTCAATGCTCTCGTTTGGGTTTTTTGGGGTTTTTAAGAAGCACACTCACCATCCAAGCAACAAAATAGTCAAAAGAGAGTATGAGAGTGTGGCAGCATCGTCTTGGGACATGTCTGTTTCATAAGCCAGTACAATGGTCAGGTTGAGGAGGGTTGCAACAGTTGTCCAAGTCGTGTATATCATGACACCATTCTGGACCTGCAAACAGATTTTTTCATGGAGTCCAAGCAAACATTATATTAATAATGTCTGACCACAACAGGCTAATGTAACTTGATCTACATGCAAGATTAAAAGCTTAGCTTACAGTTAATAATGCACACTTACCAACACCCGGAGGAGCCACAGGTCTGCTTTGTGGTATTTGTTGAGCCAAGCTCCATAAACGTGAATCCCATGGCAGATGAAGCATATCATGGAGTAGTTAGTGCAGATGATGAGGATGAGAAACACCAGTGCAGGAATCATCAGTCTTTTTTAAGGATAGATACAGCAGAAAAACACATTTAATGAATCTGTTGAACAGCTTTCATTTACATCTTTCACAGCCATGCATCACTGCAGGCTTAACTCACACACGACACTCAAAGACTCTTACTCTCTGTCCCAAACCAGCAGCCAACCAATATTGACGCCCATGTTGAGACACCAGCTAATAAAGAATCCATAAGGCAGTACTGCAGGAGTGCAGTAAACATATCCATATCCATTCCTAGAAGATAAAAAGTTGATCAACAAATCTGTGGGAACAGTTTTTCAGTGGGTTTTAAAAATAGACTGAAGAGACCTGGATTATATCTTATATCTGTGCTTTAAAAATAACACTGTAGTTTTAAAGAGGAAAATAAAAAGAAGTGGACACAACTTTCTGAAAAGACCCGCAACAATGTAGATGATCATGAAGATCAGCCAGATGTAGATGAGGGTCCAGATGAAAAATGTCCATCCTGAAGGCGTAAGCTGGGTGTCAAACAAAGCTGAGACATTGGCTTGGGTGGTGTGAAAAGGACCTTTGTGGAGAAAAAGGTTCGATTTTAGGGAAAGTTGACTGTTCGCGGTGTGTTTTCACATCCTTCACATCCAGTGTGTGAATGTGTGTGTGAATGGGTGGATGACTGGATGTGTAAAGTGCTTTGGGGTCCTTAGGGACTAGTAAAGCGCTATACAAATACAGGCCATTTACCATCCTCTACACGAATATCAAAGATGCTGAACACAACTGACAAACGGCTAACAAAGTTTCAACTTACTAACTCCAACTACAGCCAGCCCATTAAACACCAAGCTCACTACAAAGGCAGCTAAAGACATGAGTACTGCAGCGATACGTCCTGGGTTGTGTTTTCCCATCACGGTCCTCTTATTCTAAGATGGGAAGAAAAAACATTTTATAAAACAAAAGCAGGAACAGGAAGAAGTGGCAATCGATCACTTTCACACAGTTAACACAGAAGCCACTTAATATATCTTTAGACATTTATCAGAAGCTCTTTTTACAACTTTTATCAAAGTTTGCCACCATAAAAAACAAAACTACACCAAGAAAATTGCACAATATTATTACTAGATATATTATATATTATTATTATTATTATTATTATTTTTTTTTTTTTTTTTTTTTTTTTTTTTTTTTGCACTAACTTGTCTTGTAGCACCTTGGTTCCTGGAGGAACGTTGTTTCGCCTCACTGTGTATTTTTAAACTGTATATGGTTGAAGTGACAATAAAGTTGAACTTGAACTTGAACTTGAAAATTGACTCTTCTTAAGAGAGGGCCAGATAGTAATTTTTAAATTAATTTTTTTAATTCCTGTGTGCATTATCCACACGACATACATGTTTAGTCCGGTCTACTAAAACAGCGTCCACATGATGAGATTAATAAGACTTACCTGGCTTTGCTCCATGTTGTGTAAGCCGTGTGAAGATCAAGAGTAACTGCAGAGGACACGGGACCGACTTTTATATAGAGCGACTAGTTGTGCAAGAAGGTTTATGACTCTTCAAGACATCACGTGCATCTCTTATCCTCTTTACATTTCTGAAACAATCAATCATAAAACGCTGATAAATATATCTACTCATATATTAAATAATTTTGAAAGCACTTATATACAAGTATGTGTTTAATGAATTACAGTTTACAGCATGATTTTATTATGTTATTACTTCCTATTTGTCTCAGCCCTCCTTCATTACAAAAATTACTTTTATACTGTATAACTCGGAGTTTGAAGGTCCTTCATCGGGTGGCGTGGCATGATAGTAATCCCTGGTTATGTATAAGGTCATATCTGATGATGAACACACTCTTGAAAACAGGGTTTGTGGAATATACAGGTAATTGCTTGCATAAGGAAATCAGTGGGTGGAGGTCTGTGGTTTTTTTTAATCAAAGCTTTTTATTGATCTGCAAAAACAAAAAAAAGAGCAAAGCCAAGATAAAAAGATAGATTTGATGAAATTGTACAGCTTTTTAAATCTAAGTAAAGAGCATAATCCACATATCTGTGTAAGTAGACAACAACAGATCTTGGAGGCAGCCATACAAATCCACCCAGCAACTAGATATAGATGCAGTCTGCCACCAGCAACTTGTGCTGTTTAGTGGAATTTGTTTAAAAATATACATTAAAAGATTATTAAGGTGTACAACCAACAGAGGCTGGCTCTGAAGACTTAAGACTGACGTGACAAAACCAGCGGACTCAGACTGGAGCAGAAAACACGCATAATCGTAAACTTTGAACACAACTGAGATTTGTTACCTTTGTGCATTTGTTGACTCCGTTCACGTTTTTATTCGCTTAAATGGTTTTATTCCCACAGCGCTCTAAATAGTAATGCATTTACTTACAAGTGCAGTGTGCTCTTAGTTTATGCAATAAAGATGATTTTTTTATGAGGCTGATCAACAATCAGCTCGAGAGCTCCATTGTGTGTGTGTGTGTGTGTGTGTGTGTGCGTGTGTGTGTGTGTTTATTAAACATAACCATATGTGTTAAAATGACATTTTATAAATCTTATCATCCATCCTTGTCATTATTAATGAATCTGAATTGCTTTGTCTTCTCTCTTATTGAACAGATGTGCTGTCTGTTAAATAACTCAAAAAAGACACCATTAAAGTCAGTGTTAACGTTTATTTTTACAGCTTATGAAAGAAAAGTAAATGAAAGCATAACTACATTTTTCATGTTTATGTGGTGAAATCAGAAATACACACTTTATTGCAGTTTATACTTTTTGACAGGTGTGAACCTTCAGCTTTATATATCACTTTATGAGGCTTGATGATATTCAGCTGAGGCTGGAGTCATTTACAATACAGCCCTGGTATCATACAGAAATCATACTGCAAATCTTTTCCTCGCTCTCTCACTTAAATATCTTTTTCTGCTTCTCTAAAATCTCCATCGGAGACATTTTGTCAGGGTTTACGTCTTCGTAAAGCGGCTTTTTCATTTGCCTCCAAATGACCAAACATATCCGAGTGGCACACAGGGCACAGGCTACACCCAGCAGGGCAGCTATAGTGGAAAGAAAATATCAGAGCGTGGCATCAGTGTGCATCCACATATGAAGTTATCATTTATAGTCAGTGCTATAGTGTCATTGAGACCGGTTGATGGTTTATCCTCACCGATAAAGATGTTGTTGCGGGTAGGAGCTGCGGTGTTGTAGTTTTTGGTGAACACCCCTGTCAGCGCCCAAATCACAGTGGGGTAAATGCTGAAGATGAATCTCACATATTTTTCAAGAATGGAGTTTTCCAGGATGAACCTGTGAGAGAGACGGCACCTTTTATTGATCCATTTTTTCTAAAGAAGTCGCCCTTGTTGTTTCCTCTGTTTGTCAACTTACCACGCTATCAGCACAATGGACAAAACAGAAAGAGCAAGAGTGGCGCCGTCAGCGTGGGACATGCTTGCATCATACGTCAGCACAATGGTCAGGTTAAGCAGGGAGGCAATAGTTGTCCACGTTGCATAGATGGCAATGCCGTTCTGAATCTGCAATGAAGACAAAGCAAAAGACAGAGATGCTGAGATTATAACCATGTACATGAAAAAAAAAGAAACGCAAACATCAGGTGCCATACTAACCAGCAGATGATGGAGCAACAGGTCTGTTCTGTGGTATTTGTTGAGCCAAGCTCCATAGTTATGCAGACCGTGGCAGGAGAAGTATATTACAGCGTAGTTAGTCAAAGCGATTAGGATGAGGAAAGCCAGCGCAGCAGGTGTGTACCTTGAGCAGGGATGAAAAACAGAATTTGACCACAATGAAAACAATTAACCTGCATGTTAGAAGCTGTGTTTACATGCTTCTTGCATGGACATACTTATTTTTCCCATTTATTGCATGATTTCAGGTCAATCTTATCTGCATATTTAGGCCAAGAGGGCCTGACAATGTGATTCAACACAGCTTCATTTGGTTACTCAGCTTAGGTGGACTAACCTAACTAATCAGCACTATATCCAGCCCTCATTTATACGCCCCCTTTTCTAATGCAGCAAGGAAAAACATTAATCAATACTATGGCTTTTTAATGATATCATTTAAAACTCTCATCACACTCACTTTCTGTCCCACAGGAGCAACCATCCAATATTGACGCCCAGATTTAAGCAAAAAGTTACAAAAAATCCGTGTGGCAAAACTGCAGGGCTGCAGTAGACATAACCATAGGCATTCCTGCAGAAAGAGGTAAATGTAGACTTCAACAAACATCATATAGGAGAAGAAAAAATTTGTCTCAAGAATAAAAAACTTACTTCCTAAAGATGCCTGCAAAGACATAGAGCACCCCTGAACCCATAAAGATGTAAATGATGGACCAGATGGTAAAAGTCCACCCTGAAGGCGTGATCTGGGTCACAAACTCATCTGAAATGTTCGCGGTGGTGGATAAAAATGGATCTGTGGCGCAGAAACACAGAAATCAGAGAGAGAGACAGAGTGCTCAAAGGTTACAACGTAATTCTAAAAGTATTAAAAGCCAGACTTACGTTTTCCTAACGCTGCCAGAGCAGACAACACAATGGTGACGATGTAGAAAATCACTGCCAGCACTATGGCAATGGCAAGAGTGATGTGGTGTTTTGCCATTTTTAGTAAGCCAGTTTCTATAAAACAGAAGAATTATAATTGAAGACAAATTATAACAAGTTTCTAAATTTCATATTAACAAGTTGCCATCAGTATTACATGTCACTAATCAGAAGAAGCCATGACGTACCGTTTAATGTCTTTTCTTGACTGAAAGCACTGGAAGACTGCTGTGTGGGGTGGGCTTTTCTTTTTTACATAAAACGAAGCTGGTTTTGTAACAGTGGAGCTTTTATAGCCCTGTAGCACGTGTACACGTTTGACATCCTCCACGTGTCCTCTGTTTTCGGCTGATTAACTGAACAAAAAAGGGGTAAAACAATCCTGTTGCCGAACTCACTCAGCTTTATAACCATCTTCCATAACTTTAAACATACATAAGAGCTGGACTTTGCCCCAGCAGTCGTGTTTAGTAACAAGTTTTTATCGCAGACTCGTATCAGCAGCAGGTGAGACCAGGGAATGAAGAGCCAAAGGATTATATCAGCTTTAAGCAACTTAACCCTCACAGTTATGAAATGTTGGGTAGCTGCCAGCTGGAGATCTATGTATCCCAATTCTAAAACTTCTACGGGTAAATGAGAAGAGCCAATGATATGTTTGCTAATGACAGGCAAAATAAATCAGCTAGGATTATATAGAGCTGGAGTGCACATGAAAACAGAAGGTCATGTATGATCACGCACATACACAGAAGGCCACACACACTCCACATCAGAGCAAGACTTTACTAGAAACACATGTAAAATGCTGCACTGAGTTAAAAGTTTATGATCACCTGTTTGGTCAATTTTCGTTTCTTTCAGCTGTTTTGTTTCTTATTTGAATCACGTGATCCAACAAAAGATATCTGTAATATATAAAGTTCTGGTCTTTAGGACATATTTTTATACATCTGTGGAGCATTTAAAGATAGTGGAAGTAGGTTAACTGCACTTTTTTCATACATTTCCATCTGGAAATTAATATCCAACATTGTTTTTTGGAGGATTCTTAAGGGGAAAAAAACAGACGAGACTGAGACTGAGCTTACTAAAAAGCACCACTGAACGACACAGGAAATAATTTCCGTTAGGGATCAATAAAGTATTCTGATTCTGATGATGTTAACATTTCAATAAGTATGTAATGTCGTATTTAAAGGCAGTTTGTTGTGGGGGTGTTACGTCCCTCTGCAGCTTCTAATCGTCTCAGTGTTTTCAGCTGGTGCTAATTGGCCACACCTAGTCAGGTGTGGATAAAAGCATACCTGAGGCAAGCTTTCCGGCAGTGCACTAGTCTTTGCCTTGGTGGCACCAGCCATTTTAGCCAACCTGGTTTTCCATTTTAGGATGAAACCTCTTCTCACCCACACTCTGTTATTCATCTCCTTTTTTTATGTTGCGGCTTTTGAGCCGGGTCGTAACAGGGGGTTTTACAGTTTTTACAAAAAAGCTTGTTTGCATGTTATCGATTCAAAACCTGCGATAATGTTCAGATTTATGTGCTGGATTTGTATTCAGATAAGCTTATATTTAGAAATGTAGGCTTTATAATGCATTTTTAAATGTATGCAAAAGTATTTAAATGTACATTTTTAAGAACTTGTATTAGGAAATTAAATTGTCTTGATATACAACACTGTGCAAGCATCTTGAGTGACTCATTTCTTAATATTTCGCTTCCAAGGAGCCAGATTTTGTTGTATTTTATCAACTTAATATATATTCATATGTCTGCTCTGTCACACATACACTCATTTCTGGTAATCAGATGGCATCTAAAAATCTTGGCTTTATGTCTGAATGAATATTTGGGTCATTCTTCTGTAAAACTCAGGCTGGAGGCTGTAGAGGAGCTTTTCTGTATCATGTTCTAAACAGCACAAGTTTTGATGCATGCAGTGACATTGACACGTAGTGAGCCACACAAATAGCATGTTGAATCTTTCACACACCGTGCAGTGTGTTTGTCGCCTCACCAGACCACAATGATGTGTGCAAAGTTACATTTTATCACACAAACTGTAATTTGCATAAATTCCTATGTGAGGCATTTAGTTCTAATCAGTAAGAGCACTGTCTCTAAGCATGTTTAAGAGGAGTGAGCTACAGCTTTCTCAGCACCACTGAGCAGACTCCCTGCTCCAAGTGGCAAAAATGAAAGTGAAACATTCAAAAGTGTAGATACGCTTCCCTCTTGTCAACTGACAAAATTCATTGTACCAAAAAGATTCCTGATATCCAGGTGTATGAGATGTCATCACTCACTGCACACATCAAGTCGGCTGTGACAGCAATTCATATGTTTTTAAAAAATCCCCATTGTTGTGCACACAGGGTGGGGTGATCTCTGAAGACATGATTCAAATGATTTTCTCCAGCTCTCCTGAGCAGCAGCTAATAGGTACTCAGCGCTTTAGGAAACTACTTTCTAAAGGTAAGTTTTTCTTTGGACATTTGCTGCTCTTTCATTCATTTTCAGTCCAGTTCTTGTACCTGAACATTTTCAAAGGACTCTTTTGTTTTTTATTAAGCCACTTAACTCTGACCTATGAATCATTTACGCATGTTTTGAAAGTACGAAACACAAGTGCTGAACCAGTGTTGTGTCCACACATAACAGCAAAACCCTAGAAGAATGACCGCCTATTCTTCAAAGAAAACTCAAGAATGAAGGTGGTCATACTAAATTATAACTTTGACGCTCATTAGAATTGTACAAACTCTGTTTTGACCTTGTATACTGTATTTCCCCAGCCCCTCTATTTTGAAACTAAAACTATTGAACCTTAATTCAATTTCTCACTTCACATAATCGTTTCACTTTTGCCTTGAAGTGTTACTTTTAATTTAATTTAATTATTTTTTATGACGCATGTTCTCTGGTGAGTTCAGGTACATCTGTAACATGTGAGTTAAAATTTTCTATAATACCAAAAAAAAGACAAAATACTGATGTTTTTGTCGAATAATCTGTTTGACATGAGGGATAATATAGCATTTGCATTTTAACTAAAAGACTCGCGCACTGACACTATGGGCACATTTTTAGAAATCTTTTTAATTCCACATATTAAACAACAACAACAATAACAACAACAATAACAACAACAATAAACACTCGAGGACTTTAAAGAGTTAAATTTTTTTCCAAAGCTTGAGAGCGCTCACCCCGGCTCGGGGCTCCACAGATGTGATGGATGAGGGCTCCTTGCTGCAGACTGCAGCGGAGTGTTTGACAGTCAAACTTGAAACAGTCTTTGGAACTGAAACGGTCTCTGCCAACATGAACACATACCCCAAACAGTTCGGTAAATATGTACAGTTTCTCGCAGCTTCAGTTTTCAGTTGCTGGCAGAACTTGGGACACCCTCAAAGCTGGCGCAGATTTCTCCCGTTGAGCCTGCGCGTACTGGCGAGCGCAGATGTGATGGATGAGGGCTCCTTGCTGCAGACTGCAGCGGAGTGTTTGACAGTCAAACTTGAAACAGTCTTTGGAACTGAAACGGTCTCTGCCAACACGAACACATACCCCAAACAGTTCGGTAAATATGTACAGTTTCTCGCAGCTTCAGTTTTCAGCAGCTACCAGAACTTGACTCCTGTCTGCATCCTCCCAGCCGCCTCCCACTTCATCTGCGGGCAGTACCTGCGTGTGTGAGCGCTGTCACCGGTGGCTTCGCAGATCGGGCAAGTGTAGTTCCGGAGGATGGGGCAGAAAACTTTCCCGTCGTCTGATTTGAGCTTGTGAGATCGGTACACCCTCGGAGTCTCCCCGTTTTGCTTGCAGAAGCGGCAGTAGTCCGAGGATGACGCGCTGCTGCTGGTGTCCGACGCGCTGCTGGTCGGACTGAACTGCGATGAGTTTTTGGAGGATTTCTTCCCCCGAGTGGAAGTGTGGACCTTACTCCAGGGGGGCGCTTGTCCCTTCTTTGGACGCTCGGTGTCTCGGTTATCAACCTCACGGTTGCTGCACAGTTTCTCGAACACTTGGCTCAGATTCATGTAGTCGTGCCACATGTTAAAGCTGTCCCCACCAGTGAGGATCGAGCTCTGGACCTCCAGTCGTCTCGGCATTGTGGTCATTTTTTGGCAGAAGTAAAACTGAGGGTGTGTTTGGAGCGCCTCATATTTATAGCTCACTGAAGATGGTTTTAAAATGCAACAATGTTTGGATCCTATAGATTGCATGCAGCCTGGCGACGTTTTTTGGAGGCAGAGAGAGAGAAAAAAAAGAACTTTGGTGCAGGTGCAGTCTTTTATGTAGCTTTCTGGTGACCTTATAAGAACCTTTACGAAGCCCGTTGACAGGCCTTTAATCGAATGATCGGTTGGTTGATTGATAACAGAAAAAAAATGACACATAAGATGGACATAAAGGACTGAAAACACCAAGAGCAAAATATTGCATCGCACTCATTTATGTAGTTTATGTTTAGATTAGATAATTTTGCAAAATAACGCAGCAAAATAAATAATAAGAGCCGGGATGTGGAGACTATGTAGCACTGAAAAAACTCCGTCCATGTGAACAGAATCAGGGGTTACCTTACCTGTTGATTAAATATCAAGACTATTTAGCAATAAGCTTACTTTAAAGGCTCGTAATAGGTGAACTGTCTTGGTATAGTTGGGTCACGCAGAGTTCATGCATTTTTTTTCTATCGTAGTGCGTTGGCCTTTATCCTCTCATCCCCTCTCGATCTCTGTCTCTCTCTCTCTCTCTCTCTCTCACACACACACACACACACACACACACACACACACACACACACACACACACACACACACACACACACACACACACACACACACACACACAGTGTTTAATAGATAGATAGATAGATAGATAGATAGATAGACTAAATTCAAAGTGAATTATGTGATTTAATCTGTTAAGTTCAAATCTCCATTCTTTCCCTTAGTTTTGCATGTGTTTGCGTTTTTTTTTTCTTTGTCTTTTCTTATTTTGTCACTTGTTTACAGTTTTATTATTATTCGTACTTCTAATGTGCTTGTGTCTGACAATGGGCCGTGTATGTGTGTGCGTGTGTGTCTGAGGATGATGATGGTCCATGTTGTGTTACTTGTTGTTTGTGTGTGTGTCCCCCCGATGACCCCTGGCGCCGGAGCGTCTAGACTACATTAGAGATGTGTCACATCCAAGAGCCGCACCTGCGCTTATAGAGAGCGCATACATAGAGGTGAGGTATGAGGATAAATGGATAGATGCGGTCCTTTTTCGAAGCTGAGCGCACAGTTGTATTTCCTGCACAATCACACACGAAGTGAGGCTGTGTGTATGCCGGTTATACCATGAATATAAACCCTGCAGGCACCGCTTGTTTGTCAAACTGTTTATGAAGCAAAAGTCACATTTCTGTTTATTTACAAAGCAAAAAGAAGGGGGAAAAAGAGGCGTAGGAGGGGGCGGAGCTTAGATACGTGCGGGGGAGTTGTGGGTCATTTGCGTTTAGTTGGACGCGTGCGCACTAGCATACCGGCGACGGCTGTTCAAACGGTGGCCTAGCGAATAAGGGGATTACGGAGCCCAATCTGACAGGTTAGATAACGAAAAACGTTTACATTTTTAGCTGTGTACGTGTGGCAGCGATTCATAATGAAAAGTTAAATGAATTCTTACTGTCTGAGACGGTGGTCTGTCGTTTGCGCTAACGTTAATGTTGGATTTTGGTACTAAGCTAACGTTAGCTACAGCAGTTAGCCGCTGGTTGCCAGCTAGCTTTCGATAGTAGAGGAGGCTAAGAGCGGCGTTGACATTAGCCAGCTGATCAAGTGTACCCTCCCGGGGGACTTGTGCTTTTAGGTTTTCCTTGTGCTTGTCCGAGTTGTGAGTTGACAACGGAAATACTGGACCCCGATCAGTAGATGGTAAAATGATGCTTTCTTTCCACGCAGCATCAAGCCACGGGAAGCTAATAGGCTAGCTGCTATCCTTACATGACCCTGTTTGTTGAACATTCTTTTTTGAGAGGAATGATACACACCGGTAGCTATGCCAGCGTTGGCTACGTTAGTTGGTGTCTGTCTTGCTAGTCTTTGCAGTACAGTTGGAGGTGTTTTAATAAAAAAGAAAAAAACAGAGGGTTTGTTTCTCAGTTGGGAACTTTGAAAGATTTGCTCCAAAGCATATCCAAATAATAGACTTCCTACTCTTCTCAGGCTGCACAATGAGTCAGGGTAAGGACAATGCACGCCTCAAAAGCTACAAGAATAAGTCTCTCAACACAGATGAGATGAGAAGGAGGAGGGAAGAGGAAGGCCTGCAGCTCCGTAAACAGAAGAAGGATGAGCAAGTAAGCAATGTGTTATACTGTACAACTAAAACCGTCGTAATGATCCTGAAATTACATGCTGACAGTGTTTGGAGTAAACTTGAGGCCATGCTTTGTTTGTAGCAATTTAGTTTTGGAAGGGAAATGCATATTTGTCCTTCTGTTGCAGCTTTTTAAGAGAAGAAATGTTGCCACTGTGGAGGATGATGGCATCCTGGATGAGGATGGGATGGCTGATAGCGGCTATCTGGAGTCCCAGGCCAACAACATGGACCCACTCATGGTGAGAAGGCATTCATATGTCTGCTCTGTCACACATACACTCATTTCTGGTAATCAGATGGCATCTAAAAATCTTGGCTTTATGTTTAAATGAATATTTGGGTCATTCTTTTGTAAAACTCAGGCTGGAGGCTGTAGAGGAGCTTTTCTGTATCATGTTCTAAACAGCACAAGTTTTGATGCATGCAGTGACATTGACACGTAGTGAGCCACACAAATAGCATGTTGAATCTTTCACACACCGTGCAGTGTGTTTGTCGCCTCACCAGACCACAATGATGTGTGCAAAGTTACATTTTATCACACAAACTGTAATTTGCATAAATTCCTATGTGATGCATTTAGTTCTAATCAGTAAGAGCACTGTCTCTAAGCATGTTTAAGAGGAGTGAGTTACAGCTTTCTCAGCACCACTGAGCAGACTCCCTGCTCCAAGTGGCAAAAATAAAAGTGAAACATTCAAAAGTGTAGATACGCTTCCCTCTTGTCAACTGACAAAATTCATTGTACCAAAAAGATTCCTGATATCCAGGTGTATGAGATGTCATCACTCACTGCACATATCAAGTCGGCTGTGACAGCAATTCATGTGTTTTTAAAAAAATCCCCATTGTTGTGCACACAGGGTGGGGTGATCTCTGAAGACATGATTCAAATGATTTTCTCCAGCTCTCCTGAGCAGCAGCTAATAGGTACTCAGCGCTTTAGGAAACTACTTTCTAAAGGTAAGCAGGACTCTAACTTTGCCCATTACAGCCACTCCTGTCTTTGCATTTGTTTCAGTATGTCTTACAAGGGAAGGATAATGACTGGTTGAGGCCCAGTGCAAGGACAAAAGCATTGTTTTGAGCTGCATAATCTGCCACTCTGTCTCACAGTTAACTACTGCCTAAAATTCATAACTACACAATATAAGTGTGGCTGGAGTGAATGTTACATGGGGTGTAATGCTGTTAAGTGTGCCTGTATTAATTGTTTCTACGTCACCTCACCCTCCCTCACACGCAGAACCCAACCCACCTATTGATGAAGTCATTGCCACTCAAGGGGTGGTGGAGCGCTTTGTTGAGTTCCTGAAAAGAAGAGAAAACTGCACATTGCAGGTACGTTTTCCTAGAAAACTAATTTTAGATTATATTTGAAGCTTGTAGATTTTTGTTTTTTTTCCCCCCTCATGTTTGTTTGTAATGTGCTCTCTTCCTGTTTCACCATCGTATCTAAAAAGTTGCATGTGTTGTGAGTTCAGTGCACTAACTTTCTTCATATATTTTGAATATGATTGTAGTTTGAGGCTGCGTGGGTATTGACCAACATTGCTTCAGGTACGTCTCACCAGACACGGGTGGTCATCCAGGCAGGAGCTGTGCCTATATTCATAGAGATGCTCAGCTCGGATTTTGAGGACGTACAGGAACAGGTGAGGAGGCTTCATTTTTACCTTTCCTGGTGTCTACTGACCTCTGGCAGCTTGTTGAGGTCAAATTTAAACTGATTAAAATTGTAGTTTTTCATGTTGTTTTTATTGTTTGACTTGAATAATTCCTTCACCCCTCAGGCGGTGTGGGCCTTGGGAAACATAGCAGGAGACAGCACAGAATGCAGAGACTTTGTCATAGACTGCAACATACTGCCCTCACTGGTGCAGTAAGTATCCCTTCAGTCTTACATTCTCTGCTTTTGAAGTTTCCTCTACGGGGAAACAAAGAGCAACTTTGATTGCGATCGTCAAATTTTCCTCTTGCAGGTTATTGGCCAAACAGAATCGTCTAACAATGATGAGGAACGCAGTGTGGGCGCTCTCAAACCTGTGCAGAGGAAAGAACCCACCTCCAGATTTCACTAAGGTAATTTGCCAAGATAAACACATCACTATGGTAACTGCACACCTCTTAGACTGCTTAAAGGCACATCGTATCTCAGATTTCAAGGTCACAGGCTATATGAAGATACTAATATGCTAAACTGGATAACAGTTACACCTGCTGAATGTGTCCCTTTGTTTCTTGCAGGTGTCTCCGTGTCTCAGCGTGCTGTCTTGGCTGCTGTTTGTAAACGATACGGACATCCTAGCTGACGCATGCTGGGCGCTCTCCTACCTATCAGATGGCCCAAATGACAAAATTCAGGCTGTTATTGACTCGGGAGTCTGTCGCAGGCTCGTCGAACTGCTGATGTGAGAGCCAAAACAAACACACACACAGATATTTTCAGAGGCGTTCTACAAAGTGTATGCGAAACACTTGGGACTCTAGTTAAATACCCATAAAGTGACAAGTAACACATGGGTGCTATAAATTAACAGGACTGAAACATCTGGAAGAATTAGGTTATGTTGTAGAGGAAGGGTGCAAAGGTGCATTTAAGCGGGTCTGACAGCACATGTTGACCTTAGTAAGACTGCATTTTTTTTCCCTTTTAATTTGTCACCTAGTAACAACAAATAGTGGTTTAACATTATTGCTACCATCCTAAAACTGGAGGGTTAACATTTCTAAAACTTGATGAAAAAACTGTATCATCTCACACTAAGACTTTGCTTTTTGTTCCAGACACGTGGATTATAAGGTGGTCTCTCCTGCACTGCGGGCTGTTGGAAACATAGTCACTGGAGATGATTTACAGACACAGGTGGTAGCTGCATCACAACAGACAGATGTGATAAAAGTTTATGCAGAAGGCAATGGCTCTTTGTAACTCTGTGAACATTTGGTATTTTTCTAGGTGATTCTGAACTGTTCAGCACTGCAGTCTCTACTTCAGCTTCTGAGCAGTCCCAAGGAGTCTATCAAGAAGGAAGCGTGTTGGACAATCTCCAACATCACCGCAGGGAACAGAGCACAAATACAGGTGTGCTGCGCATTCTTACAGACTAAGCTAGAAAAAAAAGCTTCCTTTTTTTTGTTCCCTGAGATTGAAAAGCTAACTATTGGAGCTGCTAACAAATTGTTTCCCACTTCTTGTAGATGGTGATAGATGCAGGTCTGCTGCCTCCGCTCATCAATATCCTGCAAGTAGCAGAGTTTCGCACAAGGAAGGAGGCAGCGTGGGCCATTACCAATGCCACCTCAGGGGGTTCTGCAGAGCAAATCAGGTACAAACTGTGCACAGTATACAGCCAGTGTACCCATAATAGTCACACTTGTCTTGAGTGAAGAAGTCAACTGATGCCACTGATTTTAAATTATACAGACTCTTCTATTATAAACAAACCTACTTCTGTTTTTCATTGTTGTATCATTCAAGACTCGAAACTATTATTTTGTTTTCATACTTTAAAGTGCATAAAATCTAAATATTATATGTAGCAAATGTGACTTCAAACAGGTTTATTTGAATCATTTTTCAAGACAGTGACTTGGAGAGGGATTAGGGAAGTTGCCATTCAGCTTGTAGCCTTGCATGTCTGCATTTCTTTCAGTGCACTGTGTTGTTCACTGATTAATATGTTGCGTCTTAAAAAGGTATTTTTCTTCGATGACTATTAATGTCTACTCTGTGTGTGTGCTGCCATCTGCAGGCACTTAGTGGAACTTGGGTGTATAAAACCTCTGTGTGACTTGCTCACACTCATGGACTCCAAAATAGTTCAGGTGGCTCTAAATGGCCTGGAGAACATCCTGCGACTGGGAGAATTGGAGGCCAAGAGGGGAGGAGGCATCAACCCCTACTGTGCACTCATTGAGGAAGCCTATGGTAAGTAATTAAATCCGGACGAAGGAAATAGGAAAGTAACGGTACTAGTCAGCAACCCTGGTCACTGGCTAATCTTTTATTTTCTGGAGTGTGCCTCCTCTATTTTAGCACTACTCTCCACCTTTTATCTTTACAGGTCTGGACAAACTGGAGTTCCTGCAGAGCCATGAGAACCAGGAAATCTACCAGAAAGCCTTTGACCTGATTGAGCGCTACTTCAACACTGAAGATGAGGATCCATCTTTGGCTCCAGCCGTCGACCTGCAGCAGCAGCAGTTCCTCTTCCAGCAGTGCGAGGCCCCGATGGAGGGCTTCCAGCTATAATGCTAATTCCTCCCTTTTCCCAGAGCTCCACGTTCATCCTCACCTTTGCTCCCGTCTCACTCTATCCCTACAGCCATGATCCAGGGTGACATACCTCGGCCTCCCCCTCCCGTTCCCCTTCTCATTGTCTGAGAGGTTTAATCATCATCATGATTATTAAAAGCATACCATTAAAGGGGCACACTCTGTTCATGCATCCAGCACGGGTGAATTCTGCAGTCTTGTCAGCCAGTTCAAGGTTTCACTCATTCTGTCTTTTGCTGAATTAATTTTTTCCCTCAGCACCTGGACCTCTCCTGTGTGGTTAAGCCCCAACATTTCCAGCTATAAACTTTTCCTATAACTCCATCCCCACATTATTGCTTTTTTTTTTTTTTTTTTGGGGGGGGGGGGGGGGGGGGAATTCTTCCTCAGCTTATCCCCAATAAAAGAACCTCTTTGTGGTCCTGTAGGATTGGCTTTTGCTAGCTCTTGAGTCAGTGGTAGTATTTGGGCTGCACTGCTTGTCTGATTGAAGCATTAATGAGTCTCGAGACAGACAAACATGGACATGATTTCAATTTCTTTCTATATATATATATATATATACACACACACACATACAGCCAACCCCCCCCCCCCCATCCACATTGAGAATAATGAACCTAAACACTGGACTGACCATGAGACGTTGACCGCACACTCGACTGTGGTCACTGGACTGAAATGCCCACACTGGGCCACATGGCTAGTTCCAAAATAAAGACTGATCTGACCACTACGAAAGGCACGACTCAAGAGTGAAGGTTGCTCTCCGATCGCAGATGGACAATTTTAGAAATTGCTGAAGGTTGGAGCTCCTCGGTGACAAATCAGGCTGCTTGCATTCCCACCTGGATCTCATATCACGCATTCCTCTTTCCAGTAATGGGACTATTCCACCTGCACAGGCTCCATCCCGAAGAGTTTAGACTGCCTGCTGCCTTCTGGTGTGACGTGAATTAACCCCATGGAATCATGGGAACCTGAGTCTTCCCACGCACTGAGACAACTGGACAGACTTGGACAAGACAAAAAAGACTATTTAACCCTGGTTTCTGTCCAGCAGCAGACCAGTGGGGATTTTTTTTTTTTTTAAATTACCATAATTTCATTTCTTTTGCAGCACTTTAGTTCAGGACTGATGCCTGCTCATTGACAATAGACCACCGTTTATACATTAGCTATGTAATTGGTTAATGACACGGCTCTTCCCTCCTAAAAATGCGAGGTGCAAAGAGGTGGTCTTTATCATTGTCCCCCCCACCCTCCTGGTATGACAAGGATTTACACTGTTTTGCCCTTAACCAGAGAGACTCGAGCAGTTTGTGGACTGAAAATGTTAGCACACACTTTCGGGGATCATGGTGCCTCAGCAAAGCTAGAAGAACTTTTATTCTAACAAAGCAACCTCTACCAATCAGACAGCATTTTGAAAATTGGCTGTTTAGCTGTTAGCTGTGTAAAACATAACGTTCAAATACGTGTTCAGGTAGTATTTTTTTTAATTTGATCATGCCAAATCAGAAACATACAGTATGCCAGCTATTAGGCCCACAGTTGGTCTTATTTTCAATAAAGTGTTTTATTTTGTTTTTTTTAATTTGGGGTTTAGCATCTGCCATGTAGCTGATGGTGCCATAATCCTTATTCTACAGAAATCCTTCCACATAATTTCAAGAAAAATCCAGATTAAAACTTGAAAACCCCGGTGATCACCTTAGTTAGCAAAACTGAATGTTTGTTTACCAAGTCCTCTTTACATTGCTTATTTTTGTCAAAATCTTAGCAAAAGATGACCAGCTCTACGTGTTCATTATTGTTTGTTGTACTGGGTTTGTGCATCTGTCCCCTGTTATGCCATTTGCATAAAAGTCGTTTCATGAACTACAACGTTTAATCGGTTTCATTATAGTCACTGAGTCTTTTTGGTTTTTTTTTCATTAGATTTTTATTAACTTGCTTCCTTCAGTTTAAGGTAGCAACTAATTATTTTCCGTGTCATTATATCAAAGCATGTTAGAATCATAACTGCTAAAAGATAGCTGAAGCCACCGTGACATCACTCTGATTGCACGGTTAAAGTCAGTAGGAGCCACACAGAATCCATGCATCTGTGGCTGTGAGAGGGCGATGGGTGGAAAGGTAGTGAAGGTGGATTCAACCATTCAAAACAGAAGACAGTGCAGGCGGGGTTGAGTGGGTGGAGATGAGCGTTTGATGAGAGTAAAAAAGAAGATCTACAAGATAATAGTAGACCCTGCTCTTGTGTATGGTTTGAAAATGGTAGTACTGACAATAGACAGAAGACTGAGCTGGAGGTGGTTGAGCTGAGGATGCTAGGACCAGAATAGACAAAATTAAAAATTAGTACATCAGAAGGGTCAAGGGTTTTGGAGGCAAGGCTGAGATGGTTTGGACATGTGCAGAGCAGGGATGGTGAATGGATATGGAGCTGACAGGCAAAAGAGGAAGACCATAGAAAGATTTATGGTTGTAATGAAGGAGGACCAAAAAGGATGCTAATCGATGGGGTGAGATGTAGGCAGATGATCTGCTGTGGTAACCCCTAAAGGATGCAGCTTCGGAAAGCAGCTATTTTGTAAAGCTTTACTTTTATTAATATTTTGGCTGCTTCCATGTGTTTTCAGAGCCAGGAAGGATTACGTTTGGATGCAAGTGGAGTACAAAGTTGTTTAAGGACTTTACACTGGATGGGTGCATCACAGACATTTCCTAATTTGTGCTGAGTGACAGTAGTTTTTGGTTGTAAATCTGTTTTAAATACTCTTAAGGTTGAACGTTCATCCACTAGGAACTGCCTGTATGCTCTCGCCTCATGAATCCAGGTGTTGTTATGCACCAGGGTGAAACCAGGATCCACGGTACCAGTGTAGGCGCTGACAGCATCCTGGAGTTGGACTACCTGTGCAGCCCCTCTAAGGTCCAGGTATCACCTCATGCTAACAGTACTGACAATGAACATTAAAACTCGGGTTTTTACCATTACTCACAATTATTAAAAAGGGAATGTCCACAATTTAGGGTTTTTGAATGTAGGATATTTTATTAAAGCAATTTAGCAGAAGCAAAGCCAAGCACGACCTATCTTAATGACCTATTCTGAGCTAATGTTGATCTAGTTCTAATCTTTGACCGAGATTAGAGAGAATGACCACACCTTGGCCACTGACGCACTTCTCTTCTGTGTAGATATGTAACCCAATGGGAGAGAAGCAGAGGCCAAAATCCTGTTGAATTTATGATCTAACACAGGAAAATAAGCAGAGAAACAGTCAAAAATTATCAAAAACAAAACAAAACAACAAAAACAAAACACTTAACCTCACTCAGTGCTTAGTCATCCTAGCCGTGTGCCATGTTTACATACCCTGCATGTGTAAGAACCACCACAGCACGCACACACACACACAGCAGTAAAAGATAAAGGCAGGTGGTAGAATAATTTCATTGCTCCAACTTTTGTTAATCAAAGATTTACTATTGGCGAAAGCACATACAGCTAAACTATATTATAGGACTCTGTATCATTTCACCCATGATGATAGATAAGACCTTTTACCACCCAGCCGATATAATGAGAGGTAAGCCAGGAGAGATCAATCAAATCTTTCTCACCAAGCGATACGCTGATTAAAAAGTGGTCCTTTAAGTTTTGAGCAGTATAGTTTGTGACGATATTGCAGGGAAAATATACCATAGTATCCAAATTACCCTCCAAAACTTTAGTAAAGATAGCTGCAAAAAAAAAAGAAAAAAAAGAAAATTAAAAGCGGTATTGGTCACAAATGGTGAATATTTCCTGAAATAAGCCTTCCAAAAGCCTTGGAAGGTGCCCACATGTGCCCAAACCAGGGGTCATTAAATTACACTGCACATTTTTATAGAAGCACTGCTTTATTGAACTAGTTTTGGTGCTCACCACATACAAACACAGATAGCACATCATAGTGGCCGTGAAATAAGAAGCCCAGTTAGAGGGGTATCAGGACAGACAGCCCACTGCACAGGTGAACAAGTCACATCCAATCAGCTACTTAATGTTCCACAAAAAGGGGAAAGACAATGTTTTTACAAGGCATAATTGCACATTCCTGCAATAAACCCTCCACTGGTCTGAGACGATGAAATGCCACTACCAAAATAATGGCTTGTGCCATTAATCAAGTGCCACTTTGTAACCCTGTTATTTATATACATTCACTAAGTAGATACATTTTGCATCAGGTACTCAATTATTGCAAAACTATTGTTAAGGCCAATTTCCTTGTTGCAAAAGCACTACTCAGAATTTACTGCTGATTTTTTTTTGGTTGCACTACACCTCCAAAGGTTGGGACTGGAGAAGTTGTGGTATACACAGAAAGTGGGATGCTATTGACTTGGGTTCGAGAATGAGCGTGTCTGAATGAGTCATCTTCCATCACTGAGCCTTGTCAGACAGGGCAATGGCACTTTCGCGTGGTTTCTGGTGTTCTTCTCTCCATCTGGCTTTCTTCTCGATGTTTAGTGCCGTCAGGGTCTCATTCCTGGCAAGAGCCTGCAGAAAAACAGGAGAATACATGTGGCATTATTTAAATGTGAATGAAAATACAGAGGCAATGCATGAATCAAAGCAGTGAGAATTGAATTACTCACTAATTATTAAAATTCTTGCAGGGGACTTAATTGTGATACATTTTCCGCTTCGATATCCTTTTTTTTTTTTTTTTTTTTTTTAAACATAGGTTGAAATGTCACATTGGGAACTTTGGGACATTTTGTGACCAAACTTTTAATTGCAAGTCATTGCTCTGTTTATTCATAACATGACGTAGATGAGTTTATGTGAACAGGCAGGTTTAAACCTGCTCTTTTACATTACTGGATAGCAGTGATGACATGTCTGTCCTTGTTGACAGTTACTGGCGTCGAAAAGAGAAAAAAAAAAAAAAAACGTTTCATGCAAGACTCATTCATTATTCTTACCCTTTTGCCCAGAAACACCATAATCATACAGGCTCCTATCGTGGCAGCCATCATCACGTAGGCAGCCTTTACTCTGATTTTGTTTCTGGCAGCGTCAATCATCTCAAACCTGTAGAAGCACATGTACACATGAACACTCATTAGGAAATGTTTTCTTGGCTCAAAAGAAGGCTTGAAACATAAGACTTCAGCATTTAATCTTGTTATTGAAGATCAGCGCAGCAGCATGATATTTACGGGGCCTTTTGTTCCAGTTATAGCAGCATTGGTGACTGTCAGCAGATAGTCTCTTGGGTCCTTCACACATTTTGCTTTGTTTTGGATACTGGGGCTTTTGAGTACATGACATAGGAGGGCTTCTGTTTATAAGCTTGCCATGCAGGTTTTTACATCACAGCAGCAGATCAGATGTGATCTCCACCCCGATGCCAAGATAATCCTCTCCAGTCACCAATAGAAGGCTTGTTTGAACTGCAGCTGTCTGAGGACCAGCTACACGCTGTGCCGCCGCTCATCCTGTTAGTTAGCCCTGTTCTTGTGATGTAACTTAACTGAATGTGACAGAGGCAGTGGGACTGCGGTGTGCCGGAAGGTCTGGTATAAACAGGAAAAGGCTACTTACGACACAGTCTCTGGTATCTGGTCTGCTGACTTGAAGCGCCCTGACCAGATCAGCATCTTCTTGTCCATATCTGAGGGCCTGTAGCCTGGGAGTCTGAATGCGGGACGCGGCTCTGTGTGAATTAACAAAGCATGCATTATAATGAATCCTGCGTGCTTCCTGAACAAAAAGCCAGAGATTCACATCATGACCTGCAGACTGCGACCTCACTTCCTGTGTCCCTCTTAGTCTTTTGGGATTTAAAAAAAGTCACATACTTAGCCATCACAAATACCCTGTAATGCACAAAGTCAACATTTTTAGAATACTCTTACATCACTATGAGTGTAGCATTTTCCACATTAAAGTCATGCCACACATTTATATGAAAACCTAGAAGTTCAAATTCAAATTTAGAAGCTGGTATTTAGTTTTTTCAGGTTTATCAGTAAATATTGTGCATTGTCTTATGATGACTTTTGAGCTCATCTGTTGTTCAAACCCTACCATGTGCTGGTGCTGCAGGTGGGGACTCCGCTTTGGTCCCCTGCAGTTTATTGCACATCCCTCTGTGGCTCCATGTCTGAATGACATGTCTCCTCTGACCTGTTTAGATACAGAACTAGTATCACATCGAGTAAAGCAGGAAGTCACAGTGACGATAGAACTAGCTGATGCTACTGAAAAAAAGAAATTAAACGTTAAACAAGAAAATTAGTAACGTTTACATTAACATTACAAATTTTAGAACAGCCCTTAAAAGGCTCAAAATAAAATTACGCTGGGGAAAATCTCTTCATGCGAAATCAAAGGATTACCGTTTACCCCAACTTAATCTCATTTTATTCATTTATTTTTTACAATCGCGTGATAGCTATCAATCAATCACACAATTGTGTGTGTGTGTATATATATATATACACACACACACACACACACACTAGCACTTTAAGTTGTGTATTTATTATATACCGTTATTCTTTATCCTCCTGATACAAAAACAATTTTCCTTGTGGGCTCAATAAAGTATCTATATCTAAAGCCCTAAATTGGACACAAGTGAGTACTACATGACAAAAACAGAAATCATCACACCTGAAGGGACTAAAACTGACAACTGTTTAATTTTACTTACAAACAAAGAAACAAACCACGACTACGAATATCTTCAATTATAGACACTGTTCATACCAAGCAGGAGTGCCTGGTTAACCAGGCCTGAATAGCGTATAATGATAATAAAACAAGTTAACTAGGCCAAGTGTTAATTTACCGAGACACCACGCACCAATTTACACAAACTGCCTTTACTGCCACAAGCACAAACACCATTTCAATAAATGCAAGACGTCGAAAAAGCATCAAACATGTATTTATAACCGAGTACAGAACTCACTCACAGCTGATTTAAAAACAAATAACATCAACAAGCATCGGATTAGAGAGTATTCAAGCGACTTATTACGCAACGAAAACACAGAAATTCAAGTTAGCTATACGAACCGAGGAGGCTGCCGATGGAAAGGCGGGATCTGATGAAATTCATGCTTTTGCTGATTGAATACACAAAGTCCAGTGTTTCTAAAAAGCCATTTAAGTGCGCTGGAAATCTGTCAGTCCCTCCTCAGCTGCTGAAAGTCAAACAGCTAACAGGACCGTCAGATAGGACGCTGTGTCCTGTGACTGATCAAAAGAAACAAGCTAGGGCCCGTATTTATGCCATTTGGACAGCGTCCATACGGATCGGGTAGTGACAGCCCTGTGGCTGTGGTTGGGTCTTTGCTTTCGCTAGGTTGTGGTTGAATTATTAGGAGTCTCAAACAGGGCTGCTGGGAGTTAAGCTAAAGTTGAGAAGAACAAGTGGAAAATGTATTAGTATAAATGGCGCTATTCACTATAGTTGCACTTTTATCTATTTTAATATATTCACTTTGCGTTAATACGTGCGGCAGATGTTAATTTGTGAATGCGGCAAAAACAAATAAATAGCATTTAGGCATTATTAAAGCCTTTCCGTGCAGGCACTTTCTTGGACAGCCACCTCCACCACCAGTGATCCTGGTGAAGGACCCGTGCAGTCCACTATGGCGGCGCCCGGTGGAAGTTTAAACTGTGAGGACTATTCAATGTTTCAGGTAACGTTAACGACTGATTAATTGATCCGTGCAGGCCGATCACGCACCGACGGCCAGTCGAATCACCGCCTCCCCCGCAATTCATTTGCCGCGCTGTTTATTTTGTGCGAGAGCCAATGAATTGGTGACCCTCCTGATTACTAAAGACCTGCACGAGTTCAAGGAGGCACAGTACTCAGAGCTTTCAGTATGTGGATCAACATACCCATGCAGCCTTTAATAACTGACTCTTTAAACTGGCATAATCTACTTATAGATGTCATGGTTTGGTATATTGTTTTATTTTGTAGATTTATATTTTTATGCTAGAACCTCACTGAACTCGCTTTGCATAATTCATAACTAACACACGTACATTTATTTATTCCATATAGGCTGTTTATGAGGCTTTGGAAAGTCATTTTAGCGCCTATCTCCAGGCGGCAAAAGCACTCTTTCTTCTGATTGGTCAGCTTTTGCAAGCCAGCAGAAGGGCAGCGCTTATCTTTTTATGTGCGGATGCCAGAATACACACAGCTGTATCTGATTAAAAAAGAGCCTCATGCATTACTGCTGACAAAAAAAAGTACATATTTCAGATTCTTTCACTCAGAAGTCCTCTCAGAGTACGGAGGGTACAGACCAAAGCTATTTTACTTTTTATGAGTAAACCATATGTAGAAGTAGAGTTAGCTTGTAGAAATTAAGGGGGGAAAGCCCTGTTCTTAGTTACATGTAAGCTTGCCTCTTATTCTAACATTAAATTTGAAGATTTAGAAGTTTGGCTTCTTTTTCTTGGTGGTTTTGGAGATGATCATTCATGCTGTCAGTTTGTTTGTTTGGCGAGCAAAGCATCTAAACCACAGTTAAGAAAATAAACAACCAATAGCAGCCTATTAGTGTGTTCCTAGAGCTGATGCAATCCCCCCACCCCACTGTCTACACTTTGCCATGCTGTTCCTATAGCAGATGACCATATAAGGAAAGCGGTGGAAACAGAGCATTGTGAGCACAGAATATTACATTAACCCTTTACCTTTTTGCTGAACAAATATGTAAATTCAGTTCAACAGGTTCAAATTTATATTAAACATGCATTTCTCTCATGGTAGAAGGCTAAAGATGTTTGGATCCCTCCTTAAAAGTATATCAGCTGCTAAATGAGCCTTGTTAATCTTGCCTGCCATCTTGCCCTCTGTTATAAACACGATACATAAACTTATTTCCTTAAGGAAGCAACGTGTTTTGAACCACCATTTTTGGGTGGGGGGTACAGTTGTATCAGATTTAAATCTGATTCCATCTTAATGAGACAAAAGACAGCATATCGTGTTACAAATGTATTTAGTTTTAGTTGAAGTAAAACTGCTGACTCTTTTTGTGTACTTCTGTGTGTTATTTCAGGAGGTACTGAAGGTGATGCGCACTATAGACGACCGCATTGTCCATGCCCTGAACACCACCGTGCCCACAGTCTCCTTCTCAGGCAAAGTGGATGCCACACAAACCTGCAAACAGCTCTATGAATCTGTGAGTGTGACCACCAGGTCTCACCACGTTGTGAATTCAAATTCCCATTGTTGTCATTGCCACACAAACAACAAAAACGTTACCACAACAATAAAGAATAAATAAATGGCATATTTTAAACAGTGAACATAACACCTGGGAGTTTGGTTATGTAACGCAATGGCAGGGAGAGGTGCAGAGGGGACCTGTTAAGAAGTCAGTCTAACATCAAGTGTCTGAGAAACAATTTCAAGCAGCCTCTTTAAACTTGCCTTAAATCTTCACATAGAGTCAGGGATGAACTGATTCAAATTCAGTCTTTCATTTAAGTTCAGTTTCATTTCAAAAAACAGCGTTCACCTCAAGGTAAAGACACCACAATATTAGGGAAAACCTCAGTAATCAGACGATCCCCTGTGAGCAAGCACCTGAAGAACTCCAGTGAAGTAAAATGACGCTGAGGGAGGTGTGGCCCTCTAATGCACATGTGGTGATAAGCCAAAGGTTACTGTGGCTTAACAAAACTCAAGAATTCATACTCTAATTATGACAGTTTCCAAATTTTGGTCAACTAATGACATTTTTGTATTCAAAGAAGTAAAAGATCACAAACAATATGGCAAAATAAGGGTCTACACAGACCAGCGTTCAGTGCCATAAAACTCAGGAAGAGAGCTTGATGTCATAATCCACATCTGGTCGCATGCTGAACTAGTCATAGTTGCTTACTTTGGAAATGCTGTGCTGCCGGGTATATGTGTGTGAAGCATCCCTGTTTCAGAATTGGTCCATGTTTCGCAGCGTCATCCATATCTGAATAATTGTCTTGTGTGAGAATCAGCTGTTGTCCTCCAAAGTCTTCGCTGCAGGAGCCATAAGAGTCTGAACAGACAAGAAAGCTGGCATGAAGTCTGTGAAGGCATGCAGAAATATTAATCTCATGTGTGCGTGTGTATTTCTGTTTTCTCACAGATGATGGAGGCTCATCTTAGCAGAGACAAAGCTATCAAGGCTTGTATAGCTCAAACATCAGAGGTGGTGGGACAGCTGCGTGAGCAAAGAGCAAAAGACAATGAAAACATGGCACTAATCAAACAGCTCAGGAAGGAGCAAACCAAAGTAAGTCCTGTCTATAAAAATTCCATGTTTTTTTTTTTTTTTTTTTTTACATTCTTAATGTAGTTTTCTTGTCATTTTTTCTTTAAATCTGTCTATAGCTGTTCAGTTGCATTATGGGAGATGTAGGATTCTGTGTTTCTGCAGTTTTTGCCCATTAAAACGAATACAAATAAGGATATGTTGCTTTCTGTTGCTTCATTGTTGTTGTAGGTTTAGCAGCTATCTCCACTGAATCCACTGTGGATGCGTTTAATTTAGTTTTTCTGTGCTGTGAGGATCATAAATGAAATGTAAACAAATATCTTAAACTTGAAAAAAGCTTGAAATTTGAAAATATAGAGGAAACCTGCTGCAGCTGACTGAACCTGCAGGGCTAAATGCATCAAGTAACCACTGAGGAAATATAATCCTTCTCTTTTTAAAAAAAAATTTGAATAAACAGACCCTGTTATCTTATTAGAGCAAAATAATAATAGAAGTACTTTGTTTTTTTTTCCTGTCCCCAGTTAAAGCTGATGCAGTCAGAGCTGAACGTTGAAGAAGTTGTAAATGACAGAAGTCTGAAGGTACAGTTTGCTCGCTGTTCTCATCACTGACTCGTCCTACAGTCACACATAAATGAGCCGTCGTTATCGTGTGTTACTTACTGACGTTTCCTCGGTTCAGGTTTTCAACGAAAGGTGCAGAATCCACTACACGCCTCCAAAGGTGAAATGAAGTCCTGCTTCATGAAAGGAGCTCTTTCACTCGAGGTTTAAATCCAGGCTGAAACTGTGAACTGCTGCTGAGTCCTCGCTGCAGGCTGTTCACCACCCAGACATCTCTGACCTCTTCCCCGACACACAAATATATTCCAGCGTCATTACTGTATTAATTTACCATCATTGTAAAACAGTCGCCCGTGTGCTTCTTCCAAGACAAAATTATTGTACAAAAAAAGAGTTTTTTAAAAATTGAGTCAAATGTTTGTCTGAGTTTGAAATCATTTGTTGACCTTAGACATCCTTTTTACATGTATTGAATTCAAATGTTTACTATGCACTGTCTTCATCAGGAATTGGTTCAACAACTGCTGGGTTGATGGATTACTGTGACATTTTGGACGAGTCTTCATCAGTCCATCCCTCAGGATGGGATCTACAAGCTTTGATCATTCCTTAAGTTTTCATACAGTGTCAAAAATCTGTCCAAAAATTTGATTTGGTACCAAGCACCAGCAAAAAGAACGACACTTCCATCAGCCTCAAGTGTACCTTATAAGAAATCGCCAATCCTCCAAACTAAGCTGTCTTTGTTAAACGTGATCTGTTGTACTTGCTCAACAACAGGAGCTGTATTCACTACGTACGTTGGTATTTTAGTTTTTAGTGCTTCTGCCTTGATCTGATCATTTTCTCTGATTATCAGAGATGTAAAGATCTCTCAACAAGGAAAGGACTAAAACTTCTATTTCACGGAGGACGTGTGACTGATCGTAGTGTCATGGATGACACGTTCTATTACTATAATGTTTCCCGACTGAATAAACAGAAGCACTGCAGCGGTCTGTCGCAGCCTCCTGTCAGCAGAGTGATCACACAAGCTCCAGCAGTCCAGTACTTGCAGTTTGTTTCATTTCCACTGGAGGGCCCCACCTGATCACAAAAGCTGAGTCTTCCTCCTCTTAAAACACTTGAGTAGATTTTCTTTCTAAAATTTCCACCATCAGAAATAAAGCAAGCAAATATATTTACTCCTGTGAGCTGTGTTTTCAAACATTTTTAGGCTGATGCAGATATTTCTTGAAACTTTTCTTACTTTTATGAACATAAATTCTCAAATTTCTTGGACCAAACCACACAGATGATGAACACAGCCAGTTAAAAATAAAAACATTGTGCTGTATGTTAAAAGACTTGCAGAGAAGTCATAAACATTTACTGAAGGTACTGGGATTGTCATTCCACGAACAAGAATATAATCAATCAAAATCAAACTTGCAGTAAATTATTGTTACCCTCCTTTACATGCTCTCACACTCTGTCTCGCAGATGTATTCAAGTCCTGTAACTGCAGAACAACTAAAGTCATTTATGGTGAATTTCCATGTGTAAGGAAGTTGTGGGAGAGCAGTACTTTCACACTTCCAAATAACAACAGAGTGTGATGAAACTTTCCAGTGAAACATTGGAAACAACACCCTTATTATTTGTTCTCTCAGATAAAACAGTGCATGGAAAACTCTGCAAACAGCAATGCTTCCATGTATTTTATATCACGTGTGTAAGCAGGTGGAAATTGTTTACGAGTGTATAAAGAAACTGAATCAATAAATGCATCCATGACAATTTGATAACTAGAGCAGAATATGTGCAAAACAGTACAGATGACAGCAGACTTCAGGAGGAGCCCATCTTTCAACATCTTTGCACTCTGCAACATTGCACCATGAATAAAAATATGCTACATGTGCTGTTTTTGTCTGTGTCATGTTGCTGCTGTCAGTATTGTCTGCATACATCTCTACCTACAGTTCGATTTGTCGGTTCAGCTTTTTTCAGTGAGATCCAGCACAGTCACCTGCTGCTGTGATTATTTTGTCTCATTATATTTTTTCTCCGTGTCATGTTTATGCTTCTGTAATGAGAGGCATGGGCGTCTTCTCTTTTTCAGATTATTCATGACCTAATATGAAAATATAAACTTTGAAGAATCAATGTTTTTGATGTAAAATCCACCAAGAGTTTTTCTGCACTTTTCAGGTTTAATTAAATATCAACTTTTTCTCCCACCAATGACATTTACTTCATGTCAATAAAACCATGAATTCACATTGTCTATGAGAAATACGACTTCATGACTCAAGGAATCAACAAGCAACAAAATATTTTGCGATGCTTTATTTGTCATTTAAAAAATTGTTCATTCAACTGTACAGTGCTTATTACTCTCAATAATTGTGGATTTAAAGTAATACACTGTTTATATGTTATTGCATTGAATTATTTGATGTTAACAGAATAGTACTTCTTTCCCCCCCCCCATGAACAGCTGTTTGGTCGCATTGAGCAGCTGAAGTGTGATCAGATCAGAAAGTGTTGATTGGATCATCTTTGGTGCGGTTTTCCTCCACTTTAATCAGCTTAATCTCTTCTCCGTTATTTGGAAGGCTTTGAAAGAGGTCCAGATGAAGGTAACTGGGTCCACCAACATGAACCTGGAGTCAAGAGAGATGAAATGCTTGTAGTGTGTTGAAGACTGAGGATGTTCAGGAATTTGAAGAGCTGCCTACACGAATGAGTAGACTTCCCACAATGGAAACAGCACTCTCTGTGTGGTTTGAGAAAACAGTCAAGTTGTTAAGAACTATGACTGAGAAGAATCCGCCTGTGTACAGCAGCAGGCTGCCTTCCTAGAATTTGGATATCCCCCGTGCGCTCGTCTCTGCATTATGTGCATTACCTCTCTTGGAAAATTAAAACCACAGCAGCTTTTTATAGTATTTTTCATTCACTATCAGCTTACACCAAAAGTCTATTCTGAAGAAGATTATTCAAAACATGCAACACAGTCACCAATCCCAGCAAATTCACCCCTAAGTCAGACTGTAAGATACAGAAAACAAAAGAGCTACATCTCAGACTCTACAGGCTTCAGTTAGCATGTTAAATGTGAAAGTTCAGTCAGAAAAAGACTGAACAAAAACGGCCTGAGTTGAGCAATTAACCAAAGTGACAAACATTGCTCTAAATAATACTCCCCTAATCCAAGTAGTCACCCAAACCTGGACGTGGATTTAGAGGCCTGAGGGCCATCTCACACATTTATTCAGAATAAAGCAAGTTTAAATTAAAATTAATTGTATTTTACATGTTGGTGCAATGTTTAGGATGAGATGGAGATATAACACTCATGCACCCCGAAAATTATGAAGGTCTAAATATGTGTCAAAGGGACTCACTGAACATCAGTGGATTTCTATGGGGCAAACGTACTTAAAGCAGCCACTGTGACCATTGCTGCAGAGCAGAATGAATGATACTGATGGGGACTGTGAGGGTTTGTAGTTAAATTCCTGCTCTTACAGGATCAGTGAGTGTCTGTTTAAAGATTATTAACATACTTTTACATCACTATGGAACACCAGCATTTCTGCAGAGGACAGAACCACCTGCCTTAATCTACCACGATGCTCTGTGCTATGTTATCATGGCAATATGAAGTCAAATAAATACAAATGTAGAAAAATGCACATTTAAAAGAGGACAAGAAGACAGGCAACTGGAAGAGCTTTTGAAGCAGGAAAACTTTTTATGGATTTCTCTTAATTTAACTGGAAATTTTGCGAATACAAGTCAAGGAGGAAACAAGGAGGCAGGTTGGATTATATTTGAGGACAGGACGCATGAAGGAGAAGCATGAGGAGAGAGAAAACAGCAGAGCGATGGTGCAGAGCTAATCGTGGATCAAGTCAAAGAAGCAAGCATCAAAACTGTGAGTAAACATAACACACAAAGAGGTAAAAATTACTGTGCTGATTAAGGAAACATTACATTTGGTTAGTTTGGGGTCTGCAGCTTCAGGTTTGTGGGTTCAGTTGCTCTCAAAATTGAGGAAAGACAAAAAATGTTTCTTTTGAAAGGTTGTTGGAGGATTCTTACTGTAAGAAATATCTGGGTGTGCATCTGCTTTTATTTAAAAAACAACAACAAAAGTAGAATTTTATTTATTCACATTGGAAAGGGAAAATTGGAGGATCAGAACAATAATGTGGCCAAATTTACTGTTTCCTTAATCAGAACAATAATTTTGATCTGAACTAGAAATTTTGAAATGGGTTATTTTCTTTCTTCTCTACTGATCACTGTGTCACATGTTGAGTTACTTGTCAGTCTACATTAATGTTAATGGTAATTTAAAAAAAATGCAGTTTGTTCATAATTTTGTAGAAAAAGACTCTGCACCTGTGAAAAAATTAGGTATCCACACCCCCAAAATCACTGTAGATCAGAGTAGCTAAGCCCTGGTTAACTGCAATTAACAGGAGATGAAAAATATTGGAATGATTGAAAGAAACAAAGATTGCTTTAGGGTTTGAAGATTTGACTTTCTTATTGAAAGAGACGAAAACAAATCTATGTGTCACACTGAGAATAAAACTGAAAGCTTAAAAGATCTGGATGTCCAACTGTTGTTATACAAATGTGCAAACTTGTTTTAATGACATTAGAAAGAAAAATCAGGTGTTTAAAAAGGTAATAAATAAAATTGATTTTTATTTTACTTGAAAAAAATGATGTTGGTTAGCACGGCTGTATTTTGCAAAATGCTGGGTCACCAGTAGGCTGAGATTTAATGTGATAAACTGAGGATAGGTAATATAATCTACACACTCGCTATTATTGTTGTAATCCATACACCAGGTAATATTTTATCAAACATCAATCATAATTGGTGATCGATGCAAGTTTTAAGCAATAATATTTATTTGCATTCACAACTAATTTACAAAATATAAAAAGAATCTTGTTTTTTTTAAGAAAAAAAGACGTTTCTAACTGACTTCAAACTTTTGAGCTGTAGAGGAGATTGATGAGCGCGCAATAAAGTGAACTTGTTAGGGAGAGTTTGCAATCAACTCAATTTTTGATGATAGACACAGCTAAAAAATGAGCGTCTTTTGGACACTGATGTGTGAACTGATCACATGGTTATAAACCAGGTGAAAATTGACTTCAAAATTTTGAGCTGTAGTGTAGATTGCAATGATAGCGTATAGTTATCTATTACAGAAGAATACATAAAATTATAAGGACAGAGAGACACTGTTAAAAAGTTATGAGCTGTCTTGATGCAGAGAAAGTGGAGTTTGTCATCCTTGAATGATGGGATTAAATGGATTGAATGATGCTCTGGCTCTGTGCTCAAGTTCAGACATAGGCTTTAAGCAACCATGAGCCACTGATACGCGTGATAGATTAATCAGCATGTATCAAGTGGGCTTGTTAAACAGCTCTGATAGGAGAAAGTCAATGAGCACGCAATAAAGTGGACTTGTTAGGGCCAGTTTACCATCAGCCTTGCTAAAGTTGAACTTCATTTGTATTTAAAGACAGACTTTAAAGAAAATAAAAAATTGGCTTTAATGTAATATCACATGAAGGTTATCAGTAATGTTTTCACAGCTTTAATCAAATCATTCATCATCCATAAGTTGTGATGGAAAAATGTCTGCAAGCGTGCAGGAGCCCATTTTTAGAGACAATCACTCCTGTGTTATAATCTTAATTGAAGTTCATCAGGTGAGATGACCAATAGATGATAAGAAATATACTCTTACTAATTATTAGAGTTAAAAAGTACTTTGCTAAGCAAAATTAAATGAATTTATGTTGGAACTTGAACTTTTAATATAAAAATTTCATTTGGTGATGTATTTAAGTTTCACACATTAGAAATCTGTGTTTATCGTTTATTTTGGTTTTAATCTGAGTTTAGTGTTTATTTGTGAGCGTTGTTTTTATTTGCACGATTTTACTCTGTTTGTATCACATGTTTTTAGTCTTTTATTTTTACATTGTTTTAATCCACTGTGGATTGGCTGGGCATGGGACAAATGAGCTGATAGTGCTCACCTGCTGAGGCATGGGTGTGCCCAGTGGTGTCCTTTCAGCTGTTTAAAGGCCTTATTAAAAGGAAGCAAGCTGAGCACTGGAAGGAGAGAGGCCCTAGATTGGAAGAGGAACGCATGAAGGCCAGGTGGAAAAGAGGGAGCCGCTGTGTGATCGTGGGGGTGCGACGCCTCACCTGGAGACCCGTCAGCGTGATGTGGTCATCCAGTCCCGACAGCAGGAACGGCAACAGTGGGAGACAACGTGTGTGATTGACATCAGGGCAGATGTATACCACTGCCTGCATTTGTGAGTAGTGTCTCACTGTTGTTCACTGGGTGCAGCCGTGTTGGGAGAGGGTCGCCATGGCTATAAGCCAGGGCAGCTTCCGGGATGATGGTTCTGGCTCCTATTTGTTTTAACTTACAGGTGATGCGTGAGGGGAGCCGCGGTGGTATCGAGCGATGGACTCCAATGCAGAATGCAAACTGGGCTGGGATGTGATGGGCCCAGTGGACGGACGAGACTGGGACAGGAGGCTCCTCGTCTGCCTGGCACGAGCCCGCTCAGCAAGAGGAATTTCTGTCCAGCTCAAGAACACACAAGGAATATTCATCCTGGGTTGTGGGACTGGGTGGGATTTTGTGCATGAAGAGAATTGTATTTTTACCAGTTTTAGAATAATCTTTTCTAGTCTTGGTGGGAATTTTAGCATATTGAGGAAAATGTTGTTGTGAATTTGCTTGATTTAAATCAAATTGAACTGCATTCAATTAAAGCCAAATATAACTTGTAATCAAATCTATTCAAATGTAAAGTCATCTCACTCAATTTGGACAACTAGCACTAAAAGATACACTGACATCCTCTGTTTCCCAATTAGCAGATCAGAGGTTGCTGTTTTATTTGTCACTCCATACTTGAATGGTTTTATCCTGTTTATAAATAAACATTTAAAAATGACATTACTTCATTGTATGATTAATTCTTTGTCTGTGTTAGTCCTTTAAATGTTGTTCCTCCATAATTATTCTAGAGTCTTTACAGTGTTCAGCGACTGCTGTGAATCCACCTGTTCACAGGAGATCACAGGAAGATGACACCAAACATCAGAAGATGTTATCGTGCGCCACAGTAAAAGGGTGGTTTCTTGGGATTAAAAGCACATAATAAACTACAGCAGAAGCTCACACAAAGCAGGAAATAAGCAGGCAGCACTTCATCTGCTAATGCACGTTTTGCACTTTTATTGTTGTCTCATTCACTAACAGCTCAATGGTGCAAGATTACCATACAGAGAATTAGGATATCTGCATGACACATCTATGCTATACAGCGAATGGATTATAATTATTACAAATAGTAAACATATTTACATTTTAGTTCAAGCTCCATACAACATAGATATTTACAAAGTATGAAAATGAAACCGGTCTGACAAGTAATGTACAGCGTTAATGATGGGTTTTTTCTCCTTTTCTTTTGGTGAACAGATCTGAAAGGGGGCGGGGTTAACTGATATTAATTGTCAGAGGGGGAAAATATCATGGCTAGTTTTGTTTGAAAGGCATCAGCGGAAAAACAAACACACAGAAAAAAGTGATGAGGTGAAGAAAGACACATTAAGTGTGCTGTCGTTTTAAATGTCACAAGCTACTTTGTATAGTCCTATATCCCTGATATTAGAAAAAATTTAAATTAGTTAAAATACACCTTTATTTTGATAGAGTTCAGATGGATGCCTAGCATGACTAATGAGTAGATACCCCCCCCCCCCCCCAAAAAAAAAACAAAAAAAAAAAACAGACTTCTAATTCACTCGAACCGCTTTTTAATAAAGAGGAAGCACTAATGTAACTCACCTCCTCAGTCGAGGTGCAGGGGGTTACATTTTAGGTCTCCTTTTCCTCCCCCCCCTCTCTCTCTCTTACATTCAAACCCTCTCTTAGTTCACACTAGAACAGGCCGCCACACCATCATTTGGTTTAATATGAGTGGAACAACTAAACCGCACAGACTTTATTTGACCAGTTAGTTGAACCTTTTATTAATGTGTGCAAAGAGCTGCAAACTAATATATATACACTGCAAACAATAAATACACAATCCAAAATAAAAACACCTCTGCAAATGAAGTGGAAACGTTTGCTCTGGCGGCGCTTCGCATCAACGTGTATATGAGGCACTTTTGAGACTTGATCTGTGCATATGTGCATCTTTGATGTGCAGCTCAGAGATCCACAATCCAGCACGTTTCTGTTTCTCTGACCGTCAGGCTGGCTGACCTGAGGTCACGTCAGAGCTTTGTTTTTTATCTATATGTAACAGACAGTCGGTTCCTCTCCTTCCACGCATTTCATACGACACAGCAGGCAGACTGCTGGTTGGTTGACCAGAGTATTTTAATGTCTGTCATTAACACATCCCCAAACAAAACGTGAAAAATAAAATGACAGTGCCATCTAGTGACATTTTAAGAATACTGACAGTTAAATGTTATCAGGTTTTAAATGGAACATGAAAAGACCGACATACATTAAAACACACGTGGAAAAATGATAATTGAGTAGATTTGTTTGATGGTTGTGAGAGTAAAAACATCTGAAGCTTCAGTTACTTTGTCTCTGTACTTTGGTAACACTTCAGTGCTACCAAAGTGAACTTTCTGTTCACAGACACAAATTACACCTTTCTTGGCGCTGTCGGTCTTGCGTGCTGCACGATAACATTCAATATTTAGTATTTACTGTTATTTACACTAAGCTAGATTATTGCGACGGTGTTGTGTTTATTCTGTTGCTCTCTTTTTTCTTTTCTCAACAGGTGATCCATGTGATTTTTTTAAGTGCCCTTTCTCACTGTCCCTCTTTCCCTCGCTCTCTTTCTTTATTTCTCCCTTTCCTATCCTGAAGTCATGCCTGTCCCATCTGTAACAACTGAAAATAAAATAAAATAAATAAATAAATAGTAATAACGAAGGTCAATCAAATAGACCAATATGGCAAGGCCGTGATGATCCACTTGGTAACATAAATCTGTTGGGCATCTGTCTTGGCCTTCAGACAATAATTCTGATGGCTAAAGAACCAAAACGGGACAGGCAAAAAGGAAAGGAAAGGAAAGGAAAGGAAAGGAAAGGAAAGGAAAGGAAAGGAAAGGAAAGGAAAGGAAAGGAAAGGAAAGGAAAGGAAAGGAAAGGAAAGGAAAGGAAAGGAAAGGAAAAAAGAAAAAGGTTGGATGGGATCTTTGTCATGATGGTCTTCCACACCAGTAACTACGGCTTCTCCTCCATAACATGGAAGCTTCTTACAGACCCTCAGATGAAGGTAGCTGCATCCTCCCACATGAGTCAAATCAGAGGAAACTTGTACTTGCTGAACACTGAAGATCTTCAGTAAGGTGTTCAACAGTGGATCTCACAAGTAACTCAGTCCATAAACACTTTCTTTATTTTCTTTAAGTAATAATCAGTAACATGTACTTTATGACATAAAGTATGACATAGACTCTTTGCAGGACCAGTAGAGTCACCCACATGAAAATAAGAATTAAATAAATTATTAATTAATAAATTACTTAATCCTCCATATCCATTGATTTATTAAGTACGACGCCTCACTCAGTAAATTGAAAAAGAAAACAAACAACAAAAATCAAATTGCACATGATTAACAAAGAGAAGTGTCAGTCACAAGATCAAACAAACACTGACTAATGGTAAAGTCTGCTAATAAAATACTGCTGACAACCTATTGACCACCTTTCATGTGTACTTTTAGCCACTGAAAGCCTGCAGAGCTCCACTGGATGGACAGCACCATTCTTACAATAAATATTCCCTTTGTGCCCTGTGGATGGAGGCAGTGCTGCACTGGACAACTCCCTTCAGGGCAGAAATGTTTCAGCACAGGAGAAAAAATTATAAATTTTGATTGTTTTGAGATGAGGAATGAAATTCTGTCATCTCTTAAAAATCGAAAAAGTTGAATTCAATCAATAAGGGACTCTCGACTCAGGTCAGACTGAACTGTGCTTTATTTTAGGTCACTTTCAGAAAAGGATACCATGCTAAATGAAATATAACTCTCCAAATGATGCTACAATAAACTCTCCAACATTAAAGAACATGGGATGTGGGGGGTAAACAACAACAACAACAATCTTTATTTATAGAGCACATTTAAAAGCCTTGGGCATACCAAAGTGCTTTACATAAAACAATAAAAGGTTCAAACATTGATAACGGATAAATAAAAATAACGAGTTATGTTCATAGATAAAAGCTACCAATAAGAATGACTACAGCACATGGGTAATAGCAAGATAAAAGCTGTACCACCATAATAAAAGACACCAATAGAAAGATGGGAGGGAATTAATACAAGAGGTCAATAGGTCACAGCAACCAAACAAACAAACAAACCAGCAATTAAAAGGTGGAGAAGGCAAGTTTAAAAAGATATGTTTTAAGCTGTGATTTAAAAGAATGAATAGAATCAGATGCCCGGATGCCAATCGGGAGATTGTTCCACAGCACAGGTGCAACAAGAGCAAACGATCGATCACCTCTAGTCTTAAGTCGAGATCTGTGCTGAGCCAGCAGTAACTGTGACGATGACCTTAAAGCCCTGGCAGGAGCATAAGGGTTTAAAAGGTCCTTAAGGTAGCTGGGTGCAGTGTTGTTAGTAATTTTAAAAGTAAACAACAAAATTTTAAATTGAATACGATATTTGACAGGCAACCAGTGCAGATCGGCAAGGACAGGAGTAATGTGGGCAAACTTGCTGGTTTTAGTTAGAATGCGAGCTGCAGCATTCTGAACTGTCTGTAATCTCAGTAAAAGGGAAGAGTGGAGACCACAATAAAGTGAATTACAATAGTCTAGCCTCGACGTTACAAAGGCGTGGATGAGCTTTTCGAGATCTTTATGCGGGATATAGCGCCTAGCCTTAGAGATAAGACGAAGCTGGTAAAAACTAGATCTGACAACAGCAGACACTTGTTTGTCAAATGAAAAGGAGCTGTCAAATAAGACACCCAGATTCCTGACAGTATCAGAGAGAGAACAACTAAGAAAACCAAAGGCATCCCGGAGTTTGGCACGAAGGGCATTACTACCAAAAATCATAATCTCGGTTTTCTTCTCATTAAGGATAAGAGAATTCGACAACAACCACTTCTTGGCCTCAGACATGCATTCTCGGAGGCTATTCAGAGACAGAGCAAGATCGTCGTTTAGCTCAAAATAGAGCTGGATATCATCTGCATAATAGTGATAAGCAATATGGTATTTCTCAAAGATGGCACTTAAAGGAAGCAAGTATAATGAGAAAAGGGTAGGGCCCAGCACAGATCCCTGGGGGACACCACAGCAAACAGGTACAGCCGAGGAAGAGGATGTAGCCAGATGTACCGTAGAGAGCCGATTGGAGAGATAGGATTTAAACCAATCCAGGGCAGCGCCCTTGATGCCTACAGTGTGCTCAAGTCTCGCTAATAAGATATTATGGTCAACCATGTCAAATGCCGATGATAGATCCAAAAGCACTAAGACTGAGGGGCGTCCGTTGTCAGCCATTAGTAGGAGATCATTGAAAACACGAAGCAATGCTGATTCTGTGCTGTGATGTTGTTTGAAGGCCGATTGAAATTTATCATTTATATTATTACTTACAGTTCAGTCTCACATGGTTATTGCTACAAGAATGTAAAATATGTTTGATAAGCAATCAAACCTGAACCAAATCAATATGACAGGTCTGCAAATTTTTTAGCTGAAGGGGGAAAAAGTGCATGATTGGAGAAACTTTAATTTTTGTAAAACACTCCAGAAACATGTCTTAAAAAAACATGAAAGGAGTATTCAAACCATATAAACCTGAATATAAAGAATGTAAATATTATTTTGGGAGTTTGAAAAGACATAACATTGTGTGCTAAAATCCATGAATCAATTCAGAGCCTGGAGACATGATTGCAGTTGAGTTTTACTGCAAACATTGTCCATATCAGGAAAGAGATATGCGTTTGGCTTCATTGTGACAAATGAAGAAATAGAGTCTGCTCCTGAAACTGCAGGCATTTCACAGATCAGAAACAATAACAGAAAAATTATCGGCTTCATTTATTTACCCACCTCGTATTTAACTGATGTAATTTGCCTTCTATTATCTGCAGTATGTTATTATATATAAGTAAGGAAAACTTTCCCCACATGAAGCAGCAGGTTATTAATGGATTACAATGAGAGCACAGGCTGTAGGCACTGATGCTTTGGCTGGTTCATCTTCCCATTAGAAGTACTCAATACTGTCACATTGACTCTTGGGGTGCTGCAGATCGGTCAGCTCGAGCTCTTCTACATCACATGGGAGTTTCTCGTAAACACGGAGGTGAACATATTCTTCATCTCCCACATAGACCTGCAAGGAAGTACATGGAAAGTTAAAGGAGATGCTTAATGTGCACATAGAAGTGCTGATCATTTTAACACAGCTGTGGTAATTAATGTAAGTCACACTAGCCAAACAACATGCTAACATGTGGAAAAGGAGAATCAATGTCTTCATATATAGAGAGTGCATGATGGCTCTAATGTTCACAAACAGAACATTTGTTGATTTCTTTTCATGGCTGAGACAGTATGAAGTGCACACGGATTTTCATTTTCTTTTATAGGTTTCTCTCAAATTTTAAATACATTTCAGCAAAATTTGGCTGGAAGCAGCAGTGATGAGTAACACTTCAGGCTAGAAAGTCAAAAACTTTTGTATGAACCTCCATATAAATATAAAACCACATAACTACAGAATGAAAAAAAATCACTGATCATTGCTTTAGTTTTCACTTGAGAGATCAGATTATCTACCATCAATACTCTTATCGATGATATTTTATTATATTGAAGAGCATTGTAGTGTTGCCACTGTGCTCACTGCTTGTATTACAAACATTACCTTAATGAAGTAGTTGGTCCCAGCTACGACCTGTGTTTTGTAGCTCTGTGCAATGAAAACCTTGAAGTTTCTCTCGGCTTTCGGCTCTGCGTGAGGTTTCATCTGAATAAAAATTACAATAACATCAACAAGAAGCACAGGCCCCGTGTGTGCATAAAGTTGTGAGTGTAAAATCTCTCTTTTCTACTCACTGCATCACAGATCTTCTGAACTTCTTCATCAGCCTCCTTTTCCTCGGTCAGCCCTCCGCACATCAGCATTTTGACAAGTTTTTTTGGTGGTGGAAAACGACTGAAAAGTGAAAAAACGTACACAGAGCCTGCTTTTATGGGGTGTTCAGTGAGTCAGTGAGTCATGGGGCGATTAGAGGGGCGGTATTTGTAAAAGGTCATGTAAAAAAAGTGTAAGAGAGGGAGAGAGAGAGAGAGAGAGAGAGAGAGAGAGACTCATTTTGTGTTTATAGGATACATCTCTTAAGTATCTCTTAAATATTCATACACAAATATTTAGGCCCTTCCCTTTTTCCTGCTTGCTCTCGAGTCTGCCAGGATGTGAAAATACAGGGTGTGAGCTGCAATGTTTGGAGAGGGTCACACATGAATCACGGCCTAAAAAACTGCTTTCAGCTCTTCCTTTCTAGTTATCGTACATCTGACACCTAAACCTCAGTAAACCACAGTTCCCCAGAGTACCGAGTGGAGACTGCTCTCTGTGGTTCAGACATTATTTTATTGCTGTTATTTGTTGTTTATGGCAGTAGAATTAGATTTTACCCAGTTACCTACTTTTTTTTTAAAACTGGGGGTCTCTTCTTGTCACATACTTTCAATGAAAATTTAGAGGGCCTCTGCCTGATTAGTACTCTTTTAAAGTTCAAATTTAGAGCTGTTAATGTTAGATGCAAAAATAAAAAAAAACTAAACGGAGACTTGAGCAGCAAAATAAAACAGAGAGATGAAAAACTGGACACAAGCTAAAAAAAAACCCAAACAGACAAAATGGGCAATGGCCACCTAAAGATGAGGACAGACATCAAAGAGACACAAATAACACAGAAAAGCAAAACCAGTGCACACATAGATCAAACAAGCTCACTCACATGACATCACTGCATTTTCTCGTAAAATTACTCTTTGTCTTGTAATTGCACATGATCTATGTTGTGTCCACTTGCTTGTGTTCTAACCAGCTAGGTCAGGTGTTGGGTTCCTTATTGAACAGGTACCACAATGGTTCTGGTGCATACAGGAATCAGGGCAACTCTAACATTAAACCCCTTCTGCTGTTACTGTGGATGTTGATGTTAAATCTCTGAGCTATCGTGCTTTTATAACTTAAGAAATATTTCCAAGTCACACTTTAGTGTGTCATGCTCAGAATTACTGTTATTCATGCCTTTATTTCATCATGTCTGAATTATTGTAATTCATTGCTCACTTTTCTTAAAAAAACAAAACATTGGGATGTCTGCAGGCTTCTGACTAAGTCTTCTAAGTACTCACAACACGCTGTTGCTAATTCAGTTGCTAATTCAACTGATTCCCCATTAACTTTAACCTAAGATTCTGATTTTGACTTTCAGAGCTCTGCATTGAAGAGCATCAATAAAGTTTTACATCCACACATTTCCCAAGGTCATATGATCAGGTCATGCTGGCTGTGCAGCATACAAAGCTGAGAACTGAAGGAAACAGAGCTTTTGCAACAGTGGGTCCACAGACTGTAGATCTTTAGTTTTCAGTAGCACTTTTCTTTTTCACCACACTGTGGAACTCTCTCCCACTGAGCTTTAGATATGTGGACTCGATGGTCTGTTAAAAAGCAGCTAAAAACTCATATTTAAACCCTTTTTAAGGTAACTTTATACTTTGTAACTTTAATTACTGCATATATTTTGAGATTTTAAGGATTCTTCTTTTTGTTTTGCTTTTTTGTTTTTCTTAATGTCTTAGATGCTTGATTGAGTGTTGATACACTATTTTCTCTGTGTTCTACAGATACTAGAAATTAAACAATCATCAATAATCATTTCGACAGTAAAACAAAATTATTATTCTTGAAAGTCATTTTAAATAACAAAATGAAACAGAAGGGAAACACAATGAAATGTTAGGGTGATCACTGAGCAGCCTTCTAACATTACCATGAGGTATAAATTAGTTACATTCAGTTAGCTCAAGCATTTATATAACATTAGCCACTGCATGTTAGCCTGATTTTCACAACGACAACAGATGTCTCAAACAAATAGACAGCATGCGTATATAAGAAGGATAAAATATTGGATTATATTTAACACTGAAGTCTTTAAACAGATCTACATGCTGGTCTATTAGATAAGTTGCTAAATATTTTAAGCATTTCTCCCTTTGTCTGAGTAACATAATTTGAATATCAACTTCAGTGAATCAGCTGACTTTTACTGTCTTTCTTATCAGTGAGGCAGGGTGCACGTGAAGCTTCTCCTCTGAAAGCTTGTGGCTCCCTGAGAGTCTCTATAAAACATTTAAAAGCACCACGATGTTCCAGGCAGGGCGAGTCCGAGGCTGCCGGGAAAAGTGAACATGGGGGAATATCTTTGACTTTCAAGGGTTGATTGATTGATTGAATCTTGAAAAACGTGTTGAAAAAGTACAACAACATAGAATTAAAAGAGACAAATGTTATGGGTTGTCCATAAATGCTAACCAGGCAGCACCCTCTCAACCTGAGCTGTGGCTGAAAAAGGCAGACAGGCCGGTTCATGTTTTTAATCCACAGAGAAACCTACCGCATACCTTGCGTATCAGCAGCTTCGTCCCATGATTCAACACTCGATAATGGAAGACAAATTAATATCAGAATTGACTGAGCCAGGCTATATAAAGTAGTTCAGGGTCAGCAGGAATCTAAAATGTTCTTTTTTAAAGGAGCCCAGCTGTGCTGCAACTCCCAGGCATTTACATTACTTACAAGCGCAGATGCATTGCGAGCACATGCCCTCCCTGAAATGTAACACATTTTTCTCTTTTGTACATGACTAGTGTCACCTGATCTGATCTTCTTCATTTTGTTGAACACCTTATGCTTTAGCCATGACTTATGGATTTCCTATGTCACTGTTAAAAGCATTTTCAGATGAGATGTGGTGTGTTACATTACGTTTACAACAGTTTATATTTCTCGGCAGTTACTTCATTTTCCGTCTTCGCACGCATCTCAGCATGAAGGCTATGGTCCCATTCACTGAACAGAAACACTGCAGAACAAAATGAGCAAACGAGACAAATGAGTCCAAAGTTCTTTTGCTGTTGACTCAATTCAGATGTCTTGAATTCGATGAACACTGGAGCCGAATGCTTTTAACAAAAAAAATACTGTTTTACTTAAGTTGTTTAAGTCACTCCCACTCTCATATAGAAAGACTAACAGTTTAAGGTTGTGAATAAGGGAAGTCAAAGAATTGACATGTGCACATGACCTGATTTGTGCACTTGTGTGTCTATATTACGTTTAGTCTCAGGGGAACAGATGTCTTCTGTATGACCTTATCTCTGCAGATGCATGACTTGAGCCACTTGCTGACATTATCACATTCACAGGGATACTCCCTCACTCCCTCATTTCTCTGAACACATCAATGATGTAATCAATCGCTTAGTGAAGAATCGTTGTCCTGCACGTTCACCTACGAATTTAATAGATCATCTCAATTTCTTCAAACTAAAGATTCGGTCTTTTGAATAAATTGTTAACACAATCAGATTCACTTTCATTCAGAAAGTAAATCTGATTGTGTTGTAGCTGTGCTTCCCTTAACAAGATTAAATATCAACCCATACTTGGAGCAAATATTCCAAATACAGTAAATTTAATTTGGCGAAGTAGGGCATACAGGGAGTGCAGAATTATTAGGCAAGTTGTATTTTTGAGGAATAATTTTATTATTGAACAACAACCATGTTCTCAATGAACCCGAAAAACTCATTAATATCAAAGCTGAATGTTTTTGGAAGCAGTTTTTAGTTTGTTTTTAGTTTTAGCTATTTTAGGGGGATATCTGTGTGTGCAGGTGACTATTACTGTGCATAATTATTAGGCAACTTAACAAACAACAAATATATACCCATTTCAATTATTTATTTTTACCAGTGACACCAATATAACATCTCCACATTCACAAATATACATTTCTGACATTCAAAAACAAAACAAAAACAAATCAGCGACCAATATAGCCACCTTTCTTTGCAAGGACACTCAAAAGCCTGCCATCCATGGATTCTGTCAGTGTTTTGATCTGTTCACCATCAACATTGCGTGCAGCAGCAACCACAGCCTCCCAGACACTGTTCAGAGAGGTGTACTGTTTTCCCTCCTTGTAAATCTCACATTTGATGATGGACCACAGGTTCTCAATGGGGTTCAGATCAGGTGAACAAGATGGCCATGTCATTAGTTTTTCTTCTTTTATACCCTTTCTTGCCAGCCACGCTGTGGAGTACTTGGACGCGTGTGATGGAGCATTGTCCTGCATGAAAATCATGTTTTTCTTGAAGGATGCAGACTTCTTCCTGTACCACTGCTTGAAGAAGGTGTCTTCCAGAAACTGGCAGTAGGACTGGGAGTTGAGCTTGACTCCATCCTCAACCCGAAAAGGCCCCACAAGCTCATCTTTGATGATACCAGCCCAAACCAGTACTCCACCTCCACCTTGCTGGCGTCTGAGTCGGACTGGAGCTCTCTGCCCTTTACCAATCCAGCCACGGGCCCATCCATCTGGCCCATCAAGACTCACTCTCATTTCATCAGTCCATAAAACCTTAGAAAAACCAGTCTTGAGATATTTCTTGGCCCAGTCGTGACGTTTCAGCTTGTGTGTCTTGTTCAGTGGTGGTCATCTTTCAGCCTTTCTTACCTTGGCCATGTCTCTGAGTATTGCACACCTTGTGCTTTTGGGCACTCCAGTGATGTTGCAGCTCTGAAATATGGCCAAACTGGTGGCAAGTGGCATCTTGGCAGCTGCACGCTTGACTTTTCTTAGTTCATGGGCAGTTATTTTGCGCCTTGGTTTTTCCACACGCTTCTTGCGACCCTGTTGACTATTTTGAATGAAACGCTTGATTGTTCGATGATCATGCTTCAGAAGCTTTGCAATTTTGAGACTGCTGCATCCCTCTGCAAGATATCTCACTATTTTTGACTTTTCTGAGCCTGTCAAGTCCTTCTTTTGACCCATTTTGCCAAAGGAAAGGAAGTTGCCTAATAATTATGCACACCTGATATAGGGTGTTGATGTCATTAGACCACACCCCTTCTCATTACAGAGATGCACATCATCTAAAATGCTTAATTGGTAGTAGGCTTTCGAGCCTATACAGCTTGGAGTAAGACAACATGAGAGAGATACTCCCATACAGCTTATGACAAAATTTGATTCAATTTGATTGATGACCCTAATCATGACCTTTTGACCTCCCCCTTCCCCCCCGGAAGTGTGTAATTTGATCCTCTAAGCGTGACGAATTGCATCCGGAGAAGGGAGGGGGGAAACCCCCGGTGCATCCGGAGAAGGGAGGGGGAAACCCCCGGAAGCGCGCCACCTGTTGCGCCACCTGTTGTTGGAAAAAAAAGAAAAAAGTTTTTAGAGGGAGGGAGGGTCTGCGGCAGGGGAGGGGAATAAAAGCAGAGAGGAGGCCGTCACAATTTCTAGGCACAGACGCAAGATGGATCCTTTCATTCTGCAGCCCAGCAGCGTTCCTGTGTACTTGGACGGCGAAGAGATCTGCTCTCCCGAGGCCGCTAGCATGGGAGGCAGCAGCAGCGAGTGGTCCTCGTCGATTATCAGCGACACCCCCGTATACAGTAACAGATCCGAAGCAACCGCCGCTCCGCGGAAAGAAGGCTTTGAGTATGACATATTCAAATACAGCATATTTACTATGGAAGGCCTCGATCCAGACCTTGCGACCCTACCGGAAATACTCCGGAAGTGTCTAGTCATTTTCAGACCTGATGCGTCATGTTCCTTAAGCATGAGGGGAGGGGTATGGTTGCTGAAGCATAGGGGTGATGCAGCAGCAGTTGACTCTGTGCTGTATAGAGAGACAGAGCGGCAGTTAGTTTTCCACAAACTCATAGTTTGAATTCTGTTTCAATATTATGACAATTTTCTCTGTATTTTATTTATTTATTTATTTTACAATAGCGGATGTAATTTTACTTTCTTAAGCTGCACCGGCGCTTGTAATGGGAAAAAAAGAGTGACTTCCTGTAGAGAACTGTTTCTTTCAATAGTATTTTATTTTCCTATAATACAGACGCAGTAAAAAAAACCTTTAAGATGATCAGCCTAGCAACAAATTGCATTTTTAGGCTACACCATAGCTTGTGATGAAAAGAAGAACTTTCTATCCGCTTGTAACCTACAGGCTGCCTACCCCGTATGTGTAAAAATGAATAAATATCCCTTAGTGAATACTTTTCTTTGAATACTACTTTTCCTTTTGAGAGTCCCTTTTACAAGGGACTGAAAAACAAACCATAATTGCCGTGACAGGCGATCTTGTTTCACACACACACACACACTGCGGGTCAAGGAGGAATGAGACAGCGGTAGAGTTTTTTTCTTCATTACTTTTACAATGGGTTTTCTCAATAGACAGAAAATGATGACGCTGAGGAGTCAACAGCCGATATTATCATTGCTTGTAACCCGGTAAATAATTTCGTACATCTCCCCATAAAATAAGCCTTAGTGGAAAAAGCCCATATTCGAATAAGTTTATTAAAGCCCCCCCCCCCCCCTCTGTGGGAAAGAGTTTTTTTCTCAGTTTAAACCATGAGGCGAGTTTTGTCAACAGGAGGCGAGTTTTGTCACGAGCAAGAACAAGGGCAGACAACTGTTGCCCATAAAGTAAAACAAATATCCGCCTCTAAGTCGTATTTTACCGTTGCAGAATGTGGAAAACAGACAGCCCTCACAAGAAGGCACCCAAAAAAAAAAAAAAAAAAAAAAAGGAAATTGGATACACCATACTTATAGTATGAAGGTAAAATCATTGATGGTAAATGTAGCCTGAAAATTATATTGTGATATTTTAAAAAACTAAAATGAACAATATAAAAAAAGCAATAATTATAAGTAAATGAAGGAGATTATCATATTCTTTTTTCAAGTGGCACTTTGGTGGACGTGTTATATTTAGGTCACATATCACCAGGTGCTAGCATCTTGAGTACAGCCACGTATTCAGATGTCACTGATGTCGTGTTTTTTGCTTCAAGCAGTGAAACACAATTTAATATTTCCATCTTAAGCAGGATAATATTTGAAAATGACTGCGCTTTGTTGCAAGTTGTTGAAACAGCTCCCTGTTTCATTGCTAAATTGTCAAAGGAAGCAGAATAACAGCTCTATGGAACATAAACATTTCTATAGCAATAATATTAAAATATGACTTTTTTATATCACAAAAAATGTTTATCTGTATTATTGTGAATGATATGATATGGCACAGCCTTGGGTGTAATGTTGCATGTTTTTTTTAAATATACTAAAGTTGCTGTAAAAATTAATCCTTAATTCTGAGAGGTTAGACATTCATTGGCCTTTTTTTTTTAATGTGATCCACTGATTCACTTTGAAAGGCAGCATTACTCAGACAAAAAACAATGTCATAGTTTTCCATGTGGGCACATCACAGTACATAAGTAGTAATATACCTATACCTATTTTCCCCGAGGGCATTTCCCCCCCCACCCCCACCCCTCTCCCCCCCCCCCCCCCCCCCCCACCCCGAGGGCATTTCCCCCCTCCCTATCCCCCGCCGCGTCCGTGTGCGTGTGCACGTGCGCGAGAACGGACTTTTTGCATGTGCGTGTGTGTCCAGGGGTCATATGAGTTCACATGTGTTTAATAGAGTATTATTTAATGAAACCATTATGTGTTTTAATTAAACTCTTTTTAAAGGATTGTATAGGTCTCAGAGTTCTGTTATTTAGACATAGATTATTTAATTTAACTACTTTAGGGGTATTTTAACTAGTTAGGAGCCTTTTGCATTTTCTTCAGTGCTATTTAGGAGCAAATAACAGGTATCCCTTTAGAAATAAACAGTGATACTTCTAAAAACCGTGTATTCCCACACAGCATTTAATTTAGCTAGTTTAGGAAGATTTCACTTTTCTAATAGTTTCACAGGCTAGTAGTTTTTTGTTTTTGTTTTTTGAATAGAGCACCACAAACAACATGTATCGCTTTAGAAATAAACTGTGATACTTCTAAAAGTATCAACCTCAATGTGGCTTTATTGCAACTAGTCCTATAATTATCTACTAGTCTGCAACAGTTAGACTCGCTGATTACACATAGCTGATTTAACTACTTTAGGGGCATTTCACGTTTCTAAAAGTTTCACAGACCAATAGTTTTAAATAGAGCACCGCAAACAACATGTATTTCTTTTAGAAATAAGCTGTGATACTTCTAAAAAAACACATATTCCCACACTCTGTAACAGTTAGACAGAGGGGGTGCAGCTAGGCTCCCAACAGTCTGCAAAAGAAGTCATGAAGCAAACAAAAGAGGCTCCTTATCAAGAGCATCCCAGCCCAAAGGTGTATATACACAAACAGTTAATGGCTTTAATGCAACTAGTCTTATCATGTCAGAGGCCAGCAGAAACCATGACCAACAGAGTCTCCAAAGGCCTGCCACCTTTCTTCCTTACATCACACTCTTTTATCTCTACATCTCAGAGGTCAACTGAAAGTAGCCCCACCTATATAAAAACACCCCATCAGACACACAGTATTTTCCTCAGCACTTCACAACTGCCGCAAGGTATAGCGTTTTAACTTTTTATTTTTTCACCTGAATGGGCGTTGTAGCCGACTTTGCTACCCGCACAGAGCGTTTCTGACAGTCGGGCGCTGCTTATACAATAGAGAAAAGCAACAATACAGAGTGTTTTCTCTGCTCCAAGAAATCCGAGGGCCTTTCACAAGGTAAGCATGTCTGTTATACCCAGGGCATAAATGTCTGTATGTCAGTGCTGATTATTCAAACCCTGTTTAAAATGTGACACATATGTTGTCCGAAAACATTTCCTCTAAATTTGCAAAGTTACTGATTTAAAAAATATATATTTTCGAATTTTTAGTTGCATGTCAAACATATGATAGACTCTTGAGCATATTCGTATAGCTAAATTCACAATGGTATAACCGTGCTAAATAAAAGAGGCCCAAGCACCAATGCACTCTAATCCACTCTGCTAAACTGTATGTTGATAAGTACATGAAGCGTACCTCTACCTCTACAGCTGAAAACAGTTTGTATCCGCACTCTGAGGATCTGCTGAATTGTTTTTAATAAGGCACTTTTTGACGAACAGCAGATGATGATGAAATCCTCTTTATTGTAGAAACTGTCCCTAAGCTATTGTTGCTCATACTTACTGAGGTCCCTAGCTACTTCCTTACTATGTCAGTAAACTTTTTTGAAAAGGAAGCTGTTGTAGATTTAAAGAAACATCTTAATTGAAGCAAAGGCAAAAAAAAAAAACTGGAATGAATTTCATGTGACTGTTCATATTAAAGCCAACAAGTGAAAATCCAAAAAACGGCTTCAATCCTTTGTATTAATGATCTCCCCCCTCTCTCTCTCTCTCTCTCTATGTGTGTGTGTGTGTGTGTGTGTGTGTGTGTGTGTGTGTGTGTGTGCCCTCACAGAAGGAAGGTCACAGCAGGAGCTTTTCTCAAACGCATTACCAATCAGTTTTTTACAAGAAGTGTAGCTCACACAATGGTATAAATGTATTCTTTGCGATACTTTATAAATATGAAACTCTAAAGATTTTGAGTTCGTGCACATTGTGAAGCAAGAATCTAAATATCTGTGTCACAATGATTTCTATAAAAGCGCGTTGTTTGTGGGGATAATGTGACAAATCTTTTGTGCGTCCTATTAATGATCAATGATAATTGAAGAGGAACCCAGGCTCGGGACATTTTCATGACAAGTGACAGCGCAGACAACTACTAACGAGAGAACATGTTTTATCATCATAAAGACTGTGATATGAAGCATCGTTAAAGTGTCACTTCAGTAATGTTGACTCATGTTTTTAATAATGACTTTAAAACACTAAACTCTAATTTCTGTGGTTTATTTTAAGTTTACAGAATATAACATGTGGTAAGACGACGAGTTTTACTTCTCACTGTCCATGTTATGTGTATCTATTTATCATGTATGCTACTTTGCTCTGTGGACTGTAAAATGTTTCATTGTGTTCATGAAATAAACCAGACTTTCACCGTCTGCATCTTTTACTGTTTTTCTGCTTTTGTTCACTCCAAGTTTGACAAAACCTACAGATATCCAGAGTTAACTCACTAACAATGTGGAGCAGTCTCAGTGTATTTAGCTGCTTTTTTCCCTGAACACAACCAACTGAGAGAAACGCCTGTAGGCCTCACTTTGGTCATTTGAACACTGAAGGAGATTTGTTCCATAGACACCTTATACTAGTGTTTCCTGCATTTAATCCATCACTACTATGTTCTATATAAATCCAGATTCCTTTTATAGTTTGCAGTGAAATTTGTTAAACCGTTGCTTAATGGGGCAGAAGTACAAGTCACTCTTTACTAACACATTTGTAGATGAGTTTATAACTGAACAACACAGCTAGCAGTCTCACACACTCTTTAGGTTTTTCAAGTTATGTGTGTAAGGGTTTAGTCTATCAAACCTTACCCTTTTCTCCCCAGTATCACAACAGTATGACTCCCAAAGTACAGCTCAGTAAACAACCAATGATTCTAAAGACAGAACAGAAAGATACAGTTGGAAGATGAATGATTGCGTTTTTATGATGCGTAGTAAAACGACCCCCTCTTCTTCTTCTCTGTGCTGGTGTTGTTGTTGTGTGTGTGTGTGTGTGTGTGTGTGTGTGTGTGTGTGTGTGTGTGTGTGTGTGTGTGTGTGTGTGTGTGTGTGTGTGCCTTAGAAGTCAATTAATACATTAGCCATACTTAAAAAAAACATCTGAATTTCATTTAGAACTGAGATTCTAAGTTGTAAGCAGAAATCTTATGCACAGCCAGAAGCGTGTTTCCCCACTTTCACAATGCTGAGGTGTCAAATCCACAACCCCCAACAAATGGTTTGTTACACGCGGGTGTGAAGGGCAAGCTTTACTTACACAGCCTCACACACAGTAGATTTTTAAAGTTTTTGGGTACAGGGGTTTAGCCACAGATGCAACATCCACTTTTGATAAAGATTACTCCACCTGTTTATTTCTTAAGAAATTAAGCATCTTTATTAAGCTCTTATTTATAAATGTCTACACAATAATAGACACTGTGTGCTCTGTGACATTATAGTCTTCTACTTCTGCTTCCATCGGTTTGCATTTTAAACTCCCAGCCTTTCAGTTTGTTATGAACGACTTTATATCACAAAATGTTAGAAATATAAAGTGAACCATGCGACTTTTTTAATTTTATTTTCTGTTTGATGGAAGGACTTAAGACACGAGTTATTTAAACAATTCTAAACGACAGTGTGGTGGCCATAGCACTTTACGTGGGCCAAATGTGTTAAGGATAATGTTTATCAATGTAAAATTGCAAAGAACTTGTGGATAGATTATAACATTTTGTAAACAGTTACCTCAGAAGCTGCACTGGTAGATCTATGTATGTAAGGTAAAACTATCCACAGTACTTCCACTTAAGTAGCTAAACACATAAAGTCACCCTTACCAGTAATCCGCTGCTCCTTGAAAAAGTAGCACAAACAGACAACTGACTCAAGAAAGAAAGAGTATAAAGAAAATAGTAAATGTGTGTCTAATTAAACTCTTCCTGTGAACCTTATATCATCCTTTAATATGTTTGGTGTTGCAAACTTGAAGAAGCACAGAAAAGATCATCAGACATTAATCTAATCAGTTTTCAGCCTTCATTCATATTGAAAAGTTGAAATCTTCCCTGCTAAACCCAAGTGCAGCATTTAACACCGTTGGCCATAACATTTTATTACAGCTATTATTAAATGGAGAGTCCTCTTCACACACTGAGCTTAATTATGAAGCTCCACAGGCTTCTGTGCAAAGACCAGTTTTGTTTACATCATATGCGCTTTAGAAGGCATAGCATAGCATACATTTTCACTGCTATGCATATGATACCCGCTTTTATTGGTTAAACCACCGGGATGTCTTAGACACATAATGAGCTTTAATTTTCTGCTTCTAAGTTCAGATAAAATCGAGGTTATTGTAACGGGGCGTAAAAATCTTAGAAACACTGTGGCTAACAAGATCCTTACTCTGGATGGCATCGTCTTGAGCCGCCTGTTGTAGTGATTTGGCACATTATAAGTAAACTTGAAACATACAATCCCATAGCACAACATCAACATTTATTTATATACAAAAATAAAAATGCTTTTTCAGAAAAGAATTGTAACTTCACAATTCATCACCGGTTACGTGGGTACATAGGGTAAGTCCTCATCATTATCCCATAGCTGTTCCGGTAATCTCTCAGGGCCTTGGAAGGGTGGCCATGTCCAGTCTACCTCATCAATGTCGGGAGAGTCGCCGAAATACAAAAAATCTTCCTTGTTGTCAGTGTCCATAGTCCACAGCTGTGGTGGTGAGGGGGGTGTGCTCCACTCTGACACTGGTGAATACGGTGCGTCTTCACTCCAATCTTCAAATGTAGGGTTCGTGGCTGGATCTTCAGAGACTAAAGATTGCTCAGTATCCCTGGTACCAAGTACCAAATATGTACCAAGTTCTGTCACTCTGATGGTTGATTGAGCAGAAGGGTTGGAAGATGCCCTAACCCTAACCCTGCTTACAACTTAGAATCTCAGTTCTAAATGAAATTCAGATGTTTTTTAAGGCACACACACACACACACACACACACACACACACACACACACACACACACACACACACACACACACACACACACACACACACACACACACACACACAGGTTAATATACTGTATGACATGTAAGTGACAAACTGCTGTAGCCAAAGCCAAATTCTTCAGAGCTTTTTTTTCCCCCATTGCTCCCCTCTGCTGGGCTGAATGTTTTCAAACACAGTGGGTTCATTGGAGTGGACGGGCACGGGGTGGAAAAAGTTCTCTAACGAGCTCTCAGTCTCAGACATGGATAACAAGAATGAAAAGCAGGGAGAGAGAAAGAATGACCACTGTCTGGTTACAGAAAATGTTCAAACCGGCCCAGTTTGACTCAGAGATGAATCAGGCATTGACTGAATTGTGTGTGAGGGGAAAGTGTTCCTGTTCACAGCTCAGGCTTTTTAATATGAAGCCAATTACACCCATGCTGGTCAACACTTGGTTACCTGTCATGTAGAAGTACAGTACTGTGCAAAAGTCTCAGACTATCCTCATTTCTTTATATTTTTCTTCCAGACTTACTTCAAGTCTTCCTTCTTTTAAAGTTTTTCTTTGAACTCTGGCTGTTTTTTCAACAAATTTTCAGACCAGTCCTTGTGCCTGAGCAGTTTCAGAGGAATGGTTTTGTTTGTTAGGGCAATTAACGCTGACATATTAATCATTCGAGCATAAAAAAACCCCACCTAACCCAAGAGAGGAACTAGTTAATTTATCTGTAGGTACTTTGTTACTTGCAGCCTGTTCCAGAAATTAAAAAAAAAAAATTGTTCCCATTTCTTTTGTTAAATGTATGAAAAATGACAAGAAAAGCACCGTTTGACAAATATAAAATAGTATTTTTGTACCAGAAGGTGATTTCTAATGAGCTGTTAGCCAAGATGCTGGTATAACTTGGTATGATCTGCAGTTATTAAAAAGATTAGGAAACTGAACAACAAGTGAAGGACAGAAATAAAGTGGCAGACCTAAAGAACACAAACAACACAACAAAACAAAAAAGAACAGCCTACAACAGATTAACTGTATCTGAAAGTCATGTTCTTCAGAAATGAAAAAAAATATCCAGAAAAAACCCTGACACAGTCGGTCCAACTACTCTATCATTTTTAAGCAAGGCTGAGATTTGTCAAGTTACACAAGAACTGCACTGAATATCAGTGGCCACAGCTCTTATGGAGAGATGAATCCAAATTTGAAGTTTTTGGTTCAAATAATTCTCTTAACTGTTTACTGAAACATATTCCAACTAGAAAGTGCATTTTCTGAAGAAACTGCAGTGTGAATGCTGAAATCTGAATGTATGCACTGAAATGAAATAATTAATGAATATTAAGCTAAAAATGTTGAATGAGTTGGAAAATACAGACTTTTTAACCTGAAAACCAAAGTGCAGAACTTTTGAAAGCTGATGTTCACACAGAAGAAGTTGGAAAATAGCTGAAAACGTTTAAAATGTAAATTAGAAAAATGAATATTAAAAGTTCACATTCTTTAAATCACTGAATGATTATGTCATGGTCCTGAGTCTGTCGACTCAGTGTTTTGTGTTTCTTTATGCTTTTGTTTATTCTGATTATGTATTCCGTTATGATTTGCCATTTATTAGGTTTCTGTTCTGTGCCTGCCCTGGTCCCACTTCCGTGTTCCCTCTGTCTGTCTATGGCGTCACACTGTCTGCTTCTGAATCTGTCTGTTTAGTTTAGTGTCTTGTCTGGTTCCCCGTGTCTGAGTTTCCTGTTTTATTCTGAAGGTCCCCGACTCATGTGAGTGTGTTCAATTTACGTTTCCCCTGTCCCGTCAGCTCTGATTTCTCCCAGGTGTGTTGCCCTCCTGTCTCTCATCCCCTGATTACTGGTGTGTGTATTTAAGCCCTGTGTGTTCTCCTGCCTGTTGGTCTGTGTTCCACGGTGTCCTGTTCCTCGTCTGCTGGAGCTGCACACCTGCCTCTTCTCCCCCCCCCCCCCCCTTGCTACTTCAATCATGAAACGGATCAATGATCAGCTGATCGGCGTTTATCTCTTGTTTGTTTATCGTTCACTTTGCCAGGATCCTTTTTCTACGTATCTGACAGCTGGTAACTGTGCAGGGGCGGTCTAGCAAAGTTTGGCCAGGGGGGCCAGGTAGGGCATTAACAGGGAGAGGGGGGCACAAAGAAATACTTTTCTTCCTTATTCACATTTAAAATATCTAGCTTTTAAAAAATAATTATCAATCTTACAAACGATTGATGGATACATATATACCATCAAAACCGTGTACATCACTGTCACAACAGTTTTTCATTCAAAGGCTTTATGATTTTTCCTATAATGGTGGGCCGGTCTCTAGTCAAAATGCCCAGGCTGATTTTTTTGTCCCAAACCAGCCCTGTATGCAGCTCATCTGCAGTCTGGTGTTGCAGTCTCATGAAAGAATAAAGTTACGTTGAACCCAAGCACACCATTGTTTTCCTTGTGACATTACCAATAAGTTTGGTGTGTCACATGGCCCTCTTCTTATTGATGAAACAAAAGTTGTATCCAAGATGGCCGACTTCTAAATGGCCACTATGGTCACCACCCATCTTTAGGAATTTGCCCCATCACATATACTAATGTGCCACAAACAGGACTTTAATATCACCAACCATTCCCATTTTATTACGGTGTATCCATATAAATGGGCCACCCTGTACATAGCACAACTTTTAATTCAAATCTGGTCACAAATACCTTAGCAAATGAAATACTGTTTTGTTTGTTTGTTTTTTTTAAATTACACCCTTTGAAATGATATTAAAAGAACTCAAAATCAGGTTATCAGACCTTCATGATTAATTCTGTTACATCGTCCAAAACTGACCAAGTTTATACAGCTATGCGACATAAATTACACTTTAAATACACTGTTCACATATGCGTCCCACATACACAGTCACACTCGTTTCACTCCTCTTTGATAAGTGAGCAGACTTGAACCACATTAATATACAAAGTCTGCAAATTGCAGAGTTTTTAATTTTTGTAAAACATTCCAGAAATAAGTCTTCCAAAAAAAAAAACAAAAAACAAAAAACAGACAAACATGAAAGGACTATTTTTCTGCTGTGATTTGAATAATCGGCTATATTCTTTTCCACCCACCTCGTATTTAACTGATTCCCTTTGCCTTCCATTATCTGTAGTTGGTTATTATATGTAAACAAGGAAAGCTTTCCCCTCATGAAGAGGCAAGTTATTAATGGATTACATTGAGAGGACAGGCTGTAGGCACTGATGCTTTCACTGGTTCATTGTCCCATTAGAAGTACTCAATACTGTCATTCTGAGTCTTGGGGTGCTGCAGATCAGTCAGCTCAAGCGTTCCTCCATAAGCCGGGAGTTTCTCATAAACACGGAGGTGAACATATTCGTTTCCTCCCACATAGACCTGCAAGGAAAGTTAAAGGAGATGCTTGATGTGCACATAGAAGTAATCCTGATCATTTTATTTTATCAATGTAAGCCACAGCTGTGGGCCAAACAACATGCATGGAAAAGGAGAATCCACATCTTCATATATAGAGTGCCTGATTGTTGTAGTGTTCACAAACAGAACATTTGTTGAGCTCTGTTCATGGCTGACAGAGTTTATGAAGTAAATATGTGCTTATGCTTCTTTATTTAAGCCCTAGTGCACAGGTGTTGAACTCCAGGCCTCGAGGGTCTAAATTACCTCCTCAACATGTCCTGAAGTTCTCCAGAAGCCTGGTAATGAACTAATCATTTGATTCAGGTATGTTGAAACAGGGTGATATCTAAAACCTGCAGGACACCAGCCCACGAGGCCTGCAGTTCGACACCCCCGCCCCTAGTGTGCGTTGTGTGTGACAAGCGATCATTCACAAGAACTGGAAAAACCGGAAATGCTCGTCCTGTGCCACACCAGGAGTGTGAGGTGCACTTTGTGTGGAATTTGTGAAATTTGTGTGGAAACAATGATTGAAAGCCTCAGCTATGAAGCTAGAAAATCAATAACAGTTAAAGGTTTGCACACACCTTCTTTTAAAATCACTACATATGTGAAGAGATAGTAACTGAAAACCCCCCACTGATCATTGCTTTAGTTTTCACCTGACAGATCACATTATCAATCAATGCTCTTTTTAATTATATTTTATTGCATGCAAGACCTCAGAGCTTTGCAGTGTTGCCACTGCTCACTGCTTGCATTACAAACATTACCTTAATGAAGTAGTTGGTCCCAGCTACGACCTGTGTTTTGTAGTTCTCTGCAGTGAAAACCTCGAAGTTTCTCCCGGTTTTCTGCTCTGCGAGAGGCTTCATCTGAATAACAATGACAGCAAAATCAATATGAATGACAGGCCCTGTGTGTGAGTGTAAAAATCTCCCGTTTCTACTCACTGCATCACAGATCTTCTGAACTGCTTCATCAGCCTGCTCCACCTCGGTCAGCCCTCCGCACATTTCCACTTCGACAACATTTTGTTGGTAAAAAATGACCAAAAAGCTAATAAACACACGCCAATTCACAAGACTCTGCATTGTGGACCAGCGCAGAGGAAGATGGGTGTTTGTTGGTACAGTATTTGTAAACGATCATGTAAAAAACCAAATAACACAACAGCCAGTCATATGACTTCGCATTTTGAACCGTACCATCAGCTCAAGAACAAGGGGGTGGTAAAAATCAAAAACAAAACAAGCACACTTAGACTAGCACAAGAAAATAATAACTTTTGCCCACATTTTTACCGCATGTGTGGGTTTGTCGGGGCGTATGACAAAATACTCTTGAGTCTGCCGGGAAGTGAAAATACAGGGTGTGAGCTGTGATTGAAATATTGGAAAGGATCACACATGAATCACAGCCTGAGTACTGCTTTTAGCTCTTCCTTTCCGGTTATCCTACTTCTACTTTTATTTATTTAATACAATTATACCAACTGAGCTTAAGGAGATAGAAACAAAGTATTGATTCTAATGAGCTAGTATCGATCAGACACCAATACTAGAGTTGGTATTGATCCAACTACCTCTAGTGCACAGGTGTCAAACTCCAGGCCTCAAGGGCCGGTGTCCTGCAGGTTTTTGATGTGTCCTTGATCCATCACAGCTGATTTAAATGGCTGAATTACCTCTTCAACATGTCTTGACGTTCTCCAGAAGCCTGGTAATGAACTATTCATTTGTTTCAGGTGTGTTGATCCAGGATGATATTTAAATCTTGCAGGACACCAGGGGTCCGTTCTTCGTACGTCGCTTACTACATCCAAGATCAAATGACACATCCATATGTACATCCAAGACCAAATCATCGCGCTAACTCTGAGCTCGCTATTCCGGTTCCCCGAACACACCTGCTGTTGAGGATTAGTACAGCTGGATGAAGTAATGTGAGATCACTGGGTGTCGTAAAAGGGGCTACGCATCGATAGTAGAAACATTGATCGGCAACCCTCTGATTGGTCGGCGAAAATGTCAAATAGCGCGCTCAGTATTTTTCGGCAGCAGAGCAAGAACTCTTGAGTGAGGGATTTCAGGAGTTTCAGAGTTTAATTAAAACGCAAGGGAACACTGCAAAGGCTGCAAAAGCAAGGAGAGAGGGCTGGCAGAAAGTTGCTGACAAATTAAACTCGTAAGTAATTTAATAATAACAATAATAATGGAGTGGATTGATATAGCGCTTTTCAAGGCACCCAAAGCGCATGACAATGCCACTATTCAGTCACTCTCACATTCACACACTGGTGGAGGCAGCTACAGTTGTAGCCACAGCTGCCCTGGGGCAGACTGACAGAAGCCAGGCTGCCATATCGCGCCATCGGCCCCTCTGGCCAACACCAGTAGGCGGTAGGGTAGATTTATTATATTACACTATATTATCCAATAAAAAATATATATATATATATATATATATATATATATATATGAGTCTGCCTACAGGAGGGAGGTTGAACGTCTGGTGTCTTGGTGCAGCCACAACAACCTGGTGCTGAATGCCCAGAAGCACACAGTCCCACTCCCCCCCATCATCCTGACTGACACCCCCATCACTCATTCCGCTTCCTGGGTACCACCATCACTCAGGACCTGAAGTGGGAGCCCACCATCACCTCCGTCATCAAGAAAGCCCAGCAGAGGATGTACTTCCTGAGGCAGCTGAAGAAATTCAACCTGCCAACACGGACGATGATGCAATTCTACACCGCAATCATCGAGTCCATCCTCACCTCCTCCATCACCGTGTGGTACGCTGGAGCCACTATCAGGGACAAACAGAGACTGCAGCGTGTTGTGCGCTCTGCTGAGAAGGTGATTGGCTGTAGACTCCCATCTCTGCAGGACCTATACACCTCCAGGACACTGCGGCGTGCAGCTCGGATCTCAGCTGACCCTTCTCACCCTGGACACAGTCTGTTTGACCTGCTCCCCTCAGGCAGGAGGCTCCGGTCCATTCGCACCAGAACCTCTCGCCATAAGAACAGTTTCTTCCCCTCTGCTGTTGGACACATGAACAATAAACGTACGACTGTTCCCACCACTAACACATGACCCTACGCTGTGTTCATTGCATCATTCCATGTTTCGGCACTGATCACCACCTGCACTCATGTATATATCTTTCTACGTAGCACTTTTAATTCTTATTCTTACTTTTATTTTTTTCATGTCTATATAAGCGCAATTTATGACAGTATGTTTGCACTGAAGCACCGCAGCAATTTCCTAATGTTGTAAACCTGCTCAACATTTGGCAATAAAACCCTTTCTGATTTCTGATTATGTTAAATTATGTTATATTATATCCCCTTTCACATTAGAGCCACAACAGGACCCACTAGAACATGGGAACAAGTAAAAGTGAAATATAAGAATATTCTACAGAATGGTAATATTTATCACTTATATTGCTTTTAGTCTCTTGGAAAGAGACCCTGAAATAAGCTGTTAGTTTGTTCATAACAGCAACCAAGAAAAGGGCAGAGCAAAAAAAAAGACAGGTGGTGGTCCTGCACCCCTTCGTCAACAAGTTGGTTAAGTGAATAATACCCTCACGGGAATATCGATATCTCTCTATGAGCACACTGTCACGCTGAGCTAAAGGATCCTGTCTGTCCCGCAATATACGCTGAATTCTGAAAACTCTCCTTATCAATCTTGCACCTTCCGCAATGGGTGGCTCGCGTAAACGGACAGGACATGGCTGCGACAGGCTTCCCAAATCCACCTTCGCTTTTATAGCCGTGGTCTCTCATCTTGATTACACGAAGTAATTTACAATTACTACTCTGAAATATGAATTACATCTGTAATAATCACATACATGTAATAGAATGATTAATAGTACATTTCCCTTTTTTAGGAAATGACCTGTATGTATCTGTGTGAAATCAATAAATGGATCAAGTGCTGCATTATCTTTAGTTACACTGATGTTATTTATTTATGGTGAAACAGTGGTGGAATATCGCTGTTGCTTTCGTATAAATGAAGCGGACATACCTGCGTGGCCGCGATCTAATCCTGTTTACATAAAGTAAACCTGCTCCCGAGCAGGTTTACGCTTACGGCTCTGTTGCTACGACAGCAAGTCCCGGATGAGCTTCGGGGAACCGAACGATCCAGGATCACGCGAAATCGTCAACAATCAAATCCAGCTAACTTACTTAGCGAGGAACGGACCCCTGATCTGGAGGCCTGGAGTTTGACACCCCTGCTCTAGTGTACACGCCTCTCTGTGGTTTAGATATTATTTTATTACTATTATTTGTCGTTTAAGGCTGTAGAGATTAGATTTTACTGTTCCCTAGTTGTTGTTGTTTTGTTTAGTTTTTTTCTGGGGGGGAATCTTCTCTTCACATGCTTTTAAGTGAGTTTCAGGGTGCTCTGCTTAATTATTACTCTTTTCTAGTTAACATTTGGAGCCGGAAATGGTAGATGCAAAAATAAAAAAAATTAAAAAAAGAGATTTTAATGACTGCAAACAGCATCAAAATAAAAAATAGGGAGATGAAAATACAGCCACAAAGTGATACAAACTAAAGGAAAAAAATGCAGTATAGACAAACAGCTGAAAATGATGTGTTGAAGGTTGCAATAAGGCCACTATAAGATGGTCAACTAGATTAAATAGTTAATATATTTAAATAAATAAAGGAAGGCTGAATGATCCGGTCAAAGCATGGTGGAGATGTACAAACGATCAAGATGTGTAGAAGACATAACAAGGACATCTGCTGGATAAGTGGGACTAATTCAAGATTACAAAGAAATTCAGCTGTGGCTGACGTCTTAATACTGATTATCTTCTGTATGGACGACCATGTCCATCATTGTAAAACACAATAAATTAGAGAGATTAATAGCCTGAATAATTCTTTAATGTTTGGTTAGATTCTGTATATGCTGCACAAATATGTCTCTAAAAATAGGATAACATGTGTTGGACTTTTGGGAGTCTTCCCTCACACACACATACACACAGAGATAATTCAGACAAGAGTACTGTTAACCTTACAGTTATTATAGATGAAGCTCTGGACAAATATGAAAATAAAAAAAAAATCATCAGAAGCTGCAATAATGGTAAAAACAGAAGTTAATAACTAGCAAGAAATCAACAATCACAATCATTTAGTTTTTTGCAGAATTTAACTTTTAATGCTTCAAATGATGAACTCCAGTTGTTAGATATTTTAGTATTATGGGAGCATTTACTGGGTACTTTTTTGATGATATTAGACAGAAGATTCTGTGACTCAACAATGCTCTTTATGTTAACCGTCATTTTCTCTTGCTTTGTCAACTCAAGATTTTATGGTGTGAAAGTAGATACTAAGGTTGGAGGGAAAACACCAACAAATCACTCTTTTACTCAGGGCCGGCCCGTGGCATAGGCCGTATAGGCAAATGCTAAGGGCGCCGTCCATCAGGGAGCGCCATGCCAGTGCCACAAATGTTGAAAAAAAAAAAAAGTTGGTACTATTATTTCTAAATACAAAAAATAATCCCACGTTAATTAAAATGCAAAGTAAAGCTTATTTAATAGAAATATTATTTGTTACAACATTACACTACACTGCTGATGTAGGGGGGCGCCACCTAAAATCTTGCCTAGGGCGCCAGATTGGTTAGGGCCGTTTATGCTTTTACTTATCACTCCCTTGCAGAAGATGTTTATGTGAAGACTATCTGGGTTGTGTCAGAACTCACGGATGTAGGAGACCTCTGTATAAGATTTATAGGCCTTGATAGTGCATCTTACTGCAATTGTAGAACAAAGGATTCTAACTGTCTAGTGTTTAACGGACCTGTCAAAGGTATGTTGAGATATGATTGTAGAAGGCGTCTTTCAGAGCTGGGGGGCCTTCCTTATATGGTTTTAACTTGAAACTTGTTGACACACGAACTTTCTGCCTATAAATACTGCTGCACAAAAGAATAAAACTTTGAGTTGATTTTGGGAAGGCAACCTGAACAGTCTCTGTATCATTTTGTTCTCCTAACTGCTCCCGACGTCGTAACTAACCCGCTGACGGCATATCTGAGTGCTACTTGAGAATATATTGCTGAGTGTTACTTAATAATTTTGAATCTTATAGGGTAAAGACAAAACTCTGCTTATAGACGCCCACGCCTCGGGGAAACCCGATCCACGGACTAGACCCAGGACGGAGTTTCTTTCAATTTTGGTGTCAGAAGTGGGATACGCCGACGAAGGTAAATACGTGTCTTTTTTTTATTTATAAGACTGTGTTAGACCTTTCTCAGTGACCCACTTACTAAGTAAATTAAAACAGAAAGACACAGGAAGTTGCCTGTTGTTTTGAAAACGCATGCTAAAAAAGCGAGAAGTTGCTCGTTAAGTGAGAAGCTGCTCACCAAAAACAAAAGAAAAGATAAAATTGCTAGCAATAAATTGAAACCTCAGCTGTGCCACAGCAAAAATACTAGCATAAATCCTTCAAGCGTGTAAACCCCTTAATCACTGAACATGGGTCAGAATAATTCAAAGACCTCAGACAGGTCCGATGAAAAATCGAAATTAACTGTAAAACCGAAAAAATATATATATAAAGTCACAAATAACGGCTCAGTACGACTCCCACCTCCGGTTACGTGTAACCCACGTCCGCGAATCGGTGAAGACTTCCATGATTACGTATCCAGAACATGTGGAAGTGCTTACGTGACTGATTTTGTCTACAACTTAAGAACTGTAAGTTTAATGCATTCTAATTTATTTCCGGAGCCCTATCCCGAACGATTATCGCCAGAAAACAGGTCAGTAGAAATGTTGAATACCAGGCACATGCAGAGGAGGGGGGGAGGGGGGGGGGCTAGAGGGGCTTGAGCACCCGCCCCTTTCCTGATGGGTGCCCAAGGTGCCCTTTTGTTGAGGCAACTTTAAAAAAAATAATTTTTTTTAAATGTGTGTGTGCGTGCGGAGTCCTGTCTGTGCCCCTCAACAATAATATTTAACTATTAATCACAGTTTTGCTAAATAAAAGGCTCTGGCTTGCATCAGTCACATGCTCACATTTAACCAATGATCGCCCTTGACGGCAGAACGCGCTGGTTACGAGCCGGGAACGAGCTCACAAAGAGCACGCGCACTTTTTCCGGTCCGCAGCTGTAGGAGAAACACGAGTTAACTCAGAGACACAGACTGATGCGACAAAACCAGTAAGTAGGTGTACAGCGTACACTGTAGTGTATAGCACCCAGGAGTATTAGCTTATTACGTACACGTTGGTAAGCTGTCTTTTTGCAACTGACGAACTGAAACAAACGAGCGTGCTGTGTGTGCAACAGCGCGACAAACATTACCTGTCCTTTTATTAACTGCACAAGTAGTGCTGGTCATAGCTGCTGGCTACCTGTGTAAGGCTGTCATGGGTCTGTAGCTCTGTCACCGTTTTAGGGAACATATTTAGCTTTAAAGCAAGTTACAGGGCTTTTCCTGCCTTTCTGGAGGGATTATATTTTACTAAAAAACGATCTAATATGCATGTCCACATAATTATGCATTGTTATAATTATAATATATTAAAAACACACGCTGTATTTTAAAGAACATACATTAAGAAGCAGATTATATTAGATTTATATTTTAAATAAGACAAAATTTGGATTTTACAACAGTAAAATTATTGTATCTCTACAGTTTAAAAATGTAATAAACTTTGCCCCTGCACAGAGTGGATAGTGAAACAAATGGAATCAACATAATGACATTATTTCATATTTATTACTTTTTTCCCCTCATTGCTTTATTATTGTAGCTCTAGTAATAAATAATAATGTAAGGATTCTGGATCAGCACCATGATGCCCACAGTATATACAGTATTCTGAAGGTCTAAAGTGTTACTGTGTGTGCGTGCATGTGTGTGTTTTATTTATATGGATTTTTTTTAATTATTACTCATGATATAACATTGTCCAGACATGCCTGGTAAGGACATGAGGAGGAAACAGTAGGAGCTGTGTGAGGCTACTAAAGGCAGTGCTATAACATTTTTCTGTCATCATTTTATTTTAGATTAAGTGCTGGAGTTGTTAGGTGTGGATAATTAGATTATAGTTTATTGCAATAGCAAGTTGTGCCTTGTTCTCAGATAGACAGCAAGTGGAGAGCGATATATGAAATGATGGGATGGAAGGAAGAAGAGAAGCAAAGAGTGATTCACAGGCAGAGCCTAAATTATTTCTCAGTTTTTTGTTGCCTTATGGTTCCAAGCGCTGTCACCAATCTTTGCATTTTGTTATTATCTCATGACATTTAATCAGCTACCATCTCTCCTATGGACTTTTTAATGTCTACAGTCTCAGATCAACACAGCCCTGCCCTCCAGCACCATCAGCAGCAACCCCTCAACAGCAACATTGTACCCATCAGGTAAAGCATCGGCTATGTTTGCTTTGCCTTGTTGCCCATATTAGATTCTTGATGAATGTGTGTTGTTGTTATTCAGCCTGGTTCAATGTGCCCCTTTTTAACTTTGAGCACCCGCCCCTTTAAACCTCTCTGCACAGCCCTGTTGAATACCATTTGCGATAAGAAAAGTAGTCTGCTTAAAAAGTCCTGTAGAAAATATATGATAGAATGCCGCGACGTGATACATCGAATGTCACCACTATGGAAAAAGGGACCGGAACCAGGTGTAGATGCTTTAACATCAAATAAAGCTAGTGCAGGCTCTAGCATAGAACATAAATCTACCACAGGAAAAGCTAGTCTTGCATGCCCAGCCGTTCAGCCTACGGCCCCACCGCCTTACGAAGATGAGACCGAATTAATAGTTGCTGCAGCAGCTGCACGCACACAACGTCAGCATTCTGATCCAACCAGCTTAAAAGAAAGTGACGGAAAACCGATCGCTAATTCTGATCTTGTTCAAACACTTTTGCAGGCTATACAGCTGCCATCGGCCGTTGCAGTCGTTAAAACGAAAGGACACAGTACAGCTGACACAGACGAAGCAGCAGGTAATGCCCTACCAGACGTGACTGCCAAGGCTGCAGCTGTGTCACAGCTCCCACCTCCACAGGAAGTATTATCTGTGCCCCTACAGCTGCCACTTGTTACACTCCCAGACTATTTAGAAACAAATTTTGATTTAAAATTTATACAAGAGCAGGCCTCTGCATCTGATTACACCTATTGGGAGGATAATGACTGTACCTTAGATGACAGAGATGGCCTATACAAAAATCTTGAGGGTTTGATTGCCCTCCCATCTTCCCTACTGCCAGTCCTTGTCCGACATTTTCACGGTGTGAGTCATGTCGGACAAAGAGGGGTAATAGGGGCAATAAAATCAAGATTTGTTATTGAGAAAACATCACATGCAGTAAAAAGCATATTAGCAACCTGTCTAACATGTGCACGAACTAATGTAGGGAGACCAAAAGCAAAACATCAGCATTTACCACAACCAGATTTTCCATTTCATACATTACAAATTGATTTTACACATATGCCAGCACAAGGAAGCATCAAGTACTTACTGGTAATAGTGGATCAATTTAGTAAATGGGTAGAAGCTTACCCAACATCAAAAGAAACTGCAGAAGTAGTCTGTCAAAAGTTGTGCAATGAAATAATACCCAGATTCGGAATACCTCACCAAATTAACAGTGATAGAGGACCTTCATTCACATCAGAAGTAATTCAAAAGTGTGCTAAAACTCTAGGAATAGACTGGAAATATCATGTGCCATACCACCCTCAGAGTTCAGGAGTTGTAGAAAGAATGAATAGGACCATAAAAAATCGCCTGACTAAAGCAATGATAGAAACAGGAATGACCTGGGTCAAATTACTTCCTCAAGTCCTCTGCGAGATTAGAATGACTCCATCCGCAGCAACCAAATTATCTCCATTTGAAATAATCATGGGAAGACCATTTCCAACACCATGGTCAGCCTCCAGAGGGGCACCGCTATTGGAAGGGGATGTAGACACTGCATTGTCCGACTATGTTCACAATCTGGTAGAAACACTGAATAATAACTATCAGAAACTCTCTCAGCCTCTCCCTTCTACAGATCCAACCCATCCGTGGAAAACAGGAGACGTGGTGTTGGTGAAGTCGCTAAAACCAAGGACACCCGGGGAGGTCGTGTATTCCAGCCCCCAGACTGTACTTGCAGTGACGAGAACCAGCATCCTTACAGACGGACAACCGCAGTGGATACACGCCAGCACGGTTAAGAGCAGCCCCACTGAACCATCTCAGGCGTCGGATCAAGCAGACGATGACTCAGGCGAGCCAGCGCCCGGAGCCAATATACATACACACACGCAATCACTGATTAACACACAACGCCTGAAAGAGCCAAGACTCAGAGAGCTCTTTGATCCTCCACATGAACAACAACAAGGTACTCGAACATCCAGCAGGAACAGAAAGCCGAGAGTACCACATGATGTCTAATCTGATAAAGCAAGACTCATTCCATCCTGATAATGGAGAAAATGAAATGCCCATTGTCATCATACGACGCTTATTCGATGTCTCTCGAACCTGGGACCAGGCCAGGAGACGACTGAAGAACTGTGTTTTTTCTTATATATTTAGGTTATTTATCATATCTATCGCATTAACTTTAGGATTTTTCTTTGCTATTTTGTATTGTAGACTGCAACCATGTTCACATTTTTGCAGGTCGTATTTTGCTGACAATACCTCATGCTCCATTTGGCAAGACACCCACCTAGTACGCTCCTCACGTTCCCTAAAATCAGTAAATAGCAACACAGATGCCACTAATAAACCATTTTATGCACCCCCTACAGCAGGAGTTAACTCCTGGTATGAAAATGCCAGAACAGCCGCTCGTGATTTAGGAACCAGTAACTGTTATGTCTGTTCAAAGGGCAATCCAGATCAGGTAATAGTAGGATACCCCATATCCGGTTTCCCCCTCACTGAGGGACTAGAGAAAATCGGCGGAGATAATGCTCTCCTCAAAGACACTTTACAGTTGACTCTGAGCCCTCTCGACTGCCTACTTAGACACACACACACACCAACTAACCCTGAGACTCCATTAGGCGAATTATTGAAGTTGTCTAATGACACCGCAGGGACCTGCGCCCCAATGAAACGCCCCAAGAATAGGTTAAAACCCTCACTGCCCCTAGGACAGATCCCTTTCCATTTTAATACTAGCATGATATGTCTGCGCAGACTAAAGTTAACTGGCCCAGACACACACATAGATTATACAAAGGATAACTATACATTCTTCTCTGACTCCCCAGGTGCACGCTGCAATGAGACATGGCTAGCTGTCTCTGTGGCTGAAGTTTTATCATATCTGGAGGAACACACACACAGTTCAAGTTCGAGCGGAGAATCGATCATTGTTCCCCCAGAGGGTGTATTATATGACACTGACTGGGGGAAGTTAGTTAAATCACACATGGTCACGCGCCTAACTAGAGCAATCCCTAACGGTTATTGGTTGTGCAACAATACTCTTAGATTAGCCTTACCTGTTAATTGGACCGGTACCTGTGGTCTAGTAACTTTAGCCCAAGAACTACTAATACAACAAACCTCAGATCTGCCTGTATCCAGCAGACGTACAAAACGCTCCGCTTACTCACATAACGTTTACATAGATGCTATAGGAGTTCCACGCGGGATACCAAATGAATTAAAGGCACAAGGAGAAACCTCTGCAGGGTTTGCCTCAATATTACCGTGGGTGCAGATAAACAAAAATGTAGCCTGGATTAATTATGTTTATTACCATCAGCAAAGACATATTAATCTGACCAATACGGCCCTTACAGCCCTAGGAGAACAGATGTCTGCTACCTCTTTAATGACCATGCAAAATAGAATGGTCTTAGATATGCTGTTAGCTGAGAAAGGAGGTGTCTGTGCTATGTTTGGAGATGTATGCTGTACCTTCATTCCCAATAATACTGCCCCTAATGGTTCATTCACACAAGCTATGAATAAACTTAAAACATTGCAGATAGAACTGAGAACCAGTGCAGGTCATGGTCAGTGGCTAGACAAGTGGTTACAGGACATGTTTGGAAGATGGAAGGAACTAATTGTAGCCTTTGTAACAGTATGTATTATTTTGTTTTTGATGATTATTGCCTGTTGTGTGATGCCATATATATGCTCAATGATGACCCGTATAGCTACTAGTACAGCTGCCTCAACGTATTTGAAATTGACAAAAACTGACCCAGATGATGTGCCAGATGTCGCCAATGATGATCCTGATGTATATATTGAGCATTAGGTTGTGAATTACTCCGTTATCCAAGAAGGGAATGAAGTTTTTTTTTTTTTTTGTTTTTTTTCCTTAGAATTTTGATATCAAGCTTGCTCGGAGGACAAGTTACATTTTCCTTTAGATTATGTTATTACATTTTGCCTTTATATTGTGTTATTATTGTGTGATAATAAAGAAGAGAACTGTTAGATATTTTAGTATTATGGGAGCATTTACTGGGTACTTTTTTGATGATATTAGACAGAAGATTCTGTGACTCAACAAGGCTCTTTATGTTAACCGTCATTTTCTCTTGCTTTGTCAACTCAAGATTTTATGGTGTGAAAGTAGATACTAAGGTTGGAGGGAAAACACCAACAAATCACTCTTTTACTTAGCACTCCCTTGCAGAAGATGTTTATGTGAAGACCATCTGGGTTGTGTCAGAACTCACGGATGTAGGAGACCTCTGTATAAGATTTATAGGCCTTGATAGTGCATCTTACTGCAATTGTAGAACAAAGGATTCTAACTGTCTAGTGTTTAACGGACCTGTCAAAGGTATGTTGAGATATGATTGTAGAAGACCTCTTTCAGAGCTGGGGGACCTTCCTTATATGGTTTTAACTTGAAACTTGTTGACACACGAACTTTCTGCCTATAAATACTGCTGCACAAAAGAATAAAACTTTGAGTTGATTTTGGGAAAGCAACCTGAACAGTCTCTGTATCATTTTGTTCTCCTAACTGCTCCCGACGTCGTAACTAACCCGCTGACGGCATATCTGAGTGCTACTTGAGAATATATTGCTGAGTGTTACTTAATAATTTTGAATCTTATAGGGTAAAGACAAAACTCTGCTTATAGACGCCCACGCCTCGGGGAAACCCGATCCACGGACCAGACCCGGGACGGAGTTTCTTTCACCAGTCAGTGCTATATGTCTAGAAATAACGATTTTTTAAAATATATTGATTATAACTTTAACTTTTGAAGGAGCATTATTGCAGTTTTTTCTTTCAGGATAATAAAACAGCACATGTCATGAGGCAGCAGCTTGGAGGCAGAGAGCAGCTGAAATACAAAGTGTGACCTCATTAAAAAGGTTGGATGGGATCTTTGTCATGATGGTCTTCCACGCCAGTAACTACGGCTTCTCCTCCATAACATGGAAGCTTCTTCCAGACCCGCAGATGAAGGTAGCTGGATCCTCCCACATGTACCTGCAGTCAAATCAGAGGAAACTTGTACTTGTTGAACACTGAAGATCTTCAATCTGCTCAACAGCTCATCTGGATCTCACAAGTAACTCAGTCCATAAACACTTTCTTTATTTTCTTCCATTAATAATCACTATCATGTCTGATGTCACAGTTACCTTGATGTCATAGTTGATTCCTTGCACCACTTGACTCTTGTACTGAACAGCTTTGAACACGACATATGCTTCATTTCTTTTTTCCTCTACTTGACACTTAACCTGTGTATGGACAAAATAAAAGTAAAACATGACATAAAATGCAGAGCACAGAGTTGATGTGTCTGTTTAATATGTGAGTCTGAATGTTGTGAAGAAGCTCACCTCATCACAGATTGTCTGAATTTCCTCATCAGCGTCTTTCACCTTCGAGAATCCTCCACATTTTATGGCATCCATTGTGAAAGTCCGCTGAAATAAACAGAGGAGACAGTTTTCTTGTTGTATGTGTCTAAAACATACTGGTGCCAGTCCAAGTACATATACTGGGTAAGTGACCTGGAAACTTACTGGAAGGTGACTCTAACGCATGATAGGAGGAGCAACATGTGACACGACAGCCCCTAAATGTTTGCTTAGAATGTCTTCTTGAAATATCTACTTGTGTAATTGTGTCTTAAATTATCTGTGTCTTTAAAACAGATAAACCTTTGCTTTTATATTAACATTTTTTTAGACGACTAAAAAGGACGATAACTAAAACGTGTTTGTCGTAGTCCTGTCAGTCTGTAGTCTGTGATAAATGTCTTATAAAAATAATTTATGTGCCACGGCTGTGGCTGTCAAAAAATAAATACATTGAACTTTGCAAATTCTTCTTTAAGCTGACTGTCCAGAGATAAGCTATCAAACCTGTGATAGATCAATATGCCAGATCTGTAAGTCAAAAAAGTGTGTGACTGAGGAAACTTACAGTTTTGCAAAATACCCCAAAAACATGTTTTCAAGAAAATTCTAAAAGCAAACTTGAGTCTATTTAAACCTGTTTAGAGCAGATGATTTACTTTATTTCTACAAACATATAAACTTCATAGATAAAGTAAGGAAACTTATATTTGAGCAATCATTTCTTTGCTGTCACACTTGGCAATAAATCTTATGCTATTGGAAAGTTTGTTTATTTTCCCTTAAATGGGGCCATGTTTGTAAGGAGAATGTATTCCTGCGTTGAGCAGCAGAGGTGAGAATGTGGATTATGCCCATAAAAAATTGCCAGATCTTCTCTGCCAAAGCCAAATAGCTTATTCTGCTATTGACTCTTGTTTTGAGCTTCAGGTACCCCAGGTACTACCAATCCAGTGCCTGATTGGTGCCCACTTAGTATCTCTGTGAGCATGAACCCTGGTGCAGCGATCATATGCTCCAAGCATGCTACATTTAACTGATGTGGATAGGGCCTGTGCTATAGGGCAACTTCAAACTTGACACCAGAGGAACATGACACCACAAGAAGACCGTTTCCACACACTGTCTGCATTTAGAAACCGTAAGCAGTCAGCTACAGATTTGCAGTCAAAGTTTGCAGGATGATTTTGCCAATGGTGCTCTGTCCAGACAATCCATCAGGCCCATAAGCACTGACGTCAGCGACATGTGCACTAAGCATGACCCTGAGGAGAAATTTCATGTTTAGCAATGAATGCAGACTCTGCATTCAGCAGCAGGACTGTAGGATCAAAGTCTAGAAAAGACACAGACGCTATGCTGATTGATGCATTGATAAGACAGCTTTTGCAGAGTTTGTGCCTTTGCAGAAAGATATCGAGATTCTATCATGTAACAACTGGGAACACGGGAAGCTTGAGAAGTACCAAGGGCTCAGAGAAGATGTGGAGGGTGAAGGTAACAGTGGTCCCAGTGGTAATCGGAGCACTAGGTGCAGTGACTCCCAAGCTAGGCGAGTGGCACCAGGAAATCCTGGAACAACATCCGAGATCTCTGTCTTGAACAGCAGGATACTGCACAGGACCCTCAAGATCCCAGGCCTCTGGTGGAGGATCTGAGCTGGAAGGATAGACAGTCTGCAGGGGCGAGAGGGGAATTTTAAAATAATATATTAATTGATTAATAGATTATACAGTTTATATAATTTATATCTTCATTTATCTAATCTACACACACACACGCACAGTTACTTTAGCCTTCCCCACTGCTCTGCCACCAACTTACCGTAAGGTTGACAGCTGCAACTATTCTGGTGCACGCAGCACTATGGAGGTAATTACATTATACACACGCAGCACTGAGGCCGTCCAAAGAGCAGCGACTTCATCCAAAATGCTGCACATGTCACAATGCTTTCACATTTACAAGATAACTGCAAAACAATTATTAAATAAATACAAGATGCAGTTGCGTTCATAGTCAACATCACCAGAACTCTTACCATCAATAACACACACTGCAGCAATCAATATACTTACAGGTATCTGAACACACACTGGCAGTCCTGGACTTTCCTCACCACCAGCCTATATCTGACATTTCCCACTTCAGTGTGCAGCTCTCTTATTTCAGCCATGGGGTGCCCAGCATTCCCAGGCTTAATGACTGACGGAGTGGAGCCGTCAGGGTGCATGCACTCAGAGCATGACTCATGACCAAAACATATTATATCCAGTAAGTAAGATCAACTCAGTTTATAGTGTCATTTACTGCTTATATCATTAAACTGATGTTCAAATTTGCTAATAAAATAATGCTGACAACCTACTGAGCACCTTTCATGTGTACTTTCAGTTATCTCCTAAAAGTTGGAAAAGTAGATTTCAATCAATAAAAGACTCTCTGACTGAACTGTGCTTTATTTTAGGTCACCTTCACATATACGTTCAAAAAGGATAACATGCTAAATGAAATATAACTCTCCAAATGATGCTATAATTGACTCTTGCACACGGGACGTGGGGAAGAAAAGTATTTAGAAGAAAAGACCCTGCATCATTCCATGTTTGGCACTGATCACCACCTGCACTCATGTATATATCTTTCTACGTAGCACTCTTAATTCTTATTCTCATGTATATATCTCATGTACAGCTCATGCACATATCTTTCTACGTAGCACTTTTAATTCTTATCCCTACTTTTATTTTTTCATGTCTATTTAAGTGCTATTTATGACACTATTTAAGTGCTATTTATGACACTATGTTTGCACTGAAGCACCGCGGCAATTTCCTAATGTTGTAAACCTGCTCAACATTTGGCAATAAACCCCTTTCTGATTCTGATTCTGATTCTGATTAAACTTCAGTCTCACATGGTTGTTGCTACAAGAACGTAAAATGTGATTTTGTGAATTTGAAAACACAAAGCATTGTGTGCTAAAATCCTTCAATTCAGAGCCTGGAGACATGCTTACAGCATTTCTCTCTCATATCCTTTGCAGCTCTCTTTTTTAGCTCATTATTTTCTCACCTTTTTTACTTTTCTGGTTATTGCACCCTCTCAGATGTGACTACAGGGAAGCTCTCTGTCCATATCTCTTCCTGCTGTACTGCCCTCTGATGACTTCTTTGCCCTTCTCTCAATCTTTTCTATCTTTTCTTCACATCTTTCAAACCTACATAACTTTTTCACACCTCCTGATATAAAACTCCATAGTTTTTTTTGTTCTATATAAATCTCTGCTTTTTCACCTCCTCTGCTATAGTCCATCCTTTCTCCCTTTTACCAGGATAAGAAACTGATTCTTAATACTTAATTTTGGATGAATTGTTTTCCTAAACGCTGCCAAAATCCAGGTTTTACTGATAAATCTTTGCTTGGTGGAGGGACTTTAAATGTTTTCTTCTCTCTGCTGCTTTTCTTTTTATACTGACCGTATTTATTTTATCCTGCAGTCAAGTCAGGCGTGCATGCTGTTTGTGAGGCAAAGCAGAGGGAAAGGTGGGATTACAAATGCACAAGAGGCTGATTAGACAATGAGACCCAGGAGGGCGCAAAAGTAAAGATGAAAGCAAAACTTAACCAAACCAAACTTTTTCCACCACTTGGTGAGTAGTTGGCATCAGTGTTGGTCAAGTTACTTGAAAAAAGTAATCAGTAACTAATTACTATGAATGTGAAACGAGCTTAGATTATAGGACTCACATGTTTTCATTTCTAGTCTTTAAAACCTGTCTCTACCCATCTAGTATTAATTCCTTCTGGTATACAAGTATGTATATTATGCACACACACAAACACACATGCTGCTATTACCCATTTCCTGTTTTTATACCTAAGATGAATTATTGTTGAATGAAGACATTTTTCAAACACATGTAAAATGAGGCCAATTGTGTTTATTGGGTAAAGGAAAAGGTAGAAGGGGGAAAAGGGGGGATAGAAAGAAGGAAAGAGAGGAGAGAAAACCCCAACAATCCCCTCTGAGCAAGCACAGGCGACAGTGGACAGGAAAAACTCCTTTTAAAGTGAAAGAAACCTAAAGGAGAAACCTATGGCAGAACCAGGCTCAGGAGGGGGCAGTCAACTGCCGGGACTGGTCGGGGGGTGAGGGTGAAAAAAGAAAAAGGAGGGAGGGGAAGGGGGGAAATGAAGATGGAATAGAGGTGGAGGAAGACGAGCTTACATCAGGTGAGAAGCAGCAGTGTCCCTCCTCCAGAACCAGTGGAAACGTTTTCTCTTCTTTTTTAGATATTCTTCCACCAGCACTTTTTTCTCAATGATGAGGGTTTTCAGCTCATCCATTGTTTCTGTGTTTTCTTTCTCAAGTTTGTTGCATCTTTTCACCATGTCTTCTAATTGTTCTTGTTTTTCTTTAAGATGGTCTTTCAGTTCTTTAACTGTTGCCTCCTCTATTTGCTTTGCCTTGTGCACATCTGTGTGCATGTCTTCCAGCTGCTGGTTTCTCTTCTGGATATCTTGAAGTCTACACTGCAGGTCTTTATGTGTTTTCTGTTGTTCTTGCTTTTGTGCCTGGATTTCAGTGTTTTTGTGCTTCAAGGTCTTAGAAAGTTCTTCAAGTTCTGTATTTTTTCTCAGCATTGCATTGATGCTACTCTGCATCGCTGAGCATTGATTTGCCAGTTTTTTCTTTTCTCCTTCCAGTACAGTTGTTTTGTACTTTGTTTCATTATACAGTTCTTGGAGTTCTTCATTTTTCCTCTGAAGAATAAGTTTTTCTTCTTCCAGTTGTATTTTCTGTTGGTCTTTTTCTTGAAGCAGCTGGTTATTTCCGTGCACTTTTTTATCGAGCCTGATTTGGAGCAATCTGTGTTTTTCCTCCATCTCGTCAACATTGGAGCCCATTTGTTTCAGTTTAATTTCCATTTGCTTCTTGTTTTGAAGCAACTGTTGATTTTTGTGCAGAGTTTTGTCATGTTTCACCTGCAGAGCTTTGTATTTTTCCTCCATGGCTTGGAGTTTGCTCTGCAGGTCGCTCTGCTCTACGGGCTCTTGTTTTTTGTCTTGGAGGATCTCCTTATTTCTCTCCAGAGCTTCATCAAGCATAACTTGCAAGCCTTCATTTTGTGTCTTGATGTTCTTCATCTTGCAATACATTTCTTCCTTTTGTATTTTCTGTTGGTCTTTCTCGTGAACCAACTCTTTATTTCTTTCCAGAGCTTCATCAAACATAACTTGCAAGCCTTCATTTTGTTTCTCGATGTTCCTCAGCTTGCAATACATTTCTTCCTGATGTATTTGTTGTTGGTCTTTCTCATGAAGCATCTCTTTATTTTTGAGCAGTGCTTCCTCAAGAGTCATTTGCAGCATTTTCAGTTCTTCCTCCAAGACTTCAAGCTTGGAGTCCGTTTCTTTCTCGAGCATTTCTTGTTGCTCTCTCTCTTGAATGAACTCTTTATTTCTGTGCACTGTTTTCTCGAGCCTGATTTGGAGCAATCTGTGTTTTTCCTCCATCTCGTCAACATTGGAGTCCATTTGTTTCAGTTTAATTTCCATTTGCTTCTTGTCTTGAAGCAACTGTTGATTTTTGTGCAGAGTTTTATCATGTTTCACATGCAGAGCTTTGTATTTTTCCTCCATGGCTTGGAGTTTGCGCTGCATGTCTCTCTGCTGTGTGGACTGTTGTTTCTCTTCTTGGTGGATTTCTTTCAGTTTTTCCAGAGCTTCGTCAAGCTTCTCTTGGAGCTCCTGATTCTTCTTGAGCATGTTTTCCTGTTTTATGCTCTCTTTTTTCTCCTTTTGGAGCAGATCTTTATTTTTTTCCAGAGCTCCATCAAGCTTTTCTTGGAGCTCCTGATTCTTCTTAAGCATGTTTTCCTGTTTTATGCTCTCTTTTTTCTCCTTTTGGAGCAGATCTTTAATTTTTTCCAGAGCTCCATCAAGCTTTTCTTGGAGCTCCTGATTCTTCTCGTCTTGGAGAGCCCATTGTTTCTCCTCAATAATACCCTGTTTTTCTTCAAGCTGGTAGGATAATTCTTCTAATTTAGCGCTCTTTCTCTCATTTTCTTCCGTCAGGAGCTTAATCTTTTCTCTGTTCATGAGATTTTCTTTCTCCATTTCTTCCAGTCGCTTTTCCTCTAACTCTACCTGTTCATCCCAAGGAAGAGAGCTGATATAAGGGTCTAGGGACTCATACCATGGAATAGAGCTGGGGTCAACTTCTTGTCTTTCTTGCTGTTTCTGAGACATGTTGGAGTCTGTATACCGTGAGTACGGAAAGGATCCAAATGTTTGAAAATGCTTTACTGGTGAACGTTTGAATGCTGCTAACACAAGTGCTGCAAATAACGGACTGAAAGTTCTACATCCTCACCCCTACTTAAGAATTCATGAGGATCAAAGCTTCAAAGGATCAATGCTTTAGAAGCCTGTGACATCAGAATTCCATAAGCCAATGAGGTTGTCACATGACATTTTTGAATGAGGTCATAGTTTTGTATGAATTTTTTAAAATAACATCAACATTCCGTGAGCCAATGAGGTTGTCACATGACTTTTGAATGAGGATAATTTGTTTGCTTTTTGCTTAATTTTAGCAGCTTTATGTTTGCAGCTCACCACAGGTTGAGCAAAGGAGTGGGTGAAGTTTTGCCTTTTCCCGTCCTCCTGTAAGCTTTGATGTTTTTTGCTTTTCATGCTTCAAATATTCATAAAAAATTAGGATAATTTTCCTTTTTTGTGTCATAGCGAATACTAATAAACCATATACTACATGTGCATTTTAAAAACTCACATCAATTCGCTGATGGTGTATGATATTAAAAAGGAAAGGAAGGCTGCTTTTTGATAAGGTATGCTGCAAATGCTTATCTTATCAGCTCAGTGTGGGATCACCACAGTCATAGTTGGGATATATTGTGTACAGCAAATATATCCCAACTATATCCCAACAAATCAAACAAAGCCACTTTAATGTGTCGCATGCTCAATTTGAAGCTTGTAAACATCATGTTTTAATGATAATACATTCCCAATAACTGAAATAACCCTTAGCCTGAGAGACGGAGGCAATATGAATAAATAAAACAGATGAGATTTCTAGTACAAACTGTAAACGTCATCCCGACTGTGAGCATTTGCTCCCATATTCTGCCAAATGCTTGTAATCAATCTAAAAATATGTTTGAGATATTACTATTCTGGATATTAATGCATAATTTAGTACTGTTTTCATCTCTGTGGTGTTTATGCTTAGCTTCCTGAAGGTCATTTGGCCAATTTTGAAGCAGTGGGGCTCTCATCTAAGTGTTTCCTTTCCACAGCCTTCTGTGGAAGGTGTAAATGAGGAGAAACCGAGAGCCAATAATAACTTTCACGTTCATTTCCAGGCTATTTTATTTCTCCAAGTACTGTGAATTGGCCCAAGGCTGCAAATTATGGAAGTGATATTTTCTAAAAAAAAAATGCATTCTTCGCAAAAGATTTTTACTATTTAGATTCAGTCTTTTTTGGGTGTCCCCCTCCTCACAGCAAAATTGTGTGCAAGCATAAAAATCAGCACTAATTGTCTTTAAAGACCATCATGTGAATTTGGTTCTCCTGCTGATTTAACAAGCTGCTGCAGTGCTTTGTGACATTTTTGGCATATTTAAAAAATTATTTTTAACCCATTTTGACCCCGTGTGGTTATTTTTGACTGACCCCTATCAGACCTGATCTGAGTCAGTTCACTTCCTAGTAATGGTATTTTATTAAAATTGGGTCTGAATGGCTAAAATAATTATGTTCATCTCTATGTTATGTTCTAAGACATCCAGTGGGATCTTGCCTGGGTATTTTCCCTTTGGAGATTATCAGTGCACACCTAACTCAAAGGCAATTATGAGTAAGACCCAGAAACTACTGGAGAGCTTATACTTTATGAGTAGTAATATACCTATAGCTTTTTGAATGTACATGTGTTGAAGGTGCGGGTCTTGTTGAATTATTAAACATACTTTCTTTAATTTTTCGAGCCACAAAAACAACAACTTTTAATTTTCTTCTGCTTGAGTCTCGGCCTCGGGTAGTTCTACTTATCATTGCTCAGTCAGTTGTCTGTTTGTGCTACTTTTTTCAAGGAGCAGTGGATTATTGGTAAGGGTGACTTTATGTGTTTAGTTACTTAAGTGGTAGTACTGTGGATAGTTTTACCTTACATACACAGAACTGCCAGTACAGCTTCTGAGGTAACTGTTTACAAAATGTTATATTCTATCCACAAATTCTTTGCAATTTTACATTGATAAACATTATCCTTAACACATTTGGCCCACATAAAGTACTATGGCCACCACACTGTCATTTATAATTGTTTAAATAACTCGTGTCTTAAGTCATGCCAAATAAAAAAAGTCGCATGGTTCACTTTTATATCACAAAATGTTAGAAATATAAGTCGTTCATAACAAACTGAAAGGCTGGGAGTTTAAAATGCAAACCGATGGAAGCAGAAGAAGAAGACTATAATGTCACAGAGCACACGGTGTCTATTATTGTGTAGACATTTATAAATAAGAGCTTAATAAAGATGCTTAATTTCTTAAGAAATAAACAGGTGGAGTAATCTTTATCAAAAGTGGATGTTGCATCTGTGGCTAAACCCCTGTACCCAAAAACTTTAAAAATCTACTGTGTGTGAGGCTGTGTAAGTAAAGCTTGCCCTTCACACCCGCGTGTAACAAACCATTTGTTGGGGGTTGTGGATTTGGCACCTCAGCATTGTGAAAGTGGGGAAACATGTTTCTGGCTGTGCATAAGATTTCTGCTTACAACTTAGAATCTCAGTTCTAAATGAAATTCAGATGTTTTTTTAAGTATGGCTAATGTATTAATTGACTTCTAAGGCACACACACACACACACACACACACACACACACACACACACACACACACACACACACACACACACACACACACACACACACACACACACACACAACAACAACAACACCAGCACAGAGAAGAAGAAGAGGGGGTCGTTTTACTATGCATCATAAAAACGCAATCATTCATCTTCCAACTGTATCTTTCTGTTCTGTCTTTAGAATCATTGGTTGTTTACTGAGCCGTACTTTGGGAGTCATACTGTTGTGATACTGGGGAAAAAGGGTAAGGTTTGATAGACTAAACCCTTACACACATAACTTGAAAAACCTAAAGAGTGTGTGAGACTGCTAGCTGCGTTGTTCAGTTATAAACTCATCTACAAATGTGTTAGTAAAGAGTGACTTGTACTTCTGTCCCATTAAGCAACGGTTTAACAAATTTCACTGCAAACTATAAAAGGAATCTGGATTTAAATAGAACATAGTAGTGCAGGAAACACTAGTATGTGTCTATGGAACAAATCTCCTTCAGTGTTCAAATGACCAAAGTGAGGCCTACAGGCGTTTCTCTCAGTTGGTTGTGTTCAGGGAAAAAAGCAGCTAAATACACTGAGACTGCTCCACATTGTTAGTGGGTTAACTCTGGATATCTGTAGGTTTTGTCAAACTTGGAGTGAACAAAAGCAGAAAAACAGTAAAAGATGCAGACGGTGAAAGTCTGGTTTATTTCATGAACACAATGAAACATTTTACAGTCCACAGAGCAAAGTAGCATACATGATAAATAGATACACATAACATGGACAGTGAGAAGTAAAACTCGTCGTCTTACCACATGTTATATTCTGTAAACTTAAAATAACCACAGAAATTAGAGTTTAGTGTTTTAAAGTCATTATTAAAAGCATGAGTCAACATTACTGAAGTGACACTTTAACGATGCTTCATATCACAGTCTTTATGATGATAAAACATGTTCTCTCGTTAGTAGTTGTCTGCGCTGTCACTTGTCATGAAAATGTCCCGAGCCTGGGTTCCTCTTCAATTATCATTGATCATTAATAGGACGCACAAAAGATTTGTTACATTATCCCCATAAACAACGCGCTTTTATAGAAATCATTGTGACACAGATATTTAGATTCTTGCTTCACAATGTGCCCGAACTCAAAATCTTTAGAGTTTCATATTTATAAAGTATCGCAAAGAATACATTTATACCATTGTGTGAGCTACACTTCTTGTAAAAAACTGATTGGTAATGCGTTTGAGAAAAGCTCCTGCTGTGACCTTCCTTCTGTGAGGGCACACACACACACACACACACACACACACACACACACACACACACATAGAGAGAGAGAGAGAGAGAGGGGGGAGATCATTAATACAAAGGATTGGAGCCGTTTTTGGATTTTCACTTGTTGGCTTTAATATGAACAGTCACATGAAATTCATTCCAGTTTTTTTTTTTGCCTTTGCTTCAATTAAGATGTTTCTTTAAATCTACAACAGCTTCCTTTTCAAAAAAGTTTACTGACATAGTAAGGAAGTAGCTAGGGAACTCAGTAAGTATGAGCAACAATAGCTTAGGGACAGTTTCTACAGTAAAGAGGATTTCATCATCATCTGCTGTTCGTCAAAAAGTGCCGTATTAAAAACAATTCAGCAGATCCTCAGAGTGCGGATACAAACTGTTTTCAGCTGTAGAGGTAGAGGTACGCTTCATGTACTTATCAACATACAGTTTAGCGGAGTGGATTAGAGTGCATTGGTGCTTGGGCCTCTTTTATTTAGCACGGTTATACCATTGTGAATTTAGCTATACGAATATGCTCAAGAGTCTATCATATGTTTGACATGCAACTAAAAATTCGAAAATATATATTTTTTAAATCAGTAACTTTGCAAATTTAGAGGAAATGTTTTCGGACAACATATGTGTCACATTTTAAACAGGGTTTGAATAATCAGCACTGACATACAGACATTTATGCCCTGGGTATAACAGACATGCTTACCTTGTGAAAGGCCCTCGGATTTCTTGGAGCAGAGAAACATTCTGTATTGTTGCTTTTCTCTATTGTATAAGCAGCGCCCGACTGTCAGAAACGCTCTGTGCGGGTAGCAAAGTCGGCTACAACGCCCATTCAGGTGAAAAAATAAAAAGTTAAAACGCTATACCTTGCGGCAGTTGTGAAGTAGTGTGGAATATACTGTGTGTCTGATGGGGTGTTTTTATATAGGTGGGGCTACTTTCAGTTGACCTCTGAGATGTAGAAATAAAAGAGCACGATGTAAGGAAGAAAGGTGGCAGGCCTTTGGAGACTCTGTTGGACATGGTTTCTGTTGGCCTCTGACATGATAAGACTAGTTGCATTAAAGCCATTAACTGTTTGTGAAGAAACATCTTTGGGCTGAGATGCTCTTGATAAGGAGCATCTTTTGTTGCTTTGTAGACTGTTGGGCACCTAACTGCACCCCCTCTGATTAGCTATGTGTAATCATCGAGTCTAACTGTTGCAGAGTGTGGGAATTAACTATTTGTGAAGAAACACCTTTGGGCTGGGATGCTCTTGATAAGGTCTCCTCTTTTGTTGCTTCATACCTTTTTTACAGACTGTTGGCAGCCTAACTGTACCCCCCCTCTGTCTAACTGTTACAGAGTGTGTGAATATGTGTTTTTTAGAAGTATCACAGTTTATTTCTAAAGGGATACATGTTGTTTGCGGTGCTCTATTTAAAACTATTGGCCTGTGAAACTTTTAGAAAAGTGAAATGCCCCTAAAGTAGTTAAATCATCTATGTGTAATCATCGAGTCTAACTGTTGCAGACTAGTAGATAATTATAAGACTAGTTGCATTAAAGCCACATTGAGGTTGATACAGCGCTAGTGCAAATATGTACTTTTAGAAGTATCACAGTTTATTTCTAAAGGGATACATGTTGTTTGTGGTGCTCTATTTAAAAACTATTAGCCTGTGAAACTATTAGAAAAGTGAAATCTTCCTAAACTAGCTAAATTAAATGCTGTGTGGGAATACACGGTTTTTAGAAGTATCACTGTTTATTTCTAAAGGGATACCTGTTATTTGCGGCCCTCTGTTTGAAAACTATTTGCTCCTAAATACCACTGAAGAAAATGCAAAAGGCTCCTAACTAGTTAAAATACCCCTAAAGTAGTTAAATTAAATCATCTATGTCTAAATAACAGAACTCTGAGACCTATACAATCCTTTAAAAAGAGTTTAATTAAAACACATAATGGTTTCATTAAATAATACGCTATTAAACACATGTGAACTCATATGACCCCCTGCCCTCGGGGTGGGGGGGGCAAAAAAAGCTATAGGTATTTTACTACTTTTATGTCTCATCTGGCCTGAGATCTCCTTGGGATCCTCTGGAGGATCAGGAAAGCGTTGCTGGGTAGAAGAAAACATGGTGGTAACAAAGTAATAAATCAAGCCAACTGCTACTGAAAACAAGAAGTAATTGAAACATGGAAAACAAATGCATGAACATGAATGAACTGATGAAGAAGCACTAACACTAAAAACCCCAAACAGAAAAATACATTTAGATAACTCCGTTAGTTCAAACTGTATTCATGTGTCTAACCTGAAATGAAACAGTGCCATGCCTTATTCATTACAAGGCAGTCCATTTTGGACTATCTTGTAATCCAATGAAACCAGAAGTCAGAGCGAGATTTCAAATTTAGAAGTTCTCTGCTCCAGTCCTCTTTGTCTTGTGCTAGTGCGCAATGCACAACGCTAGTTTTTGATCATTACTAATGTGGCCTTATTGCTTCGTAGCCGATATCAATCTGGGTCTGGGTACGTGTTTCATCAGGAGAACGTCCAGGAAACCATGGACAACTTCAAGTTCCTGGTCAAAGACAGCAAACCAAAGGTGGTCAGTGACAACGTCTTCCACGTCCAGTGGTCCCTCATCAGCTTTGAGCACAAAAGGTCTGCACCATTTCCCCAAAAATATACATATTTTATATTGATTACCTGTTGCCCATATTAGGAAAGAGACGTGTTTACCTTCACTGATTATGCAATTGTCTGGCCTCTTTCAGTGTGACAAATGAAGAAATAGGGTCTGCTCCTGAAACTGCAGGTTTTTCACAAAATTAGAAATTACAACAGAAAAAAAATAATCAGCTTCATTTATTTACCCACCTCGTATTTAACTGATCAACTTTGCCTTCCATTATCTACAGTATGTTATTATATGTAAACAAGGAAAGCTTTTCCCTCATGAAGAGGCAGGTTATTAATGGATTACAATGAGAGTACAGGCTGTAGGCACTGATGTTTTGGCTGGTTCATTGTCCCATTAGAAGTACTCAATACTGTCATATTGAGTCTTGGGTGCTGCAGATCAGTCAGCTCGAGCTCTTCTCCATCACACGGGAGTTTTTCATAAACACGGAGGTGAACATATTCTTCATCTCCAACATAGAGCTGCAAGGAAGTACAAGAAAAGTTAAAGGAGATCATGTGCACATAGAAGTACTGCTGATCATTTTAACACAGCTGTGGTAAGTCACACTAGCCAAACGACATGCTAACATGTAGAAAAGGAGAATCTACACCTTCATATATAGAGAGTGCCTGATGGCTCACAAACAGAACGTTTGTTGGGCTCTGTTCATGGCTGAAACAGTATGAAGTGCACATGAATTTTCATTTTATTTTGCAGGTTTCTCTCAAATTTTGCAGTGATAAGTAACATTTCAGGCTAAAAAGTCTAAAAGTTTTGTATGAGCCTCTGCATAAATGTAAAACCACATAAGCGCAGAGTGTAGAAGCAGTAGCTGAAAAAAAATCCAGTGATCATCGCTTTAGTTTCCCCTGAGAGATCAGATCATCTACCATCAATACTCTTATTGATGATATGTTTTTATATTGAAGAGATTTGTAAAGTTGCCACTGTTTACATTACAAACATTACCTTAATGAAGTAGTTGGTCCCAGCTACGACCTGTGTTTTGTAGCTCTGTGCAATGAAAACCTCAAAGTTTCTCTTGGCTTTCTGCTCTGCGAGAGGTTTCATCTAAATAAAAATGACAATAGCATCTACATGAAGCACAGGCCCCGTGTGTGCATAAAGATGTGAGTGTAAAATCTTTGTCTTCTACTCACTGCATCACAGATCTTCTGAACTTCTTCATCAGCCTCCTTTTCCTCGGTAAGCCCTCCGCACATCGGCATTTTGACACATGTGGATACCCCTTCGGCGCCAGCTGCGGTCGCAAGGCTGGAACCGACAAAAACACCCTGATAATGGACTGTGTTTAGACTGTTCCTTCCCATTCCATGCAAGGCCACCTGGGTTGGCTGAAAGACTGTTTACTTAGCCTAGCAGGGCGAAGGACACTGTCTCAGCTGAACTCTGGACATGCACACACATACATATACACTGATATGCACACACTCATCCCCCCTTCCTTTCCAAAAGCCTTCGATGCTTGTTCCCTCCTGGGAACACGGTGGGTCTGAGCCCGCGCTGGAATGGTAGCGCTGGGCAGGATGGCTGCTGTGTTTGCTTCGGGGGTTCCTAATTCACTGCAGGGCAACCTGCACGTGGCGAATAAAGCCTTGATTGATTGATTGATTGATTGATTGATTGATTGATTGATTGATTGATTGATTGATTGCTCAGAATTACTGTTATTCATGCCTTTATTTCATCATGTCTAACTTATTGTAATTCATTGTTCACTTGTCTTTAAAAAAACAAACAAACCTTGAGCTCTGGGTGTTTTTCCACTTATTTTCAGACCAGTCCTTATGCCTGAGCACTTTCAGAGGAATAGTTTTATTTGACAAAAAAGTACCATTTGACATACATAAATCAGTATTTTTGCACCAGAAGGTGATTTCCAATGAGCTGTTAGCCAAAAAGCTGGTATAACTTAGTATAATCTACAGTTCTTAAAAAAATGAAGAAACTGAACAACAAGTGAGTGGCAGACCTAAAGAAAAAACAACAACAACAACAACAAAACAAAAAACAACCTACAACGGATTAACTGTATCTGAAAGCATTGCCCTCAGAAATGAGAAAAAATATCTGACACAGTCGGTCCATCTACCGTTTACCATTTTCAAGGAAAGCTGAAATATGTAAAGTTACACAAGAACTGCACTGAATATCAGTGGCCACAGGTCTTATGGAGAGATGAAACCAGATTTGAAGTTTTTGGTTCAAATAATTCTCTCAACTTCTTACTGAACAATATTATAGTTATGTTATGGACACAATGTCTCTCATCTTTCATTTGAGGGTATCCACATTCAAATTGGATGAAGGGTTTAAGAGTTTCAGCTACTTAACATATGCCACCCTCTTTTTAAAAGAACTACAAGTAATTGGACAATTGACTCAAACGCTATGTGCTATGCAGATGTGGGCAATTCATTCATTATGTCATTATCAATTAAGCAGATAAATGGCCTTGAGCTGATTTGAGGCGTGGTGCTTGCATTTGGAATATTTTGCTGTGAACAGTAGTGTTGTGCAGATCAATATTGAAGTTTTTGGTTCAAATATCAATTCCTCCAGTTACAGTTATTAATGTTTTAGAATCGATTTTCATATTAAAATATCATTTTTTTAGTAATTTGGAGTAAATTTGTAGTTTATCACTAACAGGATATGGGTTAGGGTTAGGAAAGAAACTATATCATTCGGATCATCTAACTTGGAAGGAACTACTTCCTCTTCCGACTTCCATAGTGTTACGAAATCAGTTTCACCCCGGTTCTTTTTTATTCCTCCAGGCATCCAGAGACGGCACCGGACTCAGTAGTCATTTTCACAAAACCTTTATTCATCTTCATTTAAGCATGCATCTTCTAGAAGGGGAGATGTGCAAGGCCGGTGCAAATCTTCCCTCCTTTGTCTGTGAAACACAGTTTTGTAGAAGCAACCCTATCATAAAACTCCCCATGGTGTCCTGCAAACTCTGTGTGTCTGTGTGTGTATGCATGAGTACATGAGTGAGTGTGCATGTAGGTGTGGGTGCGTCGTACATCCTGGGGGTCATAAAAGTAATCTCCTCACCCAAGCTACACCAAATTCCTCTAGACAACATACAGGAAGAACATTATATATATATGTATGTATATATATAATGTTCTTCCTCTACACCCCCCCCCCCCCCCCCCCCCCCCCCCAATTTTTGCACATGTCGAGGAGCGTGTCAGGCTACATTTCACTGTATGCTATCCCTGCCTGTAAGGGGCAGGGATAGCTCAGTAGGTAAAGTGGTCGCCCCATGATCAGAAGGTCGGCGGTTCGAATCCACTTAACGGCTACCCTGAGGTACCCCTGAGCAAGGTACCGTCCCTACACACTGCTCCCCGGGCGCCTGCTTAGTGGGCTGCCCACTGCTTCACAGAGTGAATGGGTCAGATGCAGAGAAAAACAAGTAATTTCCCCATGGGGATCAATAAAGTATCCATTATTATTATTATTATGTTATACTTGTATAACTATGCATGTGACAAATAAAGAACCTTGAACCTTGAACAACATACAAAACACAGTTAACATATTACAAACACTGAGACCCCCACTCTGCATCCACTGGGCCATTGGCCTCTTGTTGTCTTACATTTACAGATAAGGTGGAGAGTCTCCTGCAAACCTACTTCTAAGTTATAACAATTATGACCGTTTATTAGATTCAGGTTAAAGCATCAGCATCAGCAACCCCCAACTGTAGCTTCCTGTCTCCTTTTATGACAGCAGACCCCCAGTGTCCATAAATTCCTTTCCCTCTAAACAATTACACACACTCTCAGGCCTACAGCTAATAGTCTACAATAGTCATATGCAAAATAAGGCTGTATAAATGTCGCAGCCCTTTGGCGTGCACACTCAACAATGGCCAAGCGTAAATGGAGTCATGTATGGATGTATTTTACTTCCACAAACAGCCAAGACGTGGTTTGCGATACATGTGGCAAGACAGTGAGGTGTTGTGGCAACACCACTAACCTCATCAAACACCTCAGAGTAAATCATATCACAGACTATGACGAGCTTATGTTGAGGGGAACTGAAAATGAGGAGAGGAAGGTGCAGCTAGGGCGAGACAGACATCTTGTAAGAGTCCTTTAGTGCTGCAGGCAGGCAAGTGTTCAAATAGCACACAACTTCAGGGTTGTTGTTTTTTTATTTCTATATAATTCTGCATTATTAAGCAATAAGAACAAGTAGTCTGATGTCCTGTAATCATTATGAAGCTATAATTTGAAATACAATAAAACATTACATTTTTGTACAAAGTATCGGATCAGTATTGTCGATGCCACCCTGAATTTTACTTAGTATTGGATCGGAAAGGAAATCAGTGGTATCGCACATCACTAGTGAATAGACAACATGCAGTCAAAGCAGCTCTCCGTGTAGGTGGAGCAAGCCATCCTCAAGCTGTGAAAATGGGAAAATCCCATCCAAGAAATTGCTACATTATTAGGAGTGGCAAAATTTACAGTTTGGTACATCACACACACAACCTGCTGCTTAACACCGAGAAGACCAAGGAGCTCATCGTGGACTACAGGAGGAATGCTGACCCACATCCACCCATCCACATTAAGGGGACGGCTGTGGAGCGTGTGAGCAGCTTCAAGTTCCTGGGAGTCCACATCTCCGAGGATCTCACCTGGACGACCAACTGCTCCAAGCTGGTCAAGAAGGCTCACCAGCGTCTCTTCTTCTTGAGGACTCTGAGGAAGAACCACCTGTCCTCAGACATCCTGGTGAACTTCTATCGTTGCACCATCGAGAGCATCCTGACCAACTGTATAACAGTCTGGTAAGGGAACTGCTCTGAAGGCGTTGCAGAGGGTCGTGAAAACTGCCCATCGCGCCGCCGGAGCACCACTTCCTGCCATAAAAGACATCTACAGGAAGCGGTGTCTGAAAAGGGCTGGGAAAATCATCAAAGACCCCAGTCACCCATCACATGGACTCTTCACCCTCCTGCCCTCTGGGAGGCGCCACAGGAGCCTCCGGACTAAGACCACCAGGTACCGGAACAGCTTCTTCCCCACAGCCGTCAGACTCCTGAACTCTGCCTCCTGACATCTGACCCACGTTAACACACGGACTGAGCATACACACACCCACAATGGACAACTGTACCCTCAAACACACAATAATAACATGGACTGAACCACCACTCACAACCACTAGCACTTTATATAGCCTCTGTAGAAACTATCTACACCCTCACTTATCTTAACTGCACTACTGTATAGCTCTGTGTAAATAATCATTCTGTACATACGATCATTTTTAACCCTACAACTGTTTACAACTTGCACAGTTCCCATTTCTGTATAGCTGTATATCTCAGATTTCTGTAAAGTTATTTATTTCATATTCCGTATAGTTTTTCATATTTATATCCTGTTCATAGCCTGTACATAGCTTGTACTCACTACAGCCTGTACATACTTATAGTTATAGAATATTCACAACATACTTCATACCGTGTACATTATAACATACCATAATAGACCCATTTCTGTAATATACTTACATAACTATATTATTGCTAATATATATTGTAATATATCTATATCACTAAAGCACTTCTGGATGGATGCAAACTGCATTTTGTTGCCCTGTACCCGTGCATGTGCAATGACAATAAAGTTGAATTCTATTCTATTCTATTCTATTCTATTCTATCCTGAGAAAGAAACAAAGGATTGGTGAAATCAGCAATGCAAAAAAGATCTGAATGTCAAAGAAAGACAACCGGGGTGGATGATCGCAGAATCATTTCCATGGTCATGAGAAAACCCCTTTACAACAACCAGATGGCTTCGTTTTTCAGTGAGACGATGATCCCAAACACACTGCCAGAGCGATGTCTCAATACTGCTGGGTTACAGCACAGACTATAGATGTCTCTGCCACGGCTAGACGGTCCTCACCGGTCGCCTTGCCAATTTTTGTTGTGTTTGTGTGTACTTTGTGGTGTTCTCCTCTCCATCCTGTGTGCGTGTTTGTATCCGGGAACATGTACTTCCGGAAGCCATGGCACGGAACGGCAGCTGACCCGGGGGGAGCATCCTGAGCTGGAATCGCCGCACCTGTGCTTAATCACTTCGCCGGCTGCTACTAATCCAAAGCAGACCTATTTAACAGTGCGGTCGGGTCACAACCAACGCTGGAACGTTGAGCTAAACCGGGTAGCGTAGTCGCGATTAGCGTACCTAGTTTGTGAAGGAGAGAGAACGTTTAAGTTACCGTGCGTGTGTTTTTCTCATCTGCCTCCAGGATCCAGGGATCGGAGGAGGAGCGGGCACAAGAACAAGTAGTTTTGGATAATCACTGCACTGTCACCGCGGGGACAAGTCACCGTATCACTGCACTGCCCTTTTGGATTACAGACTCGAACTGTTGCCTTATTTTTTTCACTGTGAATAAATTCACTGTCACTCTGCAAGAAGTCTCGCACCTGAGTCCTTCAACCCAATTCACCATGACAGTCTCACTATTTTACAGCTCTTTTTAAAGCATAATGTTTATTTCAAACGTATTATCTGTTTCACTATGGACAAAAGTAGATGTTTTATTTGTTTCTTTGAAACTGCGCTGGTTATCCTTGATGGCATCTCTGAAGTGAGTCACATAAGTGGTGAATTGTGAGGCAGTTCAATTCCCCAACCAATCACATACTTTAAAAATAGCCCATATGACCACAGAATGTATCTTACAATTACACACACACAAAAAAAAATTCTGCTTTATTTATTTACCCACCTCGTATTTAACTGATCTAGTCTTATTTCCATTATCTGCAGTATGTTATTATATGGAAACAAGGAAAGCTTTCCCCTCATGAAGAGGGAGGTTATTAATGAATTACAATGTGACTACTGTGGGCACTGATGCTTTGGCTGGTTCGTTCTCCCATTAGAAGTATGCAATAGTATCATGTTGACTCTTGGGGTGCTGCAGTCTGGTCAGCTGGAGCGTTCCTCCATAAGCCGGGAGTTTCTTGTAAACACGAAGGTGAACATATTCGCCTCCTCCCACATGGACCTGCAAGGAAATACAAGGAAACTTAAAGGAGATGCTTAATGTGCACATAGAAGTACTCCTGATCATTTTATCACAGCTGTGGTAATGTAAGCCACAGCTGTGGGCCAAACAACATGCTAACATGTGAAAAGGAGAATCCACGTCTTCATCTATATAGAGTGCACAATGTTTCTAGTGTTCACAAACTAAGATGACGGAGGGCATTACACAGCAGTAGTTTTGTTTGCTATCAATTTTGACATTTTGACCACCCTATTAAAGATTAATATCAGTTTGTACATGCTCCAGATAGCTTTTCTTCAAATTCTTTCATTCTCACTCACTTTTGCAACTTTGTACTTTTGTGTTACTCGCAGCAATAACTCCACCTCATTGTTAGTCCATTTAAAAAACTCGGTGCTTTTCCTCAACATTTTGCTGCGAAGTTTTAAAGAGCTGGAAAGTAAATAAACTATCTTACAATGTGGAAAAGGGGCATCCACTTCTTTGGCTACATAGTGCATGATGGCACTAGTGTTCACAAACAGAACATTTTTTGAGCTCTGTTATGGCTGTGACAGTTTTAACCATAACAGTTTAAGTTTTGTATGAACCTCCATATAAATTAACACATAAACGCTTGAATTACAAACATTACCTTAATGAAGTAGTTGGTCCCAGCTACGAGCTGCGTTTTGTAGCTCTCTGCAGTGAAAACCTCGAAGTTTCTCCCGGTTTTCTGCTCTGCGAGAGGCTTCATCTGAAGAACAATAACAGCAACACCAACATGAAGCACAGGCTCCGTGTGTGCGAGTGTCAAATCTCACTTTTCTACTCACTGCATCGCAGATCTTTTGAACTGCTTCATCAGCCTGCTTCTCCTCGGTCAACCCTCCGATCATTTTTACTCCGACAACATTTTGTTGGTAAAAAACGACCAAAAAGGTTATAAACACACGCCAATTCACAAGACTCCGCATTTTGGACCAGCGCACGGAAAAAGATGCGTTTGTTTGTAGGCTAAAAAAAAAAAAAAAAAAAAACCCACATAAACACATTTTGGACCGTACCATCATCTTAGGGAGAAGGGGGTTGTGGGCGGGGCGGTATTTGCCAACATGAAAAAAAGAGAAGCACACTTACATACGGAAACAATTACTTTTGTCCATTTTTTGTCCGTTTTTTACTGCATGTGTGGGTTAGTCTGAGCTGACGCTCGAGTCTGTCGGTGTTGTACCAAAAAATGATCGTCTGCCAAAAACTGATTTCCAGTATTTACTAGAAACTGATTACTGTACTGCTATAAATAAATTGTTGCTCTATGCAAAACATATGTCAAACGTATCCCTCACGCATCAGTGTAACTTTGTGCTGAACATTGCCTTCACGAATAATATCAAGTCATCTTGAGCCACAAACAACATTTCTGTAAGAAGGTAGAATCCGCAATCAGTTTTTGGCACTGACTTTTATATATCCTTTATTTATCCAGTTAAAAATAATCTCGCATTGACATTAAAAGTGTCTTTTTAAGAGTAATCTGGCCAAGAGGACAGCAGAAACTGCAACAAATATAACAATAGTTCTCTAAACATAGTTTAAGTGGACACATACAGACCGGATTGGTTACAATGTAAATACAATAACACAGAGTTATACAGATACCTGAAAAACAGGCCATTTTTACATTTTATATATAACCCCTATGTAAACCAGGTCTCTCTTGAAAATGAGATTTTTAATCTCAATGAGATTTTTTACCTGGATAAATAAAGGACTAATAAAACCCTGTTCACCAAAGTGTATTTACAAACATACAAATTACGCATTTTAAAAGCAAAACAAAACACGGAAACACTGGAAATTAGTTTTTGGCACAACAGGTAGTGAGTGGAAGTACAGGGTGTGAGGTGTGATTGTATAATTTGGAGAGGATCAAACATGAATCATGGCCTAAAAAACTGCTTTCTGCTCTTCCTTTCAGGTTATCCTACTTCTGACACCCAAACCTCAGCATTTCCAAAAACTTTATCTAATGCAATTCAGTTATACCTACTGAACCTAAGGGGATAGTAAAAAAAAAAGATTGATCCAACATGCTAGTATCGATCCAATACAGATACCAGAGCTGGTATGGCAGGGCCAACCAGAGAGACACACACATGCCCACATTCACATTTATAGCCGACAAAAAAACACTGATAACCTAACATACAGGTCTTTGGGTCGTTGCACCACTGTGCCACACAAGTATCATTTACACCTATAAATGTATAGTTGTCATACTAAACTGTCAATTGGTGTGTTTATTATGAAGACTTGACTTATTTTAAACATATTTTCAGTTTGCTGGTAAAAGCCTGAGTTTATAACTGGCAAGAAATCAACAACACAATTTATTTTGTTGTTACAGAATTCAACTTTTAATGCTTCAAACCTCTCAAGTTGCAGTCCAGTCAGTGCAATATGTCTAGAAATATTATAATTAAAATGATTGATTTCCTATAATTGTTACTTTTGAAGGAGCTTTATTGCATTTTTTTTCTTTTAGCACATGTCATGAGGCAGCAGCTTGGAGACAGAGAGCAGCAAAAAAACAAAGTGTGATCACATTGAAAAGGTTGGATGGGATCTTTGTCATGATGGTCTTCCATACCAGTAACTAGCTTCCCCTCCATGACATGTAAGCTTCTTCCAGACTCGCAGATCAAGGTAGCTGCATCCTCCCACATGTACCTGCAGTCAAATCAGAGGAAACTTGTACTTGTTGAACGCTGAAGATCTTCAGTAAGATGTTCATCTGTTCAACAGGTCATCTGGAGCTCGCAAGTAACTCAGTCCATAAATACTTTATTTTCTTTCGTTAATAATTCCTAACATGCATAATATCACAGTTTTAATTACCTTGATGACATAGTTGACTCCTTGCAACACCTGACTCTTGTACTGAACAGCGTTAAAAACTGCATATGCTTCATTTCTTTTTTCCTCTACTTGACACTTAACCTGTGTATGGACAAAATAAATGCAAAACATGACGTAAAATGCAGAGCAATGACTTGATGTGTCTGAGTGTTATGTGAGTCTGAATGTTACTCACATAACACTCAGCTCACCTCATCACAGATTTTCTGAATTTCCTCATCAGCGGCCCTCGTCTCCATGAATCCTGCGCATACCATTTCAGCCATTCTGAAAGTCAGCTGAAATAAATAGAGGTGTCAATTTTCTGGTTTTGTGTGACTCAAACATACTGGTGCCTCTCCGAGTACATGTACTGGATAAGTGACCTGGAAACTTACTGGAAGGTGGCTCTAACACATGATAGGTGGAGCAACATGTGTAACCACAGACCCTAAATGTTTGCTTACGCTGTCTTCTCCAAATATCTACTTGTGTAATTGCGTCTTAAATTTTAAATGTCTTTAAAACAGATAAAACCTAAGCTTTTATATGAACTTTTCTTTAGATGACTAAAAAGGGCGATAACTAAGAGGTGTTTCTTGCAGTCCTGTCAGTCTGTAGTCTGATATAAATGTCTTACAAAACTCCATTATGTGGCACAGCTGTGTCTGTCAAAAGTTATCTTAAATAAACAAAATGAGCTTTGCAAATTCTTTAAGCTGACTGTTCGAGAGATAAGCTATCAAACTTGACTCAGATCAATATGCCAGGTCTGCAGGTTTTTTTTAACTGAAGGGGTGATTGCAGAGACTTGCAGTTTTGCAAAGAACTCCAAAAACAAGTAAAGAGATTGATAAAAAGAATAATGATAATTTGTCAAATCCTGTCTGCCACCAAAGAATCTTCTTCTTCTTCCTTCATTTTTAATGGCAGCTTGCATCCAAAGATGTTGCACTGCTGCCATCTCCTGGGTTTTACTGTTACATCGCTTCCAAAACCTTAGATCCTCTTGATGAGTCCAGTATTTCTCAAAAAACGAAAAACCACTCCTTTTCCTTCATCATGACTTAACCACTCAACTACCTTTCAAACTTTTCTGCTCTGTAGTACCACCCATTTCTACCCTCAACACTCTGCTTTGACTGGCATACTTCCTGCAAATAATAAGTACATGTTCAACCGTTTCCACCAGTTACATAAACCAGTCGAATGTTTCCTCATTCTAAGGAGAGTGCCATTCGGAAAACAATGACCTGTTCGTATTCCCCTTATTAATATCTCCTCCTGCCTATTTATTCCTCTACTTCTCTTAACTTCTATTGCGTGTTGTACCCTATATAAATCTCTCCCTTTTACTTTGCTATGACCAAGTCAGTTTCCATAAATTCTTACTTTCTTTCCAGACTATACTTTTGATATCTGCACATCGACATCTACTTTTTTAACAGCTTCTTTAGCCAACCTATCTGCTCTTTCATTACCCACAATACCTATATGTATACCTATACCTATAGTTTTATTTATACAGCGCCAAATCACAACAACAGTCGCCTCAAGGCACTTTATATTATAAGGTAGACCCTACAATAATACATTCAGACAAAAACAAATAAATAACCATTCCACCTATTCTAAAGCCAACAGTATGGCATATAACCCTACTGCATATATACTCAGAAGATTTGATGGTCTTTTTGCAATTTGATGCGGCGTAGGTCTGCTCCAAGCATACTACATTTAACTGATGTGGATAGGGCCTGTGCCACAGGGCAACTTCAAGCTGATGTTCCACAAAACCAATATGCAAAATTATTCTGAGTGAGCCTTAATACCATCTCCAGACTGACTTCTATGTCAGAGACAAGCAGAGAAGTTGGTGTCCTAAGAAGACGGCACCACAAGCAGACCGTTACCGTACTGTCACTGTCAGCACTTAGAAACCGTAAGCAGTCTGCTACAGATTTGCAAAGTTTTGGTTGATGCCACTCTACCCAGACAATCTGCAATGATATTAGCAACACATGCACCGAACATGAACATGCTGAGAGATAATATGTTTTGCAGTGAATCCAGGTTCTGCCTATGGCAGCTGGGTCGTGGGATTAAAGACCAACAATTTCTACTTGTCACATTTCAACTCTGAGGAATGTAACTTCTGGTTGTGAAACAGAGACTCAACAGCAGTGCTCACATGTTTCAAAGAATAGTTTGGACATTTCTCAAAGAACGTTAAGACCTGAAGACGTTTTTTCTCTTTTTTAGAATGTTTGGAATCTGAGGACAGAGACGGACCTGCAGACGGTCTCAGGATCAGTGGAGGCTCTCTTTGCACTTTGCTGTTTCTTTGTCTCTTTAACTTGTGACTATTTTCTTTTGTGTAGCTTTTACCTAGCATTTGGGGGAACATCCATTTGCTTTGTCTTCGCTGTTGTTTTTTCAGACACCTTGACTCTTTGCAAATAGTTCACAACAAAAATATATGTCATTATGAACAAGAGAACTGAATTAACTTTATTATTGAAATCACAACGAGTCTGTTGTCAATGAATACACAATAAAAATACACTCTGATATGTCCAACGTTTCAGTGAGATCCAGTACTGTGACATCCTGCTGTGATTATTTTATTGCAGTGCCGCTTCTTTTGTCATATTTGTGCTTCTTTTAACAAGAAATCTTGCTGACTGTTCATGACTTAATGTAAATGTATAAAGTGTGAATAATCAGTGTTTTTTAATGTAAAATCCATCTGCACCTAGAGCTTTGTAATTAAACACCCTCTACACTTTTTTGCCAACAGCCCTCTGATTTCTTGCAAGAAATCCAACCAATGTGGCAAACAGTGCCACAAAGCATGTGCAAACCTTCTTTTGTATTTTCTAGTAGAGGAACAGTGTGATTTTAATGTTTTCCACAAGAAAATCAATCTAAAGCGTGTCATTTCAATCTGATGCATATTTACAATATGTTTGTAGACACAGACTGCATAGACTATGGTGAAATATCTGGAACTTGAGTCATCAATGGGATCACATTGCGTGTGATTAACAAAGATGAATGTCAGTCACAAGATAAAAACAATCATAGGCTGACTAATGCCAAAGTCTGCCAACAAAATACTGCTGACAACCCACTGACCACCTTTTTTTTTTCCAAGTCAGAGTTGGGAAGTGTGATTTGAGGTTTGCCCGACAGTCTCGACATGTTCAAATACAGCATGTGACTTATTGTCATTTAAGATTGCTTAAATCATATTTTCCCTGTACACTGTTGTGTGTTATGTACAGTTCATTTGTGAACTTTGGACCACATAAAACTTGAATAACTGGAAATCTTAAAGCGAAAGTTTTTCTTTACCTATGCTATGGAATAGCATGTCATGGTAGCATGGGTCGTCTTACATTTCAAATGTACGATGTTGGCTACCACACGTTGCCAGCACAGTTTCACCTTGATCATGAATCCTCAAACCTACAGAGCTCCATTGGAGGTTGAAACACCAGTCTTAGAAGATCATTTCAAATAATTTGGGGTTTTAACAATGTTTTTGGAAAGCACTGTCAAGATCCACTTAATGTATAACAAATGACTGATAGTATTTATGAACTTAAACCATTCAGTGACCCTTGAGCCTTCTAGATGTTTAGACTATTGCACAAGGATCACTCCCATCAGGACAGAAATGTTTCAGCGCTGGAGAAAATTGAGCAACTTTCTATTGATTAGTGTAAAAGAACAAAACGTATCCTAAAAGTAGAAAAAGTTGATTAAAATCAATGAGACCCCTGCCTCATATCAGACTCAACTGTGTATTATGTCTCTTTCATGTAAGCATTCAAAAAGGAGGGCAAGCTAGATGAAAGAACTCTCCAAAAGATGTCATTTTAAACAAAATTGTGTTCAGAGTTCAGTCTGACATGATTATTGCTACAAAAATGTTTTTGCGGGTCTGAACACAAACATTGTGTGCTAAAATCCATCAATCACTTGTGCAAGACATGTATATAGCTGCCACATTTACTAAATATACTGCAAATGTGTCTTATGTTAGGAAAGACAAATGAGTTTGCTTTCAGATAATATGCAGGCATTTCACAAATCAGACACCACAATAGAAGAAAAATCTGCTTAATTTATTTATGCACCTTGTATAAAAGTGTTCCACTTTACCTTACATCTACCATCTACAGTATATTGTTACATATAAGCAAAGGAAACTGCACATGTTTGTCAAGAGGCAGGTTATTAATGGACTACTACAAGACTACAGCCTGAAGGCACTGATGCTTTGGCTGGTTCGTTCTCCCATTAGAAGTACTCAATACTGTCATCGTGACTCTTGGGGTGTTGCACACTGGACAGCTCGAGCTCTCCTCCATAACACGGGAGTTTCTTGTAAACACGGAGGTGAACGCATTCGTCTCCGCCCACATGGACCTGCAAGGAAGTACAAGAAAAAGTTAGAAGAGATACTTAATGTGCACATAGAAGTACTCGTGATAACATAAGCCACGCTGACCACACAACATGCTAACATGTAGGGAAGGAGGCGTTCATGTCTTCATTACAGAGTGGACTATGGCTCGAGTGATCAAAAACACGGATGAGTCATTTTAGACTAAGAAAATAAAGTAAATCTCTGCTTGTGAGACTTTATTGAAGCCCTGAGGGAGTGTTGTGCAAATGTGTTCCAAGCCATCATACACAAGTACTGGAAGCACTGGAATGGCTTGTTTTGCCCATTAACACCAGGAGTGTGAAGCACACATGTACTTTAATCTTCCTTTGCATATTTTTTCTCAAAATTTAAATACATTTAACCAAAACTTGGCTGGAAACTTAGATTAAAAGCATCAGCCGTGATGAATGACACTTAAGACTAGAAAATCAACAGTTTAAGGTTTGCATGAAATTCTATATATATGACCACATAACTACATAAGCCTAGAGATGGTAAAGAAAGAAAATCACTGATAATCGCGTTAGTTTTCACTTTATGGATCAGATTATCTACAGTTAATACTCTTATTGATGATATTTTATTATATGCAAGACCTCGGAGCTTTGCAGTGTTTCCACTGAGCTCACTGCTTGCATTACGAACATTACCTTAATGAAGTAGTTGGTCCCAGCAACGACCTGTGTTTTGTAGTTCTTTGCAGTGAAAACCTCGAAGTTTCTCCCGGTTTTCTGCTCTGCGTGAGGCTTCATCTGAATAACAATGACAGCAACATCAATAAGAAGCACAGGCCCCGTGTGCACAAAATGTTAAGTGTAAAATCTCTCTTTTCTACTCACTGCATCACAGATCTTCTGAACTTCTTCATCGGCCTGCTTCACATCGGTAAGCCCTCCGCACATCGGCATTTTGACAAGTTTTTGGTAGTGAAAAACGACGAAATAGTGAATAAACGCATGTAGAGCCTTTTTTTATAGGTCGTTCGGTGAGTCAGCGAGTCATATGACGCCGCATTTTGGACCGTACCATCGGCATAGGGGGAGAAGGGGGTGGTATTTGCAAACGATCGCGTAAAAACCAAGAAAAAAAGCTCACATAATCAGATATCCTAAGACAAGAAAACAATGAGTAGCTTTTCACATTTTTATACATTGATTTTGTGTTTATAGGATAAATCTTCTAAATGTTTGTACACGTATTTTTAGTCCGTACGCCTTTTACTGCATGTGTCGGTTAGTGCGAGCGTATGACAGCTGACTGTCAAGTCTGCCGGGAAGTGAAAATACAGGGTGTGATCTGTGATGTTTGGAGAGGATTACACATGAATCACGGCCTAAAAACTGCTTTCAGTTCTTCCTTTCCGGTTATCGTACTTCGGATATCTGAACCTCAGCAAACCACAGTTCCCCAAAGTACTGAGTGGGTACTGCTCTCTGTGGTTCAGAAATTATTATTGCTATTATTTGTTGTTTAAGGCTGAATTAGAATTAGATTTTACCCAGCTCATTGGTTTCTTAACCAGGGGAAATCTAATTATTACTTGTTTAAAGTTAATCTTTAAACCTTGAAATGTTAGATGAAAAAATAAAAACCAAAAAGGAGACTTGAATGACTGCAAACGGCAGCAAAAAAGTAAAACACGCAGATGAAAAACCAGCCACAAAGTGACACAAGCTAAAGAAAAAAAAATAAAACACAGACAGACAGCTGAAAATGACTTGAAAGGCTGCAATAAGGGCACTACATAGACAGACATAATCAAGGAGCGACAAATAACACAGAAAAGCCAAACTAGTGCACACATAGACCAAACAACCAAACATATGACATGTCTGGATTTTTAGTAGTTATGTGTCTCTTATAGTTTGGGTTTCTTGTATGTAGAAAAGACAGGAAGAGCCTGAAAGAACAGGATTACTCGGAAACCTCAAGCTGTGGTGCTAACAGTCCACGCCTCTGCATGTGATGTGGTTACCATGGCCAGCAGGTCAGACAGCATTGCTGGAGAAGCTTTGCCTGGTATTTGAACTGAATGAGTCCAATGAGTAAAAGGGGCAGCAGTGGATTTCTGGAATGGGTGCAACTCAACTCTAGGTCAGGTGACTGTGCAGGCCAGGCCATCTGGCCCACCATCTCATCACTCTCCTTCTTGGTCAAATAGCCCTTACACATCCTGGTTTTGGGGGTCATTGTCCTGCTGAAAAATAAATGATTGCCCAACTAAATACAAACTGGATGGGATGGCATGTTGCTGCAGGATGCTGTAGTAGCCATGCAAAGCACAGATTTCCACTGGTCTAATTTCCTTGTGTTTCTTGGCCCAACCAAATCTCTGCTGCTTATCGTTTTTCCTTAGTAGTGGTTTCCCAGCAGCTATCAGACCATAAAGACCTGATTCGCACCGTCTTCCCTGAACAGTTGATGTCAAGATGTGTCTGCTACAGGAACTTTGTGTGACATTTATCTGAGCTCTGATCTGAGGTGTTGTTAACTTGGGATTTCTGAGGCTAGTGACTCAGATGAATTTATCTTCATTATTTATCAAGCATTTTTTCAGAATTTGTCTTCAGCAGCAGAGGTGGGGCGGTCCTCATGTCAGCCAGTTTTGTTGTAGCGCTTAATGGTTTTTGCGACTGCACTTGGCGACACATGCAAGTTTTTTTTACGTTTTCCAGACTGGCTGACCTGTAGTTCTCAAAATAATAATGGACTGTGGTTTCCTTAGCTGATTAGGTCCTGCCATAATATGAATTCTGACAGCTGTCAGCTGTGTACCAACCTGACTTCTGCACAACACAACTGATGGTTTCAACCCCATTTAGAAGGCAAGAAATTCCACAAATGAAAACCATTTCAGGTGACTAAATCATGAAGCTCTTTGAGAGAAGGGCAAGGGTTTGCAGCGCTGTCAACAAAGCAAAGGGCTGCTACTTTGAGGAAGACATCCTGTTGCCTACATCAGCCGTAAGCTGCTACCAAGGGAGAGCCTCTACGCAACGGTGAAGAAGGAAGCCTTGGCCATTAAATGGCACTTGTCTCATTCAAATATTATTTGCAGGGAAGAGAATTCAACCTTCAAACTGACCAGAAAACCCTGACCCAAAACCCTGCTGTGGCTACAGAGAATGAAGGACAGTGATGAGAGAATCATCAGATGGTATCTTGCTTTGCAGCCATACCAGTTTAAGGTTCATTACATCCCTGGTAGAGACAACGCCCCTGCCGATAACCTCTATTGCTGCCTGAGGAAAGACCAAGAAGTGGGTGTGTGTCTGACTACATCATAAACTTCATTGAGAGAAGGCCAAGGGTTTGCAGTGCAGCAAACAGAGAGTATGAATGTCAGTATGTATCTACAATGTAGAAAGTATTAAAAAAAAAAAAAAACATTGTATGAGAAGGTTTGTCAAACTTTTGACTGATAGTGTATATGTGGACTTTTAATGAGGTAACATTTTTTACTGGTTTGTGGGCTGGTTATTGAGCAACATGAAAGACATATGCATATTTTTGAACCTACATTAACAGCCCATTACAAACCAATGTCTGTAGTAAGTGGTGGTGCAATTACACAAGCTAATGTAACATGGGGATAAAACTGGCTTGTTGAAACATGTCTGCTGCTTCGACATTAAGGAAACTTTTGGATGTTTACTTCTCTGTGGATTTTGTTTTTCTTCTTCTTCTTCTTCCATAAAGTATTTTTTTTATTACCATTAGTGTTGCTGCTCTGTTGGAAGTATATGTTTTCTCTGGAAGCTGTGTCAGCATTAACATTACCAGCATGTGACCTCAGATAATACAAAGTTTAGGATAGTAATGACCTGACCATCCTTTCATTTTGTGAGACAAACTGCATGCAAAGCTTCGGTTTATGGATACGCGTTTTGGAAACTACTGAACTTCTCTTCGGTAGATGGAGTCCTGGGGGTGTGTCACTCCTACAATACTGACTTCCCTAGACTCTGAGACATGCAGCTCATCCAGCTAAAGGACCTTTTAGCCCAGATTCTTACATGTTCCCCAACTTTGCGTTAAAGCAGAGCAGAAACTTGTGTAGCAGGTTTCAGTGGACTCATCTCACATCTGAGGATCCACTGAAAAGACCACAGTGAGATTGTTGAACACTCCAAACACAGATGCCCATGACAGATATATAGTGCCAGTGGTTGACCAGTAATAATGTTTTAACTAGGGATGTTAACGTTAACGCGGATGAATTTGTCATCACGATTAACGCGATTAACATTTTTAACGCAATTAACCAATCTGGAACGTAGAATGACTCAAAATCATGTCTCAACACCGTTTGTCCAAAGTTTGTTTATTCTGTGCTCCAGATGGGTTAAATGCAATAAAAATGTTAATCGCGTTAATCGTGATGACGGATTAATCCACGTTAATGTTGACAGCCCTAGTTTCAAAGCAAAAATGAGTTAATGACAATAAGAGTCCTGCTAGTGACAGCTTAGAGTCAGTTTATATTTGTGTATTTTTTGACTTGGTTTCTCTAATGTTTCTAATGCAAAGAACATTGCATTTTGTTGCTATATCGATATTGTAGTTGGTCCTAACATGAGAAGTTCCGAGTGGGTTTTGCTCTGATTTAGGTGCTGTATTGTGAGTATTAATTAATTTATGTATTTCATTGACACTGACAGTTAAAGAACATTTTAAGAAAAATCTTTAATTATAAATGATGCCATATGGACAAAACATAATTAACATCTTGCAATGATGTGTATGTCTGTGGATGTTTCTCGAAGCTTTTGAAGACTGGTTTGCTTTGACTGATCTACAAAGGATTTCAGTATTTGGTGAGTTTAATTCAGAATCCTTCATTTTCATTGATCTCCCTTTCATTTATTTGTTGACATTTTGATGCGCTGCCTTGAATATTACTGGTATATGATATGAAGTTTTACTAATTAAAAAAAAATTAATTCATACTTACCCGTAATTTCTGTGTCTGAAGAGACATGTATATTAGTTGTGTCACACAAACATGTATAGAATCACTTTATTTCTTTCATGCTTCATCATTAGGTTGGATGTCTGTTTATATTCAGAGATAAGAAAGAAATGTGCTGACTGTTTTCCCTTTCTTGAGTGAAAATGCAATGGCTTTAAGACTAATGCATAATTTTGATATTTTACAGATCTAATATTTCCCCAGTGAAAAGCAATTATCGGTCTTCATTTCACTCTGAGTGTCACTGTATCCAAACTGCATTTACTGTAGCTGCCACATTATCTGTGTGTCTGACAGAGATGGACAAAAACGGAAAATTTCAAAAGCACCAAATAAAATTCAAAACGGCTTTATTGAAAGCTCTAACTAAAATACAAAGATAAGCAGGTCCAGAAGAGAGAAGCAAATGTTGGGATTTATTTTTAAGAAAATAAAGGCTAATATCTTATAATTAGCATCACATATTTCTGTTTTATACTTTATTGCACGCCCTTCTCTAAGGAATTTGAGGGGAAGGGTCTGTCTCACTGGTGAAGGCATCACTAGTCGGAAATTTCTGGGGTTTGGGGAGCTCTGTTTCTGCTTATCTCTTTATACAGGTCTGGTGATGGGTGAAGTGGCGTCTCTAAATAAGGAGATGTCCAGAAAGTTGCAGAAAAAGACACGTGAGCCGACATCAGACCTAAGGCCTAAACTATCACACATATTAAAAAGTGTTTCCTGCCTGGGCGCGGGAGCCTTTTGCCTCTGAGCCAGAGAGAGGAAGCCCATGGCGCCACGGAAAACAAATTTGAAATTCTAACCGTTTTGATAATCAATTGTGAAAACTTATAATTGGAGCACATTTGTCTTCTCGCTCATAAAAAAAAAAAACCTACACAAACTAAAAACACACATGAAACGAGGTACGAGGGCCAGCGGGTGTGTCACTCCTACCATACCGCCCTAGACTCTGAGACATGCAGCTCATCCAGCCAAAAGACCTTTTGGTCCAGATTCTTACATGTTCCTCAGCTTTGCTTTAATGCAGAGCAGAAATGTGTGAAGCAAGTACTTTTCTATGAGACATTTTAGTAATTTTAATATCATAAATTCACTGTTGCACCTTATCTTGCTTGAGTTCGAGCAATGTGTTTTCCTGTGCTGTTATGTAAATGTAAGTTCAGTTTTGTAACTGTGCAATCCTGAGAAAATGCAGATATTGGTCAAAGAAGTATCTTTTTGTTTATTGCCTTAATGTTTTTAAAGTGTTTAGAAGAAAAAAAAGATATGGGGTTTTTTTTAGATATGTTTAGTTAAACGATAAGAATGTGGAAAATCCATTTATCATTGGCAGATGTCAGCCTGCAGACCAACAAAAATTTCTAAGTGTAATTTGAGATTACCAAGACACATACATATCTTGCAAACATGTTAAAAAGCAGTTTAACAGACTTCCCAGGTTTATCTTGTATACAGTAGGCTACAATCACATTGGACTCAGTGGTGTGTCCATAGGGGGCATGGTGTGCCCCCGCACCCAATACACACACACACACGCACACACACACACACACACACACACACACACACACACACACACCAAGTACCTTTAGATGATCGCATGAATAGGACCAGAAAGAGTGTAACTTGATACACCCTTACTTTAACATACATACTTTAACGTACATGTACATAATATAAATATTTGTATGCTTTGCGACTTTCTGCTTCTATACTGCTATATTTTTGAATGCAAATATCATATTTTTTTTACTCCATAATATTGATTTTACAGAATAATTATTTTGCACTTAAATTGCATTATTATAGATCATGCAACCGATCAGTATAAAAATAATTAAAATCAGCAGCAGCTGCAATGAAAACATGAATACGTTTTTTATTATTTTGAAACGGTCAGCTCTATATAGATACTTTGAATATACTTGTGCATCATTAAGCTACACTGGAATACAATTTGTGCTTGACTAAAAAGTTTTTTGGGTTTTTTTAAAATATGTTTTCCACTTTGCAAAATAGTTGTTTCATGTTTAAAGGCTTGTGCACTCCCACCTTTTGTGTAATAAATCTGTAAAACACAGGGCAGAAGATGAGCAGATTTTCTGCGGGCCCTCTTGTTCTTGTCCTCCTCTGGTACCCTCTTTTTAAAAAAACGTGGAAACCCTCCTTCTCAGACTATCCCACATGCAGCAGCAAGAAAATCTTTCCCTGGTGTGGCGATAAACACAAACTCAGCAGTTACAGATTGTTTAAAAGTAATTAAACTAACAGTATTTAAGTTGTTGGAACTAAACAGGATCTCTAGGTCAGGGCTTTGTAGGTGTTTGCTGGAGTAATTGGAGGATGGAGATGTTGAGAGAAAGTGATATTGTGACGATCATTTGAAAAACTCAGCCTACATTTAGTGTATTATTCACATCATTTATTACATCCGCTGAACAGTATCCGTATTTGTCACATATTGTGACAATTTTAAAAAGTAATGTTGCCAATTGTCTCCCCTTCATCTTTGGGATGCATTTTTCATTTCTCCTGACTATTTGTGATGATTTAGACCCACTGAAGTACTAGCATGAAGTATGAAAACTACATCTTTGTACAGGAAGTCATTACTTTGTTACACAGCTGTTGCTTGCATTTTGTTTTTGTTTTTGTTTTTTTTAAAAGTATGTCCTCATGTGGAGGCAATAGGTTTATTTCCCAGCATAGATCAATAAAGTCAACAATGTTTAACAAAATATACAAATTTTGCCATTCACAGTGAAGCATAAAGTTTTTAAAAAGTCCAAATCTACACGAGCATAGAACTTACAGAAATAAAGAATAAACCATACACGGCAAGAATATTCTTTTGAGTTATTGTTTATTTATTGAACAGGATAAAATTATTAAGTTAAAAACTAATATAAGATCAATTCAGTTCAATTCAATTCAACTAAAGAAAATCCATAAAATTCAATTCAATATAAATAGTGCCAATTGATAAAAACAGCTGTCTTATGTTGTCAGGTAAAGACCAAACACCGTACAATATAAGAGAGAAACCCCCAACAATCAACTGATCCCCTTTGAGCAAGGGCAACAACGGGAAGGAAAAAGTCCCTTTTAGCAATAAGAAGCCTCCGGCAGACACATGGTGATTGGTTGGGGGTGAAGGGAAAGAGAAAATATTGTGGCACAGTAATGGTACATGATCACATTGGGAATTACACCAATGACAAGCCAATACAAGGGAAATATGATTGCTGTTAGTGCTGCACATACTCTTGCACAAACTTGTAAATACCAACTAAATTCTCTAATATTTAATACTTTTTTCCTCTCCTTTTTATTGTTGTTATTAATATTATTATTACTTTATTACTACCACTGCTATTTTCTGTTATTTTCTTCTCAATATAACTGCACAATCTCTATATGCTCATGTAAAGCTGAGGAGCACAAGCCAAAGAATTTCATTATGGATAAATGTGGCTACACTGTTTATCTGTACATGACAATAAAACTTGAAATTTGAAACTTGCTGTCCCTGTGACATTTTAAAACACTGGGATGCTTTTCAAGAAGCTTTTTTAAAACAGCTTTAGTGACATTACTCTGACATCACAACACAGTAGTGATTGTTACTAAAATGGGCTTCTGTATGCCAGTGCAGTTATTTGAGTTATTTCCTTAAAAAATAAGTTAAATGACTGTATTTCCTTATGCGCTGACTGTTACTGTGTAGCTGTGCAGTTATGTTGACATCCCCTAGAACTGAAACACACAAAAAACTGTTTTATTCTGAATAAATATGTGTAATGACCCTCACTCCTCTGTATTCCAGGTTTTGATGGTTACTGGTATTAGAGTAAAATTATTTAGAGTAGTGTTTGCAACTTTTCTGTGTTTCCCTTTCAGGTAATTTGAGTTTATTTGAACTTTGTTTGCTTTATATTCTGATTTATCTACAGCACAGGAACACACATCCACACACTACATACATTACTGATTAACTGATCGCATTATTAACTTTAGGGTTGTTTTTTTTAACAATTTTTACTTTTCATACAAATCATGTGTGGTCTCCATATTTTGTCCTTCCCTTTGAGCCAGAGCCATCACATATGGATGGTGGATGATACAACTAATGACACTTGCACATAATAAAGGGAAAAGGTTCTCCATGCACAGACCAATGAATTATGCCGTGCCAAAAATACACGTTCAAACCCTTCATGTCCCAGGAGTCACACGTCTATCCTCTTAAGCCCTGCAGTGAAGTGAGTGTGGCTACATACATCAGACCATCTGCAAATTGTCAGCTCTTGTCCTGCTGTCAGGTTTTCCGAGCCTGATTTAACAACTGACTTGTTTTCATGCTTTTTCCATCAGGATTTCAACCACAGCACTGACATCGTGTTATCCCAAACAAACATTGACCGAGTTCTCTGAACAGTTAAAAATAGTCTTAAATCAAAAGTAAGTGGAAAGCTTTGTAATGTTAAAAAAAATCACAAATTAACCAATAAAATAATTTTGCAAATCACAAAAATTCTTTTTTTTCCAAGAGTTTACTGTGTTGGTGTGTTGTTACTGAGCGGGAGAGTGGGACCACCAGGAATCACTGACAAAGTAAGGGAGGAGGCAAAAATCAGAGGGTGGGTGTGCTTTACATGTAAGTGTAACAAATCAACAGAAGAGAAGCATCAGAAAGATAACAGCGGGCTCACAAGTTGAAAGACTAAGGTGTAATGAAGTAAAACAAAGCTGTCATAGACCAACCGTTAAGCACACTGGGGGGTAATTGTTCTCAGGCTTACTTGATTTGCAAGATAAACAACAACAGGATGTGCAGGTGTTCTTTCAGTAGCAAGGTCATGTGAATGAAACAGCATCATATGTGAGAGCTGTTTCTTCAACCCCCATTGCAGTGTCTCTGCAGGAAAGTGTAACTTTCTTACAAAGCACTGAATTCTTGAGGCTCACATTCCTGATGAACTCTCACTGCTGGTGTTATTACAGATGAACTTATTATAAACTGATGGTGAGTAACTGTCATCATGGCTACAAAGAAACACTACTGCTCAGTTTTTCACATCTATTTTTGTCCCTTTGAGAGCCACGTAGCAGCTGTCATTTATTTCCATTACCCTGAAAAGAAGGCAGACATTTCTAAGCAGATGTGTTAAATAAAGACATGATCAGAATACTTTACATATACTATACATAATACTATACAGCCATACTCCTGTGCGCTGTGTACATCCCTCCCTCCTCCAATGTCAACAACAGGAATGAGGCACTGAATGAACTGTACCAGCACATCAGTGAGCAGCAGACAGCCCATCCTGATGCTTTTCTCATCCTGGCTGGGGATTTCAATCATGCAGACTTAAAGTGCGTGTTTCCAAAAATACAACAACACATAGACTTTCCAACAAGGGGAAATAACACACTGGACTTTGTTTACACCACCCAGAGAGGAGCTTACAAAGCTTTTCCCCTCCCCTACCTCGGCGCCTCAGACCATATCACTGTCATGCTAATGCCTGCTTACAGACCGCTCGTTAAAGTGACCAAACCGGTTCGTAAGCGGATACAAGTGTGGCCAGAGGGGTCTTCAGAGGCTCTACAGGACTGCTTTAATACTACAGACTGGAACATGTTTAAGCAGGCTGCCACCTATAACAACACCACTGACCTCCAGGAGTACGCAGAGACTGTTACTGCCTACATCAACAAGTGTATTGAGGATGTAACAGTCACGAAAACCATAACTGTCCAGGCCAATCAAAAACCATGGATGACAGGAGAGGTCTACAGGCTGCTGAAAGCTCGGAATGTTGCCTTCAGAGATGGAGACGAGGCAAGCCTGAGGACAGCTAGGGCCAACCTTTCCCGTGGCATCAGAGAGGCTAAGAGACAGTACTCCAGGAAAATATCTCATCACTTCAAAGACAGCAGAGACTCACGGAGCCTGTGGCGGGGCATTCAGACCATCACAGATTACAAGCCCCCACCACAGACCTGTGATAGCACTATCCCCCTGCTGAACGAGCTGAACACTTTCTTTGCTCGCTTTGAAGTCCAAAACAGCACCACTGCACAGAAGACCCCACCCCCTCCTGGTGACCAGGTGATGACTCTGTCACCGGACAGCGTGAGGAGATCCCTCAGCAGGATCAATGCACGTAAAGCTCCGGGTCCTGACAACATTCCTGGTCGTGTACTGAGAGACTGTGCAGTGGAACTCACTGATGTCTTCACAGACATCTTCAACATATCACTCATCCAGGCTGTCGTCCCCACATGTTTTAAAGCCACCACAATCATTCCGGTTCCAAAAAAGTCATCTCCCTCCTGCTTTAATGACTACCGTTCTGTTGCACTTACTCCCATCCTGATGAAGTGCTTCGAACGACTAGTCATGCAACACATCAAGACTGTCCTGCCCCCCTCCCTGGATCCCTTCCAGTTTGCGTATCGGCCCAACCGCTCAACCGATGATGCCATCTCCACTGCACTCCACTCGGCACTCACACACCTGGACAAAAAAGACTCATATGTTCGAATGCTGTTCATAGATTTCAGTTCAGCATTCAACACTATAATCCCCCAACAGCTCATTCAAAAACTGGTCCAGCTGGGGCTCAACACCTCACTGTGCAACTGGCTGTTGGATTTCCTCACCGGAAGACCTCAAGCAGTACGGGTTGGCAGTAATACATCCAGCACCATCATTTTAAACACAGGGGCCCCGCAGGGATGTGTGCTGAGCCCCCTCCTCTTCACTCTGCTGACCCATGACTGCACTCCATCATACAGCTCCAACCTCTTCATCAAGTTTGCGGACGACACAACGGTGGTGGGTCTCATTAGCAACAGGGATGAGACCGACTACAGAAGTGAGGTGAGACGCCTGGCCACGTGGTGTGCTGACAACAATCTCTCTCTGAATGTGGAGAAGACGAAGGAGATTGTTGTGGACTTCAGGAGAATGCACACCCAACATGCTCCTCTGACCATTGACGGAGCGTCTGTGGAGAGAGTGAGCAGCACCAAGTTCTTGGGTGTGCACATCACAGAGGATCTCTCCTGGACGTACAACACCACAGCACTGGCCAAGAAATCACAGCAGCGTCTCTTCTTTCTCCGCAAACTAAGAAGAGCAGGAGCACCAGCCCCCATCATGTACACTTTCTACAGAGGCACCATCGAGAGCATCCTGTCGAGCTGCATCACTGTGTGGTTTGGAGCCTGCAATGCGTCCTGTCATAGAACCCTCCAACGCATAGTGAGAGCTGCAGAGAGGATCATTGGTGTCTCTCTCCCCTCCCTCCAGGACATTTACAGCACCCGTCTCACTAAAAAAGCCCTTTGCATAGCGGCTGATCCCACGCACCCAATGCAAAGCTTCTTCAAGCTGCTGCCGTCGGGGAGGAGACTGCGGAGTCTCCAGGCCAGGACCAGCAGGCTGAAGGACAGCTTCATCCATCAGGCTGTCAGGAAGCTTAACTCCCTCCCGATTCTGCCCCCTCTCCCCTCTCTCCTCCACGGTCTCACTGAACTCTGTCACACACACACAAACACACACACTCTCTGACTCACTCACTGGCCTGCACCAGTTACCAGTCACTTTGTGGAGCATTGGACTGCCATTACCTCATAAGACTTTGTTGTTACACTTTCTCTTACCGTACATTACTAAATCTCCATTTGCACTATTTGCCTATTTGCACTACTCTGCCTGGTTTACACTCAATGTCACTTACCCATTATATTGTATATTGTATAGCTTTTTTGTTATATGTAAAATTGTATTTATTAAAATTTTTACTTTTTAATTATTTTACTTGCATTTTTAATCACTTTTATATTTAAATATATTTAAATGTTCATTTGCTATTTATCTAGGGATTGAGAGTAACGCAATTTCTATTCTCTGTATGTCCTGTACATGTGGCAGAATCGACAAATAAAGTTGACTTTGACTTTGACTTTGACTTGACTTATTAGTTCCATTCTAAACTGTTATTGTTAGTTTTTTTAACAGACACTCATATAAAATATAATCATGAAAGTTACTAAATGTAAAGTTTCTGCATAAAAAAAATAAGTCAGACTAAGACTCTCAAAGTGTGACGTTGAATTAAAATTAAGTATTGCAAACTCACCCTCCCTATCCAACGCCAACTCCAACGCTTACCTCCCCCATGATGTGGACATCGGGTCAGCTGGAGGCGCAGCCGAAGATTGCAGCGGTCCCAGATCAGATGTCCACACTGGAACACTTTCCCATGTTGCTTGTCTGTGTTTATTGTGTTATGGTGTGTTGATACTTGTGCATTCCTGTATTATCCTTTTGTGTTGCACATTTCGATGTTTTTTTTCCTCGCTACCTGGCCTGACCTGTCTCCCCAATGTGATGTTTGTATTGTATGTACGGTCGGCAACGTCTGTCATCTCGGTTGTGGGCAAAAGACCTGCAACTGACAAATAAAGGCTATCTCAACTCTCATCATCATCACTTAAAAAAATAATGTGCACTATAGATAAGATATTACAGGTGAATACAGTCCAGGCATCATGAAGAAGAGTAATGAAGTTTGACAGCCACGGGTAGGAATGCTTTACTGTAGCCTTCAGTGATGCATCGTGGCTTAATGAGTCTTTTGCTGAACATGCTCCTGCATCCTGTGTGAAGGATTTCTCTAGTATTGACTGTAACCTGGACAGCATCCTCCTTTCTGAAACATCCGTCAGAAAGTCAAGCTCCACATCAACGACGTTGCTGGCCACATGAATCGGATTATTGAGCAGTGCTGTTATGCACTACCCTCAGTCTGCTGCTGCAGCACACCAATAACATAGAGGATTCGACTGGACACCACAGACTCATAAAACATCCTGAGCACCGTCCAGCAGATGTTTTAATTATTCCTTTGAAAAGATAGAAAAGTCACTCTATAAGAGACGTGGTGCTATAATAATAAAAAAAATCTTTTTATTCAGGGTAGAATATCACCTGAAAACATTTTTTTAACCCTTTCTTAGCTGTTGTCCAAATCTTACGCATTTCTTTCCTTTACCAGAGGACAGGCATCAATGTTTTTAACTAAGTTTAACTGTTTGTAAAGTTGTATGGAGCTAGTTAGCAAAAAGAAAACTGACAATTATTACACTGAAGTTATCAATGACTGATTGTGTATAACATATTATTATGTGGATATTTCTTCTTCTTCTTTCTTCTTATTCATTCGTTTTTACCACAGATTTGTGTGCTTCAACACAGGACGTCCATATGCTTCTATATGCGCAAGCGCAGCTCTGAGACGGAAGCAGGGCGTCCAATGACAGCAGGCCGAGAAGGAAAAAAAAACAGCGTAAAGATGAAAGAAGTGTTTAAACTTGTCAAGTGTTTAAAGTAGACATGGCAGGTATGTTCGAACAGTCAGTTAGTTTATTGTCGCAATGATATGTGTGTCTCCAGATTACTGTAGAAATGTATAAACCTTTAAAGTAAAGGGACTACAGAAAATGGCAACAAACCTGCTTGATTTCACTGCCCTCTATCGGCAGAGAATGAAAGCCCTTTTACCAGCGGTTGGTGCTATAACTGCTACATCCTGAGATCGGCGCCAAACGCACCATTATTTAAGGAGCACCCCCTCCCAAAAAGAAGGAGAAGAAGCATTAAACAGGCTGAGTGAATGTAGTCATTTGGTGAAAACAATAAAGTAGCAGTATGTATTTAGGTCGTGTCAGTTCGTGCGGTCCAGTAGTGTGCATAATGCTGTCCTTCGTGCTGTCCCGGAGTTTCTGCCAAGGTGTTACGGAGGCGCACCGGAGGTGTTACTCGACCTTTGGGTCGATATGTCGGACTTTTTCAACATCGAGTCCGAAATGCGAAGAAGCATCAGACAACGGTAAAACCGTCGTTGTGTCCTGTCGAAATCCTCTTACAGAAATAAAATAATAATCTTATAATACTAGTCCAGCATGTCACTTTGAGTCTACAGATATATTTCTTAGTAACTAATATTAATAGTTTGATCTCATAGTATTTTGTGTTAAACTGCTGGAATGCTGTTTTAAATCGTCAATTGCCCTGACTGTGTGTGTCACAGTCTGTGTTTATGGCTACCTATACTCAGCATTTTCACAGCTGAATGGACTGCAGGTGTACACAAGCAGTTTCTCTCAATATTTCAAAGAGAGGATAATACTGTAGCTTAGCTGTGGCACTTTGATTTCACCCCCACAGTGTTTACCATCAGCAGGGGTTCAAATAACACGTACTCTAATTAAATCAGGAAATGGTGGTTTCACATAATTTTCAACGAATATAAGCACTATAAGCAACAATAAATTAAAACTCTTTCTTCCTGTTTCCTTTCTTTGTTGCTTTTCAGGTTCAGTGGTGACCTACTCAGAGCTGAAGACCATGCTGGCAAGCCATAACATTCAGCTCTTTGATGTGAGAAATCCTGATGAGTACCAGGCTGGACAAATTCCCCAGGCCATCAACGTCCCACGTAAGCAGGGTTCTGAAACTTGTAGGGACTTGTCTGTTTTCCTGCATTTGTAGTTAACATGTGTGTTCTTTGTTGGTATGCATGTCAGTGGACAACCTGGAGGAGTCTCTGCAACTGTCCCCTGAGCTCTTTGAGCAAAGGTTTGAAGTGAAGGCTCCCACGAAAGCTGACGACAACATTGTGTTTCACTGCAGAAGTGGCATCAGGAGCACCAGAGCACTGAGCATCGCTCATCAGCTGGGATTTAGCAAGTAAGTAGTAATACATGTGCTTGTTTCTATGCAAAACAAACCTGGAGATTAAGCACACTACTAGTGGAAATTGACTGTGGGAATGCGATGTGCGTGTTTCCAGGGTAAATTTATGGAGAGGTGATGTCTAATACTGTATGGCGTCACTGAGAGATTTACAAAGTCTGAAAACATTGGGGCATGGCCAAAAACCTGTGTTGCTAGCTCTGTAGATTATGCTGTGGAGTGTTTTCTCTTTCTCCAGAACCAGTTCTAAGGGTATAGGCTAATGGTACAGAGCGATGGTGGAGAAATGTGGCCATTTACAAGTTAAGTTGGCAAATTGGACAGGGATCAGCAACAAAATGGGCAGTTAGGTCACAGACGAGCGTCCTGCAGATCAGGTTATGCCGAGTGAAGATCAGATACACTGTGAGGAGATTAGACTGGATGGCAGGTTTTATACTGCATGCAGTCTCACTGGCTCTGATAGACGGGTTGAAAGAAAATTATTTACTTAGTTTTGTGAATGTGCGATTTCCATACAGATATTTTTCTACTGACAAATCTACATGAAGTCTCATTTGGCCTATAAGGAAAAAAATGTATGTGCATATAAAAACAAAAAAACTCAGACATTAATCATCAATCAATTGAGATAATTAGTTATTTTTACAGCACTTCTGCTACATTTAGATGTCTCCCAAGAAGTCAATCCATGTGATATAATTAGTGCATTCCTGCTGCAGCTGGAGAAGTGTCCTCAGGTGATACTTTGACTTGCTGAACTGTGGGCGACCTTTGAATATAAAGCAAACAACAGTGTTAAGAGATTAAGCTCCTCTATCTGTGCTTTTGTTTTTGTTTTTCCCCCCTCAGGGCGAGACATTTTAAAGGAGGCTACTCAGAGTGGGTCGAGCGAGAAGGAAAGTGAATCGGGTGAAATCTGCACTGAAGTTCTTCAAAGTACTGTTCCTTTTATTCAATGCACTGTGACTGGGATATATTTCTTATTTTGTTCAAGAGTACTGTCAAAAGAAGTTTTTAACAGTTTTGCTGTAACTTTACTAAAAATATTACAAGTGCCCTTTTTATCCTGCTTCAAGATATGACATGAATTGGCAGCTGATGAATATGAAGGTTCTTTAAATAAAAGCTATAAAACATTAAACATTGTGTTAAAATCTTTTTTTTTTCCTTTGTCATTATAAATATCTAATTAGTATAGAAAAAACAACCCACCTGTCCATTTTATATTCAAGTTTTTGGTTGTTTTGTTTTTCTTTTTTCTTTTTACCACGTTGATGTTTCCATGAAAACACTGAAAAAAAGGACAGCACAGAAGTAAAAATACAGGAGACAAGCTCATTAAAATGTTCATTTAAATAAGTGGTGAGAAAAATTTACTTCCATTGGCCCAAATGAGCATGTGGCTGTTTCGCCCGCACTTTGAGCTTATAATAATGGATTGCATTTATATAGCGCTTTTCTAGGCCACCAAAGCACTTTACAATTCCACTATTATTATTATTATTATTATTATAGGTTTTTTGTTGTTGTCAGCAGCAGCTGAAGACTACACTGGGTGTCACTCCTCTGAGCTAAGGACATTTGCGTAATAAAACATTGAGAAAACATTTCTTGGTCTGATTAACCCTTATTTCCTGTTGCAACATTTGGTAGAGTTGGTGTAATGAGATCCCTTCCCAGACGCCTTAACCCCCACGCATATCCTGGGCCATTTGACCTCAGTAAATGACATGAAGGGTGGGGCTAGGTTTCACAATCAATCAATACAACAAGGGAAAACAAATAAAATAAAGCTCTTTAGAATACCTAATAAATAAGCAATCCATAGGCTTTTATTATTATGTTTTACGTAATTATTCAACTGTGTCTATTTCCATTTAACATGTCTCCTAATATGTTCTCCTGAGTTTCATTTTTTTTTGTCCTTTTGCAGTGTGAACATACCCGCACATGCACTGAATTATTTCAATTTGGAATAACAGCAGTTCAGCCTGAATGCCAGCAGATAGCAGCAAAATGCCAGCCAACTCTAAGTGCTTATTTCCATTTAATCTCCAACACTGTTCTTTTTATTATTGTACCATGCCCTATAAGGACTGACCTTCACAGTGGTATTAGTCTGCGCTGATATTATATATATATATATATATATATATATATATATATATATATATATATATATATATATATATATATATATATATATATATGCCAGAAAGCTTCTGCAGACAAGAAGGATGGGTCAGATTTCCAGTGGGCACCAAGGACATTTAGGCACTTTTACATGAGTTAAAACACAAACTGACAGGTGGTTCAGGGTGAAAAATGATCAGTGGGCGATTGTTTGTCAGCGGCTGCAGTTACACAGGACAGGCCATTAACTTCCTGCTGCTCGCTGCTTTTTTAAATGAACTCTAACAAGGCTTTGTAATAAAGTCGACTACATGGCTCTGTTTTGAATTTTTTTTAATTCTGGAAATGTAAACCACGTGGCCTTTATTTGTCTCCAAAACGGCTGTTGTGCTAAACCTCCCTCACAGGACTTTAACTGAATTTTCTCCGGTTTTTTTTTTTTCTTCCTTCTTTGCAAGCTGGAATGTGTACATGAATGGGAAAAATGGCACCCTCGTGTTGTTTCTTCCAGATCCCACTTATTTGGTGCGCGCTGTAGGGGCTCGTGCAGTACTGATTCCTCTTATCTTAAAATGTCATGTAGACAGAGAGAGGATGGGGGGGACGCATTGGATGAGAGCAGAGAGATATAAGGCAAAAAGCTCCTGGTATTCTTTATCTGCATAGAGTTTCTTTTTTCTTTTTGGTATTTCTTATGTCGCAGGGTTATAAAGTGGCCCATAAAGATAATGGCGCAATGGTTTACACATGTTTTTAAGCACCCAGGTTGGCCTAATGCCCCACAGGTCTTTCATTTAGTTGTTTTATGAGGCCAGCATCTGGCTATTTTTATTCCAATATCACTTCCAGCAAAGCACGACCCAGACTGCGAGACTGTGTCAGGGTCATACTGATGAGGGAGGGGATTCTAACTCACAACGCAGATATACAAAAACTTCTATCATAGCACTGACACGCAATCATTTTATCCTCAGATTAAAACATGTTCCGCGCCCCCCTCTCGTAATAATTAGCCACGGCGTCACTAAGCACACCTGATGTAGCCACAACAACTCCGGTGTGGCCGCAGAAAGCTCACCGTAGAAAGCCTCATAGCCACCGAGAGCCGGTGGGGGGTAAATGAAGTGAGCGAGCGAGATTGGAGCTTCATCTGTGAGCTCTCAACATCCACATTCGCCCGTGCGCAATGTCACCGAGCGCTTCCCCGGCTCCTCCCGCTCGCCTCGCAGGGCTGGACGCAACGACCGGGCAACTTTTAACTCAGCACGGATGATGCTTTTCCTCGATGGCATCCGATGAATTCTTCACTGCGAAACACTAACAGGTATGTAAGCGTGTGTGCGTACTTTTTGTTTGGGGTTTTTAAAAGAAAAAGCAGTAATGTATTATTAATTGAAATGTTTTATGTGTTGTCTCTCCAGCTAAATCCTCATCCGCTGCTCGTTTAACAGTTTGATTGCGCATTTACTTGGATAACTGATCATGTGGCACAATCATTTTTGTCCCTAATTGGGCCATTCATGTGTGTGACTGGACCACAACTGACCTCAACCTTTGCAGAAAGCTGATTTCGACGCACGATAGGGCGCTGCAATTATGGGCTTTAACTGAATTCTGCGATAAATGTTTGACGATCGAGTAATAAGATGAACTTGGCAGGTATTTGTAATAAATTCCAGCTACCAAAATGAATTTATTACGCACAGCTAGACTGGGGGGGATCCTTGACAGGGTGTCAGCCAAGTCTGCTGTGGCAGCAGCCCACCCCTTAGTCTATGCGCAGTTTACGGTATTATTGGGTTAACATAACTGTCTTTACGAAAAAGCATAAAGTTAAACACCGTCACGATCCCCGCCACTGTGCAGGCTTCACTGTGACTTCAGAGCATGTCCGCTGAGTCAGATGCGATGCCACCATGCATGTGCATTGAAGGGTCTGTTAGATGCCTACTTCACAGGCACTTATGAGAGGTCAGACCCCTGGATAGGAGCAGTGAGAGGCCGGAATAAGCGGTTAACATTAAAGCGAGGTCGTAAAACAAAAGTGTGCACAGGGCAATCAGGTCCAATTAGCACTTGTTACAAGTATAAACAAACCCTTCAGCAGAGCAATATGCGACCTTGTGCTCCTGTTCAGACTGAACACACACTGTGTGTGTGTGTGTGTGTGTGTGTGTGTGTGTGTGTGTGTGTGTGTGTGTGTGTGTGTGTGTGTGTGTGTACAGATGTGGTTTTCCTCAAATATTTTTTGATTGGCATCCCTGCAACCTGCCACACCTCATTCTGTGATAAATCCACTGCTGCACTCCCCTGAGGAGACTTCAAGGTGATCGGTATTGGTGCCTGGCTTTCCCCTGCTTCTTCAGGTTCTCCTGTGGACAATAATACGATACAGGAGCTATTGAAGAGCTTGGTAGCATTATAGACTGAGAAAATCTTTAAAAGCCTCCTGAGCCAGTTCTAAAAAGGATCTGATTTTCTCTGTGTCTTTCTCCCTCTTTCTGTCACTGAAAGAATGGGGGAAGCTGGATTAGATGGATCAGTATGTTTACCATCTAGACACAGGTGTGAGTATTACCACAGTGGGCTGATATCTGGACTTGGGCCAGATAGGGAGGTTTGATGATAAATGAGAAGAAGGGCTGAGTGCAAGGAGCACGGAGCCAAGCAGACCTCTCAGGGTGGCAGCACAGACTTATTACCCCTCCCTGATGAACTAACCTTCCAGACACTGCTTAAGGCTTCTCTTCCAGGCCCTAATTAAAGCTACCATCTCTGTTTTATAGCTCCTGTTTTTATCAGTTGTTTTAGATGCCATTTACAGGAACGATCGCAGTGCTTTTGAAAGGCTGACTGGAACAATCATAAATGCATTGCACAGTCGAAGCATACATTGTCTGCTGAGTCTTTATGGAGATGATTGTCTCTATAGGAGCCATGGAGCCGTATCGTGAAGAGGCGTCAATACGCTCCCCCATTTTTTATTCAGCAGGAGAAATGAAACTCTCGTGCCAGCAAAAAGCAGCGATGCTCTGCAAAGAGAGTGTTACTGCTGGGATTTATCTCCTTACGTTTCATTTATCAGTGCATCTGACTTGTGTTGGGAGTCAGCATCTGTTTTCCAGCAGGCCTTTCTATGGGTAAATTCACCTAATGACTAAAGTGTGGGAATCCAAAAGGAAACAGAAGGTTGTGTGTTTATTCCAATACTCTTTTCTTTGGGCAGGTCTGCCAAACATCTCACCTCCCATGTCACTGGGACGTCTCAATGGCGATGTTTAGCAGCTCGGAGCGGCTCTGGAATGAGTCAGAGCGCCTCAGATGGGATGAGAGGAATGAGACCTTGGAGGCACCATGGCAGGATGAAGGGGAGCGCAATTACTATGCCATGCTGTACTCCCTGCTTATCCTAGCCATCGTGTTTGGGAACGTGTTGGTGTGTCTGGCCGTGCTGAGGGAACGTTCCCTCCAGACAACCACCAACTACCTGGTGGTGAGCCTGGCTGTGTCTGACCTGCTCGTGGCCTCTCTGGTCATGCCCTGGGCTGTCTACCTGGAGGTGAGTGTCTGCATTTACATCCTTCAGTATCTCACGCATGTTCTTTTCAATAGCGTTTTAAAAATGTATTGTAATTACATCCATATAGAAGGATTTTCTTTACATATTTTGGAGGTTGAATGGTCATATTTTGCACTGTTTGGCAGAGGTTTCATTCCTGCTGCTAATGTTTAGAGTAGCAGAAGCTGAATCAAACTTTTATCCATGCTGAGGTGGGATCTGACAGAAATGGAACTCATTTGCGTTGGTCTGTTTTTCCCTTTGAATTTTCTTGTGATGTACTACACCGCTTCCAGCTCTCCGCTTATTCTTCTCCACCATGCCCGCACTTCAACTCTTTAACCTGAATTCCAGAGAACATCACAGAGTTGCAGGGGGCAAAATGAGACAAGAAGATTTCAGGTCATTTTGTGCCCAGTGTTCTCACTCAGTTGCCCCATAATATTACAACAGGTCTTTGCACTGATGATCTTACCCTGCTGGACAAATTCTGATGCAACGTGTTCTTGCCAGCCTGCAGGGCCTTCCACAGAAATACACTGTTTGGTCTTTGAGATACTCCTCAACATGTGGCTGGGATTGGTTTGAAACAGAAGTTGATATTTGCTTTCAGCGCCAGTTTGAGCTGAAATCTCATGGATGCACATGCAGATACCCACAGCAGGACTTCCAAAGAGCAATTTAATTTTCTTCTTATTAGAAAAGCTTTAGAAGAATCGGACCTTAAAGGAAATTACAGCCAAACAGAAACCAGCTAAAGTGTTAAGGTCAAACGTTTTGCCCCTTCTAATTACACCTTGGTAGTTCATTTTTATTTATCCATGTACATTTTCTAACTATTTCAACCATTCATTTTAAGCAAGTGTTTCACTCAGCTATCACTGTTTCATCATTTCTTTTCACTTGCTAACAAACTAGTTCCCATTCCTATTGGGATTACACCATTTTTAATCCTAATTGCATGTTTGCCTGCTTATGGATGTTTGTTTTTATTAATTGTTGATAATTAGTACCCTGCAATATTCCCACTAACAGCTGCAGAAGTGCCGCCTAACAGCAAATAAATCATGGAGAGCCCTGAAGCAGGGGGGAAGCAAGACATGATTAGAAATATGGAGGATGTAGACGGGATAAAATACCGTTATTTAGGAGTGAATGAGTTGAGATTATGAAGAGAACAGAGGAAAGTTGTGTGGAAGACAAAATAAAAAAGCTAAACTCAAAGAGGGAAAGGATGAGGGTCATTTGAGCTTATTACATGGTGACAGCTGTGTGGGTGATCCAAAGACAGTAATGATGATGAAAGTATTTTAGATAGTGATTCAGTATTTATGTAGATTATGCATAATTGCTTAAGGATATATTGAATATTAAATAAGGGCGTCATCTGCTCTGTAATTGGCTGAGCCGCAGATGATAAAGAGGCTTCTGCAAACTTGTGAATTTCATTCTTATCCAACCTTCGCAGCAAAAAGCTTTTTATAGTTTCTGTTCACTTTTATTTACTACTTGAAGATTACTCACTAGTGTAACATAGTTTTTCTGGTAATTATCGCTTTCCTTCGTGTTACTTGCTGTTCACCAGCTCCATTAAGTATGCAGGTGCACATGACCATCAGACAACCACACTTCACTAAGGTCACTGAACGCTGCAAATTTACTTCAGGCAGGCTCATAGGTGTGTATAGAACAACCTCCTTGAAGCTCGCAGAGAAAGAGAGTGTTCCTGCAGGACAGGTGTTTGCCAACATGAGTCCTGAAGTCCGGTTGTGTTTAATAAGCAGCCAACCTTTCGTGCAAGAATTTTGCACAGTGTCAGCAGAAAGTGCTTTTTCTCCTGCAGTGCAGAAGATTCAACAGCAGACCGACCCAAAAAAAAGTAATTACACACCCAGTGAGCAGAAGTTGACAAATTAAAGATGATTACATCCTCTGAAAGGTAAATTTAGGGCGCCATAAACCTCGACAGGGTTCAGTCATGGGTTTAACTTCCTAGCGAGCAGCTATGTTGTAAAAGCATGTGCTACTTTTTTTAAAATTTGGAGTTGGATCTCCTCATTTCAGATTCAAAGGGAAGTTTATTAAACACTGTAAAAACTGGTTATTAAAAGATAATATGACACAAAAGTCCAATATTCATTATTTTAGAGTAAATTTAAAAGAATATTGTTTTAAAAAAAGGCTGGGGAGAAACTTATTCAGCATCAGAGGTAAAGACTTTCAGCTCCCAAGACTAAGCACCATCACCCTGGGAGCTGTAATCTGAAGGTCTGCGGATTAACCTGATGTAGAGGGATGCTGGTGAGCTTCAGCAGGTGTGTTCTTACGAGAAAAGTCAGTGAGCGTCGCTCTTCCTGTCCTTAGCGGGAGCCAATCATGTGCCCTTGAGCAAGTCATATTATCCTTGAATGGAGCAGCTGATCTATGACTTGTACTTGAGCAAAGTGGTTGCAATGGCAGTAATGAATGAGCGCTCACGTCTAGCACTTCATCCTAAACAATGTCGCTCAGCCTCCAAAAATATGCAACATGACTGTATAGAAACGGCTCCATTTATAAAGTGGAGGCTATATTCTCTTTTTAGGGTAGTCAGGTGTTAAATGAGCCGGTTCATATATAGCACTTTTATACTCGAGCACTTGGAGCGCTTTGTACGACTTGCCTCATTCACACGAGCACTTTTTATACACCTTTATATCTAACATTGACACGCCAATGAATGCATCGGAGCAACTTTGGCATGCAGATTAGCAGTCAGGAATTGAACTACCAACGTCTGATCTAGTCTTATAATTAGCTTGTGCATTCTCAGTAAAAAACATACAGTACTTTACGAGTCAAATCTGTTAGGGTACCTGGGTTGTTGACCCAGTGTTTTGAGTTTTTTATTATTATTGAACTTTGATTTTGTCATTATTTATATTTCTAGTATTTTGGTTTCTATGTTAGCATTCTTAGTCTCCTGGTTTCTGTCTCTGCTTCATGGTTCCTCTGTCTCCCCTGTCACCTGTATCCCCTTGTTGGGGCTCTGTGTTATGTTTCCTGTTTTACTTTGAAAGTCCGTGTCAGTGTTTCTAGTTTTGTTTTCCTTGTCTCTTGAGGTCTGATTTGTCCCAGCTCTGTTTCCCTCCCATCTCCCATTCCCTAATTGCACCCTCTGTGTATTTAAGTCCTGTGTTTTCCTCGGTCTCTGTCGTGATCTCCATCATCTCTTACTGTGTGTTCTGTCTGTCAGCCTGCATACCTTGTTTAGTTTATTTTTATTTTCAGTTCAGTTATTTTTTGCCATCCTGCAGTAATGCTGTGTTTGAGTTCACCTTTTTGCCTCCATGAGTCTGCACTTTGGGTCCACCATTACTGCCTGCCGCACACAGACATGACAACATCATCCCTGGATCGATGACTTGTAATCGATGACACCTGTTCAGCTGCTCATTAGTACAAATATGTAATCAGCCAATCACATGTATTACTTTCAAAGCATTTAGGTACGTAGACATGGTCAAGACGACCTGCTGAAGTTTGAGCATTAGAATGTGGAAGAAAAGTAATTTAAGTAACTTTGAATGTGGCATAGTTGTTGGTTCGTGTCTCAGAAACTGCTCATCTGCTGGGATCTTCACACACGACCATCCCTGAGGTTTACCAACCTTGAAGCAGATGAACTACAGCAGCAGAAGACCACACCAGGTGAAAGTGAAGCTACAATTCACGTGGGATCAATAGGCGAGATAATAGTTGACTGGAAAAACATAACATTGGCTGGCCTGATGAATCTCAGTTTCTGCTGCAACATTTCAGATGGGAGGATCAGAATCTGTCTTAAACAACATGAAGACATGGATCCATCCTGTCTTGTATCAACCGTTCAGGGTGCTGCTGGTGTATATTTGGTGGATATTTTCTCGGCATACTTTGGACCACTCTGTGCCAATTCAGCATAACTTCATTACCACAGCCTACCTGAGTATTGTTGCTGAGCATGTTCATGCCATTATGACCACAGTGTACCCATCTTCTGATGGCAGCATTAAGCAGCATAACATATTATTACACAAAGCTCAGATCATCACAAACTGGTTTCTCGAACATGACCATGACTTCACTGTCTTCAACTGGCCTCCACAGTCACCAGGTCTCAATCCAATAAAAGAGCTTTAGTATGTGGTGGAACAGGAGATTCATATCAAGCTCACGGTCAATAGTTCAAAACATGATTTCTACTTCTCCCTGGGTGGTGGCTTTATTTGCCTGACTTTTTGTATTGGTCTCACACACTTATTAAAATAATTTAGAGTCCTCTTCCATTATGTTGCAGTGCTGTTTACATGCATGAACATAATGTGTGTAGAGCCCTTATTTATTGGAAATGTATTTAATTGGGGCCACAAAGATTTAAAGCATGATCTAAGATAAGATAAGATAAGATAGAACTTTATTAATCCCTCGGGTGGGTTCCTCTGGGAAATTCGATTTCCAAAAAAGCACAGCACCGACATCTAGGTTCTTTATTTCTTTAAACATCTAGTTCTTGGTTAGTGTTTGGGCTTAAAATCAAGATGAGAGAGGTGCCACAGCAATTTGCTTGAATAGATGCAGGCATTCATGACTCAGTATGATGAGGCCCAATTCCTTCCATTTTACTGAAAGCATAAAGATTTTCACTGTCAATGAAGCTGGTACATAAAACACTGCATTGCAATGTTGTATTTCAAGCAACAACTGTGGAAAACACTGACTTCCAGGAAACGGTGTCTCATGTGAGCACACTAAATACTTACAAATTGAAGAGAAACAGTATGTAGTTTCAAACTGGTACACAACGCAAAGCTGTTCTTCAATTTTTACACCTTTAGTTTGTGGAAGAATTTGTGTTGAAACTTTGTTATCTTAGTAGCAATCATAACCACAATGGCATCATTGTGCCGTCGTCATTAGATAATTATCTGAGACCTGCCAAAATTCCCCCCGAGCCTCCTGAGAGAAGACTTTATTCAACAGAAAGCAACTGATTTTTGTGTGTGAAGTTGGCAGAATCCCTTCTTTGGGATGAAATTTGGATTTCCACGTGTCGAAAAAGGTTATGACGATGTTAGGTTAAGCAGGTTAGGCATGTGAAATTTTTCTGAATTCGAACGTGTAACACCTCTGGTGTAGAAAAAAAATAGCAAAAAGAAGCTAATTTTACCTATTTACATACTTGTATGTGTATGTGCATATTCCCATGTGTGCCTGCTGCCTCTCTGTGTAGGTAGGCATATATTCACATGCTGGATTTGAGATTCAGTAGTGAGGCAATGCTGCTTGGATCCCATTTATCTCTGTCAGACAGTTATTACCAGGTATTATAGTGCCTAAATGAAAGCCTGTCGACTTGAGTAAGACTCTGCTGGGGAGGAAGAGGTGGGAGTACTGGTGTGTTAACTGGAGGCTTATGCCCTTTGTGAAAAAAAGTCTGACAAACACCTTCAGTGTAATTAAACCTTGCATTTAGATGGGCACCCTCCTTCGGCTTATTTCCATGCCACTCATCACAGCACTGGAATAACAGGACTTTTTGCACTTGAGTACTTCAGATTACCTCGCTACAAATCTGAAACACTATATCATAACATAAACACACATTAATAAACCAAAGTGATATCCCGGTAGTGTGTCAGGGTTAATATGTGACTCATGCTGGCAGCTCAGACTTGATTTTCTTTATGTAATTTGGGCCAAAGTGCCTCTTGTGTGCCCTTTTTTTCCCTTCTTCACGAAACCTTTTTGTCACCTGCGCTGCACTTCACACTTGACTGTGAAGAAGGGGAAGAAAAGGAGGGGGAAACGTGAGTGTCGTTAATCTGCCTGTCTGTCCTTTGCAGGTGGTCGGCGGAGCCTGGCTTTTCAGCCGCCTCTACTGTAACGTCTTTGTCACGCTGGATGTGATGATGTGCACCGCCAGTATTCTCAACCTGTGCGCTATCAGCATTGACAGGTGAGTGCGAGTGTGTGTGTGTGTGTGTGTGTGTGTGTGTCTTTATCTTTTTGCTGCAGTTACTATGTACACAGCAAATCCAGCATGTCCAAATTAACACTGTCGGATTTGATTTCAACACTATTAAAGTGTCTATATGGGTCCACACCAGAGAGTGTTAATTTAACTCTTTTTGGAGAGTTGGTACGTTAACTCTGATTTAGTGTTAAACACCAAATCTGTCTGGAGTTGATAATTTAACACTTGGTGTTAAGAGTTTATATATTAACTCTCAAAGAGTATTTTAGTTTAACTACGTAAGAGTTATCTTCTGATTCATTCTAAAAAGCGGGAATTTTACTGTTCTGAACTTCTAGACATTTCTTTTGGAAATAAACATTTACTAAAAAGATGCAATGGTTTTTGAAAAACATTTATTCTGAACTGTGCACCACAATTTCAAAACATTTTCTGAAAGATGTAACAGTGTACATGTTCTCACTTTCATTAGAATTTTGTTTATCAAAAGGTCTGACATGGTAAATGCAAATAACAGCATTCTCAACACTTATTTCTTCAATACAATATGCATGTCCTTCATTCATCCCTTTGTGGAACTTCAACGCACTTCTGCTCTCCCCCATATTCCATCTTCACAAGCATATCCTATGTGGAGATTGAATAAAAATTAGTTGACACTAATTAACGGCACAAATAATCCAGTAAACAATTGCAGCACAGTAAAAAAAAAAAGGAATCCTCTTTGAGCCATTACTTGTGTAAAGTATTTTCCCAAAAGACAAGGACACAGGCAACAGGTAATACTGAACTAAATGTAAAACCTCAACCTTTTTCATTTTTACCTAAACCGTGCGCACAAAACTCTGGAGGGATCTAAATGCTACCGTAGAACCCAGTCAGGATGCCTGCTACTGCTGTTTGCTCGTTTTTTTATTTTTTTTTTTATGGGCGATCGTTTTCAGGCTTCAAGTAGCACCATTATACCAACATTTCACATTCTAGACATTGTTTTAGGTGTATTTGACCAAAAGTTTGACTGAAAATTCACATGCAAGCTTTTTTTCAAGGCTGTGGTATTTGCCCGCAAACAATACCTTTCAGCTAGCTAAAACAGAATATTATGCTATCAGCGAGCAACATGGCTACTGCCTTCCACACAGCTTTGTCTCAACTCCAAAGAGCCACAGAAGTAAAAGCTAATAACAATTGAAACAATCTTTGAAAAAATGACTTACCAAGCATGGCAAACAACTCAAATATGTAGAGCAAAATGTTCTGAAACGGCTTCACTTCAGCTTCGATTGGAGCCGTGCTGGGGGCGGAGTCTGTGAATTTACTCTGTTGGTGTCATAGCCCCTGTAGGAGTTCAGAGTTAAGAGGTCAAGAGTTAATGTTTCCATTGTAACACCTCCAGATTTGAAATAGAAACACTCATTTTTAACACTCGATTTTAACTACTATCATTTTACACCTCAGAGTTACATTAAAAGAATGTGACTCTGCTTAGAGTAAAATTAACTCTACTTTTGCAAGGAGACTATTAACACCAAAAAATTTAACACTTTTGAATTTGCTGTGTATGACTACAGATGTTGCCATGACATCTCCAGTGTAAATGTCATCTCTGTTAGACTTTTTTTCCGTCACCTCGCCACGTAGACATTTCAAAGCTCGCTGAAGGATTAAAATATTTTCCCCATCTTGCTCGTATCTTCTTGATAGTTGTGTGTCTGTGTGTGCATCTCAGCGTGCAAGTTTCTCACAACGAGAGACAGTGAGAAAGTAACAGGAGTGAGCATGTGCATGCAGGCTAGGTGTTTTTAGGTTTTTGGCTAATTGCTGAGAAGATGTTTGTGCCATTGCACAGGAAAATGTCAAGCATGAGGACCTCGAACCTCTCCTGCAGCATCTGGTGTTTACATCATTATTTGCGTAGGTTTTGTTCTTGTATCAAAGTGAACATTTAATATCTCTAAAGGGTCTTTGAACTTGGAACCCCACAGGCATCAGGGGTTCAACTGCACAGGATGAATACACTGATGCATAAGAACTCTCGGGGGGATATATTTGCTCAGCCTGTATGGAGAAGGGAGTGTTTGCCTTTCTCTGCAGCGAATACGACTGCAGGGGAAAATGAGCGCTTTCATGAGTTTTCATGACAGTAAATGTTTTATAAGTCCCAGTTTCACTTTGTGTGACTCTGAGTTTTTGGTATTATTTCAAATACATTCATTTGCCGCAATAACAAACAAGGTTCTCCTGCAGTATTTGTTGTGGGGTTTTAACACATTGCTATTACTCTTGATTTGTTACTCATTATATTACTTTATATTGCATCATTGCCTAAGATACAGCTACAGCTAACTTAGAATTGCCAATAAATTAACATGGATGTATTCGGACCATGGAAGAAAGCTGCTAGAGAAAACTCACATGGGCACAGGATGAACATGCCAACTCCACAGAAAAAGACCCAACAAACGAGCAGATCTGAACCACTCTGCCAGATAAGGAGGAAACGTGAAACCAGAGTGGTGGCCACATATCAACAAGAATCTCTGTCCAAGCAAGAGCCGTCAAAGACCACATTTCCTCCAGAGCTGAGAACTCCCTCCACAAAGCGAGTCCCTGGACGAAGGATCTCTGGCTCCAGCTTAGATTTCCTCAAGAACATCAAAACGATATCTGCCAATTTTTGTTACATCAATATGATAAGCATTTGTGAGGATATAATGGGAAACGGCCCTACCTCACAGTGGTGAAGACTACTTCCAAAGAGTCCTCCTTTGGATCGACTCCAAAAGTGAATCACTTCTAAGTTGGGCCAGGGCCCAAAACGTCAATGCAAATCTGTTCAGAATTTTTTTTTTTTTGAGTAAATTGGACAAAATATAAACATTAAAAAAACCAATCCCACAACCCCCTTGGTGGAGGTTATAAAAAGTAAAATATAACATTCCTACACTTAATTTTAGTAGTGATATTTTTATAATGCCAGCGAGAAAATGCTCACAGTGTGGTGGGAGTTTCTTCTAGTCAAAAACCTACAGAGACATCTGCAGCTTCGATCACTTAGAGAGCTTATCGTGAGAGTTTGTCACTTGTTCACTATTCCAAAGACACTTGCTACTGGTTCTTGGTTTATTAACAATGAAATAATCAGATATAAATAACCAAACTTCCATAATGAAGCGTCGAGTGTAAAGAATAATAACAATGCAAATGCAAATAATGCAAATGCTCGAGGTAGATAGTAACGAATTCTATTGAACTGCAGGTGCAGTTGAAACTGCACTGAGCTAAACAAACACTAGTTAGACTTCAGAAATAACTCAAGTCCAAAAGCAAAAGAACAATGAAAACAGCACACGAAATAGAAAACAAGAATCTAAAAAAAACCTAAAACTCATAACCCTGAATCCAAAATCCAGAACAACAGCAAAAAATAAATAAATCTTGCTATGTCAATGCTGTGTTCATGAAATGTGTCTCCTGTCAGAAGTGGCCAAGAAATCATTATAAATGAATTAATAAACAACAAAACCAACAATGAGAATCCGGGTTTAATGAGGCAACATGGCACAACAGAAATGCCATGGAGCTCTGAGGCCAAAACAGGGCAGTGGCCCCAATTCCAGAGCATATAAACATGTTAATCTGGCAGCGATTGTATCCTGTAAAACTTTCCTGACATCATTTTTTTGTACGAATCCAACTGGTTAAATACTTTATGGGGCTGTCTTCACAATTAAATTAGCAAATTAGATATCCTGAAACCCTTCTTTTATTTGTTGGACTGCTTGATTCTTTTGGATGTTTCATAATTTGCACCTGAGCAATGAAGTCGTCCTGAACGCTGCTCTTCTTCCTGTTTAATACAGAAGTCAAAAGCACCTCTGCAGCATCAGATGTTTGTGTGCTTCTAAATTAATGCAAAGCCCCTGGGACATTGCGTGTCACTGAGATCATTTTTACCTTCGCAGCAGCGCCGTTAGTTTATCGCATTGATCTCTTTGAAAACAGAGGATTTGTCAGCTTTCAACGGCTCTTCAGAAGCAGCGTAAATACGCGATAACCCAAGTTCTACCGTGAAACTTCAAGGAGAATTGTCCCGGTGAAAGTACTTACAGTTTAAGTCGTGCTTTGAGTGGTGATTTTAAGAGTTGATGAAACTAAAGGTGTAACGTAAAGCAGCGCTTGATCAATAAAGGTTGCCTATAATTTTTTTTATCATTCAACTTTTTTCCTTTCTTTTCCTTAATTTTTTTTTAAATCTTTGCATTTATTCTAACCCAGCAGCGCCGTGGCAGGAGGTTAAAGGCAAAGGGAAGCAGCGTGGGAAGAATATTTTTAGTGGATGTCCGCGTTTGGCTCCGGGTTTCACTCTGCATTTTGCCCAGAGAAGAACAGGAGTAATTAGCCTGATGAGGATAAACAATCATGGCAGTTGTCTGGCTCTAAACAACATTACATCACATCTATTTTGGGTTGGGTTCCAGCATAATTGCAGCTTCTTCTAGGCTATTGCTGGACAGTTTTTCCGGGCTCATTATACACTCTTGGCATATAGTGTGCTGATTAACTCTTAAATCAAAGCCTCACTAGAGTTACTGCTGAATACCCATTTGTTTCTAAATAATAGTGCCTGGTACGCCTTCCCATTGTTGGTCTTTATACCATCCACTTTTTCTCTGCATTGCATTTCTTGGCATCCCCAAAGCCCAACATTCTTTTTCTCCCTCTAATTATTCCCTTTTGCAGGACCGCATCAGCACTTTTTCCTTCATTCAAATGTCACCACCTGTCCTCTGTACAAATACGTCTGCAAAGCAAACTCTAATCCTTGTCTGTGTCTGCAGGTATACGGCAGTAGTGATGCCCGTCTTGTACAACACCACTCATCGCTCCAGAAAAAGAGTGTTTGTCATGATTGCTACCGTGTGGGTCTTGGCCTTCGCGGTGTCCTGCCCCCTGTTGTTTGGATTCAACACCACAGGTCAGCTCAGCAACATTTCGACTTTGGCTTGTTTTCTGGTTAACGTTAATTACGTAATTTAGAATTAAAGTTTAGTGTTCTTAGCATTTAGGATGGCCGTGGCGAGTAACTCAAGTGCTGTAAACATTTCATGTGTCGTCTGAGTTTTGTCAAGTCTGTGAAAGTAACAGCAAATGATATTAATGGCATTAAGAGCTGAAGCATGTCGAATCTGAAGGATGTGGGCAGATCAGGGAAGCAGAGTCTAATGCAGTATTCCTGTCATGTTGTGAGGATGTAATCACAGAGAAAATGACCATTCATGTCACACATTTGCAGCGTTTTCACAGAGTTTGAGATTTTGTGCAATTTCTGACAGCTACAATATTTCCTGTTAAAAAATAAGTAAATTTATAAACCAACAAGTGGAAGATTCACTGCAATGCCACAACTGCTGCTGTTGGTTATTAATAAAACCCAGCGTTACAGCTTTTCTCATTTGGATGTTGTTACTTGCACAAGTAAGAGCGTTTACCATCAACAGATGGTGAATCTGCTCAGATGAACATTTTACAGGTGTAGAAGCCTGACTAAGGAGAAGAAGAGCGAGGGAGGATTGTAGTGTAGCAAGGAGATTACAACAGGAGGGAGGTGCAGAGGGTGGATGCAGTGTTGATGGTGGGTTTTCTCCTGTTACAGTGCAACGGGAGCATTAGGTGAGGTTGATAAGTATGCATGACCAAAAGACACAGCAGGATGTGCAGTGATTCCTGTACTGTGCACAGTAGGGCTATTTTTTATTTTGCATGTGTTTTTATACAGATACTTTTCTATGCTGTTCTGTATTTATTCTAACAGCGTTTTACTCTATTGTGGGATCAGTGCAGGAACAAAAATCCCCTCATTCTTGTCTGCAAGTAGAACATAAAATCTTGAACTCAGCATCTGAAGTATTCAGCTCATCCAAGTATCCACTTTCATACACAATCGTGGTCAGAAAACCTATAGTTTTATACTCGAGGCATTCACTGTCAGTGAAACCAGGTAGGACAGAGAGTCTTTTGCTTTTTAACACTACATCATTTTTGATTTGGGTTGCTTATTGCTTGTTTACAAATGTGTTGTAGCGTGGCATTACATCTGCTACAGCCCTGCCTCTGAAATAGACAAGCTTATATTGAGCAAACAAAGAGAGCATTCACACAATGAATTTCAGAGCATAAAACAGCTATCCGCTCAAGGAACATGGAGCCAAACACTGTCATGAGGCCAAAAATGGCTCCACTGTTATGTCCTTTGGAGTGAATGATGATTATAGTTCAAAATGCTTTCCCCTGAGAAGATGCAGAGATGGCACGTTAGCAAGTTTGTTGGCTTGTCCAGAATAAATTGTGGACTTTTTCCTGATATTTGCAAAAGTGGTTCTGTTTACCTTTGTGCACTCAACACTGGATTTTCACATAGAGCCTTCTTTATTGTCAAAACTTTAAATCATCAGCCCCCAAATTTCTATCTGCCTGTTGGATAGACAGTTGTTTTTATGCTGAGCCTTATTTGTCACTCATGTGCTTGTGTGCATTTCTGTCTGCCCCTGATTAGGTCATAGATGCCTTTAAATTTCATATTTTTACTTCTTCCAGTTAAAATTACACTTACAATAAATTGCCGCTTGCTATTTTCCTCATTTTAAAATGTTGCTATTAAAGCATTAATTAGACATGTTCTAAATTACTATAAGCACTCATTAACCCCGATCATGCCTGGGTGCTCACTGACACACTCACTTGCTTCTTCATTAGTTACACATTGCTAGTACTGGGTTGGTTCCTCCTTCTGCCTTCAGAAGTGCTTTAAGTCATCATGGCACAGATTCAGATTCGGCATCACATCCATGATGTCAAACTCCTGTTCGAGCAAATCCCAAAGGTGCTCTACTGGAGAGATTGAGATCTGGTGAATGTGGAGTACATATGAATCGATATTTGGTAAAATAAATAAATAAATAAAAATGGGACAAGAATATTACACCACCATTGTTTGGATGCTTTCAGGTGGTTGAAACTCATCAGAGCAGGCAACATTTTTCAAATCTTCTGCTGTTCAATTTTGGTGACCCGATGTGAATTGTCGTCTCAAGGCGCTTTATATTGTGTGGTAGACCCTACAACAATACAACAGAGAAAACCCTAACAATCATATGACCCCCTGTGAGTAAGTGCTTTGGCAACAGAGGGAAGGAAAAACTCCCTTTTAACAGGATGACACCTCCAGCACAGCAGGTTCAGGGAGGGGCGGCCATCTGCCGCAGTTATATGAGCAATTATTTGAGTTACTGTTGCCTTGCTATCAACTCAAAGCAGTCTGGCCATTCTCCTCTGACCTCTGGGATAAACAAGGCATTTTCACCCTGAGAACTGCAGCTCACTGATATTTTCTCTTTTTCGGCCCATTCTCAGGAAACCCTAGAGATGGTAGTACACTAGCACAGCAGATCAGCACTTTCTGCAATACCACGCCACAATCAAAGTCACTGAAATCACTTTCTTATTTCAACACTTTCTTCTCTACTTCAAAGATTGCACTTGATTGATTGAATCATTTATGTCCATTAAACCTCCTCTTAATACACTGTTTCATTGGAGGCCTTTTTTGTATCTTTGGTAAGTGGCTGTTTTATATATTTAATACTTGTTTATTTATCCCTGTCTTCTTTGCTTTTGATCCTTTTAGATTTTTGTATTGATTTATTCATGATCCGTGCTCCTTTTATGGTTGGTTTTTATTTTTGTTCTTTTGTTGTTTTTAATTATTGTAGGAAGTCCTTCAAAGAAAAAACTTTGCAACTTTGTTTGCTCTGTCACACATTTTTCTAGTTAACAAGAAAAGTAAAGCAAATATTTCTTTTGTCCTTTCAAAATATTGTTTGCATTGCAGTCTGATTGGATGAGGTTACGTCAAGTGGAAAACAGATGCTTGTTTATTGTTAAAAATCATTTGTGTTTTCCAACACTGAAGATGTGCTGTAAAGCCAAATCACATATAGTTTGAAGCTAAATAACGAAATATGAACAATGTCACCAGCAGCTATTTTAATTTCAATAGCCAGCAGCAACACAGATGCATGAGTGAACACACACAATTAAGACCATTAGTGAAACACAATGTAAAGCAAATCACAGACGTGCAAGCACTAAGTTTAGTCTACCTATAGCCAGAGTGAAACAACGGCTGTTTATTGCAGGAATCTGACCACTCAGGGGCGGAGACCGGGGTGGGGTGGGGGGGGGTCCTGTTAGGTCTGAAATCCTTCGTCTTTCTTTTGAAGTAATCGACTGACACGGATCAGCTCAAACAGACAAATCTGTTTTGTTCCCAAACAAAAAAGAAATAATCAGTACTCTGAGTCTAGCAGCTGAAGGTAGTTTGGAGAGTGGCACCAAATAGATTGTATCTATCCATCCTTCATCCCACTCTCTGTGTGACATGATTTTGGATGAGGAATTTGTCAGCCTTTATTATATGAAGTGGTCTCTTATCCTGAATTTATTGCTCAGTTCTTGTCAGATCAGTTATGTCTCTATCGTGCAGTGATCTCTGTTGGGGTATAGCATGTGTTCGATATATAGGCATTATATGAAAAGAGGACAAACGATCAAGGCTATTTTCAAGATTGACAGCATACTCTGGGGTCAGAGAGCCAGCTTTAAATGATGATGTTTGTCTCTTTTATTATCCTATAATTTTAAGGCTGTTTTCCATAATGATATTTTCCTTTTATTGCAGACGACCCTTTGGTGTGCTCCATCTCCAACCCTGACTTTGTGATCTACTCTTCTGTGGTGTCCTTCTATTTGCCGTTTATTGTCACTCTGCTGGTTTACATCCGCATCTACATCTTCCTCAGGATGAGGCGGAAGAGGATCACTTTTGGACAGGCCAGTGGGAAGGTGCAGCCAGGCTCCACCCCACCGTCTGTGGTGAGTCGGTTTCCATTATTAGTTTTTTTAGTGGTGCACGGTATAGTAAAAGATGCTTTATGAGATAGTTAGTTTAACAATAATTATCTATTGATTCTAAAAATCTATTTAGAGGAGCAGCTTTGGGGGTCATCATGAAGAAGTTTTTGACCTTGTCATAAAAAGCCACAAAATCTTCCAAACATTTATGAATAACAATAAGATTCACTTGATTACTTACACTGAGATTGCCTTGACTCTTTTATAATGAGCTCATGATGTTTAGAACTGTAGATGTGCTGTTATAATGATTTAATAATCATCTGACCAGGGTGTGATTTGCCAATGGGGTTGTGAGGGATTCCGCTTCTCTGGTCTACGTGTTCCTGCTTCCACAAAATCATTTAATTATTCTATAAATGTCACATTAAAGAACAGATATTCTGACAGACGTCAGAGTATAAAGGGGCCACGGTGGTGCCCGAATTATTTTTGCTGAGGGCAAAATAAACACATCATCCTTTCTTTTTATTTTTCTTTCATATATCAAACCTAAGATGTCAAAAATAATAACTGGGCAGCTAGACCAGTTATTATACTATTATAACACCTTTCACATTCACTGTGCTCCATTTCTGAAAAACTGTTATTTAGCTCCTGATTTATTGTAAGTGTATTTTCCTCACAGCAAATTCATCTTTCTCAGATTCTGTCTCACTCACTTATTTGCATTCACCAATTTTATGCACTGATAATGAATTACAACTCACCTTTATTTTGGACCCTTTTACAATTAGATAGATTCCCGGTGTGCACAGGGGGGGAAAAAACTCTATTAGACTCTAATAATTGTTTAATTTTAGAGTACAAAATGTAGACAAAGTGATCAACAAGAAAACCGCTGCCAGAAATACTGTAAAAGTGCCCGGGAAAAGGTGTCTTCTTCTGATATGCTGAATATTATATTATGATATGCTGAATATATTAAAAAAATCTGAATGAAAAAGTAAATAAACAAAAACAAAAAAAATGCATAATTATTTGTTGACAGTCAGAAAAAAGGTTTTCACTGGACTCCCTGAAGTGCTGTAAAAATCCAAGTACTTCAATGATTCAGTAGTTTGTGAAACCACCTTTAGTAGCAATAACTTGAGGTGTTGCTTTTCTCTATGACTGTCACGGAGGTGGAACGGACTCAGGCGCAGACTGAGAAAGCACGGTTCAACAATACTTTATTAATCACACTGGTGCGCTATGTACACTGGGGAAACACACTTCTTCGCACTTGCTCCGCTCCTTGTCCAAACAATCTCCACACAAGCTGCCCACTCACACTCACGGGGTCCAGGGGTCACAAAAGGGCTGATCCAGGTAAACCTATTAACACAGACGAGGGTAAGTCGAAGGCAAGCACGGGAACAACAGAATCGCAATGAAGCCAGGCAATACTAACGAGAGTTACTCAATATTCCAGCAACGAGTAGCTCAGAGCCCCTGACCTAAGAAGAGCTGCAAATCACCGGAGATCAGCTGCAGGTGCGTGGGCCAAGGGCGAGAGCCCAATCAGAGCTCCGCCCACGCAGACAGGTAGGAGAGAGAGAGAGAGAGCAAGGCGAGGGAAGCAGAGAGAGTAAAACAACAAACACTTGTGGCCACACTGGGCTGGCCGGGGAGGCACAGGGACCATGACAATGCTTTTATCAGTCTCTTGTGTCATTGTCAAGGAGTTTTGGCCCATTCTGCCTTACGATGTTGCTCCACTTCATTTCCAGACATTCATTTCTTTACAGCTCTCTTAAGGTCCCACCACTGCATTTCAATCAGGTTGAGGTCTGGATTTTGACTCTGCAATTACAACACTTTGATTCTTCTTTTTCAGCCACTCTGTTGTGGGTTTGCTCCTGTGCTTGGGATCATTGTCCTGCTGCACAGCTGTTAGACAGATGCCCTCACATTTGACTCTAGAATACTTTGGTATACAGAGGAGCTCATAGATGACTCAATGATTGTAAGGTGCCCTGGTCTGTGTCTGCAAAACAAGACAAATCATCGTCCCGCCACCACCGTGCTTGACAGTTGGCGTATGGTGGTTTTTTTCACCAAATTTGGCACTTTGCATTATGACCCAACATCTCCAATTTGGCGTCATCTATCCAAAGGAGATCGCTCCAGATGTTTTGTGGTTTGTTTAGATGCAAATTTGCAAAGCTAAGCTCTGCCGCGTGTTCTTTTTGAAGACTTTTTCCTGGCAATTCTTCCAAACAACCCATACCGGTTTAGTCATTTTCTAATTGCACTGTGATGACCTTTAAGGTTTAATAAGCTAACTGAGGCCTATAGAGCCTGACATGTTGGTCTTGAGCTTGAATGGGAAATATGGTTGGATGTCCACTCCTAGGAAGATTGTAAGATCATGTTTTCACCACACCATCAGCTTATCACTACCCCTGCTTTTATAGAGGAACACTTTAATCAAGTGCATTTGATTAGCATCACCTGGCTGCTGCTTAATTTCTATAAAGACAGTGAGGGTCTATTTAGTTTTTCACAGGACTGCAAATAGACATCATTGTTGACACATGTGGACATTTCCATGTTTTGTTGCATAGCAAAACCAGCTGAGAATTAATAAGAAGTTAAAGTAACTTCAGTGAAAATGTTTTACTTTGATTAATGTGCGCTGATGGGGTCATGTGACCTTTATTCAAGTAAAATTGGATGGATGGATGGATGGATGGATCTGACAAACAAAGCAAGCTTAAGTTATATTTTAGTCCTCATAATAATAATGTCGGCACAAGGGTCACATTGTTCTTTAATCTCTATTATGAGACAATTTCTTTCTCTCAACAAGCTGTCAGTTTTTCAATCGTGTCCCAGTTACATCTATCATGCAGATGATGGATGTCAATAACCACAGGCAAGGATACATTAGGTCACGTTTAATACATCTGCACCCTATTATTAAAATATGGTCTATAAAAAGACAAGTCAACCCAGTGACTTGAATAGCTTTGCCACACCTAGAAGCTTCCTGAGTATTCTGGCTGTGTTCATTGCACCCTTTGTTTCCCTTTGTTCCCTCCGTTTTTACACTAGATAACAGTGCAGTCCCATTTTGGAATCTCATCCAGGAGTGGAGGCCTCCAGCTGTAAGATGCCAGCTCTGCAGGGGTTCAGGTTGAGAGAACTACGGTGGAATGATGTTTTTAAACAAGATAATAGGACTCTTACTGAGTCAAGAGAATAAACGTTTCCTATGAAGGAGGAGTATGTCTTTTTTGTGTGTTTCAAAGGCACCTATCTCTATTTTCGCAGCAAGCTTTAATTGGACTGCACAGCGTTCGGCTCGGGAGGGAGTGACTGAAGGCACAACAGGCGTAAATCCTAATTCTTTTGATTTTTAGTCCGCGTCGGGGACGCTCAATGAGAATTGGTTGAATTTTAATGAAAGCATTCTGGAGATGAAAAGAGATGGATCAATGAGTTTGAAGTGAACAGCACAAATATGTTCCACTTGTGGACTGATGGGGTTGAGGTGACGGGGTTTTGTTCATTTCTCTGGAAACCATTTTCTCTGTTGAACTTTCCTCTGATCCCCGTAGGAGACCTGTCTGCAAGAAGAGACTCCAAAGGCGAAGCACGACTTGTCACCTATAAGGATTAAAGTGGTGGGTGTTATGTTAAACCAGATTTTATTTTTTTCTATTGCTCTACTTTTGTTTTTTAACTTATATATCACTGTTTAATGCTTAGGTAACTTATATTGACTGTGTTGGAGTTTTGTAATGTGGTTGCATGAATTTTAGCTTTTCATCTCGGTGTCTCTATGACGTATTCAGATAAATTCGATTTTTTTTCTCATTTGGCTGTGTGGTCGCAGCCTGGGGGGGTCACAGAAGGAGCCAGGAATTGTGATTGTGAAGCGTGGCTCAGCAAAGACTGCGTGAGATGCACTTGCAAAATTCAGCACCTGCAAAATTCACACAGCATTCAACGGCAGAGGATTCATATCAGCAACGAAATAAAAAAGCGCGATGGGCTGAGAATATCATGCAAATTCATGTTTGTGGTCTTACTGCAAATTGTACAGTGCTTAAAAACGTGTTATTGCTGGAGAGGGAAAATTGAGATTGAATTTGTCACAGGTTTGGAAAGTTAAAGTAATTGCTGGCACAAGAGATAAATGAAACAGCTCCTAAAATGTAGCAGGATTTCCTGGCGTGTGCTGAATGTCAACTATTGAACTTGGAGTCGGGCACACTTTTAGTCCATCTGAAGAGCCCTTCAGATATGTATTGACCATAACTTTACATTTTTCTGAGTCTTATTTGCCACTTTGTTGGCTTAGCAGAGCAGCCCAGCTCTCAGCTCCACATATTTTCCGCATGAGGTTAAGGAGGATAAGCTAAAGGCAATTTCTCAATAGATATTACGAGGGGTGAGGGGAAATAGAAGGTAGAGCAGTGAAGTGTGATGACTTAATTTAAACATTAAAACCGGAATAATGTTGTTTTCAATACTCTGGGGTGGCAACACAAGCTGAAAACACAAAATTGGCACATAGTCACCTTAGTCAAGACAGGTGAAGCAAACAAATAGATATTTAGGCATTCAGCAGGCACACGGAAACGTTTAAACTTGTATTTCAATTCAGTTTGATTTATATAGCACCAAATCCCAACAGCAGTCACCCCAAAGCACTGTATATTGTAAGATAAAGACCCTACAAGAGAAAGCCATTCAATAAATTAGAGCAATCACTTGGTGACAGTGGGAAGGAAAACTGCCTTTAAACAGGAAGAAATCTCTGGCCTATCCAGGCTCAGGGAGGGGCAGCCATCTGCTGCTTGGGGGTGTTTATTGTGGATCTTTAACCTCTGTTTTGGTTTTTACCCTCTACAGAGGAAAATGTCTTTTTTTAATCCTTTTTTAAACCAGGTAGTGAAACTTTTGTGATGAAAAATCTCCTTTACAACAGTGTCCTAGAATGAGATAAGAAGTATTAATATATATCTCAATGGCAGGACAAACCAGGCCCTCTTGCTGTCTGGCTACAGTGCTAACCACTGAGCCTTCATCCTGCCTAGCTGGTTTTGTTTCATCTGTCTCTGTTGCAAATAAATGGTTGAATATGTTCACCAGATGGAAACTTTGTCTGCCAGCTGATGCTCAGATACTAGTGGCTCTGTGGTGCAGTGGTTAGCACATTTGCCTTACATGTAAAATATCCCCAGCTTGATCCTGGGAGAAGACACAAACCCAGCATCAGGGTCATACTGCACTCTGGCAGCTGGTCCCAAGTACAGATAAATGGGAGGGTTGTGTCGGGGAGTGCATCTGGCATAAAATCTGTAGATCCATCTGCTGAGGTGACCGCTTGTTTTTATTCCATTTTATATGATTTTGGTTTGTCTCTGATCTCCTACATGCGTCTTTACTGGTCTTGAATGTACCGCAGCGTGCCCTCCTATCTGTGAACACACTATTAGGATGTCTGGTTATTTACTGTTACTATTCTGCTGTGGAATTGTTCAAATTGTTCAAAATTTAGGAATCGTTGTGGCCATAATAAGATAAATTAATTATTGTTTTATTTAGCAAAGTTTCCATCACACAATTAAATCCAAATTTGTAAAAAGCACAGAGTTAATAAATGTCTTTTCTCAATTCCCTGGTGCCAGTCACACAATAAAACATCACATAATCTAAAATACACCTTGCTAATATTGTCATGGACTCCTTTTTGCCTTTAAAGCTTCCTTAATTAATAGTGGAATAGACTCAATGAGGTGCTGAAAACACATCCATGAAACAAATGTCCAGTTTCACCAGGAACTGTTACACAAAGTAACTTTAATCACCCGCGATGCTCACTTTGAAGTTCAGCAGGTTTGTTTTGGCCATGTCTCCATCCTCTAAAGCAGTTGTAGTCATGTGACTGGCTGATTCAATATTTACATTAAGGAGCAGTTCAGCTGTTTCGGTGTCCCTGAAAAAGGGACCGGTGACAGTATGTAAACCCCTTGAAAAATCACATCAGTTTGTCTGTTGGAAGCATTGGTGTGGAAGCACTTGAAAAATTAATTTCAGGCTCGAAACTGTTGTCCTGATACGTCCAGCACACCAACCCAGCATTAAGCCTTTATTGATTTCAAGCTGTCAATAACTGTGTCGTGTCTCGTGTCAGCAGAGTGAAGAACCCTCGGGTCCTTCCAAGCCTAACCTGCTCTCAGGATGCCTGTGGGGCAAACGCCCAAAGACTGGGCCGGTGGAGAACTCAGTGCTGCCCCCGGTGGACATGCAGAACTACTGTAGCATCAGCCATGCCTCGTGTGGCCGCACCGAGATGGATGTAGAGGAGGAGCGGGGGGAACGGGACCCCGACGAGAACAGCCAGATCCAACGTCCTCCTGTCAGGATGAGCTGTGAGGTGAAAGATCTGTCCAACGGGCAGACGCACACATCACTGCGGCCGATGTCTCACATCAGCAATCCCCGATTCAGGAGCATGCACGCGAGGGAGAAAAAAGCCACTCAGATGCTGGCCATTGTGCTCGGTGAGTGGAGACTGAGATAAGCTGAGGAAATGAAAGTGTAAATGTCACAGTAACACACTCTATAACACAGGCAGCTTTTAGAGAGGCGATATATGACCGAGTTGCTTATTCTGCTTCGACTTCTTTCACATTTGTAGGATTAACTCTTCTGCCACATATACCCACGACAGTACCAACACGTTTTTTTCTCACTGTGTGCATTTCCTGCATATTTTTCTTATCTATACTACAATAAATCAAGCTGAAATGTCAGGCCTCGGGTTCACTGTGTCGGCCCAGACAACGCACACACTGTAGCTCCTGACACAGCTTTCACACGCTCCAATTATCAGCCAGGTTGCTTATTTAGGCCTGGTCCAGTTAGCTCTGACACAGCATAGATCTCACTGACAAAATGTAATCAGAGGTGCCCGATTACATTACACTGATGTCAGTGAAAGCCAGTGGCGCATGCACAGAAGACAATCCCAGCCTTGCTTTTTCATCCAAACTGACCACAACTTTACCGCAATGTCAAGACACCAATTATAGCGCTTGAATTTAATGATTGCTCAAGCTACAATGCAGCATTTACAGTCTTGTTTATACACAATAAAATGTATCCTGATGGCCGCTGATGGGTAAGACTTCAATATGACTACCGCACAAACCACAGGTTAAAACTGGTCTAATTGGCCCATTAAAAGTGTCCTCATAGGTCTGCTCACTAGCAACAGGGCAATAGTGGAAGATTTATCCATGTCTGTATTTATCTGCAGGTGGTAAACTATGTAGTTAGACACTGTAACATTTGAAGCTTACGTTAGAGCAGACAAAAGTAGGGCTTAATCCGTTCTTTATTTTATTTTATTCTTCTTTTTTTTTCAAAACTGTCAGAGAAACACTACTTTGTGTTCACACCAAACATGAAGGGACACTTTAATGCAGCTTAACTGCATAGAAAGTGCAAATGGACTGGGTTTTATATTCCACTTTTTCATTTAATGACAAATCAAAGCACTTTAGACTGCACGCCACATTTATGCAGCTCATATCTATGGCCAACATGCATATCTTTGGACTTTGGGAGGAAGCTGGAGTACCTGGAGGAAACCAACCGAGGCACATGGAGAATATGCAAACTCCACATAGAAAGGCCCCGGGTGATGAGGGCGTTAAAGCAAGGACCTTGTTGCTGCGAGGTAGTGGTGCTAACCGCCACCGTGCCCACCCATCTGTGCAAAGAGGGAAATAAATTTAAATTGTTATCGTAAATCTGCGTCACAAAGCGTAACCTCGCTTTGTGTTTGTTGTGAACAAACCATTACTGTTCCTGCAGATGCAGGTTTCAACCCAGTGTAGTTATTATAGGGTTGTTAAGAAGGCTTTGGTAGATAACATTTCATTTCATTCATTTCATTCATTTATTTGTTCATTTTCAGGCACAACAACTGTTTGAGGGAGGTTTTAGCCAGCATGTGCTGTGACCATGATTAACACGAATTCTGTTTTCTTTCTCTCCTTTTCTCTTCCTTTTTATTTTAAATGTTATTACTATACCCACCACTCTGTCCGGCGTACACCTTCAATTCCGTTTTGTCCTTTCTCCATACCTCTCTGCTGTCTGCCCGCTCCAGGGGTGTTTCTCATCTGCTGGCTGCCTTTCTTTGTGACTCACATTCTGAACACTCACTGCAGGACATGCTACGTGCCTCCTGAACTTTACAGTGCTTTCACCTGGCTCGGGTATGTCAACAGCGCCCTCAACCCTGTTATCTACACCACCTTCAACATCGAGTTCAGACGGGCCTTCATCAAGATCCTCAGCTGCTGAGGAAGGAGCCACGTCAGGAAATTTAAATGGAAATGAGGCTGCGCACCCGCGCTACAAGTCCGGCGCGGAGCATTTAGTAAACAGTGGCCAGAGAGGTGCATGCTTTGTGTGCTGCATAAGTTACACAGCGGCACCAAGGTGAAGCACAGAAATGGACAAACACTGCAGGGTACAATAAATGCAAATACAGATGGAAGTTTACTTTTCGGACTCCGACGAGGGCTAAAGCTTTCATTTCTCGACATGGCTGGGATTGTATTTGAACAGTATGACTCCTCAAATGACACTTAAACATGCATACAGTCTTATTTATAGCACAAGCTTTGGGCTTTCTTGTGGATGTGGGTTGTGCATTATGTGTACTGCTCATTGGCACGCTTCATCCATTCAGTACTTTCAGATTGATGGAAGTGTGAGAGACTGAAAAACTGACTGTAGAGCTGCAGGCCGCTTCGTTCAGAAGCCTGCTGCTAACGTAATGTGTTGACTAATTGATGGTACTCGTGTGCTCCGCTCACGCTCTTTCAATTCGATGTAGCTGTGAAGGCTCTGGGGTAAAAAAAAAAAAAAAAAGGATCCTTAAAGCTGAAAAATTGATCGCAAAGATGCAGGCCTCAGTTGTCTGGGGGCAAATGCCACCGCACTGTGTGGACTAACTCCTCTCAGCTCTCTGTCATCACGCCGGTCCTTGAAGATTGTCCTGGTCTGGAGACATTGTGCTCAGTGTGGATTCATCCATTCATTAGAAATGTGTGATGTTTTAATGTGATGCAGAGTGGAGACATTCAGTTTTTTTGTTTGTTTGTTTGTTTGTTTTTTAAAGCGACTGTCTATTTATCCGCAACCCTCCCTATGACTTCATCAGAGCTGCCTGCTTGGCTGCTCTGATTGGCTGCGCAACTGAATATTTACTGCATTATGTTGTCAATAAAATTAAAAAAAAATAGATGAAACATTTTTGAGGCTCATGTATGCGTGCATACATCTAAATGTTACTTGTCATGAAAGATGCCATTAGAGTTTGGTGCATAAAAGAGTTCTGCAGAGGACCGTGGAGGAGCCAAGCTGAGTGACCATGATACTTTGAAGATTTAAGAAACAGAGAGAGGATGAGTCTGAGGAGCAAAACAGAGATAAGGGATGATGAAGGGGGGGCTGAGTGGGAATGAGTGAAGCCAAAAATGAAAGAAATGAAGTGAGAGAACAGGGATCAAAGATGACTGTAGGAGGAGGAATAGAGGGGAGAAAAAGAAGATGGATGGAAAGCTGCAGGAAGGAGAAGGGGGTCGGTGTTTCTCAGCCCACATCTCAGGCTCTCTCTACTCCTCTGACAGGCATAAACACCTGCTCCCCTGACGCTTTGTGCCATCGAGTCGTTCCGCTGAAACCGGTTATGATGATGACGCACAAGGTGTGTAAACGGGCGCGTGAGTGTGTGTGCATGTTTTTATTTATGGATGTACGCTGGGACATGAGCGGAACATACAGTTTGTAATCATAATGCAAACATCAATAGCTCGTGGCATTCCTTCCTTCTGTTAAAAAAGTACATAATTTGGTGCTGAGACATTTGTTGAGCTGTTGTCAGGATTTAAAACAGGCTGTGATTCCTCTGTGATCAGATGAGGGATTTGCTCTTCTGTTCTTTAATTGAATTTGAATTTAATTAAAGGTTATGCTGTAAAGGCTGCCCAGCTGCGTGCATGTACCTCCAGATTATTCCTTGTAATTCAGTGACAATTAACAAAAAACAGACTTCTGCAAATAAACCTAAAGCCCCAAAGGCCTGACGCTACTCTAGAGGCTTAACGTTCATTACATGTAACAATGTGAAACTCCTGGAGGGATGAAATATATTAAGCTAATGGGTTTTCATCTTTATCTGTAGTGATGCTAAAAATATTGATGTTGTCCCTTAAAATGCAGCCAGAGGAAAGGTTACAGGGTCACAGAAAACAAGAGTCTACCACTTTGGGGTATTGTACGTGCTCATCCAATTTCATGGTAATCTGATTTTACTTTGAAAGATGTCGGTGTGAGCTGACTTTTTTTTCCCTGAGGTCAAAGTAAGCTCATGAAGAGCTCACTGAGTATCTACAATTATGTGGAGGATCCAGATGCTCTAATTAGAATATTTCTGCCAAAAAACCCCGCCAAATTCTAAACATTAAAAGAAAATTTGTAATTTGTTACAAATGTTCTCAATAATTAGGAAAAAATTGCTTTTTTAGTCCCAGGAAACAACTTGATATTAAATTATTTAAAAAATAGACCAGTAAAATATTTTTTATTTTATATACCATACAGAGAATAAAAGATGGAAATAACCAGGATGATGTCACCCATTGGTTAGTGAAGACGATTATGAAGCATGGTGATCATTCAGTTAGCATTAGCTAAGAAGTTAGCTAAAAATATCACAAGCCAACCAACATGAGTAACGCTAACAGCAAACATAATCTAATAAGATATTTATTATTTTGAAGAAATTAATAAAGAAAGCACTGAAAATGCTTACCAGATTAGTGGGGAAAGACCTAGATTATCGAATCATGTGGCCGCCTGCACATGCTGAACTAGCTTTTATAAAAACAAACCCAGCTTCTAAAGTGACACTCATAAAGATTTGGCTAATAGTAATATTACCATCAACAACATAAACTATTGTTTTAACAGTCAGGCAGTTGCTGCTCCCATCACTCTGTAATGTGATTTTATGTGAATGGCATCAGTGTGGAATAGTAGGACCCAGTGAGAGTAGTTGACTAAGCATTCGGAGGTCTCCTGACTCCAAAGCACTCTCAGCATTATTTCAGACTGATCATCTGTCAAAAAGTGCAGAGTAAAGTCTGTAAATATGGATTCTAAGTGCTAGACTTACTGACAAACACGATGCATTTCCTGTGAACTCCTGTGAATAAAACTCGATGTAAAGTGAAGCTCCAAAGATGGAAATGTTTGCATTAGTAGTAACTTCATGCAGCCACATCTGTAATACTGCAAATGTTGCTGTGCTTTGGCTCAATTGCTCTGTGTGGTTTTATTTATCAATAGTTAGTGATTGTTTTATTTATTTAAATGAAATAAAAGTGAGAGAGAGAAAGAGAGAGAGAGAGAGAGAGATGGCTACTTGAAGTGCTGACAGCGTTCAAAGTCCTCGCTGCTGCTTTCGTTCTGGATCGTGTGAGCTGCCTCGTGGAGCCTTTACTTAATTCGTATACTTCACGGTGAGCACTGAACCAGCCTGGTGAAGCTCCACACCATCTAATGTAAAGACTTCTCTGTCAGCTTTCTTTGTAGTTTTCCTTTAAGATTAACCCCAAAAAACTGGCACTGCAGAGGGCAAAGAGAGGTGGAGGAAATGGAGCAAAGCCATAGTGGAATCAATCTCATCAAAGATGAGAGATTTCACGGTAGATTTGGGTAATATCTTAAACTGCATTTACATTTTTGGCAAGAAGGAAAGGAAAAAGCAGGCAGTGCTAATTGACAAAACAGAAAAGTAATATAGAGACAGTCTTGTGGAGCAAAAACACTTGCAAAAAGTTTTTTTTCTTTTTTGTAATTATGCAAAAATTTTAACTAAATGTCCCGACTGAATGAACAGCCAGCAAATATGCACGTCTCCTCAGAGTCCTGCTGCAAGTGTGGAAAAACAGCAGTTCCACCCTAGACCTGTTATGCAAACTAACTGTTACTGGGTTCACTCTCCACTTCATGCTGCATGCGCAAACATGATCCCTGTATGTATGCTTCACAGCTGCATGCATAATTATGCCTGGGTGGACACATACAGGGGTTTTGGGGAGTTTTGAATGTCTTTGAAAGCACTAACCAGTGCTCGATTTCTTTCTGTCTGCATGCATTTATGTGATGCACACGACAGAACATAAGTGAGTTGGGAGGGCCACAGATGAAGGAGCCATCCATAAGTAAAAGACGGAGGAAGAGTTGAGCTGCGCTGCTCATGAAAAGATGAATGCTGTGCAGCTTTTGGCATGTTTATCAGTAAGTCTCAGAGGGAAGAGGATGCTTGCTTGATTGATGGCTGCTCAGTTTCTAATTACTCTGACGTGGTTGGACTCCTGTTAATCCTGTCAAAACTCCAAATCTGACTCTCAATACTGCCTGCTGCATTGCCACTGAGGAGGTGAAAGGACATAAATAAGTTGATGCCTTCGGTTGCTTTACTAACAGAAAGACTCTTCCTGCTCCTTCCTCCTCTCCTAATGGATTTGAGAGGCTTTGTGCATTTCTGTGGGCGTGTAAATGGATGTGATCGGCAGTTGCCGCATTTAACAGTGGCTAATGATGATGGATAAAGATGCTGATTACAGTGGCTACACGTCTTGGGTCTGTCCCTGTCTTCTTTCACCACAGCCTCTGAGGTTTTTTTCCTCACACCAGTGTGTCAAAGCGGCATGATAATTATCCTCCCCTCACTGTCTCTCCATGTCAGTTGAATGCTGCCTTTACTGTTAATTTGACACCATTTTGAGGTTAAGGAGTCGTGTGTGATGAGGAAATGAGTTCTGTTTCTCTGTTTGACTAGTCAAGATGTAATAACGCAGTGGTTTTTCAGCTCCTTTTGATTAGGCCATACCATTTCACAATCCCTTTAGTGACACACTTACACCTGAAAAAAGGGCACATTACAAGGGCTCAACTGAAGTCTGGGCACTTTCTACAAGGGTAAAGGAGGTGTTTGACATAATTTATGCTCACTAAAAGTTCATTTGCTGGGTCTCTCATCACTGGGAAATCAGGTGCAGGGATTTATTCATACACGGCAACATACGAGACAAAAGCAGCTTGAGTCACTATTTGGTATGACCACTTTTATTCTTCAACACAGTGTGAACTCTCTAAGGCAGCTTTCTTTTAATTTCCTGAAGTAATCTTCAGAAAAGCTTCTCCAGGCTTCTTGAAGGACATTCAAAGCTCTTCTTTGCATGCTGGCTGTCTTTTGTTCTGTTCTCTGTAAAGATGATTCCACACGGCTTCAATAATGTTGAGGTTCAGGCTCCGGGGATGCCAGTCCTTGACTGATAGTGCTCCATTGTGTGTTTTTCGATCCAGGTATGCTTTTACTGTACTGACAGTGTTTTTTTTGTTCTCAGTTGTCCTTGTCCTTTTTCTTTTGTTCTCCATTTGTTCACTTTCCTCAAATCAAAATAAGGACACACTACACATCATGTCAAGATATGCCAAGTTTTCAGCTAATATATTTTTGGAAATCATCTTTTTTATCCAAAAATACCATTATATGTCTGTGAAACTGTGTTATCTTTGGCATTTTTGTAGATTCAAGTAAAGAAATGGGAACCAATTAATAATTTTTGTGACAGGCTGCTTGTAATAAAGCGCCTATTGTTATGTGGAGACACACCACTGACTTTTTGTCCTTGTTAAGTGGCTAAACAAATAAACAAATAAACAAAAAAACATTCCTTTAGGTAAAGGTCGGGATTGAAAACAAGCAAAAAAAAAAAAAGTAGCCAGTGTCCAACAGAAAAATCTGAAAGACCTTCAAAAAGCCTGGAAAACTATCGCTCAAGACCACTTTTGAAACATTACAACAAGTCTGGCTGACAGTATAAACAAATGAGAGGTGGCTCAAAGATTAGCGCTAAGCATCAAGTTTTGTAAAAACACATACTGGGGGGAAGTTTGGACTGTATTAAACCTAATCACGATGCTTTTTCATATAGTGTCCTGCTAGCATCACAAATCAAATCAAAATCAAATCAAATCACTTTTATTGTCACATCACATGTGCAGGTACATTGGTACAGCACATGTGAGTGAAATTCTTGTGTGCGAGCTTCACAAGCAACAGAGTTGTGCAAAATACAATAATGTAAACAAGCAAAATACAAGAATGGCTACATCTGAAAAAATAAATATATGTACAATATATAATAGTATATGCATTTCTGGATGTGTATACTAAATATTTTTTCTACGTGTGTGTGTGTGTGTGTGTGTGTGTGTGTGTGTGTGTGTGTGTACACATATTTTACAAATTAAATAGAGTAAACAATAAATAAAATATATAAAAATATACAAAGTTGAGACATGTGCAAAACAGTGGCATTACTGTACAGTATGGAGTGCATAATGTTAAAGTTCCAGTAGTGAAGCTGAGGTGTCTATGAAGTGTTCAGCAGTCTGATGGCCTGGTGGAAGAAGCTGTCTCTCAGACTGCTGGTACGGGACCGGATGCTGCAGAACCTCCTTCCTGATGGAAGTAGTCTGAACAGTTTATGGCTGGGGTGACTGGAGTCCTTGATGATCCTCCCCGCTTTCCTCAGGCAGCGCTTCCTGTAGATGTCACAAAGAGTTAATAGAGGTTTTGCTAGCTTACAAAAAGTTATTTCTGTGCTTTCAGCTGCAATTCTTTGGTTTTCGTTAATTGTTCTCAATAGTTGCAATTTGGATATATGGACAAGGGGGAAACTAAGGCAACATCAAAATACAATGTTTTAGTAAGATGCTTGGTCTGCTGTGAAAAAATTCCAAAAGGTATTTCATCATTTGTCATTTTAATGTCTGTCTGACAAGTTGGTTCAAAATCTCCTACATTTTGATCTGAAGACTGCAAAAGCCATACCATGTAATAGTTGAGTCTAATTGAATTGAATTGAATCAAATCTCTATTTTGAACATCTTAAAAAAGTAGACCAAGAGAGAAATAAAAAAGAGACAAACAAACAAAAAAGCACAATTTCCACACCATCTATATGAATCTGCACTTTTGGGAATTCCCAAATAAGACTATTTTAGTTTACTTAGATTAAGCGATAGTTTATTCCTGTCAAACTATTTTTTAATTTTGCACATTTCTGATGTAATTGTATCCAGCAGCTCTTTTAGATTCCCCCCAGAACAAAAAATATTTGTGTCATCTGCAAATAATACTAATTTTGATATCAATACAAATATAATTTATATAAAGGTTCATATAATTGTAATACTCATTAAATTATTCAGTGACTCAGCATTCCCTATGGAAGGCAGCACTGTCAGCCTGGAAAAGACATTCGGATTAGAACAGATATTTTAATCCCAAAGGTGATCACTCGAGAAAAAAGACCCAATTAACTCATTCACTGCCAGCCATTTTCAAATCAGGTAACTCCCCATTGCCAGGGTTTTTGAGCATTTTTACTCATTTTTGAAGAGCCACAGAAAACTGTGTGTTATGATCATATAAACGCTGAACCTAGAGTCAGTACGGATTCAGATCAAGCAGATCAACATCATCGGCACTATTAGATTCAATAGAATACATCACAAATTCCATAGACAAAAAGCAATATGTGGCTGGGTTATTCATAGACTTGACAAAGGCATTTGACACTATAGATCATGATATATTAATAAGAAAACTGGAACGTTATGGTGTCAGAGGGGTAGTTTTAGATTGGGTCCGGAGTTATTTAAGTGACAGAAAGCAGTTTGTGAAAATAAATGGTGGTTGCTCCTTATGTATGGACATTGCTTGTGGTGTACCCCAAGGGTCAGTTTTGGGTCCAAAATTCTTCAACTTGTACATTAACGACATCTGTAAAGTGTCCAAAGTATTAAAAATGGTTCTCTTTGCTGACGATACAAACATTTTTTGCTCTGGTGATGATCTGCAGAATTTATTGGAGGATATGACTAATGAAATAAGTAAAGTGAAGTTCTGGCTTGATAAAAACAAATTATCATTAAATTTGAATAAATCTAAACTGATGTTATTTGGAAATAGTAGTTTAAATACAAATGCAAAGATTCAAATAAATGGTGTTGATATTGAAAGAGTCAGTGAAAATAAATTTCTGGGGATAATAATAGATGAAAAACTTAACTGGAGAGCTCACGTAAGATATATTCATTCCAAAGTATCACGAAGCATTGCAGTACTAAACAAGGCAAAACAGGTATTCGACAGAACATCACTTCATATTCTCTACTGTTCACTGGTTTCACCATACTTAAGCTATTGTGCAGAGGTCTGGGGCAATAACTATAAAACCACATTACATTCACTTTTTACTCTTCAAAAGAAAGCAATTCGAATCATCCACAATGCAGGTTATAGGGAACATACAAACTCACTATTTTTGCAGTCTGAAATATTGAAAATTGACGATATAGTGAAATTCCAAACAGCACAAATTCTATTCAAAGCAAAAAATAAAGAACTGCCAGGTAATATTCAGAGTATGTTTTTTTTGAAAGAAGGAAGTTATAATTTAAGGGGTTTTTGTAACGTCAAAACAATGAAGGTACGTACTACAAGAAAAGGCTTTTGTGTTTCTGTTCAAGGAGTGAAACTATGGAACAAACTGAATATGGAATTAAAGCAATGTCCAAACATAAAACTGTTCAAAAAGAGTTATAAAAATATGATCTTCTCGATCTATAAAGAAAAGGAAAATATTTAAATTAAGTGAATGTCTCTATTTAAAAACAAACAAACAAAAAATTCATGATGTGATATTATAGTATATAGTATATCAGAAATCTGTTCACTATTTTTATTACAAATTATATCAGTAAGGAAGCTGACTAAATATTCACTGATAATTTATGGGACAGGGGTGGGATTAAATAAGTGTATACTTCTTCCCACTCCCTTTCAACATGTAAATTAATCAGAATGTTTTTTTGTATGTAATTTGTATAGTATTTTTTTTCTCTCTTATTTCTTTTCTAAATGTACTTGTATATTGTTCACATGTTGAAATAAATTACCAATCAATCAATCAACCTACCAAAATGAAGAACAGACTCTCTTCTTTCATCCAAAAAAAAAGCTTGTTTCTACCATTTTCCATTCTTTAGTAATCAGCTGTAGAAGAGAGGTGGGTTCCACCAAAAATGCCTGTTTTGACCAAAAAAAGGGAGAAAACGAGCTTTTTGTGAAAAATACATTTCAAGCAGAAAAGTGCCTTTGACACTAATATTTCTTGCTTTGTGACACCTCTAACATATAAAATAGTTTTTCACTTCTATAAAACAGAAATAACACTGAGAAAGGTTATGTTTTATCAAAACAATTTATTTACAAATATATGAAAAAATAAAATTCACTGACAAGCTGCCCGAGGTTGTATTCTGGCCCCTCCCATTGAAAAACGTAATTGACGTCTATAGACGTCAATGGCAGTGAATGAGTTAATGCCCTTTACAGCATAAACAGAGCCACCAAATCTGGTCACTGTGGGGTCAAGTGGAAGCCTAACCCAGCTGTCACAGAGCAAAATGTGGGGTACACCCTAAACAGGTGGTCAGTCTATCACAGAGTTAACACAGAGAGACAGACAGCCACTCACGCCTACATCCAATTTAGAACTGCTAGAATTGCCAATTAACAATTGTTTGGACTGTGGGAGAAAGCCGGAGTACCTGGAGAACCCACACAAGCACGGGCAGACTCCACACTGACCAGCGGTTTAAAACCAGGGCCTTCTCATCCAACAATCCTAACTAATGCGCCCTTGAATTATAATTTTAATTTCGTTTGAATATATGTTTTGTTTTAGAGTCATTCAGCTTCATAAGCATCACTTCATTTGATCCCCTGAGTTTGAAAACCAGAAGGCGGAAGTGTTTTTTTCGTCTTCATTGTTATTTCTTCCACATTCGCTTCTCTTCATTAGCTCCCTATTTAATCCAGAATCCCATTTAAAATGTTTCTGTTCACGTCCAAAGTCTTCAATAATTATCTTAAAGACCTCATAGTACCGCATCACCCTGACACAGCACCTCACTCTCAGACGTCTGGTTAACTTGTGCTTCTGAGGATATTTAAAAGTAGAATGGGAAGCAGAGCCTTCAGCTTCCAGATCTTTGAATCAGCTCCCAGATTGGATTTGGGAGACAGATACCCTCTCTACTTTTAAGATTAAGCTTAAAACTTAACACTTTTCTTTGTGATAAAACTAATAGTTAGATCTGGATCAGGTGACCCTGAACCTTCCCTTAGTTGTACTGCAATAGGTCTAGGCTGCCTGGCGCTTCCCATGATGCAATGAGTGTTTCTTCTTCACACACCTGTTTTCACTCAATATGTGTTTATACACCAGACTGCATTTAATCATTAGTTATTATCGCTCACTGAAACTCTTCCATAGTGTGTCTTTTGTCCTGTCTTCCTCTCCTCACCTTCACCTGGTTGTGGCAGATGGCCGCCCCTCCCTGAGCCTGGTTCTGCTGGAGGTTTCTTCCTGTTAAACGGGAGTTTTTTTTTCCCACTGTCTCCAAGTGCTTGCTCATACAGTGTTGTTTGATTGTTGATTTCTCTGTACTATTGTAGGGTCTTTACCTTACAATATTAGGCAGTTGTTATTTGGCGCTATATAAATAAAACTGAATTGAATTTACTGAATTATTCAGGGAACATGGGATAACATCCAAACCTGTATACTCCTGGTGTCTTCAGTCTTTTGTAAACAGGCCTGTGAACACTGCACCTTGCCCCACATGCCTCGCGTCTCCTTCATGTTACAGGCTTAATTTATCTCACTCCTGTGATAACGAAGAAGACGTACACGAGGAGAAATGGAGGCCTCAGGAGGGCTGTGTTCTTTGTGCATTTCACGATTAACATTCATAAGTGACACTAAGGATTTGAAGTAACTTAGTGCGATTAGATGGAATTAGTTCTAGATGGTTGACGGTGCAAAGTGTTGGTAAATAAGGGATGTTTCAAAGGACTTTTCAAAGTGCATTACTTCAATAAGATGCTTTAGTTAAGATGCACAGAGTGGACCTGCTCTTGGACGTGAAACTATAAGTGAGAAGCCCTTTGGAAAAGTGTCCTGATGTTTGTAAGATCAGACAAAATGAGGATGATAGGTTACTTTATGTGCCATGTGAACAGTCAATTAAGAATCCGGCCAGAGAGGATCACCTGATAAGTCCTGAGAAACCTTCACGCACAGTTCATGGCACATACACTTGCTCACAAACTGAGTACACACACATTAGCGCACATGTATCCATTAAAAAAAGTTTGCATAATATCAGATGTACTCTCGCTCTTCAGGGTCAGTGCATCGTCTTTTCAGAACCTCTTCTGTCGAGGAGATTAAAGGCCCTGAGAATTACCACCACAATGTGGTCGTGTGATTATTTCCAGGCCAGGTCTCGACTGGGGAGCTACTTTTGGAGTTAATGATCAGAAGGGAAGTGGTGGAAGATAAAGACAGAGGCAGAGCAACCCCTCGAAACCTATCAGCATTCATCTTGGGGACGATTTGCTCTCACATTTTCCCAGGTGAGAGCTCAGCAGAGGGAATATCCATCAATACAGAGCCTCCTGTATTTCCCAGGAGATTTGGAGGAAATTATGTCCATGATATGGTTATTTTACCCAGATGGAAGGATTTTCTCTATCTTGCAATTTGTAATTAGCAGCAGATTAGGTGTGCTCCTTAAATAGAGGCACATTCCTATAATGAACTGGGAGTTGACATGCATGATAATGCATTCTGTGCACAGTCACACCCTTCTCTCTCTGGGCCCTGCACACCTGGAATCCCCTTATTCTGTCAATCTGTTCAGCAATTAGAGTGAGCCCTCCCTGCCACCTTGGCAGGAGTGATGGGAAGTGGCTTTTCCAGGGAAACGTGTACTCGTGTGTTAAGCTGCTTATGCGTGGTTGCATGTGCAGAAGTATGGTCACATACAGGGTTGAAGATTCTATTTTATTCCCATAGAAGTTAAAGTAGAAATCTAACACCTTGATTCTCTAATTAAACCTTTCTCATGCTCAGTGTTACTTCTAGTTTTTTAAATCACACTCTTACCAGCAGAGATAAGCTTACTGAGTAAGTATACACCGCATCTCCCTGCTTCTCTTCAGTTTTCTCATGCTCCTTATCCCTATATCACCAAGCTACTGAGCCTCAAAGCCATGCTAAAAACAGGCCACACACGCTCCCATCCTCCTTCTCTTTTGTCACCATTTCTGAATCATTTCATCTCCAGCTCATTCTGCTTCACAGTCACATGTGTGCTTTGTTCGCATCTGTCAGGCTCTTGGGTGCTGATTGTTCAGCGATGACGTACAGGTGGTTGTTATTGTGAGGCTGCTTTGACCACTTTGCAGCTGTGTGCCTTTCCTGCAGTTTATGTTGTTTCAATCAGGAATAAACCAACAGAACAACATCAGGGTGAGTTATCTACCTCAATTCAGTTCAGTTTTATATATATAGCGATTCAACAGTGACTCGATGTTTTGTGTTAAGACACTCCAATATCAGAAGGTGGCAACAGTGGTGAGGAAAAAACTTTCTTCTTACTGAGGTCTCTCACGTGACATCATGTGCATAGTGCTTGAGACTTATCTGCTATACTGGACATGATATAACCACCACTTATGGAGAATTCCCACCTGGTTCCTTGAGTTTGTTGGTTTTCACTGGGTGAAGTCGGTTACAAAGAAGGTGCAGGGGGTTATTGATCAATCTATAGGTCTGTGTCACTGGAGTTTAGCAAACACTGCCATCAACCCCCAGTAACTACTCACAACTGGTAAGGTAATACTCTCCTCATGGCAGGTGGTTGCCAGATGGGCACAGACTAGTCGCTAGTTGTCTTAATCACTTGATCCTACGCTGTCACAATGATTGTCCAAACAAGTTAATGTCACATGTTTAATAGTCATGTGACTGCAAAACCCCAATAAGTAGAAACCTCTACCAGAACTAGGTTCAATGACTGGCAGCCATTTCCCACAACAAGTGGAGCAGTGGAAAGAGGATAAAAAGCAAGATGAAGGAAAAGGACAAAACAAACCACCAGTGGGAGTAGACAAAAGTTAACTGATGCAGCAGTGGCAATAGTGAAAAGAGGGTACTGGAGAAGAAGTGCTCAGTGCATCATGGGAAATGTCCCAGCAGCCTGAGTCTACAGCAGATTAACAAAAGGATGGTAAAGAGTCATTTAATCCAGCCCTAGCTACAGGCTTTATCAAAAAGGAAAGTTTTAAGTGTAGTCATGAAACTAGAGAGAAGCTATTCAGCACTGAAAACTGGAATTAAGCATTTAGCTGGCAAAGGAAATAAAATCAACAAGTGACGTTTTAAGTTCAAATTAAATTATGAACAGAACACGCTGTTATAGGGTAAATTCTGCAGGCCAGTTTAGCTGTTTTCAGTCTTTATCCCATTAATTTAGCTTCTTTTTTTAATCACAGCCTAATTTTTAACAAGGTTAAGCAAAACTGTGGTACAAGCAGGTCAGTGATGCTCAAAATATATTTTTCAACGGCTTCTTGGTAATTTCTAAAAAAAAAGCAACTAAATGTGATGCACATGTTTGTTTAAATTTGGACTCAAATCTGCTGTCAGAAATTAGTTGTACAGCAACTCTATTTTACTAATAGAGTTGAATCTTCTCATCAAGCAGATTCTTCCTCAAAGTGCACAGCTGACTTTTACTTGTTCATCTCCATAAAGTCGGCTTCCTCTCCTTCCTGTTGCCCGAGGCCTCGTCCGTTCCTCATACCAACTCTCCCTTTCTCCCCCACCACTGCTCCCTTCTTTCATTCTGCTGTTCCCCACCACTCTAACCGACTCACGCTCACCCAGCTGCAGGCCCCTGCTGCCTGTTAGTCCTGTGAAACTTATTAATTAAATCTGCCGATTGAAAGACCCCCGTGGGAACAATGTTTAATCGATGCGCACAAATAGATGACTTTCATTCCACACAATTGCTCCCCTTTTCTGCCCTTATCTAAATCGGGAGATTTAAAGATTATCTGATATGTAGCAGAGGTTTACTCTAACAGCTGTCATCTCTCTCCCAATGGCAGACTGATGTCACTGGCAAGTGACAAGACTCAGAATATGCAAATTGCACTAAACCTGTGCCTAACCATGTACAAAGGAAGTCAAATATTCATGCATTAAATTTGGCATGAACACATGTGCATTCACATGCTAAGTGGACTCAGTGGTAAGATAGAGGGGTGCAAGGCCCGTCTACAGCTGCAGGCAGTATCCCCGATTCGCCCAGCTGTTCTTTTGCCCCTGTGGCTAATTCTGTGTCTGACCTCCACATCTCCAGCAACAGCAACCCAGCCCAGCTGCCTCAAACATCAGCAACAACACAAAAAATGCAAAGTCACGGGGGAAAACACTGGCATGAATCACCACAGCTGCAGCAATTTCTCTTAAAATAGCCAACCAACAAGCTTTAGTGTGCCGCTTCATAAAAATGCGTTTTACATAGGTCATCGTTTTATCCTTAGATTTTAGTCGGGTTGAAGGCAGCCATCAGTGATAGCAGGTGACAAGTGATAGTCAGTGTCATGCCATTTTCAGGCAGCGATGTTTGGCGTGACATGAAGAGGTCATATGCAGGATACCCTTGAGGAAGACTTCAGATGAGACTCTTTAAAAACAAAGCTTTACTTGTCCCCATAAAAAATGTTCTGGCTAAAGTTTTCCACTTTGATGCCTGGTCACGAGCAGAGCCGAGCACAAAGAGCTCATTTGGCCATTTCTATATTTATTTCCTTTTAACAAGCCACAGCAAAATTAGTCCAACAGCTATGTCTGTTATTTCTTACTCCCACTCAATCTGACCTCATTTTTGTGATTTATCTTTCAGTTTTGACTGGTTTCCCTTTTTCGCTAAACTTTTTCTTTTATTTCTAACATTTTGTTTTTTGCGATAAGCTGAAAATTATTATTTGCAGCTTATTGGCATTTTGTAAACTACAAATTACAAACTGAAGTGTGGGCAGGAAATTTAATGGAAGTCTTAACTTTTGGCAAAATAAAAACCACAAATGTCACAAAGGGGAAATATCACGCGGATTATCTACTTCATAGATTTCCTCTGGGTATCATAAACATCCAAACTAAATTTAAAGCAATCCATCCAACAGTTTTTAAGACATTCACGACTGGGTCAACGTATTAAAGGCATTGCCATTAGTGTGGCTTTGAGTAGGTATACCTCTTCAATTGCTTCTTAACCAGTCAGCCAACCACACAAAAAAAGAGAGTACATTAAACCTTGAAGGAGATAAGCTACAGCAGAAGACCACACTGGGTGTCGCTTCTATCAGCTAAGACCAGGAAACTGAGGCTACACTTCATAAGACATAAGATTGGTAAAACTTTTCTGGTCTGAGGAATCTAAATTTCTGCTGGAAGCTTCAGATGGTTGAGTCAATATTTGATATAAAGAGCATGAAAGGATGGATCCATCCTGCCTCGTATTAACAGTTCATCCCAGTGGTGGCAATGTAATGGTGTAGGGGATACAACATGGAGTATTGTTGCTGACCACATCCAAACTTATATGACCACAGTTTATCCATCTTCAGATGGCTGCTTCTAGCAGGAAAACAGCTCATCTCACAAAGATCAAAACATCTCAAACTATTGCGTGTTTGTTTGATTTTCTTGAACATTACTCAAATGGGGTCCACAGTCACCGAACCTCAATCCAAAAGAGCAGCTCTTTGTGGTGAAACAGGAGATTCCCATCACACAAAGGAAGAGATGCTTCTCCTACACCTTTTAAAAGTTTTTATAGGAACTGACCCACTGATGTGGAAAGGATAATAGAAAGCTGTATGGGGTGATTTATCACCCCAGAAATATATGTATGGTTTTAAATTTAATAGACTTTAATTTATTGCAGTTTTACACTTTTCAGAACTACACTAATGTTTTACAGTGAACTTTGACTAATAGACCTAGAAGAATGATTGCTGCAGAAGCCTCAGGCAGACATACTTAAAGCCCAAAGTGATGATGAAAATGGCTCAAACTGCAGATATGAGCTGGTATGTCTACTTTTGCATAAAATTATTAAAAACCAGGTCTGATAAATTCAAACATTAAAAATGTTCCTGCATAACATATGCTGATGTTATACATGTCCCCACTCGTCTTTAGTCTCTAAAATAGATAGTTTGGGTCGTTTGGGGGTTAATTAGTAATTGTCCTGTTTGTTAAACTGCATTGAAAATGTGGCATTGCAAATGCACACTGCAATAAAAATAAAAATTAAATAAACAGTATTATTCTGAATAAACACCTGTGTTATGACAGCAACACTGTCTAAAGCCATCAGGGATCTATCGACTAAATAATAATATTCTGCCCCTGTTATTCATCTTTGTTAAGTATTTTGCTCTAAATTACGAATTATAGATGCAAATTAAAACACATACACACAAATTCTTTTCTTTTTAATTGTCAGAAAAAAATTAATTTTCTGCCAATTATTTCAGGGTTCAGGCAGTTCTCTGGGTGTATTGGCTGTGCAAAGCATTTCAGAGACAACTACAACAGCTAACCTTTCAAAAACCCAGATTATTTTTCAGTGACCTCAAAAGCCCAGAGAGTAAATTTAACAAAGCTACAGCAACAGCACAAAAACCACCTCACTGGTGTAATGATTCGTGAAGCAGGTGGGGTACTGCTGATTGGACACGGGCACCCTGCAGCCCCATCTTATGCATTTCAAATGACTTTGGCTGCATAGATGTGCAAATTTGTTTAAAAAGTCACTGTCCCAGTGTAGACTGGTGCACTTTTATCTGCTCTACTGATTGCAACGCTGGGCTCATTTCTCTGCTAAGTGTTTAGTGGGGGATGAGTAGCTGAGACGTGCTTTAGATTTGTGGTGTGGAGATGTGGAGATGTGGACTACAGCCAAGATTTGTGTGGACGCGTTGCCGTCTGACAGGCTTTTCATCAACAACATCGCAACAGTGGACTAATGCCAGAGTTTGGAGTGTACGGACTCCATCATTCACAGACTCACACACTCACACACACTGGAGCAATGAGGCGAAGCATTCTGCTCACAGATCATGTGCGCCCAAGACAAGTTTAGGACTGGGGTGAAGGAGATGACATCTGACAGAGGTTCTATTGGCTGAACACATCTCATCCACGACTGAGCCACCAGGACATCTATCTCTTGATTCAATCAAGACACAAGGAAATTGCCTTCAAACTCAATGCATGTCAGTGTATCTGTCACTGAAGTAGCATCAATCACACGGCTCATTTGTGAGCCAAAAAATCCAGAACTTCCTGAAAAATGTCTTCAATACAAGTCACACAAAAGGTTTGGTTTTAGAAAGGTTATTTTTCGAAGATTTATCTTGGGGAGAAGGCTGATTTTTGTATTTAGTCGTTTACCTGAAATCTCAGCTGAAGCTGTAGATGTACTAGTATTTTGTATATCATCTACAGACAGTATAAAACAAATGGATGTAGCTTCTGGATTAGAAAAATGAAATCAGTGCAAAATACCTAAAAACCTGCATTCTATCTGAAGGCCACCAGATGGCGATAGATGTGGTTGCAAAACAACTTCCAGTCCTATAGAAGAGTTTATCTGATATCTCCGTATATATGTTGTTCCTGCATTATTATAAAATTTTTCTTTATTAATTTATACAATATAATAAATATACTATCAAGCTAGGTTAGATGTTAGCCAAATTTATGTCACACATGTTAGTTTGTTAGTGATCATTTTTAGCCATTAGCCAATGAAATGGAGCCCTATAGTCTGTGAGAAAACAGGTTTGTTCCTGATGTTCATAAACACTTTCCTGCTGAGTTTAAGGGTTCACTCATTTTGGGTCATACTGAATAAAAGATTAAGTCTAATAGTATATCGGTGAGAAAATAACAATCATCAACAAATTTCTGGAGAGAGAGATTGCTGAAATGGAATAGGCATGAAGGAATGAATAAAGAAGTGGAAAAACTTGAGGAACAAATACTGAGAAATGGGAACCTAGGATGAAAAAAACCCAGCTTTTTATTTGTTTTCATACCACATAAAAATCATAGTCAGTGGCGGATCTACGGGGGTGGCATGGGGTGGCATTGTCCATAGCAAATAATCTCTTGCCACCCCTAGTGCCACCCTAGTTTTGCATATGGCAATGTTGTTTATTAAAATAAGCTAGCATTAACACTTTGAGCCTAGCCACAATTAACAATGAATATAAATTGTAAAACTGAATATATTACATGGTGTTACCCCCCCCACCACCACCACTAACAAATGGTTCAGCCCATAGCTCAGACCAGTTGTATTTCTTGTTGTCCATAGCAACTGATGTTTATGATCGCCATTTTTAAATTTCAACACAGGTGGTTGATTGTGACAGTCTGGAAATGGAATACTATCTGAATACTATTTATACTAATTTCTGAATACTATCGTCACGGTTATTGTGGGATGAAACAGTAAGCACAGCGCAAAAAAAAGAGAAGGAAAAAAAATTCCACCACTTTCCTATTGCATCCAATAAAATAAAAAATGATTTGGCAACACATGGGATTTGGTTATTTAGGAAGAGAGGAAAGTTTTGGGAGTGGCTGCGGCGAAAAGAGATAAAGCGAGTGCTATAGACAGCAAGTTTTGAGTTGTGATAGATTTGTGACATTTAACATGTTTGGAGAGTGTAGTTAATGTGTTGTGTTGTCTTGTGCAGTCGGTGTGTAGCCGTTGTTTTGTTTTGTGTATCATAAAAATGAGGGCAGTAGTGAATGTGACTAAAATGTTTAATTATCTGGGCTAAAGAAAATACAGTTATAGACTATATTTATATGAAACATGTGTAGACTTACTGCATTTGTTTATTCTAACCATATATAATGCATATTACAGGATGCAACTCCAGCATGTGTAAAAACACGGCTTTGATTTTGCCACCCGATTTGATTTCCGTGCCACCCCATGAACATTTCTCTAGATCCGCTTCTGAACATAGTATTGAGCATCCACACACAAGGAGAATATACAAGAGAATATATACAAACTCCATGCATTCCTGCTCCAGAAAATGGTTTATTTCTTTAAATAAAACTAGAGATGGACCGATCCGATATTACATATCGGTATCGGTCCGATACTGGCCTAAATTACTGGATCGGATATCGGAGAAAAATAAAAAATGTAATCCGATCCATTAAATATCACGAAAGCACCTCACAAAACTTGCAACACGCCGTAACTCACCTCAGAACGTTAGCACGTCGGAGCAGTATGCATCACGTGATAGAGCGGCTGTGGCATGGGGACCTGTCGGTGGTCTGGATAGCATTTGGAGCTTCGCTAGCAACCCGGCATTTCATCTCCGACAAAGTTATCCCCGAGAGAAGTAAAGCAAGTGTGTAAGTCCATCTCTGAATGTTTGTAAAGCATTCCTGCGTTAAGCTTAACAAGCAACTGCCTCTTCTTGCTGCTACTTCAATCATGAAACTGCTTAACGATCAGCTGATCGGCTTTTCTGTCGCGAGTCCGTCTCTCTAGTTTGCTTTTGGCCCACTTTGCACCAGAAAGAGGAAACCAGCGGCTGAACAACAGCAGAACGTTTAAGCTTGATAAGCTGTTGTTAGAATTTATTTAATATTACTTTCTACTCGAGGATCTTTTTCTACGTAGCTGACGGCTGGTAACTGTGCAGGGGCGGATCTAGCAAAGTTTAGCCAGGGGGGCCGATAGGGCATGAACAGGGAAAAGGGGGCACAAAGACATACTTTTCTTTCTTATTCTCATTTAAAATGTTGAGCTTTTAATAAATAATTATCTGACACCCAAAGTTTTAATTTGATGTAAAATGAATAGAAGTCCATTACTGTATATAGTGACTATTAAGTCTAATATATATACCCTAGTAAGCTATAGTACTTTTTCCTTTGGGAAGGTACCATCTGTGCAGTCTGCAATTTTGTTGAAGAAAGATGTTGAATCTATTTAATATTTCTTGAAAAATAATTGATTTCTGTGCATTTTTTTTCCACACTGCATCAAATTAAGGTTGATTACGTCGATTAAGCATCATGAGGTGGAGCATGAGGGGTGGTTCCCTATTTTTTTATTTTTGTTGTTGCTGGGAGTTGGAACCCTATTAGTTAGGTTGCTTAATATTTACGCTAAGTACTCTTTAAAATACCAGAATAGGGAGGATGGTGTAGGTTTAAGTTTATTAGATTGATCAGTATTGCTGAACTATGAAATATTTTTTTTTGCATACAGGTATAACAGAATAGCTTTAGTGTAGTTGTTGTTTTAAACTTGAGTATGAACTTATACAAAATGCAGCAAGATATTTAAAAAACAGTTTTGTTGATTAAAAAACACTATATCGGATTCATATCGGTATCGGCAGATATCCAAATTTATGATATCGGTATCGGACATAAAAAAGTGGTATCGTGCCATCTCTAAATAAAACATGAAAGCTAAGTTGGACAGAGGCTTCTCCCCACTTCTCCCAGCCATACTGTAACAAGAAAAGACTGGATTTTATTTGCTGCTGAGCTCAATCTGATTCTTAAAACTATTTATCCTGAGGCATCAATGTGAGCAGGAGTTGGTGTAATTATTTCACAAAGCAAACCCTCAAGAGAAATCTTTCTCACCACATTGAGCCTCTGATAGTGTTAGCTCGCTGCTAGCGGCTGTCACTAGCTAGTATATTGAATCAGACAGTGTGAGTGTTTACTGTAGTCATAAATGAATGCCTGAAGTCTCTTTAGGTTTAGATTAGGGTGAAAACAGCTTTTTCTCTCATCTGCAGGCACTGCTAGACATCTCTGCGTCTATAGCACATAGTAAACGTTTTATATGATGGCTGCAGTATGCTAATAAAATGACACAGGTTCTCTGCAGTGCAGTCATTTTAGAGCATAAAGCACAAATGAGAGTCATCTTGACGTCTTTTAAAAGATATTGTTAGAGTGGACCAGTGACGCTGGTGATGTGTGCAGCATGAAGCAGCTGAGCATCTATATAATCACAAACATGCTGTTTAGGAATATTTCTTGGGGGTGGGGTGGGGGGTTAAAAAAATTGCTTTTAGAAAACAAAAATTACAAATAAAGTCTTACTAAATGGTGTGTTTTTTATGATTTCTAAATTATGCCCTGAGAGGATTTCTAACGGTAAATTTGCAGTGAGTCTGCTTCGTATTGAGCAACAGTGACTCAAAGTTCAATGACCAAGTTTTCTTTTGAAGTTCCTCCCAGTTCTGATGATCCTGTAATACTGGATCATCAGACACTCGAAAAGGCAAGAAGAAAGAAGAGCTTGTGTTAAAGACCAGGAAGGATCTTATTTCTGTCCACAGTTTTCATTCTCCCACTAAAAAATTCACTTTCTGTACTGGTCCTCTGCTTCCTCAAAGACTGCTGTCACTTTCATTTCTCTGTCACCCCCTCGTTCCCACATGCCCTTATTTCTTTTTATACCCCCACTAAACCTGCCAAAATAGAGAAACTAAAAGTTTGGTGTTTTTTTCAGCTCACTTTAGCTTAAAGTTGGCACCTTCAGAAAAATAAGGGGCAGTGCTTGTGATTCACATCCCTCTAAGAACACAGCTGCTGATGATTTCAGGCTGATTCCCGTGTTTCGTCTCCTAGTGTTGCCAAACATGTGACAACGGCTGTGAAAGAGAAAATTATGTGGACATGTGTGTACAGTTTTGTGTTAACATATAGTGCAGAGTGTTTTGTATTAACTCGACTGAATCTGGTGGTTATTTGTAAGGCTATAGCCTGTTTACAGGTTATGTGCCAAGTTTTAATTCTTGGAGAGACTTTTTTTCATCCAACCTCGTGAAAAGAGAATATTACATTTGTAAATGAGACCATAATAAGGTTTGAGTTTATATACAAGAGAAAACTATAAACCATGTAGAATGTGAAACATACCGTATTTCCCGGACTACAAAGCGCACCTGAATATTAGCCGCACAAGCTAAAATCAGGGGAAAATCCTGTTTTGTACATACATTAGCCGCACCTGACTAAAAGCCGCAGGTGTTTCAATGTTGACTTATCATATGTAAGAGAATATGCACAAAGCGAATTGTCAGGAAAGAGATGGCTGTTTGTACCCATAACTTGAAAAACAAGTTATGGGTACATATTTGCACATGTAGTACATAACAGTAACCTACAGCACACCAGAAAAATAGATTCGGACTACCTTTTAGGCTCAGGTGCAGTGACACGGCTTTAACAAGAAGAAAAGTCAGTCATTCACCACCATCTTTCTCTTCTTCCTGCGCTCTAAAACCACCAAAGTCCTCTTCTCCAGTGTCGGATACAAACAGGCTCAGGATGGCTTCGTCATCTACTCTCCGCTTCTCTCCTTCGTTGTCACTTTCAAAACCAAAGAAATCCTCATTGTCAGTGTCAGAGTCCTCCTCTCCATCATGCAGCAGTCCAGCCCTTCAAAATCCGGTGGTGATCGTGGATGTTTTCACACTTTTCCACGCTGTCAGAATCCACCGGTGGAGTTGGGCATAACTTGCTTTTCGCAAGTTTATCGCTGCTCATCATCCACGACTCCCGCTGAACGCGTAGCGCTACTTTGAAGTTTGTTTTTCGCGCTACTTCGTACGGCACTACGTTGCCTGGCGGATGGACATGTGACTAACATACCACTCTTGAACCCCGATCCTTCCGCCAGGCAACGTAGTGCCGTACAACAGCGGAACAAACAAAACAAATCGTCTTACGATATGACAAAAATCATGGACAATCCATAGAAAAGCCGCACCTGACTAAAAGCCGCAGGGTTCAAAGCTTGTGCAAAAAGTAGCGGCTTATAGCCCGACAATTACGGTAAGTTGATTTTAGTGAGCAAACAAACTCATTGCTATCCACCCAAAACACTAAGTGTGAAAATGTGACCTACAAACCAATGAGAGATGTTTTTTTTATCTATACAGTTTTGCAGACATGTGACATTAACTTGTGGAAGAGACATGCCTGTCTACAAACAGTGTCCAGCTACTCTCAGAGCTGTAGAGAAACTGTGAAAAGTCCAACACAAAGTTGAAAAAGTAGACTTTGCCCTCAGAGTAAAAGGTGTATCTTTTGAAAATTGTTGGCTGCAGGTCTGAAGCCCAACTTTCACTTTGAAGGTGAATTTTCTCCATTTCTAGTTCAACCAGTTTCTTGTACAATCACTCGGCTAGTAGTTAGCGAGTATTTAAAGACCAACACGAAAAACGTTTGGTCACTAACCTAACCTCAGTTCTATGAAAGCCGAGTCAAGTGTCTCATTATGGGAAGTGCCCTCTGGAGGCAGCCTGCTAGCAACCAAAGCAATCAGATCAAGTTTTGGTGCAGCACCTTCTTTGCAACCAGTTTCGCCCCGTGAGAGCCAACAACCTCCAGGAACCACTGCCAACCAGTTGATAAATACACATTTTTCCATAAAAAAACTATAAAAAACCCGAAAGCCATAAATTTCACACCCAAGCCTCAACTCTCATGGCCCAGTACCAGGCTGTGGCCCGGGGATTGGGGACCGCTGACCTAGAGGAACTGCAGGTCTTGTTACTTGTCCAATGAGTTCAGTTTTCAACCCCAGACGTTTCTGCTTGGCTAAATCCTGAAACCACAAAACACATTCCCTGAAAACAAAACCTAAACACAACATAATTGCAAGAATCACCACAACACATAAAGTTGAACCCGTCCAGTGAGTTCAGTGCAGAACTCTGCATACCCACTAAAATCATATTAATTATGAAGCAGACAGAACAAACAAGAAAGAGTATAAAAAAGGAAAAGTACTTGTACTATAGATAAAGTTAAATTCATTATTCAGTTTATGTAAGGCCATTGTTTGCATCTATGGTATTAGCCCTGAAATGTAGGCACTAAAAGCAAAGTGAGGATCCTTTTAAAGATAAACCAATGAATAGGTTTTTTTAGCAGTTAACTTTGTATAAAGTACAACAAAGGCAACAGAAACATAAAACCTGTCAAATCAATTTGTAGTGTGAGCTCTTGTAGCCCCCTCACTTGCATAGTTTTTCAAAGTGGTTGGCAGGTAGCATCATTCTTCGGTTGATTTAGGCTGTCTCAGTGTTTTCTGTTTCTTCACGTAATCCCACACAGACTCTATGATGTAGAGATCAGTGCTTTACAGGTGTCATACCAGATGTTCCAGGACTCTTTGTTGTTAAATTAATAAATAAAATAAATATCGCTGCATGTTTAGAGTTGTTGGTGCAGTGGTGTCTGACAGGTATTTGATGTTGGATAGAAATCTGAAACACTCAAAGTGCTTACATTTTATTTTTTGCACAGTAGTGAATCGGTTGCTTGCTGTGGAGAGCCGTGTAATAGCTGCATACGACGGCAGGGTGATCACATAAATTTGCTCTTTTTACATAACACACGAGAAACATTTGGAATCAAATGTAACTTGGTTTGAAGGTGCATTTTAAAATTAATCCTCTTCATCCCTCATTATGTAAGACGGTTGCAAATTAATGCATATCTAGAAATACTGTCTCCTTGGAGAAGAACACTTGAGGTACACCACTTCAGGTGGCAGTAAGTGACAGGTAACTTGGAGTATTAATGTTTTAGCGTCAATAACCCTTATTTCCTTAATACATCACTTCTTCCTTCCAGTGCTGTAAATAGAAATTTTGCACATTGAGACTTTCCTTCCTTCATTTTCCCATACAAACAAATTACACTCATCAGTAAAGGTCAAATCTTTCATGGCCTTGTCTTCCCATCCCCTCCTAGTAAACCTTTCCTTTGGCTCCTGTGACTGCTTTAATGAAACACAAAAACATAAGAGAATCATCACCCGGCCTCCTGAAGCACTCTGTGTGATTTGGTTAAATAAACACTCACAGCAGAAACTGTGCATGCAGAAGGTCTGAGCTGCGATCAAGCAGAACCCCGGATAGTAACAACTGCCACATCAATAATGCAGACATGTCATTACTCTCAACAAATTTAAAGCTGCCAAGAAATAAAAAATGCCTTTTACCCTCCTGTCCTAGGTGTATTGTTTTTCGCCTTTGATTCATATGCGCGTCATAAAAAATCATATTTTAATATCGCTGGAAAAAATTCCATCCATTTTTCTTATTGTGAATTTCTTTTTTGCTGACTCAGAGAAAATAGTTTTGGGTTGCTTTTTAAAAAAAAACCCAAAACAACAAACACTTTTCCAAAGAAATATGACTTTGTGCCGACCCAGCAAACCTCTCCAGTCAACGTGACGACTGTATATTCCACAGCGCCTGTGGATGTGTGCGAGCACAGGCAAAGGATTGACGACCAAATTAAACGTGCATGTTGGGGGCAAAAAAAATGTAACTCGCCCATTAATTTATCTTTCTAAAATAGAGATTAACTGTCATTCATTATGATATATTAAATAATCTCAGTATTTTCTGCTAGATTCAGGTGGAACTTGTGTATTCTGTCTCTGGCTTCACGTTTTTCTGTTTTATCCTCAGTTACATTGACACAAAGGCATCTGCTGTGATGCTTATTCCAAGTGTCAGTACTGATAAATAATCAGAATTATAATATTTCTGACTGTCTGAGTCAAAACTGAATCAAATTGAATCGGGACCTTGTGAATCAGAATCGAATTGATTATAGAAATCAGTGACGATACCCAGTCCTAATCTGGGGTTTACAACAATAGAAATACACTTATTTGTGTCTTGGTAGTAGGAATGGTGCCAAAACCATTCCTGTGGACAAGGAAATACAGAAGATTTATACAGTGTAAAAATCCTAATAATGAAGCGTGACATGCAGTCAGGCCTGCAAAGTATTGCAATATCAGCCAAACAGTACAATGCTGCATGTGTGGTAATAAGCTGAACATAAACCATTTTCGGATACAAGCAGACAGAAAACAGATTCCACACTTCTCCAAAACGAGAGTTAGTCTTTCTTTTGTATCACATCCCATTAAATTTACACAAGGCATCAGGACAGACAGTCATGAGGTGACTAAAGCAATAAGTCTGGAGCAATAATGTGTTATGACCTTCTTTCAATGTTTCAGCCTAACACTTATACATTATGATGTGCAGAGTTGTAGCCCTGATAAAATATTCACTCGGGGCATCCGACAGCAGGAGAAGGTCCTGGTTAATTTAGAACATGCTGGCTGATGACTTGTGTGTAAACTAATCCTGAAATACTTCAGGGAGCAGGTAAAGAATTTGGCTCCCTGTTTGATGAGCAATCCCTTATAGCAATATAGGGGTGAGGAGCAGGGCTGCTCCTTGCTCCTGGTCAAGGGTTACCATGGGGACGGAGAAGAGGGTTAAAAGGGACGATGAAGGCGCGTCTGTCTCGGTTCACGGTGTCCTGATTGTTTTTGATTGAAGGAAAACCGAGAAGATAAGCTGCCACTGTGGTGATACTGTGCCTGTGTCCATTTCAACAATAAGCCTGGTCACTTTTTCTTATTCTTAAAAAGAATAACAAACATAAAAAACAACGTTGAATTTGTCATAATAATAGATGTTTGTTTGCTAAATCTCATATTTAGCTCATAAAGCTCCACTGCTATGTGCTGTCATGTTTCTTAATTGCAAACTTATTTTATTTTTTTAAACAAGTGTTCTTCAGTATCATAATAGCATTGACTTATACTAACCTTTAGATAGTAGCTCTTGTACTTGTTTCACACATCACATCCTAATGACTCTGGGGTCATAGACTGTAGATAAAGATGGGAGACACTGTGACGTCACGTGTTTGTTAATGAAAACCCTTTGTGAAGCCTAAAGCCACAACACTACAGGCTTACAGTCTAATGACAATCGCATGCAGCTAGCTATGGAGCAACACTAACAGTGATTATGATTTACAAAATGAACTTCACTTTCAAAACTAGAGGATGAGCCCATGAACTCAGCCACAAAGTGTTTACTGAGATCATCCTGGATGTATAGACCTCTATCCGGTGTTGCTTTGTTTTTATTTGGGGGGTTGGCCATTAAAGGAACATAGTTTTGATGGACTTCTTCTTTGCCTTCACTTTTCAGACCGAGCGGCCTGTGTTTTATACATCTATATCATTTCAAATCATAGATGGTATGGAACAGTTGGACATAGTGAAAGTGGCATCAACAACATTTGTTGTTTACTTCTATTCTGAAGCCTTCATTTTAGCTTAATGGCCAAAAGTGAACATATTTCACCCAAAGCTAGCTAAACCTGGTTGGCAAATTGCATCCATAGACTATATGGGTGCAGTTGTTATTCAAAGAATGCCATATATTATACATTACTTTTTTTAAAAGCGTTATTTAATTATTCGCTGGTGAAAGTAATTTGTTACTCTACTGGCATAATTACTAGTTAACAATACAAACCTAAGGCAAAGTAGGGGCAGCCACCTGCTGCAACTGGTTGGAGATGAGGGGAGGAAGACCAAACAACAGTCTACAGTCTCAATCCCTGTTCTAATCAGAAACACGAATATGATCTATTTTTTAGTGTTTAAGTTTGAATACAAAACTGAAAACACAAAGCAAAATTGAAAATAATCTTAAAGAGACGATTTCTCCTGTTATTGGCAGAAACATGACTTCATAAGACCAGGCTCTGGCTGCTGGGCTGGGGTCAGCATATACTTATCTTTCTGCTAGCTTTGTACTAGCATGCTGTCTGTGCAGATGTTTGCATGAACCCCATCCACCTCATCCCTGCACACGTGCAGTAGGAAAAAGGGCATGTTTGCTGTTTTAGTTCCATCCTGCCATCATGATGAAGAACTTGCATATCACAAGTAACATCATAACTGTAACTGTAATGTGATTACTGAATTTGTATTTGAAATGCTCCAAAAGGCACCAACACCACAAACATGACTGAGAGGTCTAGGACCAAGGTCAGCGACTCCAATTATCTGAGGTCAGAGCTAGCCAATTGTCTCAGGAGCTAGCTGTCAGCTGGAGACCACAAAAATGCACAACATTAAGGATGAAAACAATATAAATGTTTACAGAGCTCACTCATTTATTAGCCATGAAGGATATAAGTAGCTACAGAGACTAAAACATTTTTATTGTGCAAGGCTCTAAACTTAGCTCTGCTGTAAACCTAGATATTTTAACATGAAAATCATGGGCACTGACTCGCTTTTCAAGCCAGCCTCTAGAGGCCATTCAAGCAGCAGTTTTCACTCTTCTACACTGGTCTAATTTTTCAGCCCAAGAGGCTGTCGCTTAATGACTATCTGTTGACTTTGAACAATAAGCATTAATCAATAATTAATCAGTAAGAATGTGCCGGACATGGATTCATTTAACCTTATTTCTAAAAATGCTCAGAAGAGAAAACAGAGTCTAACGCTGTTACAGCAAAGTTGTGCTATTAGCCTGTGGAGCTAGGCTTTGTTTTCTGTAATGAGAATTCATACCACCCACTGCAACAGTGTGGTTTAGTAACATGTTTAAACAGAGAGATTACTGGAGCTCTTCGGCAAAAGATTATTAAGCTACATCAGGTTTTGGACAGTGAGTCAGACAATACAGGCTTGTTGTTTTAAGAATTAATAAAGAAAATAGAGAAAATCACCAGCCTTGTTCTTGAAAAACGAACTGGAGCTCTGAACAAATCGAGATAACGGGCTCCTGGGCACTGAAATGTAGGCCACCCACCTCTCTTTACACAGAAGCTAAGCAGGAAAAAAAATGTCTTTTTGTAATCATTCTGAATCCCCTTGTGCCTATTTTGCATCTCTCTGTAGTCATTTTGTGTCTCTTTGTAGTTGCGTTATCAGTCTCTTTGTAGTCATTTTGCATCCCTTTGAAAGTTGCTTGACTTTCCTACAGGAAACATTCAGAGCTTTTTAACTGGTTCAGGTGGCTCCTGGGCATGTGGCCAGTGGGCTTTTTCAGTAATCCACCCATGGCTCAGACAACCAAAGCTCTTTTTTTCAAACCAAAGATTTAAGCTCCCATTTCATTGCGGACACTGGTTTATATAAGTGACAAATGCAGTCACTGAAAAGACTCTAACAACACAATCCCCCACACATAAACCCCTCTGCTGGCCATCATTTCAACCACAATAACACCCCCCACACCACTGGCTTTATGAGACTTTGTCATAAAGCCATGTTGTTTCGCAAGGGCAGCTGAGCTCACTCCTTTTTCTTTTTTTTTTAAACGTTGCGCTGTCATGACAGCAGCTAACAATCCAGCTGCCGTGTGAAGTGTGAGATAAATGCTCTGCTCACGCTGCAGCCTTGTCCAGAAGAGCGGAGAGGAAGAAAGATACTTGTAGCGATCAAGCCTGAATGGTTCTCTCCATCTGTGTAATTGGTTGAAATGAGCTATGAGGACCACCTGCTGACTGTCATTCAGAGCTCTTTTACATGGAAACTGTGCCCAGTGTCAGAGAAAGAGGCACACAGGGAACGTTACCATCAGCCCTGCTCTGTAAAATTCCTCGGAGGAAATTAACTCCTGTGCATTACGAGATCGATTATATTGTGGTTGGATTATCTTGGCTCTTACTTTATGTAACTAAATATCCACAGCGAATGTTTAAACTGCATTCGACTGAGATAACGGCTATTTAGATAAGTGCAAATTTAAAATTAAAGCGATTGTTATGTTGTGCAGCTTCTTTGCAGCATAGCCAGTTTAAAACAGCACCAGTCAACATTTAAGATAAGCTGTAATAAATTTACATAAATTGTAATAACTTTCCCAAGAGTTGGCGAAAACCAAAACCTCGCTTTAAAGCAACATGCCCAAACACCAGCTCATCCCTCAGTGTTTGACTATGCAGCACCATATTTTCCACTAAAAAAGACCCACAGTAAGTAAAGTAAAACTTTAATTTATAGCATTTTTTTTAAAAACACGACAACAAATAGTTACCCAAAAGCAAGTTTAAAAAGGCGAGTAGTTTTCAGCTGCTTATTGAAGATCTCAGGCTCAGAGGGAGAAAGCTCCAGAGTCTGGGGAGCACACTGATGCAAAACGTTCCCACAGCCAGCAGAGCCTGATCACATGACCCCAGAGACCTGCTGGGGATGTATGGATGTAAAAGTTCACTGATGATCGCTGGTGCTCATCCATGCAGAGACAAAATCAGAATCATACAGCAGATCCTGTAGTTAATAACAAGCCACTGCAACTGAATTACCAACTTTAATACACATCTTTACTGCTTCTATAGGAATTAAGAGGGTCAGTAGCAGCCAGGTGTTAATAATTGAGATCATTTTCTTAACTGATCATCAGCAAGTGTGAGCGCCTCTATAAAAGGAGAAGTCTTGGCAGTTTGCTGATCTGGAGTATTCAGACCAATGTGTTTGGGGAAAAAAACCCGGGCACCTTGCAGACTCGATCATTAACTCCTCTGCATATCAAAATAATACAGTGTGAGGCTGTCGGTCAGACATCTAAACTGTGGCTGAAAGTGGGTCATAGAACAGGACAATGATCCCAAACACAGCACGAATCTACAACAGAATGGCTTAAAAGTAAAAGAATAAAAAGTGCTGCGGTCCATACCTCAACGTGACTGAAATGCTGTGGTGAGAAATGAACAAAGCTGTGTGTAAATAAAAGCCTGCAAACCTCAACGAACTGAAGCAACGTTGTAAAAAGCAAAAGAAAAAAAAGAAAAGGAAAAAAAGAGCCGGCCAAAATTCCTCCACAAAGATGCGGGAAACTGATAAAGCCAAACAGAAAACAATTCAAGTTATTACTGCTAACGGTGCTTCTACCAGCTACTAAATCATGAGGTGTACTTTAGTTCATTCACAGGACTGTAAAAAAATCCCTATGAACACTCCATTTTTTCACAAGGACTGTATTACTCATTTCTTATGCATATTCTGAAGGACAGAGTGCAGCCTTGTGTGAACCCGTGTTAATGTAAATGATATTAAACATGCTCCAAATTCACAAACCGTTCCCACTTTTACACCTTCATTTTCTCCTCTTAACACATTCAAGCTGTTATGTTTAAACTCGACTGCTACGCTCCTATTTATATTCCTATTTATTGTGCTGCATCTTATCATTACTGCAATCACTTATGTTCCACTTCTGGAGGTCACAAGCTTAATAAGTAAACCAGGGCAAGAAAATGAAAGATCGGCTGGGGTCTGGATTCATTAAAGGAAAATTCATTCAACAATCAACGGTAACAGCCTCAATAGGGCTTAATTAGTGCAGATGAAATCTTGGGTTTGTAATTAGTGCGTATTAAGCAAGGGTTGATTTGTTGCGCGGGAGGAAAAAAAAAGCACATTACATAAGTAAACTGCTGTTTTGTTAGCTTCCTTCTACTTCTACTGTGATTGTTTGAATACAAGATATCAATATCTATACAGCAGTTTTCCAGGGAAATGAGGGCAACAGCCATTTAATTCATTTCCTATTTTTACCAACTAACCAGGGGAATTGACTTTACAACCTTCTCTTCAATAGTTTGTCTGCTGCCATCCCATTAAGCCTCAAAATAAACCTAGGCTGAAGGTCATTGCTTGTTTTGGCCTTCACCCATCTTTTCATCCTTTTTCAGCCCCTTTTATGTCTTTGGGCCTTTAGCATTTATGCCCACCAACTGACGACAGCAAATCCTTCGGCCCACTCGTTCATAACGCTGGATGCAGTTAAGGTAATCCACAATGTAAATAAAATCCTCATTACTGTTACATAAATCTGTCACAGTCTCCTCTCTGCAAGTCTGCCCCCCCCAACAGATGTGTGCATGGTCTGGCAGTCAATTACATCCCTTCACCTTCACAAAAAAAGAAGAAAAAAAAGCCCCCTCCACCATGGCAGGGGAGGCAGCAGAGCCCCGTATCTTTATCTGATCTTTATCCTCTCTCAGCAGCACGAATGGGGGGAGCTGTCAGTCTAAAACTCCAGCTAGCCAGAGCTCGCCAGAGTCCTCTTTAATGCAAAGCATCATCTCAACATAGACGCTGGTTAGGCAGTGAGGTTGAAAACGACAAGAAGTCAATCTCCACACGTTTGAGAGGAGGTATCCAACTGCAACATTATAAATATTCATGATGCACGTAAACAAATGGAAAATGTTTGATTAGGACTGATCAGTAAGGTATGAAATGACAAAAACAAAGCCTTCCTGGAATCATATTTTACACATGACCTGTTCACATATAACAGGAGAAACAGTGGCATTTATTAATGTCTCCCCGCTAACAATTGATCACACTCGTTTGGTTCTCCCTCTGGTCTGTGCTTCTATGTCACTGAGTTCAGAGGACATTAGTCATCTGCCGACCTACAATCAGACCACATTAAGGTTTCAGTCGTCATCAATAGTCCACCACCATCCATCCTCACTATATGTTTTATGCAGGTTCCTTCTGACCTCATATTAAGCGCCTTTTCTTCCCTCAGCCGCTGAACCCTGACACAGTCTCCTCTGCTCAGATCAATAGACTAGGACACAAACCCAAGGCACAAACATCAAAAAGTTTTCTGTGTGCTCCTTTCTCCTTTCATCTTCTTCTTTAAAGCAAAGAGATGGCAGCATATGGAGTGTGTCATTCTCAAGGACAGTTCAGTTCGTCGTGTGACCGGACTTGGCAGAACAAGATAGTACTTATGATTGCCTCTGGCCATGTCACTCCACTGAAGAAGATCTCTCCCCCTTAGTCCCTCAGCTCATTCCCTCTCGCATCTATTGGCTTCCATCCATCTTACTCTTTTCTCTCTCTCTGCAGGCTTCCATCCCCAAGTACTCGTTTCTTGAGTACATCCAGTTTATCGGTGGCCAACGCTTCTCTTAAGGCCCCGAAGAAGCCGTGATAGTGGGCTGTGTTGTGGATCATGAGTAGAACTCCAGCCAGCAGCTCATTGGTCACCAGCAGGTGGTGCAGGTACGCCCTCTGGTGGTTCTTACAGCAGTAACAGCCACACCCCTCCACCAGCGGCCTAAAGTCGTCCTGATACCTGGGCAGAAGTTCAAACACAGTTTGAGTTTAAGTAGAATTCATGAACAGGCATTATAAATGTAAATTAGGTCTTCAGCAAACACATGAAAGAAAAGAACTTGCAAACACTGCTACTTAGAAAACCCACTGGGGTATTACAATAGCTGCTACGAACCTTTTCTCTTTGAGGTTCATCTCAAAGGGTGTCATCTGTGTTTGATCATGACGATTAAGATCGCCATTCTGCTGGCTCTCCCCTGCTGTCGCCTTCTCTTCGTTCAACTCCAACACTGCCAAAACATGCATGCATCGGTACGGTGTTATCCTAATAACAAACCGTGGGTAACACAGGAAGTCAAAGCTGTCCTCAACATGAAGAAGAAGGCTTTCAGGAGCAAAGTGAAGGAGGAGATGAAAGCAGCACAGCGGGAGGTGAAACGCTGCCTGAGGGAAGCAAAGGACACCTACAGGAGGAAGGTGGAGCAGAAGTTGGAGAGGAACAATATGAGGGAGGTCTGGAATGGTGTGAAAACCATCACAGGCCACAACACCAAGAAAAGCACAGTGGGGGGGACTGTGGAGAAGGCAAACGAACTCAACAACTTCTTCAACAGGTTTGACCAGCCCACAACCCCCCCACCCTCACCCTCACCTTCACTACAGAGTCCTCTCCCCACTCTCCTGCCTCCCTCGCTTCCCCCCCTTCCTGACACCATGACACCCCCCTCCTCCAATCCCTCTCTCAGCAGCAAGACATCTCCCCCCCTCCCCTCCTCCCAAACATCTCCCAGTGTCACAGTGGATCAGGTCAGGAGGCAACTGAGGAAGCTTCGCCCCAGAAAGGCAGCAGGCCCAGACAAGGTGTGTCCTAGGATGCTAAAGGCGTGTGCTGCTGAACTTGGGGAGCCGCTACAACGAGTCTTCAACCTCAGTCTGCGACTGGGGAGAGTGCCCGCCCTATGGAAGACATCCTGCATCGTCCCGGTCCCCAAAAAGAACCGGCCCAATGAGCTGAATGACTTCCGACCGGTGGCACTGACGTCACATCTTATGAAGACTCTAGAGCGGCTCTTCCTCAACTTCCTCCGACCACAGGTACAACATGCCCAGGACCCACTACAGTTTGCATACAAGGCGGGTGTCGGAGTGGACCTCCTACACAGAGCCCACTCACACCTGGATGGGGGAAAAGGCACGGTCAGGATACTGTTTCTTGACTTTTCCAGTGCCTTTAATACCATCCGGCCCTGTATGCTTCAGGAAAAACTGAACAGGATGGAGGTGGACCCCTGCCTGGTGGCTTGGATCTCCGACTACCTCACCGACAGACCACAGTACGTCAGGCTGAAGGACATCACGTCTGACACTGTGGTCAGCAGCACAGGAGCACCACAGGGAACTGTGCTGTCCCCTCTTCTCTTCACCCTGTACACCTCTGACTTCTGCTACATCTCTGAATTATGCCATATTCAGAAGTTTGCAGATGACACGGCCATCATGGGGTGTATCTGGGATGATCAGGAAGAGGAGTACAGAAGTCTGGTGAGGAACTTTGTCGCATGGAGTCACACAAACCACCTGCAACTCAACACCTCAAAGACTAAGGAACTGGTTGTGGACTTCGGGAGGTCCAGAGAAGGTCCACTGCCGGTTCAGATAGAGGGGGAGGAGGTGGAGGTGGTCAACAAGTACCTCGGGCTGTGGGTGGACGATAAACTGGACTGGTCATGCAACACAGAGCACCTGTATAAAAAAGCCCAAAGCCGACTGTACTTCCTCAGGAGGCTGAGGTCTTTTAACATCTGCAGGAAGCTCCTGAGGATGTTTTACCAGTCGGTGGTTGCTGGAGTACTTTTCTATGCTGTGGTGTGCTGGGGGAGCAGCACAGCAAAGAGGGACTCATCCAGGCTGGAGAAACTGATCAGGAAGGCTGGCTCTGTGGTCGGCATGAAGCTGGACACTCTGGTGACAGTGGCAGAGAAAAGGACACTAAAAAAACTGCTGGACATTATGAACAATGCTGGGCATCCTCTGCACACGGCCATAAACAATCAGAAGAGTCTGTTCAGTGACAGGTTGCTTCTCCCCAAGACAAGAACTAACAGACTTAAAAACTCCTTTGTCCCACACGCCATCAAACTGTTTAACTCCTCTCTGGAGGGGAGAGGGAGGGGAAACAGGAGGACAAAGGAGGGGGGAACAACTAAGCTGTAGTGCCTCTTCACCTCACTGTACAATACCTTGTGCAATACTTTTTGTAAATAGTCAACAGTGCAATAGACTCAATACTTGAAATGTGCAATTCACTTGTATTTTTATTTTTATTCCTATTTATTCTATTTATCCCCTTCGTATATTTTATTTTATTTATATTTGTCTCTGTATTTATGTGTGTGTGTGTGTGTGTGTGTACATATATATATATATATATATATATATATATATATATATATATATATATATATATATATATATATATATATATATATATATATATATATATATATATATAACAATTCTGTAACTGTAACTTCGGTCGTTGCTGTGCTTTTTGGAAGTCGAATTTCCCAGAGGAACCCACCCGAGGGATTAATAAAGTTCTATCTTATCTTATCTCTCTTATCGTATAAATCCCAGCACAGATCCCTGGCCAAATGGCATGTCCCATTGCAGTATGACAGCAATAATCAAACACGTATCACCGCAGCTAACACTTATACATCCTTTTTTTTCCCCACTATTTGAATATAACATCCACAGTCACTGTTGAAAATGGCATTGGCTCCAATTGTGGCTGCAGCATGAGTGATTGAAGTCATTAATGCAAAGGGGGGTGGGGGTGTAGGATAAATACACAGCTGACTCAAACATTAAGATGCAATTTTTTTACAATATTGGCCATCCAGATGCATAATATTACCTATACTGATATTATCAACAATAGCAAAGTGAGAAGCAGAACTAACAGACAAACTGAGGCATTTATGTGTGTAGCTGCTAATAAACAACAAACACCCAACATACAGCAGAGTAACAGAGGCAGAGCTAGAGCTAACTGAGACAGCCTTTACCAAATCATAAAACAAAACCTTCATTGGCAACCTGCACAATCTAGAGTACTCAGTCTTCCACGGACCCGGACTTTCTTGTATTTTTTTAAATGGTCTTTAGCAATAGTTCTCGAGGCTTTCTGAGGGTCTTTTAGGGTTTTTCTTTGGGCATTAGTGAAGTGATTCCCAAAGACCTATTAACTCAACCTCAAATCTCAGTATGCTGTGTGGTGTCTCCTTCAAAAATTGCCTCATCAGAAATGTCTCAGTGGCAGAGTGGCTATCAAGAAGCCATCATTAAGGAAGGGAAACATGGAGAAGAGACAGAGGTATGCCAAATTACACAAGAGTTAGACTGAAAATCAGTGAGCACAGGACTTATGGAGTGATGAATCAAAATTTGTCATCCATATGTATGTATGGAGGAGCTCGGCAGACAATATTGAGTGTCTACATTCATCTTTGAAACACGTTTCAGGCTCTGTCAAGGTTTACGGCTCTATTTCAACCATTGCTGTTGGGGCTCTTGTCAAAATTGCTGGAAAAATGAAAGCTGAAAAGTACCATCAGCTTTAAATCTGCCATGGAATACCGTCTGGAAAACGTAGATAGGAGAACTCACAATGCAATACTATCAGTTGTGCTCTTTATACTTTATTTCCACCCGTTCAGTTTATTTCACGTCTCAATAAATATTTCCACCCATTTCACATTTTCCAAACAAAACATAAAAAATGAGGGCCACTTCCGCACAGTACTGTAGTTTCATAGGCTTTGAATGGTAACTCTTGTTGAAGAAGAGCGGTTTTTAATAAGAGGGCTGTTGTTTAAAGGAGGACCAGATCTCTAGCCAGAAACAGACAAAAGATACAAGGAAGACTGGAGGGTTTGCTGGAGAAGAAGAAGAAAAAAAAGTGATCCATAGCAATGTCTGTTATTAAAGATAGAGATTAAACGGTAAGAGAAGAGCATAATGGGTTTAGTGGAACCCAAGAGAGGTGATGCAGAGAGCAACAAAGTGCATAAACAAAGCAGAAAACGGAAATTATCATGGTGTCTGTGTGGAGCTTAAAAGGGGAGGTGATAAGCTTCAGAATAAAACTGGATGGAATGAAGCTTGACCAAAGCTAATAAAACATCAAGAAGCGAGAAGTAACTTTCACTGGAGATTAAATTTTGCACAAAGAAAAAAAGCAGCAACAACACAAACTGGATCTAAGAAGAAAGAGACTGGAGTTCGAAGGCTATCATTGTCACAGGCCCTTCATAAAACCATAAGAGAGGAAACGCAGAACTGCATCTCACACTGCTGCGTGTAAAACACATCTAAAATGTGTACTCTCATCTATTTGAACTAATGAGCCAGGTCAATGAGTTCATCTTTACAAACATTTAAATTTATATGATCTGAAGTTAGTTTAAGCACTATAAGTCAGAGGCAGCAGCGACGTCATTACCGCCAAGCTGATAAGCTGCGCTAGTTAGCTTTTACAAGGAACAGCTTAGAGCCAAACAAATTTAGCTGCAATTAGCAGACACACAAGCTGTGCAAGCTGTTTTTACCTTAAATTACACATTTCTATGGCGTGATCGTTTTCATACGCTAAAATCTCCTTAGCTTTGTCTCAGATAAGCAGTTATCCTGCCTTAAAGTGGCAGAAATAGCAGTGAGGACACATAAAAAGATTGGAGGGGCTTCTAAAAATAGAGAAAGAAACCGTGTGACAGATGAATACTTTAAGTGGGTGACAAGGGGGGAACGGGTGAATTAGCATATGCTCTGACACGTCTAAAAGAACCTTAACTGGGAAGCGAGGGTGTTGACATACCTCCCACGGGGCTGTGTAATTGGCTGAATGGTGAATTAGAATTTCTCTAAGGGTCCGACACCTTCACTGAACTCCATTATGCTCCATGTGCAGAATTGATTAATGCTGTCTGGCACTGCATAGCACCAGATCCCAAACTCCCCTCATCAGATGTCAATGATCACAAGTAACACTTAATTTCTATTCATTACTTGAAAACCGGCCGCAGCAGCCGTCAGCCTCGTTTCTCACCAAATTAAAACTAGATAACGGCATCGCTGTGAGATGAAAGCCCTTCGTCCGTTTGTTTAAGAACCAGGAACATTAACTCCATCCTTTTTTAACTCACCATCAAAGGCTCCTCCTATGGAAATTAACAAATCTGCTAGAGCATATTTAATCATCACTTCTGTTTTATCAGTTAACTCAGACTCGGTGCCATTTAAGACATCAAAGTAGCGTCTGTTCCCCTTTCTAAAGAATTAACACTAATACTTTTTCATACATGAAATCCACTATATTTATATCCTTTTAATCTTTTCACACTGCTCTGGTCATACCTCTTTAATCCACTATTCTGTTTATCACTCATGTGTATTCAGGGTTCATGCTGGAATACAAGTGAAAGGCAAAACTATGGAATTATTAACAATAAAATAAGATGTTTTATTCATGGAGTTCGGTCCTGAGGGGCTGCATGCATGAAACATAAAGAGCTTATAGATTTATATGTGTGCACAAAAACTACCAATGAAGTGAACTTTCTTTTCACTTCAGTTTACTTTTACTGGCTGTAATGACACAACTTCAGCTGATAAATGTGAGGAGGTCTAAAAGTGCTAACTACGTCTCAGCACAGCTCTTCACCACACCTGCAGGGGGCGCTCTACCTGCGCGCTCTGGGTCCGTGGAAATGTCAAAGCCGAAGGAGAGAGCGCAGCCTCGCTCTGTCGCCAGGAAGGGGAAAAAACTCTCAAACAGGTCCACGCCGGCCTCGACGCATGCCAGCACCTCATCAGGTCGTCCCACACCGTGCAGGAGTCTGAGAGTCACACACAAACGCGCACAAAGACACCAAAAATCAATAGCCTGAACACTCAATAAATGAAACGTTGATGCAAAATGTCAACAACATATTACTGGCAGACAAAAGCCTTTCACAAACACCAGCAGCACGCTTCTTCTCTGGAGTGTTGGTTGGCTCGTTGGTGCCTTCCCCATTTCCCGGGCTCCTCCTGACTCTCTGCCTCCAGGCATCAAGGTCAAGGCGAATTTAGCAATCGATAATGACTCATCTCCACTTTCTGGTAGGAAGCTGCTTCTCTAACAGCCAGAAAAACCAGCGGGGATGCTGCCCTATGGTGTTCCAGATGAGCCTGTTAACAAGCCAACTTAGGGAAGCTCCTGATCACAGACCTCTCATTTCTGATTACAGTAGCTCTGTGTAGCTCCACTCTTTAAGCCACGAGCAGAGCTCCTCCATCCCCTCCCAGAGAGGTGGGCTCATGTGACATGATCTCCAGAGAGTAAACTCCTAAAGGATGATTCAGTGTGGAGGAACACCCCCCCAAAGTCTCTAAAGGGACTGTAGTCTGCCATGTTTTAAGCTGCATAGAAAGATGTGTCTGAGACAAATGATTATCTGTCCAAACTGATCTAAATTAATTATCCAACAGGATAAAACGTACATTGTATTTAGGAGCAAATCTTCAACCGAGGTCACAATAAACTCCTTATCAAAATAGCTGCTGATGAGTTTTTAACCTTTTCCCCTTTAATTAAATTAATGATGTATCTAATAAAGTGGCAGTGACTGTGTATCATGCTCTTAGAATTGTAAAAGGAAATGCGGACGTGAATTTTCCAACCTAAAAAATACTTTTCTACTTTTTCCTTTTTGAATGTGCACATTTTGTCTTATAAAAGTGACCCAAAAAAACTGTCCCAGCAAAGAAGAAATGTAATAAAGAGCAACGCAATGGATGAAAATTAAATGACACCAGCACTTTAAGGTCGAGCTGAGATAATGAGCGCTTGAAGATTGCGGAGGGGGTGGGGGCGAGGCATAGCTGCTGGGTTTTCACTTATAATTAATCAAGCAGGACAATTAATTGATTTTGCAGAATACATCAAATGCGGCTTCTCAGCCTCTGAATTATAACGTCTTTACACATTAATTGCTACATTTATCAGAAATGAATGAGCAGCTAATCGATCTGTCAGTTAAATAAGACTTAATGTGTTCCACTGTGACAAAAACGTGGATTGCCTCTTCAATACGTTCACAAATAAAATCAGTACAGTCGGTTGTTGTCCATTTCCACTCTTCTATTTAGTTTTATCATGGCTGAACAAACAGGTAAATTAATAGATGAAAGAAATGAGGGGAAAAATTCATGAGAACAATTTTTTTTCGAAAAAATGAACAGAAAGTTCAAAATATCTGTTGCCATGACGTCTATATCCTCCTGAACTGGAACAGCTGGAAACGGACATTTTAACATTTTTATTTTCTGATGTTTTAACCAAATAATTAATTGAGTAATCTGCACATTAAACCGTTGCCAGTGGAAATCCTAAATTAAATATTTGACCGAGTAAACATGACTATTCCGTGGTAATGGGCATTTTTAAGCCTTTAGCAGAGTGCATTTTTCAGTAGTAATGAAAACAATTATTGATGCTGAAAATAATGACTAGTTGTTGCCCTGCAGTGAGATTCTGTGTAGACACAAAGCTTCAAAAGTCAGATCTCCAACTGCTAGATAAATGCACAGCGTGGAAGAAATTGTCCTGGTGGCACAAAATGAAAAACAGCAGCAGAGAGGGCTCGTTTGTTTAGCCCCACTATTGCTCTTTCTGTTTGGTCCTGCCTGACTGTGTTCGGTGAATGCTTTCCAATTCAATGATGGGAAAAACTGTTTGAGCTGTAATCAATTCACAAAGGTCACGTAGCCACGAGAAGGCAAACCTGGGTTTGTCCTCAGGCAGCTCCTTGATCATAGCAGTGATGAGCTGGGTCCTCAGAGTTTGGTCCATGGAGCCCGTCTGGAGGCCGTCCAGACAGAATCCTGCCACGGGCCTCTTGGCGGTCTCTCTGGCAGAGCGTACTCTCTCTTCCAGGATGTCGCCTCCTTCCACCACACCAAACACCTCAACTCCCTCCAATTCCTAGAAATGACAGACAGCGAGGGGACTAGAAACTGCCAAAACACTCCAAAATGACAAAAGAAAGAAGGAGCCAAGAGATCAAAATCTAGATTTTCATGGGCACGCACGGTCCTTGACAAGATTTGCAGCTGCAAAAATAAATAAATTAAAGGCTTTAATCTTGCCAGAGCCCATCTGCAAGTTTGTACATTCAAGGCACAAATTTGACTGCAAGTCACGAGGAGCTAAGACAGTCCCCGTAGCACCCATGTCATGAATTACCTGCAGAATGCTGTCAGTCCTCTCTGCTTAATGTGACTCCAAACTCTCAGTTTATTGTCTCAAGGAACATTTGGTTTGCGTTCAGGTGAGGAAACAGCTTATAAATTTACAAGCAATTAGCAAAGACTTAGAGAACATATATAAGCATAGAAAAAAAAAAAACACTAATATGTCCTAGGGCTAGAGGAGAACATTGCTTTTTTTTAATCTATTATCCACTGAGGCGTAAAAGAGCAAAGATGTCATATGCACGAGTCACGACAGTTCCCCCGCACCTCTTCATATTAATCCTTTTTACTCAGTCCACCCTCTCATGGAATGAGCCACTCTTTGACTGCAATCAAAAGAAAGCAAAGCAGACTATTCTATTAGTCATGCTTAATGCTGCACCATCACACACCTGCTGATAGTGTAGATACCCACTGATAATGAATTCATCCTAATCTCACTGAGCTTCCAGCTGTAGTACAGATGCACAGCAGCCCCTGTCACAACTGCACTAACGTCAATCTTTGTCTTGTGTGTCTGTGCGATGCATGACTCACTCGCAGATGCAAGCGTGCTCAGCGGCTGATAAAGTGTGTGTTCACTGTGTACCTTTGATTTTTGGTGCACCAGCAAACACTCGTCCAAATGAGCGAGAGTCCGATCCACCGACTTTCTGACCCGTTTGCGAGAAGCGCTGTTCTGCCAGGTCTCTCCGTCGCACATGCTCTGGTACCAGTCTGGCTGTACGGTCTTCTGAAGAGCCATGAACTTGGCCACCGTTAGTTCTATCCGCCCACCGCTGCCCCACACTGACACCGTCTAATAACAAAGCAAAAATATGTGAGAAACCCATTTCACCTGTGATCGCACCCAGCGGTAAAGTCACCAGGGCCTTTAGTTTACCACAGCGTGAGCAATGTCACCTTGTTGGTGGTGTAACCCGTCGGGCTGTGCGTGGCAGGGTCGTGAAGGGAGCAGTAGAGCACAGTATCATGAAGACCTGAAACCAGACGTAACTGCATCACTCACAGAGAACACAGCAGCAAAGGAGTTAAGAGGGTCGAGCGTGAAGCCAGGTGACAGAGCGAGGCGCTTCGACTCTGCATGTTAATGTGACGACTGAGAGAAGAACGAGCTGTGTCCTTATCAGCAAACCCAGCCGCTGCAGAGGATCAGAAGGTGAGAAAACAAAACTGTCTAATAGCAGCAAAGGCTATTCAATCACTGCTTGTCCCTTCAGGGGCTTCAGAGGCAGAGGCAGTAGTAATCAATGATAGTTTATTCCAAGTGATGATATCGTGGTAACATGTCTAATTTTCTTAAAGTGGCTGCCTGAGGCTGGGTGAAGCCCAGGCCACGTCCACAGCAACACATTTTTGCTTTCAAATCTACAGCTTCTTTATTTACACCTACCCATCACACCACTCTGGCATTTTAGCTTCCCTAAACGGGAGACTAAATAATTTTCAGTGTATTAAAATAAAAATGCAGTTGCCATTTTTTAAAGGTTTATATGGTTGGTAAGCATGGCACACTCACCAAAATGCTGCACATTTGCTTTCATTACTGTACTTCTAGAGGAGCTCAGACTGAATTTATCCACACATGTCTAAATGAATGTGTTTATTATGAAGGAGGAAGTGTTATCCCCTCCCCCCAATTTCTCTAGCCACACCCATACTCAATCGAGAAATCACTTAAATAGGACCTGTATGAGAAAGTGGAGTGGAACAAAAAAATCCTCAAAATCATCCCACGATCCAAGAAAACAAATAAAAAACTAATTTTAACTGCAATCTATCAGCCTGCAAAAGGTTATCAAGTCATTTCTAAAGCTGTTGGACTCCAGCAAACCACAGTGCGACGACATTATCCACAAATGCTGAAATCATGGAACAGTGGTGAACCTTCCCAGAAGTGGCCGGCTGACCAAAATTAACTCAAGAGTGCAGCGACGACCCATCCAATACGTCACAAGTATCCCTGAACAACTTGCAAAGAACTGAAGGCCTCACTTGTCTCAGTTAGCGTCAGTGTTCATCACTCCACCATAAGAAAGAAACTGGGCAAAAATGGCCTTCATGGCAGAGTTCCAAGACAAAAACCACTGCTGAGCAGGAGAAGGAACATAAAAGCTCATCTCAGTGTTGACGAAAAACAACTTGATGATAAACAAGACTTTTTGTAAAACACTCTGTGGGGTGATGAGACAAAAGTTGAACTTTTTGGAAAATTGTGTGTCCCATTAAATCTGAGGTAAAAGTAAGACAGCATTTCAGAAAAGAAAGATCATACCAACAGTAAAATATGGTGGTGGTAATGTGATGGTCTGGGGCTGCTTTGCTGCTTCAGGACCTGGAAGACTTGCTGTGGTAAATAGAAAGAGGAATTCTGCTGCCTACCAAAACATCCTGAAGGAGAATATCTGGATATCTGTTCAAGCTAACCATGACCTCTCTTCTCTATATGGATTTATTTTTCTTTTGTTAACGTGTAATATGCCACTCTGGAGCTGCTCCAATCACAAATCCACTACTCTACACCCACCTGTGGATCAGTAGTCTCCTGTATGGTTAAATGTGTGACTCGTCAGATGTGCTAAATTAATTTATTGTGCCATAAATCTAATAACAAACAACAACAATAATAGTGATAAATGGAAAAAGTCTGAATATCAGCTCCAATAATCAGAACGGCAGATAATCAGTCAACCCCTCTGCAACACTTCATATTCTCCATTTAGGTAAAAAAAGAAAAAAGAAAAAGAAATGATGATAGATTACCTATTAATCAATACTCAATACATATGAATACATTGGATAAGCTCTGGTGTCATCATAATTTAAGCGTAATTAATGGTGTCTTGTTTGAACACCTGTCGTCCTCTTCTTCTTCTGCTCTCATTACTCTCTGTAAGATAAACATGCTGAAAGGAAAGAGAGAAAGAGGAAATTATGAAAAATGTAAATTTTTACCTGCGAATTTTCTGAATCCATCCTTAAACTCCTCCAGCACCTCCTGGTGCTCAGCTCTAGAAGGAGAATGGTTGAGATGTGGTTTAGATTTGAAAAATAAAAGGAGATCACTGTGCGTGCTTTGGCGTTTCCATAATGGGACAGCTTACATGTGGGACAAAGTGATCTGAGTGACAGAGGGGAGACTGATCAGCGTGTGCAGTGTGTCCTGAGTGAGGTGGGGAACGGTGCCAAAGTGTGTGTACAGCAGACACCCCGGGATCTCCAGTGAATGCTGCCCCGTCCTGTCCAGTCCCTTCAGGACACCCAGCCGACTTCTTCCCTGAACCACGCGGGACAGCTCCAGTTGCATCCTGCTCCCAGCCATAGCAAAAACTCCAGTCGAAGCGCTAAAAGGACTCCCTCCAACAGCTGAAATAGTACGAGTGTTACTGGTTTTGACTTAGCCACGTAGCTAGCTAGCCTTCCCACTCACGTGTATTTGGAATATTTACCGCTCTAAGTCCGACACTTGGATGAAACCTACACACTCACAGGGATGCTTGTTTACGTGAGAAACGCTGAAAATCAAACAGCTCACCACCAAAACCTCATGGGCTGACAGGAACTACAAGTCGCAGGAATATGTCGTCATCAACGGCGAAGGCACCGCTTAAAAAAAAAGTTCGGGTTATCTCAAGAACCTTTTTTTTTTCTTCTCAAAACATTCAATTGTGGCGTTATAGGTGGCACTCCATGTAGGAAAAGCTCTTTAAATTATAATTATATTTTTTTAAAAATTGAATTAAACATTCTAATAATTAAACATTTTACATTAATTTGTTGAAAGACTTTAATTAGAAGCAAAGTATTTAACTACTTTATTAATACATGTTCGTTATCATTATTCTTTTAATGAATTTCAGTTCTCACTGAAGGACCTATCAAAGTTGCTATGGTGACCCAAGACGCTGAACCCCCAGCTACAGTCTTGTGGGAAACGTAGTCCTGAAAATCTTAATTTGTGGAACAGTCATCCAAAAAAGAAAGCCAATTTACTCCATTACCCAGAATCCACCATAACAGTAACTCGACGAGAGTTATGCTTACCACTTTTAGGTTTTCGAGCACTTTTTCTAATAACGTTTAAGCATATTTTGACGATAGAAATTGAAAAACGTTGACTGTTGCGCTTCGCGCACAATTTTAGTAAAGAAAAGACACCAACGTGATAACTGGGATTACATCATATTAAGGTGCAGTGCTGTATCAGGTGATTATGGCATTTCCAGGTCACAATTCTGACCTGTTTAGGTGGAGAAGAGTTGGCTCGGCAAACAAGGTAAGTCTAGTCTTTGGATTCGTGTAAATTCATAGACTGTGCTAAACTGAACGCTATACTGCATCTGTTTTCCCCAGTAATATCCCTGAGAGAGGGAAATAATTTGGCTAAATGCTCTTTGAATAATAAAGAAGGAAAAGCACATCTGTGTTATTACCGTGTATAAACTCGTGGCTCATGTCAGGGGCCCGTTCAGAAATGTCACCCGGCCCTATCTCTGATACTCACATGCTTGCAGGCAAGCTAGCAATGGCACAGACTTTTGGACGTGTGAGAAATGATTTTGAACTAACCTGCTGATTTGAAGCAGTGGCTAAGCTTTTCTGTGAAATAATCCGCAGACTTTAGGCCCTTGGCTCAGCCTCCAATTTGCAGACTGCCACCGCAGCTCAAAGTGTCTCTGAGCCTGTCTAGGCATTTTTAAGCACTCAAAGGTGACCATGAGGCCAGCATTTTTTTGTGTGTGAGAGCTCTTTGGTGTTTCTTACAGAGAATATTAGCTTACACTAATCTTTCTTTCAGATTCACGTAAAGAAAGGTGATATTGATCAGTGGAAGAAGGTAAGAAATGTGTGTGCTCAGTTATATATATTTTTTATTTATTATTGAGTTGAATGTCTTTGGGGGTTTGGGAATTGTGTGACGAAATTGTTAACTTCAGCTTTGCATGTGTGTGTCCTTTCCCTGACCTCAGCGAGTGGAGATGGCCTCAGAGTTTGCTGTGTCGGAAGTCTTCTCACACAAAAAACCTCATTCAGGAATCAGCAGCCTAGCTGTACCATTGCAAAGCACTGAACAGCTGAGAGATCATGATGAGGCTTACAGTGAAGGTAGGTGCCTTATAATAAATAATAATAAATAACCTGTCTGTGTAGAAATGCTATCTATATAACCACATAGAGTACAGCAAGAGGGATGATGATATATGGCCTGTTGTTTGTTGCAGCTCAGGCCCTTTTAGGTGACTGGCTGAGTAATAAGCTGCGGCTGGAGTTGGAGTTGGAGGATGAAGATGACCTGATGTGCTCTGCTGAGAGGACAGGCACAGCTGCATCAGCTAGTGCTGTGCCTGCTGCTTTAAACTACAACAACTTTGATGGTATAAAATATTACCTGATGAGATAACCCAAAACTCATTATTTATTAAGACCTTCTCCATTAGACCTGTGGCCCTGATGGACGAGGCGGTACAGAACACCTTTAAAGAAACAGTGACCTCTAGAAGATTTACTCATGATTATGAAAGGCTCATTAAAAATTCAGTGTGGGTTTTATATTGCTTCAAATGGCCTCTGACTGCTAGGCTTTATAAGAGTATTCAAAACAATCAGTATGCAGTACTGTGCAAAGGCCTCAGGCCACCGCTCATTTATTTTTATTATTAAGCTTCCAAAGAACCATACTTTCTTGTAGTTTTTTAAAGTGACCAATAGTTCTCCAGGTCTCAATGTTTTTCTATATAAACGTATATCAAAGTACACTAGAACTGGACTGAAAATCAGTGGCAACAGGTTTGATGGAGTGATGATTCCAAGTTTGAAAATTTTGGTTCAAATCATCAAAATATATGGAGTAGGTCAGGAGAGAGGTGCAACATTTATGTGTTAAACATGTTTTATGTTCTGTCATGATTTGGGGCTGTATTTTACCAGTGGTGTTAGGGGTCTTGTAAAAATCGATGGAATTATGACCTCAGAAAAATAGGATCAAATTTTGATCCACCATTGCAACGCCATCTGGAATGCATTTGACCGGCAACAAGAAAAACACACGATGGAACATTGTCAGTCATGGATTGGCCTTCCCAGAGCATGGATCTCAACATTATTGAGGCAGTGTGAGATCATCTTGACAGAGAACAGAAGAAAAGGTAGCCAGCATCTAAAGAAGAGCTTTGAATGTCTTTTAAGAAACCCGGAGAGCTATTCCTGAACACTACTTTAAGAAATTAGAAGAAAACTGCCTAACAGAGTTCAGGCTGTGTTGACGAATCAAGGTGTTCGTACCAAATATTGACTTTCAAGCATTCAGTTCATTAGGATTGTACAAACTGTTTTTGAATTTTATACTGCATGCACATTTTATGATAAATTAATTCACATTTCCTGCAAAATATAAAGACAATATAAAGGTAGCTGAAGACTTTTGCACAGTACTATTTCAGTCTGCATTACAGTACCATTGGACAAAATGTTGCCTGACTTGGGCATCACACCATTAATCTTACAAGTATTGTGCAAGGAATTAAAATCACTGGTTTCCAAGATAGAAGGAAATTAATATTAAAGCTCGAAATGTTGAAAAATGGTCATCAATAATGTGAAGTACAGTCTTTTACAAGTACTTCAGTTGTCATATTTCTTTTCCAAAAATACTTAGAACTCTATAACTGCCTTGTCGAGGAAGAAGAGCAGTCAGCTGTCAAAGGCTTCCTACAAGACCTCATGGAGCAGGAGCTGTTGGACTCCAGGATGATGGAGGATTTGGCACTTGATGCTCATCAAACCAGAAAAAGATTTAGAGACCCGATCGTTACCATGGAAGCCCGACACCAACAGGTAGTCCGTATCAAGAGATGCGAATGCTGAAGGTTTGGCTGTTGCTGTTGTGATACATGTCGCTGAGCAAATCATCTGGAATGACGTGTGTTCGTGTGATGTTTGCAATTGTACAAAATGCTGCTCAATTCCAATGCAGGTGCGAGAAAACAGGGCCCAACGGGAGGCTGAGAGACAGAGGCAGCAGAGAGAGAGGGATGTCCTACGAGCTGCCAGAGAGGAGGCGAAGAAGAGGGAACAAGAGGAGGAGATGAGGAAAAGGCAGGAGAAACGCAGGCAGGAGGAGATGGTTCAGCAGGAGATGGTGAGGCTGAGGCGGCAGATGGAAGAGAGGAGAGGCCTGGAACAGACTGTTCGACAGAGGTAGGAAAAGATTACAACAAGCCGATTTATCACCCAGCAGATCACATTGTTTGTGATCTGGTTTGCTTCACCTTCCTTCCTGGTGGAGAGAATGGATTAGTGGTAACCTGTTGACAAGGAGAGCTGTGATCAGCCATATCAGTCTGGTGAGCAAAGATAAAGCTGCGTTGTAAATCATGCTCTCACTATGAGTGTAAGGCCTTTCTTTACCACAGGAAATGTGTCATAACTTTAAATATTCCTCGTGGACAGCAGTCAGCAAGTGTCACAACATATATCTGCGATGCTGTCACTATATCATATTAATGATTTTTTTGTCTACAGTTAATAATACTGACAAACTAAAAAGCCATTTAAGGAATTAACAAGAGAGCTGAGACTTGAAGGATTATGGGAGGTGAAGTGTTTAGAAAGAGACCACACATTCTCTATGAACTACAAAATGACACAATATATGAAACTAAGAAAAAGTACCACAAAAAATAGAAGATTTTATCCCAATTAGCATCATTGTGCTAACAGTCTCATGTTAGCTGGCAAGGCTAATGTTTGGCTACTATAAAACATATAGTAGCCAAACATTAGCCTATATAGCAACACCATTAGTGTTTCAGGTATTTGTACAGAAACCAAAAATATAATAATGGTTATATGGAACTTAGAGGTTTGAGTATTGAACAGGTTGTTGTTGATTAGTAGTCTGGGTCTGTGTGGCTCAGATTGGGCCTTTTGTGTGCAACTATCCATGTAAGAAAGTGATCACTCCATGTACAGGCACGAAGTCTGATATCTTCTTGGACAGGTGTCCATGCATCTTTCAGTTATTTCTGACCTTTTCATAAACAACATGAAGCCCCTTTAGAGGAATGGTGTTATATTTTGTATATATTCATTTTTGCTTTATTTGTTCTTTTTAAATATACTTTAAGAAGTTTGTATTGCAGTCAAAATCAGATAAGGGCAGCACCATGGATGTTTATTTGGATATTGATTTGGACATGAGATTTGACCTTATTACATAAAATGATACTACAGTATCTCATTCATGACAGTGCTTTCTTGAGGTCAGAGGTCAAATGGGGCATAATGTTTGGATGCAAACTATAGTGTGATATTTAGCATACCAGTACCATTTCTTAAATTTACACGGGGTGCCTTAAGGCACACAGGTTTTTATGTTTGTATCTTCTGTGTTATGCACATTAGGTTTATGTATAATGAAATGTGCCACATAAAGAAAATTGCCATTATGTTTTATATATTAATGTACAGAGAGAGAGGAAGAGCAGAAGTGCAGATCACAGCCAGAAACCTCCATTCAGCTCCAACACCTCTCATTAAACAACAGCATGAGGACGCTAAGCGACTGTATCAAGAACAAATGATTCAAAGAAAGGTTCACATTAACAACCTTAAGGTTGGTACCTGGAAGCTAAGTATGTTTGTGTAAATACTGTAGATTCAGTTGTGTTAAGAAGTTTGCATACACTCGTCATGGGAGTGAATGTCATGGTAGTATTGGGCTTTCACTGATTCCTTTGAACTGGTCTTGGTGGATTGACTGTACAGCAGACATTTTGATTGGTAAACTTGACAAGACCAAAGCCTATTAACTTTCCATTAGTGATAATAATTGGCTACAACTGGTAGTTTCTTTTTCACAGAGTAAAACGGATTTGTTTGACAACACTCACTGAACTGGCCAATACTGGCCAAGGAACTCAGGAAAAATCTAAGAAGAAAATATATTTACATAAATTGGCAAAGGTCACTTGGAACCATTTCTAAACAACTGCAGATTTCAAGATCAGTTCATACAGTTGCACATACGTACAAGTTATTCAGATGTGTCCCCAGTTTCTGAAATAAGACCCAAACTGTCACCCTCAAATAAGAGGAAATTGGTTAGGATATTCAGAGACCACCAAGTCTCAAGCCTGCTCTGAACTGGAAAGTGCTGGAATGCCAGTGTCTTGGCCTGGAGAAAGCTTTTATGGTCAGACAAGGCAAAGATTAGGCTGGTTGGCCCCAATAACAAACCTAACAACACTGTACCAGCTGTCGAGCATGGTGGCAGTAGCATCATGCTCTGAGACTACTTTGCTGCCAGTGTCACTGGTACATTACACAAAGTGGATGGAATATTGAAGGAGGAGGACAGTTCAAGGAATCATTAAAAGCCCAAAATTACTATGACATTTATGCCCATGATGACTGTTCATAAACTTCTGACCACAACTGTAGGTTGCTACTATATATGTGAATTTATGTTTCGCATGAAGTTGTGTATATGGTTTAGTGTCTGCAAAGGCATTTCTCTGGGTGGTATTCAGTCGTGCTGGACCGAAGGCTACGTATGGGTAAGGCCAAGGCTCTCTATGACTGGAAGAGGCAGCTAAAAGCATGGCGGGCGTGGCGAGCAGTGATGTGGGCAGAACGAAAGCAGCACGAGGTGGCAAGAACAGAGGAAGCACTGCGAACCGAAAGCAGGCAAGAACCAGAGATTGTTAACATTAAAGTAGCTCTTATTGTATCATCGATGCCCTCCCCTTCTACCAAAATCTAAAATCAAACTATTAATTGAGAGTATCTCAACAGGTCACTCATTGACTGAGAAGCATTTATATCCAGGGTGCAGTGACCCAGCAGTAATTGAGGGCAAGAAATATGATCACATCCGTATCCTCCTCCAGACAGTGCCAGCTGGCTGCTGAAAGTGACCGAAGGCGGTTGCTACGGCGATGTCTGAATGAGTGGCAGCTATGGTGTCGGACGGAGAAGGAACAACGTGAGCTTTTGGCCCGGCAGCAGGAAATCAAACAAAAGATGGCTGCTCTAATCAGTGCTGCATCAGCAGGCAAACTCAAGGCCACAGAAAGTCTGGCTTATCGGCCAATAATGGCCCCACCGGAGGCACCAAACCGGACCACAGAGAAGGTGAGACTCACAAATCCTCATGTCATCAGCAACGGTGCACTCTCTTCATTAATGATTCCCACTGAACACAATCTGAAAAATATTACAGCGAGTGAAATCATGACTAAAACATCAGCTTTGATAGGCGGTGCTGAAAGCCTAATTACAGAGGCAATTACTGAGTTTCGGAGCTTAACTGAATGAAAAAATTTCCCTTTTAACGTTCCTCTTTGCATGAAATAACCTGACCTTTACTCAGCCCTTCAGCCAAAGAAGGTTTTGAAATATTTACAACTCTTTAGAGAGCAGGGATGATGAACAGGAGGGCAGAGACCTGATGGTATAAATGCCATAAATGCCATAAATGCATAAATGCCACTTGTTTTGCACATATTCAACTCTGTATATTTTATATATTTTATTATTATTATTATTATTATTATTATTTTATTTTATTTTTTTACTATTTAATTTGTAAAAATGTGTATACACACACACACACACACACACACACACACACACACACACACACACACACACACACACACACACACACACACACACACACGTAGGAAAATATTTAGTATACACATCCAGAAATGCATATACTATTATATATTGTACATATATTTATTAGTTTCAGGTTGGCCATTCTTGTATTTTGCTCGTTTGTGTTGTTGTGTTTGCACATCTCTGTTGCTTGTGGGGCTCGCACACAAGAATTTCACTCGCATGTGCTGTGCCAGTGTGCCTGCACATGTGATGTGACAATAAAAAGTGATTTGATTTGATTTGATTTGATGGAAGAAATGCTGGAGAAACACATGAGATGCGTTGGCTGGTTTAACCTTTACAGCAGAGAGTTGTTTTGATGATGTTTTCTTTCCTCGTGTTTACTATCTGTCTCTATCGTGACTCTCTTATAAAGGAAAGTGATGTAATTGTCACAGTCGGCTATGTGGGAGGCAGGAACTTGACAAAGAGAGAAACACTGAGAACACTGGAGGGACAGAATAGAAACACAAAAGGGACTAAAGGCACAGAATCATAATAAACACCAGGAACGTTGAACATAAACAGAAGGCTATTGAGCTAAACCCCGGATGAACCCAAAAACCTTTAGTGCAGGAGCACAGGACTAACGGCACGAAATAAAACGAAAGCAACCCGTAAGGGTAAGGAAATAAACCAAACGCGTAAACACTAAGAAATAAAGAAAGACAAATATCAACAATAGAGAATGAAGAACTATAATGTTACCTCCTTTGACAGTATCACAGTATCACCTTAAAGCACTTGTTGCAGGCTGCTGAGTTTGCATCTTTTGCTGTGAAGTACAGCCAGACTTTTGACCGCTTCGCCTTGGGCATTTTTAATCTGTAGCTCTGCTCTAAAAGAACCTACGTACCTGGACCTGCCTACTATCCTCAGAAATGTAAAATAATTGGCTAGAAAGTGTATCACAGCTCAGGAAAAAAAAGCACAGAAATAAAGCACCGAAATGTGCGCTGCTTTTCGGTCTGGTTACTACCGTTTATGTCAGAACCGGTGCCATCATGGCACCGGATACCGGTACCCATCCTTACCTATCAGAGACTTTTTCTGTTAATGTATCAGAATAATAAAAGGACAAAGTCTTAGTAAAGTTTGAGCAGCCTTGAGAGACCAAGAGAAACTTTTACTGCATCTGTGTTGTCGCCTTAGGCTCTATGTGAACCTAGCTTCTATGTAAAATCCCACCTTCTCTTTTCTATTCTCCTCAGGAAGATCGCTACAGCTCTGACACTTTAGCCCCCGAGACCTCTGCACTACCTCAGGAAAAGAACCCTATGATTACTGCAGCCCGGCCCTCTCAACCGTGGCAGGTGACCCGACGCCATGCAGCACCCACAGCTGCTGAGCTCCACAGGGCATGGCAGAAAGAGGAGGAGGGTGGTGCCTGCACCCGTTCGGTATTGGTATCACCAGGCAGCAGGTTTGAAAACAGACATGCTGCCCAGAAGCAGATCATCGCACAACAGAGGAAGCTGCTGAAAGAGCAGCAAGAGCAAATTACCCGGCTGAAGCAGGAGCAGAACATGAGGGGCTTGAGGCTGGAAATGGAGAGAGCTGCAAAAGTTACCCAGTCAACAATGCTTGGAGGCTTGAGACCAAAGACTCGCAATATTGACACCAAGGTGGAGAGGTATGTTCAGTGCATATCGTATGAACCGGTTAGCTCTAGATTAGTGTGAATCATTTTATAAGTAATACGTATTAAACTGAGTGTTTATTTGTTTGTGACACCAAACAGCCAACCCTGTGTCATCAGCAGTTTTTATAGTTCCACCCTGCCATAAGGCACCTTTTATAAAGGATTTAAAGCTACAATTATTGGCTTTTTCACTGAATGATAAATAATTAACTAATGCTCTGCAGGTCCATTATAAGCCAAAAAGCAACTTCTGGGCTGTCAGTTTGTGCTATTAAGTTATAAATAATTAAGTCATTAATAAATGCTTTTAGTTTCTGTCTTTTGTTAGTCTATCCAGTCTGCTGATGCCAAATGTTTCTAATTTCATAACAAATTAAAGCAAAGTATAATTTTTGCAAAGTTTTGAATAATGAGTATGCTTAGTGTCCGTCCATCCTTTATAACTTCTTCTCATTTATAGTTCCAGATTTACATTTCCTGTTTCACTTTTTCCTTGTGAAGCCCGAGGTACTCTCAGGCCAGCTGAAAAATATAGTTTTGCAGCGAGTTCAGGGTCTAACAAAAGGTGTCCTCGTTGTTGGTTGTGCCCTACAAAAGCGTCAGGTGGAGGTGTGCTGGAGACGATCCTGGTCACTGCCCAAACCACCTCACTGGCTTCTTTCGACCTTAATGTGGTGTAGGAATGTGGTGTTTTTTCTAGGGGTATAACCGTTTTGAGGGGGAGAGCGGGCTTTTCTGGACTTTATTTGATAGAACAGTGAAGACTAGACATGTAAATAGGATAGAGATTGGGGGAAGGACACGCAACAAAGAGTCCTGGTTGAAACTCGAATGCGGGACACTGGATTGAGCCTTTCAGCTTATGACTGCCTGCTCATCCAAGTAAGCTAAACTGGTGTCACAACTTTAAAATCTGATTAGGAACCCAAAGCAAGGTGGAAAAAGCCCAGATGAACTGGATGTATATAAGCTCCAGTGCTGCTTCATAAACAGGGAAACTGGTGTCCCCTCCTGAAGACCCCCTGCAGGAAAAGACATTTGGCTCAGGTGCAGTGAAAGCTGTGAGCTTTGCAAAGGCAGATTCTGAGCATCGTGACATGCTGGACCGTCATTGAACAATCCGTTCATGCTTAAAAATCCTGTACAAACATACAACTTACAAACTCCACACAAAAAGGCCCAAGCTGAGCTGAAGGTTCAAAGCCAGAACCTGCTTGGTATGAAGACACACTGCACCACCATGCCCACCTGTAGCTTGTAAATGTGTATACAAATGTACTGCTGTGCTTTCTCATGAATCAGCTGTGGAACGGGTCCACATGAAGAAGGACGGAGCCCACTGAGAGATATTTGTCACAGCCTGCATGTGCAGTTTGGATGAAGCCAAGGAGGGATGACCTTTCACTGTGCATTATTTAAACTTGGAAATGTTCGTGTGACAGATGTTGAAATGAAACCATGTTTGGTTGGTTCCTCAGGCTTAGAGATTTAGAGCCTGTGCTGTTTAGGTTGATCCCGTATACTAAATTGTTTCACATACTATTTTTAACCTGGCTTCACACTCAGCCTTGTGTAAGACTAACTCCACACACTCCGAATTTGTTAACAGCTCTGAAACCTCTCAAGATGAGTAATCACTGTTTGTTCACTTCTCTTTCCTCGGCGCAGACTAATGGCAGAACAAGTGGAAAGGTTTATTTGTGTGAACACCTCATTAGGTAAAGTTAAAAGGAACCAATATTTCATATGTGTAGTTTGGTACTATGGTATAGATAATTACGGTTTCCATAATATAGATGAAGATGCACTGCGGTACAATCTGTTACCCGATAACAGCTTTTGTTATTAATATAAATCATGGAGGAGAAGATAAAAGAAACAGATGATGTTTAAACTTTAGAATGAGTAAAAGGAAAGAAAAAGTTTATGACTGCTACAGGGGGAATACACTCTCCAAGCAGTGTATACAGTAACAGAAGAAAGCTCGGCACATTGGAGTTCATTTACAGATTTACAGACAATCTAATGTATGTCAGTCAAGTTTGGCTTTGGTCATTACCTTTCTGAGTAACACTTGCCAGGAACAGTATCAGACAGACTTCTGACAGGCCTTTGTTTCTGTTGCAGGGCACCGAGAGGGACTGGAGAACCTGACAGTCAGAGTGCACCTTCAAGCAAAGCTGTCACGCTGCAGACATGCCCCCATCCACTCACCACAGGTCAGTATTAAAAGTAGCTCATTGTGCAGGGGAACTTGCACGTTCACACATGCACAGAAAGTTCATTTCCATCTCCCAAAGATGTGGTGAAGCACTGCTGTAGCTCTTTTATTCAGGAAATTAAGTGACTCCGAGTCACACTTGTGAGCAGTTTACATTTGGGCCGATGTGTTCGTGTTCAGAATGAAAAGTCTAAGAAAGAAACGTGTACATGACCAATCACTGGACTGCACAGAAGAAAAGCTTGTCATCCGCTCACTTTCCCTCCGTCTCTCTGAAGCCATGGAGGCCCGAGCACGTCAGCGAGCAGAGCGAAGGAAGGAAATTGAAGAACTCAAGAGGAAGAAAGAAGAAGAAAAGCTGGTAAGTTGAAAGGTCGTTTTCTGGGGAAACATGGGGTTTTTTTTGCAGCAGCAGCAGCAGCTGTGGTTCAAGTGGTGGCTCTGATTTCCCATGGGTTGGTGGTTTGATTCCCTGCCCCTCATTGTTTGTAACTGATCTCAGGAAAGACGTGAAGCCGGGTGTGTGTGTGAATAGGTGAATGAGAAACCGATAGTAAAGCAGTAGAAGCCAGCTAAGGTTAAAATGCACTCCATAAGTGCAGACCTCTTACCATTTTTATTTTGGGACCTCCAAAACAGCTGTCGTTAAAAAAAACACATCCAAATTTAATGGCAAACACAACTTTCAGGCTCAGATGAAAGCCGGTGAAGAGCTCAGGCTGAGGGAGGAGGAGGAGGAGAAACGCAAAGCAGCAGAAAGACGTCGGGAGGAGAAAAGGCTGGAAAGAGAGGTGAGGTGTACTTGATATTTTATGGATGTCCGCAAAAAAGCGGAACTTCGTGGGTCTGAGTACAAGAAGCGGTTCTCTCATGTGACTCCCTGCAGAATATTAAAAATAATCTCGCTTTGTGTTTCTGCACAGAGAGAAGAGGAGAAACAGAGACAACTGAAAAGGCAACGGGAGCTGATGGCACTGGCCCGCCAACACCACTGCAGAACGTTGTTGCTGCGGCGGGGCCTGGCGCCATGGAAACGCCTCATTCAGCTCAGACAAGCCAGTGTGGAGGTAAATCACCTGTCCTGTCCATTTCAGCTGTCAGTCTACAGCGACACAGGGAGCCAGCAAGTACTATTGTATTTCTGGCTGTGAGGAGTAAACTAAAAACATTTGTTTGACTTTAACACCATTAATGTGTTAAAGTGGCAATTGTGAGCAATGTACACAATAACTGACAATTGTGAGCAATACACAAACTGCTCTGGTTTTTTAAAAAATAAATTATTGTCACTCAAAAACCGAGCCAAAGGCAAATCTACGACACACTTTGGACGTGAAAGTGCAGAAGGAATACGTCCAAACAAAAGCTTTCTAGCAGCACTCCCTTGACATCATCACTATTTCATCCTCCAAATGTTCCTGTCTTAGCAAAGCTTAACAAATGAACACAGAAAATCTTTTGTATTCATGTTTCAGAGCTTGTTATAAAACCTCTCTGTTTGGATGCGAGTACATGGCTTTTCTACCTGGCACATATGATTGAGTTTACATTCACGAGTGCACACTGGTGCTTTTCCCCCCCTCTTTTTCATTCCCTGCCAGCTGGCTGAGCGTCATCACACTTTCATCCTCCTGAGGCAGTGCACATTAGGCTGGCAGCAATCAGCAAGAGAGTCTGTGTCTGACAAAGAAGCTTGTGCTGACCAACTGCACCAGCACTTTTTGCTTCGGAGGAGCTTAACCTGCTGGAAAAGGGTGCGTATACACCTGCACACATACAGACGCCATCCGGGGCTGACTAAAAGAAATATCTTTTTCCTAATCTCCTCTTCTACCTGCTCAGTCATATTTTCATTTTTCCAGTCTGTATGAGTGACAGGTTAAAGGAAAGAAGCCAGCCCTGTGCCTCTGTTTTGCTGTCTGTGTTTGCTGGCATGACTTGGGTACACGAGAGGGATCAATGCAAATCAAAACAAAGTTCTTTCCTACCATGAGACATTCCTGTGTTCATGTGACTTCTCTCTCCCAGTTGATAATAAACCATCCACAGGGCGATATGGGTCACTGATCAGCTTGATGAGTATGAAAATAATGGAAATCATCTGCTGTGACCTTCTGAGTCACCAGCTCCCCAGTCACCACCCACACTATCAGAAAAACATCAAATAAGGAGACAACCAACACTTATATTAGATTTTCCTTTAGTTTTTCAACCATCTTTTATATCCTGATTTCTTAGTGTTTTTTAAAAAATATTTTTCACAATTACATGTTTCAGGTCAAAAAAAATTAACATTAGACAAAAATAACTGATTAAATACTAAATGCATTTTTTAAATACCTGGCCCTATGCGGAAAAAAATAATTGTCCTTCTTGTTAAATCATGAATTAACTGTGATTAAGAGCAATTTTTGGAAAAGCTGAGTTCATTTTCATAATTCAGTTGTCTAATTACCCGACCTATTCAATCAAGAAATCACCAAAACAGAACCTGTCTGGCAAAGTCAAGTAGACTCCAAGAGGTGATTGACTCATTACAGAGGTCATGTCATGGCACACCCTGGACAGGTCAGCAGTCTTTCACAGTGCTAACACATAGAAACAGACAGCCATTCGCACTCAGATTCACACCTATGGGCAATTTATAGTTATCACTTAACCTAATCCCACTAAATGCATGTCTTTGGACTGTGGGAGGAAGCCGGAGTACCTGTAGAGAACCCACACAAACTCGGGGAGAACATGCCGACTCCACACGGAAAGACCCTGATGGTGGAATTGAAATCAGGACCTTCTTGCTTCCCCCCCCAAAAAAGTAATAAAAACTAATACAGCACTTCATAAAAAGAACACCAACACCATACCAACAGTGTCGAGGCTGCTTTAATACTTCAGGACATGGGCGATTTGCCATAATTGATAGAACCATGAATTCTGCTCTCTACCAGAAAATCCTGAAGGAGAATTTATGGCCATCACTTTCTGTCCTGAAGCTCAAGAGCACTTAGGTTATTCAGTAGGACAATGATCCAAAGCACACCAGCAAGTCCACCTCTGAATGGCTAAAAAAGAAATAAAAAATAAAGCTGTTGGGGCGGCTTAATCACACTCTGGCCTCAAATCAGACTGCGATGCTTTGGCGTGACCTTAAACTGGCTGGTCAGCCTTCAATGTGGCTGCTAAAGGTGGCACAATCAGTTTTTAGGTTTATGGAAAAATAACCTTTTCACAATGCATCAAGATGATATTTGATGATCTGAAACATGTAAGTGTGATGAATACCAAAAAAACTAAGAAATCAAGAAAAGGAAAAATACTTTTTCACAGCACTGTGCATCTCATCTTATAATTTTTGTTCACTTTTACTGTATTCCTATTTGTAAGCAAGTGTTTTTCATTCCAGATGAGAGACATACAGATAATTCAGGAAGAGCGAGCCGAGCGCTTCTATCGCACACGCACTCTGAGGAGGTTTCTGCTGGCGCTGCTGGACCACGTGACTCAGGAGAGGCTGGTGGAGTGGGAGCATCAGGAGCTGGCTCTGGAGCATAATGAGAGGTCTGCTACCCCTGACTTTGCCATATGTTCACAGTAATATAACCAGCCAAGTGGGTGTTATTATATTTAACAACTTGAAAGAACTTTAATTACAAGTTAAACTGCTGAATCAGAACAGTCTTTGCAGCTCTTAGAGAAAGGACAGGGCCTGCAAGCCTTTGAAGATGTAAACATTCATTTGACCTCTAGGCATTTTCAATAAGAGACTCTCAAGACCTCAAGTAGCCCTGAAAAAATAGATTTACTAGGAAGTTGTGTAGATGGTAATTCTATAATACACATTGCAGAAGCAGTTTCTGGATATTCACCAATATGAAATATGAAGTGCATCTTTTTTTTCCATCTTCCTTTTCCAGTGTAACTTCCTCTTCATTAGACAGAAAATTTATACCACCATCTCCTTGACTCCGGTGCACCAACTCATATCTGCTGTTAGCTGCAAATGTCTTTTCATATCATGATTAATGGAGTCTGTTGGGATGCTTTTGTAGCTCAGTGTGTAGCGCTCCTAAACGGGCCACGTTTCTGCAATAATAGCCTTTGTAGATACCCAAAAGTCAATAAATCTGGGGGGGGTAATTGTGATATAGCGGTCTTATATAAAACCATCTGTGCTTGTATGGTCTCCCTAAATCCTAGAGCCAGCATGCTAACATGCTGCTGTTCATGCCATAAATCTGTTAAAGTAGCAAGCCAGAATTTACACAGACAAGATACTGCTTAGATTCTTCTTTTCCTGGCTATTTTAATTATGATATACTCGCACAGAGTTACATGTGAGAACTTATTAGCTGTTGTCATGCTAGAGGTCCCTTTAATCCATTTTGTTATTGCTCACTTGCTCTGTTCCCGTCTGTCCCTCCATCTGCCTGCATATCAGACGAGTGCTGCGGCAATGTTTCCTGGCCTGGAGGCAACTTCCATGTTTGCTGCGCAAGGAAAGAGAGAAGGACAAGCGGAGGGAGAAGCTGTGCCGCAAAGTGACTGAGGTTCTCCCGGATTTCTGCTCCCATCCACTGTAACGCCTCTGGGAAGACCGACAGAACGGGCAACGTACTGCATACTGATGCAGGCGACACGCAAACATCTCAGCATCACTCTGGAAGATGACACACTGCACACTTCTTACATTTATTTTATAAAATATTTTCACAGAAACACATAAATCAACCAGAGCAATTATTGGAATACAAAAAACAAACAAAAAACCCCCCCAAAAAAACCCTTTAATGCCTGTGAGAACCAAAAGCAGTGAAAAACTCATTTCTAACTGATGCCAAAACATATTGATTCATTTGCGTTTTCCATTTATCTAAGAGTTGTTCCATTTCTGAGTCAGTTTTGAAACGGATTAAAAGAGTCAAAGTAACCGTGTGGTAATAACTAAGCAATCAGCTGCTGTGGAACTTCAAATTAGCTGGCCTATCTGGCCTGTGCCAAAATGTTTCAATTAGTTGTGATAAATATCCATGAATTCGTTTCACAAGGCCAAGTAAGGTCAAGTGCAGTCTGTTTGTGAATGATGAAAAGGTTATAGTGAGCCCTAGAGAGCCTCCTTGAATATCCTATCTGTGCACTCAGAGGCATCATCTTGTGCTGTGTTCAGACAAAATGTCCCCACCAGGATCAGCAGATTGGAGTTATTGTCTCGCATCAAGGCACTACGAAGGAGGGGAGACATAAGGTCAGCCTTCAAGTCAAGGAAGACATCCAGCGTGAAGGACTAGTAATATTTGTTTGGCAGAGGTGACGTATATGACCAGCTGCATAGAGGAGATCCTGCATGTCCTTCACATTTATGGCAGTATGTGCATCTTATGGGCGTGAGTAGTTGTTATTGCTAAGTGTCAAAGTCAGTGCAAGTCCATATGTTGCACGTTAAAAACGTAGCAGCTCTGAGGTTTGCTGCCAGCAGCACGTCCAATCAGTTAAAAGGAGTCATGCTGCCATCCAGTGGACACTAACACACCAGCAGCCACAATTCCCAAACTTTAAACAGCATTGCATCACAAGTCTCTCACACCAAGTCAGTGGGAGAGGGGGGAATCACTTTGTCTCCCATGCTCATGAACTCAGACCAGTTGCCACGGAAACCTCGGGAATAGGCGCCAGTGTTCACGACGAGTCCCCAGTAGGCGCTGCGAGCGGTTTTCTCTCGCAGGGCGATGCGGGCTTCGCGCTCGGTCACGTTGTAGCTGACGTTGATGAGCTGTATCGCCAGCAGGTGAAGCAACCCGCCCGTCACGATGCTGCTGTACCACGCACAGGTGAAGCAAAGAGCAGTGCTGGAACACAGACAAGGACGGAGGTAGTCAATTTTTTTCTTTTTTACCAGCAAAAGGGTTTTATTTTCATGCTCAGCCACTTTCAAAGATAAAATATTTAGTGTAACCAGTTTAAAAGGGTGTAAATGGACAGATCACAGTTAAAAGAACCAGTATTTTTACATATTGAGGGCATGATACTCATTCACAGTTTTTAACTCTGAGTTCAGTAGCAGTGCCAGTACTAGTCATTTGAACTACTTCACATGCATGCTCGTTGCTCTGAGCAAAAACTGTGAATCTTTCTCCAACAGCTTAATGCTTCAAGGTACTCTTGAAAGTGATTCAGTAGAGCGAAAAAAGCCAGACACTCAATATGCTCATGGAAGGTCCTCACTTACTTCTGGTAGTTCTGGGAAAAGTATTAAATGGCTGTGCAGTGGGTCAGTGAGGATCTTAATTGCTGCGAAAAAGGCTCTCAACCCTATTTTCTGTGGACTCTATCTCAGCTGTGGGTGTTTATTTAAGCACAAGTACTGACGCTGTGCAGTTAAGATGTTTAATTTTGTTCACAGGGTAACAATACAGAGGCTCCTAATTTTAATTAATAAGGCACTGTGAATACATATGTTGATTACATTACATTTTAAGGAAACCTGCCTGTAGAGCCTGATTTATTTATTATGCTCTTTCTAGTATAAATACTAGTACAGAGTATATAATCTGTTCCATTTGTTTGGGTACCTAGGGTTGCTAAGCATTTGACCTTGACATTCATCGTTAGGACACAAAGTCAAACCATATCGAGTAACAGATTATATGAGAGCTGTACAACACACTTTTTACGACATCACAATGACGCCATAACAGACTAATTCCATCATATTGGAATATGGACAACATACTGGAGATCAATGAGAAGGCGAATGAGGAAATAAATTACATGTATGATCACCTGTGATGAAATAATGAATTAAAAGTAAACTCAAACACTTCTTCTCATTCATTTTTAGTTCACTTCCATATTTTAGATCTCAGCATTAACCACCACAGGTCCACATGGTCACTGAACGTCATTATATACAAACCTTACTGAGCTGATTATAAACCTGTATTTACACAGATTTTTTATTTTTTTTTTACAGCAACAAGTCTTCTCTGCAAAAAAACAAAAAAGTTGATTTAAACTGTGTATTTCACAATAAAGCTGACACCAAAGATAACACCGCCACTAGTGTAGTGTGGCTTATGGTAGTGGTATTATCCTTCCATTTGTCACCAGTGTTTCCTGATGTCTGTGGGGCAATGCCTTGTTTTCATTCTGGATTTGGTCTCTGTTTCAGAACCGTTACAGCCCTGATGCTAGTGCCAGAATTCAATTAGCTATGCATAAAAATTGGAAATCTTTACAGTTTCCAATCAATACACACATACATGAATAGTCATTTAAGGCTGCTCCCTTATTTCAAACAGTGAATGAATCTGAAAGTTACAACTTGGCACAGATTTGACACCAGATGTCCTTCCTGATGTAATGCCCATGTATCCTGGCTCGGTGGAGATGTTTGACCATAATGCACAGAAAAACCAAACACATATCAGCACAAAAGCTTTATGCTAACTATAAAGTGCAGTGGTGGAGGGAAAATGATTTGGGCTTGTTTTGTGGCCACAGAAACTGGACATGTTGCAGTCACTGATTTGACCGTGAAGTCCTCTGTGTACCAAAGTATTCTAGAGACAAATGTGAAGCCATCTTTCTGGCAGCTAAAGCTTGGTTTTAAACTGGGTCATGCAACAGGATGATGATCCAAAACACTGCAACAAATCTACAAGAGAATAGTTGAAAAATAAAAGAATAAAGGTGTTGCAATGACCCAGACCTCAAACTGACTGAAATGCTGTGGTGGGACCTTCACAGAGCTCTGCATTAATTAATTCCTGCAAACCTCAATGAACTGAAGTAATGTGGTAAAGAAGAATGTGCCAAAATTCCTTCACAGCAACATGATAAAGCCAAACAGAAAATACCACTTCAAAGTTCTGCTAATGGTGGTTCTACAAGCTCTTGATTAATGGGGTATACTTAGTTTTTGACAGAACTGTATGTCTGTTTCCACTACCTGTACTGGTTGTAGACTCCTGGGCAGTAGAGTAAGGCGAAGAGGAGATTTTGCCGTGGACACACACTCTGTAGCACCAGGCTGATTCCGTACAGGGACGTCAACAGGAAGAGGACGAGCGTGAGCAGAAAGCTGCGGTGATTGGCCTGCCCCACACAGCTGTTTATCCTGCCCCGACACAGACAGGAGGGGACGCACAAACACACGTGTACACACACAAGCAGACAAAACATTGTACTGAGACTCCAGGGTTACACTACACTACACACAAACATGCAGGAGCGTGCATGGTATAGAAGGATGGCAGCAAGGAAATTGTGACGTTAACACAACATAGAAAAAAATATGTTGAGCTAGACACAAGAGGACAAAGATATTCATTCTCTCTGAGCTCATTACCTGCAAAGACAGAGTAACTTAACTCTTATAAATTAAAGGTGTTATTTTAGATCTGCGTGGTCTTTGTGCAGAAAAGAAGCAGGTCACAAACAAAACAACTTCAGTGTTTGAAGGAGAAGAAAGCAGTGATGACAGGCAGGTCGAGTGAGAGGAATTTGAATGGAACCCACCAGACACAGTGGTGGTCGAGACGCAGCACGCAGACACCACAGATGCGACAATGCCCCGCCCTGGGGGGCCGCACCATCCTGCATGCCTGACACCAGTTCTTTCGGTTGCTTTCCTTCATTTCCTCCTCCGCATGCTCCGACACCCCAGCCCGGTTGGCTACAGTCATCGTCACATCCTGCCTCCCACCACTGAGGGAAGGGTTTCTGCCTGTGGGGGAGCTGTAATACGCCACCTTGCTGTGAACGGACTCTTCGTTTGGGTGCAGGATGCCCGGATCTCTCTTGGTGTGGAAAAGAGCCAGCAGGGTGAGGACAACCCCGACGCTTACCAGCGCTAGCTGAAGCAGTCCAAAATCCCCACGTGGAAACACCTCAGTGATGAACAAGTAGTACATGTACGCCAAGGAGAAAAGGGCCAGGCTGAGGAAGAAGAGGGTCCGTCCTTTCTTACGGTGGGTGAAATAGTAGTACCACAGCACTAAGCCCGGCAGAGCTGTCAGAACCACCATCCCAATCAGGAAGTGGAGAGCAGCAAGGTGCAGCAGGGCAGGAAGGAGAAGAAGAGGAGGAATGATGGACAGGTCCACCTTGCGAGCTCCACCCCACAGCCACGGCACACGAATCCGATCTGTGACGACTGCAGCCACCTGTGACAGGGATTCAGGCTTCTGAGGTTTCCTCTTCAGAAACCTGATGAGGTAACGGAAAAGCTGTAATACTTTTTTTTAATTAAAGTAACCATGTAGGGAACTTACTAACATGTTTCAAGCACCCAAAATACAGACAGAGAACTCAAATACAAGTTATTCATTCATCATATTTTCATAATAAACAGCAGATTGCAATTACAATGTGATTTTTATACCCTGAGTGTCACTATGTGAAAAACCTGATATTGATGATACAATAAAGCATTCAGTCATCAGCAGGACTCATGCTTCTGACTACCAAATTAGTCGACTAATGGAACTATTAAGAGCCCAACATTTACTGACGTGACGGCAAATGAAGCATTTCTTATTGGGCCATAAAGCTGCAACAAGCACACACAAATCACACCTGAGGCCGAAAATTATAGGTCTTCCCCTCTCTTCTACGACCCTTCCAACAGGAATACAAAAAAGCTTCATATTACGAAATATCTCAGAATAAGTGGGCCTCAATGAAAATGTGATTTTAATGGGGTACAGTGTTGGGCAAGTTACCTTGAAAAAGTAATTAATTATAGTTACTAGTTACTTCTTCAAAAAAGTAACTGAGTTACAAGATTCTAAAAGTAATTAATTACTTGAAAAGTAACTATTGCATTACTTTAAAAAAAAAAGTTTAATCCTCTGGGGTCCAGGGTAGATTTGGCCATTTTTAACTACTTTTGATGTTTCCTCTACATTTCACCTTTAAAAACTATTTACTTTGCCTTGTTTGGCATCATTCTTTTCAGCGTGTATGAATTTACAGTTATGTTTTCATTTTGACATACTGTATTAACACAATTGATCTAAAATCAGACAAAAAACATAATATCAGAGTAGAAAAAGTTGGATTTTTTACTGTAACAACCACAAACGTGTTTAATGAATCATATTTCATAACTTTAAATGCAAATATAAATTGTCAATTTTAAAATCATATGCACAGCTTTTGCAGCCGTTTACCTTTTACCCCCTTTTTTTAATAACAATTTCAAACTATTTACATAACAATCAGCTGTTCTGCATTCAATAAGATGGCGCACAAATTATTTGTGCCACTCCAAATATTTCTGTCCACTATAAAGGAGAACATCACAGCCCGATACCTGCAGGTCTGACAGCAGCAGGTGTATCACTCCTATTCTCTACCTGGAGACAGCAGTCGCCTCATTGTTCTGACACACAACACAAAACTATCCACAACACTACACACTAACTACACAAGACAACACATTAACTACTTAACTAACTTTTCTGCTGTCTCTCTCTCTTTCTCTCTCTCACCATCACTCCTAAAACTTCCCCCTCTTCCTAAACAACCAAATGTCATGTTGCCATATCATTTTTTGATTGGTCGACATGGTGCATTTTTCCACCAACATGAAAGGGTAGAGGTTTTTTGCTGTTGTTGTTGTTGTTTGGTCATAAGCAGAGAGTGCTTGCTAGCTCTGTCCTAAACATGACAAAACTATTCAGGAACAAACACCGCGTATATTTTGTTTATCATGACTCTGGTTTTACGTGGCCTATCAACACAATTTAAAAACTGGTATATATCACCTTGTTGCTTTGTCATCTTAAAGTTGTCATGTGATTGGCTTACCGCGACTACTTCATTCTTCCTCAGTCAAACAGCAGCACTCATGCGATTGTTTTGCTCCCTTAGCTCCAGGTGTTGTGCCAAAAAGTGATCGTCAGGGAGAAAGTGATTGCCGTCCGCGGGAGCGCGCGGAGCTGCTTAACGCTGTAGCACCCAGATCTTGGGGGGCCCTGATTACTTACATAGACAGCTGCTTCCGTGCAACTGATATAAGGTGCAATAAGCTGAAGACAGCTTCAACCGTCTGTTTGTTGAAAAATAGTTTTCCTTGTTAGTAACTGTAACGGCGTTGTAACGATAGTTATAGTGATTAGTTAGATTACTCGTTACTGAAAAAAGTAACTCCTTACTTCCATCACTGATGTGGTAGAAATAAAATTATCTGATATCTTTTGTTTTAGATAGACAGAACTAAGACAGTAGTTACATTTTTAAATTTACTTTCTGGGTTATAATTCTGTTAAAGCGTCTCTGTAAGAACAAGCAAGACAGTTTGTGCCCTTTGCACATATAATGCAAGCAGCAGCAGAGAATTACCAGCACTTTCAGCTGTTCTGTTATGTGATTGTAAATGATTTGGCACAGTGTTTAAACCAGATGGCCTTCGTGACACAGCCCTTCCATTTATCCGGGTTTTGGACTGGGCACTGGGAGTACACGTGTACATGTGACCCCATGACACTGGGTTAATGTCTCCTCCCAGTGTCAAACCAAGGATCTTTCACATAGAGTCACTGATCCCAGCACTGCTATATTAGAAGCTTTGGTATGAAAATGATGTGATTCTCTTTGGATTTTGCACCGCTGGTCAGACAAGTCCAGGAATTTGACCAAATTGTCTGATTTGTGTTTTGTTTTCTGTATATTATTTCTGCTGGTATAACAGATCTTTAAAGGTTGCTCCTTTTTATTTATAGTATTAGTATTATACGTTTTTTGTCTTGATTTAACTACAGTCTGTGTGTTTGTTGTAGTTATGTAGTTTTGTGAAAATCTCCTAAAGTCTGAACCAGTAACATTTCAACTGTGATGTTAAATTGTTACTAAATTTATAAAATCTAAAAAAAACATTAAAGAAACATGGACTTTAATCCTTAGCCGACTAACTTTTTTCATTCTCTCCTAAAAACTGATGATCTTTAGCAGGGCCTGTGATTGGCCAAAAACAGCTCAGAGAAGGGACAGGAGTCTAGTTCAGATCAATCGAATTACAATTCACCTAAAGACTATTATGGATTTTCATCGAAATACACCAAAAACAAGTTGTCTATCTTGCCTTAAATTGGGGCACAAAATTAAATCTCGCATTTCCCACCTGTCACAGGCGTCATCCAGGTCCTCACAGTCACAGCAGCAGGCTGCTACATGGCTGCGCTGTCCATGTCTGTTCATGTATTCGCAGCAGCACAAGACCGCCTCCTCCTCCAGCACCTTCTTGGCTTGCCTCTTCATTACAGAGAGCCCTGCAGCCTGTCAGAGGTTTTAAAACAGGTAATGAGTTCGAGGAAAGTGAAAAGTTGCAGATGATCAAAGGGAAGGGAAACGTATTAAGTGAAAATACCTTTACCTGATTTGCTTTCAGCTAATAATCATTTGAAAATACCACTTTGCTGAACTGACCTTTTCATGCAGCAGCTTACCAGACACTTGCATGCATTTTAGATGGTGGAGTGCTCTGAACAGATTTCCACAGCACTTTCACGTCACTTCCTGTCCTCACATCTGTCACACATCTGTCACCCTTTAATGATTTACAGCAAATGATCAGTCCCCCCACCCCCCGCACACTGGCTTGTTTATGTGGCACAGATGGATATGGATTTGGGTTGAGGTGGTGTCAGCAGTTATAGCAATGGCAGGTCTTAGGTGGCCTCTCAATCATGGCATGACAAAGTGGGGTTAATCCTTCAGCTGAGTTAAACCTCTATCTTTGGGAGGAATATGAATGAGCCTCTGATTAGCAATAAATCACAGAATGAAATTGTGTGTTATTATTAAAGCTCAGCCAACAATCACGCTAATGTGTTAAAAAGGACATTCTGGGTCAGAAAAGGTTACCAGCATCTAATTAGGGTCCTTCCAGGCACCCTTGGATCTGTAAGATCCTAAAGAGAGGACAGATTGGGTTACATGTACTGATTAATGGGCGTGTGCTAGCACCAAACAGCACATCTGCTCCCTGACAAATAAAGAAAAATACTGCTGCAAGGGCTTACAGTGTGACTGTTGCACTCAGCAATTTTACAGCTGTGGTGTTTAATGCTTTGGCCAAAAAGCTTTTCAGGGCAAAGCACATCATTTTGCTTCAATATCTAGGAATTGCTGTCGTTTAGGATGGAAGACGTCACTTTTACAACTCTGATTATTAGCTGAAAGCAAATCAGCAACATTTTTCATAGTTAATAGTTCCAGATTGCAACTGTCGAGGATGCTTGCTTTACTTACTTTATATAATTTTGCTGTAAACACCATATTTGTCTGACACAATCGAGGCTCATTCTCATCCTAGGCCAAACTCTCAATTTGAATGTGAAAATAAACAGCATAAAATAACATTCTCATTTGACTATATACCAGAGCCAAAGAAGTGTGACAAGGAAACCTCCAACAATGTCTCAGTGTCTCAATGCCCGTTGCTGACAAAGAAATGAAGACAGACCGATATACAATCACTCCAACCGATATTTGGGGGACTCCAGTATCTGATATATTAGCTGATATATTGGGGTTTTTTTTCCACATACACACAAAACATAAACCAATGTACCTAACACTTGTTATGTGTACTTTTATGTGTATTTACTCGTTCACACTCTGCTTGGATGAGGGGTTGTTACTGCTTTCTTACCAGGTTTGTTACCTTGTTACCAGCAGTGCCCTCTAGTGGACAAACTATGCAACAGCAACAGTGATAACGTGCCTGAATGGTGTTTCTCCCATTTCTTCTTTACTTTTTTCATTTATCAGCTGTTATAAATGTTGATACGGAGAGATCTGCAAATTGATAATATCACGTAGTAATATCAACTGTTACGCTATCAGTATTTTGCACCAAAAGCATGCCAACAGCAGCTAATAGGGTAGTGGTTTACACATTTTCCTAACAGCAGCAGATTGAATTCCTAAGCTACTGAGCTTCTTTCTGCACAATTTCAGTCAAATGTTAAAAAATGACTGTAAAACACTGAGTACAGATGGATAAGGGTGGAAATTCAGATCATGTTGAGCTCTGTGGGTTTAGGGAGTCATCAACTAAATGGGATTTGCATCTAATTATTAAAATAATCCCAACATTTGGAACATTAGTTTGTTTACTTTTAAGCTCATGAAAATGGAGGGACTACATAAAAAAGGCTGCAAATCCTCAGTTTTAGTGCAGACTTTTATTCTAAACCCTTTCCGAAAGTCCACACTTTAATTACATTTTTCCCATTTCATTACAAATACATTTAACTGGTGTACAGCAGCAAAATTAGGAAGATTATGTCACTGTCCAAATGACTGTACATTAAAAGGCAGAGCTGCACAGTTAAATTCCTGAAGCTTGTAAAGACATAAAAAGTACTTAAAGTGGCCTCACCTCCACTCAGTGCTCGGCAGAAAGCAGGATTTACAACATCAGTCTTTGTACATGTGCAAAGACTCAAATAGTAAATGGACTGGTACTTATATAGGACCTTTCTACTCAAGTTAAGATACTACACATCTCATTATCACAATCACCACTCAATCACAGCACTTTTATCTATGCCTAACATTTACATAGTTAAGCTCCCATGGATGTATCCAGACCAACGCATGTTCCCATGGCTTCCTACTGGTAGAAGACCACCTTTGCTTTTTTTTTTCCAGAGCAATAATATTCTCATACTTCCTAAAACGGGTCTGAATGTACCACTAGTGGTCAAGGAAGCTACACCTCGTTTGGAAGTCAGCCTCTTAGACACCTACACACCTGGTAACTGACCAACCAAGACACCATGCTAAACCTTCCAGGTGGAGGACCTAACAGCGGCTGGCTGTAGCTTAATATATACTTTATAGGTAGGATGACCAGATTTCCCACTTTACTATTCTTTCTCCCACCTCCCAATACTACATACTGAGGGAATGTCCCACATGTTGCTTTCTCACAAGAAACAAGGCTGTAAAAGAGATGTGCTGATCCACAGAACCATCCCTACAGAAACCCAAAAATGATTACCACGCAGAACAGCAGCTGCGATTACAGATAACCAAAAGTTACAACAATTGTAGTGGCATATAAAAAAACTACCTTTCAGGTTATTTGTAGCCTTACTGCAAACTCCTTACCCCACATTTAGTCAGCATATATAGAGACTATCGAGTGTTATAAACATGAACATTCTATAGAAAACCATTGAGACAAGTGTTACTTCACAAAACTGCTGATTGCTGCAACTTGTGTTATCAATGAAATTTTACTTAGGGTAGATGGGGAGCCAAGATGGCATTAGAATAACTAAATACACGCCTGCTTATGAATAATCAATTAACATCATCAGTTATTTTTTTCTGCAGCACACCTGCTCTAAACTATACCTTGCATAATAAACTTTTGTCCCAGTAACAGGATGCTGTGCTGACACATTCAGTAAAAATCAGTTTTTATTGGAGACGCTGTGACTTTAAACTCGACTGCATGTAAATATTAGGACTTCACCGTTTTCCCTGGCATTTAACCCAATGAATCCTGCAGCTTGTCGGTAACATAATTGCAGACTGCAGCTCACAGTTAACCGACGTTCAACCGACGTTTACCTGCCAACAAGCCGCCGTCTCACCGGAGCGACACACTGCGTCAAAGCAGGTTTCACGACCCGACAAACCCGGGTAAACATACCTGCACACGGGGCTGCTACATGCCAGCCTCTAGAAATATCGACTGGAACGATTTTCCCCCGCCGTGCTTCTTAACGGAAGTCTCGGTCCCGGCAGCAGAGCTCGTATCCGGTGTTTCTGCCGCTAAATGCAAGTCGCGTGAAGTGACCGCGGAACGGCGGCAACTGCTGGGGCGGGGGCTGGGTTTGAGTATCCGGCTCGGCTGGTGCTTCCTGCAGGAGCCGGGGGGTGTCTTCTGCGTGGACGTCCAGGTTTCGGTACACAGAGAAGTCCTGCTTCCTCCTCTCCAAACTGGCTGAACTGTTTCTGTACTGACGTCACATGAAGTGGCTTTTCCCCGCCCAGCCTACTCCCACATGATGCTGCTACTGCTGCATGCACAGCTGTGCTCAGGTGAAGTGCTGGAAAAGCTGTGTACCAACACTCCATCAAAACAAACAGTCAGTTTAATGGTCTTTGTGAGAAGCTTCGTCCCGTTATAAATTAATTATAAGTAGCTTATCTTACTCTTGCACATTTGGTTATGCAAGAGAGATAATGCCAACATTTTTTTGGACTTTTATAACTTAAATCCGGGCATAATTGATGATTGTGGACATGGCAGTTTAGCACACGTGTGCTAAAAAGTGATTATATTAGATACATAGCCATCTGATTGCTTTTAATATAGTTTAGTTTCCATAGTGTAATTTTTCGGTTTAGTTTTAATTGTTATAAGTTCCAGTTTTAGTCTTTAATTATTACTGTATGGAGAGCATATGTCACAGGCAAGATTTAGGAAAATTGACTCAGTCTTGTAGACTCAAAATCTCAAGAACTAGTCCCATCAATGCCTCATCAGATAAGCTAATGTTTTAACATTAATCTCAGTTCCTTCACATGGACTCAAATTGCAACAAATACTAGGAATGACCCACCTACCTGAGCCTTAAATATTAGCCATCTGTGTACGTATCATATTGCATCATGGCTCATTGTCATATCAGAAATATATAACCAAAACAATGCACGCTGTCCATAGTCTGCTTTTTGAATACTTAAAGAGAAAACTAATTTAACATCAAATAATGCTTTTATTTGTATGTTTGTTTGGTGGGGTTCTATTTGTGCTTTTACATAAATGTTTTATATACTGATCTCTTTAGCATGCCTCAGGAAAGCCATCAGGTATAAAATTCTGAATTCAAACATGCAAATGGAAACATTCAAGTAGTAATTTCTTTTTCCTATAACTTAATACTACAAATTGACTATTAATGCTCATATAAGGATAACAGCAATCCTGCCATATGCAATATAAATGAGTCTCCTTGCAGTTTAGTCCCCGCTATCACTACTGTAAGTGAATACTACAGAGGAAATAGAATTTCCTTTGAGGATGAATTAGGACAGACTTGTGGTCAATAATTAAACACTCTCGATCATATTATGTTTCGCCTGTGACAAAATAATGGAGACACATTTGGCTTTAGTCCCATTTAATCTTTTGCTTCCCCCAGCAGAGCATCTATGCAGCTCCTACCAACACAATCTGTGTGTGTTTTGGTTTTGTTTGTTTGGGGGGGTTTTTAAAGAAAAAAAGTCTATATGGCAGTTCTGTCTTAGTTAAGTCAGATTCTTCCAAAGATAAATATCACTTTGTGCCAACACAGATCAGCCTTATACCAGGTTCCAAATCAATCACTGGTGAAACCGTTTGTTCCACTGGCACAACAAGAGAAAGCACCAAACTTGGAAATTAAGCTCATTATTTACACTGAGACATTATTTAGAAAAATCGTCATTAAGAGTTTAAAATATAAATAGTGTTTATATTTAAAGGTTTCCAGGAAAAGTCAAAACTTCTGGCAAAAGTAATATTTATTAAAATGATCAATGACAAGACAGCGACAACAATCAGGACCAAACACAGTCAAATTCAACGAAATTGATTTATACGTACAGGAAAATGGGAGTCTTCAAATTCAAGAATGACATGTGTAAACCTTAAGAATTAAAAAAATAAAATAAAATAAAATAGAACAAGCTTTCCTCTAGTGTTGACAGAGTGAGTTCACAGTACTGAGATAGTCCGAGCCAACACCTTCGCTGAAAGATCACCTCATCAAAAGCATTTTAAACTACAAAAATCGTACAGTTCTCTAAATTTGGATCAGTGCAGAGGAGAGGAGGAGGAAAAACAAAAAAAAAAAAAAAAAACAACCCCTGATTATACCTGAACAGGTGATGAGGATCAGTTCTGGTCTGCTTCATTTAAGGTCCAGGAGAGAACCACAGTGTAATCATTGAAATATCAGCAGGCCAGAATAACTGAAGTATACATGTACAAAATGATTCGAGACCACAGTGTGTAGATGATCCTTCAAGTCTGAGTCACTGATTAGCGGGATTTATTGGGGAGAGGAACGTAAGTCAGCCTTACTCATAAGACTCGTGCAAAAACGTAAATGTGTGCAAAAAGCTTAAATAATATTGACTCACATCCCAAAAATAAAACTAAAGTATTCACAACAGTTCATGTGGCACAAGGCTCATTAAAATAACCATGGAAGCTGCGGGAGCTGAGTGGTCCTCTGCAGAAATCTAAACCAGACTGGTGAAACATAATCCTCCTCCCAGCAGTCAGTCCGCAGCTTAGAAAACAAACAACATCCTGGCACCTGATACCTCACCACAGGCTTCGGGATGCATAACCACGAAGAAAACACGGCATGTGCCTGGGGATGCCCACATGGCAACATCTGTGGATAGCAGAGGTATCCTCTGAGACAGTTCAGTGCTTCAGTGTCGTTTTACCCACAGGGACAGGTGCTTTGTAGTCACCAGGCGTGGCTGCGTCACTGCTGCGCTGCAGTGTGATTGGCTGTTGCAAAATTCTGTTGCAGCATCACCAGTGAAGTACGAAGCTGCAAGGAGAACACGTACAAGACCAGATGAACACCTGTGTTAGGCTTTGAGCTAACATAACAGACTGCCTGCCCCCCCCCCCCAAAAAAACAAAAAACAGATGTGTTCATATTTCTTCCAACTCTTTAGGTTTATGGAGCCTAAATGTGAATCACTCTAAAAAGCTGTGTAAATCACAAGAGTGCCATGATATTAAAACTGTTCTATATTGTGTAAGTCTGCATTTAATGGAAGGAACAAAGACAACATTTATTTACATTTCTTAATACAGGACAAGATATGTTCAAGAGATCAGGCCATCCTTGTCAGATTCTTTAATTTTATAATGCTCCACATATTTTCGACGTCTGGAGTGAGAGCAGGCAAAGAGCTGCAGTCTCTCTGCTAGAATATCTGCAGAAAGTGGTTTGCTTATCCTGCTCATTTAGCAATATTGGTGCCTTCACAGATGGCCATAATTAATTACTCTTATCTCAACTCCACCACTATATATAGCTATTTAAATGTTTGAAGTTCTCACAAATTAAAAAAAAAAAAAGCATATGTTTAGTAAACATGAATCCAAATGTCAGTCTGCCATTTTTCAGGATTTTGGTGCCGTATTGTTTGCAAAGATACGGGAGAACTGCAGTCAGGCTGAAAGACAACACTAAGAAACAGATAATTCCTTTCTTTCCTTACTCGTGCCAATGCCACGATGCTCTGCACTTTAACACAAGCACATGCTTTGCAATTTAAAACAGACCCCATCACAACAGAAACTCATTGAACTATATAAATGTCAGCTGTTAAATGTGCAGTTCAGTCTTGTCACTCAGGATTTTGAGTAAGTCACTGACAGGAAAAAAGGCCTTCGTAATATGCAAAAAATGAGCAAATCAAACCAAAACAGAACAAATCTAAACAAAGGAAAAATATTTACATTTGATTTTGTGATGAACTGGTCTTTTAAACAACCTACCTGTTCTAAGAGGTTAATGGAGTCCTGAAGTACATTTTTGAGTAAGCGCAGCTCCTCTGGAGACCTCAACGCTGCTCCCAGTTTGGATCCATACTCAGCAGCTAAGCTGTTAAATAACAAAAGGAGGAATTCATTCTCATGTGTAAGGTATTTTTGCTACAGAAGAACCAGAAACGGAAACGAAGTGAAGAATGTGAAAGAAGGCCACTGATGTCACTTACATAACACCAAAAATTCACAGAAGCAGACAGTTTGAACACTGAGTCATTAAAACAAGAGCTCTCTTGTGCTGTATGTGGGTTGCTTAAACGGCCAGACAAAACTGGAGGAAGACGAACCCCTTCCTCTCGTCCACCCACACTAAGACTTCTGCTTTCTGAGAGCTTGTGGCAACAGCTATTACAGGTACCATCTATGAACAGTCCTCGGTTATACGCAGGTCACAAAGAAGCAGTGGGAAGTCAACTGACCTGGCCTCGCTCCTCTCCCTCAGGCGATGCTTTGTAGTCAGATACATGCGCTGGGCCACATCCTCCATGGCCCACAGCTTAAAAAACAAGCCTAGATTCAGCATTGTCAGGATCAGCAGACTGTAAAAAAGGCAGAAGGTATTGAGTAATCTGACCAACAGAGCAGGCAGGCGGAAGTGACTAAAACTTTTTTTTGTAAGTCAAAACAAACAGTTATCTTTCTGTGTGTGTGTGTGGTAACTTACACCACACTCATCCCAGCCACTATCGTTGTGACATTCCATCGATACGGACCTTTCATATCTACAGGGCCTGAAATACAGCAGCAAACATCAACACAACAGTTTTTGACTAGCAGTCCTATGAGGATAATATTGCACTCAGAGCACGTCGCATTTGTCAAGACATTTCCTCTTAATGACAAGCAGTTTTTTGCTTGAGGTATAAAAGTTGCTGTTCTCTGAGCGTGTCAAAAGATTGTACCATAACTCTACTTAAGATGACACAGTTATAACAGGTTTGAGTCTTTCCTATTCAAAGTGTACAGTAAAAAGTGTATTAAATGTCTAAGCCCACATTAAGGATTACTTGAATCCAGTTTAGGCCATTACAATGAAAATATCAACTTTAAGTGTTTAATTCAAAGCCAAGCAGAGTTATAATGATCCCACCACCCCATTTTCATAAACTGTAGTTTCATTATTAAAAAGGCGTCAGTACCCATGTTGCCTTCTCTGTGCTGCTCAGCGTCGTGCCTATACTGCTTTTTGTGCTTTGAATGCTCTGCCAGAGTCCGGCTGTAAGTCCGCCTCCTCCTGCGAAGCCCACCCATCTTCCCCGCCTCTCCACCTCCTTGGTTCATCTCTGCTTCCTCCTCCAGCAGTTCTGCTTCTGTGTTGTGTAATCACAGGGCAAAACCAAAAAATATATATAAATAAAAGGAAACAGGTGGGTTAACTCAGCAAAAGCAAAAGTAATCAGCATGAACGGCCTGGCCCGTTTATGGTCATGCCAAAACATCTCAACACTGTATTTTCCCAAATGTTTTTTGGCAGGTATGAGATGTGCGTATGTGTCATTTGTGGTCAGCAGTGGTTTTCTTCTTGGAACGCCGTTCATGTATGCCATTCTGCCCCCAGTCTCCTCATAAACTCTTAACCTTAACTGAAACGAGTGAGGCCTTAACTGAAACGAGTGAGGCCTGCTGTTCTTTTACATGATATTACAGGTTCTTGTGTGACTTGGATGAGTTGTCAATTTAAGTCAGTTAAATTGTCTTTTTTTTTTTTTTTTTTTTTAAATAGTTTTTATCATTAACTCTGTTTCCCTGGGTCTTTTTTCTCCGTGTGTTATAAATAAATCTTTTTTGGAACCAGTACTGGTCTTATTTTGTTGTATTTATCCACGACACCTTAAAAGCCGGTCTGCAAAAATATTGTCGGACATAAACCAGTCCGTGGTGCAAAAAAAAAAAGGCCTCCGATTTAAGTTATCTAATTAACTTTGGTAGGCCAGCCCCTCCTGTGAAGGTTCACCACTGGTCCAAGTTTTCTCTATTAGTGGGTAAGGGTGGTCCACTGGAGTCCCAAGGCCTTAGAAATGCCTTTATAATAGTTTCCAGACTGATAGATGTCTGCAACTTTGTTTCTCATCAGTTTCTTTAGATGGTGCGTGTTGGAGCCTTCGTTCATATCAGATCAGGGAAAAGAAAATCACAGGCTGAAGAAAGGAGACAGGCAAGTGCCCTCTTCTCCCTCCACAGCGTGGAGATGAGGCCGTCTACTCACCCAGATGCCGGAAATTCTCTTCTATGCCGCTCCAGGAGTTTTTGGTAATAAAGGACTTCACGAGGCCCCATGGCTGCTTCTTGTACTTTACATCGGTATACACCCTGATAATGTGACAGAGTAAAATCCAGTTAAGGAGAATAAAAGTAAAAGTCAGACTCACTGATAACATGGTTAACTACACAAATAATGTGTGATGAAGATATACTTTGCATCAAATTAAACAAAGCCTCTGCATTAGCCTTGCTTGCTCGACCCGGTGCTCAAATCAGGAACCAGTATTTAGACAAACCCGTGAAATACTGGGAGATAATGGCGTGTTCAGAAGAGACCAAATCTGAACTCTTTGGATGGCACAATACACGCCATGTTTGGAGTTCAAAAGGCACTCCATATCACCCCAAAACTAGCAGTGAAGTTTGGAAGTGGGAACATCATGGTGTGCGGCTGTTTTTCCAGCATGTGGCACTGGCACGCTTCATATAATTAAAAAGGAAGGATGAACAGAAAAATGTGCAAAGACATTCTTGAGTAAGATCTGCTGCCATCTAGCAGGATGAAGACGATGAAATGAGACAGATCCAAACACACTGCCAGGGAAACTAGGTTGGTTTCAGAGAAAGAAAATACAGCTGCTAGAATGGCCCGGCCAATCACCTGACCTGAATTCAATTGAAAGATCTACGGAAAGGACTAGGAGGTCAGAGTTCATAGATGAGGCCAACACAACCTCCAGGATTTAAAGACTGTAGAAGAATGAGCCAAAAAAACAAATAAAAAAAAACAAAAAAAACAATCACATTTGAGCACCTGCCAAGGAGTCACAAAATCACATCTTAGCAAGTTGCACATGTAATGCAGGACTAACACAGAGAGGGACGACCTTTAATGCTCACATCCACAGTTAACCACCAGTTAACACCATTAATGTTCTGGGACGAAACTGGAGAATCCAGAACCCTGTGAGGTGACCATCCTAACCACTGCACTACTCCGTGCCTAAATGTAAAATGGTTATGTGCAGACAACACTGGTTCATCCACTGAGTTAGCCCAGCCCCCCCCAAGCTTGAAGAAATTATAGGTCTTTGTTAAGTGACTAAAAAAAATGCAATCAGGTAGAGTATAAAGTCTGTAGAGATACTGACTCATAATATAAAGACATGAAAGGTGGGTGAAGGTTTTTACATGGCGCAGTATCTAATTAGGATATAACTGTGCGTTTACCACTTAATAAATGTTAAAATTGCTAGTTTTGTACAGTTTAATATGAAGTACACCTAGCTTTGTCTAAGTGTAGTGCCAAATAAACCAGACCCAGAAAAAAAGTTGACACTTTACCTTAGTCGACATTTCCTTTTAGAGTTACTCATGATGTAGTAGCGGGTTTGAGTGTAGAAGTAGTCATGATAGGGAACGTCATGTGTGTACACCTCCGAGTTTATGAGGTAATATTGACCATCCCTGGATTCTTTGTACAGCGTCTGACAGATAATAAAGTACAAATAAGCAGCCAGGCGTAGTTCAAACAACATTAACATATAAATTAATCAATTTGAGCTGGAAAGCGTCATTCATGCTGATGTAAACACACCTGGTACTCCGTAGCAGTGGAGAACTTCCCAATCAGAGGGTTGTTGATGGTTATTGTGTAGTTCAGACTCCGCTTCATGTTACCAGAAGAGTCTTTTTGCCAGGCAGTAGAGGTGATATCTGAGAACACAAAAGGCAACCTTGAATACTGTGCACACAAGAGCTTTTATTTGCTAGATCTGAATGAAAACTTTTCTCTTTTTTTTTTTTTTTTAAATAAAAAGCCTTACTGGTTATCTTCCGGGCATCCATAAACCTGCGCATAAAGGTGGAGTCGGTGAAGAGAATTCCAAACATATGTTTTGCACCGATGTGGAAAACCCGGTTCAAATACTGTCGACCGGACACCTGAGACAGACCAACGCGGTCCTCCACTGAGGAGAGAAAAGAGGAAGAAAGATATTAAACCACAAAAAACAAAACCACACCTTTTAAGCATGCACCAGGCCCTGAGCGGCATCTTGTCACCTTCTTCTTCGCTTTCCGAGCCGCTTTCCTCAGACATGCCGTTTTCGTTGGCGTTAAGGTCAAGAGAAAGGGAGGAGCGCTTGGAGACGCGCTCCGGGACGAGGCGGTCCAGTTGGGGAGCCGGACTGCGCCTTTGGGATGGGGTGTTACGAAAGTCCTCCTGCAAGAAGACAAGTTTTTCGTATTTTTGTTTTCCTTTGAGGTCTGTTACCATAATTGGATCTGAGGTGCAATTATGGCTAGTTTTGTCATAATTCTTGCAAAAAAAAGATGGATATACAGTTGCAGTATTAAAAACGTGATTGCTTAAATACCAAGTTGGGAGAGCTCTGTGAGCCAATAGGGGAAGGCATTTCTTCCCCTTGAGGTGTGGAGGTGTCCAAGGGTCCATTTTCCACTTCAGGGATGCGGAGGAAAGGGGGCCGCTCTAGTCTCCCTGGACCGTCATCTCCGCCAGGCCTGGCTGTCAGGCTGCAAGCAAACAAATGGGCGACATCAGATTCTAAACATGTCATGCGGTGCGTGTGGCTGGAGATGGAGGTGTAGGTGCGTTTACCTGGTCTGCATGTTTGATTCTGCTATTATCGGTGAGCTATCCATCTCTTCATAGCTTAAGCCAAGATCAAAACCATAATGCTGCCTAACCGTCTGCCATAACTCGTGGCTGGTCAGAGACTGAAAGAGATGGGAAAAGGCAAGTCAACCATGACGTTTTGCTTGAAATGAATGACACGTGAGGTCTTTACCTAGGAGATAAGCACACAGACACACAAAGGAAGAAAAAACTCCCAAACTGATCAAGAAAACCTGCTGTATTGTCACCATGGGCGACAAACTGGCTGGCCTTATCTCTCTGACCTGCATAGATACTCATCTTACACTTTGGCATTAACCCTTGGCAGACAAAGGTTCAAAAGCTTCCATACAGTGTTAATAAGCGGGACCTTCAGTTTTTAGACACAAAACAGTGTTACACAAACAAGATCTTCACTTCAAAATAGATGAACGAGATTATTGTAGACCCGTTTATTCCACTGGAAATTTACGCGTTTTTGTCGAATGAGAACGAATTATTGTTTCACGTGAAACCCACAAAAACGTTTGAGATCCGTACACGCAGGTTTTACTTACGCGTTAAAGGACAACAATCCCACAGCTGCGAGCGTTTACTGGCTCCCAGGCAGTGATCAGTGACCTGGACGCACAGCGCACCCACATTCAGGAAGTAGACAACTCAAGCGAGTCCAAGACGCGCCGCCCAGATTTGCTCCAGTGAAAAAAGGTAAATAGAAAGCTTTTTGTACCTCCCGTTCTCTTATTCGTGAAACAGCCACAGGAAGCTTCTTTATTTTTGTTAGAGTAAACCCTCTGACAGTTTCAACTTCAACACCAGCGAAGCGTCAAGTGCGACTGGAGGCCAGTCGTCAATGCAAATCAGCCGTCTTGGCCACACCTGCAGAGGTCAATGAACTTTTATATTCAGGTGTTTGCGCTGCAGATCCCAGGAGACCCACACCCACGAGAAGAGGCTGCCATAGTGCCAAGGCAGAGGCTAAAGACCGATGACGGGAGAGTCCAAAGTTCAGCGATTAACAAATTAATCAGTGCCGATACCAAAGAGCCTTGAATGGTTCTCATCTTAAACCCTATGATAACCATGCTGGTTATTTTAGTCTCAATACCCAAAACAAAGCTACTGCCTTAACCTGAGTGGAATTTTCCGCATTCATCTCACATTTGAATTAATTTGATCACTTTCAGGAAAAGGAAAAAAAAAAAATAGATATGACGACAATAGTTTCAATTAAAACAAACAAACAAAAAAACGTTATGACTTTGCATGTCCAGGTTTAACACAAGTGAGATATCGTTCATTTTACTATGAAAAAAAAAAAAAAATCCGGACAATACAAATAAAACTGTTCTTGTTTATTCTTATTTGTTTACCTTTACTACACAGGAACACAGGAAGTGGGTAAAAGGTGAAAGCTGACTTCCAGTGGGTTTATTTTAAAAGTACATCCCTCATTTACATGCAGGTTAACACATGTAAATAAAATAAAACCCTTGTGTCTGCTAGACTCGTGAACAAACACCGGTGCTGTGTGCAGATGGTTAACCCTACACGCAATAACTAAACAAGACTGATTACCTCAAAGGAAGACCGTTTGTGGCTGGGGTAGTGGAGCATGATATGTACTCTGAACTGATTAGATAAATGCTCCATAAAGTCACAGGACCACTGGTGTTTTTGGAGGAGTTGCGCACAGCAGTGCTTTTGGAAATGACTATAAATCATGAACTAGTGTTGGACATAGACATGAGTACTGTACCGATTGGGACAATGCGCTGTTGCAGGTAACAACAGGTGGGTGAAGCAGGGCCTTACCTTACCCAGCAGCGTGTTTTCCCACATGCGAGAAAATTCCCGGTAGCTTTTCTCTCTTGCTGAGAAGGAAGTGAAGAAGAACTGCGAGCGAAAATACAAAGAGAGAAACCGAATATAAGCAAATGTGTGTTTTTCATATGTTAAACCAGCTCTGAATGATTGCAGTTTGGTACCTTGTCTGTACTCGTGCAGATCTGGATGGCGTTGGGAATGAATCGAGCAGTTTTCTCTCTCGTCATATTTGTGATGTTTTTAAGTGTCAGAGTGATCTATTTGAAAATAATAATAATAATAGTGAAAGGTTAATGTGAATGCTTGAAGAACAAACATCAGTGTCATCTGTTCACCAATGCAAATATCTAATCAGCAAATCACATAGCAGCAACAGTAGATTTAAGCATATCTACTGAAATTCCAGTCAGGTGAGTGGGGGAGAAAGGTGATACAAATGACTTTGGTTGTTTATTCCAGATGGACTGGTCACAGTGTCAGAAACTGCTTATCTGCTGGGATTTTCTCCACATATCTATCATCAGTGAGTTTAACCTCTTGGGTACAGTGATACTGAGAGGTCAAACACACTGCAACTTAAGAAAACGCCAGCAAATAGTTTACACCCTCGTCCTGCTGCTCTCCATCCTTCTCTTCAGTGTTATTACCTTTGTTCCACGAAACACATTGCTGTAGAAACAGACCCAGTTCACTGAGAGGTAAATGCGTCCCTGTAGAAGTATATCCCGCTGGAGGGCACACGGATAATCTGAGGAAAAACACAGAAGAGCGCTGAAGCAGACACGCCATGTATATAAATAAATGTCTCTGACCTGTGTTTGCCGTTTTTAGGTTTCAACTGCATTTGGAATAAAGATGAGCATTTTCACAGAGAAACCTTTTTGTGAGCAGATCCTTTTAAAATATTGAACTTATACAAACAAACTGGTGCTGAAATGCAGTGCTCATTAAATTGTTACAACTGTGGGTTTCTGGCTGTTGCTAAAAGCTCGAGAAATGATCATTGTTTATGTGACTGGAGGTTCCTGAGCAGCTCTAACATAATAAATGATGTGCACTGTTTACAGAAATTTAATGATGCAAAGACGCCCATAGAGAATTGAATGTCATGACACAAATAAAATAAATATTATGATGCATTTGGATATAAAGAATGGAACTGATGTACACAATGAAAGACCCAACAATGGTAGCCTTTTCAACTCACCCACTAGGAGTCTCTCTGTTTCAGGCAGCTCTTTGAACAGCTTCTTAAACTCCTCGAGCCTCTGTTTGTAGGTTGGCACAGGAGGCTGAGGTGCCGCGAGGCACTGTGTCTGAACGTCAGAGCTCTGACAGAGGAACAGTTCACATTAATGACACGAGGACTTTAATGCAGAGCAAGAATTTGCGAAAGAAACAACAAAACGATGAGATCTGTAAAACCGAGATTAACATGTGTAGACAGGCATGATAAAATAAAGAACATCTCCAGATGATGAGCAGATTTATGAGCCTCAGGGAGGAAACAGCAATCACACCTTTGTGCTGGGAGGAAACATGGCCTCCCACAAGGGGGCAGTGAAAGATTTTCCATGTCACAGTTTATGGCACTGATGAGAGCAGCAGCAGCTTTATGTTAGTTGTATTTTTTCCTTACATCTTCATCTGAGCTCCACCTCAGGTCCGGCAGTGAGGTATCATCTGTGATGTCATCACTGCCCACTCCTGACCGGTTGGATACCTGGTCCATCTGCTCTGCTGCGCTGCTTAGAAGCAAAAGTGCATTGATATATGTGGGTTTATACATTTGGCTATGCTGTAATATGCTATGTTTAAACCATTCGTGCTTTAGCGTTATCGCTTTAAACTTTGATTAGCGGGTGTCAGGACGAGGCGGAAAGCTCTTTTTGGAGGGTTGAACTCTAATAACCTGCAAAATGTCAACAAACATCAGGTCCGCTGGGGAGGTCATTATCGCTTCAACGGAACTGGTTTGACTAGAGAGCTTAGTGAGGATGTGCAGGCATGCCACTGAACAGAAACCTGCACGATCTCGTGGTAAACTGGAAAGCTTACCACGAGCTTACCTTCGGTAAAAGGGCAGGTTTTGTGGCCACAAGTTAAAAGTTGACAGCAGAAAAAAAGTCAGGACTTTAAAGCAGCCTCCCCCTTTTCCCGTTCGCCGAGATAGAGATGAGAGATGGGAGCTATCAGCTGATGTGCAGCCAAGTCAAACAGCTCAAGTTGATAAAAGACTATCAAAGATCAGATACTCTGTTATCAAGCTTATGTTTACATCTCCACGTGCTCTCTAATGAGCGCACTTACCTGTCACGTAGTGGACCCAGGATTTCTGCTATGCGTGACCGAGGTTAAAATAAATAAATAAATAAAAACGCAGCCGTTTGTCCCACACAACTCCGAGGCTCTCCCGAGTTTAAAGTGCTCTTGGCACGCCTTCCTGCAGGTGCATCTTATCCGGCCCAGGGAGCATTCCTTAAGGGAGTTGTCATCTCATTGGTGGTGACGCTCATTGGGCTTCACTCAATTACTTAAATCTTCAAAAAAGGCCCCTCCCTCCTTTTATTTTAGTAATCCTCCAGATGAAAGGTTGATTTCAATTATAGCCATTTGACTGAGTAGCGCATTGTGATTTTTTTTTTAAGTATTTCATATATACCTGTTTACTGTTCCTCAGCCAATCACAAGGCAGCAGCGTAATATATTTACACATGTAGATATGCCCAGGATGATCTGAGTATCAGAATAGAGAAGCAAGGTTATTTACGTGACTGTAAACGTGGCAGTCCTTTTGGTCTGACTATTTCAGAAACTGCTGATTTTCCAGCCCAACTCTCTCTAGTTTACAGAAAATATTCTAAAAAGAGAAAATATCCAAGTAAAAATGTTTTGTTAATGCCAAAGGCAAGAAGAAAATGGCCAGACTGCTTTGAGGTGACAGACAGGTGACCGTAACTTTACAAAACCACTGTTACACTCAAGGTTTGCAGAAGAACATCTCTAAGCACACACGTGTGAAACCTTGAAGCAGATGGGTTACAGCAGCAGGAGACCACACATGGTGCAGGTCTTGTCAGCTGAGAGCAGGAAACTGAAGCTACAATTTACATTTTCACCAAAATTGGATGATAGAAGACTGAAAAAAAAAAAAAGTTTCCTTGTCTGATGAGTCTTGATTTGCGCTGTGACATTTGGATGGTAAGATCAGACTTGAGCATAAACAGCATGAAAGGATGTATCCCATCATGCCTTGGCTCAATCATTCAGGGTGCTGCTGCTGGTGTAATAGTGTGGGCGCTATTTTCTTGGCACACTTTTGACCCCTTAGTGTCAATTGAGCATGATTTAAGACAACAGCCTACCTGAGTATCATTGCTGACCGTGTCCATCCCATTATGACCAGTGTACCCATCTTCTTACTGCTGCTTCCAGCAGGATAACACACCATGTCTCAAAGCTGAAATCATTACAAACTGCTACCTTGAACTTGACAATGAACTCACTTTTACGCTTTATACTTTTTTGACTTTGAGGTACAACTTATGCTACTTATTTAAATTATTTTTATGTTGTGTTTAACTTGATATTTAACTGCTAAATTCACATGAGATTAAGACTATTTTATATTAGATTACAAGCACTAAGATTCAGCTGTTGCTTTTAACCAGTAGTAATTAAGGTAGTTAAAATGTTAGGCAAATCGATCCTGAGGTCAGGAGACTACACAGTATGTGTGATATGTGGGGAAACCAGTTTGACAGCTCCAGCAGTATCATCAGAAACAATGAAGTCAAACAGGCGACGACACCACAATGTCTGTTTTTTTTCTCATGTTTTAATTCTTTGGGAGTAACATGATGAAAGCACTGGACAGCAGAGCGTTGGACTCTTACACATTCACACAGCAAAGTACACAGCACTGCACAGCGTGAAACACAACCATAAAAACAAAAAGAAACAAAGCCTTTACGTCAAAATGCTGGCAATAAATAGACTGATCTCATTAAATTTATATTCAATACTCTTCTGTACAGATGGTCTGTGAATTACAATACATCAACTGAACAATCCTCTTCAGGAAGAGCAACACAACACATAGGATTCATGTAAACAGAGAAAGGAATTACCAAGGTGAAGGGATCCCTGTTTCATACACACATCTAATTCACATACACGCACACATGATCGATGACCATGCAGAGGATCCAGAGTGTGCCGATACGAGGCAACGAGTAATAATGAATACAGTACATCTTTCTCTTTTCCCTCCACATGAAATTTCACATGCACACACTCTCACACGGTGACTCACAGAGGAGCACAATTGAGTACAGATAGTTTGAGGGATACATGGAGGTGGAATGTGATTCTGCAGTGGAGGGGTCTGAGATGAAAACTCGAAAGATTGTGACTGGTGGGCGCCTATTCCTCCAAGGTACGGAAGGCGTTCTGCATGTCCTCCACCAGCTGTGCATACTCGGCCTTGATCTTGGCTTCACCATCCTTAACCGGGTCCTACACGGAAATAAACAGGAATAAAGTGTCAAAGCTCGAAAAGAAAACGATCTGTGTTGGCTTATTTAATCCAACAGGTAGAAACAGGTTCTAAGTTAACTTTTGACTTCTTGAAATCTTGCTGCTTAAAAACTAACACAGAAGAAAAAAAAAAAAAAAAAAACTTCTAAACCAAAAAAAACAAAACCAAAAAAAACAGATGATGGAAGAACAGAAGAAACATACGGTGGCTTTTGCATGTACACCTGAACACACCTTGAATTTCATCGAGCTGATCTTGTAGAGGATTTCTCCCATGTGCTCCCTGATTATGGCCCAGGTGATTTTGTTGTCGCTCTGAGCTGTGGTTTCCACCGCGTGCCGTGCCATGTCATAGAAAGCTATCATGTTGGAGAGAATGCCCACTGTCTTGTAGAAAGGACAGAACCTGAGGAGATTGACAGCAAAGAGTCAGGAAAAAAAGGAGCTAACTGTAGATTAGGTCAAGAAACGGGGGAACTTATGATTTATAAAGAGTAGCTCTAGGGCCAGACTTACTGCTTTGCAGCAGCACAACCTGGGTTTCGCCGTTTGTTTGTGCAAACTGATTTACTAATGTTTATGAAATGCAATTTACAGCTAAAACTGTGATACCGCGATTGCAATGATATTTAACGCAGAAAAAAGCATCGTATTTTTTGGACCTGGACACTATTTTGGCCCCGTTTAGTAAATATGCTGCTATTAATCTAATGATCTCCACACAGAAATTACCCAGCAGTGAATCATCATTTTTTTCAAAATCTGAGCCAGTAACATCAGTTAAGGTTCAAGTCATGTAGGCTATAAATGTTACCTGTCATAAGGAGTGTAACCGTTCTGCTGCAGGAAGTCATCTTTGATCAGTTTGGCCACTTCCAATGTGATTTTATCTGTTTCTGCCAGTGAAGCCTGTCAGAGATAATGACACCTTAATTTATTCATGTGAAAAGACTTCAATGAATTTCTGAAACACGCCAAAATGGAACCAGTGAACAAATTTTTTTTAGGATCTGTTTCTGGCTTTGTCTCTGTGGTAAATTACCTTTCCGACAAGCTGCACAATCTCTGCCAGGTCCTCTTCCTCCTGCAGAATCTCCTTCGCCTTGGTACGCAAAGGTACAAATTCAGGGAAGTGCTTGTCGTAATATTCATCCAGGGCGCGGGTGTATTTGCTGTAGCTGATGAGCCAGTTGACGGATGGGAAGTGCTTCCTCTGAGCCAGCTTCTTATCCAAACCCCAGAACACCTAAGAGGGGAAAAAATGGGGGAAATAATAAAGCACATCTGATTTTATAAAGCTCATCCAGTCAGCGTGGGATCAGAAGGTGATCCTTTACCTGAACAATACCAAGTGTGGCTGAGGTAACAGGATCAGAGAAGTCACCACCAGGGGGCGATACACTGGAAAAAAGCACAAACATTTTCATTAAATTGCTGTATTCAACTTTCTGTTGCCTCTCAAAAAAAGATGTGCAGAGTAATGTCTCCCTCTACTGATGCAAAGCTGTACTCACGCGCCTACAATACTGACGCTGCCTTCCCTCTCTGGGTTGCCCAGGCACTTCACTCTTCCGGCACGCTCATAAAAGGAGGCGAGTCGGGCACCCAGATACGCAGGATAACCACTGTCTGTGGGCAGATGCAGGAAATAGCTTTTTATGCTGTGCCAAGTACCACTCTGCTTTTATTTTACCAAAGACCGAAGCACCAAAGCACACCAGCTCCACTCTAATGAAATTCGAAGCTGTCAGCTGTTTTCATACAGTCGCTTTTGCAGTTTTACCTCAAACAACACAAAATGGTTTAATTCATACTTATGGGTCAATATTTGTTCTATCTATATAAAGTCAAATGAAGATAAGAGAATGGCATATATGCTATATGGAGTGCTATTTATATAGTGCACTCATACATACATTCATGAGGTACTTTATTCTATAAACGTTAAGTATTCCATCTACAGAGATGGATTCTTTTTTTAACGGTCTTACAATGCCCACTGTCGATCCTGTTATAGCTGAACAATTAGATGCCCCTCTTAGGCTGGATGAAATTGTGCATGCAATCAAGACCATGCACAATGGTAAGGCACCAGGACCTGACGGGTTTTCAGTTGAATTTTTAAAAACTTTTATAGACAAGTTAGCCCCACTACTTCTTTCAGTGTATAATGAATCTTTTGAACGTGGTCTATTGCCCCCTACATTGTCTCAAGCACTAATTACTGTTCTCTTAAAGAAGGGTAAGGATCCTACGTCTTGCACCTCGTATAGGCCTATTTCACTGCTGAATGTTGATGTTAAAGTCTTGGCTAAAATTTTAGCAATTCGCCTTGAAAAGGTTCTTCCTACTATTATTTCAGATGAACAGAATGGCTTTATTAAAGGCCGCCAGCTGTTCTTTAATGTCCGCACGCTTTTGAATGTCATTCTTTCCCAACACTCAACCACTAATCCAGAAGTAGTTATCTCACTTGATGCTGAGAAAGCTTTCGATCGTGTAGAGTGGAGCTTTCTCTTTGCGGTCTTGCAAAGATTTGGTTTCAAGGACAGATTCATTTCATGGATTCGACTGTTGTACAGGGCACCCCAAGCCAGTGTCTATACAAATGGTGTTTCCTCTGGCTACTTCTCATTGTCACGCGGGACGAGACAGGGTTGCCCCCTGTCCCCCCTACTTTTTGCTATTGTAATTGAACCCCTATCTGTAGCTTTGAAGGCCCTTCCTCATTTTCGTGGTATTTCCCGGTCAGGCCTTGACGTAAAATTGTCTTTATATGCAGATGACCTGCTTCTATATGTTTCTGATCCCTTATCTAGCATACCATCGATTGTGTCTCTTCTAAACAAGTTCGGCTCTCTGTCAGGTTACAAAATAAATCTTCTTAAAAGTGAATGTTTCCCCATAAATTCTTTAAGTCTTACACTTAAACAATCTGACATTCCTTTTAGACTTAGCCCTGCTGGCTTTAAATATTTGGGAGTTAACATGACTCGTACTGTGTCTTCTCTATACTCTTCCAATTTCTCCCCTTTAATGACTCAAATTCAATCAGATTTTCAGAGATGGAAATCGCTACCTTTGTCCCTAATTGGTCGGATCAATGCTGTAAAGATGAACATTTTGCCTCGATTGTTATTTCTGTTTCAGAGTATTCCTATATTTTTACCTAAAGCTTTTTTCAAAAAGTTAGACCAGCTAGTTACATCGTTTTTGTGGGGAGGGAAACACCCCAGGGTGAGGAAATCATTATTACAGAGACTGACATTTGATGGTGGTCTTGCCTTGCCTAACTTTTTATTTTACTATTGGTCCTCTCATGTTCACAAATTGACCCATTGGCTTGAATCTCAAGACCTGCTGTGGTGCAAACTGGAACGCCTGTCGTGCACTTCCTCATCCTTAGAAGCTTTATTATTCTCTCCACTACCACTTAAGCCTTCTCATTTCACCCAAAATCCCGTGGTACAGTCTAGTCTAAGGGTCTGGTCACAATTCAGGAGTCATTTTAAGTACATCTCTGCGTCAGTACACATGCCCATCACGCAGAACCATCTGTTTACTCCTGGCCTCATTGATGGTACCTATGTACAGTGGAAGCGTCATGGTATTAATACATTTAAGGATCTCTATAAAGATGGCACTTTCTTAACTTTTTTAGACCTGTGTTCAGAAACAAATCTTCCGGCTACCAATCTATTCCGTTATTTTCAGGCACGGCATTGCACTTCTGCTCTCTTCCCCTCCTACCCTCTTCTCCCAAATGTCCAACCGTGGGAGGAATTCTTATCCCTTAAACCCAATAAGAAGTCAATTATATCTTTAATATATAAACAACTTATGGATTTAAATGTCCATTCCGTTGCTAAAATTAGGGGGGCTTGGGAGCAGGAGTTAGGAATAATTTTTTCGGATCAGCAATGGGAGAAAGCAGTATCCAATGTCCGTCATAGTACGTCCTGTGCCAGGTTACAACTCATCCAGTTCAAGGTGTTGTACAGGGTTTACTATTCAAAGTCTCGTCTGTCTGAGATTTACCCACAAGTGATGGATCAGTGTGAGAGATGTCATGCCACCCCATGTGACCTAGGCCATATGTTCTTTCTGTGCCCAAGACTCCATGGCTTCTGGAGTCAGTATTCAGTTATTCTTTCCAAAGCTCTTGGGACCCAAATCTGCATGGACCCTTTTCTAGCTGTTTTTGGGCTTCCAGTCAACACTGGTCTAACCGACCCTACACACTTCAAAATATTAGCCTTTACATCACTTTTGGCTAGACGTTGCATCTTACTCCTTTGGAAATCTTCAAAGCCACCTTCAGTTTCTTTTTGGTTTAGAGATGTGATGTCATCTCTTAAATTGCAAAAGATAGGCCTTGTGGCGAAGGGCAAATACAGAGAATTTTATTCTATCTGGGGCCCCTTCGTGGACTATTGCAAGTCATTAAACGCTCTACCAGCTGATTAATATCATGTCTCTTCCCCCCCCTTTTTTTTTTTTTTTTTTTTTCCCCCCCCCTTTTGGGGTTTGTGTTTGTTTTGGGTTTCTTATTAGGTTTTGTTTTGTTTGTTTACTTAAGCGTGTGTGTAGATGTGCCTGTGTGTGTGTTATTGTGTCTGTTCATGTAAGAAAAACTAAAAAATATGTGAGGGGAACAGATTGTGTTGTCATTGTAAACTACTGTACACTTGTCTCTCAATAAAAATATATAAAAAAAAAATAAAAAAAAAGTATTCCATCTACCTCACATCGACGGGCAATTTATAACTACTAATTAATTTAGCATGCATGTCTTTATACTCCTGGAGGACGCACAGAGAACCCATGTAGGTAATGGGAGAACATGTTAACTCTATACAGTAGGGCCCTAGCCAGACTCAAACCAGAATCTTCTTGTTGTGAAGCAACAGTGCTAACCACTGCACCACCGTGCTGCAAAAGTAAACTTACATTTTCAATTGTTGCTGTTTTTCTATCAACCAGAAATACACTGCAGAAGCTTGAGAAGGCCTTTTGTTCAACGGGCAGCTTGTTTCAGTTGCTCTGTTGTTTTTATTTAAATGGCTGTGCTTTTAAAAGTGAAAATAGGGTCCATGTACGAAAATAAAGCAAGCGTACTGTTCCTGTTACTCCCATGTATATCTTTAGAAAACCTGATATGATTGTGATGAATCTTTTGAACATTTCTCACAAGCCCCTCCTGCTGTTGCGTAGCTTAGGTGAAAATTGGACTAAATCCACCCTCAAAAGACTGACTGTAACCAGCTAAATCTGTGTTACAATAATTAGGAGATCCTTGAATATTTTCTTCCCCATATTAGACCCTAACATTGCGCCCTAAAATTTTAAAAAGCTCTGCTCACATGAGACTTCAAACTTACCAGCAGGCATCTCAGCTAGACGTCCAGAAATCTCCCTGAGAGCCTCAGCCCAACGAGAGGTGGAGTCGGCCATCATGCTCACGTTGTACCCCATGTCTCTGAAGTACTCAGACAGAGTGATTCCTGCCAAAATAAACTGAGTTAGAAGGCACAGCACATGTGAGCCAATTAAAAAGAATCACACGAGGACAGTGAGTGAGCAATCCCTTAAGAGTGAGTGTTCTTCATTATAAGAGGATCGCACAGTTAGGGTGAGAGATAAAAAGTACTTTAGGGTACTGTTAACAGTCACCTGTGTAGATGGAGGCTTCTCTGGCAGCTACGGGCATGTTGGAGGTGTTGGCCACCAGCGCTGTTCTCTTCATGATGCTCTCCGTCTTTCCATCCACCTCCATCGTCAGCTGTCGCCCAAACAACACTGTCAGTTACCTCTGAACAATAGTTTCCTTAGAAAGGGGTGCCAGTACACTGCCACTTACTTCAGGGAAGTCTCTCAATACTTCTGACATCTCATTTCCACGCTCCCCACAGCCTACGTAGATGATGACATCACTGTTGGAGTATTTGGACAGGGACTGGGAGATGACAGTCTTTCCACAGCCAAAGGCTCCTGGGATAGCTGTGGTTCCTCCTTGCACACATCTTCAAACCATGAAGAGAAGAGATTAGGAAAACCTTTCTGAAACAAAAAAATCATCAAGGGTAAAAGGTCTGAGGGAGAATTTGAGACTCACGGGAAAAGGGCGTCCAGCACTCTCTGTCCGGTCAGCAGCGGGTGATTGGCGGGCAGCTTCTCTGTGACAGGCCGCACTTGTCTGACAGGCCACACCTGCACCATGGTGAACTTCTCCTTCACGCCTTCAAACTCCAGCTCCATCACCACATCCTGACACAGAAACACACGCGACATCAGCACAAATCAACGCCTCACAAGCTGCTCGTAAATTACAACCGCAGCTGAAGGCATGTCAGACTCACAGTGATATCATAGTTTCCAGGCGGAGCCACGTAGGTCACGGTGCCTCTGTTTTTAGGAGGCAACATGATCTTGTGCTTAATGAGGGAGTTCTCGTACACCATACCGTAGATGTCGCCGCCTGTGATGTGACTGCCAACCTAATAGAGTGAAAAGAGATGTACAGTAAATCTAATTCACCCGACATCTCAGACTTTTCAAGAAGAAGTCTCTACAAACTCCTACCCGCAGACTCTTGCTGGGAGAAAAATCCCACTTGAGGTCTCGGTTGAGGGCTCCAATATTTACACCTCTGGGAATGTAGATGCTTTGTGTGAGGTCATTAATGTCCTTCAGAGGTCGTTGGATACCATCAAAGATCGAGCCCATGATTCCTGGACCCAGCTCGACTGAAAGAGGTTTCCCCGTGCGGAGCACAGGATCGCCCACAGACACACCAGCTGAATTCAAGCTCAGAAAAATCATCAGGGTTTGGGTGAATTAGTTACCACCTGAGGACTAAGATAACCCCAGTTTGATTATTTTATAAGCAGCAAGGTGTTCAATAGTCTTGAACTCCCCCCCTCATTTCTTTATATTTTAGCTGGTAAGTGGGAAATGGACGCAGAGATTTGAAACATTTTCTAACATGCAGGGAAAACAGTATTTGGCAAAACTACAACCTCGAAAGTCAATATTTGGCATGACCACCTTTCTTCTTCAACACAGCCTGAACTCTCTTAGCCAAAAATCTGTTTTAGCTACAGACACGACTTTAAGATACTGTTCATCTGCTGTAAACAGATTTTAGGTGTTTTTGTCCTCCGTTTGTCCAGTTTCCTCCAATTTCTTAAGGACACACTTCAGGCCATGCCGTGTTTTTGTGACAGGCTTCTAGTAACAACGTTTCTAAGCTGTCTGTCATGTATAAACAAAAAAAACCTGGTTTGTCCCTCCAGTTACGTGCCTTTTTTTAAGCTTGAATGAGTCAACAAACAAAAATACATTCCTTTGAAAATAGTCAGTTACAAGGACTAGATTGAAGAGTCCTTGTCCTTTGAAAGACCTTCGGAAAACACGGAGAACTCAAGGCTTGCTCAAGACTGCTTTAAAAAAAATACAAAATCGTTTTGGTTTCTACACAGAAATGGAATGTCTGTTATATCCAGATTCACACGCTCTCATTAGGAATTTACAGCTGTGACTTAATCCATCCAGTTACATAAAAGATTATTTTTTATAGTAAAGGGTACAGTAGCTTTTTCCAAATTAATTGACTACGTCCTTAAATACGGTCAGTGATGACCCCAAAACAATCTGGGTAAAAGACACAGGATGCCTTTGAAATGCTTGAGCATCATTATCCTTACCACCAGTTAGGGATGGAAGTATACTGACAATTAGATAGTAAATACAGCAGTAGCTTAGTTACACTGATGTTATTAATACTGTCCTAAACAATGTCACCTGCAGCTCTATCAAACTTGCTGCAAGAAGCATAACAAATGATGCACCCACTTTAGTGAATCTACCACAAATCCAGGGTGGAAGAAAGAGACCGAGTAGCATGAAATGGAGAAATCCTGCAACCAAACCCTATCTGACTGTTTATATGGACATCTTCTTCTTGTTTCAGGATCAACTTTTATAATATCCCATAACAGCAGCGTAATAAAATAAGGATACATGTCTCTTCATAGACCTGGATGGTGGCCATGTCTCCCTCCAGCCTGATAATCTCTCCCACCAGCTCACTGTGGCCGACACGGACCAGCTCATACATGGCTGCTCCTGCCATGGCCGTCGCTGTCACCACTAGAAGCACAGATGAGATGTAATCATAAGAGTGGTTGCTTTTTGTTTGACTGAAATGAATTTCGCTGTTTGTTGTAAAAGCAAAGTTGTTGTGCCTTTGTAGGATAAAATAGTGCTCACAAAACCTTATTGTTGTGACCAAGACTGAGAAATACAGATGTGGTTAAATGTGTTTGTGTCATTACACCTCCTCAGTTTTTTCTGGAAAGTGGTAATAATGTGTTAAATATGAAAGAGGAGTTTCATAAGGAGTATGTGGTGACCAACCTGGTCCAGAGACTCCGTGAACGTATCCAAACTGGCTCTCCCTCTCCTCATCCCTGATCTTGGGCAGCTTGGACATGTCCATCTTCACGTTTATTAGTCAGACTGGAAGAAAAGAAACATAAGCAGCTGTTACTGACAACAACTTCCCTTTTTGTGACAAATTTAAAATGACAAATTAGTTCATTTTCAGCATAAAGCCCCTACGAGAGTTCAATTCAATTTTACTTATATAGCACCAAATCACAACAACAGTTGCCTCAAGGCAATTTATACTGTAACCTAAAGACTCTGCAATAATAAAGAGAAACCCCCAACAATCCTATGACCCCCTATGAGCAAGCACTTTGGCAACAGTGGGAAGGAAAAACTCCTTTTTAACAGGAAGAAACCTCCAGCAGAACCAGCCTCAGGGAGAGCACCCCGGTTACCATCTGAGGACAAAGATAATCCGCGTTTGATTATTTTTATAAGTATCAATTTGAAACTTCTCATTTTCAAGTTATTGCATTCACAAACTTAGGTGCCCATGGTGCCCGCCCAGCAGCAAGTAAATGGGAATTCAGCTGGGAAGTATTTTTGCAGGCCAGTCGAACTCTTATTTAACCACGTAAAAAGAAACGTTCATGTTTAGAGTGGCTGGATGGGTAAAACCAAAGCCTTATGAGGAAATAGGAGAGGTAAAAAGAAATACTGAAAGTTAAAAGAACACCAGCACACATCTGAAAACATTTCAACATAATTACTAGTGAAACGGTGACCACCGGTGCTGAAAGTTCAAAGGCGGTAATTACAAAAGCCACCTTTAATGTGCTGATTCAAAAACTCACAGCAGCTCTCAAAAAAATGTTTCATTTTTCTTATAACACATAGACATTCTGTGTATTCAAATGAATTTGAATACCTCTGTGATGAACTGGCAACTTGTACAGGCTGAGTGGGTAAGCAAATGGATATATGAATGTGGACTTTTGACCAGAATTGGACAAATTTATATTTTCATTATGAGTTCATTTAAATTTTTTCCTGGCATTATGCTGACTACTCTATATTGTCTCCCCCTGTAATAACCATAGAAACCTTGAAGAATGCACAGCATCACTGCTCAGGGCTCCTTGTGTTGCTGCAGTCTCAGCATCAGAGGCAGAAGTAGGCCACCTCACCAGCCAGTCCACTGGCCTACTACAGTCAGTCAGTGTGGCACATCCGGCTAACACTAGTGGGGGATCCCACTGCATCCTCTTTTTTTTTTTTTTTTTTTTCTTCATATGAAGAATAGGGTGCATCTTTCCCACATCAGGCTGTTCCTTTTTCTGCTATATTTATACCTCACAACTCAGCCACATGCAGCTGTAACACAAGCTGCCATGAGTCGTGACACAGACCCATCCTCACAAAGCGCTGCCTGCAGATGCTCTGCACACATTCGAGATCAGCTTTATCTGCTAAATATATTCATTACTTGCAGTTACATCAAGAAAATATGCCTATATTGTGGATTTCTTTTTCTGCTCCCCCCCTTTCTTTCCATCTTTCTACATCTATGTCCTTTATTGCCCTTCCTACTGATGCACGGATCTTCCTGCTCACGCTAGGCTGCTTGGCCATCTGTGCTGGAATAAAGCAGCTCCACCTATTGATTAAAGCAAGAACTGCAAGAGAGATATACATAGGAAGGCTTCACTGCTCAAAAACACCAGACTAAATTTACTGGTTTTAACTGGATAATACTGGTATTATCCAGGGAGCTCACCTGGAAAACCTGTTAGTGTACCAGAGGCAAGCCTCTGCCCATTTGATTAATAACATCACAATAAATAACAAAAGAATTACACATAAAACATCAAATATGTCTTCTTTTAAAGCAGCACAATAATATTTATTGGAATAATTAACTTCTGTATGTAATAAACCCACAGAGTAGCACTTTTTCATAACTTCCAGATACAACAGCTATGGAAAAAGTATTCTACATGACACTAAGTCATATGATCCTGGCACATGACTGGCTGCCCTCAGACGATGAGTCTCTTTAAGGAAGTGGAACACCAGCATGGTGAAAAACTGGGAAGTCAAAATCATAACTGTCTATGTGGAAACTCTGGAGATTTTCTCCCACCTGACTGCAATACTTCATATATTAACCTCCTAAGACCCGAACTCTTACACGGCATGCATATTTAATTTCTCTTTGATATTTGGGCATATTGGGGCGCGATGAATGTAAAAACAAAGAATTACCAGATTTTTTTTAACCTTATTTTTGTTTTTAAGAAAAATAAGAGCCACATATGAGGATATTCGTTTAGAATTTTGATAAAACAGTAGCTGTATAATGTCCTTGTAAGTGGATATCAGGCCCTCGTAGAGCAAAATTTCGTATTTTGGTCTAAATAGCCCAAAATGTGATGTCCACATATGTGGACGCCAGGTCCTAGGAGGTTAAAGACAATTTACCACAGCATTAATATACTAATGTGGGCAACAATTGACGGCAAGCCTCCTGTTGGGACCAAATGTTACACCGATAAAACAGCTTATCAGACAGCAATTGAGGAGTCTGTAGTGAGTTTAACCCGAGTGTCCCTTCTGACCTGTATGAGATGTTGTCTGGGTAAAAACAGGCTCAGTAATATTACATGTAAGTGAGGTGATTCTGCAAAGCATCCTGACATGCAGATGTTAAATGAAAGTCCCATGGACGCAGGTAACGCTGCTGATCGAGTGCACAATATTCGAAACTATAAACTAGCCAGTTGTTTAGCCACAACAGGAAGAGTCTGAAATCCGAATAATAAAGCCGGAAAAAATAATGTTTGTAATTTCCACTCGGCCATATTTTGTCCTTACGTTAACAACAAGGTTAGCTAGCTGTGTGTGTGATTAGGTGTTGTGAAAACGATAGCAAGACTGGTTTGTCGGCCTGGGTGGAAAAAAATGCTGTCTCTACTATTCTGCTGCATAGGGATTGCTAAACGGTTTCACTGTACACACGCATCCAAATATACTTCGTAATATTAAAACGACGTTAAAATGAAAAACGGGATATTTACCGTGTGGCTGTGAAGTGTCCGTTTACTGTCTTGGTTCGAGAGAGGAACGCTGGCTGCTGCAGAGCGTGACAGCGAGATCAGCTGACTTCATTCACTCACCGCTTGCTTTTACTGCGGGCTAGCGGCAACTGGCGCCATTTTGGATCCTCCCCTGGACTACCGGAAAGATCTCTAACTGGTGGATATTTGTGGTCATTTAACCTACTTAGCATAAAGCACGACTCCGAGCTCATAGCTTCTCATATTGTTGTTGTAAACCCTTGTCTTAAATTATGTTTTCACCTTTGTGGTAAATTGGTTTTATGGGAGACTACGTAAACTTTTAAGTACACCTTATGTGAGCGAGCGTAAACCCACAGTGATGTAAGTTCTGTTGGTATGCAACGATAAACAACCTATCTACATTACATAGATCATAATGAGCCACGGCACCTTATCTCTCATGTTGTTTGATATCTTTTCAGCAACGGTTGAGCCAAAATGGAGGTGCTTTCACAACTCCCGGTTTATCTTTCAGGTGGTTTAGGAGTAAACGATAAAAATGTAATTTTGATAAAATACATTTATTTAAATATGTATACATACCCCCAGTTTGTTTGTTTTTTTGTTTTTTTATTTTTTTTATTGGGGGGTGTATTTATTGGGGTAGTTTCTCCAAACTACAAATTTACAGAACTACAGGGCTCATGGGTTTTTCTTTCGCTTTCGTTGTGTAACAGAAAATCTCAGCATCCATATGACCAACACTGTATTACTTATATAAACTAATTTCGGATTTCCTTTTTTATGAGTAGATAAATATAAAAAATAATTTCAGTAATATATTTAGAAAACTAAAACGATAGATTTCATTGAGTAGTAGTAATCCAGTTCTGGGGCGAAGACGTAGGCGCTTTTCCCCCAAAAAATATAATGCTTGCTTTCGGAGGTCAGACAAATGCATTTCACACGCCTCAATGTCACACCAGAAGTAAGGTCCCCTTAAATAATGCGAGACGAATACGAGCCCTATATAATTATGACTGAGAACCAGGATGTTTTCAACACATAAACCGTTATTTAAATGTCTTAATTTGGCTGGAAAAGAGCCTGAGAGTCCAAATCCAGGTCAAAAAGTCTCATATCTAACATTAGAGGCGCGTGTGCGCATGCGGAGGTCAGGGTTGACAGTCCGTCTCCACACAGTCGTGGAAGGAGTGTGGCGGCTAAGCTAACTGCAACCATCGTAACTAGCTACATGTGGAGGGTAAAACGGGAGGCATCCCCGACCCCAACTCTTTCCAGTTTCTCACCTTTTACCCGAAACAACTTCAGAGTTCATACTCTTCGAAAATAAGGGATATCATCTCTTTAAAATGAAAGGGTGAGTGTGAACTTTTGGGTCACGAATACGTAGCTTAGCACAAGTAAAGTTTTTCATGTCTGTTTTTTTCCTACAGGAGGAGGCGGGGAGGTGACGGCGAGGCTAGCTAGCTTGCGAAACGACTTTTATTTAGGTTCATGGCCACTATATAAAGGACAGCACCGTCACTGAAGTGGTGCTGTCTTAGTTGTTGTCGTTAACTTTAGCCGCTTGTCGGTTTGTGTAGGTCGCGAACAAGCTAAGCTAACTAGCTCGCTGCTAGTGGAGAGCTGAGTCAGTAAAGCCAGTTTAGCTAAGCTAATCATAGCTCTGATTATTTTTGGTATTTGCCGCGAACCTCAGCTACCTGCACAGAGTCATACCAGTTTTGTCGAAAGTCTTAGACGCAGCTATCTCACGTTGGGCAAAAAAGTTACCATTTTAATGTCACACATGACAGCAACTTTAGCGTTTGTGCCAGCTGACTCAGTGTAACTTGATCTGCCAAAGTAACACACTATCAATGATGCTTCTGGACATTTCTGAATAAATTCTCTTATTCCACGAGGGCAATAAAGGCTGAAGTGTATTAATTGTATACTTAGGGTTTCACCGATCTCATTGTACATGCTTAAGGACAACACACGTGACCTCCACCAGTTCTTGGATGTGTAGTCGTCCTATAAATACCACAGTGAACCTCTCACTGAGGCGAGTGGACTGCTACGTGTGGGTCATTTACTAGTTACACAAATCCAGCCATGTCCCCTGGTCATCCTATAGATATTTAAAGGAGAATATTAATCAATTTTGATGGTAGAAAAGTTTCATTTTTAAGTAAAGAGTTATAAAAAGCACAAGCTGCAGGTGTTGTTAAAATTTATTTCTAAGCGGCATTCGTCCAAAGAATTACTGTTAGTAGTAGATTATGTAAATGTATGTGTGTGATTAGAGGGGACATGTTGATTTAAGCTATACAAGAGTTGATAACAGGTTCAGTTCAGCAGTGTTATAGCTTTTGGGACGAAATCACGCAGTTCATGAGAGATGATTTAATCAGTACTCAAAGTAGACAACTATCTGTGTAATTCATCTTTGAGCTTTGATAGTAAAAGTGAAATTCATCTTTGAGCTTTGATAGTAAAAGTGTTTACTCAAATATTGAGTGTATAGACTGAAAGAACTGTGCTTATAAACAAATATAAAGGATAGAAGGCTTGTAAGATGTCAGTTTATTAGTCTTTATTGTATTTTGGTTCATATAATGTTAAATGAAATGGTTTACCTGTTGTCAGCCATTTGACCGTTTTGCTCTTGTTCCAGTAGCCGGATCGAGCTGGGGGACGTTACGCCCCACAACATTAAGCAGCTGAAACGCCTCAACCAGGTCATCTTCCCCGTCAGCTACAACGACAAGTTTTACAAAGATGTGCTGGAAGTTGGAGAGCTTGCAAAGCTAGGTAAGACATCACAATACTTACACCTAGACAACTTCAGTTAGGGTGACACCTGATTATGACTGTATGTGATAACATTGATGCGTTAAAGAGGAAAGCGACTGGTGGAATTCAGTTTGCATGCACTTTAACAGCTTGATTTTCAGTCATGGGAAATGAAATGTAGAAATGTGGCTTTTAGAGGTATTTGATCTTTCAGCATCATGTTTTGTTTTGGTTTTTTGCAGCGTACTTCAATGACATTGCAGTGGGTGCTGTGTGCTGCAGAGTGGACCACTCTCAGAACCAGAAGAGACTGTACATCATGACACTTGGCTGTCTAGCACCCTACCGTAGACTTGGAATTGGTAAGTAGTAGTAGATTGTTTCTGTTATTGATTCCTGAAGAAGAAACTTTTTTTTTCTTCCCCACTATCATTAATGATCCTTATGTGTGATTCAGGTGAATAGAAGCTCTACTGTCATTAGTTTGATAACGGAAGTTACAATAATAATACATTTTATTTGAGGGCACCTTTCAAAAAGCCAAGTTCACCTTACAAAAGAACAAAATTAATAAAAGGAGCAATTGTCATCCTCTATGAGATGTATGATAGACTAGACTGTTTGATACTGTTTCTTAAAAGTTATGAGGACCTCAAGAAGAGGCTGTTGTGCAATTGGTGATTTTGTTTTTACCTTTACGCCAGGTACAAAGATGCTTAATCATGTGCTAAACATCTGCGAGAAGGATGGAACTTTTGATAATATTTACCTGTGAGTGTTTGCAGAATTTGCATGAAAACTTATCTGCATACAATAATTATTTTTGACTGATTTTCCAGATGAGCTGCCTGTTAATGCATTTGTATTTTCCCACTCTACAGTCATGTGCAGATCAGCAATGAGTCGGCCATTGACTTTTACCAGAAGTTTGGCTTTGAGATTATTGAGACAAAGAAGAATTACTACAAGAGGATAGAGCCTGCAGATGCCCATGTGTTGCAAAAGAGCCTGCGCAGTCCTTGTGCACTGCCCAGTGGAGAGCTTCAGAAGTCAGAGTAGGGGCACAGCGTTCGGAAAAGGCACTAATGTGGCCACCTCCACAGAAACAGAACTGTGACAAATGCCCCAGGATTCAACACTTTCTTCAAAGGACGCTAAAAAGAGAAAACAAATTTCAAGCATAAAAGTTGCTGCATTTATTTCACAAGAGGGTCCCCTGTTGTTGTTGTTTTTTTCTTTTTTTTTCAAATTCTCTTCATACTGTTAATTGACAATGACAAAAAGCTAAGCATCCTATAGTGCTCCTGTTGACAAAGTTACCAACTTCTGACAGTTGACATGGTGGAGGGGGAAAGAGTTGGTGTTTTCAAATCACATTGTTGTTTTTTTTTTTGTTTTGTTTTTTAAATGCGGTTATTAAAGCTGGAGGGGACATATCTATGCTGTTGATCAAAGGAAATCAGTTGGTTTGGAAAAGTAAAGGGAAAAAGTGCTTGAAAGACCATCCCCCGACACAAATGCAGTCCCAGGTGGTCAGCTTGGAGTGATACTTGAGATATGTGGAACAGACAAAGCTCTATTCCTGCACCACCTGAATCTTTGGACTCATGAGAAATGAGTCTGACCGGTTTGTTGTGTCCGGGGGGGCAGAAATGCGTCCCCTCAGTACAGGAGAAAGGGGAAAAGCTTGACGGTTTTGTGGCAGTCGGAATATGCGTTCAGTACTTTTAATTTTTAAATATTTCCAGGCTGTTATTTAAATCCCCCTTCAACTAGTCTGTTATTTTTATTTTCCACACTGAAATGGCAAATGGTTCAGAGGTTCTCCTGGGTTTATCACAAAGAGTGAAAATATAAAGGAACGAGAGAACCAAACAAATGTATTGAATGTGTTATGAATAACATCAGATCGATTTGGATTTGGGCATTATTTTCAGTAGTATGGTGGAGGTGTTTGTGGATGCTTGTTTCTAAATATATACAAGTGTTTTGAGACATACCTTAAACACCTTTGGCACCTTATGTAGCCATCTTATGACATTGGTCTTCTCAAACTTCCTGCCACAGTGAGCTTCAGTGATTACACACACTTTCAGCTGAAAGTTTTGGAGTTTTGCTATGATCTCTTAACAGTGTATTACCCAGAGGAAGCTCTGACACCTCTGCATGCAAGGAGAGTTGTGTCCTCTCCACTGTAGTATACGCATGTTTTCATTTCTTTGGAGAATTTTATCTTTTCTGGAGCTCTATATTGTAAGACTTTTTAACGTCTAAATGAATAAATTACTATTTGCAGTAAAAGTTGTGTTATGTTTTGACATTATGAATATTTAGTATAGAAATTGGGTTTTGTGTGTGTGTGTGTGTGTGTGTGTGTGTGTATGATTTATGTCTCCCTCTGCCTTAAACTCTTCCTTGGATGCTTATAGGTGTTGTGATTGGATATAACCTCCTACCTCTGGAATGCTATTGGCTTTCAGGACTGCGTGCGGCCCGCCCCTTTCAGCACTAAGTTAGGTTATTCAGATTGTTTTGGGAGATGAGTTGAAAGCTTTGCTAGCTAATAGTTAGCCTCCAATTTTTAAAGTTCTTACAGGAACAGCGGTCTCCAAAATGTCGAGGCTAAAGGTTCGTGAAAACTACTCTCTGTAAGCAGCATTTGTGTGAGCACGGCCGAGAAGCGACTGGCGTTGTTCTGCTTAATAATCATGTCGGTGTCGATAAGCTAAGATAGCTGTTAGCCTGCTAGCTATCAGAAAGCTAGCTGAACAGGTAATTTCTTAGGTTTCTTTGCAGGTTTAAATATATGAACATCGCTCGCTGCCGATATTGATACACAAGCCCAGGAGAAAGATCTGTTTAATCACTTCGTGTAACACTCTAATTATTTTGTAACGTGTCGGCAAGTGTTTTTATCTAAATGAGTAAAGATAGGGTAATTACACTAGCTTGTTAGCATCTGGTAGTAGTAGAGGCTGAGTGTAGCTTGACAGATTTAATACTTTTATATCTGCTATTGTATGAAACAGTATGAGCTCATCACTAGTGTATCTGTACTATTTTTCTCAGCTGATACACAGCGGTGTGTTGACAGTGCTCTTATTTATAATCAATACTCTGTTCGGATGCTTTATGTTTTGCTTGCAGCAGGACGAGCACGGAATGGATTTTAGGTCCAGCTGTTGATGTGTTGACTGGTACCTTATCATACAGGCAACTGTGAGGACAGGATGCCAGAGATGACTGAAACTCAGACACCTGGCCGTAAACCCAAGTAAACATCTTTGAGATATAGTCTGTTTGTTCCGGTTCAGTCAAATAATTTCCGTAAGTGGTCGTTTAAAATGTGAACTGTTCAATTTTTTTTAACGTTATTTTATTGTTTGCAGAAAGAAGAAAAACAAAGAATCTCACAATGCAGGTAAAAAACCATAGATGACCATAGATTTATTGTGTAGGGTTTACTTTAAATGTACATGAATTCTGATGACTTTGTGTCTTTTTGTTGTTTTAGTTGAAAGACACAGAAAAGAAAAGATTAATGCCGGGATTAACCGCATTGGTAATCTTTTGCCATGTTCCCAAGCACTTAAACAGGTAAGAGACAATCTGGTGTTTCTGTTTGCCTAAATATAGTGAAATTAGAGCAAAATATTTTAATAGAAAAAAATGTGATTTTATTTTTAGAGTAAGAACATGATACTGGACCAGGCCTTTCGTTACATCACTGAACTGAAGAAACAAAATGATACAATGCTTCTGGAAGGAGGAGATAAAGTCCAAGGTAAATTGTAATATTGTACACACCAGCTTCCTAATTTAGTTGGAGTATCCTACAAGTTAAGTGTGAATATGGATTATGTGTGGTTAAAGTCATGAACTCTACACCTCATTGCAGCAGAGGAAATCCGTCGGCTGCGGCGTCAGCTGGAGGAATTGAGGCGAGAGAGTGCTCACTATATTGAGCTCCTCAAAGCCAATGACATTAACCCTCTGGAAGATCCCACTATCCACTGGAAGGGCAAACAACGCTGTGCTAAAGTGGCAAAAGTTCCCCCTACTCACCAGCTCCCAAAGGGGATAATTGTTTGTTCTAATGGCAATGGGAAATTCCCTGCAGGAAAGGAGACTAGCCCAGGAAAACAGTCATCTGAAACATTAATTATTCAGCCATCATCTGAGGCCAGTGCCAGATTAAGGGTTAATGGAGCCCTGCTGCATGTTAACAACTCTTCTTCTACCCCTGCACTTCTCCCTGGGTCAGCAGCAGCACCCACTCAGTCTACACCCAGCCTGAGAATGATAGAGCAGTGTGTGGTTGAAGCACCAACTGTGGCACCCACTCTGCCACCTTCTGTGTCTTACATCACCCTCCAGATTCCTGCAGCATCCACGTCAATGCCTCAGCAAGCTCAGCCCCTCACCTTAGCAGCTACTTCAGCCTCACAGCTCCCCACTGAAGGCTCTGCTCTGCCTGCATCCACCCACCCTACAAAAGCTTCAGAGGGTTGCTCATGGGTAACGCAGGACGCTACCATAAGGACTGCAAGTTACACTGCTATCCCAACCAGCCAAGCCCTTCTCAGGGCTGGGGCAGCAGGCAGCACACAGACTACCTGGACAACACTGCAGATGGCAGGGAACACAGTGCAGCCAGTCTGCCAAAGTCTTTCCACTCCAGAAGTCAGCAACACCACCCAGCCTATCCAGCAGGTGACTGTATGTCCAATGGGCAGCAAACCATCTGTTCACCCAATTCAAATACAGATGCAACCACAGGTGCCTGTACAGCAGGCACCTCTTACAGGTCACATTCAAGCGCAGCCGTTTCAAAGAGCACCCCAGATACGGCCAGCAGTCCTAAACCAGACACAGCCTCAGCCTATCCTAGCATGCCAACCTCAGTGTGCTGTTCTTCCTCAATCAGCCATAGTGCAGCAGCCACCTGTGGTGGCCCACCCTGCAGTCGTGTCTCAGCCCCAGCCTACTCTTCTTCAACCAGCCATAATCCCACAACCTCAACCCCTCCCTCAGCCAGCCCTGGTACCCCAGCCACAGGCCACCGTGCTTCCTCTCCTTCAGACCATGCAGGTGTTGCAAGTCAACCCAGGTGGAGCAACTGCTTCAGGTGTTACAGTACCACAGAACACAAACAATCCAAGTGTTGTAATCCTGCAGCAGGCCAGTGCTTGCCCTACCCAGCCAGTTGTGAGGGAGGAAATAACAAGTCAAACACCATGTCAGCATTTTGTAATCATCCAGGCACCCAATCAGGCTGCAACTTCTGCTCAGAATCCCCAAGTTGGCATGGTGCCTGCTGCTATCCCTACTGTTTCCACTCAGATACCCATGACCAGCACCTCGGTGTCTGCACCATCCTTGCAAAGTGTAGGGGGAAAGCAGCTGGTGCACATTCTTCCTCGCCCTGTTCAGCCTCAAGCGAGCCATCCTCCGCAGGCCACCCAGACATCATCTTCTCCACCAGTTCCTACAACCCCGCAGACTATCACTGTGAATGGACAGGTGTTTGCCTTGCAGCCTGTGAAGACTTCTGATAAGGCCAGTTCCCAGGGTGGCCAGAGTACATTGCAGCTAGTCCAGCCCACTACCAGTGAGGAACCGACTACTAATGTGGCTCTCAACAGCTTAGGGGCCCTCAGCAGTCTCAATCAGAGCATCTCTCAGGGTCTTCCTCTTAACATTTCTAGTCAGAACAATGGTCAGCCTCCACCTGCTCCATTATCAGTGTTGCAGCAGCAGCCTCCTGCTCCAGCATCCATCTCTGGAGCCACACTTGCACTACCTGCCCGACAGCTACAGGTCCCAGTCACATCAGGGCTGGTGGTTAGTACCTCTAAGCCTTCAGCAAAGAGGCTTCGCACAGCCTTGAATATGAAGAGAGCAGCAGCAAAAAGGACTAAAGCTGCAAAGAAAAAGGAAACCAGTCCCCCACAACCTGCTGTAGCTCTTTGTGCCAAGCCAATAGCTGCTACAGGAGAGAGCCAGACAGTTCAGGTTACAGGATCTCAAATTTTACAGTCTGCATCTGTTAAAGTCACAGACATTAACTCCACATGTACCACAGCTGTCACAGCTATAGATAAAGCTATAGGTAGTGTCACTACACAACAGAACACACAGAAAATGATTGTAAGCAGTTCATCCAGCGGGCCAGCTGTGTTTAGTCAATCCCATCCACGGGATAAAACCTCTGTCAGTGCGTCTCAGAGTGATTCGACATTCAGTCATTCTAACACTAGCAGCATCACAACTGCAGTTACAACAGTCACTGCCACATCGATCGAGCCATCGGTTAGTTCAGACTTGGTTGACAAGAGTAAAGTATCTCCACTTTCTGGCAGCGACTCAGCTGTAACCAAGCTCTCAACTGCTGAGGCTAAACATCCTATCACCAGTACAGAAACTAGCATAACACAAACTAAGTGCACTGCCAGCACTGCTGCTTCTGGACAAAACCGACCTGTGGTGACCTCAGCAGCTGCCTCTGAAACTCTGTACACTTCTTCCTCTGTTTCTACTGTATGTTTGACTCCAGTCTGCACCAGCAGTACCACAGCAACTGCACCGTTACCTTTTAATAAGACTACCCAACAAACATCACCTTGTGGTTCCCAGGGATCTGCTTCACAAGATTCTCTGCCTTGTAATAAACAGGAGTCTCAAGCCACTCCTTCATCTTCTGTGTCCACAACTCTGTCATCATCTGCACCTGCATTTTCTGCTATGCACAGCTCTGCAACAACCCCTACAACAAGTTCAGATATTAGTAAAAGGAACACTGCTCCCAGAGTTACAACACAGCAGACTGATGTGAGCACACCCAATCTGTCCTCCTGCCATCCTACTGAGGGCAAACCGCCTCAGGCCCCTAGACCAAACAGTGAGGCTCAGGAGGAGATGCAGTCCACACCAGCAGCCAAAGAGAGCTTAGTAGTGGCTCCTGACATTCCTCCTAGAAAGGACTTTTCGTTGTCTCAACAGGTGTACACTAACTTAGATGATCAAACTCTGGAGCACTCTTTGACCTCTAGCAGGCAGACTGATTCTCCCATGTCTTCTGGAGCTGGGGGTGGTAGAGGGTTTTCTGTGGCGTCCATGCTTCCCCAAGGCCACACTATCGGTGCATCATCTGGGTCCTTTGGAACATTTACATTCACAAATGAGCAGGCAGAGATGCTGGCGTTAGCCATGCTGGAGCAGGACAGCCCTGGAAGGAGGAGTGGAGGGTGCTCTGGGGAAAACACTGCATCTATTAACCCCACCACAGCCACGTGGGAGCCCACAAAAACCACACCAGTGTCAGCCAGTAAAGAACGAGGCTCAGCTGGGCAGCAGGCTAAAGTGAATAAGCCTATTGACCCAGGAACAGTTAAACCTGCTGTTGAGGTGTCTGTCAGAGGACAGGTTGGGGAAGGGCCTGTGAGTGCAGCCGGTGGAAGCAGACATCCACAAAACATCTCTTACTCCCAGTCTCAGCCTCTTCCCCAGGTCCAGTCTCAGAACTCATCCCAGAGTGGGACAGTGGCAAGCCTCAGTGTCAACAACCTGATTAGGCCCAGCTCTAGTCACCAGCCCTACCCTGGCTCCCCAAATCTGCCTGGCCAACAGGCCTCAACTCCCTCTCCTGCGGGGACCTCATCTCTTATATCCCAAGCCTCAAATAATGCTCACTCACCCTGTTCAGGTGCTACACAGCCAAATGAGTACATCCCCTTAAAGACTACACTAATGAGGGCTCAGGGAGGAGTTGGTATTGGCGAGCGACAAGTAAAGCTAATTTCCAAGCGGCAGGCTCAGGATGAGGTGATGTTAAACACTGGTAAACGACCTAAGCCCTGCCCTCCATCTGGTAACCCTGTCAACCACATGGATGTGAAAGCCGCTGACCACAACCAGATGATGGTAGGTCAGCTACCGTCGTCTTCCTCAACCGTCATGACAAGGATTAATTCAGAAGGTGGAGGCCCTATCTTCTCTGCAAACTCTTTTATGAGCCCGGTAGTTAGGCCTGCAGATGGGCACTGCCCTCCACAAGGACCTCCTGAGCAGAACCAGCCAGGGGTACTTCATCTGCCCCAGGGGCATCAGCAGCATGCTGTAACACAGCCTGGTCAACATCTGGGAGGGAACCTTTACATGAAACAGCAACAGCAGGAGCAGCAGAGGCACCATCTGTATCATCTGCAGCACCACTTGACACAGTCAGACCCAGCACAGCGCCACTCAATACACCAGAGGGCGCTGCAGCAACAAGAGCAGCATGTCCAGAAGAAGCGGGCACTCGTCAGAGGCAGTCAAACAGGCTCACCTGCTGGCCTGCAGCAGAAGCAGCATCACCTGGAAAAGTCTGGAGTTCAGCAGCAGCAGCAGCATCCTTCACATCAACAACAACAGGCACAGCATCAACAGCACACGCAGCAGCAGACCCAGCAACATCCACAGCAGTCACACCAACAATCACAGCAGCATCAACAGCCAACACAGCACCAGTCTCATCCCCAGCAGCACCAACAACAGACACACCAACAGCCTCCACAGGGACAGCATCAACAACACCAACAGCAGCAGCAGTTGCAGCAGCAGCAGCAGAGCTCTCACTCCAGACACCAGCAGCATCTGCAGCAGCAGATCCAGCAGCAGCACTTTAGGCACCAGGAAAAGAGTTGTGAAGCACAGGCAGCCAGTTCCAGGGGCCATCACAGTAATCACCTGGCCCAGCAGGACCACCTCAAGGTTGGTGTCATGTGATATAAAAAGTGACAGTTGCATTTTTAGCATAAAGCATATTTGAAAACCAGTCCACTGGAATGTTTTTGTTCTCCATGTACCATTTACTAAGTATTACCCCATGAGACTTTTTTTTTTTCCTGTGCAAGAGATCTGAAACAGTTTAAGTTAGTGTAACTCTGCCTAACTACCTAAGTGTCCTTTATACAAACACCTGGCTGCTGCAACAGTCTACCACAGAGAAACTCTCATTTACAGAAAGAAAAAAAAAATCATGAAAAGAAAACAATCACAGTATTGACACTTTATAGTGTGTGGGGGACTTTGCAGTGAAATAGCAGCTCTGCCCTTACAGCCACAGTGTAGACAGAGGAGTGTAAATTTAAGATTGTTTGTAATTGAAATGTAGTTCAATCATTGTGTTTTGTTTTAATTTCTACTATCTATTCATGAACATCTGAGAGCTGTCAGGATAAAAATGTTAACACATGCTTTGTGGTTGGATGACACTGTACACCAGGGGTTCTCAAAGTTTTGATGACAGAGTGCCACTTTTGGGACTTAACATATGATTGAGGGCCATGCAAGAAAAAGGCACACTACATTACATCACATTACAAAGTCACAACTTGCGTCAGTTCAGAGGATAGTCTTTTATGTGATTAATTCATTTCTTGATAGATTTCTTTAAGTTGATTGAGTTTTCTGAATTTCTGGACAGCAGCCTTATTTGTTAATGTTAGAAAGGTTTGGTCTGCTATGATGGGAAGAACAGATGTTGAAATTGAATAAATATCTCCCTTGTTCATTTTCTGGGCTGATATATTGTAGCGTGACATGAGTTGTGGGTGTTGAAAATGTTCAGTAGTGCATTTTATGTTTGTTGCCCTCACAAGCTGCATAAAATACTACTAAGGGGCACCACTGGACTCCACTCTGATCTGTTTTTATTGCTCTTATTGATTTATGATAGTTAAGATTCATTTTGAGGGTGTCACTGATAATATTTCCACTTTTTCTCCCTCAGTCTGGTCAAGACCATAATGCTATGCAGAGGATGATGAGTTCTAGGAGTCTGGAGCAGCAGCAGCTCATTTCTCCTCCCGCCAATCCTGTGTCACGGTCGTCTGACTTGGCCTGCACTCCATCTCGGCAGGAACGTCACCGTGTGTCCAGCTACTCTGCTGAGGCGCTCATCGGTAAAAGCTCCACTAGTGGCGAGCAGCAGCGCATCGGTCTCCACCTTCAGCCTGGTCACAGTGGCGCTCAGGAGCAGCCAGACCTCCGTGGTTATCTGGACACGTCAAGAGGGAAGGCCAACATTGCACATAACCCACAGAGCCGTCTGCCATCTGACCATCCGGGGTCCGCTGATGTTCAGCGGGTCTCAGAGTGTCCGCCCTTTAAGGCAATGGGGGGTGCAGGAGGAGCACATCAGCTCAGTGGTTTTGAGGCTCAGGTATCTCGTGGGAGTGACATGACATCTAAACCAGTGCCTCCCTCCCAGAGGGGGCCTCAGGGGCAGCAACAGCCAGGTTTCAGGATGGGCCCTGCAACAGATGGCCGAAATCGTGGGGGCTACAGTGGAGCTCATCCTGGATCACAAGGGGTCCAGGTTGGACCAGCACTGCCTCGAGAACAGGATGGATGTCATCAGAGTTTCATGCAAAGCCTCCTGTCCCCCCACCTTCCTGAGCAGAGCAACCACCAACGAGCAGTGCAGTGCTGTCCTCCGGTCAGCATGGAGTACAGCTGTGTGCCTGGAAACTCGTCAGGAGACATACAGGCCAAGACCTCCAGTCCCAGTGTTCCCCAAACCCAGAAGGCTCCGCCTATGCGACTTGCAGAGGGAAACAAGGGCCACATTTCTCAGGTCAGCAGTAACATGCACCCAGGCCCAGGTGTGCGATCAGGACTCCCTCACCCTCCACCCCCACACAGCAGCTCTGAGCCAGGCCGCTCCTCCGCCCCCTCCCGTCCACCCACTGCTGTTAGCCAACACTCTCGCCACATTGCCAGAGATCCTCAGCCCACCAAACTGAGACCTGGCGACCGGCCTCGATCCGGTACGCTCAGACCGAGCAACCCGTTTGAGCCTGAGGGCCATCTGCCTCTGCCCCCTGGAGGTGGGGTGCTGCTGAGCCGACCGCAGTCTGGAGGAGAGGCACGGCGTAGCGCCATTGTGCGCTTCATGTCAGACAGTGCTCAGGTTCCTAGCGACAACAACCTGGTTCCTGATCAGCACCTAACACAAAACTTTGGTTTCCCTTTTATTCCTGAGGGAGGGATGAATCCTCCACCTCCCATCAATGCAAACTCTACGTTCATCCCGCCAGTGAGCCAGCCGAACGCCTCCCGTACGCCGTCCCTCCTCCCTGTTGAGCCTCAGAACACTTTAACCTCCTTCTACCCTTCCTATTCTCCAGCTGCTCACCCCAGCCTTTCCAGTGATGTCACCCTCCAATACTTTCCCAACCAAATGTTTACGAGCCCGAGTGCCGACAAAGGGAGCGCTCCTCCACTCAACAACCGCTTTGGCTCAATCCTGTCCCCGCCACGCCCTGTGGGTTTTGGTCAGGCCAGCTTCCCGCTGCTTCCAGAAATGCCCCCGATGCCCATCGCCAACTCGTCTGGAATCACCCCTCACATCTCCAACTTCAACTTGACCTCTCTGTTTCCCGAAATCGCTACCGGCATGCCCACTGATGGCTCAGCGATGCCAATGTCTCCCTTGCTGTCTCTCTCTAACACCGCATCTGCCGACTCGGGCAAGCAGCCGAATCGTCCTGCTCACAACATCAGCCACATTCTGGGCCACGACGGCAGCTCGGCCGTGTGAGGAGACCTCCTGCTGCAGCGTGAATGTGATGGTGAACTGGAGCTTTAGAGCAAAAATTTTAAATGTTGTTGCTTTTATTGTTCAACGAGTTCAGAAAGTGGTGATGAAGCACTTGTTGAAATGGTGATTTTTGTTGTTTACATGTTCAAAACAGTTTTGGTCTCAGATATGTTCCCTTTGGCGTTTGTTCAGATATTACAAATGATAACATTGGCAATCTTATAATTTTACAGGAACATGGAAATGTGTGTCTTTAAAGTGTCCCTCTTATGCTTATAGGCTCCTAATTTTATTTTGTAGGTCTACAAGCAAAGGTGTGCCTCTTTGTGCACTGCTGTCTTTTTGAGGCTACACTCCCACGAGCCCATTCTGGTCTGGATGGTTAGCTCCACCAAATTCACATGTAACTGGCGTAGCCCTTCAAAAGCTGACATCTGCAAACAGAAAGCCGTAGCCACATTATAAAAACATGCCATCGCTTCTAACTTTAACATCATCCTACGTTTGAATTTGATCGAAATCACGGCAAAGCCTTGTTTTTTGTTTTTTTTTAACTTGGAGAGTTTTTTCCACGCGTGTTTGCTGTTAGTGCAGAGCAGCTTTTAATGTTCAATGAGTTCAGAAAGTGGTGACGAAGCACTTGTTGAAATGGTGATTTTGCACTTCTTGGAGACTTACAGTAAAGCATTTGGAGTATTTTGCTGATAAGAGACATTTTAGAGTTATCGCCCATCTTTGAGTTGAGGTCACTGCTCGTTCTGTCCTTCCTCAAGGATGGGAAAAATTATTCCAGTTTTTTACATGGGTGTCAAGTTTTAAGTGGAATAATAATAGTCATGTGTTCTGTGGGAGAGAATGGACAGCTGTGGACATCACGGTTGAGTTGTCCTTATCATACTTCTTGTTCTGCAGGGAGACGTTAATAGGCATTGCAAGCAAACCTTTGCATAAAACCTTTCTAATTCTCTTTGGTGTGGATTTTTCAAACATGTCAAATTATGAAATGGTTTGAATGATGAAGAAAAAAGTTAAAAGCATAACAGGGGCACTTTAAAGTTTGTTGTAAAAATGTTGGTTAAACCGACTGGTAGTAAAACAAAATCAGTTTTAGGTTTAGAACTTGAGTTCAGTGTATCCTGGGTCATTGAGAAACCTTCTGCACAGTTACCTACTAATGTAATTTACTAACTTATCAGGTTGTGCTGTACAGAATTGTTTTTCCAAGAGCTATTTTGTAAATACCAATGTTTAATATCAGAATTATTAGATTATGTATGTATTTGTAAATACAAGATTGATTAATAAAGTTTATAAGGAGACATTTGTATTTGCTGCCAACTGGAAAACTGTGTGCTTTTTTTATTCTCTTGTCCATGACAGCATTTGAAACATTTTTCTAGATCAAACGACAGCCTCCCGCCGCTCACTCCTGACTCTCTCTTCTGATCTATACATAGTGATGATCAATTAAACCAAAAGTTTTAGATTTGGATTCATCATTTCATCAGACCTGTTGACACTAATTTTCAGTCCTGTAATGTGGCAAACTGCAGCCTTTTCTGTTTCCCTTCCTTAAGAATGGTTTCATGACAGGAACCCTTCCACCTTCACAATATGATGAGGCTTCAGCAAACACTCCGTGGATGAAAGGACTGGACGTATCTCTCAGGTCAGGAATCAGGTCTTTGTGCATTTCTTCCTCTTTCTTCAGGATATGATTTCCAAATATTTATCTGCTGTGAGGTTTTTAGGTCTGTTACTTCTTGTTTTCCACTTGTCTAATTTCCTCACTTTTTTGAAGAACACTGCACACCTTGCTGAGTCTTGCGAATGCATTTTACAGTCAACAGCTTTTTGGGAATCATTTTGTTAATGGAAAAAAAAAACTTTTATACCCGTCAACTGTTATCGGTGAAGTTTGTTGCGGATTCAACTAAAGAAATGTGAACAAATTGAGTTTTTGCTAAAATTATAAGTGTGTAGACAATCCTGGTTCACCCATTTGTATGTTTGGATGATTCATTATGAGTGTTAAGTGGCTTGACAAGCAAAAAACAAAACAAAAACATTTCTCTGAAAATGAGTAAAAAAGCAACCAATTTCCAAAGAAATTTTCTGAAAGACTTTTAAAAAGCTTAAAGAACTAATGCTCAAGATTCACAAACGACTCGACTCAATTTCATAAGCATTTATTTACATGCAATAGTGCTCCAGCATGTGCAACCACAGAACAGCTACACTTTAAAAAGAAAAAAAAAGGGAGTGTAGATTCAGGATCTCCTTCATTTTGATTGCAGATGTCTCTGTCAAAGACTAACACTTATGTACCGACCAGTGAGGGAGGAATAATACTGACACACCTGTCGCAGCAGCCTCACCTGGCAGTCTTTTGGTAACCAGCAAACAAGTAAACACAGAAATGGTTGCAGTATAAAGTTCAGCTTATCAATGACTGAGTTAAAGACATTTTCCAGAATCTCTCCCATTCAGTGATTTAAAAAAAATATACCAAAATAAATAAACTATACAATATATAATCTCTTGTACACTACTGAAACAATGATTTATGTTGCATACACTTGTTAATAGTTTGTTAATGACGAACAATGCATAATACATTTGTGTTACTGCTATACAGAAATGACCGAGAACGTGATATCGCAGAGCTAAACAGCACCTCGTGACAGCATCAGACTGGGTCCGATTGTGTTTCTGTCTAAAGCTAAGTACCTAAAAGGTCCAGACTAAGGATGGAGGAAGGCTGGGAAAGACATGATTGGTGGGGAGGGTTTAGTTGTGAAGTGCTGAACTGAGAGGAAGTCCCTGGAAACTCCAGACTCTTCTTCACACAAGGAATAAAGGTCTCAAATGCAGACAGACAAAAAGACAACATACTACTCCCTTTGTCCATGACATAGCGTGAGGAGATCTATGAATAAAAAGTCACTTTCTTTTCAATATGAAAATAACCTTATATACAGTATAATCGGACACTTATGTACAAAAGCATAAATATATAAATATCTGTGATACAAAAATAAATATTTTCTCTCTTTTTGTTTACGGTTTATTTAAGTCTCTCATGCATCTGTCACGCTGGCCGTCCCCTCGTCCTCGGGGGACGCTTCATTTGGGAGGATGTTCACTTCCTGTATAGCTGCATCTTGGGATTGTGGCGTTGTGGCTGCTGAAGAGGATGTGGTGAAAATCCCTTCGTCCTCCAGAGAGAGAAGCGGGAAAGATGCCGGCTCTGCGGTAAAGAGAGAGGAATGGTGAGAAGATGACAGGAGGATTCAACAACAACAACACCAAAACAAAGGCATCCTTAAAAGATGCTCGTTTGGTTGATAATAAAAGAAGAACATTATGAGCAGATATTAATGGAGACATCCTCACATACTTGGAGCGATGTCCTCCGTTTTGTCTCCACCACAGAAGCCGCCATCACCTCCCGCGTCCTGTGAGTTTAAAAGCTGATGTGGGGAGTTGAGGAGCTGGAGAGTGGAGTCATCTGGAGAATAGCAGGAGTGCTCAGGATGATCAGGGCCACTGAAGAAAACAAGAAAAACATATTTATTAGACTTTTTTTTATTGTCCATACCAGTTGTGACGTTTGGGATGTTCAGCCAACAAATTTCTTCAACATTTATCCAGGTGTTCAGTTTAAATTCTTGAGCCTGTTGGTCAAAATTCAGTTTTCTTGCTCATCAAATCAGGACAAAAAGGTTTTTTTAATGTCACTAGTTCATATTGGTAGAATTATTTTACGGTGTTAGTCCAGTACATTAAAAAGTAAATAAGTGTTATAATGAAAACACACCTGGTAGAATAGTGGTAAACAGGCAGGTGTCCATTGGGCTGTTGCAGCAGCGTGTCACACTCCATATCACAATCCACACTATCCTGCACAGACAGACGAGCATACATTAAATATTCAAACAAAAACTCGTGGATAGTATAAAACCTAGTTTTGTTTTTGTTTTGTTTTTTTACCTGCTGGAGGCCAGGCAGGCAGTGCTTAGGTTTGCCATTTGGTGTGTATTCTCCGTTGGCGGGGTACACGCCATGTGGAGCAGTCATGTGAGTATCCAGCGGGCAGTGGCCCACTAATGCAAGTCCCTGAAGAGGAACCATGGTGTACTGACATGACGACACGGGGGAGGCCACAGCGGGGAAGCACATGTCGGTTGTTTGCTCTGAAATGAGGACAAAACAGGAATTACACGGATGTGGACGGGGAAGATGTTAATCCCTGTAAAGACTCGAGGAACGGCAAAGTGCACTCACTCTGTTTGGCCCAAGCCCGCCACAGGCAGAAGGGGATGAAGGCGACAATAATGAAGACGAAGGCTCCCAGGACAACGCCAACTATGAGGTAGGGGAGGTCGCCGGGGCGAGGCACACCTACACCTGGCGGTCCATACCGAGGGTCAGTGGGAGTCTCTGATGGGAGAGGCTTTTGGGAGTTAGGACGAGCTGTAGAAAAAAGGAGAAAGAGGAAAAAATTTAACTATTAGCAAAGAAACTCTTTTGTAAAAGACAAGACCAACTGACTGCGACAAGCTTTCGCCAACAAAGCACCTCACCTTTTGTTTCAAGGATGACGACATTGCCAAATTCGCTCTCTCCCTTCTCGTTGAAGCTCTGCATCTTGATGTCGTAGGCGGTCTCGGGCTGCAGGTCCGTAATCGAGTGCCAGTATCTGTCCCCTTCCACCACATCCTTCTTATAGTCGCTGTCATTATCGCTGTCTGTCGGCCGGTAGTAGATGTAGAAACCGTAGATGGGCGTGTTGTTTACTGGAGTGTACTGTCGAGGGGGAGAATAAATCACATTATAAATCACTGCAAGCTTGTTTTTGAAATCCTCAATCTCCTTCTGGACACTCACCGTCCATTTGAGAATGATGGTGGTCTCGTTGATGGCCTCATTATAGGTAATGTAGGGTCCATCGACGGGGCGTTCGTGTGTTCTCCCGCCAACCACCGTGTATGCCTTGGAAGGGGCGCTGGGAGGACTGGAACCAATCACGTTCACCGCTACCACACGGAACTTATAGGACGTACCTACAGGGAGAGGAACGGGCATTGTTCATCTCTGGGATTACAACCAGCCAGTGGCGCTTTCCCATTGTTGTGCTGATTAATGAGGCTTGTTTTCACTTTACTGTCTGTTTTCTTTGAGCAAATGCGATGCTGTGCTGTGCTTTTGACTGATGGCAACAATTACTGAGATGATTGAAACAACACTCATTATGGTGATAAATTTTGCAGACCATGGGAATGTAATTATGTGGACATCATTGTTGTAATGATATGTGGTACGACATGTCCTACTGCTCCCCCCACCCCCACCGAGCCAGAGTAAACAGCTTTGAGCAACAACGCTACGGTTTTGAAAAGAGGGTGTGAAGATGGCTGACCTTTCTCCAGGCCCGTGATCTCCACGGAGAGTCGCGACGGGGGGATGTTCTCCACCGCCGTCACCCAGTCCTCTCCTGCCTTCTTCACCTTCTTGTACTCCACCCGAAACGACTGGATGGGGAAGCCGCGGTTACCGCGAGGAATCCAAGTCACGTACGCCGACATCTCAGTCGCTGTGGAGACCGTGGGCTTGTCGGGGGCTTCGGGAGCTGAAGAAAAGCAGGAAAGAGTGTCAAATGGAAGCTACAAACAGGGACAATATACTCAAACTAGTGAGAGAAAGTTCAACAACGGTCACGTTCAGGACTTACTGGGAGCTCATCCTTCAGGGAACAGAAATGCAAGAGAAAGTGAGACTTGTTAGTGAAAGGAGAAGGTGAAACTGTATCTAGCTCTGTTCATAATCAAAGTAATAGATTTATTAGTATTGTTAATCAGAGAGGAGTTTGTCTCAGTAATACACAGGACTGTTGAGAGCTTACGAGAGAGGCTTGGTGAGGGGACAGAGGGAGTCTTTGGAGGATCATTTGACACTCCCAGATTTTTGCGACCTGTGGACAAAAGAGATAAGGCACCACATCATCTTAAAGAAATATACTCCAAGTCATTTTTAAAGGAAAGGACTGGTGTCACTTTCTGACTCCCTGAGTCTGAGAAGTCAAAAGTTAAGATGTGTTTAAAGCTGTCAAAATAATGATTACCTTAAAGTGCCTCAGTGTTTAGCAAACATGACTCAAAACGGAACAAATAAGGGAATTTCTTGGGGACTATTTTTTTACAGGCAGATTATGCAGCAGCACGCTGATGTGAACTGACCACAAGTACCCGGCATGAAAAAAAAAAAGCACCTGGCGCGAAGACTGAAGGAATCTAGTAGGATAACAGCTGTTGTTGTACCTTTGCCGGTTCTGAAGGTCATCATGGCTGGTTGTCCCAGCCCTGCACAGTTCTTGGCAGTCATCTCGACCTCATACAAGCTGTCCGGCTGCAGCTTGGATAGAGTCAGCTTATGGAGAGAGCCCGGGATACTGGTGGAGGTCCAGTCTGCAAGAAGTTCTCCCACCTGAGAGGCAGAGCAGGCTCAGTTACTAACACAAGAACACATGTGTGACTCTAAAAAGTTTAGACGATGAGCTTCTTGCAGTACCTTTCTGTATTTTATCATATACTCCAGTACAGGAGGTCCATGCTCGTGCCGCGGCTTCCAGGTGAGCTCATAATAGTCAGCCTTGCCTGTGCGTGGCTGACTGAGGATGATGGGGGCTTCTGCAGGCATGTACCCTGGAAATTCTGAGCAGTCTAGAGGCAACATGGCACCTGCAACCCCCGGCCTCACAGGCGGCTGCTCTCTCAGCACCTTGTCTGGGCTGAGCGGGCGGTAAATGGAAGGCAGCCTCCCTCGGGATAAAGTCCCTGTAACGAAACAAGAAGGATGACATCTAACATCTGTGAAATAAAAGAAAATCATCAACAAATTACCAAACTGAACCCACTCACCGGTTGATACGGTGATGAGGCGAGCGGAGGCCTGTGAGCTGCCCACCCCGTTCTCAGCCATGCACTGGTACAGCCCGTCATCCCGGGGGCCCACTTTGGAGATGCGCAGCCCCCGGGAGGTGAGGCGGTGGCGAGAAGACTGGGCGAGCGGCTGGGCGTTGTGGAGCCACATCACAGAGGGAGCGGGCTTACCGCGGGCCTGGCAGATGAAGCGCACCGTGTCGCCGTACACGACTTCCCGCTGCTGCAGCTCCACCATCACCTGAGGAGGCTCTGCAGGGAAAAGAAACACACAAAGGAGAGAGGTGAGGAGGCCGACCTGAAACTCTGTGCATATGCATCTGTGTGGATCTAGGAAACATTTGACTATTTTCTGGTATTTGTAGACCAAACTACTAATCGAGGTAAACTTCGGCGCTTCGGTGAATACAATCGTTCACCAAAACACTTAATTGATCTCCTGATTCCTTAAGATTGCTTTACAAGTGCCAAAAATCTCCAATATTTACATTTTTATATAACTATTTTTGTCTCGCTAAACATCCAAACCCCAAAATGTTCTAACTATAGTGGAAATACTATGAGCTGGAAACAACATGGTTCGTGTTCTTGCTTGATAAGTGACTTAATCGATTCTGAAAACACAGTTGTAGTGTGTGTGTGTGTAAGGGGGTGTGTGGAGCCAGGCTGGGCCAGCTAGTTGATGGTTGGCTGCTTGTGAATGGGGGAAAAGACAGAGCTCATTACAGCTACAGCAGCACTCTGGCTTTAATTAGAGCCAGCTGCAGAGAGACGAGCCCACAATACATTCATACACAAACATGCACGCACGCACGCACGCACACACACACAGAAAATCACTGTAAAAACAGTCATCCATAACCTAGACACACTCAATCAAGTCCTGGTGCAGAATAGAGAGCTCTGTCTCCACCAACTCTGTGTTGCAAAACACCGCCCACACTGCTCCTCTCTCACACACTCTGTACATACAGACCCCGTCTTGCCAGTCCGCCAAACAGGAGTCGATGTAATTATTAAATCCATGACACGGAAAAAACTTAAAACAAAACAAAAGTACCTTGTAGAGTCAAACAAAAAACACTTCATTTTACTCACCAAACACTTGGACGTCATAGAGCACCACGGCAGAGCTGGCCGAGCCGATGCCGTTGTCTGCCCCGCAAGCGTAAGTGCCCGAGTCTCCCTCGCCGACTGCATCGATAAGCAGGTTGCTAAGCAGGAAACGCGTGTTGTTGTGGAGACGCAGGTCCTGCCCGTCCTTTGCCCACGTGACCTGGGGAGTTGGGATGCCACTGGCCACACACTCCAGCACCAGCCGCTGTCCTTTAGTCACCATGATGGAGCGGGGTGCCGGCGGGTAAATGATCCGAGCCGCTTCTGATGTGGAGCCTGAAAGAATCGAGGCATTGTGCGTGTGAGCACCTACGAGTAAAATGCGTCCCCGCAAGACCAGAATGCCATGCTGAATGAGCAATAGTGACTCACGGCGTATGCGCAGACGATCAGCAGAGGTGGACGTTTTAACCTCCTGAGTGACGGGGTTGTAGGCAGCACACTTGTAGGGTCCCTCATCATCACGTGTGGCATTGGCTATCTGCAGGTTCCCTGATGGCATGATGAGGTAGTTCCCTGCAGGACCAAACAAAAACATAAGTCTGAGTGAGAGGGGTGCAGAAGAAAAGCAGAGAAAATAATCAGAAATACCACAGAGACAAAGAGGAACCATAGAAAAACCGAGTCCATGTTGTGAAACAGCGTGGGTAATATGAGCCCTGTGTGCCATTCCAATACATAGCTGCACTTCCAGCTGAAGCCACAGAGTGGCACTGTCGAGTCTGACCCAAGTGAATGCTCTTCAACGTGGTATTCATTTCCTCACAGATAAGGTAGATATCAGTACCTACAGCTCCCAGGCATCATCAGCATACCAGCTACAAACCACTGGAGCTTTTCTTCTCTTCCAGGCAACTTAGAAGTAAATAGTTTGAAAAATAAACAACTGCATTCCCATGTTTCAACATTCTCCAGATAATGCCCTTATCGGTGGTTTTACGATGGGTCAGATAGCAGGATTATAGCATTCCGGTAAATTACGAAGATAGTATGGGAATTAAGGAGAGAGAGTGAATGCTATAAAAGATCTTGAGGGATTAAAGCAGCTGGTTACCTTTGGATGTTTCCAGCCACTCCTGTTTGACGCTGTAGCGAACCTGAGCCTTGGGCTGGCTTTCGGGGAGGTGACATTCAATAACAGCCGTGTTGCCTTCATCCACTTCGATCTCCTGCTGGTCATCGGGCTCAAAGTCCCGCAGCTCTAAAAAACAACAAAGACATGAGGAGAAAAGTCAGCGCCGTCTCATAGCTACAACACATTTCACCCTTCTTTCATCATCTTAATATGCAGTGTAAATCACGTCTAACTGCACATGTATACAGTCATTCCTCGGCTTCAGATGTACAAAACCGCAATATTCAGAGCAATAATAACTGTGCTGTTCCCATGTTGGGTGTCTCTCATGTCAGTCCGACTTTGCTGTGTTGTAACCACATTCCCACAGCTTCTCTAATGTTCCCTCTTTTTGGAAAAAAAACTTCTACCTCCACTTCTTTCCCACTGCTCGTCTTTACGTGATCCGCTGAAATTCGCAGGAATTTTAGGAAAGCACTTCAAGCTAATTTTTCTGGTGTCAGTAACATTTGAGTAGGCCACATTAATCTTGTCAAACATTATACCGGGGGACTGGAGCCGGGTCAGATTCTGTGGGAAATGGTGGGAGTGGGGATTACCGGGGCCATGTGCTGTGACTGTGTCCCACAGACACACGGTCTGCACAGCATAGACACTTATCTGGCCCCCTGACCTTCTAAGCCCCCTGCCTGAGCGGCCTGGAGGCCTGGCATTGGGGGGAGGGGTCAAAGGGGAGAAAGCGCCATCCTATAGGGTTTCATTGCCATTTTATAGATTTGAAGCAGAGAGAACCTAACATGAGACAGAGAGAAGAAACAGGAGCAAAGAGAACAGCACAGGAGGGGAAAATAACACCCAAAGAAATTTGTCATTAAGGCGTCCAACAGTGAAATGAAAGATAAATAAAACTTCTCCAGGAACGTAATTAAACGTCTGCCAGCCTTTGTTGATTTATTCTTAACAAACACAGCCTCTCCATTCTTTCCAGAGCTGCTATAACTGGGGTGTTTTTCTTGGACCCGGCACACCGAGCTGCCCGTATGCACACACAGTCAGCTGATGAGTCTTTGTACACCTCTGTGCAGCAGCAACAGGAGTCCCTCCCGCACGCACGTCTCTAAAAGGGGGCAGGGATAGCTCAGTAGGTAAAGTGGTCGCCCCATGATCGGAAGGTCGGCGGTTCGAATCCACTTAACGGCTACCCTGAGGTACCCCTGAGCAAGGTACCGTCCCTACACACTGCTCCCTGGGCGCCTGCTTAGTGGGCTGCCCACTGCTTCACTGAGTGAATGGGTCAAATGCAGAGAAAAACAAGTAATTTCCCCATGGGGATCAATAAAGTATCCATTATTATTAATTCAATAAGCAAAGTTTAGTTAACAGTATCTATTGATAGGGGCTTTAAAGTGATTTACTAAAAGCACTGAACAAACACATTCACTGCGGGCAGTCGATTTATCCACCACGCACGCTGGATCTGCCCCCTCTGCAGGCGCCTGGGGGAGCTTTAATAGGCGTAATGGGGGAGATTGTCTAACACGCACGCACACATTAACAACAAACACACAACACAACCCTATGCCTGTGTCAGCTCTTATTCTGAAAGATGAGAATCCCAGCCAGGACATGTCAAGCTTAGCGGGGTGTGTTGAAGGGGAAAAAACCTCAAGGATAGGCCATGTGGCGCTCCATTTGCAAAATCAATCAGGTGCTGTTTTTACAGACACCCCTTCCCCCACCTCATATCTCCCCACTCCACCTTCCTCCTCCTTCTCTTGGCTGTTTCTCCCAAATTCCTTCATATACACCTTTTAACGCCCCCTCTCACAACTCTACTGCCCCGCATTCTTCACAGGAAAAAGAAAAATCCCCTCACGGGTGCCTCTCAGGTGTGCACGCGAGCGCGCGCATGTGATGTTTCTTGTGAGTGCATCCTGCATGGATGGAGGATTGATGGCATTCATAAAGTGAAGCAGACCTCCCGCACCACGGCTGCTTGGCAGGGCGAGAAGGAGCGAGAGAGAGACAGTACATTCATCATCTTTATGTGCAGCAGCAACAGGAGTCCCGCGCGCACGTCTCTGAATTATAACACGTTATAGCAACGTGTTGTGCGTTCACGTTGTGCAGATACATGTTTCTACGGCAAAAAAAAAAAAAAAAAAAAAAAAAGGAGGAGGGTGATTGTCTGCACAAGAATTCAAGCGGGGGAGCTTTTAAGTGATGCCAAGAAGACGCAGATTTTTCGGAGTCGGATAGTGTGGAGGGTCTGGAGTCAACGTATCCTGATCACAAAAAAACATGTGCGTACAACTAAGAGGGCTCACAAGGAAAGGCAAGCACGTACACACTCCCCACGGAGCAGTTCCTTAGGCGGTTTGGGGGTGGCCGAGGAGAAGCAGTTATTAAATTAAAGAGGCTTTTTTGGGAAGGCGGGGCGAACAGACTGGCTCCACATGTGGTTGTCCCAGTGTGATTCATCCACTATTGGAGCAATCAATAACTTTTAATGCCTTTGTAGCTACAGCCTCTGGAGAAAACCCAAAGAAAAATAAGAGCGAGAGAGGTGAAGATGACAAAAAGAGGAGGATGAGGAGGAGAAAGAGAGAGAGGGAGACGGCGATAATGAAAGGAGGCGAGCTGAGAGAAAGTGACAGGGTGAAGAGTGAAAAACGTGCGAGGGGAAATGCGTGTGAAGATGATTGTGGAGGGATCCGAGGAGGCAGAGAATGTGACACCACGTCTCGTCTCGTGTCAGGATCTTGTCTCGACTGGCCTAAAAACAGCTTCCAGTTTCTGCAGCCGCATACATCACATCCCTACGCGTAAAACAATACTGGTAAAAGCACCCTCCCCACCCCCCTAGCTAATGGTGTGCTCTGCTGGGGCGTATACCTATATCCTCTGTCCACTCTTATCTCCACTCAGCCCTCAGCACAATTACGGGGCCATAACTTCTGGCGAGTCCTGCTGTCGGGCACTGCAGTGAGGAATGTGGTGTTGTGGGGAAAGCAAAGGGCCAATGAAGGTAGGGGGGCCTCCAAGCTAAGTCCTGCTGGTCCCCTTTCCTCCCCCCCACTTGCTCAGACTGGCCCCTGGGTCCCCTTCATTCCTCCAGCTCAGGTTTCACAGTTTCAGGCCCCCTTTTCAGTCCCACAATGGATATCAAATACAACACCGTACACTAGCAAAGCACTAAAAACGTCAGCATGGGGAATCATTTATTTTAACACTATTAAATTGACGCAGCTGTTTTTTGTCTGAGTACACAGAAGAAAAACTGCCTGACTGTGCAGAGTTAATCCACTTATTACTGATGTGCAACAGATTCTCACTGGAAGGACCAAAACTGCAGTAGGTTTATATTTTTTTTCTCCCCAAAACCACAAGTAGTGGAAAAGTACGAGGTTTACAGTGATGTACTGGTAAAGGTTTAAAGCAAACAAATGCCGCCCCTTCACTGCTTTTGTTCTACTTAGAGAGAGAGAAGGAAAAAAGTCCAACGCGTTCTTTGGATATTCTGACAAACCAAAAAGGGGCCCCTTTGTTTGTGTTTATTTGTCACAGCTTCGTGTGGGTGGCTACTCACTGGCAGCAGTGACGTTAGCAGGCACACTGGCTAGGGCTCCGGCGCTGGTGCTGGCCACACACTGGTATCTGCCAAGAGTCTGATTGGAGAGAACTGGGATGAACAGGCTGCTGGGCCTCAGCACTACACCCAAATCTCCGTCTACCAGCTCACGGCCGTTGAGGCGCCAGCTGATGTTGGCGGAGGCGGGACGGGCACTGCAATGCAGGGTGACGCTGCCTCCCAGCTTCTGCACCACGGATGTGGGCTCTTCGTTGAACGCCGGCACCTCGTCTGAGGAAACGATTAACAACAAGGATTCAGATGCAAATTAGAAACTCTTCATGTGAGCATGCGTATAAAAGATATTTACACGTCGGGGAACTGATATGTGTGTTTGCCATCATTTCTTTTCTTGATTAGTTGGAAATCCAAAGCAAAGTTTGACGTGATTAAACCACAAAATTTCCTACAACAGACCAAGAAAAGCAGCAAATTCCCAGACAAATGTTTGGCTTCTTTGGTTGCAAATTTTGCTTGAATCAGTGAATGAGCTAATCGCCGTGGCTCCACATACAATACTTGCATTATTTTTAGTGGCAAGAACAGCTCATGCACACTATTCCCGCCTTCCAATTTCTTTCAAATAAACTGCTGTACCTGCTGCCAGACACATAACATCTCACTCGCTGTGCCTCAGCCAGAATATTTTGTCCCTGGCAAGGACTTACTGTGCATCAGGTGTGTAAAGGCACTCAGTAACTGAGGGTAGAGTCAGGTAGAAAACTGCCACAGCAAATTGTGACTGAGGGCATGAAGACAGATGGATGGAAAAAGGAAACATTTTCATTATTACGTTGCTTACTGTTAATACACAGAGAGAGGAAATAGGCACTGGGATTACAGTGAGAGTGGGGTCCAGTACTTCACAAGCTAATGTTGTTTACTCACCGGTGAGTGAAGCGCCGCTCTGCAGGCAGCACAGCAGTACTGCGCCAAGAGCGCACAACACTGGAGCCCTTCTCTTTTTCATCCACGGAGTCCAGTCTTGCTTTCCAGACATCTTCCATACACTACCCCCTGAAACACACAACAACAGGAGGTGGTTAGAAAGGTCACGTACAGACTCTGAGCAAAACAGGCTTTAGTCAGTTTGTTTCAGTCAAACCTGACTGAAGCAAACAGGCAGAACTGCACCGAGACACGCATCCTCCATCTAAACAGCGCGCAGCTCCCTCTGATTGAATTTTACTTGTATACACACGTGCACGAACAGGCGGCCGCTAACGAAACACAAGCCAGGCGAGGCGGCGCGCTCAGCAGAAAAACTCCAGACACAAATAAAGTCTTTCTTTTCTGTCAGCCCCCATCTCACCGTTGACCCCATCCCCTCCCGCTGCGCCCGCACCCATCCAGCCCACGCTCATCAAAGGGGCGCCCTCATTCTGCGTGCCGTAACCCGACCCCTCCACCTTCCTGCTCAGGTGTAACCGATACAGGTAGAGCGGTATGAAGAGAGGGAAGAAGATAGAGGAGAAGACTAAAACACACAGGCTGCTTTCAAGAGTTTGGACAAAGAGCAACTAATGAGAGGTAGTAGAAGGGAGGGAGGCACAGGGTGGAAATGTATATATATCCTAGAAGTAAGGAGTGAGGATAAGATGGATACTTAAAATACAAATAGAGAAGTTGCTGGTAATGGTTAGTCTATTAACGGTTAATATAGAAAGAGGGGAGCTTTTCTCTCTCTCCCCTTGCTGCCAAGTTTCCCAAATTCTTTCCTGTCAGGTTAAACTAACAACTTCCCGTCAGGATGAGGAGGGTGGTCCTGCAAAACTAAATCTCCCCTTTCTCCCCACTCACTCGCTCTCTCCCTCACATGCACGCATGTCCTCGAACATACAACGGTCCCGTGAGGAACCTGCAGAAGTGGAAGCGGCACGCAACTTTGAACATGCATTTTTGTTCTGAGCTTAATAAGGCAAAGGGGATGATTACTGAAGCCTGCCTGCACACCAACGCGCTCACACACAGAGAAGGGTCCCAAGGCAGGACAGTAAGAGAATGGAAACTTTTACAGTGCACCTTCATCATCTAATGGTAGCAGTGAAGAAAAAAAGATTATTTATATATATATATATATATATATATATATATATATATATATATATATATATATATATATATATAAGTTTGGCTGCCTGGCACATGAAAACGAGCAGAGCGGTAGGGTGATGGAAAAGCAGCTGCAACAGCTCCACAAGGCCACACATCACTCTCTGCTCCGTTTTAATTGCACATTATGAATGTGTAAACAATTTCAGATGACTAATTCTCGTGCCATCAACAGCAACAAAGCAGCGCTCTGCGTGGAAAAGACAGCGTGGCGCAGTAATGATTAGTCAGCCCCGTAATGAATCGAGTTTATTTACACCAAGAAACAGAACTTTTTTCTCTTTTTTTAAAGCTGCTAAACGCTCCAGTGTTCCAGTTGTTTTTGTATGCTTCCTGCTGGGTGTTGGATTTTAAGATGCTACAACCCCCGCAAAAGCAAAAGGGAACTGGATTTGAGTGGTAACTCTACATAATGCTATTAGCACTGATGCAAAATTTGTATTAATACCCTGTTAGACAAAAACTCCAATCACTGATTTCTCTAGATTCACACATGTGTAGACCTTCTGTTTATCTCTCATTGTGACAAGCCCTCAAGAATGAGGATAACCCTTAGTGTCAGCCCTACATACATGTACAGTTTCATTTAATCACTCGTCCACACAAAGTGGCTCATCAGTAGCGGGCTCACTCTGTAAACAAACAGCACGCTACTGTGGGGACCAGGAGGGAGCAGAGCTGAAGGCCTGTGGCTTCTGTGGCTGGTCACTATATGGACACAACTCAGTACAGCTGCCCATAAAAAACACCTACATCTCTGTGGAGCACCTGTCCCGACTGTAAGAGTCACTAACCATAAACCAACTACACGCACAGCGGGACACGCTACCTCAGCGCGTAGCCCTCCCACATGTCCGATTTCTCATTCTTTTCAAAATAAAAGCACTAGCAATCAGACGAAGGACAGAGCTTTGTTGCAAAGGCACCTCGTACAATATCACTCCCTTAAAAAAAGAGCCCTGCTTCTCTGAGTGTGTCTGTTGGTCTGATTCATTAGCGAGCTGGGTCCTGTCTTTGCTTAGCGGATACCCTGCGTCAAGATGAAGAGTTGCCCTGACATCCATGTCCAACTTTTTCCATCACTCCTTCCCAGAGAAGCCAGAGAGGGAAAGAGGAGCCTCCCACGCATCAGCGACACTGATAAAAAACAGAGCACACACACACAGACAGCTCCCCTAAATTAAAAGCAGTGTGCATGTGCACTGGTGTGTCTGTTTGTGCGCACATATGCCTGTGACTGTTTTGTTACAGCCCTACCATGAGGAACGACGCCGCATGGCAAACACATTGTGCGAACAGCTTTGCGGTATATGAGACATACTTTAGTGACAGTGCAAGAGAGGGAACTCTGTGAACTGTTCAAATCTGCCAGTCCCACTGAACAAGTATGACTAGAGTGGAACCATTTCTGTAGTCACAGTAAGGACCTGAAACTCGACTCGCTACAGTTTTGATGTAGACCAGTAAAAGAGACAGCAAACGATGACAGCGCTGTGATTTTTAGATTTTGGGTAGCTGTTTTAATATTTATCTTTTGGGTAATATAGCTATTTTTTAGTTCAATTAAGGATTTTGTTCATTTAAGTATTGAAATAAAAAAAGTCTAAACTTGCTGACATTATTGAAAGATTTTCAACCTACCCCTGCAACAGGTGGGCCTCCATGCAACATATGCATTAAATAAAATGTGAAAAATCAACTTTTTATAAGCATAATTGTGCATATACACTGCTACAGATCCATATTAAACAGAGTTTCTGCAGGATTTCTTCTATCAGATCCATTCTTGTGGTTTCAGCAGGTTTAGATTTTCCTACCCTCCCTCAGTGCCTTCATGTTCCCTTTGAAATTTAGGGAGAAAAAAAAAAGACTTTGATGCTTATTACATCTATAAAGGTGTCAATAGAGAAAATGTTTTAATGGCACATATCCATGTATTGCACAAAAAATCCTTTCCAGACAGTTCTGTTCAAACCCTTTAAACTCATCTTGGTTTATCGTAGAGCTGGGCGATAGAACGATAACGATATGTATCGCGATATAACTTTTACTCAATAGAGAAATTAAGCTATCGTAGAGCTGGGCGATATGAGATTTTTTCATATCACGATATGTTTTTTTCATTTCAGGCGATAACGATATCTATCACGATATAAGCCAAATAACTATATTTGTAAGATTTAAATGTGCCGTTGCTCACAAGTAAAATGTGAAATAATCAGCAGCTTGTTTTTATTTAAATATTTATTTCCCATAATAAGTTCAACAGGGTAGATGTACTTAAGGAACATGAGACTTTTTCAGATAAATAAAGGCAAATATTGCAAACTACACAAAAGGCAGCCGCTAAAGCGTTTAAGTTTCAAAATAGAACAAACGAAACAGACTAAATTGTCAATTCCACTTAGAAACAAAATATTAATTCTAAAAATAAATCTTAGTTTGTTTTACAGAAGAACAGACAAAACTGACTAACTTTTGTCAATATCAAATAAACTGAGAACTAAAAGGAAATTCTCAATCTCTCCTTGTTGTATAGCTTAGCTTTTCAAACAGTTTTAACAGTTACTTTAGTCTGACAAAAGCCGAATGACGAATTAGCGCTTCCAGTCAGAGACTGAGGCTACGTCCACACGTACACGGGTATTTTTGAAAACTGAGATTTTCCGTTTTCGTTTTAAAAAATAATCCCGTCCACACATAAAGGCAGAAATGAAGGAAAACGCTGCTATGAACATGCCAAAGCAGCAGGTGGCGCTAGATTCCTAACTGTGCCGAAATGTTGGCCAATCAGAAGTCTAGAAGCCTCGGTGGGAAAAAGTAAACAAAGCTGGGGCATAGAAGCAGAACCGAGTCGTATGTGTGGAGGGACAGTAACTGTGTGTATATGTAAGCATTTAAACACTGCAGAGAGTAGAATTAACAGTAACAGTATTGTAGAAATTCATTTCACCGAAACAATAACGTGGCGCACAGTGTGACGCATGCTCCAGTTTATTGTATTTCCAGACTTGCTTTCGGCACAATTTACAGTGCACGCTACTCTGTTTTTTGTCAGACTTGAAATAGCCGAAATACCTTCACACTACGGAACTTCTATGGCTCTTCCGTTCGACAATCTCTCCGGCATTGGAACCATCGTCTGTTTTCTCTTCGGTCACGCTCGGTTGATTTTTCTAGTCGGCACGCGATAGACCTCGCCGCTCTTGTCCTCAAAGAAAAAAAAAAAAAAGGTCAGCCAATCCAAATTAAGTAGCGCAGAGCCGAACCAATCACAGCCGCAGCGTCACGTCGCGTGGCTTGTTACGTACAGCACAAGTGCCAAGCCGCACGTGTGTTTGTTTGGGAAGCAGCCAGCGGGTAATGGAGGAAATGAGTGTGCCGACTAGAAAAATCAACCGAGCGTGACCGAAGAGAAAACAGATGATGGTTCCAATGCCGGAGAGATTGTCGAACGGAAGAGCCATAGAAGTTCCGTAGTGTGAAGGTATTTCGGCTATTTCAAGTCTGACAAAAAACAGAGTAGCGTGCACTGTAAATTGTGCCGAAAGCAAGTCTGGAAATACAATAAACTGGAGCATGCGTCACACTGTGCGCCACGTTATTGTTTCGGTGAAATGAATTTCTACAATAGTGTTACTGTTAATTCTACTCTCTGCAGTGTTTAAATGCTTACATATACACACAGTTACTGTCCCTCCACACATACGACTCGGTTCTGCTTCTATGCCCCAGCTTTGTTTACTTTTTCCCACCGAGGCTTCTAGACTTCTGATTGGCCAACATTTCTGCACGGTTAGGAATCTAGCGCCACCTGCTGCTTTGGCATGTTCATAGCAGCGTTTTCCTTCATTTCTGCCTTTATGTGTGGACGGGATTATTTTTTAAAACGGAAACGGAAAATCTCCGTTTTCAAAAATACCCGTGTACGCGTGGAAGTAGCCTCAGTCTCTGACTGGAAGCGCTAATTCGTCATTCGGCTTTTGTCAGACTAAAGTAACTGTTAAAACTGTTTGAAAAGCTAAGCTATACAACAAGGAGAGATTGAGAATTTCCTTTTAGTTCTCAGTTTATTTGATATTGACAAAAGTTAGTCAGTTTTGTCTGTTCTTCTGTAAAACAAACTAAGATTTATTTTTAGAATTAATATTTTGTTTCTAAGTGGAATTGACAATTTAGTAGTTTGTTTCATTTGTTCTATTTTGAAACTTAAACGCTTTAGCGGCTGCCTTTTGTGTAGTTTGCAATATTTGCCTTTATTTATCTGAAAAAGTCTCATGTTCCTTAAGTACATCTACCCTGTTGAACTTATTATGGGAAATAAATATTTAAATAAAAACAAGCTGCTGATTATTTCACATTTTACTTGTGAGCAACGGCACATTTAAATCTTACAAATATAGTTATTTGGCTTATATCGTGATAGATATCGTTATCGCCTGAAATGAAAAAAACATATCGTGATATGAAAAAATCTCATATCGCCCAGCTCTAGTTTATCGTGATTAAAAAGTTCATTTTCATGGGAGGAGTTTTTAAGGGATTATCTTCGACTGCTGTGGTATTTTAATGGTCATCTCAGGGAGATCTTAAAGGTGTCTTGACTTGCAATTTGCTGTGAACACTTAATAACTTGCCTTCAGGACTAAGGAGTGATCACCTTAATAGTACGATTAAACATTTCTATCCAGGTGGGAGTGTCCTCAGGGGCAGAAACATATGAAAAATTATGAATGTAATTGTATGATGGCCAACCTTTTACAAAGTGCTTTCATCATATCACAAATGAGGGAATATGTTTTGGAAGAATTACATTCCATCCCTCCAGTAGAGTTACCATGCGGTGGACCAACACCATTGGTTACTGGACACAGATAGCTGTGGACAGCCAAACTAGCAATATACCATTTTTGTGTCCTCATGGTGTCCGCCTTGAATAGGCATCCATTCTTTGTGTCCTTGTTGTGCAGCATCTGCAAGGTCACGAAAAATTGGCAAGCACACGGATGTCTGCTCAGAGTCACGTGTTCGCCCTCGGATACCTAAATAAGCGTCACTTGAATTAAAACGGATGTTGGCCCATTTTGCATACTCTGAAACCAGAAGAAGAAGCTACTCTGTGCGGGTTCTTACTCCAACACCTGTTTGGAGAGGGCGAGGAGAAAGCACAAACAGCAGGCAGTGAGAGGTTGTGGCGGTGGTGTGCAGGCATGCATCACGAGCTGTAGGTATGCCGGTGTCTCATATGCCGTTGTGGGGCAGAGACACTTGACAGAAGTTCATTGTGAGCGTGCTAAGTAAAGACACCGGGGCCCCCGTTCTCTTGTGCCCCTGCCTCTGTGGATAAATTCATTTTGACAACCCTGCTAATTGGATAAAACCCGACTGGAGCCTCCTCCCCGAGCTCTCACATTCCATCTGCTTTCTAGCACGGAGAAGACGAACAGGAGAGAGAGGAGGCAGTGAAGGGGTATCAGGGTAGTAACTTCTCGTGAGGAGCTGAGCTGTTGAATATTTATCACCTCCCCAAAGTCCCCTCTTGCGCTCCCTCCTCCTCCCCCAGTTTTTACGTCTTTTTACAACCCGTGCGCTCCCCTCCACCCCACCCTATCCTCCCTTAAGGTTCTCCAAACACCACAAAGCCCCCCCTTTAGATAAACACATGCGGTGTCAAGTGTTAGGAGTGCCGGGGGTTCAACTGCCCCGCTCGGGCCCGCAGCCCACAATGCCACGCCGCATAGCTGTCATGCGGGAGGCCGGTTGCCCCTGGCGACGCTAACAGGCAGAACGCACCTTAATAGAGTGGAGAGTCATTGTAAAGCAGTGAGCCGGTGCACAGACAAAGACCCCGCAGACCCCTGGAGAAAGGGGAGACGCTACTCTGAAGGGTCCGGGGAAGAGCTGATGGGCCCTGCTCAATGACCAAAGAGAAGAGGGAGGGTGGGGTGGGGGGGGTGCTCAATGACCAAGAGGTTTCTGTAGTGGTGTGTGGAGAGTTTGTGGAGGCAGAGAGGAGGAGAGAGAGTTCGGTGCCTTTAAAGACTGATGTGAGCTGGGTGAAGGGGGTTTTATGGATGCAGGGGTAGGTGGGTGGGTGGAGAGGTTGACTGAGAAAGCTGAACAGCGACTCAAATTAATAGAGAGGATGTCAACTGGCAGGCGAGCAGGAGGAGAGAGCAGAGCCTCATCAATGAGCGGCTGTGTTCGAGGGAGCGTGTGTGAGAGCGTCGCTGAATGTCTCAACATATTTTCTCCTCATTCTGTCAATCTGTTGGCTGGCCTCTTAGCCTGGCCGGGGTTTTGGTGCTGAGTAAAGGAGGAGGACGCGCATGGTCCAACACAACCACATCCGGTTTACCATTAGACCATCACACAGGGCAACTACATAAAAGATGAGAAGGGGATTTTTATTCCAACAAATTCTCAAGAAAACACTGAGACAGGCGTCACATGTTAGCTGCTGGTCAATGACTTCCTTGTTCTGTTAAACCTAGAGTCCAACACCTAAAGATTTTCACCCAAAAGCTACATGGATTATTGACTAACCCGATTAACCAACTTTAGAAAGTCATTTATAGTTTCCTAAACCCCCAAAAAGACAGAATCAAAAGTCTTGTTTTGTCGAACTCGCAGTTTGAAAGCAAAAATATTTTTACTTCATTTTCTGCAATAATAAAAGGGAGAGTGGGAGCACATGCTGACACTGGAGATGCCAGCGTTAAACCAGCTAGTTTTGCAGATTATTCACTTAGCTGTTTCCGCACTAACTCTGCACATGGATTTTTTTTTTGGTCACCCAAAACATCAAAACTCAAATATGTACATATAATCTGAATAGAACTGGGCAGAAATACATGCGGTTTTGTGTTAGTTACTTTAGTATTAATGCGTGTACCTCTGGATGTTGCCCATCTCTACTATAATGCAGATAATGCAAAAACTGAAGCGGACAACCTCCGTTGTTTTCCCTTCTGCCAACTCAACACCAAAACTTGGCAGAGTCTAAGTCTAAAAATCGATTCCCACCTCTCTTTCCACTCCCCCGCAGACAAGAGGACATTATGGAGTCCCCTTTGGCATAAAAATGCTGCCCAACAGGTGGAGAGGGGGCCAGCTCAAATCCTCCACTCAAAACATCACTCGTTCTCATGCCACAAAAATTACACATCAAAAGCATCCCTAACGAGGTTGAGAACCTACCCCCTCCTCCTTCATAATACGCTCTCTCAAACACACACGCACGCTTCACAAAGTATTAACGAGCTATACGCCCGTCCAAGCCCTCCTTCACCCCCTCCCCAAACCGACACTAACGAGCTACAGTGCGTCTCGGGGATTAACGAGAGGGATCTGGACAGGCCTGCCATGTAGAGGAGGGGGCGTTCTAATCAATTAGGCACTGAAGCATTTGCATAATTTAGATAACGAAGCCGAATTAACCACGGAGAGCTAATTATGGTGCTATGGTGAGCACATCCACCCACATTCTTCTGCCTGGTGTGGGATGCCAGCGTGCCCACCAAGGCCATGGGAACAGGGCTGGATCATAGAGGCTTCCTGGGGAGTTAGTTAGACCTGGAAGGATGGGAGCGAGGAAGAAAGGAGTAGAAAAGATAGAATACCAGGGTTAGGAAGACAAAAGAATAGAGAAAGATGTACAGAAGAACAGGAAGAAGGACACTGAGACCATTCCATATTCTTACTCCATATTAATAAGGAATAGTATCCATTATTGTTATGGAATAAGGATATGGAGAATGATTAAGATAGAAAGATGGATAGAAACAGATGATAGAATTAAGGATACAAAAGCAAATAGAAGCATAGCAAAAATGTTAGAAAGATAGACGGCAGGATACAAGGACAGAAGGATGGATATAAAAAAGGATGATAGAAATAATTTTTTTTAAAAAAAGAATAGAAGGATGCCAAGAAGGAAAGGAGGACCGATAGAAAAAAGGATAATACCCAGGATTTCACAGTACTCATCGCACAAACACACACGCGCGTGCATGCAGTTACATATTTCATTTACCCACAACCATTCTCTCCTTGCACAAGAAGCACACACACTCAGTGACACATAAGCAAGCAATCACACAAACTCCTATTACATGGTAAAAGTATACTCACAGAGGCACATAAATATGCAGACCTCAGGAAGTTTTTCCAACACCAAATGTCAACACGCTAAAAAACAGGCTACCACTTATCCCAAGCCCGAGAAATAAAACGCACGCACGCCGCGGCATTCACGCATGCCAATATAGACTTTCATAGCTGTACGTATATGCAGCCTGCTCTTTGTGTGTCCCTGCGGCGCTGGGAGAGAGGGGAGGGAGAGAGGAGGGATACGGGGTGGGTTAAAGGGGGCCCCCCAACTCTTTTGGCAGCTCATGCATCAGAGTGAATGGAACCAATTATAAATCAAGAGCAATTTCTCCCCATTATTCAGCAGGAACCGGGAGGGGGGGGGACTGGCCCTACAACTCTCAGTGGGAGATGAAGGAAGGAAGAGAAAAGCAGAGCGGGTGAAATATTATATGAAAAACAGATACGAGGAGGCATTAGGAAATTGAGATAAGGTGGGGGGGTGACAGAAAGAGAGATGAGGGAATGGAGAAAGACTGTAAAGTTAGAAGGAGCAGGCCAAATGAGAAGGTTATAGGAAAAAACAGACATGAGGATGAATTGGGAAATGGATAAGAGGCAGGAACGTGAAGAGAAGGCGATGGGTTCGGCTGCGTCAACTGAGTTTGAGATGGTGCAATAGCGCCTGACAGCCTAGCTCATGGTTATCGAGTGAAAGCTGCTGCATCTCAAAGACATTCTTGGGAAGGGAAACAGCTGGAGGAGGCTCTTTTCAAAGAGAGCTCTCAGTTTCAGGAGCAGGATTTGTGAGACGCAGTAAAGCAGAGCTACCATTTGTCCTGTCACTCAAGGCCACGGATGTGCATTATCCTGCATAAAATAAAAACCTCATACAGATACAATTTGGACAGCAGACAGAGCCGCGCTGTCGATGGAAAATTCCAGCACTGATAACCTCAGGGGCCCAATACCTCACTAATCTGGTGCCCAGTGATTTATTCTGTTGAATCATGTCTTCTCCTGCCAGTCTGACATTCTTCGATGATGAGTTCTTGCTCTCTGGGGCAACACTTTAAATCTGATTATTGGTTGTAGCTCTGGGATACAACCCAGATTCCAGCTTTTTTTTTTTGTTGTTGCCGCTTTTATTGACCTATAACACAAGCTGGAGAAAAGAATACAACGCACTTATTATTCCAGCGTGCGTGCAGGCTCAGCGCGCCACACTCAGCGAGCCCGCACGCAAAAGGTGAGAAACTTAAGGAAACCAACGAAAGGGAGGAAACTTTTCCAACTGAGTGCATGAAAGAGAGCAGAAAGAGCAGGAACGTGACTGCGAGGCTTAAACCGAGCGGTTCCAGTCAGAATGCAATCTTAAGCATGTGTGTGAATGATCTATTAGAGCGTCTGGGTTGCTTTTGGCTCGTAATAACACCCCCCTAATCTTTGTCCAAATATCTGCTTTGCACACACAGGACTATTTGTCTGCACACACACACAGCTTTCTTACCAGAGTCTGGAGTTGATCAATGATCTAACAACACTCATACCGCACTCTCAATGTGCATTTGTGTGTGTGTGTTTGTGTAAGAGAGCGAGAATGAGAGTACGCCCTGGGTAACTTCATTATCCAATCAAGAACTTTTACTTTAAGCAGATCAACTCAACTAGTTTAAAGGCTTTGGATAATCTCTATAAAGCTGTTAAGACACTGGCTGTTTTTAATATACATATATGTGTATAAACTGAACACAGACGTGCAGATATGGTTTTGCAAACGTAGCCTAAAAGCGGGCTTCTGTAATGGAAAAAGCTGAACAACCATCTCTTGTTCAACAGACTTTTTCCCTTTCTTTCATTGCATCTAATTTATCTTCATTCCTTCTTCAATAATCTGCTTGATCACAGCCAAATTAGCATCTCCAACACTGTCAAAACTTTCTAGTTCCCCCCTTTTCTTTTTTTCGCCCACCTCCCTCCTCACATTCCTCTCTCCCTCTCACTCTGTGGTCCTGGCTGACAGGATCAAGAGAACAGAGGTATGCAGCCCCAGGGGAGGTGCCTAGACCCCGGCCACCTGCCAGTCCAGGTGTCCCTCTTTGGTTATCTGATGTCTGACTGGACACAGAAACCCTCCTGAGGGAACGAGGCTCAAGTCCAAGCTTCCAATCTGTCAGTGCGGGAGGACTAATGCACCGTATGTCAACAGGCCAATAATGTCTGGCAGTGGAAAATGAGGCAGCCTTATTTGGCAATGAGTGTGTTCCTCGCTCGTTTATGAAAAGTACATTAACCCAGAAAAACATCTGCTGAAATTATCAAGTAAACTAGTCACACTTCTCTCTCTCTCAAGTCTTTAGTAACCCTTTTTCTAATGCACTAATCTCAAAACCACCACGCAGGTGACAAGTAATACATTCTAGTGCAAGGAGATGATCTTGATGGGAGGGTAGCTACCACACACACACACACACACACACACACACACACACACACACACAAGCAAAGGCCTACAGATTCTCTCTGCAGGCTGTTATGACTGCATGAGCGTACCTGCTGTCAGAGATGAAAGCGTGCCCCCAGGATGGAGCTTTTTCTTCTTCACCTTTGTCAATTAACACGGATGTTACACCCACTACAACAATGGGTGCTTTTCAGAACCACAGTGAGAAACTTTTGGCTCCCAAAACCCGAGCGCGAGCGCACAGCGGTCCTTATGGATCTGCTGGCTATTCGCAATCTTGAAATGCATCTTTAAAATCCATTTATGTCTGCAGACTTTGATTTAAACCCAGATGTGAAAACACTCCCGGCTGCATGAGGGGTTAGTTAAAGCCTGTCCTCTTTGCCTTCATATCTTACATCATACCTCAACATGGCAAAGTCAATTTGGAAGCAAAGCTAAGATACGAGTGAGAAACTCTATTTCTGTTGGCGGCAGACCCAAATCCACACAGTAACTTTTCCTCACAGGCTATAACACATACGAAAGCTCAGCTCCTATAGGATGGATGAAAACTATCCAGCAACAGGCAAAATAGGGGAAAACTGTCTGTCTGGCAGGTAACCAAGATCAATGAAATTTAATTTCACTGAAGAAAAAGAAGGTTCTGCCGGTAACAGCCACATGAAACTGTAACCGAAAGACAATAAAGCAAGCTTCCTGTCCATATAGTCTTCATTCGCAGTCCTAAAAATGTAAAAAAAAAAAAAAAGAAGAAGAAAAACAACTTAATAGGAACATTGTATGGTTTTTTTAACATTAATTACAGTGTAATACACATATTATAGAGGCTTGAAACATGCCTGTGGTGCAGCATAATACATTGAGTCTGCTTTACTGTATGAAAGCATGTTAGTCTTCATTTACGAACCATCTACAAACGAGAAATGGCACCGCCTTGAGAAACATAACCAAAAACTTTTGAAAATGTAGTTTGGTATCAGAAGACTTATTTCTAAGAACTTATTTCGTATTTCTGTGAGAAATATCTGAAATGTTTGCTCAAAAATGTGTTCTCCCATCTTTAACACGTGGTTCGTGTTCACAAGTCAATAATGGTATGATGGTATTTAAACTTTTATGGGGAAATAAACTGTTTGAAAATGATAGTTTCTGCCCACAGTAGCAGCAGCTCCAATATTTTTGCTTAGTATTGCACAAGATTGATTAGCAACTCCCATAATTGTCCCCCCCCCCCCCCATTCCCCACATCAGCAATCAAAGGGGCCAAAGCCCTGTGAGAAACAGGCAGATAATCAGACAGGAATCATTTAGTTCAGCTTTGATCCACCCGCCTGCCAGAGATGATCAACAAAAACAACAAACCCTGCTACCAAACAAGAGGCTCCTTTTTTACTGAGACCAATTAATTCGCCCAGAAGCTGTGCGCCTAATTGGAGGAGGCCAGGCCATTCGTTTCGACTTTTAATCCAAGTGACATTGATTCAGCGGGAACAATCGGGCCCTCTTGTCTGATGCCATGTCTGTCACTGAATCGCGAAGCCGTCCTCCATGCAAGGCAGTGGAGGCTAAATGTAGACTAATCCAAATAACAAAACGACACCTGGGGTTGGAAACTCGAGCCCCTGCGGCTGTTTCTGCAGGCCTCCATCCACCTCCTCTCCACCCCTTACCTCCTTTCCCTCCACCCTGGGAGCCTTCACGGTGATGCAGCCTTTGGCCAGCGCTCAAAACTCGGGTGGGGGGATCAAGACGAACATTTAGTCATTAAATCAGACCTGGATGAGGGGAAGGCATCAGGGGAGACTCTCCTGACAGCGAGGCAGGATGCAGGGTTTCTCACCAACAGAGGTGCCAGTTTACTGGAGGCTTTAATGAGGTTAGTCTGACACCAGGACTTTGGTTTGGGGGTGAGAGGGAGTGAGTGGGACTCCACTCAGGTAGCAGTGTTTGGGTTTGTTGATGACAGCAGAAACATACAATCTGGTCGGGGCTTTTTTTGAGCACTTGGAGGAGGGTTGTGGGAAAAAAATAGAAGATTGCGGTCTAATGCGTAAACGTAACCAAACTGTTATGTTAAGATCCAACAACTTTGATAGCACTACATAAACTTCAGGGGGAGGGAAGGGGCAGGATTTTTAAAGATGGCTAAGCAGCACCGTAAAAAAAGAAATTAATTATTTATAAGAACTCTGAGAATTGGCTCTCGTTCTTTCTACTTCCTTACAAATCTACTCATCGGAGGTCACTGCTCACCCGCTTTTCTATACCTCACCACAACGATGCTGAGCATGAGGGTGATGTTGATGATATGGGGTAAATCTGGCAGAGCTCACCATGTCTGTCTCCTGTTACCCTATGGGAGCGACTATAGGCTGCGGCCTGCAAAACGTAGACACGTTTTCCCAAAGAAAAACGCAAGTATACCTAAACACACAGCCGTGAATCTCCGCGACGTGTTACGAGAGGTCCGTAGCTCTTCATAAACACGCATCGTGGTGAAATAGTCGCCAGAAAAGTGGGGGAAAACTTTGGGGGAAAATACGGACGCGAGACCAATCAGGGCGCAGGCTAAGTCCGAAACCAAAGTCAAATTTTTCCTTTTTTATATAAAAAGCAACTTCAAATCCAAAATCTGACCTCGAGGTGCGTCCCAATAATGCACGTCTGTGTCACGGGAACTTTGTAGCAGAGTTTTTGTGGATCATAAGGCTGGAGAAAGCGGAGGAAAAAAGCAAAACAAATGCGGCTATCGAAGCAGAGACGCCAGCATGAACGAACTAGTGATCAAACACCAAGAGTCGCACATTTCTCTGAAACAGAGTCACGGATGAGCCGGTGAAGTGCCCACAAGAGTCGGAAAACACGCAACATAGCCGATACGTTCATGTATAAAACTGTAACAACAGCGTAAAAAACACGGAGCGCACGAAGCGGTCAAACTTACCAAAACTGCACTGCTCGGCGCTCGCACCTCGTTTTAACCAGGCGATCTTCTCTTCGCGTCTGTCCTGCGTTTAAGTCCCCCAAGGAAAAAAAACACAACAGTTTTCGCTTCTCTTTTCCCTCTAAAGCCTTTGCTGCTTTAGTAATTTACTGCGATGCCACCGACATTTTCTTCGGCTCCCCCAAGTTCTCACATTGAAAGGCCGTTTTTGGATGACTGAGCTCTCAAACAATTCTCCCTTTTGCGACGCCTTTTCGGGTCCTCCCACTTCCCAAGCAGGAGGAGGGATCTGAACAATAGGGACTGGCTCCCAAACTCCCAGAGCTGGGTAGGTACTGCACCGCCGTTTGCCCCTACAGAGCGTATGCACAGCGTATGAGGACTTTGCAGAGATTGTGCTTAAAAGTAAAATGTGTAGGGGTGTTTTTAAAATGCAGATGGAGATAACTGTGAATAGAAAATATTTTTTAAAAATGAAGTTTTCTTTAAACTTTGGTGTTCTTTAGGAGGAAAGTGCGCCCCCTCCCCCTCCTCCTGCTCTGTTCCCCCTGATTTGCTATGCCTCGGTCCCCACAGGGTTTGTATTGACCCCCGTCCATTGAGGCCTGTAGGCCCTCCAGTGCAGCTGTGTAAGTGCTGTGCTGTTGTTGTGTTGTTGTGGACGGGACAAGTGTAGTCAGGTCTGTGCAGCACTCACACACACACACACACTCACTCTCATACTACAGTGATCACAGCTCGAACCCCCCCCTGTGCTCACTCTGGAATTCTCTTCTTCACTTCAGTCAGCACACTTTGAAACGAGGGGAACCATTCCTGTCCAGTTCATTAATAACTGGGTATTCCCAGATCACAGGGTTTGATAGAGGGGTCTGCTGGTGGGAAGCCTTGCCTCTCTGAATGCAGGAACTCCCACCATGATGTACCTGAGGGGTTGCCGCATCCCTGCAGGCCTTCACTGTCTGACAGCCTGTGGTATTTCATGACACCTGTTGTTCTTGTCCAGGTGAGAGTATGTATGTGTGCACACCCGGTTTGTCTCATTTGGAGATGCTGTGTGTTAAACTTTTATTGGATGCCCAAAAATAAATAAATAAATAAATAAATAATCACAAATCCCAGCAGGATGTTTCAGGTCCAGGATGTCTTCAAGGAGTCATTAATCGTGGGTGTTTTCCAGTGTTGTGCTGCAGTTTGCCAGGACTTTGCAGGTCCTGCCAATGTTTTGCTGTTGTTGCTACTGAGCAAGGCTCTGTTTGTATGCGGTTCCTTCACACTAGCGCCACCCTGCACTACAAGGTAGAGAAGAGAGAGAGAGTAGAAAAAGGGGGGGACTCCCATCGCCTCAAAAACCCCTCCATGTTCTCCCCCCCTCCATCTCTCCATGCTGGGCAGGATGAATTAGCCCAGGGACAAAAGGCTTTGTGGGCTGGCCATGAAAGGCCTATTAACCATACTGCATCCCCCAGAGGCCCTGCCCGCAGGACACCGCCTCCCAGAATGCCACTCTCTCAGCAGGCCGCAATCCCAGCATGCACTGCTTCCCTTCAGCACTAACCCCTGTCACCCCTGAGCCTCGCTGTAGAGCCCCACATAGATTGTCATGTAGATGATAATAAATGCTGTTATGAAAGTAATGGAGGGTGAGAAGCAGAGAAGGGGGCTGTCAGCGGTGGGTGAGCATGCGGTGTGATTTGTGCAGTTTACCCACAAAGACTCTGGGCTGGATGGAGCAAGAGCACCGGGTGAGTTTTGGGTGTCGGCTGTCAGGTGTGAATCCATCCAGTGTCATTACTGAAAGGTGCATTGTTCATTAGCGAGGGGATTTTTCTTTTTCCTCAAGGGTCTCAGCTTTGCAGTGGCTCCTCTTCGCCCTATTGTTTACCCGGGATCCATGACAACGACCCACTCTCTCCCTCCGTCTCTGTATCCTACTGACCTTAGCAGCTGTGTCACTTCCTTGGTTTGACAAAACCGGAATGAATCGCACACACTTGTGCTTTGTGGTGCAAAGGTGTACTAAATCAATGCACTTAATCTCACATTAATGGGGGAAAAAAGCAGAAGAGGACTCACGTCTGCTCTCTTTTTTTCACTCTTAGTGGGTGGTTATCGATTAGCTGTCATCAACAGAACTTTGCTCACGTCAAAAATGGCGATGAGGCTCTCTGCTCTCCTCACCTTTGGTCTCTGTTATAAACCATTAACCTCTCCTCGTTTCTTTCTCAAGATTTCCTTACTGTCTCCTTCTTTTAGAGTTGTGTGTTTGCTAATCCTTTCGATCATGCCAAGTGTGTTTTGTTGTATTACATGTTGTGTTGTTTCATCTCTCTACGCCTGTCTGTCTCTCTATACTTTCCCCTTAGTCCTACCTGTAATACCGGAAAATAAAGCTGACTGTTCCGTTTCTGAAACAACATAAGCGCCATGACACGACCATGGGTGCAAATTGTGGGGGAATCATTAATTTATTCCATGGCGAATTCCTAAGCTTGCTCACTTAAAAACAAACAAACAGTCTCCAGTTTTTATGGTAGTTTCATTTTAATGGCGAGAGACAGAATATCAACTGAAAGTCCAGAAAAAACACATTACATAAAAGTTATGAAACGATGTGAATGTCATTGAGTGTCATTGAGTGAAATAAGTATTTGATCCCCTACAACCAAACCCGAATTCTGGCGCCTATTGGCTTTGTGCCCATGTGGCACACAGATTACTATCAGTCAAGTCAATCAATTACAGATTCTCCTCATTTTAAATCAGTATGTGTATAAAGCTCAAATCAGTTTCTCCCATTCCAACCTCTCCAACACCATGGGCGAAATCAAAGAGCTGTCAAAGGTCGGAAGGTTGGTTGGACTGAGATACAAGACCATCAGCAAGAAGTTTGGAACGTTCCCATTACTCCAACCAGTAAGGCCGATTGCAAGACTCCCTGCCGGAAGTTCCTTCTTAACAAAAACGAGACATTTTTACCTCCAAGTGGGATCATTTGATTATTTGTTTTCTCTTTGTAACAACATAAATTCTTATAAATTCCCATCCCTACTGAATCCAGAGAAGCTTCTGGATCCACTCAGTTTTCTCATATCCAATTTGATGTCTCTTCCAAAAGGTGGGCAAAGCCACACAATTCCATCCATAACTTCTAACAAACCAACCGACACACAGGCTAACCAAACCAATCACACAAATCCACATAAAAACAATCCTTGGCAGACATAGAAAGAGACAAAAACACCAAAAACAAAACAAAACCTAAAATGGGGAATATAATAACATGTGTTCAATAATATTTAATCTGTTTAAGCTTTCCCAAAATGCATCTAAGATCTAATAAAATTCTAGGGTCCATTAAGTCCGTCATGCCTATCCTCAGCTTGGAGAATTAAAGCAGACTGGTGCACTGATAGCGAGTCCATCAAATCTTGATGCAGTTCTCCATGCTGAAAGCGTTTGGCTTGCATTGTTTCGGTCTGGTTTGTTGTTTGTTCCATTTGGCTGAGGGTAAGGCCAACATTATAAATGCAGACCCTGTATTAATTTCAAATGGGCCATTGCACGAGCGCAGCCGAGGTGCTGGTGCAGGGGTGAAACAAAACAAATGCACGATTGTCCGCGCTCCAAACAAACCAGTTTGTACGGCAAGTTGTCCGACCCTGTCTGGAGGCTAAAGGGTTTCTGTGTGAATTGAAAAGCCACCCTCATAAGGCAAGTCCTCAGGGAGAAGAGAGATGTGATGGGGATAACAGCTCGGGCTTTCAGTCCCACTGCCAAAACATTCAGTGTCTAGCACAGAAACATGCATAGTGGATGAAGTGGGAAGCAAGGATACTAGTGCATTAAATCTGCCATGCAGTGTATTCTTTAGTGTATTCTGCTCAAGTCTGCCAATCAGAATATGAAATGAGAGGCTGGAGAAAACAACGGCGCACAAATGTTGTCTTCATTATTCAAATAATCTTAAAAAAGGGAATCATTTTTACTCATGCCGCTGTGGGAACTCTCTCGTGTCTATCAGCCAAAGCTTGTTTTTCATTTTACTGCAGTGTAAAAACATGACAGCGGGGCAGACGTATGATGCGGGTTGATGGCATGTCTCTGCTTGCAAATAACCTTTTTGCACCATAGTTTAATCATTCCTCCAGATTCAGCGAGATCACTGTTATTGCACGGTGTAAGATTCAAAGGTTCACCGTTTCATGTCTGTTAAAGAAACGGGGAATGATAACGCGGACCGCAGATTTGTTATCGTGTATGCGGATACTGTATTAAGATATATTTGAAAGTAATCCATTCCTTTTCAGTGAAAACAGCAACGAGCCAGAGCTCAGCGGGAGTTTCGGGGCTCATCCGAGCTTCACAGGACCAACTGGTGTCTACGTGAGCGCCCTCGGTCATGGTTCATATCGTTACAATAACCCTCACATTCAAACAACAGGTGCTTCTGTGCAGTCCAGTGTCATCATAAAAGGCCTTTCTGTCCATGACACATTATCCCATTACAGTGCCCAAATAAAAGATTTGATGAAGCACAACGGGAGGTAAAGTCAACAGTACAGTGGCAGCAGTTGTACTTTCCGGCATTTTCTTCACATATACGGCTAAAAATAAACTCATGCGAGCTGAAAAACTGCAGACTGCATGTCAGAGCTGTCTGAGAGGGAGTTTTTTTTCCACGAGTACTTTTTCTAACTTTCATTCCTCTGCTCCTAAATTAAAAAAAAAAGAAAAGAAATCACAGACGGAGCTCATGGGAACATGTCTTCATGGAGAAGTAAATGATGTTATTTTATGACCTTTCAACTGTAACTCTATGCATGTGATTTATTCAAAATCCTGAGGAGGATAAAGTGCACAAACCCTTTATGTAATAGTCATATTTTGGCAGAGAGCCGGTAATGATATTAATACCACTGTTACATCCGTTAGTCTGCTTTAGTATAAAAACAGAAATTCTTCCTCCTCCATTCATCTGCAGCCGAAGCAAAGACATTAAAACAGTAAATGTCTCACAAACTTCGACAGGTGTGGTTAGATTTGGTGTATGCGTAAACACATTTGGGGCTAGTTTACATAATGTAAACACCTTCAAAGTGCCCTGTAGCCGCCACAATGTGAGTGAGGAACAGCATGATGAATGTGAACTGAAAACTTTATTTTCACCTGGACGATGAGAAGTCTCAGAGACATAATCAGCCTTAAATAAACCAGCACATAAAATTTCTTCATGTCTCCTCCATCATCACTAACCTCAGTCAGTCTTTCAGGCCCCTTAAAAATGGCTGCACATCACACTCTGAAGTTATCATGCAGTCTCTCTCTAAATAAGGGGTGTCAACATAAGGCCAGGGGGCCTGGATCAGCTCGGCAGAGACTCAAATCCGGCCCACGGGATGGTTCAGTAAAAAAACATTTTGATTGCAGGAGGCAATTTTCACATCATATGATTGTCATCCGTCCTCAGTATAGCATCTAAATATTTCTTCGCAGAACAGGTATTTGGCCCGGTGCCACTGTGATGTGTATCCACAGCCACACAAAGGAAGCAATCAGTTGTTAATATTCAGCCGCTCACAGCATTCGCATAAATCAGACATGAGGTTTCACTCTCCCACATCATTCGCGCATTTTAGTTCGTTTGCAGTCACTGATGTTACAAAGCAAACATTTAGTTTGTTTGGTTTAGTTAATTTGTGTCATTCGTCTCAACGCACTTTATGACACCACAGTGTTTTCTAAATGATGGTGTGCACATTTGTCTGCCTCAGTCCATCCTGGTTTGAGGAAATGAGGACGCTGAAGGCAGAGGTGGGTGAAATACAGAGACCAACCAACTGGACTGAACCATCTGCTGTGATGGAAAAGAAAGACTACTATCCCTGTGGTTCCCCCTATGGCCACTTAAAATAGCTTACTCCACTACCATATAGCCTGAGTCTTATTTGTCCAGGTCAGTTTATTGAGTTAGCTGCTTGTTTTTGTGTGTAGAGTTCTGTTCAGCTGACCTCTTTTATGGGCCCAGCTATTTCTTAAAATTGCCTATTTTCGTTGCTGTGCACTTTAGAGATCATTTTACTTTTTTGGGTACACCCTTTGCAAATTAAAATCACCTGTGCCTGTTTGTCTTTTGAGTGCTTGTTCTCTTGCAGCTGCCTTTCATGCAATACCATCTGTAAGGCCAGTGTTTTCTAAGCTAATTATCAACATTATGGTTTAGTTCTGATCAGCTTTTATTTCTCATGAGGGCCTCCTGCCTGTTTTTTTGGGAGGGGGGGGTCTCACCTCCTATTTAAAACAGCCAAAACGTAAGGAATTGTATGTATCAGCATGTAGTTGTTGACTTTTTTACTGGAAATAATAAAAAGGAGACAGCGGGACTCTCCCAAATGGGGACAAAAATCTGTACAATATGATATTTTATGACTTTCTTTGTTTTGCATGAAATTTGATTGTGCAAAAGTTTACTTTCATCTGTCGGTAACCACAGCTGCCAATTAAATGTAATGAAGCGCAATAAAACTGAAAATATAACAGTACCAGTACACGAGCGGGGCAAACACACTCCCCTGTTTCTGAGCTTGCCTCAGCCTTTCAGAAACATGCTGAGGTGTGCCTTTCGGCTTCTTCTCCAGACGTTCAGTCAAACTTCTCATCAAAACTGAGAGAGAATAGATTTATGGTGTCTCTTGTTTTCTTTTTTAGACATCTCCTCCGCACAGATGGAGCATCTTATATTTTAGCTGTGCATTGCCGCCTCGAGTGTTTTTCATATCCGGAGATTTTACTGTTCTTTTCCATTCTTTCTAACCCAAAGCTTACCCTTTTGGTGTGTGTGTGTGTGTGGATGAGGAGGTTAATAGGCTGTTATTGGGTCTCATTCCAGTGCGATTGTGCTGTTGAGACAGAGATCCAGGCTCAGGTGGGGTCGGACCTCAGGCTGAGTTACTGTCTGTGTGTCATGATGTGGAATGTGCTGTGTGACTGCTCTGATTGGATATTGGTTTTCTTCACAGAGGTAACTCATATCTGCACTGAGACTAAAACACTATAATTTTCTGCAACTGTTTTTTTTTTTTTTTTTAAATAGTACCAAGCCAATAGTGATGACATTTGTTTGCCGAGTCTAATTTGGTTTATTTTATTTACCGTGTTTACTTATTTGTTCCAGAGTTTGAAACCTTTTCCAATCTGTAAGTCATTTCCACAGTGGAAAAGTTTATGAAGCAGTTTTTTCTTCTAGTTAAGTCATTTTAAGTTTGATTATTGCTTACTTCCTGGCATTGATTTGTAAAAAAAAAAAATCTGGGATTTTTGGATGCAGGAAGGCTTTGCTTTCCTTCATTCTAAATGGGAACTGTGAGCAAAGAAAGTGTGAAATAATGAGGTGAATTTAATATAAAAGTCACAAGCTGCTAAGATAAATGAACGAAAAACCAACCTAATAGAGTTTTACAGCGCAACCGTATCTGCCTTTTGCCCGGGTCAGTACATTTAATAGATGTTTGAATTAAAACTCTGAGCTTTGTTAGTCCAGAGATTTTGATCTTGCGATTTTTCCAGTAATTGTTTTCCCTCAACAAACCCTCAAACATAACCAGTGTTGCAACACGGAAAGAATCCTCTTACTGACACAATCTGACAGCAGCACGCCGGGCTCTCGCCGTCTCACACTGCCGTCCCCTCTCTCGAGTTTTATCAGCGTGGCTGTGCAGTGACTGGTTCAGGGCTGTAAATATCGGCCCGGCTCTTTGTGGTATTAAAGCTTAAGTGGCCTGTAGTCTCAAAGTTGTGACTTTATATCCCTATTGGAGTGAAGTGTGAGTTTTGACTCGAACTCTTAACTGTGTCCAGATGCGGCAGACACTCCTAATTGGACCTGGAGCCAGTTAAATCCAAGAGCCTCTCGGCTCTGCTCAGCTCATATAACTACTTGGCCCAAGGTTGGCCTGAGCTGCCCCTGCCATACTTCTCTTTTTGAACAACAAACATTAATGTCTGAATAGGCGTGCTATTCTGTTGCTCCATCTGCCTCTTCTTCTTTTTGCTCTCTGGTTTTGTCTTGAGAGACTCAGATGAATAACAGCCCATCGGAGGAGCTTCGTGGTACAGAAGCTTGAATAGTAAAGTTAAGTTATAGGCACAAGCGGTGCTGCTGGAAAGGTCAAAAGGTTGAGTGGCAGCCAGGGTCAGAGAGTGTACGGTGTATATCGGAGGTTGGGGAGCAAAGAGCAAAGCAGGGAGGAGAAAACCCTGACGTGGGTGAAAGTCTGACATTCCACCTTTTATCAAGCACCTGGTTTAATCATCCAAATCCTCCCTGCATATGGTTTTATTTGAATCCGTCTCTCTGTCACTCCCCCATCGTTTCTTAGACGTCTCTCATTCCTCCCATCATCCATCTTGGCTTTTGCTTCTCCTCCCTTATTTTGACTCACTCCCTCCCTCATCCCCTCCCCCCTGCCTCCTATCATCTATCTGCCATACCTCCCTCTTTCCATCGCTCCCTCACTCTGACTTCCTGCCTTCCAGTCTGCCAGACGGTCATAATTAACGAGGAAAGCGATAGTCCCCCTGGCCCTCAGGAGCCCTCTCCACTCACTGCCCTTAGAGAGAGAAATGCTTGGTGTGTGTGTGCGCGGGTACACACATACACACACACACACACACACACACAGATCCCTGTTTCACCCCGTACCTCCAGACTTGGCCTATAGTCCCACTCCACTCAATGCGTCTTTATGTTCAGCGTCAGCAGTGAAGCATGATCTCACCCCCTCCAAAAGACACACCAAATGACTTACAGAGACTCCCAAACACAGGCCGCAAACATGGAATGACCTACTATCCAAGAGCAATAACACATACACACACACACACTCACAATCACAAGCTGTCCACTGGCAGCTGCTCTTATTATGACTAATTCTGATGAGGAAGCTGGAAAAAGTAAAGAAAATTAACTAAGGCTGCCTGGTTCACTGTGCTTTTTCTCAGCGTTAAGTGATTTTGTGTGTCTGACTCACGTGTTGCAATAAATCACAAGACAGACTTTCCTTTATAGCCCTACCTGTGCATGCATTTATATTACTGCATGTGTATGTGTGTGTCTATTTATGCGCCACTGCCCTCTTGCCTTGGCATGTCCCCCCACCCCTCCACCCTCAGTTCTTGGAGGCAGATCCCAGATCAGAGGGCAGGGAGCTGATAAGGAGCAGCACTGATGCTATCTGTCAGTCACCGCTGGAGGGCTCTCCGTCCCTCTGCTCTCCCCTCCTTTCTTATCTAAACAAACAAGATGCTTTCACATACTGGCACACAGGGGGTGGACACAATAACAGGAACACCTTGTACATTAGGTCAGCACAACAAGCTGCACGATGCTAACAAGCCGATGAAGATCATTACACTCTTATGCTTTTGTGGCGGTTTGAGGGAGACAGCAATTTATGGGTTTGATTTTCTGACTCTCATCTGCTGTGGAGCAAAAACTGGCTGTAAAGTTTTATCTCCACAAACCACAGTTCACTCAACAACTGCACAGATTTAAGGTTTCGCCTCTGTTTCCACTCCTCAGACCCAAATCTGCATTAATTTTAAAGGTAAATAGCAGAAAAACAAGTTTCATAATCAAACGTTGCATGAATTATTTTGAAGATTAAAATGAATAAAGGCTGTCATATAATAAATAAAAGGAACAGAGGCAGGTGGATCCATATTCTTCGGACATCACAGTGAGTAAACTACACACAATCTCTATTGTTTGCACAGCTACAATTACGTTTTTCAAATACTGTTTTCATCCTAGCACCTGTTTCCTCTCTGAGCATGTATATGCACACACACCTCAGTGTTTGTTCAGCCCTAAATGTGTGCAGGTACATGTGCCGGCGAGTGTCTGTGTGTGTGTTGGTCCAAGAGTGTAAATATTGTGTTGTGCTCTAGTAACAGCTCTTCCTCTGACTCTTCAGTAGCAGCACGCTCTACTGTTTATTTTCCTTCCTGACGGACGACTTCTTATCAAATAAGCAGACACTGCCTTCTAGCCTGCTGTCCAACCATGCGCTCCCAGAGGATATCCCGCCCCCCTTTTTCCTCCAGGCTGTCGTACAGTGGAGCCTCTGCTCACTCATGATGACTGACAACCAGATGAACCACTCACACCGCTGTCAGGCCGTGTGAGCTGTACCAGCAGTGACTGGTAGTCTCTCAGCTCACCTTGCGTGAGGGGGATGTGCCTGATGCTGTGTGATGAGCAGATCCAGGGCTCTCATATGCGTTTCTCCAGAGACACCCACGTAATCACATCCAGAGCAGATGAGACTGTGTTTTCTCTCTGTTCCCATGGCAGCCCCCTCAGTTATGACAGAGAGATAAGGGCTGATGGTGGCTCCCACAATGTGGGCTTTTGTGAGTCAATATGGGTCTGGAGAGTCACTGCAGATGCTTGAAGCAGAGCTGCAGAGTAAGTAAATGACTCTTTCACAAGATAACAAATATGTAGGGTTGAATTTTGCTTGTAAAAACAGCTGTAACTGTCTTTTGTAGCTCTCTATAAAAATCCCCAGTAGACAGTATATAAGGGCTGGATGTAGCAACAATGATATCACCCAGTAGTTTGTGGACTGCCATTCTGGATTCTCAGGTTTGGCTTTTCTGGCTGTTGTTGCCTTGTTTCTTTTAATACAAATGAACACTGAACAGACAAGCCGTGGCTCTGGCTGACAACTCATGTAAACTCTATGCCATTGTAGTAGCTACTTATAAATCCCCCACCTTAATGCATGCTCTTAGTTATTATATTTTACTCTAAATGGGACCACAGGAAATGCATATTGTGCAATACTAATGAGCTTGAAACAAGCAATTTAGGCCTTAAAAATATTAGAAAATGTGTTTGCCAAGGTCGTAAATGAAGAGAGAAGTATGGTCATTTTCTCGTAGACTTCTATGCAATCTGACATATTGCTGCAACCACAGGAGTTGCCCCCTGCTGGCTATAAGGAAGAATACACTTAACACTTACTTTCTTTTTCGGACTCAAAGAACACAGGTCTATGAACCGAACACAGAGGATCCAACAAATGGCATCTGGTAGCATTTTTGTTTAGTTTAGTTTTTTAACATATGGCGTAGGGGAAAGGTTACAGGTGTGCTGATTTGTACTAGAAACAAAAAGTTGGGATTTCTCAAGAATTTTTTGAGCTTTCCTTTTACGTCTTTCTCGACTTTATGCACAGTAATAAAACCCCCGAGAACCCCTTTAAAGGGCATAGAAGTTAGTACTCCATCTCTAAAATCTGGACTATGAACCTTACTTTTTCCAATTTTTCATAATTTTTTACTGTAACACATGAGAACCACCCACTTTGAATATTTTGGAAACTTACATAGCCAAGAAAACTAATTCACTGTCTTTTTATTTACACTCTCAGGTAGAACACATCCTAACTGAAACCACCTGGCTATTATGAGCCCCCTCTCCCCCATCAAGCCTCCTCCCACCTGCATGCTTACGTGTGTGTGTGTGTCAGGAAAAACAGGAGTGAGTAACCACTGGCCGTACTGAACGATGCATGGTTGTGATTACATGTTTATGTCCATATTTGTAAGTCTGCTGGAAGGCGTCTGTGTGTGTGTGTGTGTGTGTGTGTGTGTGTGTGTGTGTGTGTGTGTGTGTGTGTAGGGGCTGACGACAGAGTTTGTGTACATGTGTATGTGTGAGAATGAAAGTGTGTACACTGCAAGTTGTGAGAGTAAATAAACGCAGTGCAGCGGGGGCTCACGTGGCGTTATTATCAGAGCTCAGAGAAAAGACAAACTGTTTTCTCACTCCGGTTTAATTCACACCACCTTCTGCTGCCTCCTCCCTTTCCCCACGACCCACCACAGTATACACATGCACACATGCATGCACGCAATCGCAGCCCCCACCACCCCAAATTCAACACATGGCTCCAATCAGGGAATTATTTTTAGCACTTCATGTTTCCGTGCAAGAATTCTAATCACTTGTATTGTGATTTTTTTTTTTTTTTTTTGTCAGTTTGTACACTCGCAGGCTGTGTGTATGAATGAACTTCACAGTCCGAATTCCATAAACGGACCCTTTATAGCCTCACTGAGGTGAAGCCGGGAGTGTTTGAGCACTTTGGCTTTTTCCTTTTTCTGCATATGCCTGCCGCTTGATTGCAATTGTATCCCAGCAGCTTTGTGAGTGGGGAATTTTTCAAAATGGCCCAGAAAAAGGCCAGTCTTCTGCGGAATCGCTTACTTTGATGATTGCAAAAAAAAAAAATTCCACAAAATAAAGTTTGGCTTGGAAACCACAGATCAAACACGCACACACACAAGGACTAGTACAGTATGCAAACTCACACACTCACAATTTGCGGTACACTGAGGCATTCTTTCTCCCTCGTTCTCTCACACACACACATGCACACACACTGACTTACACTCATTAATCTGGGTAGACTCAGGAAACCACTCCAGCGAGCTGGCTGGAGGCCCCGGGAGCGGTGGAGGGGTGGAAGGGGGAGAAAGGGGGGGGGATCAAAGTGAGGACGAGAGGAGCAGGCTCGCTGAAAAGAAACAGCAGAAGAGGGAAGAAAGGAGAAAAGAAAGTTTGGAGAGGGAAGAAAAGAGAAAGGAAAATTTCCTTTGCTCTTGAGCTATGAGAATACAGGAAGGAGAGAGGATCTGAAACCCCTCGATTTAATGAACTAGGAAGGTAGTGACTGTGTTTGTGTGTGCGAGATCGTGTGTATGTGTCCATCCATACCTTGGGGATGTGACTGAGGTGCACGTGAAAGTATGTAAGACAAGAAACGGGCAGTGTTTTAAACATAAAATGAACTTTCGAACAAAAAAGTAAAAACCGTGAAATAAAAAAACACACTCCGTTTTACTCATACACACACACACACACACACACACACACTGTACACACAGGTCAAGACATAAGTGTACGTGCACACACTCGCACACATGTGTGCACGCTTCTCCCCCCTAAAAGCTCCACAGGGAGGGTCGACAGTCCTTAAGAAAATATTCCCCAAAGCACTAATTAGAAAAACGATGGTGCTCGTTAATAGCCAGTCCCCCCTCAGACACGCACACACACACACTCATGCACACATCCCCCTACATCTAAACACTATCCTGGCTGCTCCCCTCCCCTCTCCACCCTACCTCACCCCCGAAGTCTGGCAGAAGAAGAAGAAAAAAACAGAAAATACAAAAACAAAACAAAAAAGATTCTGGCAGAAGGAGAAGAGAGCGTTCCACTGGCAGGCCTGGGTCAGGGCCCTATTTACCTACCGCAGCACTGCTCCTTCTCCCTCACAGCACCGAGCACCTCCCCTCGACACAGAAACCTGACCCTCTGTCTCCTTCTGAATCACACACGAACATATATCCATACACATAAACCAGCCCAGAAGTAAAGTGGCACATGGTCTTCGTTAAAAGGTTCTGGGCTTCCAGTGAAACTCAATCTCACGTCCGAATTATTCCTCCTCATTTCTTAAACTTGACTTCAGTAAATGTAAAAAGAGGAGGAGTTGTATTTTTTTCCCCCCTTTTCTGTCCTCCTCGATCATTCCCTTTTCTCCCCCTCCGTTCTCTTATCCTGATTAAGTTGCGGAGTGGAAAAAAAGACGCTGAGTGAAACAGCCAAAGGATTTCTCGAGCCTTTATTATCCATCACTGGAACCAGTTCAGGAAAACTGAGAGCAAGGGAGAAGAACAATAGCTTGGACTTTCTCAGACGAAGCAGGGCAGTTTAGTTACACACACGCACGATACATACAAAGCTTCCTCACCCATGGCTCAATAAAAGCAGGTGAGGTTGCAATTTCAGGGAATCAATTTGTTTTCTCTCCGCTCTCTTAGCTCTCTATCTGTTGCTGACATTTCCTCCCTGTACCATAGCGGAGCCCAACCGCCTATTACCACACCACACAGGCCCTTATTAAATGTATATATAGTCACGCTTCAGACCAGGAGACACTTTCTCACACAAAGACTGAGAAGAGAGAACACAGGGTCATACAACAAACTCCTCTCATGAAAGAATACAGGCGCAGGCGGGGAGGGAAACTGAAGCTTGACCAAGATCCAAAATGGCCTCAGCTTGTGTGGGCGGATGAAGACAGTCAAATCCAACACGCCTGCGTCTTGTTTCATGGTGTGTGCCCCCCCCCAAAAAAAGTGTGTGCCTCTCTGTCACGCACCTCTCCAGCACTCATTAGAAACATCTCACTTAGGGTAACAGTGTTATTTCAGTGTTTGTAGCTCGTTATGGGAGTGTTTTTCCTGTGGCGTGTGTGTGTGTGTGTGTGTGTGTGTGTGTGTGTGTGTGTGTGTGTGTGTGTGTGTGTGTGTGTGTGTGTGTGTGTGTGTGTGTGTGTGTGTGTGTGAGAGAGAGAGAGAGAGGAGAAAGGGAAGGGAAGAGGGTGAGGTAGGGGGAGAGAAGGGGAGACTTCTAAAACATGGGGTGAGAGCATAGGAACGTAGAGTGTGATTCCAGATGTGTTTTTTACTGCTCTGGCTGGGATGACAGGGCTGTAAAGAAACTCTCTCGAGTAGCCTGAAGGGGGAGAGAGAAGGGGGGAGAAGGAGGAGTGAAATGCTCGGTGGCTTAAGGCCCTCGGGGGCGAGGTCTGAGAAGATTTGGGGAACAGGAGAAAGGTTGAGGAGAGGGTGATGGTGAACATTGAGGGGTTTGGAAGAAGTTAAGTGTGGGGCAGTTTTTAGGGCCTCTGGGACTCAAATGGTGGAGGCTCAGGAAGGGGGAGGAAAGGGGGCAGGCAAAGACCGAGTGTAATATGTTTTCCTGGCAAAAACGATATACTTTATTGGCTCAGGTGTGCAGAGCCAAGAGTCTGGAACTGCACACGGTGACTGGGGAGTAGTGGATGTCATAGTGAGCTGTGTAGTTGTGTGTTCATATTCAAATGCACTGTGTCTATGAGTAAAGAAAATGGAGAAGGACCAAGAAAAACAGAGAGAAGGGAAAGAAAGGAGAAGGCCTGGTAGGTAGCGTCTGCTTGTGTGGAAAATGGATAGGAAAAAACATAAGAATTTCCTGTTCCCTGTAGTAAATGTTTATGATTTCTGAATAACTAAAAAAAAACCCTGAAAAACTGAAACAGACCAAAGAGCTGAATCGCAGGCCTCAGTTAGCATGTTAAATGTTAAAGGTGTGTTAAGTATGGCTTGTTTGGAAGGATTGCCAAGAGAAAGCCTGAAACATGGCAGCACAGCTTAAAATTTAAAAAGACTTCTGGGGCAATGTCCTCTGGACAGATGAGGCCAAAGTGGAGATGTTTGGTCATAATGCACAGCACCAAATCTGATGAAAACCAAACAGCACATCAGCACAAACACCTCATACCAGCTGTCAGTCACAGTGGTGGAGGGGTCATAATATGGTCTTGTTTTACAGCCAGAGAATCGAAGCACCTTGCAGTCACTGAGTCGACCATAAACTCCTTTGTACACCAAATTATTCTACAGTCAAATATGAGGCCATCTGTTTGATTTGTGCCTGAAGCTTGGCCCAAACTGAATCATGCAACAGGACAATGATCCCACAATGAAGTGCCACACCACTCCCATGTTAGGAAAGAATAGTAAGAAACTGGAGAAACTGGAACAGGGGGAGGCAAGTTAGCGAGGGCTGTAATAAAAATAATAAAATTTTAACCCCATTGACTAAGAAAAAGGTTTAGCACATAACCCCGCTACACCACAACACATCACTTTTCATTGTTTTTGTACGTATCAAACTAATTAGAAATGCTCCGTTAGTGAGCCGTGGAGGCGCTCGGGTTTTTTGACTTTTGAACAGAGCCGGGCTGTTTCCCCGTTACACTTTTCTAATCTAACAATTAAAGACGTCTGACTACTGTACTAGCATTAAAGTGATATACCACACTACCAGCTAAGTCTATGTCCAAAATGTCTAAATATTGCTTTAAGTCGGAGCCCTGAGAAGGACTTTAATCTAGACTACATAACTTAATCTGAACAGAAGCCAGTGTGGCCTCAAGTGACAATTATGGGATAAGAGTAAAAGCAAAAACATGTTGCAACAGTAGCAAAGAAGAAAGGAGCCATAAAGACATAGTAGTCGCCTACTATCTGAAAGGGGGGGATGATTAACTGAGTCAGTAGCATAACAGTATCTAACATCAGCCACCATAAACTACTGGCCATGCCAAACCTAGTAGGGGTAGAAGTCCTGAAAGGAGTTGAGTTTAGGCCTCAACTTTTTAGCTGAAAGAGGAAGACTGGAGAAGAGTGTCATCTTCTACTTCTTCTTTTAAAAGTAGTTAAAGAGTCTCACATTAAGACTTAGTAAACTGTCTGCTGTTTCCGCTTTCACCTCTCATACTTACTGTTCAATCCTGATCACTGTCAAAAATTTTTGTGAGCTCACTTTCGGTTTCAAATAAAGCAGTTTAGATCATTTCGCTTGTTTATACCCGGCGTAATCGTCTGACCAATCATCTTTCTCGCAAGACTCCATTGTTGACTCAGCGCTCCCAAATCTCAGTAATTACTTCGGTGAGTCACCTAAAATCTTTTCGCAACTGAGACAAACTATGGCCACGACTGCAAAAATAAGACCCAGGTTGAATTATCCTCTGACACAACTTTGAAAGAAAAGAAAAAAATCACATGATTTAAAAACAGGTCTGGTTTATTTCAAGCATGAAATGGGTGTGGAAAAAAGGAAAAAGGTGTGACTGAGAAACAAAAAAGGAAGACTTGAAAGGAAGGGAAACGGTATCACGATGGAGAAATGTGTGCAGTGTGTGTGTTTAGTGTGATCCAGTGCAGCTATTCCTGCAGCTTGTTAGTCATGCTCGTTAATACACGCCTGTTTTATGGGATCTCTTCAAAGGCTGATGTGGTGTTTCATCTCAACCTTACCTTTTCCACGCAGACGCGGACAGAGTGGGGATGAGGAAGAAAGGAGGTGGAAGGGCCCGGGATTAACGGAAGAAGACATTTTCATGAGTTGTGGCTTCAGAAAATAGTGTAAAAAAACAAAAAAAAAAACAAAGGAAGAGAAGAAGAAAACACAAGAATTAAAAAGATAAAGAGACAGAAAGAGAAAATGCAGAGTATCTGAAGGTTTAACAAAAGGCGACTAATTACACAGACTTACCATTTTATTTGGTACACACTTTCAACTGTTCCTTAACACAAATCTCTAATCAACCAATCAAATGATAGCAACTCAATCCTCTTAGGCATATATACATGGTGAAGACGACCTGCTGAAGCACCAGAATGGGGAAGAAAAGTCATTCAAGTGATTTTGATTGTCCATGGTTGTCGTTGCCAGACAGGCTGGTCTGAATACTCTGAATCTGATGATCTACTGGGATTTTCCCACACAGCCATCTCAAGAGAACGGTCCCAAAAGAGGAAATATTCAGTGAGCAGCAGTTCTCTGGAAGAAAATGTCTTGTTGATGTCAGAGGTCAGAGGAGACTAGCCAGACGGCCTCAAGCATATAGGAAGGCAAAAGTAACTCAAATAACAACCTGTTACAACTGAGAATGCAGAAGACCATCTTTGAATGCACAAATGTTGAAGCATGAAGCAGACGGGCTATGGTAGCAGAAGACAATGGGTCTCTTAGTATCAACTGAGCACTGCCTCTATGACCGTGGAACAGGAAAGCCACCTCATGGATGTGCCGCTGACAAATCTGCAGCAACTGTGTGATGCTATCATGTCAGTATGGACCAAAATCTCTAAGAAATTATTCCAGCGCCTTGGTGAATCTATGCTGGTGAATTAAAGCAGTTCTGAGGACAAAAAGGGGTCCAACCTGGTACTAGCAAGATGTACCTAATAAAGTGTCCAGTGAGTGTAGAAGAGCTACTGTCCTCAATTCCCATGACAAGCAGCAATGGGAAGATTGCACCCTTGTGCTGTTCAGCCAAACACACATCAAACTTTATTTTAAATAAGAAAACTTCCCTTTATGGGGGTGTTGTTTTAGAATATATGCATCTTCCAGAATAGTGCAGCTTTAAAAATCATCTTGGTTTTTGGATGATTATATTTAACCCAAACAGCCAGGGGTTAAAAAAGAAATAAAGAAAGCTACGGCAAAAGAGTGAAAACCAAGCATTACCCATCTCTGCCTACAAGTAAGAAAACCTGCCTGCCAGCCCTGCTTCACACTTTTTAACATGTTTTATTTAATTCGTTTAATCCATACCAACATGCAATACCTTACCTCGACGATGCCAGATGAGCAGTGGAATATTTAGCAACTTCTTGCTCACAGTTATGAAAAAAATACCACAAATAACCGCATAAAAGCACAACATATCGGTTAGTAACACCTTAGCTTTAGTACAAATAACACGAACAAGATTTAGCATTTGAATTTACAGATACAGGAGAGGGTGTACATTTTATGCTGAGCTAAGTCAGCCGTTTTCTAGCTTTATACCTAAAAATAAAAAGACATGAGAGTATTTTAAGTTTTCCTCCTTCATGCAAATTTCATGCGAGTTTTTAAGACTTTGGACGTAGAATTTAAGTCTTAAAGTGGTTCAGCTGTGCATATATATTTAAATCGATATAAGCTCTGTAACATGTAGGGATATTTCAGGTCTCGCAGGCATTCTGAAAATATAAAAAGAGGCCGCAGGGTAAGAAAGTGAAGGAAGAGTTGGTGGTAAAACAGGCCACATCGCACCACGTTGTACCCGACACATACTGTGTGACCGCTCACTTGCCCCCCCGCTCCCGCTCCGTGCTCCACAGGCACGCCAGCACCTCCAGGTCCGGAGAGCAAAGCTTTCTGTGGGGATCAGAAACAGATGTGCCTTCTGCCCTCTTCTCTTAACTCACACAAAAACACACACGCTGTCTTGTACACACACACACATGCTGGCGGCAATTCAGAACCGGCACCAGGACCCAGCCGGAGCACCGGGCCAGCGTGACCCCAGGCTTGACCCCGGCCCGCAGCGCCTCAGACAGGAAAGGGATGCAATTGGCTTCAGCTGTGACCCTCCGCCCCCTCTATTCTGCGTACATCCCCCCTTCTCATTAAGACAAACTATTTTTAAAGGCAAAGCAGCTTTCATTACCACTAAAGCCAGCACCCTGGAGCACGGAGAAAAGGATGGAGGAGTGGAAATATGGAGGAAAGGTATAAAGAACAAGAAACAAATGGAGGCTGAGACACCAGGGGCACAAAGGAGATATTAAAAAAAAAAAAAAAAAAGCGGGATGAAAGAAAACGAGAGAAAAAGGGCAGAGTGTAAGAAAATCCAGACTTAGGGGAGACGGGAAAGTCAGGCATATCACTTGCAGCTGTTGCAAGCTAATGTTCCCAGAATCCACTGCAACTTGGCATGGCTTTTCTAATAAGAAAGGGTGGTGTCATGGTTACATTCATATCAAAACATCCAAAACAACTGCTCTGAATGGGGGGGAAAGACGCAGCGAGAAAAGAAAAGGAGATGAAGTCACTTGATAATAATGACAATTAAAGCGCAGTAATTATAAACAGCAGCGAGACACATTTGTCTTAGAGACAGGCTGCTAAAGCGAACAAACAACATATTTATTTGTTTAGGGATGTACAGCAAAGACATATGGAAGAAATTGGACTGCTTTCACTCACATTTGAAAAAAAATCTACTCTTTATTTTGCTTGCCTCTGATTTTTTTCTGTCCTTTGTAACCCATAAACCAACAAAACACCAACATGTCTCTGCTATTTTCCTCCATAAGAGAGCCCTTTGTTCAGACTAGTTGGGAACTGTGCATGTGTCAGATTACCTACTCCAGGTTTTAATGTCTGCAAAACTGCTGAAAACATTTGAATATTTCATGTTTGGCGACCTGCAATGGCCAAAACCTGGAGTAAAGAAAACAAACTCTCCAGATCTGTGTTGAGTGTGGGCGTATGTAAGTGAGAGTGGCAGGGCATGCTGAGGTAGATTAATACTGCTCCACAGAGGAGGAGGAGGGGGTGTTCTTCTTCTATTCAGGGCTGACTGATGTGCGTCCCAAATTGATTTATGAAAACGGGACCTTAATCAATTATGTGTGGAGAAAGAGGGAAAGAGAGAGAAAAGGAGAGAAGACGAAAGAGAGGATCTGGTGATGGTGGGGGGGAGAAGAGTGGGAATTAAAGAGGATGAAGCTGCAGAGGGGATAGGGTATGAATGCCGCTGCTCTGCTGAGGAATGCGTCTAGTAGACGTCAGTGTATGCCACAGGTGTCCAGCATGGTGGACGTGATGGTTTGTCTAGGAGAATAATGCGCCGAGGCTGATCCTGATGTATGCGACCAATTCCTCAGGCAACACACTGAGCGTGCTGCATCTATAACATTCATGTCCATCTATGGCATTCATAAAATCTGCAAAGGATCTGACGGATATCAAGGGGTGGGGTGGGGGGTGGATGCACACACGCTCAGTCACTAGCAGAAGTGGTAAAGGTTGTATTTGTGCAGCAGTATAATGTGGTTTTTGTGGTAATAATAGCCCAGTTTTTGGACCGGGGAGGGGAGCAGTGGAGGAGAGTGAAGCTGCAGTTGTTTAAAAAGTCCTTCCCCTGCTTTGCCCATTGTGCCGAAGACAGGGGTGTGTGGTGGGGGGGAAGAGAAGAGGGTCACGCTGGGAGCTCGTTTCTCCTGCCTGTCAGAACTCTATCTGGGATCCAGCCGGAACTAATCAACTCCAATAGGCCTCCCCATTACCCAGGGTGCAATGGGCCACGGGCCGGGGGCTGGCCGGTGGGAAACACAGGAGGAGGAGAAGGGGGGGGGGGAAATATCCTCCCAACCCCTTACCCCCTCAGTCCTTTCCTACCACTACTCCTCCACACACACACACACACACACACACACACACACACACACACACACACACACACACACACACACACACACTCTCTGTACTCCACCAACCCGTGCAGCACACACAACACTCCCACTGTTTCACACTGAAGCAATAATAAACACTTGCAATAATATTTTCACAGCAAGCAATAGCCTGCTTCAGATCAGGACCTCGCACAGCTGTGGAGTACTTTCCTGCACACGTGGGCATCCACTCACATGCACACACACACACAAACACTCACACACACACATACACATGCAGTTTCCTCGTCACGCTGTGCTGATAAGCTTTGAGACATGTTTAAAAGCACTCTGGGTGACAAAGCAGTAAAAAGTATTCAGATAATATTTTCTAAACACAACTAAATATCTGCAGCAAAACAGACTAACTGTGAAAATTGGATTCTTCTTCCTTTGTTATTTGCGTGTTTAGAAAGTTGGAAAAACAGATTCTTTGCTACTATTACATTTCTTTAAAGAATAAAACCATTGTTTTCTGCTTCTTTAAATATTTTCCCAACTGTATTTTTTTTTATTCATAAAACTCTGTGTGAAAAAGTCAAAAGGTTTGAGAAGTAATTCAACATAAACTCCCCAAATATGATCTGTAGCAACACAACTATATTGCCCTCTAGTGGCCATTTAAATACACTGCGACAGTTAAGGGGATTTACAGAATTTTAAAAAACAGAAAGTTTCCTTAACTTCTGAGAAGTCCTGTTACTGTGAGAAGCTTTCATAGGCTTACTAAAGAAAAAAAATTTTTTTTAAAGGAGATCAATCTTAACATTTGAAAAGAAATCTAATCTATATAATTACACAAAATTATATTTTTTAAATAAATCAGTGCCTGTACTCTAGAGTCCATGTTACAATTAGATAACACTTTGTGGTTTAAGGGCAACATCAAAGCCAACCCTACGAGTGTGTGCACCAGCTTTAGTGTGCATGTTTTTATGAATGACTTCAAACTCCTTCATGAAGCTGAAGTGGGGGCAGATTTAAATTGACTGAAGAAAACACCAAACACCCCCACTTTACATGCCCTGATGCACCCCTCAACTATGTATGTGTATTTGCCAGTTTCTTGTTCCAGCCTTATTGCATACACTTTTTTTTTTTTACTGAATACCCCTCTAATTAATTGCAATCGAACTCTCTCTATCCCCCTGCTACAACTTGCTGCATGCATGTGTGAATATATGTTTGTGAAGAGCTGAAGAGGTGATCCGAGCACTGCTGAGAGGCCCGGATAAAGGCGGTTGTCACATGGGAACCTTCCCCGAGGCCTTGTGGTGGAGGAGGGGGTATTGATGGGCACTGGGGTGGGGTTAATCCCCATTCACCTCGTCATTCACTCATCCAGGCCACTCACAATGAGCCCTGCCCGCCTCCCCCTTCGTCCCCACCGTGACATCTGACCCCACGTTTACGGCTGCTGTTCCCGTAGCCTTTATGCTTCCATCCTGTTATTATCTGCAATATTTACTCCTTTTGATTTCTCTGCTGACCGCTGCCATCGCCCACACAGCTCTCTTGACTGAGTGAAAAAAACTCAAGTGCTCTTTTTACTCCTTCAGTGTCACCCCAGAAACCTTAAAACCAACAGCAAACACTACCTGAAGTGGAAGTAAGTCAGCTTACAATCATTTATTTATGACTATCTGATTTAGGGCACAGGAAGCAGCACTGCCACTTGAGTGGATGGGGTCAAAGAAGAGGGCTCTTCATAAGTAAATTAAGTGAGTGTAGTTATTATAAAATGACTGAACATTGATGTTATTAATAAGGCATAAACTGTATTAAAAATGATGATATAATATAAGTACAATCAAAAATATCAACACAATCCAAGTATTTAGGAGGAGGTGACACCGTCTTAAACGAAATCATATTTTTGAAAAAATTTGTAATTTTAAAATATTACAAAAATATTACAAATACAGAATAATTGAAACTACATAAGGATGCAATACATAACCCATGAAACCATTAAATTATCATTCGAACACTACGGCAAATTCAATAGAATATCCACCCATCTCTCCCCTCGCAATCTAAACAGAGAGCACAACTCGCTCTCCCCAGCCACCTCTTCCGGCTCTTCCAGGGGTACACCAAGGTGCTTACAAGCCAGCTGAGATCTGTAATCTCTACAGCATGTCCTGAGTCTGCCCGGGCCTCCTCAGCAAAACCAAATCCCCTGGGAGGTGCCCAGGAGGCAAACTGGTCAGATGCCTCCTGTTTCCAGGGAGGTCCTTGCCTAATCTTGTTGATGACTAGCTGAGATGGGAGGGTTGTCAGCTGAAGCAGTTTGCCTGGGCCTTCAAGGCTATAAAAGGTGGCCCAGAAGAACTGCTCAGTCCTTTGTAGTGTTTAATAAAACTATTTTTGAGTGAACACCCTTCTTGTAACGTGGCTTGTTCCAGTTTGTGCCAAACTGTGGCAAATCTGGGATGTGCTGGAAAAGAAACAACTATTTGGTTGTGAACAAATCAAAACTCGGGACCAACACTGTTCTCTTCTAACATCAGTCAAAGTCAGCAAAAGCAGATAAAAAACAGTCCAACCAAAACACCACCCTGTGTGGTACTGCCAAAAAAATCTTGGCCGCAGTATTACATCTCAAAATTCAGCTCTGAGCAAACCGCAGGCTAAGTTGGCCATCAACAATGACTAAATCTCTACCACGCACCAAACTGGTTTGAATATCCCAGTGGCGTCACTCTCGTCCGGGGGAGACATTGATAGTTCTTTACTCTAAAAGGCCTTAAAGAAAAAGCACAGATGTTATCATGGCTCACTTATATTAAGTCCCACCCACAATGACCACTAATAATTACACACGTGCTTTCCCTACTTTGATCACTCAAAACATGTGCTTTAAAAAGAAGAGACTATCAGCCGTAACCAGTGTTGGGTAAGTTGCTTTAAATTAGTAACTTAGTTACATTGCTAGTTACTTCTATCAAAAGTAACTCAGTTATTTCAAAGTAACTAGTTACTAGGGAAAATAACTTTGGTTTTACTCAGAATTCTCCTATTAATGTGTTGCTTCCCTAACTGGATACCAGCAAGGATGCCAGTCTTCTATCTTGCTTACATGTTAGCACTATCCTGCCACAAGTGCACTGTGCCACCTAATGGCCTGAAACTAAAATGGCAGTGTAGTAGTGTGAGTGCAAGTTAATGATGAAATGAATAAAACTAAATTAGAAATGAACAATGTTTGTGAAGGAAAAAAATGTCCATCCTGGTTTTCCCTCCAAGGCACGAGCGATAAGCAGAGTTCTGTCCTTTCCTTATAAGATTCCTAATTATTTAAAGTAACACTCAGGTATGCCATTCAGCGTGTTAGTACGAGCTCGGGAGCAGCTTGGGAGAACAAGAAAACAGAGACTGCTTTAGGTTGCCTTCCCAATCGACTCAAAGGTTTATTTAGTACATAACAGCTTATATAGAGAAAAAAAAAGGTTCGTGTGTCAGCTTTCCCAGTTCAAACCGGTACAGACCAAATAAGGAAACGTCTTCCTGCCTTGTGAGCAAAGAAGTATCCTGTGTGTAGTTTATCAGTTCAGCTACAATTTATGATCATCCCAGCAAAATACACTCCTAGACATAGAATACAGAGTTCTTTCATTAGTGAATTCTGAAACAAACCACCTGGCCTTTAACGAGCCTTTTCCAGGAGATAAAGAAAAAGGGAGGATGGGAGTAAGGAAGTGGTCTCGTCTCTGTGGTGTTTTCGACCTTGGGGTACCAGCTTGTGAGTCTTACACATCAATTCTTGGGTCAGAGAGAAAGAGAAAAACAACTAGTAGATGGGCCTTATTGAGTAACAGTTTTCCTGTATAAAACAATATCCTGTAAATGCTACCATGGTATCAAAATATCACAACAGTTTGTTTTATGCGTCACTTTTTTATGTGTCTGTTTTAATCTACACTCAACAAAAATATAAACGCAACACCTTTGTTACTGCTCCCATTCCCCATGGGATGGACGTAGAGACCTAAAATTCATTCCAGATACACAATATAACCATCCCTCCCAAACAGTGGTCACAAATCAGTACAAATGTGTGGTAGTGGGCACATCTGCTATATTGAGATAATCCATCCCACCTCACAGGTGTGCCACATCAGGATGCTGATCTGACATCATGAGTAGTGCACAGGTGTACCTCAGACTGCCCACAACAAAAGGCCACCCTGGAATGTGCAGTTTTGTCTCACAGCAAAATGCCACAGATGCCACAAGCAATGAGGGAGCGTGCAATTGGCATGCTGACAGCAGGAATGTCAACCAGATCTGTCGCCCGTGCATTGAATGTTCATTTCTCAACCATAAGCCGTCTCCACAGGCGTTTCAGAGAATATGGCAGCACATCCAACCGGCCTCACAACCGCAGACCTCGTGTAACCACACCAGCCCAGGACCTCCACATCCAGCAGGTTCACCTCCAAGATCGTCTGAGACCAGCCACCCAGACAGCTGCTGGAACAATTGGTTTGCACAACCAAACAATTTCTGCACAAACTGTCAGAAACCGTCTCAGGGACGCTCAACTGCATGCCCGTCGTCCTCATCGGGGTCTTGACCTGACTCCAGCTCGTCGCCGTAACAGACTTGTGTGGGCAAATGCTCACATTCGATGGCGTCTGGCACGTTGGAGAGGTGTGCGCTTCACGGATGAATCATGGTTCACATTGTTCAGGGCAGATGGCAGCTGAGAATGTCCCAGTTCTTGCATGGCCAGCATACTCACCGGACATGTCACCCATTGAGCATGTTTGGGATGTGCTTGACCGGCGTATACGACAGCGTGTACCAGTTCCCACAAATATCCAACAACCTCGCACAGCCATTGAAGTGGAGTGGACCAACATTCCACAGGCCACAATTGACAATCTGATAGACTCCATGCGACGATGTGTTGCACTGCATGAGGCAAATGGTGGTCACACCAGATACTGACCGGTTCTGGGTCCCCAGACCCCCAATAGCGCAAAAAACTGCACATTCCAGGGTGGCCTTTTGTTGTGGGCAGTCTGAGGTACACCTGTGCACTACTCATGATGTCAGATCAGCATCCTGATGTGGCACACCTGTGAGGTGGGATGGATTATCTCAATATGGCAGATGTGCCCACTACCACACATTTGTACTGATTTGTGACCACTGTTTGGGAGGGATGGTTATATTGTGTATCTGGAATGAATTTTAGGTCTCTACGTCCATCCCATGGGGAATGGGAGCAGTAACAAAGGTGTTGCGTTTATATTTTTGTTGAGTGTATTTCTCAGTGCCAACATTAAACTGTGCCTCAGACCATTTAGGAGCTGTAGGTATCAAAATAGTACAAAAAATGTAGTGCAAAAATGGTTCAACATAAACACAGTGAGGTTTATCCATTCTTAACTGAAAACAGCTGAACTGCAGAAACTGTAGACAACATGTTAAGTAAACTTAAAAGTATTTTCAGCCTCACAAAGAAAAATAAAATAAATAATAAGTATTTTCAGCCTCTTAAATAGTCAATATTTAACCAAAATAATATTTTGGGTCAATCAGGATTTGGCCCTGATTGGTCCAGCATGCCACAGAGAGTTGCAAACGTTTCAAAGAAGAAGGATCAACACTATAAATACAGACTCTCTGGATAAATTTGATGAAATGACTCTTTTTGTGGACAAGGACTGAAGCTGTCTGGGGAGGAGAAGTCAAGAGGGATGGGTTATCTAATAAGTTAAAATGTTACTGCTGTAAATATAAAGGCCACAGAGAGAGCTTCTGTACCTTGTGTGAATGTGGTAATGGGGTTCCCAGGTTTCAGCTTGCTCTCCAGGAAGCCGTGCTTTGGTTCTGTGGTGATTTCATAAACCAGCTGTCCATCATCTGTGTCCGGGTCCATGGTCAGCAGCTCCTTCTTGGTGATCAGATTGGTGGCCTGACAGACATCAGAAATCATCTTTGCTTTAAAGTGGGACTCTCACAGTGCAAGAATTCATTACTGGGTATTTCATTCACAATGTCACACTATGATTCAGCTGAGCAGGAAGTTTTCTTTTCAATTTCAGCGTCCCTGATGAAGCCATCATACAAAATACAGCTATTAAGAAGCATCGCCTCACTACTGGCTCAAGACACAGAAATCAGCATATCCAACATCACAGCGCCAACTAAAAAAACGTGTTTACCTCTGTATCTCATCTCGACATTGAGATTCAGCCAACAAAAGTAAGGGAAAGTAGTTAACTTGTCTATTCTGTTAATGGACAGCATCAGTTTTCCAAGTTTAAAACCACCACCTTTCACATCTGGAACATGTGAAAAATAAATCCACTGATGTTGAGAACCGTTTGTTTCTCAAACAGATAAATTCACCACAGAAGGTGATGCGATGGCTTAAAATGTTTTTTGGTGTGTCTTGTATATTTTAAAGATGATTCATTTATGATTATTTCAAATAAGTTTCAATGTATCCAACAAACAAAGTTCATATCAGCTGTGTTTATTAAGCCGTTTCTTCTGCAAACCACTTTGCAACCAACCTTCTTTTTCAATTTGCCAATAACTTCTATGTGGACGCTGGGTTAGAAACTACAGTTCTGGGAATCCTTGATTTGAACATTTTACAGTTCAGGTATTTTATTTGTAACTGTAGGTAGATTTAGATCAGGACAGCACGTCTGACACTGTGGTCAGCAGCACAGGAGCACCACAGGGAACTGTGCTGCCCCCTCTTCTCTTCACCCTGTACACCTCTGACTTCTGCTACATCTCTGAATTATGCCACATTCAGAAGTTTGCAGATGACACGGCCATCATGGGGTGTATCTGGGATGATCAGGAAGAGGAGTACAGAAGTCTGGTGAGGAACTTTGTCGCATGGAGTCACACAAACCACCTGCAACTCAACACCTCAAAGACTAAGGAACTGGTTGTGGATTTCGGGAGGTCCAGAGAACGTCCACTGCCGGTTCAGATAGAGGGGGAGGAGGTGGAGGTGGTCAACAAGTACAAGTACCTCGGGCTGTGGGTGGACGATAAACTGGACTGGTCATGCAACACAGAGCACCTGTATAAAAAAGCCCAAAGCCGACTGTACTTCCTCAGGAGGCTGAGGTCTTTTAACATCTGCAGGAAGCTCCTGAGGATGTTTTACCAGTCAGTGGTTGCTGGAGTACTTTTCTATGCTGTGGTGTGCTGGGGGAGCAGCACAGCAAAGAAGGACTCATGGAGGCTGGAGAAACTGATCAGGAAGGCTGGCTCTGTGGTCGGCATGAAGCTGGACACTCTGGTGACAGTGGCAGAGAAAAGCACACTAAAAAAACTGCTGGACATTATGAACAATGCTGGGCATCCTCTGCACACGGCCATTAACAACCAGAAGAGTCTGTTCAGTGACAGGTTGCTTCTCCCCAAGACAAGAACTAACAGACTTAAAAACTCCTTTGTCCCACACGCCATCAAACTGTTTAACTCCTCTCTGGAGGGGAGAGGGAGGGGAAACAGGAGGACAAAGGAGGGGGGAACAACTAAGCTGTAGTGCCTCTTCACTTCACTGTGCAATACCTTTTGTGCAATACTTTTGTTAATAGTCAACAGTGCAATAGACCTCAATACTTGAAATGTGCAATTCACTTGTATTTTTATTTTTATTCCTATTTATTCTATTTATCCCCTTCGTATATCTTATTTTATTTATATGTGTGTGTGTGTGTGTGTGTGTGTGTGTGTGTGTGTGTGTGTGTGTGTGTGTGTGTGTGTGTGTGTGTGTGTGTGTGTGTGTATAATATTCTGTAATTTCTGTCGGTGCTATGCTTTTGGAAACCGAATTTCCCAGAGGAACCCACCCGAGGGATTAATAAAGTTTTATCTTATCTTATCTCTTATTTGTTCTCGTGAATTGAAGAAACAACAGAAAACAAAACCTTGTCGTTTTACAGTTTGGGACCAGAAACCTTTGTCCGGGAGGAAGAAAACGATTCTCACTATGTAAAGGATCATCAAGAAAAATTAAACCAGCTGACCGCTGTAACTGTCTGGTGCACAGGAAAATTCAGCTGTGGTTCTCCAATCAGCCTGTTAGACCACTTAACAATCTGAGAGAGTTTCTGCTCTTTTCAGATAACTATCCAAACCACAACACCAAGAAAAAGGACAAAACAGATTCAATAAAAGCATGATGAAATAAAACCATCATGGTTTTATCAACGTGGAAACAAGAAAGCCTTCTTAAACACAAGAGCCGCTGGGGCCCCTTTCTGCACACAGCTTCAGTGTTTGCTTTGAAATTCAGCTTTGAATCAAAAGGGAGATATTTATTACACTGAACACTTTCCACATTTTGACTGCACACTCCTAAGTTAGAGGCAGGGTAACGATGCTGTAAGGCATGGCCCGCTTTACCTAAATAACTAAAAAAAAAGACCACAATTAGTGACCGAAACATAGTGTTGTAATAAATTAAACTCAGTAAGAAATTGTTTGGAAATTGCCTCCCCCTGCAGGCCATAACAAAAACTGCACTATCATGGGACCACCGTCTTGCTCCTTTCTTAACCTCAGGCTATCCATGTTTGCGCATGGAAGTGTAGGATATCCCAGGACACAGCTGTACCTCCAAATATTAATGAGTTCAGATGGATTAATAATTGTCTTTGACCAAAGGTCTCCTGCCTATATGATAAATTGGTAATGGTCAGGTTTTGCTTTCCCCTCCAGCACTCAGGAGAAGATACAGGAGTGTAACAGTATGATAATTTGGCTCAATGATAAAACACCCAGGACTTAATTACCTGCAGCGCAAACACATATGCGACGGACACCAGGTTTTATGAGTGCAATGTGTCCAATACCAAATCAAATGCCTGCGTCAGTGCATCACTACATGCTGCATTTCGGTTTGCTGGCTAGTAGCAGCAGCAGCTACACTCAGATGATCAAGCTAGATTTCTGACACTATCACAGTGTTATTCCACACCACACACTGTGATGCAGGACCAGGACTAAATTATAGGAGAGATGACAAAGCTTTGAGAGCAGCTCCATGAAAATATAAAAATATCAGTGTTATCCTTCAGCCTCTTAGTAGCTGCACATATAGAATAAATTTCAAAATCCTGCATCACCTCAATCTCCAGTGACAAGACTTGGCATCAGACCTTGAGGTCAAGGTCACGAAGATTCAAACTTTTTTGAGTCTTGTGCTAGATGTATCTATGGTATCAATTTGAAAATACAACATTGCTTCATTTTCAAGTTATTGTATTTGCAAACCTGGGCGTCCATGGCACCGTGGCAAAGTCGTGGCGTCTCTTTCCGTTATATGTGTGTTGTCTTATCCTTCATATTTTGTTGTGACATGTGTTTGTAAGCCACCATGGCATTTTCTGGCCACACACTGAGTTTGTTTCCTCAATTTGGCTCTTATCAAATTTACAAGGGAATTAAACTAAACTGAGACTAAAGTTAAACTGAAATAACAATGCTTCTCTTTACTCTGTGTTGCCTCTGAAGTATAAAACCCAGTGGGAAACATAATCAGGTTTGTCTGTAACAACCCAGCATCACTCAGCGTGAAACTAAAGGTGACCGGCTTAAAAACAAGAACCAGATTTTTTTTTTTTTTGGTCTCCAGTTTTGTTATCCTCACTGATTGTGGATGCAAAGACCTGATACAGCTGTTTGTAATACAACACGTTTGTAGTTATTCCTGAAATACAACGTGTGCAACAGACACATTACATAGTTATCTATGATGTGCATTAATGAGGAAAAGACCAAAACTTCTTCTGAATTTACACTTTTATTGAGTTCCAGCTGTGATATTTCATTTCCCAACATTTTCACATGGAACAGTTATCATATAAATTGCAATATTGAATAAAACAAGGGGTCAAACAGGTTTTAAATCCTGATTTGTATCAGCTACCAGTTAACCTATATTAGTTCCTTTCAGATTAATCAAAGTTTCTTTTAGTTGTTGTTCTAACTCTCTGATCAATACAATTGATAGAACTCCACTCAGTTCTATCAATTTAATTTACCCTGATTCAGTCCACCCAATGCTTTCACTCACTGTATGTGCAAACTGTCTGGTTATGATACCCAGTAACACTTCAACGAGTTACCAATACAATGCAAACAAAATGAATTTGTCTTGAAAGGTGCTGTATAAATAAAACTGTACTTTTACTTACTTTCTTTATTCACTTTGTATGTTATTGCAATAATACTTATTTTCTTTTTACAAAAATAACAGGGATTGAAACTTTATTGGTAATTTTCCAAGTAAAAAAATTATCCTCATTCAAAAGTCATGTAAGAACCTCATTGGCTCACGGAATGTTGATGTTATTTTAAAAAATTCATACAAAACTATGACCTCATTCAAAAATGTCATGTGACAACCTCATTGGCTTATGGAATTCTGATGTCACAGGCTTCTAAAGCATTGATCCTTTGAAGCTTTGATCCTCATGAATTCTTAAGTAGGGGTGAGGATGTAGAACTTTCAGTCCGTTATTTGCAGCACTTGTGTTAGCAGCATTCAAACGTTCACCAGTAAAGCATTTTCAAACATTTGGATCCTTTCCGTACTCACGGTATACAGACTCCAACATGTCTCAGAAACAGCAAGAAAGACAAGAAGTTGACCCCAGCTCTATTCCATGGTATGAGTCCCTAGACCCTTATATCAGCTCTCTTCCTTGGGATGAACAGGTAGAGTTAGAGGAAAAGCGACTGGAAGAAATGGAGAAAGAAAATCTCATGAACAGAGAAAAGATTAAGATCCTGATGGAAGAAAATGAGAGAAAGAGCACTGAATTAGAAGAATTATCCTACCAGCTTGAAGAAAAACAGGGTATTATTGAGGAGAAACAATGGGCTCTCCAAGACGAGAAGAATCAGGAGCTCCAAGAAAAGCTTGATGGAGCTCTGGAAAAAATTAAAGACCTGCTCCAAAATGAGACAAAACAGAGCATTAAAGGGGATAAAATGCTCAAGAAGAATCAGGAGCTCCAAGAGAAGCTTGACGAAGCTCTGGAAAAAAATAAAGATCTGCTCCAAAAGGAGAAAAAAGAGAGCATAAAACAGGAAAACATGCTCAAGAAGAATCAGGAGCTCCAAGAGAAGCTTGACGAAGCTCTGGAAAAACTGAAAGAAATCCACCAAGAAGAGAAACAACAGTCCACACAGCAGAGAGACATGCAGCGCAAACTCCAAGCCATGGAGGAAAAATACAAAGCTCTGCATGTGAAACATGATAAAACTCTGCACAAAAATCAACAGTTGCTTCAAGACAAGAAGCAAATGGAAATTAAACTGAAACAAATGGACTCCAATGTTGACGAGATGGAGGAAAAACACAGATTGCTCCAAATCAGGCTCGAGAAAACAGTGCACAGAAATAAAGAGTTAATTCAAGAGAGAGAGCAACAAGAAATGCTCGAGAAAGAAACGGACTCCAAGCTTGAAGTCTTGGAGGAAGAACTGAAAATGCTGCAAATGACTCTTGAGGAAGCACTGCTCAAAAATAAAGAGATGCTTCATGAGAAAGACCAACAGCAAATACATCAGGAAGAAATGTATTGCAAGCTGAGGAACATCGAGAAACAAAATGAAGGCTTGCAAGTTATGTTTGATGAAGCTCTGGAAAGAAATAAAGAGTTGGTTCACGAGAAAGACCAACAGAAAATACAAAAGGAAGAAATGTATTGCAAGATGAAGAACATCAAGACACAGAATGAAGGCTTGCAAGTTATGTTTGATGAAGCTCTGGAAAGAAATAAAGAGTTGGTTCACGAGAAAGACCAACAGAAAATACAAAAGGAAGAAATGTATTGCAAGATGAAGAACATCAAGACACAAAATGAAGGCTTGCAAGTTATGCTTGATGAAGCTCTGGAGAGAAATAAGGAGATCCTCCAAGACAAAAAACAAGAGCCCGTAGAGCAGAGCGACCTGCAGAGCAAACTCCAAGCCATGGAGGAAAAATACAAAGCTCTGCAGGTGAAACATGACAAAACTCTGCACAAAAATCAACAGTTGCTTCAAAACAAGAAGCAAATGGAAATTAAACTGAAACAAATGGGCTCCAATGTTGACGAGATGGAGGAAAAACACAGATTGCTCCAAATCAGGCTCGATAAAAAAGTGCACGGAAATAACCAGCTGCTTCAAGAAAAAGACCAACAGAAAATACAACTGGAAGAAGAAAAACTTATTCTTCAGAGGAAAAATGAAGAACTCCAAGAACTGTATAATGAAACAAAGTACAAAACAACTGTACTGGAAGGAGAAAAGAAAAAACTGGCAAATCAATGCTCAGCGATGCAGAGTAGCATCAATGCAATGCTGAGAAAAAATACAGAACTTGAAGAACTTTCTAAGACCTTGAAGCACAAAAACACTGAAATCCAGGCACAAAAGCAAGAACAACAGAAAACACATAAAGACCTGCAGTGTAGACTTCAAGATATCCAGAAGAGAAACCAGCAGCTGGAAGACATGCACACAGATGTGCACAAGGCAAAGCAAATAGAGGAGGCAACAGTTAAAGAACTGAAAGACCATCTTAAAGAAAAACAAGAACAATTAGAAGACATGGTGAAAAGATGCAACAAACTTGAGAAAGAAAACACAGAAACAATGGATGAGCTGAAAACCCTCATCATTGAGAAAAAAGTGCTGGTGGAAGAATATCTAAAAAAGAAGAGAAAACGTTTCCACTGGTTCTGGAGGAGGGACACTGCTGCTTCTCACCTGATGTAAGCTCGTCTTCCTCCACCTCTATTCCATCTTCATTTTCCCCCTTCCCCTCCCTCCTTTTTCTTTTTTCACCCTCACCCCCCGACCAGTCCCGGCAGTTGACTGCCCCCTCCTGAGCCTGGTTCTGCCATAGGTTTCTCCTTTAGGTTTCTTTCACTTTAAAAGGAGTTTTTCCTGTCCACTGTCGCCTGGTGCTTGCTCAGAGGGGATTGTTGGGGTTTTCTCTCCTCTCTCTTTCCTTCTTTCTATCCCCCCTTTTCCCCCTTCTACCTTTTCCTTTACCCAATAAACACAATTGGCCTCATTTTACATGTGTTTGAAAAATGTCTTCATTCAACAATAATTCATCTTAGGTATAAAAACAAGAAATGGGTAATAGCAGCATGTGTGTTTGTGTGTGTGCATAATATACATACTTGTATACCAGAAGGAATTAATACTAGATGGGTAGAGACAGGTTTTAAAGACTAGAAATGAAAACATGTGAGTCCTGTCTTTAAATAAAAATATAGAATTCCCTATATTCCTATCTATTCCAAACAACGGTAGTAAGTAACAAAGTTTCAAATTTGTCTTTCCCTTTGACTCTTAATTTATTAACCATGAACAAGAGGTCAGAGGTCAAATGTGGCACGATACCTTAAATCTTTCTATGATACTTTCTGTATTTGGACCAGAGATGGGCAACACCGCATAGTCTGATTACTTTTTTCAAGTAACGAGTAAAGTAAGGGATTACTATTGCAAAAAAGGTACAGTAATTAGATTACTGTTACTTTCCCGTAAGCAGGCTACATTACTGCGTAACTAATCCTCGTCATTTTCTTCGCGAGAGTGTCTCATGACAATGACGTACGAGCATGCGACGTCCGTGGCAGCAACAGACGTGTGTAGATCAACAAAGGATAATATGGAGTGCAGGAGAGAGTACGACCATGCAGGGTTTAAAGCTTGGAAGTACTGACATTACTTTGACTTTGATTCTGTAAAAAGTGAGAAAAACATTGAAAACATACGGTAGTGAAGTCGGGTTTTTGTGATTAAGTTCTTAGCTCCCTGTTTCAGTTTTGTTGTCGTCCTCCCCGGTGTTCCCCTGACACTCTTGGTATTTGATGCATGAAGGCTTCCTCGGCTCAGCTCCCGTCTCCACACCCTGCTGTCACTTTTTTAAATACTTCCATCACACCAACAGGCACTTTAGAACAGGCTCAAACCGGAGAGGTGATTAATCGACCACAGCGCTGCACACCCCTGGCAACTTTGGGGGGTAAAGCCACTGGTTTGTGGTGGTTGCTTACACTTGGTGAAATCAGGGTCTGCTGCACCAAAAACATAATTGTGATTGCTTTGGTTGCAATCAGATTGCCATAGTCATCTGCAGTTTGCATGTAGGATGCCAACTACTCACCAAGCGGTGGGAAAAGTTTGGTTTGGTTTAGTTTGGCGTTCATCTTTACTTTTCCGTCCTTTCTAAAAACACTGACATATAGGTCTGGTCTACCTAGACTGGCAGCATGCTCGAGGTGTCCCAGGCTCGTCTGTTTGGTGACGCGGTAGATGAGCTCGCCTGGCTTGCTGTCCTGGTTGCTGGCTGACAGCTGCAGCGTGGTCAGCTTCTGAAAAATTACATTTTCTTATGTTGCAAGTCTCAAATCTTGATTGCCTAGATCCATTTAGTGTTTTATCATATGTGCTTTAAGCGGTAAATCTCAGGTAAAATGAACTGTTCTATCTGCCAGGAAGGACTCAAACACAGACCCAAGATAAACAAAGACTGGATACAGTCTCTATATTATCTGCATGTCGTTTGAAATCTACAAGACATGCTGACTCCATATCTGTGTAGGTTCCTAGTCAATCAGGTCATGGTCGTCTTAAGAGAGGCAGCTGGACTCCTTTAAAACATTTCACTTCTCATCCAAGAGGTTTGTTCAGCTTGAAAAACAAAAAGGTGGAGAGTCCCAGCTATTTAAACCCTAGTGGAGGTTGTTCTCTATGGACGTGGTAGCTGACCTACCTACTATTAATCATGAGCTAAGGTTTGAAAAACCGCATGTGTCATTACCAACAGGGGTTCCAAGTAAAACCACTGGCATCATGGGAGAGTGTCTGCATCTAAATTTCACTCTTTCATGGATGCCAGCATATGCTTGTCAAATAAAGCCTGATTTTAGTTTAGTTTTCCTTCTATAAACAGAGATATTTCTAAACTGGAAATGTTCAAACTTTCAAACTGGCGCAGAAAAAAATTCAAAGGGTATTAAGTGTCTGATGGTTCAAATTTCCTGGAAGGACGATCATTACAGTATACTGTAAAATGAAACAGTGCATGTACATATTATACTAGAGACTACATAACCACCGCACCAGAGGTGTAAGCACATTTTGCAAGGCACTCATTATACATTAAGACAGTTTTATAAACCTTCGTATATGTGAGATAAGGAAACCAATGAACAGCCTCAAACATAAACGAACAGATGGAGATACAGACTGTATTTGCAGATTACAGCTCCACCACAAATCAAACTTCAGGTATTTTATTTGTAACTGTAGGTAGATTTAGATCAGGACAGCACGTCTGACACTGTGGTCAGCAGCACAGGAGCACCACAGGGAACTGTGCTGTCCCCTCTTCTCTTCACCCTGTACACCTCTGACTTCTGCTACATCTCTGAATTATGCCACATTCAGAAGTTTGCAGATGACACGGCCATCATGGGGTGTATCTGGGATGATCAGGAAGAGGAGTACAGAAGTCTGGTGAGGAACTTTGTCGCATGGAGTCACACAAACCACCTGCAACTCAACACCTCAAAGACTAAGGAACTGGTTGTGGACTTCGGGAGGTCCAGAGAAGGTCCACTGCCGGTTCAGATAGAGGGGGAGGAGGTGGAGGTGGTCAACAAGTACAAGTACCTCGGGCTGTGGGTGGACGATAAACTGGACTGGTCATGCAACACAGAGCACCTGTATAAAAAAGCCCAAAGCCGACTGTACTTCCTCAGGAGGCTGAGGTCTTTTAACATCTGCAGGAAGCTCCTGAGGATGTTTTACCAGTCAGTGGTTGCTGGAGTACTTTTCTATGCTGTGGTGTGCTGGGGGAGCAGCACAGCAAAGAAGGACTCATGCAGGCTGGAGAAACTGATCAGGAAGGCTGGCTCTGTGGTCGGCATGAAGCTGGACACTCTGGTGACAGTGGCAGAGAAAAGCACACTAAAAAAACTGCTGGACATTATGAACAATGCTGGGCATCCTCTGCACACGGCCATTAACAACCAGAAGAGTCTGTTCAGTGACAGGTTGCTTCTCCCCAAGACAAGAACTAACAGACTTAAAAACTCCTTTGTCCCACACGCCATCAAACTGTTTAACTCCTCTCTGGAGGGGAGAGGGAGGGGAAACAGGAGGACAAAGGAGGGGGGAACAACTAAGCTGTAGTGCCTCTTCACTTCACTGTGCAATACCTTTTGTGCAATACTTTTGTTAATAGTCAACAGTGCAATAGACCTCAATACTTGAAATGTGCAATTCACTTGTATTTTTATTTTTATTCCTATTTATTCTATTTATCCCCTTCGTATATTTTATTTTATTTATATATGTCTCTGTATTTATATGTGTGTGTGTGTGTGTGTGTGTGTGTGTGTGTGTGTGTGTGTGTGTGTGTGTGTGTGTGTGTGTGTGTGTGTGTGTGTGTGTGTGTGTGTGTATAATATTCTGTAATTTCTGTCGGTGCTATGCTTTTGGAAACCGAATTTCCCAGAGGAACCCACCCGAGGGATTAATAAAGTTTTATCTTATCTTATCTCTTATTTGTTCTCGTGAATTGAAGAAACAACAGAAAACAAAACCTTGTCGTTTTACAGTTTGGGACCAGAAACCTTTGTCCGGGAGGAAGAAAACGATTCTCACTATGTAAAGGATCATCAAGAAAAATTAAACCAGCTGACCGCTGTAACTGTCTGGTGCACAGGAAAATTCAGCTGTGGTTCTCCAATCAGCCTGTTAGACCACTTAACAATCTGAGAGAGTTTCTGCTCTTTTCAGATAACTATCCAAACCACAACACCAAGAAAAAGGACAAAACACATTCAATAAAAGCATGATGAAATAAAACCATCATGGTTTTATCAACGTGGAAACAAGAAAGCCTTCTTAAACACAAGAGCCGCTGGGGCCCCTTTCTGCACACAGCTTCAGTGTTTTCTTTGAAATTCAGCTTTGAATCAAAAGGGAGATATTTATTACACTGAACACTTTCCACATTTTGACTGCACACTCCTAAGTTAGAGGCAGGGTAACGATGCTGTAAGGCATGGCCCGCTTTACCTAAATAACTAAAAAAAAAGACCACAATTAGTGACCGAAACATAGTGTTGTAATAAATTAAACTCAGTAAGAAATTGTTTGGAAATTGCCTCCCCCTGCAGGCCATAACAAAAACTGCACTATCATGGGACCACCGTCTTGCTCCTTTCTTAACCTCAGGCTATCCATGTTTGCGCATGGAAGTGTAGGAGATCCCAGGACACAGCTGTACCTCCAAATATTAATGAGTTCAGATGGATTAATAATTGTCTTTGACCAAAGGTCTCCTGCCTATATGATAAATTGGTAATGGTCAGGTTTTGCTTTCCCCTCCAGCACTCAGGAGAAGATACAGGAGTGTAACAGTATGATAATTTGGCTCAATGATAAAACACCCAGGACTTAATTACCTGCAGCGCAAACACATATGCGACGGACACCAGGTTTTATGAGTGCAATGTGTCCAATACCAAATCAAATGCCTGCGTCAGTGCATCACTACATGCTGCATTTCGGTTTGCTGGCTAGTAGCAGCAGCAGCTACACTCAGATGATCAAGCTAAATTTCTGACACTATCACAGTGTTATTCCACACCACACACTGTGATGCAGGACCAGGACTAAATTATAGGAGAGATGACAAAGCTTTGAGAGCAGCTCCATGAAAATATAAAAATATCAGTGTTATCCTTCAGCCTCTTAGTAGCTGCACATATAGAATAAATTTCAAAATCCTGCATCACCTCAATCTCCAGTGACAAGACTTGGCATCAGACCTTGAGGTCAAGGTCACGAAGATTCAAACTTTTTTGAGTCTTGTGCTAGATGTATCTATGGTATCAATTTGAAAATACAACATTGCTTCATTTTCAAGTTATTGTATTTGCAAACCTGGGCGTCCATGGCACCGTGGCAAAGTCGTGGCGTCTCTTTCCGTTATACGTGTGTTGTCTTATCCTTCATATTTTGTTGTGACATGTGTTTGTAAGCCACCATGGCATTTTCTGGCCACACACTGAGTTTGTTTCCTCAATTTGGCTCTTATCAAATTTACAAGGGAATTAAACTAAACTGAGACTAAAGTTAAACTGAAATAACAATGCTTCTCTTTACTCTGTGTTGCCTCTGAAGTATAAAACCCAGTGGGAAACATAATCAGGTTTGTCTGTAACAACCCAGCATCACTCAGCGTGAAACTAAAGGTGACCGTCTTAAAAACAAGAACCAGATTTTTTTTTTTTTTGGTCTCCAGTTTTGTTATCCTCACTGATTGTGGATGCAAAGACCTGATACAGCTGTTTGTAATACAACACGTTTGTAGTTATTCCTGAAATACAACGTGTGCAACAGACACATTACATAGTTATCTATGATGTGCATTAATGAGGAAAAGACCAAAACTTCTTCTGAATTTACACTTTTATTGAGTTCCAGCTGTGATATTTCATTTCCCAACATTTTCACATGGAACAGTTATCATATAAATTGCAATATTGAATAAAACAAGGGGTCAAACAGGTTTTAAATCCTGATTTGTATCAGCTACCAGTTAACCTATATTAGTTCCTTTCAGATTAATCAAAGTTTCTTTTAGTTGTTGTTCTAACTCTCTGATCAATACAATTGATAGAACTCCACTCAGTTCTATCAATTTCATTTACCCTGATTCAGTCCACCCAATGCTTTCACTCACTGTATGTGCAAACTGTCTGGTTATGATACCCAGTAACACTTCAACGAGTTACCAATACAATGCAAACAAAATGAATTTGTCTTGAAAGGTGCTGTATAAATAAAACTGTACTTTTACTTACTTTCTTTATTCACTTTGTATGTTATTGCAATAATACTTATTTTCTTTTTACAAAAATAACAGGGATTGAAACTTTATTGGTAATTTTCCAAGTAAAAAAATTATCCTCATTCAAAAGTCATGTAAGAACCTCATTGGCTCACGGAATGTTGATGTTATTTTTAAAAATTCATACAAAACTATGACCTCATTCAAAAATGTCATGTGACAACCTCATTGGCTTATGGAATTCTGATGTCACAGGCTTCTAAAGCATTGATCCTTTGAAGCTTTGATCCTCATGAATTCTTAAGTAGGGGTGAGGATGTAGAACTTTCAGTCCGTTATTTGCAGCACTTGTGTTAGCAGCATTCAAACGTTCACCAGTAAAGCATTTTCAAACATTTGGATCCTTTCCGTACTCACGGTATACAGACTCCAACATGTCTCAGAAACAGCAAGAAAGACAAGAAGTTGACCCCAGCTCTATTCCATGGTATGAGTCCCTAGACCCTTATATCAGCTCTCTTCCTTGGGATGAACAGGTAGAGTTAGAGGAAAAGCGACTGGAAGAAATGGAGAAAGAAAATCTCATGAACAGAGAAAAGATTAAGATCCTGATGGAAGAAAATGAGAGAAAGAGCACTGAATTAGAAGAATTATCCTACCAGCTTGAAGAAAAACAGGGTATTATTGAGGAGAAACAATGGGCTCTCCAAGACGAGAAGAATCAGGAGCTCCAAGAAAAGCTTGATGGAGCTCTGGAAAAAATTAAAGACCTGCTCCAAAATGAGACAAAACAGAGCATTAAAGGGGATAAAATGCTCAAGAAGAATCAGGAGCTCCAAGAGAAGCTTGACGAAGCTCTGGAAAAAAATAAAGATCTGCTCCAAAAGGAGAAAAAAGAGAGCATAAAACAGGAAAACATGCTCAAGAAGAATCAGGAGCTCCAAGAGAAGCTTGACGAAGCTCTGGAAAAACTGAAAGAAATCCACCAAGAAGAGAAACAACAGTCCACACAGCAGAGAGACATGCAGCGCAAACTCCAAGCCATGGAGGAAAAATACAAAGCTCTGCATGTGAAACATGATAAAACTCTGCACAAAAATCAACAGTTGCTTCAAGACAAGAAGCAAATGGAAATTAAACTGAAACAAATGGACTCCAATGTTGACGAGATGGAGGAAAAACACAGATTGCTCCAAATCAGGCTCGAGAAAACAGTGCACAGAAATAAAGAGTTCATTCAAGAGAGAGAGCAACAAGAAATGCTCGAGAAAGAAACGGACTCCAAGCTTGAAGTCTTGGAGGAAGAACTGAAAATGCTGCAAATGACTCTTGAGGAAACACAGCTCAAAAATAAAGAGTTGCTTCACGAGAAAGACCAACAACAAATACATCAGGAAGAAATGTATTGCAAGCTGAGGAACATCGAGAAACAAAATGAAGGCTTGCAAGTTATGTTTGATGAAGCTCTGGAAAGAAATAAAGAGTTGGTTCACGAGAAAGACCAACAGAAAATACAAAAGGAAGAAATGGATTGCAAGATGAAGAACATCAAGACACAGAATGAAGGCTTGCAAGTTATGCTTGATGAAGCTCTGGAGAGAAATAAAGAGTTGGTTCACGAGAAAGACCAACAGAAAATACAAAAGGAAGAAATGTATTGCAAGATGAAGAACATCAAGACACAAAATGAAGGCTTGCAAGTTATGCTTGATGAAGCTCTGGAGAGAAATAAGGAGATCCTCCAAGACAAAAAACAAGAGCCCGTAGAGCAGAGCGACCTGCAGAGCAAACTCCAAGCCATGGAGGAAAAATACAAAGCTCTGCAGGTGAAACATGACAAAACTCTGCACAAAAATCAACAGTTGCTTCAAAACAAGAAGCAAATGGAAATTAAACTGAAACAAATGGGCTCCAATGTTGACGAGATGGAGGAAAAACACAGATTGCTCCAAATCAGGCTCGATAAAAAAGTGCACGGAAATAACCAGCTGCTTCAAGAAAAAGACCAACAGAAAATACAACTGGAAGAAGAAAAACTTATTCTTCAGAGGAAAAATGAAGAACTCCAAGAACTGTATAATGAAACAAAGTACAAAACAACTGTACTGGAAGGAGAAAAGAAAAAACTGGCAAATCAATGCTCAGCGATGCAGAGTAGCATCAATGCAATGCTGAGAAAAAATACAGAACTTGAAGAACTTTCTAAGACCTTGAAGCACAAAAACACTGAAATCCAGGCACAAAAGCAAGAACAACAGAAAACACATAAAGACCTGCAGTGTAGACTTCAAGATATCCAGAAGAGAAACCAGCAGCTGGAAGACATGCACACAGATGTGCACAAGGCAAAGCAAATAGAGGAGGCAACAGTTAAAGAACTGAAAGACCATCTTAAAGAAAAACAAGAACAATTAGAAGACATGGTGAAAAGATGCAACAAACTTGAGAAAGAAAACACAGAAACAATGGATGAGCTGAAAACCCTCATCATTGAGAAAAAAGTGCTGGTGGAAGAATATCTAAAAAAGAAGAGAAAACGTTTCCACTGGTTCTGGAGGAGGGACACTGCTGCTTCTCACCTGATGTAAGCTCGTCTTCCTCCACCTCTATTCCATCTTCATTTTCCCCCTTCCCCTCCCTCCTTTTTCTTTTTTCACCCTCACCCCCCGACCAGTCCCGGCAGTTGACTGCCCCCTCCTGAGCCTGGTTCTGCCATAGGTTTCTCCTTTAGGTTTCTTTCACTTTAAAAGGAGTTTTTCCTGTCCACTGTCGCCTGGTGCTTGCTCAGAGGGGATTGTTGGGGTTTTCTCTCCTCTCTCTTTCCTTCTTTCTATCCCCCCTTTTCCCCCTTCTACCTTTTCCTTTACCCAATAAACACAATTGGCCTCATTTTACATGTGTTTGAAAAATGTCTTCATTCAACAATAATTCATCTTAGGTATAAAAACAAGAAATGGGTAATAGCAGCATGTGTGTTTGTGTGTGTGCATAATATACATACTTGTATACCAGAAGGAATTAATACTAGATGGGTAGAGACAGGTTTTAAAGACTAGAAATGAAAACATGTGAGTCCTGTCTTTAAATAAAAATATAGAATTCCCTATATTCCTATCTATTCCAAACAACGGTAGTAAGTAACAAAGTTTCAAATTTGTCTTTCCCTTTGACTCTTAATTTATTAACCATGAACAAGAGGTCAGAGGTCAAATGTGGCACGATACCTTAAATCTTTCTATGATACTTTCTGTATTTGGACCAGAGATGGGCAACACCGCATAGTCTGATTACTTTTTTCAAGTAACGAGTAAAGTAAGGGATTACTATTGCAAAAAAGGTACAGTAATTAGATTACTGTTACTTTCCCGTAAGCAGGCTACATTACTGCGTAACTAATCCTCGTCATTTTCTTCGCGAGAGTGTCTCATGACAATGACGTACGAGCATGCGACGTCCGTGGCAGCAACAGACGTGTGTAGATCAACAAAGGATAATATGGAGTGCAGGAGAGAGTACGACCATGCAGGGTTTAAAGCTTGGAAGTACTGACATTACTTTGACTTTGATTCTGTAAAAAGTGAGAAAAACATTGAAAACATACGGTAGTGAAGTCGGGTTTTTGTGATTAAGTTCTTAGCTCCCTGTTTCAGTTTTGTTGTCGTCCTCCCCGGTGTTCCCCTGACACTCTTGGTATTTGATGCATGAAGGCTTCCTCGGCTCAGCTCCCGTCTCCACACCCTGCTGTCACTTTTTTAAATACTTCCATCACACCAACAGGCACTTTAGAACAGGCTCAAACCGGAGAGGTGATTAATCGACCACAGCGCTGCACACCCCTGGCAACTTTGGGGGGTAAAGCCACTGGTTTGTGGTGGTTGCTTACACTTGGTGAAATCAGGGTCTGCTGCACCAAAAACATAATTGTGATTGCTTTGGTTGCAATCAGATTGCCATAGTCATCTGCAGTTTGCATGTAGGATGCCAACTACTCACCAAGCGGTGGGAAAAGTTTGGTTTGGTTTAGTTTGGCGTTCATCTTTACTTTTCCGTCCTTTCTAAAAACACTGACATATAGGTCTGGTCTACCTAGACTGGCAGCATGCTCGAGGTGTCCCAGGCTCGTCTGTTTGGTGACGCGGTAGATGAGCTCGCCTGGCTTGCTGTCCTGGTTGCTGGCTGACAGCTGCAGCGTGGTCAGCTTCTGAAAAATTACATTTTCTTATGTTGCAAGTCTCAAATCTTGATTGCCTAGATCCATTTAGTGTTTTATCATATGTGCTTTAAGCGGTAAATCTCAGGTAAAATGAACTGTTCTATCTGCCAGGAAGGACTCAAACACAGACCCAAGATAAACAAAGACTGGATACAGTCTCTATATTATCTGCATGTCGTTTGAAATCTACAAGACATGCTGACTCCATATCTGTGTAGGTTCCTAGTCAATCAGGTCATGGTCGTCTTAAGAGAGGCAGCTGGACTCCTTTAAAACATTTCACTTCTCATCCAAGAGGTTTGTTCAGCTTGAAAAACAAAAAGGTGGAGAGTCCCAGCTATTTAAACCCTAGTGGAGGTTGTTCTCTATGGACGTGGTAGCTGACCTACCTACTATTAATCATGAGCTAAGGTTTGAAAAACCGCATGTGTCATTACCAACAGGGGTTCCAAGTAAAACCACTGGCATCATGGGAGAGTGTCTGCATCTAAATTTCACTCTTTCATGGATGCCAGCATATGCTTGTCAAATAAAGCCTGATTTTAGTTTAGTTTTCCTTCTATAAACAGAGATATTTCTAAACTGGAAATGTTCAAACTTTCAAACTGGCGCAGAAAAAAATTCAAAGGGTATTAAGTGTCTGATGGTTCAAATTTCCTGGAAGGACGATCATTACAGTATACTGTAAAATGAAACAGTGCATGTACATATTATACTAGAGACTACATAACCACCGCACCAGAGGTGTAAGCACATTTTGCAAGGCACTCATTATACATTAAGACAGTTTTATAAACCTTCGTATATGTGAGATAAGGAAACCAATGAACAGCCTCAAACATAAACGAACAGATGGAGATACAGACTGTATTTGCAGATTACAGCTCCACCACAAATCAAACTTCAGGTATTTTATTTGTAACTGTAGGTAGATTTAGATCAGGACAGCACGTCTGACACTGTGGTCAGCAGCACAGGAGCACCACAGGGAACTGTGCTGTCCCCTCTTCTCTTCACCCTGTACACCTCTGACTTCTGCTACATCTCTGAATTATGCCACATTCAGAAGTTTGCAGATGACACGGCCATCATGGGGTGTATCTGGGATGATCAGGAAGAGGAGTACAGAAGTCTGGTGAGGAACTTTGTCGCATGGAGTCACACAAACCACCTGCAACTCAACACCTCAAAGACTAAGGAACTGGTTGTGGACTTCGGGAGGTCCAGAGAAGGTCCACTGCCGGTTCAGATAGAGGGGGAGGAGGTGGAGGTGGTCAACAAGTACAAGTACCTCGGGCTGTGGGTGGACGATAAACTGGACTGGTCATGCAACACAGAGCACCTGTATAAAAAAGCCCAAAGCCGACTGTACTTCCTCAGGAGGCTGAGGTCTTTTAACATCTGCAGGAAGCTCCTGAGGATGTTTTACCAGTCAGTGGTTGCTGGAGTACTTTTCTATGCTGTGGTGTGCTGGGGGAGCAGCACAGCAAAGAAGGACTCATGCAGGCTGGAGAAACTGATCAGGAAGGCTGGCTCTGTGGTCGGCATGAAGCTGGACACTCTGGTGACAGTGGCAGAGAAAAGCACACTAAAAAAACTGCTGGACATTATGAACAATGCTGGGCATCCTCTGCACACGGCCATTAACAACCAGAAGAGTCTGTTCAGTGACAGGTTGCTTCTCCCCAAGACAAGAACTAACAGACTTAAAAACTCCTTTGTCCCACACGCCATCAAACTGTTTAACTCCTCTCTGGAGGGGAGAGGGAGGGGAAACAGGAGGACAAAGGAGGGGGGAACAACTAAGCTGTAGTGCCTCTTCACTTCACTGTGCAATACCTTTTGTGCAATACTTTTGTTAATAGTCAACAGTGCAATAGACCTCAATACTTGAAATGTGCAATTCACTTGTATTTTTATTTTTATTCCTATTTATTCTATTTATCCCCTTCGTATATTTTATTTTATTTATATATGTCTCTGTATTTATATGTGTGTGTGTGTGTGTGTGTGTGTGTGTGTGTGTGTGTGTGTGTGTGTGTGTGTGTGTGTGTGTGTGTGTGTGTGTGTGTGTGTGTGTGTGTATAGTATTCTGTAATTTCTGTCGGTGCTATGCTTTTGGAAACCGAATTTCCCAGAGGAACCCACCCGAGGGATTAATAAAGTTTTATCTTATCTTATCTCTTATTTGTTCTCGTGAATTGAAGAAACAACAGAAAACAAAACCTTGTCGTTTTACAGTTTGGGACCAGAAACCTTTGTCCGGGAGGAAGAAAACGATTCTCACTATGTAAAGGATCATCAAGAAAAATTAAACCAGCTGACCGCTGTAACTGTCTGGTGCACAGGAAAATTCAGCTGTGGTTCTCCAATCAGCCTGTTAGACCACTTAACAATCTGAGAGAGTTTCTGCTCTTTTCAGATAACTATCCAAACCACAACACCAAGAAAAAGGACAAAACAGATTCAATAAAAGCATGATGAAATAAAACCATCATGGTTTTATCAACGTGGAAACAAGAAAGCCTTCTTAAACACAAGAGCCGCTGGGGCCCCTTTCTGCACACAGCTTCAGTGTTTGCTTTGAAATTCAGCTTTGAATCAAAAGGGAGATATTTATTACACTGAACACTTTCCACATTTTGACTGCACACTCCTAAGTTAGAGGCAGGGTAACGATGCTGTAAGGCATGGCCCGCTTTACCTAAATAACTAAAAAAAAAAGACCACAATTAGTGACCGAAACATAGTGTTGTAATAAATTAAACTCAGTAAGAAATTGTTTGGAAATTGCCTCCCCCTGCAGGCCATAACAAAAACTGCACTATCATGGGACCACCGTCTTGCTCCTTTCTTAACCTCAGGCTATCCATGTTTGCGCATGGAAGTGTAGGATATCCCAGGACACAGCTGTACCTCCAAATATTAATGAGTTCAGATGGATTAATAATTGTCTTTGACCAAAGGTCTCCTGCCTATATGATAAATTGGTAATGGTCAGGTTTTGCTTTCCCCTCCAGCACTCAGGAGAAGATACAGGAGTGTAACAGTATGATAATTTGGCTCAATGATAAAACACCCAGGACTTAATTACCTGCAGCGCAAACACATATGCGACGGACACCAGGTTTTATGAGTGCAATGTGTCCAATACCAAATCAAATGCCTGCGTCAGTGCATCACTACATGCTGCATTTCGGTTTGCTGGCTAGTAGCAGCAGCAGCTACACTCAGATGATCAAGCTAAATTTCTGACACTATCACAGTGTTATTCCACACCACACACTGTGATGCAGGACCAGGACTAAATTATAGGAGAGATGACAAAGCTTTGAGAGCAGCTCCATGAAAATATAAAAATATCAGTGTTATCCTTCAGCCTCTTAGTAGCTGCACATATAGAATAAATTTCAAAATCCTGCATCACCTCAATCTCCAGTGACAAGACTTGGCATCAGACCTTGAGGTCAAGGTCACGAAGATTCAAACTTTTTTGAGTCTTGTGCTAGATGTATCTATGGTATCAATTTGAAAATATAACATTGCTTCATTTTCAAGTTATTGTATTTGCAAACCTGGGCGTCCATGGCACCGTGGCAAAGTCGTGGCGTCTCTTTCCGTTATACGTGTGTTGTCTTATCCTTCATATTTTGTTGTGACATGTGTTTGTAAGCCACCATGGCATTTTCTGGCCACACACTGAGTTTGTTTCCTCAATTTGGCTCTTATCAAATTTACAAGGGAATTAAACTAAACTGAGACTAAAGTTAAACTGAAATAACAATGCTTCTCTTTACTCTGTGTTGCCTCTGAAGTATAAAACCCAGTGGGAAACATAATCAGGTTTGTCTGTAACAACCCAGCATCACTCAGCGTGAAACTAAAGGTGACCGTCTTAAAAACAAGAACCAGATTTTTTTTTTTTTGGTCTCCAGTTTTGTTATCCTCACTGATTGTGGATGCAAAGACCTGATACAGCTGTTTGTAATACAACACGTTTGTAGTTATTCCTGAAATACAACGTGTGCAACAGACACATTACATAGTTATCTATGATGTGCATTAATGAGGAAAAGACCAAAACTTCTTCTGAATTTACACTTTTATTGAGTTCCAGCTGTGATATTTCATTTCCCAACATTTTCACATGGAACAGTTATCATATAAATTGCAATATTGAATAAAACAAGGGGTCAAACAGGTTTTAAATCCTGATTTGTATCAGCTACCAGTTAACCTATATTAGTTCCTTTCAGATTAATCAAAGTTTCTTTTAGTTGTTGTTCTAACTCTCTGATCAATACAATTGATAGAACTCCACTCAGTTCTATCAATTTAATTTACCCTGATTCAGTCCACCCAATGCTTTCACTCACTGTATGTGCAAACTGTCTGGTTATGATACCCAGTAACACTTCAACGAGTTACCAATACAATGCAAACAAAATGAATTTGTCTTGAAAGGTGCTGTATAAATAAAACTGTACTTTTACTTACTTTCTTTATTCACTTTGTATGTTATTGCAATAATACTTATTTTCTTTTTACAAAAATAACAGGGATTGAAACTTTATTGGTAATTTTCCAAGTAAAAAAATTATCCTCATTCAAAAGTCATGTAAGAACCTCATTGGCTCACGGAATGTTGATGTTATTTTAAAAAATTCATACAAAACTATGACCTCATTCAAAAATGTCATGTGACAACCTCATTGGCTTATGGAATTCTGATGTCACAGGCTTCTAAAGCATTGATCCTTTGAAGCTTTGATCCTCATGAATTCTTAAGTAGGGGTGAGGATGTAGAACTTTCAGTCCGTTATTTGCAGCACTTGTGTTAGCAGCATTCAAACGTTCACCAGTAAAGCATTTTCAAACATTTGGATCCTTTCCGTACTCACAGTATACAGACTCCAACATGTCTCAGAAACAGCAAGAAAGACAAGAAGTTGACCCCAGCTCTATTCCATGGTATGAGTCCCTAGACCCTTATATCAGCTCTCTTCCTTGGGATGAACAGGTAGAGTTAGAGGAAAAGCGACTGGAAGAAATGGAGAAAGAAAATCTCATGAACAGAGAAAAGATTAAGATCCTGATGGAAGAAAATGAGAGAAAGAGCACTGAATTAGAAGAATTATCCTACCAGCTTGAAGAAAAACAGGGTATTATTGAGGAGAAACAATGGGCTCTCCAAGACGAGAAGAATCAGGAGCTCCAAGAAAAGCTTGATGGAGCTCTGGAAAAAATTAAAGACCTGCTCCAAAATGAGACAAAACAGAGCATTAAAGGGGATAAAATGCTCAAGAAGAATCAGGAGCTCCAAGAGAAGCTTGACGAAGCTCTGGAAAAAAATAAAGATCTGCTCCAAAAGGAGAAAAAAGAGAGCATAAAACAGGAAAACATGCTCAAGAAGAATCAGGAGCTCCAAGAGAAGCTTGACGAAGCTCTGGAAAAACTGAAAGAAATCCACCAAGAAGAGAAACAACAGTCCACACAGCAGAGAGACATGCAGCGCAAACTCCAAGCCATGGAGGAAAAATACAAAGCTCTGCATGTGAAACATGATAAAACTCTGCACAAAAATCAACAGTTGCTTCAAGACAAGAAGCAAATGGAAATTAAACTGAAACAAATGGACTCCAATGTTGACGAGATGGAGGAAAAACACAGATTGCTCCAAATCAGGCTCGAGAAAACAGTGCACAGAAATAAAGAGTTCATTCAAGAGAGAGAGCAACAAGAAATGCTCGAGAAAGAAACGGACTCCAAGCTTGAAGTCTTGGAGGAAGAACTGAAAATGCTGCAAATGACTCTTGAGGAAGCACTGCTCAAAAATAAAGAGATGCTTCATGAGAAAGACCAACAGCAAATACATCAGGAAGAAATGTATTGCAAGCTGAGGAACATCGAGAAACAAAATGAAGGCTTGCAAGTTATGTTTGATGAAGCTCTGGAAAGAAATAAAGAGTTGGTTCACGAGAAAGACCAACAGAAAATACAAAAGGAAGAAATGGATTGCAAGATGAAGAACATCAAGACACAGAATGAAGGCTTGCAAGTTATGTTTGATGAAGCTCTGGAAAGAAATAAAGAGTTGGTTCACGAGAAAGACCAACAGAAAATACAAAAGGAAGAAATGTATTGCAAGATGAAGAACATCAAGACACAAAATGAAGGCTTGCAAGTTATGCTTGATGAAGCTCTGGAGAGAAATAAGGAGATCCTCCAAGACAAAAAACAAGAGCCCGTAGAGCAGAGCGACCTGCAGAGCAAACTCCAAGCCATGGAGGAAAAATACAAAGCTCTGCAGGTGAAACATGACAAAACTCTGCACAAAAATCAACAGTTGCTTCAAAACAAGAAGCAAATGGAAATTAAACTGAAACAAATGGGCTCCAATGTTGACGAGATGGAGGAAAAACACAGATTGCTCCAAATCAGGCTCGATAAAAAAGTGCACGGAAATAACCAGCTGCTTCAAGAAAAAGACCAACAGAAAATACAACTGGAAGAAGAAAAACTTATTCTTCAGAGGAAAAATGAAGAACTCCAAGAACTGTATAATGAAACAAAGTACAAAACAACTGTACTGGAAGGAGAAAAGAAAAAACTGGCAAATCAATGCTCAGCGATGCAGAGTAGCATCAATGCAATGCTGAGAAAAAATACAGAACTTGAAGAACTTTCTAAGACCTTGAAGCACAAAAACACTGAAATCCAGGCACAAAAGCAAGAACAACAGAAAACACATAAAGACCTGCAGTGTAGACTTCAAGATATCCAGAAGAGAAACCAGCAGCTGGAAGACATGCACACAGATGTGCACAAGGCAAAGCAAATAGAGGAGGCAACAGTTAAAGAACTGAAAGACCATCTTAAAGAAAAACAAGAACAATTAGAAGACATGGTGAAAAGATGCAACAAACTTGAGAAAGAAAACACAGAAACAATGGATGAGCTGAAAACCCTCATCATTGAGAAAAAAGTGCTGGTGGAAGAATATCTAAAAAAGAAGAGAAAACGTTTCCACTGGTTCTGGAGGAGGGACACTGCTGCTTCTCACCTGATGTAAGCTCGTCTTCCTCCACCTCTATTCCATCTTCATTTTCCCCCTTCCCCTCCCTCCTTTTTCTTTTTTCACCCTCACCCCCCGACCAGTCCCGGCAGTTGACTGCCCCCTCCTGAGCCTGGTTCTGCCATAGGTTTCTCCTTTAGGTTTCTTTCACTTTAAAAGGAGTTTTTCCTGTCCACTGTCGCCTGGTGCTTGCTCAGAGGGGATTGTTGGGGTTTTCTCTCCTCTCTCTTTCCTTCTTTCTATCCCCCCTTTTCCCCCTTCTACCTTTTCCTTTACCCAATAAACACAATTGGCCTCATTTTACATGTGTTTGAAAAATGTCTTCATTCAACAATAATTCATCTTAGGTATAAAAACAAGAAATGGGTAATAGCAGCATGTGTGTTTGTGTGTGTGCATAATATACATACTTGTATACCAGAAGGAATTAATACTAGATGGGTAGAGACAGGTTTTAAAGACTAGAAATGAAAACATGTGAGTCCTGTCTTTAAATAAAAATATAGAATTCCCTATATTCCTATCTATTCCAAACAACGGTAGTAAGTAACAAAGTTTCAAATTTGTCTTTCCCTTTGACTCTTAATTTATTAACCATGAACAAGAGGTCAGAGGTCAAATGTGGCACGATACCTTAAATCTTTCTATGATACTTTCTGTATTTGGACCAGAGATGGGCAACACCGCATAGTCTGATTACTTTTTTCAAGTAACGAGTAAAGTAAGGGATTACTATTGCAAAAAAGGTACAGTAATTAGATTACTGTTACTTTCCCGTAAGCAGGCTACATTACTGCGTAACTAATCCTCGTCATTTTCTTCGCGAGAGTGTCTCATGACAATGACGTACGAGCATGCGACGTCCGTGGCAGCAACAGACGTGTGTAGATCAACAAAGGATAATATGGAGTGCAGGAGAGAGTACGACCATGCAGGGTTTAAAGCTTGGAAGTACTGACATTACTTTGACTTTGATTCTGTAAAAAGTGAGAAAAACATTGAAAACATACGGTAGTGAAGTCGGGTTTTTGTGATTAAGTTCTTAGCTCCCTGTTTCAGTTTTGTTGTCGTCCTCCCCGGTGTTCCCCTGACACTCTTGGTATTTGATGCATGAAGGCTTCCTCGGCTCAGCTCCCGTCTCCACACCCTGCTGTCACTTTTTTAAATACTTCCATCACACCAACAGGCACTTTAGAACAGGCTCAAACCGGAGAGGTGATTAATCGACCACAGCGCTGCACACCCCTGGCAACTTTGGGGGGTAAAGCCACTGGTTTGTGGTGGTTGCTTACACTTGGTGAAATCAGGGTCTGCTGCACCAAAAACATAATTGTGATTGCTTTGGTTGCAATCAGATTGCCATAGTCATCTGCAGTTTGCATGTAGGATGCCAACTACTCACCAAGCGGTGGGAAAAGTTTGGTTTGGTTTAGTTTGGCGTTCATCTTTACTTTTCTGTCCTTTCTAAAAACACTGACATATAGGTCTGGTCTACCTAGACTGGCAGCATGCTCGAGGTGTCCCAGGCTCGTCTGTTTGGTGACGCGGTAGATGAGCTCGCCCGGCTTGCTGTCCTGGTTGCTGGCTGACAGCTGCAGCGTGGTCAGCTTCTGAAAAATTACATTTTCTTATGTTGCAAGTCTCAAATCTTGATTGCCTAGATCCATTTAGTGTTTTATCATATGTGCTTTAAGCGGTAAATCTCAGGTAAAATGAACTGTTCTATCTGCCAGGAAGGACTCAAACACAGACCCAAGATAAACAAAGACTGGATACAGTCTCTATATTATCTGCATGTCGTTTGAAATCTACAAGACATGCTGACTCCATATCTGTGTAGGTTCCTAGTCAATCAGGTCATGGTCGTCTTAAGAGAGGCAGCTGGACTCCTTTAAAACATTTCACTTCTCATCCAAGAGGTTTGTTCAGCTTGAAAAACAAAAAGGTGGAGAGTCCCAGCTATTTAAACCCTAGTGGAGGTTGTTCTCTATGGACGTGGTAGCTGACCTACCTACTATTAATCATGAGCTAAGGTTTGAAAAACCGCATGTGTCATTACCAACAGGGGTTCCAAGTAAAACCACTGGCATCATGGGAGAGTGTCTGCATCTAAATTTCACTCTTTCATGGATGCCAGCATATGCTTGTCAAATAAAGCCTGATTTTAGTTTAGTTTTCCTTCTATAAACAGAGATATTTCTAAACTGGAAATGTTCAAACTTTCAAACTGGCGCAGAAAAAAATTCAAAGGGTATTAAGTGTCTGATGGTTCAAATTTCCTGGAAGGACGATCATTACAGTATACTGTAAAATGAAACAGTGCATGTACATATTATACTAGAGACTACATAACCACCGCACCAGAGGTGTAAGCACATTTTGCAAGGCACTCATTATACATTAAGACAGTTTTATAAACCTTCGTATATGTGAGATAAGGAAACCAATGAACAGCCTCAAACATAAACGAACAGATGGAGATACAGACTGTATTTGCAGATTACAGCTCCACCACAAATCAAACTTCAGGTATTTTATTTGTAACTGTAGGTAGATTTAGATCAGGACAGCACGTCTGACACTGTGGTCAGCAGCACAGGAGCACCACAGGGAACTGTGCTGTCCCCTCTTCTCTTCACCCTGTACACCTCTGACTTCTGCTACATCTCTGAATTATGCCACATTCAGAAGTTTGCAGATGACACGGCCATCATGGGGTGTATCTGGGATGATCAGGAAGAGGAGTACAGAAGTCTGGTGAGGAACTTTGTCGCATGGAGTCACACAAACCACCTGCAACTCAACACCTCAAAGACTAAGGAACTGGTTGTGGACTTCGGGAGGTCCAGAGAAGGTCCACTGCCGGTTCAGATAGAGGGGGAGGAGGTGGAGGTGGTCAACAAGTACAAGTACCTCGGGCTGTGGGTGGACGATAAACTGGACTGGTCATGCAACACAGAGCACCTGTATAAAAAAGCCCAAAGCCGACTGTACTTCCTCAGGAGGCTGAGGTCTTTTAACATCTGCAGGAAGCTCCTGAGGATGTTTTACCAGTCAGTGGTTGCTGGAGTACTTTTCTATGCTGTGGTGTGCTGGGGGAGCAGCACAGCAAAGAAGGACTCATGCAGGCTGGAGAAACTGATCAGGAAGGCTGGCTCTGTGGTCGGCATGAAGCTGGACACTCTGGTGACAGTGGCAGAGAAAAGCACACTAAAAAAACTGCTGGACATTATGAACAATGCTGGGCATCCTCTGCACACGGCCATTAACAACCAGAAGAGTCTGTTCAGTGACAGGTTGCTTCTCCCCAAGACAAGAACTAACAGACTTAAAAACTCCTTTGTCCCACACGCCATCAAACTGTTTAACTCCTCTCTGGAGGGGAGAGGGAGGGGAAACAGGAGGACAAAGGAGGGGGGAACAACTAAGCTGTAGTGCCTCTTCACTTCACTGTGCAATACCTTTTGTGCAATACTTTTGTTAATAGTCAACAGTGCAATAGACCTCAATACTTGAAATGTGCAATTCACTTGTATTTTTATTTTTATTCCTATTTATTATATTTATCCCCTTCGTATATTTTATTTTATTTATATATGTCTCTGTATTTATATGTGTGTGTGTGTGTGTGTGTGTGTGTGTGTGTGTGTGTGTGTGTGTGTGTGTGTGTGTGTGTGTGTGTGTGTGTGTGTGTGTGTGTGTGTGTGTGTGTGTGTGTGTGTATAATATTCTGTAATTTCTGTCGGTGCTATGCTTTTGGAAACCGAATTTCCCAGAGGAACCCACCCGAGGGATTAATAAAGTTTTATCTTATCTTATCTCTTATTTGTTCTCGTGAATTGAAGAAACAACAGAAAACAAAACCTTGTCGTTTTACAGTTTGGGACCAGAAACCTTTGTCCGGGAGGAAGAAAACGATTCTCACTATGTAAAGGATCATCAAGAAAAATTAAACCAGCTGACCGCTGTAACTGTCTGGTGCACAGGAAAATTCAGCTGTGGTTCTCCAATCAGCCTGTTAGACCACTTAACAATCTGAGAGAGTTTCTGCTCTTTTCAGATAACTATCCAAACCACAACACCAAGAAAAAGGACAAAACAGATTCAATAAAAGCATGATGAAATAAAACCATCATGGTTTTATCAACATGGAAACAAGAAAGCCTTCTTAAACACAAGAGCCGCTGGGGCCCCTTTCTGCACACAGCTTCAGTGTTTGCTTTGAAATTCAGCTTTGAATCAAAAGGGAGATATTTATTACACTGAACACTTTCCACATTTTGACTGCACACTCCTAAGTTAGAGGCAGGGTAACGATGCTGTAAGGCATGGCCCGCTTTACCTAAATAACTAAAAAAAAAGACCACAATTAGTGACCGAAACATAGTGTTGTAATAAATTAAACTCAGTAAGAAATTGTTTGGAAATTGCCTCCCCCTGCAGGCCATAACAAAAACTGCACTATCATGGGACCACCGTCTTGCTCCTTTCTTAACCTCAGGCTATCCATGTTTGCGCATGGAAGTGTAGGATATCCCAGGACACAGCTGTACCTCCAAATATTAATGAGTTCAGATGGATTAATAATTGTCTTTGACCAAAGGTCTCCTGCCTATATGATAAATTGGTAATGGTCAGGTTTTGCTTTCCCCTCCAGCACTCAGGAGAAGATACAGGAGTGTAACAGTATGATAATTTGGCTCAATGATAAAACACCCAGGACTTAATTACCTGCAGCGCAAACACATATGCGACGGACACCAGGTTTTATGAGTGCAATGTGTCCAATACCAAATCAAATGCCTGCGTCAGTGCATCACTACATGCTGCATTTCGGTTTGCTGGCTAGTAGCAGCAGCAGCTACACTCAGATGATCAAGCTAAATTTCTGACACTATCACAGTGTTATTCCACACCACACACTGTGATGCAGGACCAGGACTAAATTATAGGAGAGATGACAAAGCTTTGAGAGCAGCTCCATGAAAATATAAAAATATCAGTGTTATCCTTCAGCCTCTTAGTAGCTGCACATATAGAATAAATTTCAAAATCCTGCATCACCTCAATCTCCAGTGACAAGACTTGGCATCAGACCTTGAGGTCAAGGTCACGAAGATTCAAACTTTTTTGAGTCTTGTGCTAGATGTATCTATGGTATCAATTTGAAAATATAACATTGCTTCATTTTCAAGTTATTGTATTTGCAAACCTGGGCGTCCATGGCACCGTGGCAAAGTCGTGGCGTCTCTTTCCGTTATACGTGTGTTGTCTTATCCTTCATATTTTGTTGTGACATGTGTTTGTAAGCCACCATGGCATTTTCTGGCCACACACTGAGTTTGTTTCCTCAATTTGGCTCTTATCAAATTTACAAGGGAATTAAACTAAACTGAGACTAAAGTTAAACTGAAATAACAATGCTTCTCTTTACTCTGTGTTGCCTCTGAAGTATAAAACCCAGTGGGAAACATAATCAGGTTTGTCTGTAACAACCCAGCATCACTCAGCGTGAAACTAAAGGTGACCGTCTTAAAAACAAGAACCAGATTTTTTTTTTTTTTGGTCTCCAGTTTTGTTATCCTCACTGATTGTGGATGCAAAGACCTGATACAGCTGTTTGTAATACAACACGTTTGTAGTTATTCCTGAAATACAACGTGTGCAACAGACACATTACATAGTTATCTATGATGTGCATTAATGAGGAAAAGACCAAAACTTCTTCTGAATTTACACTTTTATTGAGTTCCAGCTGTGATATTTCATTTCCCAACATTTTCACATGGAACAGTTATCATATAAATTGCAATATTGAATAAAACAAGGGGTCAAACAGGTTTTAAATCCTGATTTGTATCAGCTACCAGTTAACCTATATTAGTTCCTTTCAGATTAATCAAAGTTTCTTTTAGTTGTTGTTCTAACTCTCTGATCAATACAATTGATAGAACTCCACTCAGTTCTATCAATTTAATTTACCCTGATTCAGTCCACCCAATGCTTTCACTCACTGTATGTGCAAACTGTCTGGTTATGATACCCAGTAACACTTCAACGAGTTACCAATACAATGCAAACAAAATGAATTTGTCTTGAAAGGTGCTGTATAAATAAAACTGTACTTTTACTTACTTTCTTTATTCACTTTGTATGTTATTGCAATAATACTTATTTTCTTTTTACAAAAATAACAGGGATTGAAACTTTATTGGTAATTTTCCAAGTAAAAAAATTATCCTCATTCAAAAGTCATGTAAGAACCTCATTGGCTCACGGAATGTTGATGTTATTTTAAAAAATTCATACAAAACTATGACCTCATTCAAAAATGTCATGTGACAACCTCATTGGCTTATGGAATTCTGATGTCACAGGCTTCTAAAGCATTGATCCTTTGAAGCTTTGATCCTCATGAATTCTTAAGTAGGGGTGAGGATGTAGAACTTTCAGTCCGTTATTTGCAGCACTTGTGTTAGCAGCATTCAAACGTTCACCAGTAAAGCATTTTCAAACATTTGGATCCTTTCCGTACTCACGGTATACAGACTCCAACATGTCTCAGAAACAGCAAGAAAGACAAGAAGTTGACCCCAGCTCTATTCCATGGTATGAGTCCCTAGACCCTTATATCAGCTCTCTTCCTTGGGATGAACAGGTAGAGTTAGAGGAAAAGCGACTGGAAGAAATGGAGAAAGAAAATCTCATGAACAGAGAAAAGATTAAGATCCTGATGGAAGAAAATGAGAGAAAGAGCGCTAAATTAGAAGAATTATCCTACCAGCTTGAAGAAAAACAGGGTATTATTGAGGAGAAACAATGGGCTCTCCAAGACGAGAAGAATCAGGAGCTCCAAGAAAAGCTTGATGGAGCTCTGGAAAAAATTAAAGACCTGCTCCAAAATGAGACAAAACAGAGCATTAAAGGGGATAAAATGCTCAAGAAGAATCAGGAGCTCCAAGAGAAGCTTGACGAAGCTCTGGAAAAAAATAAAGATCTGCTCCAAAAGGAGAAAAAAGAGAGCATAAAACAGGAAAACATGCTCAAGAAGAATCAGGAGCTCCAAGAGAAGCTTGACGAAGCTCTGGAAAAACTGAAAGAAATCCACCAAGAAGAGAAACAACAGTCCACACAGCAGAGAGACATGCAGCGCAAACTCCAAGCCATGGAGGAAAAATACAAAGCTCTGCATGTGAAACATGATAAAACTCTGCACAAAAATCAACAGTTGCTTCAAGACAAGAAGCAAATGGAAATTAAACTGAAACAAATGGACTCCAATGTTGACGAGATGGAGGAAAAACACAGATTGCTCCAAATCAGGCTCGAGAAAACAGTGCACAGAAATAAAGAGTTCATTCAAGAGAGAGAGCAACAAGAAATGCTCGAGAAAGAAACGGACTCCAAGCTTGAAGTCTTGGAGGAAGAACTGAAAATGCTGCAAATGACTCTTGAGGAAGCACTGCTCAAAAATAAAGAGATGCTTCACGAGAAAGACCAACAACAAATACATCAGGAAGAAATGTATTGCAAGCTGAGGAACATCGAGAAACAAAATGAAGGCTTGCAAGTTATGTTTGATGAAGCTCTGGAAAGAAATAAAGAGTTGGTTCACGAGAAAGACCAACAGAAAATACAAAAGGAAGAAATGGATTGCAAGATGAAGAACATCAAGACACAGAATGAAGGCTTGCAAGTTATGTTTGATGAAGCTCTGGAAAGAAATAAAGAGTTGGTTCACGAGAAAGACCAACAGAAAATACAAAAGGAAGAAATGTATTGCAAGATGAAGAACATCAAGACACAAAATGAAGGCTTGCAAGTTATGCTTGATGAAGCTCTGGAGAGAAATAAGGAGATCCTCCAAGACAAAAAACAAGAGCCCGTAGAGCAGAGCGACCTGCAGAGCAAACTCCAAGCCATGGAGGAAAAATACAAAGCTCTGCAGGTGAAACATGACAAAACTCTGCACAAAAATCAACAGTTGCTTCAAAACAAGAAGCAAATGGAAATTAAACTGAAACAAATGGGCTCCAATGTTGACGAGATGGAGGAAAAACACAGATTGCTCCAAATCAGGCTCGATAAAAAAGTGCACGGAAATAACCAGCTGCTTCAAGAAAAAGACCAACAGAAAATACAACTGGAAGAAGAAAAACTTATTCTTCAGAGGAAAAATGAAGAACTCCAAGAACTGTATAATGAAACAAAGTACAAAACAACTGTACTGGAAGGAGAAAAGAAAAAACTGGCAAATCAATGCTCAGCGATGCAGAGTAGCATCAATGCAATGCTGAGAAAAAATACAGAACTTGAAGAACTTTCTAAGACCTTGAAGCACAAAAACACTGAAATCCAGGCACAAAAGCAAGAACAACAGAAAACACATAAAGACCTGCAGTGTAGACTTCAAGATATCCAGAAGAGAAACCAGCAGCTGGAAGACATGCACACAGATGTGCACAAGGCAAAGCAAATAGAGGAGGCAACAGTTAAAGAACTGAAAGACCATCTTAAAGAAAAACAAGAACAATTAGAAGACATGGTGAAAAGATGCAACAAACTTGAGAAAGAAAACACAGAAACAATGGATGAGCTGAAAACCCTCATCATTGAGAAAAAAGTGCTGGTGGAAGAATATCTAAAAAAGAAGAGAAAACGTTTCCACTGGTTCTGGAGGAGGGACACTGCTGCTTCTCACCTGATGTAAGCTCGTCTTCCTCCACCTCTATTCCATCTTCATTTTCCCCCTTCCCCTCCCTCCTTTTTCTTTTTTCACCCTCACCCCCCGACCAGTCCCGGCAGTTGACTGCCCCCTCCTGAGCCTGGTTCTGCCATAGGTTTCTCCTTTAGGTTTCTTTCACTTTAAAAGGAGTTTTTCCTGTCCACTGTCGCCTGGTGCTTGCTCAGAGGGGATTGTTGGGGTTTTCTCTCCTCTCTCTTTCCTTCTTTCTATCCCCCCTTTTCCCCCTTCTACCTTTTCCTTTACCCAATAAACACAATTGGCCTCATTTTACATGTGTTTGAAAAATGTCTTCATTCAACAATAATTCATCTTAGGTATAAAAACAAGAAATGGGTAATAGCAGCATGTGTGTTTGTGTGTGTGCATAATATACATACTTGTATACCAGAAGGAATTAATACTAGATGGGTAGAGACAGGTTTTAAAGACTAGAAATGAAAACATGTGAGTCCTGTCTTTAAATAAAAATATAGAATTCCCTATATTCCTATCTATTCCAAACAACGGTAGTAAGTAACAAAGTTTCAAATTTGTCTTTCCCTTTGACTCTTAATTTATTAACCATGAACAAGAGGTCAGAGGTCAAATGTGGCACGATACCTTAAATCTTTCTATGATACTTTCTGTATTTGGACCAGAGATGGGCAACACCGCATAGTCTGATTACTTTTTTCAAGTAACGAGTAAAGTAAGGGATTACTATTGCAAAAAAGGTACAGTAATTAGATTACTGTTACTTTCCCGTAAGCAGGCTACATTACTGCGTAACTAATCCTCGTCATTTTCTTCGCGAGAGTGTCTCATGACAATGACGTACGAGCATGCGACGTCCGTGGCAGCAACAGACGTGTGTAGATCAACAAAGGATAATATGGAGTGCAGGAGAGAGTACGACCATGCAGGGTTTAAAGCTTGGAAGTACTGACATTACTTTGACTTTGATTCTGTAAAAAGTGAGAAAAACATTGAAAACATACGGTAGTGAAGTCGGGTTTTTGTGATTAAGTTCTTAGCTCCCTGTTTCAGTTTTGTTGTCGTCCTCCCCGGTGTTCCCCTGACACTCTTGGTATTTGATGCATGAAGGCTTCCTCGGCTCAGCTCCCGTCTCCACACCCTGCTGTCACTTTTTTAAATACTTCCATCACACCAACAGGCACTTTAGAACAGGCTCAAACCGGAGAGGTGATTAATCGACCACAGCGCTGCACACCCCTGGCAACTTTGGGGGGTAAAGCCACTGGTTTGTGGTGGTTGCTTACACTTGGTGAAATCAGGGTCTGCTGCACCAAAAACATAATTGTGATTGCTTTGGTTGCAATCAGATTGCCATAGTCATCTGCAGTTTGCATGTAGGATGCCAACTACTCACCAAGCGGTGGGAAAAGTTTGGTTTGGTTTAGTTTGGCGTTCATCTTTACTTTTCTGTCCTTTCTAAAAACACTGACATATAGGTCTGGTCTACCTAGACTGGCAGCATGCTCGAGGTGTCCCAGGCTCGTCTGTTTGGTGACGCGGTAGATGAGCTCGCCCGGCTTGCTGTCCTGGTTGCTGGCTGACAGCTGCAGCGTGGTCAGCTTCTGAAAAATTACATTTTCTTATGTTGCAAGTCTCAAATCTTGATTGCCTAGATCCATTTAGTGTTTTATCATATGTGCTTTAAGCGGTAAATCTCAGGTAAAATGAACTGTTCTATCTGCCAGGAAGGACTCAAACACAGACCCAAGATAAACAAAGACTGGATACAGTCTCTATATTATCTGCATGTCGTTTGAAATCTACAAGACATGCTGACTCCATATCTGTGTAGGTTCCTAGTCAATCAGGTCATGGTCGTCTTAAGAGAGGCAGCTGGACTCCTTTAAAACATTTCACTTCTCATCCAAGAGGTTTGTTCAGCTTGAAAAACAAAAAGGTGGAGAGTCCCAGCTATTTAAACCCTAGTGGAGGTTGTTCTCTATGGACGTGGTAGCTGACCTACCTACTATTAATCATGAGCTAAGGTTTGAAAAACCGCATGTGTCATTACCAACAGGGGTTCCAAGTAAAACCACTGGCATCATGGGAGAGTGTCTGCATCTAAATTTCACTCTTTCATGGATGCCAGCATATGCTTGTCAAATAAAGCCTGATTTTAGTTTAGTTTTCCTTCTATAAACAGAGATATTTCTAAACTGGAAATGTTCAAACTTTCAAACTGGCGCAGAAAAAAATTCAAAGGGTATTAAGTGTCTGATGGTTCAAATTTCCTGGAAGGACGATCATTACAGTATACTGTAAAATGAAACAGTGCATGTACATATTATACTAGAGACTACATAACCACCGCACCAGAGGTGTAAGCACATTTTGCAAGGCACTCATTATACATTAAGACAGTTTTATAAACCTTCGTATATGTGAGATAAGGAAACCAATGAACAGCCTCAAACATAAACGAACAGATGGAGATACAGACTGTATTTGCAGATTACAGCTCCACCACAAATCAAACTTCAGGTATTTTATTTGTAACTGTAGGTAGATTTAGATCAGGACAGCACGTCTGACACTGTGGTCAGCAGCACAGGAGCACCACAGGGAACTGTGCTGTCCCCTCTTCTCTTCACCCTGTACACCTCTGACTTCTGCTACATCTCTGAATTATGCCACATTCAGAAGTTTGCAGATGACACGGCCATCATGGGGTGTATCTGGGATGATCAGGAAGAGGAGTACAGAAGTCTGGTGAGGAACTTTGTCGCATGGAGTCACACAAACCACCTGCAACTCAACACCTCAAAGACTAAGGAACTGGTTGTGGACTTCGGGAGGTCCAGAGAAGGTCCACTGCCGGTTCAGATAGAGGGGGAGGAGGTGGAGGTGGTCAACAAGTACAAGTACCTCGGGCTGTGGGTGGACGATAAACTGGACTGGTCATGCAACACAGAGCACCTGTATAAAAAAGCCCAAAGCCGACTGTACTTCCTCAGGAGGCTGAGGTCTTTTAACATCTGCAGGAAGCTCCTGAGGATGTTTTACCAGTCAGTGGTTGCTGGAGTACTTTTCTATGCTGTGGTGTGCTGGGGGAGCAGCACAGCAAAGAAGGACTCATGCAGGCTGGAGAAACTGATCAGGAAGGCTGGCTCTGTGGTCGGCATGAAGCTGGACACTCTGGTGACAGTGGCAGAGAAAAGCACACTAAAAAAACTGCTGGACATTATGAACAATGCTGGGCATCCTCTGCACACGGCCATTAACAACCAGAAGAGTCTGTTCAGTGACAGGTTGCTTCTCCCCAAGACAAGAACTAACAGACTTAAAAACTCCTTTGTCCCACACGCCATCAAACTGTTTAACTCCTCTCTGGAGGGGAGAGGGAGGGGAAACAGGAGGACAAAGGAGGGGGGAACAACTAAGCTGTAGTGCCTCTTCACTTCACTGTGCAATACCTTTTGTGCAATACTTTTGTTAATAGTCAACAGTGCAATAGACCTCAATACTTGAAATGTGCAATTCACTTGTATTTTTATTTTTATTCCTATTTATTATATTTATCCCCTTCGTATATTTTATTTTATTTATATATGTCTCTGTATTTATATGTGTGTGTGTGTGTGTGTGTGTGTGTGTGTGTGTGTGTGTGTGTGTGTGTGTGTGTGTGTGTGTGTGTGTGTGTGTGTGTGTGTGTGTGTGTGTGTGTGTGTGTATAATATTCTGTAATTTCTGTCGGTGCTATGCTTTTGGAAACCGAATTTCCCAGAGGAACCCACCCGAGGGATTAATAAAGTTTTATCTTATCTTATCTCTTATTTGTTCTCGTGAATTGAAGAAACAACAGAAAACAAAACCTTGTCGTTTTACAGTTTGGGACCAGAAACCTTTGTCCGGGAGGAAGAAAACGATTCTCACTATGTAAAGGATCATCAAGAAAAATTAAACCAGCTGACCGCTGTAACTGTCTGGTGCACAGGAAAATTCAGCTGTGGTTCTCCAATCAGCCTGTTAGACCACTTAACAATCTGAGAGAGTTTCTGCTCTTTTCAGATAACTATCCAAACCACAACACCAAGAAAAAGGACAAAACAGATTCAATAAAAGCATGATGAAATAAAACCATCATGGTTTTATCAACATGGAAACAAGAAAGCCTTCTTAAACACAAGAGCCGCTGGGGCCCCTTTCTGCACACAGCTTCAGTGTTTGCTTTGAAATTCAGCTTTGAATCAAAAGGGAGATATTTATTACACTGAACACTTTCCACATTTTGACTGCACACTCCTAAGTTAGAGGCAGGGTAACGATGCTGTAAGGCATGGCCCGCTTTACCTAAATAACTAAAAAAAAAGACCACAATTAGTGACCGAAACATAGTGTTGTAATAAATTAAACTCAGTAAGAAATTGTTTGGAAATTGCCTCCCCCTGCAGGCCATAACAAAAACTGCACTATCATGGGACCACCGTCTTGCTCCTTTCTTAACCTCAGGCTATCCATGTTTGCGCATGGAAGTGTAGGATATCCCAGGACACAGCTGTACCTCCAAATATTAATGAGTTCAGATGGATTAATAATTGTCTTTGACCAAAGGTCTCCTGCCTATATGATAAATTGGTAATGGTCAGGTTTTGCTTTCCCCTCCAGCACTCAGGAGAAGATACAGGAGTGTAACAGTATGATAATTTGGCTCAATGATAAAACACCCAGGACTTAATTACCTGCAGCGCAAACACATATGCGACGGACACCAGGTTTTATGAGTGCAATGTGTCCAATACCAAATCAAATGCCTGCGTCAGTGCATCACTACATGCTGCATTTCGGTTTGCTGGCTAGTAGCAGCAGCAGCTACACTCAGATGATCAAGCTAAATTTCTGACACTATCACAGTGTTATTCCACACCACACACTGTGATGCAGGACCAGGACTAAATTATAGGAGAGATGACAAAGCTTTGAGAGCAGCTCCATGAAAATATAAAAATATCAGTGTTATCCTTCAGCCTCTTAGTAGCTGCACATATAGAATAAATTTCAAAATCCTGCATCACCTCAATCTCCAGTGACAAGACTTGGCATCAGACCTTGAGGTCAAGGTCACGAAGATTCAAACTTTTTTGAGTCTTGTGCTAGATGTATCTATGGTATCAATTTGAAAATATAACATTGCTTCATTTTCAAGTTATTGTATTTGCAAACCTGGGCGTCCATGGCACCGTGGCAAAGTCGTGGCGTCTCTTTCCGTTATACGTGTGTTGTCTTATCCTTCATATTTTGTTGTGACATGTGTTTGTAAGCCACCATGGCATTTTCTGGCCACACACTGAGTTTGTTTCCTCAATTTGGCTCTTATCAAATTTACAAGGGAATTAAACTAAACTGAGACTAAAGTTAAACTGAAATAACAATGCTTCTCTTTACTCTGTGTTGCCTCTGAAGTATAAAACCCAGTGGGAAACATAATCAGGTTTGTCTGTAACAACCCAGCATCACTCAGCGTGAAACTAAAGGTGACCGTCTTAAAAACAAGAACCAGATTTTTTTTTTTTTTGGTCTCCAGTTTTGTTATCCTCACTGATTGTGGATGCAAAGACCTGATACAGCTGTTTGTAATACAACACGTTTGTAGTTATTCCTGAAATACAACGTGTGCAACAGACACATTACATAGTTATCTATGATGTGCATTAATGAGGAAAAGACCAAAACTTCTTCTGAATTTACACTTTTATTGAGTTCCAGCTGTGATATTTCATTTCCCAACATTTTCACATGGAACAGTTATCATATAAATTGCAATATTGAATAAAACAAGGGGTCAAACAGGTTTTAAATCCTGATTTGTATCAGCTACCAGTTAACCTATATTAGTTCCTTTCAGATTAATCAAAGTTTCTTTTAGTTGTTGTTCTAACTCTCTGATCAATACAATTGATAGAACTCCACTCAGTTCTATCAATTTAATTTACCCTGATTCAGTCCACCCAATGCTTTCACTCACTGTATGTGCAAACTGTCTGGTTATGATACCCAGTAACACTTCAACGAGTTACCAATACAATGCAAACAAAATGAATTTGTCTTGAAAGGTGCTGTATAAATAAAACTGTACTTTTACTTACTTTCTTTATTCACTTTGTATGTTATTGCAATAATACTTATTTTCTTTTTACAAAAATAACAGGGATTGAAACTTTATTGGTAATTTTCCAAGTAAAAAAATTATCCTCATTCAAAAGTCATGTAAGAACCTCATTGGCTCACGGAATGTTGATGTTATTTTAAAAAATTCATACAAAACTATGACCTCATTCAAAAATGTCATGTGACAACCTCATTGGCTTATGGAATTCTGATGTCACAGGCTTCTAAAGCATTGATCCTTTGAAGCTTTGATCCTCATGAATTCTTAAGTAGGGGTGAGGATGTAGAACTTTCAGTCCGTTATTTGCAGCACTTGTGTTAGCAGCATTCAAACGTTCACCAGTAAAGCATTTTCAAACATTTGGATCCTTTCCGTACTCACGGTATACAGACTCCAACATGTCTCAGAAACAGCAAGAAAGACAAGAAGTTGACCCCAGCTCTATTCCATGGTATGAGTCCCTAGACCCTTATATCAGCTCTCTTCCTTGGGATGAACAGGTAGAGTTAGAGGAAAAGCGACTGGAAGAAATGGAGAAAGAAAATCTCATGAACAGAGAAAAGATTAAGATCCTGATGGAAGAAAATGAGAGAAAGAGCGCTAAATTAGAAGAATTATCCTACCAGCTTGAAGAAAAACAGGGTATTATTGAGGAGAAACAATGGGCTCTCCAAGACGAGAAGAATCAGGAGCTCCAAGAAAAGCTTGATGGAGCTCTGGAAAAAATTAAAGACCTGCTCCAAAATGAGACAAAACAGAGCATTAAAGGGGATAAAATGCTCAAGAAGAATCAGGAGCTCCAAGAGAAGCTTGACGAAGCTCTGGAAAAAAATAAAGATCTGCTCCAAAAGGAGAAAAAAGAGAGCATAAAACAGGAAAACATGCTCAAGAAGAATCAGGAGCTCCAAGAGAAGCTTGACGAAGCTCTGGAAAAACTGAAAGAAATCCACCAAGAAGAGAAACAACAGTCCACACAGCAGAGAGACATGCAGCGCAAACTCCAAGCCATGGAGGAAAAATACAAAGCTCTGCATGTGAAACATGATAAAACTCTGCACAAAAATCAACAGTTGCTTCAAGACAAGAAGCAAATGGAAATTAAACTGAAACAAATGGACTCCAATGTTGACGAGATGGAGGAAAAACACAGATTGCTCCAAATCAGGCTCGAGAAAACAGTGCACAGAAATAAAGAGTTCATTCAAGAGAGAGAGCAACAAGAAATGCTCGAGAAAGAAACGGACTCCAAGCTTGAAGTCTTGGAGGAAGAACTGAAAATGCTGCAAATGACTCTTGAGGAAGCACTGCTCAAAAATAAAGAGATGCTTCACGAGAAAGACCAACAACAAATACATCAGGAAGAAATGTATTGCAAGCTGAGGAACATCGAGAAACAAAATGAAGGCTTGCAAGTTATGTTTGATGAAGCTCTGGAAAGAAATAAAGAGTTGGTTCACGAGAAAGACCAACAGAAAATACAAAAGGAAGAAATGGATTGCAAGATGAAGAACATCAAGACACAGAATGAAGGCTTGCAAGTTATGTTTGATGAAGCTCTGGAAAGAAATAAAGAGTTGGTTCACGAGAAAGACCAACAGAAAATACAAAAGGAAGAAATGTATTGCAAGATGAAGAACATCAAGACACAAAATGAAGGCTTGCAAGTTATGCTTGATGAAGCTCTGGAGAGAAATAAGGAGATCCTCCAAGACAAAAAACAAGAGCCCGTAGAGCAGAGCGACCTGCAGAGCAAACTCCAAGCCATGGAGGAAAAATACAAAGCTCTGCAGGTGAAACATGACAAAACTCTGCACAAAAATCAACAGTTGCTTCAAAACAAGAAGCAAATGGAAATTAAACTGAAACAAATGGGCTCCAATGTTGACGAGATGGAGGAAAAACACAGATTGCTCCAAATCAGGCTCGATAAAAAAGTGCACGGAAATAACCAGCTGCTTCAAGAAAAAGACCAACAGAAAATACAACTGGAAGAAGAAAAACTTATTCTTCAGAGGAAAAATGAAGAACTCCAAGAACTGTATAATGAAACAAAGTACAAAACAACTGTACTGGAAGGAGAAAAGAAAAAACTGGCAAATCAATGCTCAGCGATGCAGAGTAGCATCAATGCAATGCTGAGAAAAAATACAGAACTTGAAGAACTTTCTAAGACCTTGAAGCACAAAAACACTGAAATCCAGGCACAAAAGCAAGAACAACAGAAAACACATAAAGACCTGCAGTGTAGACTTCAAGATATCCAGAAGAGAAACCAGCAGCTGGAAGACATGCACACAGATGTGCACAAGGCAAAGCAAATAGAGGAGGCAACAGTTAAAGAACTGAAAGACCATCTTAAAGAAAAACAAGAACAATTAGAAGACATGGTGAAAAGATGCAACAAACTTGAGAAAGAAAACACAGAAACAATGGATGAGCTGAAAACCCTCATCATTGAGAAAAAAGTGCTGGTGGAAGAATATCTAAAAAAGAAGAGAAAACGTTTCCACTGGTTCTGGAGGAGGGACACTGCTGCTTCTCACCTGATGTAAGCTCGTCTTCCTCCACCTCTATTCCATCTTCATTTTCCCCCTTCCCCTCCCTCCTTTTTCTTTTTTCACCCTCACCCCCCGACCAGTCCCGGCAGTTGACTGCCCCCTCCTGAGCCTGGTTCTGCCATAGGTTTCTCCTTTAGGTTTCTTTCACTTTAAAAGGAGTTTTTCCTATCCACTGTCGCCTGTGCTTGCTCAGAGGGGATTGTTGGGGTTTTCTCTCCTCTCTCTTTCCTTCTTTCTATCCCCCCTTTTCCCCCTTCTACCTTTTCCTTTACCCAATAAACACAATTGGCCTCATTTTACATGTGTTTGAAAAATGTCTTCATTCAACAATAATTCATCTTAGGTATAAAAACAAGAAATGGGTAATAGCAGCATGTGTGTTTGTGTGTGTGCATAATATACATACTTGTATACCAGAAGGAATTAATACTAGATGGGTAGAGACAGGTTTTAAAGACTAGAAATGAAAACATGTGAGTCCTGTCTTTAAATAAAAATATGGAATTCCCTATATTCCTATCTATTCCAAACAACGGTAGTAAGTAACAAAGTTTCAAATTTGTCTTTCCCTTTGACTCTTAATTTATTAACCATGAACAAGAGGTCAGAGGTCAAATGTGGCACGATACCTTAAATCTTTCTATGATACTTTCTGTATTTGGACCAGAGATGGGCAACACCGCATAGTCTGATTACTTTTTTCAAGTAACGAGTAAAGTAAGGGATTACTATTGCAAAAAAGGTACAGTAATTAGATTACTGTTACTTTCCCGTAAGCAGGCTACATTACTGCGTAACTAATCCTCGTCATTTTCTTCGCGAGAGTGTCTCATGACAATGACGTACGAGCATGCGACGTCCGTGGCAGCAACAGACGTGTGTAGATCAACAAAGGATAATATGGAGTGCAGGAGAGAGTACGACCATGCAGGGTTTAAAGCTTGGAAGTACTGACATTACTTTGACTTTGATTCTGTAAAAAGTGAGAAAAACATTGAAAACATACGGTAGTGAAGTCGGGTTTTTGTGATTAAGTTCTTAGCTCCCTGTTTCAGTTTTGTTGTCGTCCTCCCCGGTGTTCCCCTGACACTCTTGGTATTTGATGCATGAAGGCTTCCTCGGCTCAGCTCCCGTCTCCACACCCTGCTGTCACTTTTTTAAATACTTCCATCACACCAACAGGCACTTTAGAACAGGCTCAAACCGGAGAGGTGATTAATCGACCACAGCGCTGCACACCCCTGGCAACTTTGGGGGGTAAAGCCACTGGTTTGTGGTGGTTGCTTACACTTGGTGAAATCAGGGTCTGCTGCACCAAAAACATAATTGTGATTGCTTTGGTTGCAATCAGATTGCCATAGTCATCTGCAGTTTGCATGTAGGATGCCAACTACTCACCAAGCGGTGGGAAAAGTTTGGTTTGGTTTAGTTTGGCGTTCATCTTTACTTTTCCGTCCTTTCTAAAAACACTGACATATAGGTCTGGTCTACCTAGACTGGCAGCATGCTCGAGGTGTCCCAGGCTCGTCTGTTTGGTGACGCGGTAGATGAGCTCGCCCGGCTTGCTGTCCTGGTTGCTGGCTGACAGCTGCAGCGTGGTCAGCTTCTGAAAAATTACATTTTCTTATGTTGCAAGTCTCAAATCTTGATTGCCTAGATCCATTTAGTGTTTTATCATATGTGCTTTAAGCGGTAAATCTCAGGTAAAATGAACTGTTCTATCTGCCAGGAAGGACTCAAACACAGACCCAAGATAAACAAAGACTGGATACAGTCTCTATATTATCTGCATGTCGTTTGAAATCTACAAGACATGCTGACTCCATATCTGTGTAGGTTCCTAGTCAATCAGGTCATGGTCATCTTAAGAGAGGCAGCTGGACTCCTTTAAAACATTTCACTTCTCATCCAAGAGGTTTGTTCAGCTTGAAAAACAAAAAGGTGGAGAGTCCCAGCTATTTAAACCCTAGTGGAGGTTGTTCTCTATGGACGTGGTAGCTGACCTACCTACTATTAATCATGAGCTAAGGTTTGAAAAACCGCATGTGTCATTACCAACAGGGGTTCCAAGTAAAACCACTGGCATCATGGGAGAGTGTCTGCATCTAAATTTCACTCTTTCATGGATGCCAGCATATGCTTGTCAAATAAAGCCTGATTTTAGTTTAGTTTTCCTTCTATAAACAGAGATATTTCTAAACTGGAAATGTTCAAACTTTCAAACTGGCGCAGAAAAAAATTCAAAGGGTATTAAGTGTCTGATGGTTCAAATTTCCTGGAAGGACGATCATTACAGTATACTGTAAAATGAAACAGTGCATGTACATATTATACTAGAGACTACATAACCACCGCACCAGAGGTGTAAGCACATTTTGCAAGGCACTCATTATACATTAAGACAGTTTTATAAACCTTCGTATATGTGAGATAAGGAAACCAATGAACAGCCTCAAACATAAACGAACAGATGGAGATACAGACTGTATTTGCAGATTACAGCTCCACCACAAATCAAACTTCAGGTATTTTATTTGTAACTGTAGGTAGATTTAGATCAGGACAGCACGTCTGACACTGTGGTCAGCAGCACAGGAGCACCACAGGGAACTGTGCTGTCCCCTCTTCTCTTCACCCTGTACACCTCTGACTTCTGCTACATCTCTGAATTATGCCACATTCAGAAGTTTGCAGATGACACGGCCATCATGGGGTGTATCTGGGATGATCAGGAAGAGGAGTACAGAAGTCTGGTGAGGAACTTTGTCGCATGGAGTCACACAAACCACCTGCAACTCAACACCTCAAAGACTAAGGAACTGGTTGTGGACTTCGGGAGGTCCAGAGAAGGTCCACTGCCGGTTCAGATAGAGGGGGAGGAGGTGGAGGTGGTCAACAAGTACAAGTACCTCGGGCTGTGGGTGGACGATAAACTGGACTGGTCATGCAACACAGAGCACCTGTATAAAAAAGCCCAAAGCCGACTGTACTTCCTCAGGAGGCTGAGGTCTTTTAACATCTGCAGGAAGCTCCTGAGGATGTTTTACCAGTCAGTGGTTGCTGGAGTACTTTTCTATGCTGTGGTGTGCTGGGGGAGCAGCACAGCAAAGAAGGACTCATGCAGGCTGGAGAAACTGATCAGGAAGGCTGGCTCTGTGGTCGGCATGAAGCTGGACACTCTGGTGACAGTGGCAGAGAAAAGCACACTAAAAAAACTGCTGGACATTATGAACAATGCTGGGCATCCTCTGCACACGGCCATTAACAACCAGAAGAGTCTGTTCAGTGACAGGTTGCTTCTCCCCAAGACAAGAACTAACAGACTTAAAAACTCCTTTGTCCCACACGCCATCAAACTGTTTAACTCCTCTCTGGAGGGGAGAGGGAGGGGAAACAGGAGGACAAAGGAGGGGGGAACAACTAAGCTGTAGTGCCTCTTCACTTCACTGTGCAATACCTTTTGTGCAATACTTTTGTTAATAGTCAACAGTGCAATAGACCTCAATACTTGAAATGTGCAATTCACTTGTATTTTTATTTTTATTCCTATTTATTCTATTTATCCCCTTCGTATATTTTATTTTATTTATATATGTCTCTGTATTTATATGTGTGTGTGTGTGTGTGTGTGTGTGTGTGTGTGTGTGTGTGTGTGTGTGTGTGTGTGTGTGTATAATATTCTGTAATTTCTGTCGGTGCTATGCTTTTGGAAACCGAATTTCCCAGAGGAACCCACCCGAGGGATTAATAAAGTTTTATCTTATCTTATCTCTTATTTGTTCTCGTGAATTGAAGAAACAACAGAAAACAAAACCTTGTCGTTTTACAGTTTGGGACCAGAAACCTTTGTCCGGGAGGAAGAAAACGATTCTCACTATGTAAAGGATCATCAAGAAAAATTAAACCAGCTGACCGCTGTAACTGTCTGGTGCACAGGAAAATTCAGCTGTGGTTCTCCAATCAGCCTGTTAGACCACTTAACAATCTGAGAGAGTTTCTGCTCTTTTCAGATAACTATCCAAACCACAACACCAAGAAAAAGGACAAAACACATTCAATAAAAGCATGATGAAATAAAACCATCATGGTTTTATCAACGTGGAAACAAGAAAGCCTTCTTAAACACAAGAGCCGCTGGGGCCCCTTTCTGCACACAGCTTCAGTGTTTGCTTTGAAATTCAGCTTTGAATCAAAAGGGAGATATTTATTACACTGAACACTTTCCACATTTTGACTGCACACTCCTAAGTTAGAGGCAGGGTAACGATGCTGTAAGGCATGGCCCGCTTTACCTAAATAACTAAAAAAAAAGACCACAATTAGTGACCGAAACATAGTGTTGTAATAAATTAAACTCAGTAAGAAATTGTTTGGAAATTGCCTCCCCCTGCAGGCCATAACAAAAACTGCACTATCATGGGACCACCGTCTTGCTCCTTTCTTAACCTCAGGCTATCCATGTTTGCGCATGGAAGTGTAGGATATCCCAGGACACAGCTGTACCTCCAAATATTAATGAGTTCAGATGGATTAATAATTGTCTTTGACCAAAGGTCTCCTGCCTATATGATAAATTGGTAATGGTCAGGTTTTGCTTTCCCCTCCAGCACTCAGGAGAAGATACAGGAGTGTAACAGTATGATAATTTGGCTCAATGATAAAACACCCAGGACTTAATTACCTGCAGCGCAAACACATATGCGACGGACACCAGGTTTTATGAGTGCAATGTGTCCAATACCAAATCAAATGCCTGCATCAGTGCATCACTACATGCTGCATTTCGGTTTGCTGGCTAGTAGCAGCAGCAGCTACACTCAGATGATCAAGCTAAATTTCTGACACTATCACAGTGTTATTCCACACCACACACTGTGATGCAGGACCAGGACTAAATTATAGGAGAGATGACAAAGCTTTGAGAGCAGCTCCATGAAAATATAAAAATATCAGTGTTATCCTTCAGCCTCTTAGTAGCTGCACATATAGAATAAATTTCAAAATCCTGCATCACCTCAATCTCCAGTGACAAGACTTGGCATCAGACCTTGAGGTCAAGGTCACGAAGATTCAAACTTTTTTGAGTCTTGTGCTAGATGTATCTATGGTATCAATTTGAAAATACAACATTGCTTCATTTTCAAGTTATTGTATTTGCAAACCTGGGCGTCCATGGCACCGTGGCAAAGTCGTGGCGTCTCTTTCCGTTATACGTGTGTTGTCTTAGCCTTCATATTTTGTTGTGACATGTGTTTGTAAGCCACCATGGCATTTTCTGGCCACACACTGAGTTTGTTTCCTCAATTTGGCTCTTATCAAATTTACAAGGGAATTAAACTAAACTGAGACTAAAGTTAAACTGAAATAACAATGCTTCTCTTTACTCTGTGTTGCCTCTGAAGTATAAAACCCAGTGGGAAACATAATCAGGTTTGTCTGTAACAACCCAGCATCACTCAGCGTGAAACTAAAGGTGACCGTCTTAAAAACAAGAACCAGATTTTTTTTTTTTTGGTCTCCAGTTTTGTTATCCTCACTGATTGTGGATGCAAAGACCTGATACAGCTGTTTGTAATACAACACGTTTGTAGTTATTCCTGAAATACAACGTGTGCAACAGACACATTACATAGTTATCTATGATGTGCATTAATGAGGAAAAGACCAAAACTTCTTCTGAATTTACACTTTTATTGAGTTCCAGCTGTGATATTTCATTTCCCAACATTTTCACATGGAACAGTTATCATATAAATTGCAATATTGAATAAAACAAGGGGTCAAACAGGTTTTAAATCCTGATTTGTATCAGCTACCAGTTAACCTATATTAGTTCCTTTCAGATTAATCAAAGTTTCTTTTAGTTGTTGTTCTAACTCTCTGATCAATACAATTGATAGAACTCCACTCAGTTCTATCAATTTAATTTACCCTGATTCAGTCCACCCAATGCTTTCACTCACTGTATGTGCAAACTGTCTGGTTATGATACCCAGTAACACTTCAACGAGTTACCAATACAATGCAAACAAAATGAATTTGTCTTGAAAGGTGCTGTATAAATAAAACTGTACTTTTACTTACTTTCTTTATTCACTTTGTATGTTATTGCAATAATACTTATTTTCTTTTTACAAAAATAACAGGGATTGAAACTTTATTGGTAATTTTCCAAGTAAAAAAATTATCCTCATTCAAAAGTCATGTAAGAACCTCATTGGCTCACGGAATGTTGATGTTATTTTAAAAAATTCATACAAAACTATGACCTCATTCAAAAATGTCATGTGACAACCTCATTGGCCTATGGAATTCTGATGTCACAGGCTTCTAAAGCATTGATCCTTTGAAGCTTTGATCCTCATGAATTCTTAAGTAGGGGTGAGGATGTAGAACTTTCAGTCCGTTATTTGCAGCACTTGTGTTAGCAGCATTCAAACGTTCACCAGTAAAGCATTTTCAAACATTTGGATCCTTTCCGTACTCACGGTATACAGACTCCAACATGTCTCAGAAACAGCAAGAAAGACAAGAAGTTGACCCCAGCTCTATTCCATGGTATGAGTCCCTAGACCCTTATATCAGCTCTCTTCCTTGGGATGAACAGGTAGAGTTAGAGGAAAAGCGACTGGAAGAAATGGAGAAAGAAAATCTCATGAACAGAGAAAAGATTAAGATCCTGATGGAAGAAAATGAGAGAAAGAGCACTGAATTAGAAGAATTATCCTACCAGCTTGAAGAAAAACAGGGTATTATTGAGGAGAAACAATGGGCTCTCCAAGACGAGAAGAATCAGGAGCTCCAAGAAAAGCTTGATGGAGCTCTGGAAAAAATTAAAGACCTGCTCCAAAATGAGACAAAACAGAGCATTAAAGGGGATAAAATGCTCAAGAAGAATCAGGAGCTCCAAGAGAAGCTTGACGAAGCTCTGGAAAAAAATAAAGATCTGCTCCAAAAGGAGAAAAAAGAGAGCATAAAACAGGAAAACATGCTCAAGAAGAATCAGGAGCTCCAAGAGAAGCTTGACGAAGCTCTGGAAAAACTGAAAGAAATCCACCAAGAAGAGAAACAACAGTCCACACAGCAGAGAGACATGCAGCGCAAACTCCAAGCCATGGAGGAAAAATACAAAGCTCTGCATGTGAAACATGATAAAACTCTGCACAAAAATCAACAGTTGCTTCAAGACAAGAAGCAAATGGAAATTAAACTGAAACAAATGGACTCCAATGTTGACGAGATGGAGGAAAAACACAGATTGCTCCAAATCAGGCTCGAGAAAACAGTGCACAGAAATAAAGAGTTCATTCAAGAGAGAGAGCAACAAGAAATGCTCGAGAAAGAAACGGACTCCAAGCTTGAAGTCTTGGAGGAAGAACTGAAAATGCTGCAAATGACTCTTGAGGAAGCACTGCTCAAAAATAAAGAGATGCTTCATGAGAAAGACCAACAGCAAATACATCAGGAAGAAATGTATTGCAAGCTGAGGAACATCGAGAAACAAAATGAAGGCTTGCAAGTTATGTTTGATGAAGCTCTGGAAAGAAATAAAGAGTTGGTTCACGAGAAAGACCAACAGAAAATACAAAAGGAAGAAATGGATTGCAAGATGAAGAACATCAAGACACAGAATGAAGGCTTGCAAGTTATGTTTGATGAAGCTCTGGAAAGAAATAAAGAGTTGGTTCACGAGAAAGACCAACAGAAAATACAAAAGGAAGAAATGTATTGCAAGATGAAGAACATCAAGACACAAAATGAAGGCTTGCAAGTTATGTTTGATGAAGCTCTGGAGAGAAATAAGGAGATCCTCCAAGACAAAAAACAAGAGCCCGTAGAGCAGAGCGACCTGCAGAGCAAACTCCAAGCCATGGAGGAAAAATACAAAGCTCTGCAGGTGAAACATGACAAAACTCTGCACAAAAATCAACAGTTGCTTCAAAACAAGAAGCAAATGGAAATTAAACTGAAACAAATGGGCTCCAATGTTGACGAGATGGAGGAAAAACACAGATTGCTCCAAATCAGGCTCGATAAAAAAGTGCACGGAAATAACCAGCTGCTTCAAGAAAAAGACCAACAGAAAATACAACTGGAAGAAGAAAAACTTATTCTTCAGAGGAAAAATGAAGAACTCCAAGAACTGTATAATGAAACAAAGTACAAAACAACTGTACTGGAAGGAGAAAAGAAAAAACTGGCAAATCAATGCTCAGCGATGCAGAGTAGCATCAATGCAATGCTGAGAAAAAATACAGAACTTGAAGAACTTTCTAAGACCTTGAAGCACAAAAACACTGAAATCCAGGCACAAAAGCAAGAACAACAGAAAACACATAAAGACCTGCAGTGTAGACTTCAAGATATCCAGAAGAGAAACCAGCAGCTGGAAGACATGCACACAGATGTGCACAAGGCAAAGCAAATAGAGGAGGCAACAGTTAAAGAACTGAAAGACCATCTTAAAGAAAAACAAGAACAATTAGAAGACATGGTGAAAAGATGCAACAAACTTGAGAAAGAAAACACAGAAACAATGGATGAGCTGAAAACCCTCATCATTGAGAAAAAAGTGCTGGTGGAAGAATATCTAAAAAAGAAGAGAAAACGTTTCCACTGGTTCTGGAGGAGGGACACTGCTGCTTCTCACCTGATGTAAGCTCGTCTTCCTCCACCTCTATTCCATCTTCATTTTCCCCCTTCCCCTCCCTCCTTTTTCTTTTTTCACCCTCACCCCCCGACCAGTCCCGGCAGTTGACTGCCCCCTCCTGAGCCTGGTTCTGCCATAGGTTTCTCCTTTAGGTTTCTTTCACTTTAAAAGGAGTTTTTCCTGTCCACTGTCGCCTGGTGCTTGCTCAGAGGGGATTGTTGGGGTTTTCTCTCCTCTCTTTCCTTCGTTCTATCCCCCCTTTTCCCCCTTCTACCTTTTCCTTTACCCAATAAACACAATTGGCCTCATTTTACATGTGTTTGAAAAATGTCTTCATTCAACAATAATTCATCTTAGGTATAAAAACAAGAAATGGGTAATAGCAGCATGTGTGTTTGTGTGTGTGCATAATATACATACTTGTATCTCAGAAGGAATTAATACTAGATGGGTAGAGACAGGTTTTAAAGACTAGAAATGAAAACATGTGAGTCCTGTCTTTAAATAAAAATATAGAATTCCCTATATTCCTATCTATTCCAAACAACGGTAGTAAGTAACAAAGTTTCAAATTTGTCTTTCCCTTTGACTCTTAATTTATTAACCATGAACAAGAGGTCAGAGGTCAAATGTGGCACGATACCTTAAATCTTTCTATGATACTTTCTGTATTTGGACCAGAGATGGGCAACACCGCATAGTCTGGTTACTTTTTTCAAGTAACGAGTAAAGTAAGGGATTACTATTGCAAAAAAGGTACAGTAATTAGATTACTGTTACTTTCCCGTAAGCAGGCTACATTACTGCGTAACTAATCCTCGTCATTTTCTTCGCGAGAGTGTCTCATGACAATGACGTACGAGCATGCGACGTCCGTGGCAGCAACAGACGTGTGTAGATCAACAAAGGATAATATGGAGTGCAGGAGAGAGTACGACCATGCAGGGTTTAAAGCTTGGAAGTACTGACATTACTTTGACTTTGATTCTGTAAAAAGTGAGAAAAACATTGAAAACATGCGGTAGTGAAGTCGGGTTTTTGTGATTAAGTTCTTAGCTCCCTGTTTCAGTTTTGTTGTCGTCCTCCCCGGTGTTCCCCTGACACTCTTGGTATTTGATGCATGAAGGCTTCCTCGGCTCAGCTCCCGTCTCCACACCCTGCTGTCACTTTTTTAAATACTTCCATCACACCAACAGGCACTTTAGAACAGGCTCAAACCGGAGAGGTGATTAATCGACCACAGCGCTGCACACCCCTGGCAACTTTGGGGGGTAAAGCCACTGGTTTGTGGTGGTTGCCAGGTGAAATCAGGGTCTGCTGCACCAAAAACATAATTGTGATTGCTTTGGTTGCAATCAGATTGCCATAGTCATCTGCAGTTTGCATGTAGGATGCCAACTACTCACCAAGCGGTGGGAAAAGTTTGGTTTGGTTTAGTTTGGCGTTCATCTTTACTTTTCCGTCCTTTCTAAAAACACTGACATATAGGTCTGGTCTACCTAGACTGGCAGCATGCTCGAGGTGTCCCAGGCTCGTCTGTTTGGTGACGCGGTAGATGAGCTCGCCCGGCTTGCTGTCCTGGTTGCTGGCTGACAGCTGCAGCGTGGTCAGCTTCTGAAAAATTACATTTTCTTATGTTGCAAGTCTCAAATCTTGATTGCCTAGATCCATTTAGTGTTTTATCATATGTGCTTTAAGCGGTAAATCTCAGGTAAAATGAACTGTTCTATCTGCCAGGAAGGACTCAAACACAGACCCAAGATAAACAAAGACTGGATACAGTCTCTATATTATCTGCATGTCGTTTGAAATCTACAAGACATGCTGACTCCATATCTGTGTAGGTTCCTAGTCAATCAGGTCATGGTCGTCTTAAGAGAGGCAGCTGGACTCCTTTAAAACATTTCACTTCTCATCCAAGAGGTTTGTTCAGCTTGAAAAACAAAAAGGTGGAGAGTCCCAGCTATTTAAACCCTAGTGGAGGTTGTTCTCTATGGACGTGGTAGCTGACCTACCTACTATTAATCATGAGCTAAGGTTTGAAAAACCGCATGTGTCATTACCAACAGGGGTTCCAAGTAAAACCACTGGCATCATGGGAGAGTGTCTGCATCTAAATTTCACTCTTTCATGGATGCCAGCATATGCTTGTCAAATAAAGCCTGATTTTAGTTTAGTTTTCCTTCTATAAACAGAGATATTTCTAAACTGGAAATGTTCAAACTTTCAAACTGGCGCAGAAAAAAATTCAAAGGGTATTAAGTGTCTGATGGTTCAAATTTCCTGGAAGGACGATCATTACAGTATACTGTAAAATGAAACAGTGCATGTACATATTATACTAGAGACTACATAACCACCGCACCAGAGGTGTAAGCACATTTTGCAAGGCACTCATTATACATGAAGACAGTTTTATAAACCTTCGTATATGTGAGATAAGGAAACCAATGAACAGCCTCAAACATAAACGAACAGATGGAGATACAGACTGTATTTGCAGATTACAGCTCCACCACAAATCAAACTTCAGGTATTTTATTTGTAACTGTAGGTAGATTTAGATCAGGACAGCACGTCTGACACTGTGGTCAGCAGCACAGGAGCACCACAGGGAACTGTGCTGTCCCCTCTTCTCTTCACCCTGTACACCTCTGACTTCTGCTACATCTCTGAATTATGCCACATTCAGAAGTTTGCAGATGACACGGCCATCATGGGGTGTATCTGGGATGATCAGGAAGAGGAGTACAGAAGTCTGGTGAGGAACTTTGTCGCATGGAGTCACACAAACCACCTGCAACTCAACACCTCAAAGACTAAGGAACTGGTTGTGGATTTCGGGAGGTCCAGAGAAGGTCCACTGCCGGTTCAGATAGAGGGGGAGGAGGTGGAGGTGGTCAACAAGTACAAGTACCTCGGGCTGTGGGTGGACGATAAACTGGACTGGTCATGCAACACAGAGCACCTGTATAAAAAAGCCCAAAGCCGACTGTACTTCCTCAGGAGGCTGAGGTCTTTTAACATCTGCAGGAAGCTCCTGAGGATGTTTTACCAGTCAGTGGTTGCTGGAGTACTTTTCTATGCTGTGGTGTGCTGGGGGAGCAGCACAGCAAAGAAGGACTCATGCAGGCTGGAGAAACTGATCAGGAAGGCTGGCTCTGTGGTCGGCATGAAGCTGGACACTCTGGTGACAGTGGCAGAGAAAAGCACACTAAAAAAACTGCTGGACATTATGAACAATGCTGGGCATCCTCTGCACACGGCCATTAACAACCAGAAGAGTCTGTTCAGTGACAGGTTGCTTCTCCCCAAGACAAGAACTAACAGACTTAAAAACTCCTTTGTCCCACACGCCATCAAACTGTTTAACTCCTCTCTGGAGGGGAGAGGGAGGGGAAACAGGAGGACAAAGGAGGGGGGAACAACTAAGCTGTAGTGCCTCTTCACTTCACTGTGCAATACCTTTTGTGCAATACTTTTGTTAATAGTCAACAGTGCAATAGACCTCAATACTTGAAATGTGCAATTCACTTGTATTTTTATTTTTATTCCTATTTATTCTATTTATCCCCTTCGTATATTTTATTTTATTTATGTGTGTGTGTGTGTGTGTGTGTGTGTGTGTGTGTGTGTGTGTGTGTGTGTGTGTGTGTGTGTGTGTGTGTGTGTGTGTGTGTGTATAATATTCTGTAATTTCTGTCGGTGCTATGCTTTTGGAAACCGAATTTCCCAGAGGAACCCACCCGAGGGATTAATAAAGTTTTATCTTATCTTATCTCTTATTTGTTCTCGTGAATTGAAGAAACAACAGAAAACAAAACCTTGTCGTTTTACAGTTTGGGACCAGAAACCTTTGTCCCGGAGGAAGAAAACGATTCTCACTATGTAAAGGATCATCAAGAAAAATTAAACCAGCTGACCGCTGTAACTGTCTGGTGCACAGGAAAATTCAGCTGTGGTTCTCCAATCAGCCTGTTAGACCACTTAACAATCTGAGAGAGTTTCTGCTCTTTTCAGATAACTATCCAAACCACAACACCAAGAAAAAGGACAAAACAGATTCAATAAAAGCATGATGAAATAAAACCATCATGGTTTTATCAACGTGGAAACAAGAAAGCCTTCTTAAACACAAGAGCCGCTGGGGCCCCTTTCTGCACACAGCTTCAGTGTTTGCTTTGAAATTCAGCTTTGAATCAAAAGGGAGATATTTATTACACTGAACACTTTCCACATTTTGACTGCACACTCCTAAGTTAGAGGCAGGGTAACGATGCTGTAAGGCATGGCCCGCTTTACCTAAATAACTAAAAAAAAAGACCACAATTAGTGACCGAAACATAGTGTTGTAATAAATTAAACTCAGTAAGAAATTGTTTGGAAATTGCCTCCCCCTGCAGGCCATAACAAAAACTGCACTATCATGGGACCACCGTCTTGCTCCTTTCTTAACCTCAGGCTATCCATGTTTGCGCATGGAAGTGTAGGATATCCCAGGACACAGCTGTACCTCCAAATATTAATGAGTTCAGATGGATTAATAATTGTCTTTGACCAAAGGTCTCCTGCCTATATGATAAATTGGTAATGGTCAGGTTTTGCTTTCCCCTCCAGCACTCAGGAGAAGATACAGGAGTGTAACAGTATGATAATTTGGCTCAATGATAAAACACCCAGGACTTAATTACCTGCAGCGCAAACACATATGCGACGGACACCAGGTTTTATGAGTGCAATGTGTCCAATACCAAATCAAATGCCTGCGTCAGTGCATCACTACATGCTGCATTTCGGTTTGCTGGCTAGTAGCAGCAGCAGCTACACTCAGATGATCAAGCTAAATTTCTGACACTATCACAGTGTTATTCCACACCACACACTGTGATGCAGGACCAGGACTAAATTATAGGAGAGATGACAAAGCTTTGAGAGCAGCTCCATGAAAATATAAAAATATCAGTGTTATCCTTCAGCCTCTTAGTAGCTGCACATATAGAATAAATTTCAAAATCCTGCATCACCTCAATCTCCAGTGACAAGACTTGGCATCAGACCTTGAGGTCAAGGTCACGAAGATTCAAACTTTTTTGAGTCTTGTGCTAGATGTATCTATGGTATCAATTTGAAAATACAACATTGCTTCATTTTCAAGTTATTGTATTTGCAAACCTGGGCGTCCATGGCACCGTGGCAAAGTCGTGGCGTCTCTTTCCGTTATACGTGTGTTGTCTTAGCCTTCATATTTTGTTGTGACATGTGTTTGTAAGCCACCATGGCATTTTCTGGCCACACACTGAGTTTGTTTCCTCAATTTGGCTCTTATCAAATTTACAAGGGAATTAAACTAAACTGAGACTAAAGTTAAACTGAAATAACAATGCTTCTCTTTACTCTGTGTTGCCTCTGAAGTATAAAACCCAGTGGGAAACATAATCAGGTTTGTCTGTAACAACCCAGCATCACTCAGCGTGAAACTAAAGGTGACCGTCTTAAAAACAAGAACCAGATTTTTTTTTTTTTGGTCTCCAGTTTTGTTATCCTCACTGATTGTGGATGCAAAGACCTGATACAGCTGTTTGTAATACAACACGTTTGTAGTTATTCCTGAAATACAACGTGTGCAACAGACACATTACATAGTTATCTATGATGTGCATTAATGAGGAAAAGACCAAAACTTCTTCTGAATTTACACTTTTATTGAGTTCCAGCTGTGATATTTCATTTCCCAACATTTTCACATGGAACAGTTATCATATAAATTGCAATATTGAATAAAACAAGGGGTCAAACAGGTTTTAAATCCTGATTTGTATCAGCTACCAGTTAACCTATATTAGTTCCTTTCAGATTAATCAAAGTTTCTTTTAGTTGTTGTTCTAACTCTCTGATCAATACAATTGATAGAACTCCACTCAGTTCTATCAATTTAATTTACCCTGATTCAGTCCACCCAATGCTTTCACTCACTGTATGTGCAAACTGTCTGGTTATGATACCCAGTAACACTTCAACGAGTTACCAATACAATGCAAACAAAATGAATTTGTCTTGAAAGGTGCTGTATAAATAAAACTGTACTTTTACTTACTTTCTTTATTCACTTTGTATGTTATTGCAATAATACTTATTTTCTTTTTACAAAAATAACAGGGATTGAAACTTTATTGGTAATTTTCCAAGTAAAAAAATTATCCTCATTCAAAAGTCATGTAAGAACCTCATTGGCTCACGGAATGTTGATGTTATTTTAAAAAATTCATACAAAACTATGACCTCATTCAAAAATGTCATGTGACAACCTCATTGGCTTATGGAATTCTGATGTCACAGGCTTCTAAAGCATTGATCCTTTGAAGCTTTGATCCTCATGAATTCTTAAGTAGGGGTGAGGATGTAGAACTTTCAGTCCGTTATTTGCAGCACTTGTGTTAGCAGCATTCAAACGTTCACCAGTAAAGCATTTTCAAACATTTGGATCCTTTCCGTACTCACGGTATACAGACTCCAACATGTCTCAGAAACAGCAAGAAAGACAAGAAGTTGACCCCAGCTCTATTCCATGGTATGAGTCCCTAGACCCTTATATCAGCTCTCTTCCTTGGGATGAACAGGTAGAGTTAGAGGAAAAGCGACTGGAAGAAATGGAGAAAGAAAATCTCATGAACAGAGAAAAGATTAAGATCCTGATGGAAGAAAATGAGAGAAAGAGCACTGAATTAGAAGAATTATCCTACCAGCTTGAAGAAAAACAGGGTATTATTGAGGAGAAACAATGGGCTCTCCAAGACGAGAAGAATCAGGAGCTCCAAGAAAAGCTTGATGGAGCTCTGGAAAAAATTAAAGACCTGCTCCAAAATGAGACAAAACAGAGCATTAAAGGGGATAAAATGCTCAAGAAGAATCAGGAGCTCCAAGAGAAGCTTGACGAAGCTCTGGAAAAAAATAAAGATCTGCTCCAAAAGGAGAAAAAAGAGAGCATAAAACAGGAAAACATGCTCAAGAAGAATCAGGAGCTCCAAGAGAAGCTTGACGAAGCTCTGGAAAAACTGAAAGAAATCCACCAAGAAGAGAAACAACAGTCCACACAGCAGAGAGACATGCAGCGCAAACTCCAAGCCATGGAGGAAAAATACAAAGCTCTGCATGTGAAACATGATAAAACTCTGCACAAAAATCAACAGTTGCTTCAAGACAAGAAGCAAATGGAAATTAAACTGAAACAAATGGACTCCAATGTTGACGAGATGGAGGAAAAACACAGATTGCTCCAAATCAGGCTCGAGAAAACAGTGCACAGAAATAAAGAGTTCATTCAAGAGAGAGAGCAACAAGAAATGCTCGAGAAAGAAACGGACTCCAAGCTTGAAGTCTTGGAGGAAGAACTGAAAATGCTGCAAATGACTCTTGAGGAAGCACAGCTCAAAAATAAAGAGATGCTTCATGAGAAAGACCAACAGCAAATACATCAGGAAGAAATGTATTGCAAGCTGAGGAACATCGAGAAACAAAATGAAGGCTTGCAAGTTATGTTTGATGAAGCTCTGGAAAGAAATAAAGAGTTGGTTCACGAGAAAGACCAACAGAAAATACAAAAGGAAGAAATGGATTGCAAGATGAAGAACATCAAGACACAGAATGAAGGCTTGCAAGTTATGTTTGATGAAGCTCTGGAAAGAAATAAAGAGTTGGTTCACGAGAAAGACCAACAGAAAATACAAAAGGAAGAAATGGATTGCAAGATGAAGAACATCAAGACACAAAATGAAGGCTTGCAAGTTATGCTTGATGAAGCTCTGGAGAGAAATAAGGAGATCCTCCAAGACAAAAAACAAGAGCCCGTAGAGCAGAGCGACCTGCAGAGCAAACTCCAAGCCATGGAGGAAAAATACAAAGCTCTGCAGGTGAAACATGACAAAACTCTGCACAAAAATCAACAGTTGCTTCAAAACAAGAAGCAAATGGAAATTAAACTGAAACAAATGGGCTCCAATGTTGACGAGATGGAGGAAAAACACAGATTGCTCCAAATCAGGCTCGATAAAAAAGTGCACGGAAATAACCAGCTGCTTCAAGAAAAAGACCAACAGAAAATACAACTGGAAGAAGAAAATCTTATTCTTCAGAGGAAAAATGAAGAACTCCAAGAACTGTATAATGAAACAAAGTACAAAACAACTGTACTGGAAGGAGAAAAGAAAAAACTGGCAAATCAATGCTCAGCGATGCAGAGTAGCATCAATGCAATGCTGAGAAAAAATACAGAACTTGAAGAACTTTCTAAGACCTTGAAGCACAAAAACACTGAAATCCAGGCACAAAAGCAAGAACAACAGAAAACACATAAAGACCTGCAGTGTAGACTTCAAGATATCCAGAAGAGAAACCAGCAGCTGGAAGACATGCACACAGATGTGCACAAGGCAAAGCAAATAGAGGAGGCAACAGTTAAAGAACTGAAAGACCATCTTAAAGAAAAACAAGAACAATTAGAAGACATGGTGAAAAGATGCAACAAACTTGAGAAAGAAAACACAGAAACAATGGATGAGCTGAAAACCCTCATCATTGAGAAAAAAGTGCTGGTGGAAGAATATCTAAAAAAGAAGAGAAAACGTTTCCACTGGTTCTGGAGGAGGGACACTGCTGCTTCTCACCTGATGTAAGCTCGTCTTCCTCCACCTCTATTCCATCTTCATTTTCCCCCTTCCCCTCCCTCCTTTTTCTTTTTTCACCCTCACCCCCCGACCAGTCCCGGCAGTTGACTGCCCCCTCCTGAGCCTGGTTCTGCCATAGGTTTCTCCTTTAGGTTTCTTTCACTTTAAAAGGAGTTTTTCCTGTCCACTGTCGCCTGGTGCTTGCTCAGAGGGGATTGTTGGGGTTTTCTCTCCTCTCTCTTTCCTTCTTTCTATCCCCCCTTTTCCCCCTTCTACCTTTTCCTTTACCCAATAAACACAATTGGCCTCATTTTACATGTGTTTGAAAAATGTCTTCATTCAACAATAATTCATCTTAGGTATAAAAACAAGAAATGGGTAATAGCAGCATGTGTGTTTGTGTGTGTGCATAATATACATACTTGTATACCAGAAGGAATTAATACTAGATGGGTAGAGACAGGTTTTAAAGACTAGAAATGAAAACATGTGAGTCCTGTCTTTAAATAAAAATATAGAATTCCCTATATTCCTATCTATTCCAAACAACGGTAGTAAGTAACAAAGTTTCAAATTTGTCTTTCCCTTTGACTCTTAATTTATTAACCATGAACAAGAGGTCAGAGGTCAAATGTGGCACGATACCTTAAATCTTTCTATGATACTTTCTGTATTTGGACCAGAGATGGGCAACACCGCATAGTCTGATTACTTTTTTCAAGTAACGAGTAAAGTAAGGGATTACTATTGCAAAAAAGGTACAGTAATTAGATTACTGTTACTTTCCCGTAAGCAGGCTACATTACTGCGTAACTAATCCTCGTCATTTTCTTCGCGAGAGTGTCTCATGACAATGACGTACGAGCATGCGACGTCCGTGGCAGCAACAGACGTGTGTAGATCAACAAAGGATAATATGGAGTGCAGGAGAGAGTACGACCATGCAGGGTTTAAAGCTTGGAAGTACTGACATTACTTTGACTTTGATTCTGTAAAAAGTGAGAAAAACATTGAAAACATACGGTAGTGAAGTCGGGTTTTTGTGATTAAGTTCTTAGCTCCCTGTTTCAGTTTTGTTGTCGTCCTCCCCGGTGTTCCCCTGACACTCTTGGTATTTGATGCATGAAGGCTTCCTCGGCTCAGCTCCCGTCTCCACACCCTGCTGTCACTTTTTTAAATACTTCCATCACACCAACAGGCACTTTAGAACAGGCTCAAACCGGAGAGGTGATTAATCGACCACAGCGCTGCACACCCCTGGCAACTTTGGGGGGTAAAGCCACTGGTTTGTGGTGGTTGCCAGGTGAAATCAGGGTCTGCTGCACCAAAAACATAATTGTGATTGCTTTGGTTGCAATCAGATTGCCATAGTCATCTGCAGTTTGCATGTAGGATGCCAACTACTCACCAAGCGGTGGGAAAAGTTTGGTTTGGTTTAGTTTGGCGTTCATCTTTACTTTTCCGTCCTTTCTAAAAACACTGACATATAGGTCTGGTCTACCTAGACTGGCAGCATGCTCGAGGTGTCCCAGGCTCGTCTGTTTGGTGACGCGGTAGATGAGCTCGCCCGGCTTGCTGTCCTGGTTGCTGGCTGACAGCTGCAGCGTGGTCAGCTTCTGAAAAATTACATTTTCTTATGTTGCAAGTCTCAAATCTTGATTGCCTAGATCCATTTAGTGTTTTATCATATGTGCTTTAAGCGGTAAATCTCAGGTAAAATGAACTGTTCTATCTGCCAGGAAGGACTCAAACACAGACCCAAGATAAACAAAGACTGGATACAGTCTCTATATTATCTGCATGTCGTTTGAAATCTACAAGACATGCTGACTCCATATCTGTGTAGGTTCCTAGTCAATCAGGTCATGGTCGTCTTAAGAGAGGCAGCTGGACTCCTTTAAAACATTTCACTTCTCATCCAAGAGGTTTGTTCAGCTTGAAAAACAAAAAGGTGGAGAGTCCCAGCTATTTAAACCCTAGTGGAGGTTGTTCTCTATGGACGTGGTAGCTGACCTACCTACTATTAATCATGAGCTAAGGTTTGAAAAACCGCATGTGTCATTACCAACAGGGGTTCCAAGTAAAACCACTGGCATCATGGGAGAGTGTCTGCATCTAAATTTCACTCTTTCATGGATGCCAGCATATGCTTGTCAAATAAAGCCTGATTTTAGTTTAGTTTTCCTTCTATAAACAGAGATATTTCTAAACTGGAAATGTTCAAACTTTCAAACTGGCGCAGAAAAAAATTCAAAGGGTATTAAGTGTCTGATGGTTCAAATTTCCTGGAAGGACGATCATTACAGTATACTGTAAAATGAAACAGTGCATGTACATATTATACTAGAGACTACATAACCACCGCACCAGAGGTGTAAGCACATTTTGCAAGGCACTCATTATACATTAAGACAGTTTTATAAACCTTCGTATATGTGAGATAAGGAAACCAATGAACAGCCTCAAACATAAACGAACAGATGGAGATACAGACTGTATTTGCAGATTACAGCTCCACCACAAATCAAACTTCCATATTAAAGCGAGACTGCTCAGCAAGGAAAAACAGTCAAGTAAGTAAGACTGAATGAAGACAGATTAAAAATTAATTGCATCTGCTCACACATTACTCAGCTGTAGGGTTTTCTGAGTACTCAGATGTAACACTGAGGAGGAAAACCCAAAGAAATGGCAAACAGAAGTTCATTCTAATAAATTGGAAATGTGGGTCACGTCTGTCAAATGGAGAAAGAAACTTGTCACAGTGAAGACAAAAAAAAACAATGTATAAAAGTAAAAACATTTTAATTCAATCATTAATAAAACAGATAAAAATAGTAAGAACATTCTGCGTAATAAACATCTTCAGGTATGCTGGGTTGTCCTTCTTGTCACCTCACGTGAGCAGACAATGCAAACCAGCCTTCTCGAGCTCTCTCCTTGTCCATCTATTGACAATGAAGAAAGTCTTTTTTTCAAATCCAAGCAACGACATGTAAATAATGCACATTGTGTGTGTGTGTGTGTGTGTGTGTGTGTGTGTGTGTGTGTGTGTGTGTGTGTGTGTGTGTGTGTATACCTGTGTTTTGCCATCCCTGGTTTCTCTTTCAAAACTGTGAGAAGATGCATCAGAGCCAGCAAACCTGCAGCAAAGATAATTAATCATCTACATCATGTGATCTTCAGTCAGTTCTTCTTCCTGACATCATCACTTTGTGTCTGTTTAAGGTGCTGGAAAAGAAATGGTAAAAAGAACCTTGCTGTTATTTGTCATAACATCCCTCCCTGAGCCGATCTGATACTCACCTCCTCTCACCCTCACCGCCACCACTGTGTGACCGGAGCTCTCGCTCGGGCAGCAGCTCTGATGCCTCCAGGCGTTTCGCTGCAAAAGATGAGGCGTAATGATTTTAAACTGTCATGTGTGCTCCAAACAGACAGCGACATGTTGCTTTTACCCACTGGATTCTGGATTCGGGCTGAAGGCAGAAGCTGGGATCGGGGAGATAGAGGGAGAGACTCTGGCTGAAACACTTTGCTTCTGTTGCTCGATTATTTCCAGCAGTCGACCTCGGGCTGCAGCGCTCTGCCTGTTCAGCTCCAGGAGGCGTTGCTCCACGCTGTTTTCACTGAAAGTGTTGGGTGATGTTGCCTAAGCAAAAAAAACAAAAAAACAACAAAGAACGAGACACACACCGCATGTGAATCATTACTAAATCTGAATGAGGAGGCCACCTAAAGGCTCTGCGCAGTTCATTCCTCGACGCACCTGTCCCATCACGCTATGAAGGGAGGGTCAGAAAGTTAGGCGGAGTCAGGGGAGCCACTACTCCACCTCTAAAAGGTGAGCTGCTCTCAGAGAGCTTCAAACAACCCCTTAAATCTCACCTGTTGAGTCAGCTGTTGTTCTTCAGGAGTCCACACATGCTGGCTCCGCCTCTCTTTACAGCTGGACCCGGACATCCTGCTCTCTGCAGCGCTCTGAGGTGTTACTCTCCCGGTGCTGCTGCAGCTCGACCCTCTTCTCTCATTGCCACTGTCGAGCGATTCTCTGACCCCTGACCCGAGGCCCTTTGCCTGGCTGAGTTGAGCCCTGATAAGATCGGTCTCTTTGCTCAGCTGAGCAATCTCAGCTAGCACTGTGCCCGGAGACCTCTGTGAGCGAAGAGGGTCAGAGGTCAGCGATAGCGAGGAAGCAGAGGGAAGCTGAACTAGGGGCAGACTGCTGAGACTAGAGTCTGAGCTGTGAGCGCGGAGGTCCCCATAGGAGCGCAGGAGATCCGCAGCAGGAAGCTGCTGGTGCGGTGGCGCAGGACAAGTTGCTGTGGAAGAACGAGAAACAAAAATTAGCTGCCTCAAGGTGAATCATTTCTGTGCTGAATATTTGAAATCAGATAATAATTTTGGAAGTGAGAAAGTTACCAGGAACATGCTGAAAGTGGTCCCGCTGTTGAGGTGGTGAGAGGAGGACGGCAGAAGAAACAGGTACTCGCTCAGCACCCGTCGCAGACTGACAGCCTGTATACCAACAGTTCACCAAAATATAAACCATTTTCACCATTTACCAAATTCCTCTGGACAGAATATACACAGACAGACTGCACAAACCTGCAACTTTAACCTCAGAGTGTGGGGTTTGGCCACTGTGTTCACTCAGCAGTCCGAGCCCTCCCATCGCCAACACCACTGTGTCCAACTTCCGCTCCAGCTCTGCTGTCCGCTGCTGTAACCCTGCCTGAGAGGCACATCGTCACCAACTCATGATTTATCAGCATAGATGGAGTAACAATAACCTAAGCCCAGTCCCACCTGCAGGGTTGTAGCCTCCTCTCTCAGAGTCATGGTTTCAGCAGTGAGAGCATCAATGAGCCTCTGCTGCTCTTTCAGCTCCTCCTCCAGTTTTCTCCTCTCCTGTGCCGCCTCCTGAGCTTTATCTTCCCTCTAACACATTACAGGCAGACAGTGATTTAAACACATATAGCAGACTGCAAATATTTGCATCAAAGCAAACCTGCCCTACAATTTAAAAACTAATTATATTTATTAATGTGTGAAGACCCCTGAAAAAGATAAGAACTGTGCTTCAGCATATTTACATGAGACTTTCAGCATTAGTGATGCTAAATCAGTAATAGTAACAAACATTTTACAGATCAAGCATTTCTAAAATGTGGTTTTGCTGCTATCTAAAGATTTCAAACTAGGAATTCGTGTCTCCTTGCATCCCCATCGATGACATGACTTTTTAAATAAAACCAACATTTAATAAGAAATGAATGTATCCTATAAACTAAAAGATGCAGTGATAATGGTACCACGATCTTATTTTTTGTTTATGTGAGTAAAGCCTGCATGGATTATCTTTAGTTTGAATAATAATCTCCACAAGCTTGTGTGACAAAACCTTTTTTGATATCTGGCAGTACCTTTTTAAGGAGGTGCACCAAACGTCCCAGTGTAGAGACCAAGGCCACAGAAAATCCAGTAAGGCTTTGTGTTCTGTGCTTTTTGGGACTCTGTGCAGATGTTGGTGCTGTATCAGGGCTCAGTGCGTCCAAATCCGACTCCACCTGACCCAACATGGCCTGCAGCAGGCCCAGACTGGACTGATCCCCGCTGAGAGAGGCAACAGAGGAGCCGTCCAGCTCTGAACCCTGGGAAACACACTTCCTGCCTCTGCTGGTGTGATTACCGATCCAGTCTGTTCAGCATATAAAAGAACAACAACAGACATGATCTCATCTCCAAACAGAGTATTTCATTTTGGAGAAAATCCATCCCTTGCAGATATTACCTGACTTGCTCTGAGGCGGTTCAGAATTAAGAACCTGAGAAACCAGGACTGATGTTTCCTCTCTGGCGTCCTCCGACTGACTCTGTCTGGACCGAACACGCTGAACAGCCACGGTGGCATTGAGAGCTGAAATGACATTAGATAAGTGTTTATTTTCACGTCTAATGCCAGATTGTAATAAATGATTTCTTGATCACTACTTAAAATAAATATAACACACTTCTAATGGCACTAAGACCTTCTGATTATCTGTTTATCTTACCTCTCTGAGCTGGTGCCCTGTCTGATGTACAGGGTGTCACGGGACTATTATCCTTGTCTCCACGGTGACAGCTGTGATGATGACCTTTGTGTTGCTGTGACACTCTAGCCCGAGGCTGCGCCTTCATTTTTTGTACATTGACCCTGCAAAAAAGCGTTATGAGCAATCTAATAGTGACAGCAGCATCTCTGTCACTGTTGTAGTGTATAACAGTTAGCAGGGATTAGCACCTTCGGATTACATGATACTCTGAACTGGTTGAAGGACGGGCATCGTCTCTGTGGTCGTCCTCTGAAGCTTCCAGTTCATTAAGAGCCTGAAATAAATCATTGTAATTGTGTAAAATGCAAATAAAAACTCAAAACGGTGTATAGTATTTTAAAATACACTTTTTTTAATCAGTGTAAGCATTGGATATGTTACCTCTGGAGTGTTTTCTGTTAAATATAGGGTTTAGATCATTAAAAGAAATAAAATAAACTAATAAGCATAGTTGTTGTTCTTTAGATTATACATTGCACATGCTGTATTATGAAGCTACTAATGACAGTCTCAATAACACACACACACCTCTTGATCCATCATTGACTGGCTGAGGAGAGACAGATGAGTTGGACGATCTGGTCTTTGAAGAACAGGCAGTTCTGAGTCAGAGTCACAGTTTGGAGCCACAGTCACTCTGGGGTGTCCTGAGGAAAAACATTTAGACATAAAGCAATACTTATGCAACCATCAGAGAGAATTTGTAGCTCTTCAAAATGAAAATACTGGGACAAACACCCAATGTTCAACAATCGGGTATCTCAATGACATAAAGCAATGGACAAGAAGTTATTCTATCTAGTCACTGCATCTGTTTATCTGCACACAAAACAAGTTGCCAGATACCGGTGTGCCTGCGTGGAGCATCTCCAAACAGGTCTTTGACCACAGCCAGGGCTTTGTCAGAACGGGCCAACACATCCTGCAGCAGCAGCTGATCAGAGAAAACCTGCAGCAACGCCACACAACTGAGTTTAACTCAACACTGTAAGAGCCACTAAAAAGATACAGATACACGTGCAATGCTGAAACTGAAAAATCAGGAACAGAGCAAATATATATATTCTCACAGCACTGTACTTACCTCCCTGATGATGCTGAGACTGGCCTGGTCCAGGGGTGCAGGGCTCCCTGCGTGCCTGAGACGTCGTTTCAGGGCTTTCTCTTTCAGCTCCCACTGAGCTGCTGCTTTGTTGTGAGACTTGTGGAGCTCATGCCGATGACTCTGAACCAGAAGAACAATCAGACAATCTTGAGACCAAGGTACAGTAAATAACACTTAAAAAATAAAAAGTGCAAATGTTCTTGCACCTTACCAGCTCCGCAGGTGTCAGCTTGTGCACAGAGAGGTCGTTGACAGTGCTCTGAAACCAAAACGCTGAGAAGTTAGACAGGCTAAATAAAGGAACTTATAAAAGGTTAGCTTGAATGTTTGTTTTTTTACACCATGAACATGTTTCTTTAGTTTAGCAAGAAATTAGATTCCTTGATGATCTGAGTAACCTCTAGAAAACAAATAATCTCTCCTCATACCTTTCTATTTCAGATTATGGTAGAGAAGATTCACAGCAAGCAAGAGTAGACTGTCTTCTAATTGCACAGAAATATGTACAAGTACAAGACTGCTTGCTTAGTTGTGACTGGCCTTCATATGTCTCTAGTATTTGTTCAGCTGTCAATACTCACCACCCACTCTCTTCTTTGAGCTGCTGCCTTCTTGGGGCGAACAGGCCTTTTTCCTTTGGCGTGCTGCTGTGGACGCCCCACTCTCACAAACGACATCTGCTCACAAACAATACGACAAGGAGACTTCGTTAAGGCTGCACACGTTTCATTTACCAAAAGTGTTTAGTATGTAACAACAAGCTAGCTGTTAACTCTCATTCCCATGGCGAAGCTTCTGTAACTTTCACTAAACTAGGATGTACGGCTGAGCTATCTTAGGCTAAAAGGCAAGTTAAAACTGAAAAAACATACTTTTTACAACGTGGAGCTCCGGTTAATAAAGAGAAACGCCCACCAAGCTGTCTTTAGACGCCGTTTTAAAGGCTGGTGACAAATAATAGCATCAAAACCACCTCTTCAGTTTGTGAGACATTTTTCAACAGTTGCGCGCCACTTCCTGTGCCGTTTCCACGGATACCGCTTCAAACAGTGGAGCATCACGGGAAATGAAGTGCTGCTGGGAAAGGTGGCGAATCCTTTTCATTAGGCGGCAAAAAATGCCCCCTGTCGGTGATTTAGGGTCAATGTGAGATACTTTATTTTTATTACTGGTTAGTTTATATCTGAGGTTTTTATTTTGAGTGATAAAATTGCTTTTACATCGTAAATCCCTGAGACTAATTTCCACCCATTTACCCTGTTTGCACTCTCTTCTTCACCTCTCGTGTGTTCTCTCTGTTGCTTTGGATGGCTGATCGTAAGTATTTAAACTCATCCACCTTCACTACCTCTGCTCCCCACTCACACTACAGATTACAATGTCGTTTGTGAACATCATGGTTCGGAGCAGATCCCCGATGCAATCCCAGAAATAAGCTTTAAAGAAGACCACAACAATTTTCTTTGAATGTTCCAGACATGCTGGTAAAATAAAAAATTAAAAACTAGGCTAAAAATATACATGTGAAATTATATCGTGCACTTTTAAAACAGTTACAATTCAATCAAAAATATTGATGTGATTTTAATTTCTTTGTCAGTCTGATCAAAAAATTTGCCTTTGATAAATACGTTCATATCGCAATAAAAATACAATGATAGTAAACTGAATTTTAAAAAACTGATTCAAAATTAAATAGAAATAAAAATCTTAGAGATGTTTTCTGAATGAAGGTGAGGTTCTTGAAAAATCTTGTCTAAGGCTATTTGTCTCGGCCTTATGAGAACATCCCCGCTCTTCAAATGTTATTTAAATTAACCTTCAGGAAAAAAAAAAAAAAAAAAAAAACTTATGGAAACTTTCACTAGTTGTTGCTAACTTTCCCAAATAACCGCCATACAAAAAATAAAAACTTTGCATTAATATCTGGAATCACCACTAGATGGCAATGTCACTATTTAAATGTCTGCTGGTGTTGGCGCAGACGTGTCCAACTGTCAAATGTTTCATCTGCTCTTAACCAGAGAGGAACTGATAGGGTTTATTTATTTATTTTTATATCGCACAAGGCTCAGACTGAACTGGTTTAGGTTGCACTGTGGGGTAAGTTCACTCAAAAAAATTAACGCTGTAGGATAGCCTGACAATTGCGACAAACCAACAACAATATTTAACTGGACACATGGTGTCTTTCCTTCAAGGTAGTAGCATTTTAATAGTAGTTTATAGTATAATAATAATAACAACAAATTCAAATAGTCTATCTGTATACCTGGAAATCGGTGTAACATATGAATAATGTATTTTAAGCCAAACTGCAGGTTTTTTTTTCACTGAGAAAAATCCCTTTGACCTCAAGTTAAAAATTTAAGATCCAATCTGGACGACTGTTGCCAGAAAAGACGGTCGGGTGATATATCTTCTTATTTTACTTTTTTAAAAATATCAACTAAATTGCAGCATTTTGACCAGTGGTATGTAGTTTGTTGGTATTCCCTGTATATCTACTCTGGTTGTTACAGTGAGGTGTGGATTTGCATCTGACTTTTTACACGCCCCTCTCACTCTGACACAGGGTGGGTTAGATTCTGTGGGCTTCAGTTCAAGACTGACACAGATTTGGTTGACTGACTTCTGACACTCAACAATGCAGGCCAAGCCACAAAAGTTTGAAACGTTATCTTTACGCACGGAGCTGGCTGTGAGAGGACTCGAGGGTGACAGCAGCTGCGCGCCCATGGATCAGGCTACAAGTGTTAGTTTCTCTGGATCCCCGAGGAAAGTCATTTGAAGAGTTCAGCCTCGCTGCAGTGCCAAAGGAAATCCATTAGTTTTTCTACACTGGATTTACCAGACCTCCGAGGGTTTGCAACTGGAATATCAGTCAAACTTATAAATTCATATATTTTCTGACTTTTTTTTAGTAGTAGTATCCATTTGTTTTTTGTGCATCTCCTGAATAACCGGAGTCACTTTTGGAGAATTACGCACGCGATTTCTCTAACAAATGACAGCCTCTAAGTGGTTTGTGGCTCCTGCATTGCATCCCCTCTGCTCCCTTCATCGGACCGACCCAGCGTATCACCCCCCTCACCAGCTTAGACGCGGGGAGTAAAAGCCTCTCAGTCTCTTCCAGTGCGCCAGCGTGCGGCCGCGGGCCACCTGGCCGAGAATGTGGGGAGGAGGTTTCCCGATGTCTGTCACCGCGATTGTGACTCTGCTGTTGGTCATTATTGACGTGAAAGCGAGCGGGGAGTTTTGCCACGGCTGGCGGGACTCCCAGGGTGTCTGGAAAGAGGGCTTTCAGTGCCCGGAGAAGATAGACGGAGTGGACGCGATAATCTGCTGCGGGAAATGCGAGCTGCGCTACTGCTGCTCCAGCACGGATGCGCGGCTTGATCAGGGGAGCTGCGATAACGACCGACAGTCACCGGAGCCCGGGACAAACAACAAGGAGAACAAGGACTCCGGTGCAGGTACAAGACCATAACTAATTCCGCTAATATTATGAGTAGTATTGAAAGAAGAGCGCTTAAACATGTGAAGAGCAAAGCGCAAACAGAATAAAAACTAAATGTTTGGGGGGGTTCTTTAAGTTAAACTCTTGTATAGGAAGTTTCATAGTTAAATCCCCTGTGTTCTGTAGACTTACGTGTGATTCATATGAGAGAGACACTGAGATAACGTCGGTGCACTAAAACTGCCTGACCTGTTGCTTCAGTGGGGAGAGTGCAGTCTTTGTTCACTTCAGAATTTACAGTCTCAGTAAAACCTTTTTGATTTTATTCATTCCATATAAATCTTACCATACTGTATCCCATAAGCCAACCTCATACACACCCCACTGCTTATGTACAGGATGCCTTGAATTTGATATTGTAAATATCATTTAATATGACCTGCTGGGAGCTTTGGTTTCCTCTCATAAACCCAGCAGACTCACAGTATCTCCCTGTTAAAAGCTGCATCTGCTGGCTGGCAAGCGACAGCTGCACGGACACAGCAGACTCCTCCAAAAAACCGGTTAACTGCCCTCACAAATGGCAAACTGTGCCGTGCTGCTGCACTTTATAAATAGCCGTGTTTGTTCTTTAACAGTGCAAGAGAGGGGCCGGGCTCAGATCACGCCGTCCCCACGGGGATCAAGTTTGGACTTGACCGGATCTTGGACAGTGTAGCTCACGAAGGGTGCTGACAGCTCTGTTCATTAAAAAGAAGAAAAAACACACGCAATTTGCGTTATTTCCTCTCAGCAGGCTCGTGGAGTCTCTTTCTGTTGGCCAAGCTGCTACTGTAATCTAACCACTCCATGTCTCTGTGGTATCTGTGGGCTTTGAGGCCCTCACACTCAGGTCATGCTTCAAACTAGAAGCTCACATATAAGAGGCATCAATGCCAAAACCAGAGGCAAAGTATGACCCACATTTTCCAACTTTTACCGTGGATTGGGTGACAGACCTCTCCCCCTCTGGCCCCTCATTCATCACTGCTTACATTCCCATAAGTTAATCTACTGTAAAGTCTCTTGAAAGTGCACCATATCACGAAAGAAACATACTAGACATGAGAGAAAAGTGCAATACATGTTTCCTCAGAGGATACCCTGCCCTCTCCAGCTACAATCTGTCATTTGCTAATACTGTCACAGCTTATCACTACAGGAAGCAATATATACATTTCATTCATAGGCCTCCAGCCAAAATTACTTAAAGGAAAACCTTTTTTTCTTACAAAAAGAAGAAGTGTTTTTATTCATCCACAGCCCAGTTCACTTTGTGCATTTTACACATTTTTCATGTGCATGCAGCCTATTCATCATCTCAAAGAGATACACATAGTGCAGTGTTGGGGGAATAACACAAAGGAAATTATTAATGTGCTGAACATGAAGGAACATATGGTATTTGGGAACAGGAGAAAGCCCATGGGATAGGCTGAAGGAAGGGTCCAATCAGCCAGCCAGCCACGAAGAATCTGCCCAAAACAAGAGCTTAGCAGAGGGGGCTGCCACAGCTCGACTACAGCAACAGGTGTGGACGAATGACAGGGAACAATAGGAGGATGGGGGACAACTGCCATGTGCACAAAAAAATGCCTCAAAAGAAAGAAGTAAAGAATAAAGTTAGTTTTTTTTTCAAATTTATGTGAGTACTAGGTGGGGTTTAGTGCTCAGTGTCCACATGAAGTGGCTTAAAATTAAAAGTGTTTCAGCAGGAAATACTTGTAAATATTACAACCAGTAAGGAGGCTCTGTGGATCCTCTATCAAATGTTAGTTAGTAACTGGTGAATTCTTAGCTTTTTTATTTAACCGCCTAAGACCCGAACTCTTCCATGACATGCATTTTTAATTTCTCTTTGATATTTGGGCTGATTGGGACCTGATGAATGTAAAAACAAAGAATTGCCAGATTTTTTTTACCTGATTTTTGTTTCTGACAAAAATGAGATGCACATATGAGGATATTTGTTTAAAATTTTAATCGAACAGTGGCAGTATAATGGCCTCGTAAGTGGATATCAGGCCCGAAATTTAGTACTTTGGTCAAGACAACACAAAATGTGATGTGATCTCCATGTCCTAGGAGGTTAAAGCTGCACTTCACTTTATCTGTTGCTTTGGATATCTGCAAAGCCAATCACACACAGCCTCTGCTGCACTTTGTGTTAACTGGTATTCTAAGAAGCTAAAGTAACATTAGTTAACTCTATACCTGATAAAAATCACCTTGTGGCCATGTCAGCATCACGAAATCAGCCTTTAGCTCAATGCTCAAAGCACAGCTGTGCCTCTGTACCGACTGACCGGCATGGAAACATGCTCTCAGTATTGTTTCTTCTTTTCCACTCCATTAATCATCTCTTGACCTTCCAGATTTATCTTGTGACCCCCTTCAGGGGCTAACGACCCCTATGAGAGGACCCAAAGGCCTAAACTCCCTGACTCTACAGATTCAGTTTCAGCAGCTACAACAACCACAAGATTCAAACTGATCCATTACCAGCGATGTAATAATGAAATATACAAAAAGTGAGGCTCATATGGTAGCTGATTTTTTGATTGCTGTGTACAGTAAAGAGCTTATTTACTACTGTGCATTAACTTTTTAGGACCTTTATTCACTCCATTAATGATTTACCATACAGTGTTTGGGAAAGTAGCTCTAATAGCAGTGAAGTCAGGGGTAAAGCAACACAAGGAGAAAGTCCTTGAAATGACTACTCCTCATTAGCATTGCATAAAAAGGGAGTGGAGGTAGAGATGTTGAGGTGGAGGCCATATAAGTACAGGAAAGATGGCACAGAGAGGCTCCCTGGTACATTTCTGCTCTTGTAACTTATACTGTAAATGTTCCTTTTACAACCTGTTTACTGTGAGGTGTGCAGCTGTGTGGTGCAGAAGCCTCTTAAGTTAACACCACTTCTTGTCGAAAGGAAATGGGTCAAGGTCCTGGTTTGTTTCATGTCGGCGTGCCTCTGCCTCTGCTCTTGTTACCAAGACCTTGCTGCCTCTGCCCATGAGTGATCTCCTGCTCTTAACAGCTTCCATGCAGTAATCCTTTTAATACCTTGCCACGTTTGATGAGCATTTTGGAAAAAAAAAATCAAAGTCCCATGGATGCATTTCAAAGAGCTCACAGACAAAAGGAAACTAGAGCCAGTTTGCCACCTCTCTCCCTCTCTTTCTCTCTCTCTCCGGCATACAGTTACACCTCGTAATACACGGACACATTCAAAGTGGAAAATAACTACACCCAGTGGGAACAATAAAACACAACTAATCACTTGTAATGTAACATGGTCGTTATTGTGCTTTGAAAGGTGTTTGTGGTAGTGAGCATGGGAATGAGCGACTGAGGGAAACACCTCATCGGCGGTGACCTCATCTTGAATGTCTCCCTGTTTCAGCCTTCAATGCTTTACCGAAAACGAAGAGTCAGGAAAAACTGTTCCTACTGTTGATCGCGCTTTAGGCTTGTTTTTGGAGCTTTTCCTGCTCACTTCACAAAATTTACAGACTGACACTGAGTTCTTCTCGCATAATAATGTGCCAAAGCTTCTACCTGCTCACACAGACATCTCCTATTTGACCCAGCAATTTATAGTCTGATTGGTGGAACTGTGAGAGTTACACAAATACGTAGTTGTTGAGAGTATGATTTGCTGCGTTAAGCAGAAACAAAGAAAAGGTCAGTGAGAAGGAGCTGGTTTATTCCTCTGATTTAAAGAGCTGAATAACCTCCCATTCAGCTACATTAAATCAGTCCACTTTAATACCTTTCTTTAAGCAGATGCCAAGTACTGTACTTCAACTTGAGTAACTTATTTTCAGAGGATTAGTAAAAAAAAAAAAAAAAAAAATAGGGGTAAGAGGAAAAAAAATGAGAGAGCGAGAAAAGGGTCACAAATGTTGGCTGGCAGCGAGGCTTAAGAATGTCACCAGTACAAATGCACACAGGTCTGTGGGGTTGAAGAGGCCGGGGACACAGTGGGGTGTGCAGGATTAAAACAGATCAAAACAAAGTTAATAACTGCTAATGAGACTCTGGGACTCCCTGGGGACTCAAATCCAGTGTACCTTCTATTTTTCTGCTCCAGTCCTTTGTTTCACTGTCTCATTCAATCACCACTCACATCAAGGAGCCCCTGTGCAGATAAGCAAGACATGTGAGCATGCAAGGCAGCACAGCTTAACAGGCAATAGTTTTTTTCACTAATCGCATGTTTTACAGCTGTTTTACATCTGCTCCGATGGCCGCCCCTCCCTGAGCCTGGTTCTGCCGGAGTTTTCTTCCTGTTAAAAGGGAGTTTTTCCTTCCCACCGTTGCCAAAGTGCTTGCTCATAGGGGGTCATATGATTGTTGGGTTTTTCTTTGTATGTATTATTGTAGGGTCTACCTTACAATATAAAGTGACAAATTGGTGCTGTAGAAATAAAAACGAATTGGATTAATGTCAGTTTAATGGCAATGTCTCTTCTTCTTTTCTCTCTGTAGTTCCCATCTACGTGCCATTCCTCATCGTGGGCTCAGTGTTCGTGGCTTTCATCGTGGTGGGCTCTGTGGTCGCTGTGTGCTGCTGCCGGTGTCTCCGACCCAAGCAGGAACTGTCCTCTGGAGGCACGACAGGAGGTGGGGCTGGCGGTGGTGGGCGCCTCCTGGAAACCATCCCTATGATGGCGAGCACCTCCAGGGGTTCCTCATCCCGCCAGTCCAGCACAGCCACCTCATCCAGCTCGTCCGCTCCAGCCGCTGTCCCCCGCACTGCCCCTCCTCCAGTCATGCGGGCTCAGGCCTCCTGCTGCCTGCCCCCTGATGCCAGCGTCTTTGTCAACATGCCCACCAACTTCTCTGTACTCAACTGTCAGCAGGCTACCCAAATCATGCCTCACCAGGGACAGTTCCTGCATCCGCAGTACATCGGCTATGCCCACCCCATGTCCTCTACCGCAGCCTACTTGGACCCCACTCAAGGGGGCTACAGACCCCTCCAGTCACCCTGCCCTCCTCCCACTGCTGGCTCCAGTGTCACCAGTGATCAGAAACACCCTCCAGTGACAGTGTGACGAGGGCCCAACCAGCAGACCACTCTACCACTTTATTTTCAAAGATTAACTTGTCAAGTTTAACCTGTGAGGGCTGCAGCAGACAGACCTTTGGGCACACTGCCAGAGTGGGGGGGGGGTTAAAAAAAAAAAAAAAAAGAAGGCAAGGAGTCAGACTCACATGAAGGACTCATAAAGCTGTTCCTGGTAGCTGGACCTGCCCTGTAACTGTGTGTGGTTTGTGTCTGTTTTGTATGAAAGGTGGAACGAGCTAGGCTCAGCCTGCGATGCGTAAGGCAGATGCATAAATATCCTCTCACTGGATGCAAAGACAAAACTGCATCTCGGAGGGTTGTGCAGCCCTGATGAGTAATAATGCACAGTTCACTGCAGCCCGGAGATCAAGTAAAGGCTGCATGTGTTTGTGTTTGCATGGATGTATGTGAGAAAAAGATTTGCAAGCTTATATGTACAGGAATGAGCGATGACTGGATGATTTATAGCAGCGGACTGTATGAAAAATGGACATTCAAGCAAAAACAATATATGACCACATGCTGTGTTTATGCCATGTGCACATCTGTGCTTGTGAATGATTGTGAGTGGTTTATATAATACAGTATATTTTTGTTTGCGCTGAAAGTACGAGGAAAGAAAGCATGTGGATAGATATTTGTACTGTTCGTGTGCGAGTCCGAGAGAGTGTGAAGTGTGGAGGGATGCGGTGGCCTTGTGAGTAACTGTGAGTGTAACTGTGTGTAATGGGAAATGCAGGTGGTGTGATGTGAAAGGCAGTCGCGATCTCCCTGTAGGCCATTTAAAATCTAATGAAGTGAGCACAGGACACAGACTGTGACGCTCCACCCTACTATCCAACCCCCCCGCCTGCCACCCAGAAAGCAAAAAAAAAAAGAAACAAAGAAATACAAAACCCCCAGAAACACATTCAGAAATCCCCCCAAAATTAGATCTATTCACAAGGCAGGCCGTTAATGTTCCTTGGACGTGTGAGTGTGCGACAGAGAAGTGAGAGGAAGTTCTCTGAGCATTACAGTTAATTATATAGCAACCCCCCCCAAAAAACCCCCAAAAATGCCAGCTGCCCCCTTCACTTCTCTCCCGCGAGGTGTGTGTGTGTACTTCACACCACCACAGTTCAGTGCATTAGCACGGGCAGCTCCGGGGCAGCTCTGAGTCATTATTTTCCACTTAGGAAGGGCAAGGAAGTGGCCGCTTTGGTTGTTAATCTGTAAAAATAAGCGAAAGTTGCTGAATTTTCTGCCGCTCTGTGTAGCGGTGTAAAGCTGTGCCACTGTAACCGAGGAACGTGCAGCTCGAGGAATGTGCTGCTCCACCGAGCGTGCAGCCCGACATGTCCTTTAGTACCGAAACTGGTTTGCTTGCGCACCTCATCTGTACTCCAAGCACAATGTCTGTAAGATTCATTGGGGAACTTATGTGACGTGTGGGGGGGGGGGGGGGAATAATAGTAAGAGAGTGTGTGAAATTGTGGAATTATTTTAGATCGAATGCATTTGCTCCACCTGAAATACAGTGATTTAATGCAGGAGAGATACTTTTTCATATGAAACTGAAAAAATAAACATATTTTAAAACTGAAAATAGGCTTGCTGTGAGTTTTCTAATAACCAGGAAGGTGAGTGATACTCAAAGCACAGACGCACATTTGGAAACAAAGCCCTGGTTAACAAAAACAAATATGACTGGTTGACTGGGTTGTTTTAATCTCCTTAAAACACTCACGCACTTAAACTACTAGAAACACATTCACAGACTGGTCTACCTCCCACAGAGGACGTCATCCGACACACACACACACGCACACACACAGGAGAAATAATAAACCACAACAATGGACAGTTTAAGAATATGATGATGTGAAAGTGCAGTTTTGGCAAGCTCCTCCAGAAACTCAGCTACAGTAATGTGGAAAGCATATCGTCCCGTTGGAGAGTCACTGGGGAAGAGTTGAAAAGCATAAAGCAGCACCCCGATGGATTCTCCATACTGTAGCAGCTGTAGTTTTTCGGGCTGGGCCACATCCAGGAAGGTGGGTGGGAAAGGGATCTCCAGTTGGGGAGGGTGGTGGTGGTGAATTAATCGGCTAATGGTCTGTCTACAGTCACTCCCTTGGGATTAAAGAAGGAGCGTGGGAGAGGTTTGATTTGGCCAATTTATAAAATGCTAAGCTTTTAATGTTCGCATTGACATTTTCTATATTTTCTTTTCCTTTCCATCCTCTGTGTGAAATATAAACCAAGACTCCTCCAGCTTCCCGGGAGCTACAGTTGGACTCAAAAACCCCTCGCTTTGATTGCAAGAGCACACAGCGCGCAGCCAAAACACAAAGACATTTAGTCAGGCCATGGATTGATTAGATTTAATGATTAGGACAACCCCTCTCGCCCATCCCCTTTCAGTTTTGCATTCCTGAACCAGAGTGTCCTCAACACAGAGCTCACAGACAATGGACTCTACATTCAGACAAACCCCAAAGCTAGAAAAAAAAACAAAAAACAACAACACATGATCCATGCGAGCGTCTCAATCAAATCCCTTCTGGTTGGGTGCCTTTTAGGGCAACTTCAAGTAAAATACTCCCGCTAAGACATGTTTTCACATATGAGTACAAAAGAAACGGGCATTAATGAAAAGAGAAAAAAAATAGAAACAAATACACATTGATGTTTGCTTTAATTTAAAAAAGAGAGAGAGACAGAGAGAAAGAAACAGTCCAGTAAAGAGTGGAAATGCAACAGAAATAAAAGAGGAAGCGCTAATGCCAGTCATGCTGCTTCCACGTCAGCTGACGGTGGTAGACGGGCGACGTCTGGAGTCACGGGAGAGGTCAGAAAATAAAACAAAATGGATTTCTTTAAACTTGCGAAAAGGAGGAGAGGGACACGGAGGCTGCAAAGCGGCTATGAGATGGAGAGATAAGGAAGGAATGAAGGGAGAGCTAAAGCAAGAGGTCTCAGTGGGGTAGGAGGGGCTGTGGCAGGGTTGTGGTCCGGTTTGGTGAGCGTTCTGCCTCAGTGGCATCTCTATGGTGTTTGGCAGTGAGGCTCGATGCTGAGATGTTACGAGAGAGAGAGAGAGAGGGGGCCTGTAGCTGGGGGTGCAGGGCTCTGGCGGGTCCTCGGTATATGCTTCCCACCCTCTAATTTTAAGGAATTCTTCGCGCCTGTATGCGTGTGAGCGAGCGAGCGAGTGCGACTATTTTGACGTCCCCTTCCACATCGGCGCGTGATGACAGACGGGAAATGAGAGGGAACGGTGGATGCGAACGCACATGGATCGACACACGCATGCACACGAACACGGGAGCACCAATGCGTGCAGACACACATGCACAGGCAGACAGAGACGCACTGGGACGCGCACACACACACACGCTTGCGCGCACACACGTAGGCATAAAGCAAACTCAGTCTGAGGGATATACAGATATGAGTAGCAGTCTCTGAGTTTGACTTGTCACGTCTGTGCATGGATATGATTGCTCATGCCTGTGCAGCCTTTGTGAGTTATAACAATGGTTAGTCCATATATCCGGCCTGGTCCCTTCTCCCGAGTCAGTCCTCCAAGCGCCAGCGACGGCCTCCATGCCTGACCATGACTTCCGTCCCTGGCAAGGGGTCAGGTCACTGTCCAGTAAGGCCACAGCAGGGGTCGGTCACCCGGCGTGAGGGTGTCACTTAAGTCTATCTCCGCTGTCACCTTGACAAATTCTTGCTTCAGTGAGCCAAAGCTTTGATCCGGGATGGGGCTAGAGGCTGGGGCGCTGGCGGGTGGTGTCATAAGAGCGCACTACCTGGGATTGAGACACCACACCATGCTCCTCCTGAGAGAAGGCATAGCCATCTGCAGAGAGACAGAGGAGGAGAAGTCCTACTTGTTAAGCCTGTGTGCTGAGTGACAACAAAACTGGGAACACAGAGATGACACAGTGAGACTGTTGGCTTCTATCAGTCTTATGGCTCAGTCACATAAACTCCTTGCAACTAGGAAAAATTGAGATTTTTTTCCTGTGATTTTTTTTTGCATTTAAAAACAACCTCAAGTAGTGCTGGTGATAAACTGGTAGCCCAGAGGCTGAGCATGCATCACCCTCAACCTCTGGGCTACCACTTTTGATTGCAGTGCAAATACGTATGTTACATAGCACTTTTCTACTCTGCTGGAGCACTCACAGTGCTTTATACAACATTCATTCAGCCATTTACACAAGCACTGTGATCTTCTATTCAAACTCCAACACATACATTAGAGAGCAACTCGGTTCAGTATCTTTGGCATGCAAACAGGAGCAACAGGACCAAACATCCAACCTTTGAATTAGTGAATGACCTGCTCTAACTGCTGAGCTGCAGTGATCGTACGGGAAACCTGTCTTCAAACAATTGCAGACCAACTCAGACTGACCACGATCTAATTTGCCATCTAATTAATAAACAGACACAGGTTGCCAACACGTTGCAATCAATCGCTGTTTGCACTGATAAGCACAACTCGTTTGCAACAGGGAACTTAGCTGTTTGTTTTCTGGTTATTTGCCTATATAAATGCATATAAAAGTAGCTGAGGGGTTATGTTACTTAGGCATCCTGCAGCAACTCTGTCACTATTTTTGGAGGAATTTCTGCTTTATATCTATGAGGTTCTTGCTGGTACTTAATCTTGTGAGTACTTAATCGTTAAGCCGTTACAAAGCCTTCCTTGCCAAGGATTTGCAACAGATTTGCAATTTTTGCTCTTTATCACAGTTAATTGCTGGATTATCGCAAACAGGTTGCACATAATTGCCACCTTGATCCCAATCAACAGTAAACTGATAGCAGACCGACTCTGTCTTACTGGTGTTTTATCACCATTTTGACGCACTGAAGTTGCTTTGAAGACAGCAGCTGGTTGTTTTGTCTTTGAACCATTTCAAAAGTCAACAAGATCACAAATCAGTTGCGCACAGTCGCAATAGCTTTGGCCTCCAGCCACCGTTCGCCTTACTGTGACTGGAGCATTAAAGCAAGACTTGGTTTACATGATAGCATCTCTTATTGGAAAGAGCACTCACGTGACACAGTCTGCTGCACAGAGTTTGAGCGTCCTACACTTGAAGGTGTTTTCCTAAAGACTCTTGTCAGCAGATGGGCCCGTTCGTTTAGACTGCAAGATAAAAAGAAGGAAAGGTAAGGAAGAACATTTACTCCAAAGCAGCACAACATAATCACTATAATAACACATAATTATACAAATGAGAGAATCTCTGCTACTCCCACAACTACATAACACTCTTACTAACAACCAGTCTACAGACTTTCAGGATCTTTGCCTCTAATTTTTCTATGACTATGATTTTTAATCTTAGCTGCTCTTCAGTAAAACACTGCAGCATAACAGAAAAGCAAAGCACTTGTTTAGGGTGTAACATAGAAACACACAGATCAATAAGTAAACAAAATCTCAGCAGATTTAGGACCAGAAAGTTTGTTAGAGGTGGATTAGACAGCGACTGCTTTTCACATTCACTTTAACAGTAAGTCATAAACTGCCTGCAGGGTAACAGGACATCCACAGTAAACTGTTCCTCATCCCCACTCCACTCCACTCTCCCCCCCATTCCAAGAAGAAGACTGGACCCTCTGTTCTGAGACCACACGCCGTCACGGCTCCTCTCCTCCGGTGACCAAAAATAACCAAGCCCATTCCAGATACTGCGCACTAACACAGGCCGGCTCGAATGCATACATACACACATATATTCATACATTTGTCTCCCGTGTCATCGCCATTATTACAGCCAATAAAGTGCAGACGTCGAATGTAAACGTAAGGGGCGCCTCGGGAAGTTAACTTCTGCCATATTTACTTGAAGGAATACGTTTTGTGCAGTTATCTGCCAGTGGAGCATTAAATTCACACACAAGGGTTTTCCCTGGCACTTAGAGTACACAGAGGTGATGATGATCAGTGGAGTAATTATGGAGTCGACCCAGCCTTCCCAAGGCTAACATTTGGAACAAGCGGTTAGGAAATTTTCATAACTGTCTAAGACCGCTGGGAATCTTTCACTGGTGTGAAAAAAAGAGAGCTCTCGAGCTTGCTCAAAGACTTTCTGTTATGTCTGTTAAAATAATGTCTGTTACAAGGATGACGGCACTGTGAGTTCGATAAAATTACTAAACAGTGGCTGGACAAATAAATGAACGGTTCGTGCATCAGTATGACTTAAGCTGTCCTCGCTCCTGCCGTGAAGTTTCTCTGTGGGTACTTTCTGATTCAAAAGGGCCCGAGGATGTACGCTATTTGAACTCTTCCCCCCGAGACACTCCCGTACTGTACCTTTCCACCTTTTCCCATGCCTACCCTCCCCAAAAACTACAAACACAGATGTGCTCTTTTCCATTTTGCTCCATTGCTTCCCAGCTCACCCTTAGTTTCCTTCTCTTATTCTGAATGGAAAGCACTCAAGGATGTGTTCCTGCCTCCCGGCGTTTAAAAGCAGGGTCAGTCAAGGACGGAGCTCTGTTTAAGGGTCAAGAGGAGCAATGTGGTTTTACACTCACCCCCCCCCCCCCCCCCCCCCGACTTCTTCTGCTCACTTCAAGAAACAAGAACCACCTCTAATGTACTTTCTCTTGGTGAAACCTTTAACTCAACCTCCTCATAAAATGAGAAAACTGTGGAACTCACTGTAACACAGGGAGATAAGTATTCACACTCCTCATGTGAGTATACGTTATGCAAACTTAACTTCTAATTTAAGTTGTCAAATATGAAGTAAAAGTAGAATACTTGTGTTGTTCTTGGTATTGTTCTTTATCATCTAACACCGCACTGTATGTTATAAGCTTATAGTGAGTTTTTACAATAAAAGCTAGCAGCCACAGTATAGCCGTCAAATAATAAATATGGAGATATAGTCAGATGTGTCCTACAGAGGTGTTTGGGGGCATTAAACTAAAGTAGCAAAATGGAAATTTCCTGAATCTCTTTGTGCCACAGCTAGTAAATCACTAAACGTCTACAAACTAGGTTTTCCAAAATACTTTGGATGCTGTATCAAATGTAATTATATGAACTATGTTTGATTTATTTCAAATTAATTAAAAAAATCAACATACCATATCTTAGAACAGAGAAATATTGGGGTTTTTTTTGGAAAAATATAAGGTTGTTTCTAAATTGTTTCCAGCATAACACTCCAACAAAGATGAGACAAGGGCAACATTAGACTGTTAAAGTTGTGGACTTGCTAAAAATAACACCTCACAGCTGACTAGGGTTAATTGGACAGACACCGTTACATGGACAAAAGTACCGGGACACTTACACGAGCTGCCCATGCCATGAAGCTCCCAGCACACAGCTTTGGTGCTGATGTTAAAGCCAGAGGAGGTTTTCAGGGCAGTTATTGAGTCAGCAGAGCGTTGGCAACTTTTACGCACCTCAGGAGTCAGCAACCACGCTCTGTAACTTTCTGTAGTCTGAGTTCCTGTGGCTTCTAAACACTTGCACTTTGCAATAATACCACAGACATTTCTGGAAAAATTACTTCTTGGTTCAAAATCTCTGCACCTCCAGAATGGATGAAAGGGGCGTTGGAGGAAAAAGCTCAAGAAACAAATACAACAAATCTGCATGGTGAGGTGTTTGATTTTATCCAGCTAGACTGAAAACACCTAAATTTAAAGATTAAGAGGTTTGGCCCAATACTTTTGTCCATACAGGTAAGAATAAAGCTTCAAGTTGGGGATTGAAATCATGTGCAGTGCAAAAAAATATTCATAATTTAGACAATCCAAGACTGGCAACCAAATCTAAATGGCTGAGATCTTTGGCCTCTTAGCCGTCATTGGTGAGCACAGTTTGTCACTACATCCACACATGCAACCCCCCCGTCACCCATAAAACACAAATAAACATCAATAAATTGAGTGATGTTGAAAGCTGTCATTGGGTTTGCCCAATCAAAACCTTAAATTCTTTTTGGAAGTCATGGACATCAACATTCACGTTGGTATTAGGGTGCATTAGGCACATGGGTTGGGTAGCTTAGTAGCTTAGCCCCCAGTGATGCTGGATGACGTGTGCAACATTTGAAGCAATATATGCTGTCAGGTGATGGAAAACTGTTCATGTTGAAACTTTTATAAATCATTTTGTTGGCATCAAATTCAAAAATATTTAAATGTCTCTGTTTCAATGTTATTTTTACAGTTTCCAGTGAAATACAGACTTTAAATGATTTTCAACTCCCTGCTTTTTGTTAGTTCATTTACATTTTAACCAGCATCCCAATGATTTTGGAAAAGTGGTCGTGTACTGAATCTATAATTTGTATAATTTCCCTCAAAATTAGCCAAAGATCTTTATTCTAATGCAATACTGAGCACAACACTAAGTCACAGCCTTTGAAGCTACAGGCAAACGTTAAACACACCAGATCAGTACAGCAGTTTAAATTGGTCCACCTATGAAGAAAAAGAACGATCGCATTTAAAGAAATAAGGAGAGAAAAAAAAAGTGAGAACAATACAACATTAAAAGATACAAAGAGAGGGAGATGTGAACTTGGTTAATGGAAAACAAGCAGGAGTCACTCCAAAGCAGCTTGCAATGGGGCACACAGGTCATTTGAGGTCACAGGTCACACAGTGGGACAGTGCAAACCCAGAAACTACCTCTGTGAGCAGTTCTGGCTCTACGGGACATCAGCCTTGGCCTCAGCCCTGTGGACGTTGCCACAGGGGGGACAGAAATAGTTTATTTTCACACATAAAAATATAATAAAGACACTAGCAGGCCGTTATTAAAACTGCAGACATTTGGGACATGGTAGCACAGGACATATTAAATTTTTGAAAAATCTACTTGATGATAAAAAGATGTATATGTATGATGTGATATCCCAAGATGCTTTGTAGCGTTTCAATACCTGCGGCTGCTGGCATCTCTAAGGACAGCTGCGCCTGGGTCAACGGACCGCGCCTCCAGCTCCTGCACCTCCTCGAGAAGAGACTTCCTCACAGAGCGGCGTGCGCTGCACGGCAGAAAAAAAGCTCACCAGCCCAATGAAGGAAACTGAGCGTTTCACCTCGTAGACACGTGTAATTCATTGTAAGAAGTGCTCAGTACGGGTTATGTAAACGCTTCAGTTAAGTTGAATAACGTCTGTATGGATTCCCCAAGTATTTATATTAAACGGATACTACTTACGCCGTCCAAGCGAAGTCTTTGAGTAAACACGCAGCAGGCACCAAGACCAGGCCCAGCCAGAAGTGCCAGCACTGCATCACCTTGCCAGCCTGAGGTGACAACACACAGGGCCCATTTATTTCCACTCATATATGAATCCACGTTGAGCATTAAGTCATTTTTCTCAGCAGCGAGCACACGGGTGGAGGTGGAGGAGAGGGGGAGGACGCATACGGTAACGGCTGAAGGAAATGTGACTCAAAAGTCATAAAGAGCATAAAGGGAGTTAGCCAAAGTTGAACATCTCGAATGTTAGGCAGAAATATTTAACAGCTTTCTCACCGCTTTTAACTACAACTCAAACAACATCACAGAAGCTGTGTGAACGTGCTAAGTGGCAGAGATGCTGGCGTCCCACCCCTCCACCCACTACCTGTCTATCCAGTCCACCCTCAGTGACCTTTGCCTCCCTTCTTACTCTGTCTCCCAGGATTAATCACGCATCTGACTACTCCATTTGTCAGCCTGTATGTCTCTCTGATACTTACTCCCACACAACTCTTACTCCTCTGATTCCCTCCAATCTCACTCTTTCACAACTTCCTTTCATTATTAGTGACTGCATCGTTTGTTGCCTGTCCTCACTCGTTTTGGTAAATCCCTGCAGTTTCTCTCCGCTTCGGTTATCTCACTGCACGAGCTTGTGTTTTGCTTTGCACGTCTTTGTCTCTAGGTGTCAAAATCGCATGCACTGTGTCCTTTTTAGCTTCGAATACTTTATTGCCCGTATCACATGTTTCCCGCGTCTTGTTTTTGCATTTGTAAGGACGATTTGGGTTCCCACAGAAAGATGATAAACTGGGAAAATGAATCAGAGAGCAGCTGGAATCCCAACCAAGGCACGGACGATCCAAATGGACTCACACATAATCAGCGTTTCTGTCTGTGACAAATGCCTCCACACAAAGACTCACAGTATATCACATAATCTCTGTGGACGGCGAGGATGCAGGCATGAAAACATGAATTTCTCTGCTTTGTTATATCCATAGAAACAGACTGTTGGTCTGAGCCGCTACATGGATCTGGACACACATGTCACACCTAGCTATTCTGAGCAGACGTACACAACTCTTTTTTTCATCCTGTGTCCCACATGGACAGATCGAAATATAGATAGAGCGAGCGAGGGAAATAAGAGAGGCAATAGTGCAGTTGGGTGGGGGGGCTGTCTTTGACCATTCCCCAGTTAGGCTGAGCAGCTGCAGAGATATTTGACCGCATTCCTGATTTCTGACACAAATTGAATTAATGGGCTGCGGGGAGTTGAGAAGGCTCTATTCCCTTCCCCTGCCACTCAGCGGGGCACCTCATCTCACCCATGCCTTCATGCCCAGACTCTAAAATGAGTCTCTTAATTAAGGGGTCCCACACATCACATCACCCCCCACTGGACCCTCATCACCACCACCAGCAGCGGCAGCGGCCCACCCTGTTGAGTCAACACCTCCACAGAGGGCAGTAAAAGACTGGAGCTCGGGTGACACGCAGCAGGTGTGAGAAGCCAGGGGGGCCCAGCAGTGTCGCCGTGGAACACCCAAGAGGTGAGTCTTTTAGGCGCCATGTAACAGCAACCAAAACGGAAGGGAGGGGCAGGTGATTTTGCAGAGAAGAGATGTAGTAGGAAGGGCCTTTTTCTAACCTCCACCATTGCACCTTGTTATAAAAATGAATGACGCGTGTTTATGGCGAGAGACTTGCCTGGCCCAGCATGTCAGGAGCAATAGGGATGGTGGGCCAGATGGCGGAGTAGACACCGAAGAAGACGATCCAGAGCACCATGCTTCCCCATACCGCCAGGTGGGAGAACTACAATAGAGAGACGGGGAGATAGAGAGAAGAAAGAAGGACGGCGAGAGTTAAGGAGAGATTAAGAGAGAGAAAAGAGAGACAGCATGAGGTCAAATGCTTTATATACAGCTCATCCCAATATAGACAACCTTCCCCTCCCTCCTTTCCCTGTGTGTGATCCACTGTAAGGGGACTCTGTGTGAATTCCAGTGGGACCCGGGCTTCATTACCGCCACACTGTTGTGCGGACAGCTGAATGGACAGAGGTGTCAGTCCCTTTCTGTCCATCCTGCCAGTCTCTCCTTCCTCTCCAACCACAGGAAAAAAAGAAAGCAAACGATGTGGCTGTCATGGCTGGAGCTGCTGTTATCCTAAACTCCATCTCCACTTTGGCTGCTGTTATTTTAGAACTGAAAGTTGAAGCCACATGCTCAGCTTTCTCTATGTCTTTTTTCAGAATTTCCCCTCTTTAAGCCCACTTGTTTCTTTCCTTTGTTTTATCTCTATTTACTAAGGCAGAGTTCAGGAGCAGTCTTTGGAGCAGTGCTCCAAGTTTTGCCTGTGTAGAATACTGCTGTGTAATGTCACGAGCTGCTGCATTTTCTTATGACAGCTGGTATATTTTGACGATCAACAGCAGGATTATTTTTTTAAATCACGTTAACACGACTATTATCAGTCCCTTTCACCACCCTGCCTGTCAGTGACCTGTGAAGTAAATCAGTTAATGTCTCACGAATGGCAAGACCTTACTTTGTTTTGCATCATCACTGCCGTATTTCATTGGTATTCCAGCTAAGAATTGCTCGACAGCCACGCTTCCACTGAGACCGCTTCTGATGAGGCTTCAGTAGACGGATCAACTGAAAGGCATAATGCATCTTTCAGGTATGCATCATGTATCAGATTTCTGATGAACTATGCACGGCCTGAGCTCCATTTGTTGCTTACAAGCTGAACGTCTTCAAGCACATTTGGCTGTTCTTGCAGCTGCTCCGCAGTTAAGTATCTCTGCTTGAGTTGAATGCTTAGTAGTGATTTCTTTGTCAAGATATGGCACTTTCCAGACCTTTTTGTTTGTTTTTTTAAACGGCTACATCTGAAAAACCGAGTAAAGGAAAAAGCTGCAGAGGAACTAGTTGGAAGAAAAGGTGCAAGCAACTGCAGTTTGAGAAACCTCCACCACAACATCAAGGTAGACCACATCTTCTGCCATGCTTTTCCTGACTATGAAGCATTTAGACCAGGTCGTATGGAAAACTTACACTGAAAGGCTCACAGAGTACCCCACCCTACCCCAACCCTCCCCTTTATTTGTCAACACTGGAGTAAAATACAGCACATGTTGTGTGGTGTATTAAGAGTGTGTTAATGCTCCTACCCTGGTCCAAGCTGTGGTCTCCATTCCAGCTTTCAGACACACTGTAACGACCACATACTGCACGCACACACACACACACACACACACACACACACACGCACAGAGGAGCGGGTGGGCAAATAAAAAAAAACAGAAACAGGATTAGTTGACTGGCGACTGTGGAGATAATAAACAATAATGTTATACAGTAAACTCAGCAATGTCTGTTAAAATACTCTGGAGTCCCACAATCCCTCGCAGTCCACACACACACACAACAAATAAACACCACCGACATCCACATGAGACTCCAAGGGAGTAAAATGATAGAGAGTGTGTGACGCCGAAGCGAAAAGAGAAAATAGACGGACGAATGTCAGGGGAGACAGGCTGGCTAGACGGGACTAGATTGACTGGAGACTCATAAGGGCTCTGAGGAAGCAGCAACACTGTGCTGTGTACACAAACACTGTGCAGGTGAAAAAAAAAAAAGCACAAATCTGCGCCAAAAAGCAGAAATCAAAACAAAAGCAGACAGATATAAATTTCCAGTACGACACTTACTGTGTAGACCATGTTTCCTGCAAACAGGTAGTCGTTTCCCTGACCGTTACTGAAGGGAGAGTCTGCGGAGAGCATGCGAGTGTCAGCAAACCAAACTCATCGCTTGCAGAAGGATGATCTGGGCAGGCTTACTTACCGTGCTCTAACATTTTGAGTGGAAACCAAAAGAGAATAATTGAATGAATCAGTGCATTGATGCAGTGTCCCCAGAACACCTGAAAGAAGGAGAAGGACACAGAAAGAGAGGAGGTGGAGGTGGAGGAGAGGGACAGTGGAAAACAAGTCAGTATAAATTAATGCCAAAACACATAAATGCTCCATCCCCCTAAACTTCTAAACATACAAAAACAGCAATTCCTCACAAGAGCACACAACTCCCACTGTTCTAGTGCCATCAAAAGTGAGCTCTGGTACACACACACACGCACACAGAGTAGGTTAAGCTGCTGGTGTACCCTGTAAAATGAAAGACTTCCTTATTCTCGCATTATGAATCTCATTATGGTTTGCAATGGAAACATCCCAGACTCCATAGCCCCCCCCTTGTTTACTTGCCAAAGTCCCAAACAAACAGCTGGCATCACTCATCGAATCCTGAAGCCAAAAGGACAGATCTAAATGTGCGTGTGTGTCTGCGAACATCTGCGCACGTACTTTGGTGTTGAAGCCCTCGGCATTCTGGGTTATTCGGTAGAGCTGCGGGAAGCGGAGCATGTTCTGCTGGCTGCACGGCCGGTCAAATATCCCCAGAGTGAACGGAGGCAGAGCGGTAAATATCTGCAGCACACAGAGGTCACACATGCGCAGCCTTTAAAACGCTTAATGACAAATACAGTGCCTGCACATATTCTTTATTTATATCAGACTATGAGCATCAAAACGGCTTCACCTCTGCACACAACACCTGCTTTGTAAGTAAAAGTGCTCTGCATTTCCCCTGAAGTAATTCGCAGTCACCAGAACACATGCATACACTTTCAAACCAAAAGAGCTGTGAGGAGAAGACAAAGCAGAGTGCTACTCATACTGAGAGATAGAGTGAAAGATAACAATCGATATCCAGCAAGTGGAAAGTGTAACAGCGAAGGAGGGTGAGTGGGGTAATGGAAAATTGTCAGATAGTGAAGGGTGGATACTCACCACGTTGTAGAGGCCTATGCACCAGCGTTCAAAGAGGATCTGGCCAGAGAACCCGTTCACAAAGGCAAACCAGAGCTGGGACACAAAGAGAGGGATGAGAGGAACAATAGTGAAGGGTAAAACTGCCTTAGGGAGGTCCTCGAGGTAAAAGCAGCAGGGGGAAAATGACAAAATGAGGTAGTGGTGTTAGAAAAACGTCCTTTTTTAAGACTTAATTATTCAGATGGCAACAGCATGTCTTTATATGCATATAATAAAAATCCTCGTACAACAGTTAAACTTGCTTTGCCGCTAACAAGCATTAAAACCCCCTCTTAATGCCGGTTTTGTCTGGACCTCAAAATCAATTTCAGCTAATTCACCGAAACACTGTAACTGAATGCGCCTCGGGTAAACCCTCATTAGCTCTTTAATACACACACACACACACACACACACACACACACACAAACACACACACCGACAGCAGACACAGGCAGATCTGTGGACAGATAAAGAAAATGTTTGGGGCCGCTGGTGGGAGTTGTGGCATTCCTGGGGCATACAGTGGAGAATACAGCCTAAGGGTGAGGCCTGATACACAAAAACCTCTCTCTTATACACACACACACACACACACACGCACCATCCCCCTATGCTGTCTCCACTAAGTGGACAGAGACAGTCTATAACCTTTGGCCTAAAGAGCTCTGCTGGAAGCCAGCTATGTGAGATAATTGTGGAAACACACAAACGCACACACAGAGTGGTGGTGTGAGTGGGACCGTGGGCTACATGAGGACCTGCACCTGCTGGCATCCTTAATGTCAGACAGAGGGGTAAGAGGGGTTGGAGAGAGCACAGCTGTCAAATACCCCTCATAGCAGCCCCTTCATCACTCACACGCAAACGCAGTCATGTTTCACTTCTGATGACAACAAACTGATTTAAGTTCATTTCCTTAAGACTTTTACTATAACAACAACTACACCTTTCAACCCTTAAACCAAGTCTTCCTTGTGAAATTTAATGATTTATTAGGATTTTCTGTCCTCAAAAGGCCCTGAGGCCCCAGCTATGTGACTGTGCAAATAGATACGTGTCCCAACTTCATGAGCAATACAAGTACACACACAGAGAGACAACAGTCGACCTTTGGAGCCAAGGTCTCGTCAGTGCTACACAGTTTTTTAAGTGTGTGTGTTTGTGTGTGTTCGCAAACGCAAGCAGGACAGAAAGCAGACACCAGAAGGGCACCTCGTCCATCACTGTCAGCCGTGTCGACAAACAGCTGCAAAATGTCTCTGTTAATGTAACTGTGTGTGTGTAAAAGAGACAGGGTGTGGTGGCGACGCTCTTACCTCTATTATGTAGAGGACCACATTCTTGTAGAAACAGTAGAGGATGCACTTTGTGACGCGGTTATAGCTCCACGCCCCGTGGACCAGCAGAAGCTTCTCCAAGTAGGAGAACTACCGAATCAGAGAGGAGACAAAGACAGACACTCGGTCAATCACTCGGAGGGAAAACAAAAGGCTAGAAAGCAAAAACTTGAGGCAGTAATGGAGCACAGGGTATGTATCAAGAATGCGACCGGGAGAAAGGAAAGCTGAGGCAAGAGGAGGCCTGCTGATAAAGATAAGCAAAGAGACAGGCAACGCAGACAGTGAAAGTGGCAGAATGTGTCTGTGTGAGAGATACAGATACAAAGAAGACTCCAGAGTAACTAGGACACAGAGAGAGATTTTTTTCATCCTTCAAAGGGAACAACGGATACACATAACAGAGGTTTTATTTACACAAAAGAGAGATTTGGGGAATTATATCTAGGAAAGCCTGAATTTATGCAGGTTAAAGTCTCACTGAGATTAAAGCTCTCTCTTAGCCAGGAGGGTGGCACTTATTGTAACAGCTGCTGGCATAAACAATCGCAGTAAAGTACGAGTGGGTGAACAGAACCAGATCCAGATCATACGCTACAAAATATCAACACAAAAGGGTCCAATTTCAAATGAATATAAGTGCAACTTTTAGAGCAATCACACCGACCATGAGAGCTATTTTCACAATCCTTTAAAACTGAACTACCCTCCATAGCTTCAACTCCTTCTTGACAATTTTAAGCAAATAATTAAAAGTATAATAACAGATAATTATGCCTTCCTCTAGCATTCCTTTAGAGTTTTTGTAAGGTTTTAAGACTGCGACATCAACAGTGATTTTTTTCCTCCATGAAAAACTTACATGAATTGCACAATAAATAAATAAAATGTTGTATGTAGCAAATATGATACAAATAAAACTTTACAGGGCTAAACAATGTGCATACAAGTAGACAATGAAACCTTCTCTGAAATGAAAAAGCATCAAAAACAGAAAAAAAGAGGAATTTCAGCTCATAGTTTGACTAGGTTTTATTTTAGGACGCAGATGTTTGTGATGAGCAGCGTTCGGATCGATAACATGATCCTACACAGATCCGTGTAAGTCAGCTGTCCCCTGAGGGAAGGTTAAAGATCAACACGAGCTGAACGGTGAGCAGGTCAGCAGTCAGCGCCTGTCCCTTTGCAGGGGTTTCAAGCCGAACGAGCGTCCCTTCCTTATCTGTGTTCGAGTAAAGCCTGTAAACATTTTCATAAGAACCTAGCCGTGCACGTCTGTTTGTCTCCGCGCTACGTTTCTACCCACCTGTGCGATGGAGTAGTCGGAGGAGTTGGTGGCCTGCATGCCCTCGTTGCCGCTGATCCCCACTCCAACGTGAGCCGTCTGAATCATCCCCACGTCGTTCGCGCCGTCGCCGATCGCCAGCGTGATGGCTTTCACGTGTTTCTTCACCATATCCACGATCTCAGACTTCTGCAGCGGAGACACCCTGCAGACGCAACAAGAAAAAAAAAAAGAGGCGATATTAAATGTGTTGGAGGAAACTGGAGGCAGGGCGATGGAAAGATTAAAGTGTGTTTTGAGGAGAAAGCAAAGAAGCGAGCCACTGCGTAAGAAGAATAAAGCCTGGGAAGCACAGGTTGGGAAACAGTTGGAAGGGAAGAAGAAAGAGATGGATGAGAGGCTGAAACACACACACACACACACACACACACACACACACACACACACACACACAGACATGCACAAACCCATGTAAGTGCACATTTGTATAAACAGATCAAAAGCAAGTTACCCCACATCTTATTAGCAGCACAGTGAATCATTGTTTCCTAATACCTGTTAAAGTGCAGTAAACACAGCACTGCAAAGTGTGTGTGTGTGTGTGTGTGTGTGTGTGTGTGTGTGTGTGTGTGTGTGTGTGCAGGGAGCTTCCAGCAGTACTCCACCCTCTTGACCTGTATCACTGATCCTCAGTCTACAACCGGTTCTGTCTCCTCAGTGACAATGGAGACGTGCAGAGATCCGATTACAGACGCCTCCCTCAGGGCCACAGAGAGTGGATAAGTGTCATGCTGCATTTGCTAAAGAGATGGGTATATTTTGTCAAATTTTATGGTGCCGTGTAATTCATCTGCAGACAAATAAGAAGAAGCCCCATCCAGGGCCGTGGCTAATTTTCCTTCTGTTGTGCTGGATTTCTGTTTGGCTTTAATAAAAAACTTTGGGATCTGATGGGGGGTTTTTTTGTTTTGTTTTTACCCCTAGTAATCATTTGTTTTCCCTACCAGTGAAAGAAACTGTGAACGCTTTAAATCAGAAAGCACAAACTAGCATGTGAATTTAACCCGCTGAAGAAGATGAGGATACTGACAAAGCTCAGATCTATTAATGTGTGAAGAAAGATGTTGGGAGATCTTCTACCAGTCTGCGGTAGCATCGGTGCCAGCAGGATCAAAAAACTCATTCACAAGGCTGGGAACATCAGTTTCCAGAATCAGGAGGCCTTTGAGTGAGTGACGGACAGGAGGTCGCTGAACAAACTGCTCTCCATCATGGACAGTCTACCTCACCCGCTCCAGGTAGCAGAGCTCCTTCTCCCTCAGACTTTATTCAGCACAGCTGCCGAAACAACGCCTCAGGAAATCATTCCTGCAGTTCTCTGTGAAACTGTACAATAACTCTCCTTTCTGTGACAGGTGAGCACACTTGTCGGGCATTCGATTCCACACACATATATTTCTGTATTAAACCTTCTTGCAGCTGTTTCTCAGATTTATAGCGCACATATTATTTATTACTGCAATTTGCACTACTCTCTTTTACAGTCTCACTCTTCTTTTTTTACTTTAACTTAACATCATTTTATTTTAATAAAATAAATTTAATCACCGTTCTACATATCAAATGTTGTATTTCTCTCAGTCTCAGGCTCTTACTATCCGCCTGTGTCACTTTTACTTTAACTGTGTCGGTTTTTTATTGTTGACTACTGTTAATCTTTAACCTGCTGCAGTAGCAGAGTAATTACCCTTGCAGGGGTCAATAAAGTATTTATGTTATGTGTAGTATGAATGTGTGCGAATGTCAGATAGAAAAAGCACTTAAATGTGGAAAAAAAGTGGTGATGAGGGTGAATGATGGATGTTGTATAATAAGCCTAAAGATTTCTATTAGAACGTGATTATTAGAATGTTTAGAGGAAATTATTATCTTTAGCTAATTTAAAGTGGGATATTCTAAGAAAAACACAAGTAACAGTTCAGTTTTATAAACATATATTCAGCTGCTGTTCTGATGCAGTTTTCCCGTTTAAAGTCAGAGAAATACGATATTCCTTCGTTTCTGGTGGGGTACTGGTTATGCCAGGACTTAATATACGTGGTGAATTATGCATTTAGATATGTAAGAGGAGTTTCTTTTTTCTGGGCCATTTAAAGAATTCAATACTAGCAAGACGGTGTAACGAGGGACAGAGCGTGCCTCATGGCTGGCGAGCTTTGACGGAGATTGTGTGGGAAAGCAATCCAGCCCCACACACACACTGTTTACATTTTCAGTGCTTGCATTCTGGACACAGCAGCTAAGACTGAATTTGTCTTCTGTTTGCAAAACCTGCTTCGTATGAGGAGGCATTCCCACTGCGTGCCGTTCACATGCACGCTGCTTACACGAGTCTTGTCATTACTACCTGCATGTCGTACGGTGAAAGCAAATATGTCTCCAAAGGACGAGACGTGGGAGAAAAGTGATACTGGGGCTGGGATTAAAGCCACTCCCTACAGTACAGTATGAAACAAAAACATCGTACAGCATCTTAAGACAGGATGTTTGTGTTTTTTATAAAAAACGTGGCACTTTTTAAGTACAGATTCATCCAATAAATCATCCTCACTTGGAGTTAAAAAGTGGCTTTGAGAGTTATCAGGCAGCAGAAAGTAGCTACTGGCTGCATTACAAGAGATTAGTCCAAATCCAGTTATTAAATATTTATATTACATTTCACTGATTATAGTTATTACCTGAGCCTCTGTGATGCATTAGGTGATGGGAATTTGAGAATCAACACTGGACTTAAAAGTGTGCCCAATACTTTTCCTAGAAAGAGGAGGAGTCACCCTCACAATGACTGTTTGTATGGTACGAACAGGCCTCACTCCTGGGAGCTCAGCACAAGCAGTGACTCACCACCTCATTCATCAGTGCTGCAGTAATCATATTAGAAAAATGAAGTTATGTGCAGCTGTATGAGCCATCACATGGAAGCAGAGCAAAATATGATGCTTTTATAAGGGTATGGGAAAATGAAATTACGTGCGCGTGCATGCACGCATCCGGCTGAGGTCTGCAGGTCATAAAGACGGTCTGTCCTCTGTGAATATGTAAAGAGCATGTCCCAGTCGAGCTGGAATCACAGAACCGGGAGGTCTGCTTGGCATGCTTAAGAAGCAAAAATCAGACCAGCGCACACACACGCCTCACACCCTGCACCACAGGACATTTGAGGGGGGAAACCTCAAAGAGAGCTACTGCTGAATGATGGGATCAACCTCTGCTCTTTGTTTTTTCCTGTTTCTGCATCCGAAGTGTGTGTGTGTGTGTGTGCGCACAAGTCCGCCTTTGCGTCTCTTGGCCTCAAACCGCAAATCTCTCCTCGTCGCGCTCTCTGTCTCACTCTACCTTTCCCCTAAACACCGCTAACAGTGTCTGCGATTGTGTAAAGTGAAGTCGGGGGAGATAAAAGGCTCCCAGCGCTCTTCACGGTGGAACTGAGCAGAAAATAAGCAGCCACCGAGTCCTCCTATAAACAAACGCGCAGTGGAGTCGGGAACCCAAGCGTATGAGTGCGCTCGGCTCCTCGGGCCCCTGAGACGCGCACGCATTCCCGCGTGGTGAAACATCGCACACATACATTAGGTGAGAAACAACTAACTGACAATCCGGCTCTTTAACGTCAAAGCTATGGCACTCGGTGCAGCAACCTCACCGTAACCACTCATTAAAGGAGTATTGGTTCTCAGCATAGGACCTCCCAAGGGGACATAAGATAAATGGCGTCATGGTAAGATTACAAGACAACAAAACAGGACAAAGTGAGCTGCGTTTTTGCCTTTGAACGTTTTCTAATCTATGTTGTTTTTGTGATATCCAGGAACCTTGAAATTAGACACTATTACACCAAAACAGTTGGCAAACCTACCATGTTTTTTGTTTTGTTAAAAAAACAAAACCTAACAACACCCAAATATTGATCAGAATCAGTCATTTCTTTGCAGTTTTTGGATAAATTATAATATATTTTCAGTGCAGCTGTTTTCAAAGAGGGCCTGCTTATTCAAATGTGTTTTAAAACCAGACAAGGGCTCAGCAGATGTGCTTAAACTAATTATGATGCTGTTCAGTCTAGTCTGCTAACGTTTAACATGTCTTAGCCAGAGGAGGAAGGAGTTGAGAAACCGAACGAGGGAGGGAGGAAGGTAGAGAGAGATGCAGGGAGAGAGGCAAGGGTATAGCAAGTAAAGGATGCAGGAAAGGAAGCTTGAGGCTGTTTGCAAGGCCTGTGAGACCTGAGTCCGGATATGGCTTGTAAGTGCAAGGAAGAGTCAATTACGTGCCTCCCGACTAACACATGCTCACACGCGCACGCACGTCTGCACTCACACACACACATGCAGAGAGACAAAAAGACGAGTGGAAACTCTTTTTTTAAACATCACAGCTGCTGCTGCTGAGTGAAACATACCCAAAAAAGGGAACATGCTGTAAACATTCATTGAACAGACCACACTTTGTATCAATGGAAATATATAACGGTCATGACTAGGTGTGTGTCTGTGTGTGTGTTGGTGCCCATTCCAGGGGTACCGGCAGTAAGTGAGTCATGACTTTGACATTTCCAAGCAGCCTAGTGTATTACATCGTCCCTGCTGTGCAACAGGACAGGCCTTTATCGTCCTCATTCATTTGCTGTCTGTGGGCAACCGGTAACCTTTGCAAACTGGCACATGTGCAGGTAATGAAGTCCTCCACATGGACACTTTATCCACAACTTAAAAACCCGCCTGTGTGAAGTGGATCTTTTTCTTAAGTGCTTGTGTATATTTTTTTTCTTTCAGATGATTGTTCTAATGAAGTTCACAAATTCAAAGGAGCTGTTTGGGCATTTAAAACGTCACAGATTAATGTGTCTTTACAGCACGCAGCCTCAGAAATCACCTGAGGAGGAACAGCTGTGTTCACACAGGTATCGACCCTGGGAACCAAATAAATCTGCGAGCACGTGTTTTAACATCTCTGGCACAAAGCGTCTGGCCTGCTTAAACAGATTTTCACTCGACCGTGCCCGTGCCGTGCCAGGCCAGGCCAGGCCAGGCCAGGCCAATCACAGCTGTTTAATATCAGCCGGCTGCAGCACGATGATTGACGTCTCTGCACGCTGTAGTGTGTTTACATTTTTCTGTCTGTTCAGCTGTGGCCAGATGCATTCAGACTGATTCACATTTCCACACTAGGCAATGCAACACTAGTTGTGTCTAAGTAGAAAAGATAATGAGGTAGAAGCCTGTCTTTATATTTAGTTTTTTTCTTTTGTTGCTGCCTTTGTGTTTGGATAGTCTACATATTTTACCCCAGCTGAGTAGAGGTATTGAAATAAAGAAAACCAAAGACTTCAGGTAGAAATTTTGCATTAAAGCAAATATAAGTTTGTGGAAAAGCTTTCATTTTTCATTCTCACACTGGGACTTTCCCACAGCAGCACAATCACGTTGTGTATCTGTAAAACAGTTTGGTACAGAGCGTCATTGTTTTCCTCACAGAAAAAAAATGACTTTTTGCAGAGTAATTTGTAAACTTTGTCCAAAGTGTTACGGACAAAGCGCTGTTGAAACACACGTTTCAACAGGATTATCAGCGATCATGCCCTTTTTATGAGAAACCCATTTTTTCTATGATTTAAACAAAGACAATCTGGCATTTCGCTTTCCATTTCTTTGATTATTTCTTTGGGCTTTTTCTCTTTGTTAGATTGGGCAGTGAAGCAGAGACAGGGAGAGATTGGGGAAAGATACACAGGCCTGGAGTCAAACACAGGCTGCTGCATTTAGAGATGAATACCTGCTCAACCTGTGATTCTATTTGTAAATTACTTCAGGCATTTATGAGTAATTGCAGATAACCAATAATACCTGTGTGTATATGTATATGCATTTGATAAATGAGCTTTCCCTACCGGCAGCAGATGACGGCTTTGCAGGACAATGCCAAATCAAGGAAGGCCTGGCGGAGCTCAAAGGACAGGGCGTATTTCAATGTCTGGCCATCGATGATCAACGCCAGCTCGTTTTCCTTCTTCAGAGACTCGCCGAGGGAAGAGCAGTGAGCTGTCAGCGTGTCACGAGTAGCCTGCAAGAGGACAAACACACAGAAGGGAGGACTGAGTTTGCCATTAAAGTCAGCAACTAACTCATAGCTACCCTGTAACCATGAACTCACTACTAATCGCCAAACATCTTGGATCTTTATCTGCGCCATAACCAGTAATAGCTCTAAATCAGACTCGGTGTTACGCGATCTTGCCGCAGAGCTTTCAAACAACCGCATTTCCAGGTTTTTTACGTTTTTGTGGCTTCGCAAAGTAGTAAAAAAATGTAAATCGCACACATCAAAAAACACAGAGACCAATTTGTTGAAAGGTCAAAACCGCTGGCAGTAAATTGAAGACATACGCTGCATGCGCTGGTCGCGCAGTTCGCTTTCATCTGGAGAAACTATTTGCTTCTGTGTACACCAAACAATTAACAACGCCAATATAAAGTTCACAGTTGCTCTAGACTTCATCACTACATGCTGATGGTATGAAGTCCTGGAGGCATTTTCATCGTGTAATTAAATCCTAAAGCTTCTCCTCACAAAGCAGCAACAAAAGAGAGAGAGAAAGAGAGAGAGAGAGGCACATAACAAGAGGGGAAAAGGTAACAAAGACAGATGAGGTAAACTAATGTCGAGACGGGGCTAAATGCATCATTCACATGTATGTGTACATGTGTTTGTGTTAATGCCAGCTCGCCTGCAGGCCAGTAGTTTGGGGCAGTTTTGATGGAGCTCTTGATAATAGAGGAACAGGGATTAATAGAGAAAATAAACATCCCACCGGGATGTAATGAATTCCATGTGGAGAGGCAGACGTGCTACAAGCCTTCCTGCTCGCCACCACACGCACACATCCTATTGTTAACTGCGCCTTTAGCTTCCAAATAGAAGCTGATAACCGGTGAGAAATGAATCCATAATCATCCAACAAACAGAGACGGCTAAGACAAATCAGAGTCGCAGCTCTGACTTTGTGGCGACTTGTTTTACATTCAGGATTTTGCCAGGTGGACTCGGAAAAGCGGAAAGCCAATCAAAACCACTCCAGCGTTAAACAGATGGAGCTTGAATGTTTTATCCATCAAGTGGAGCAAACAGCTCGCTAGCTCTACCTGGGGACAGTTTTGGTAGTTTTACATGTGGAATTCAGATTATTCCCGTAATAAACGAGGAATGACGTAAAATGAAATGACCTATAACAAGAAGTGTTTGTGGAAACATGAGTAATAGAGCTGAATACATGGCGAGCTGCTACACAAGACAAAAACTCTAGACACAAAAGTGCGCAAACACTTGAAGATTTGGCGCCGGTAAGAATCCGCTCGGGCCTTCGCAGCGGGTTATTGGCACCCGTCTGACCTCAGAGGATCCCGTGACTGACAGAGAGACGACCCCTCTGTCCACTGATCAGCATGCGCTAGAGACGACGCAGATAACACGCTCACATATACATGCATGTAACGCAATCATCTGAACAATGCCGCCTCTCTTCTTCTCACCAAATAGCGATGCACACATGCGTACCCTCGGCACACAAGCGTCCCTCCTCTCCCCAAAAATTCCCTGCTCTTGTTTTCTCAGCCTGAGGCTGTGTGTTTTTCTTTGTATGCCGGAATTCCTGTTTGCATTCACCTTTTTTTTTTTCCCCAAACAGGGGGAAAGGAAAACAAAAGCATAATGAAAGGATTAAAGGAGATTATAGGTTGTCTGAGTTCTGAATCTAAAAGGTGGCTCTCGTGTGTGTCTGGCTGTGTCTTTGCATCTTGTTTTTAGGGGAGAAAACCATGTGTATGCATGCATGAGAGTATATGATTGCATGTAGGCACGTGTACGCATGCAGTGTGTGTGTGAGAGATGGAGACTGGACAAAAACGTTTCCCTCAGCTCATCACAGCATGAGGACAGGAAGTAAACCCCCTCTCCCTACTTCTAATGTTATATTAAAATAATTTATTACTGTTATTAAAAAAAGCACAACAGTCATTTATTTTTATTTTAAAAAGTCAACAATGTCTGTTTCTGATGAAAAAAAGTGACTAATTACAGCACTGTGGAAAAAATCTTGAGCCACTCCCTCATTTCTTTACGTTTTGCTTCCAAGGATCTCGGATGGAATTTTATGAAGTGGTCTTGAGCAACAGCTCTCCTGCCATGTTTTTCTTTGGACACTGGCTGCTTTTTCACTCACTTTCAGTCCAGAACCTAATCATTTTCTTGGGAATCGTTTTAGTTTGTTTAAGCCACTTAACACTGACCGCTGACCTGTGAATCACTCAACCATAAAAAAAGACACCCAACTCAAGGGATGAACCAGTGTTCTGTCTGCACATTTGTTCCAATTTCTTTCTTTGAATCTCTGAAAAATAACAAAATAACACACTTTGACAGGCACAAAATAGCATTTTTAAACAAACAAGGTGATTCACAGGTCAGGACAGTACAACAGTGTGTGTTTACAGGCCACGAAGAAGACTGTATTTTAGCCAGTGGTGATGGAGATCTTATTAAAAACTACTGAAGTTACGAACACAGAAAACTACCATCAGAATTTGATCTACCATATAATATCATCTGGAAAACATCTGATCTACAACAACTTCATTTTAATGATCCCAAACACACTGCCAATGCAGTTAAACCATGCCTTGATATAAAAAAACACAGTGAAACACTATCAGTCATGGATCGGCCTCCCCAGAACTCAGCATTATTGAAGCAGTGTTGGATCATCTTGACAGAAAACAAAAGGCAGCCAAAATCCAAAGCAGAGCTTTGAAGCTCCTTTAAAAAACCTGGAGAACTATTCCTGAAGTCTACATGAAGAAATGACGAGAAAGCTTCCAAAGACAGTTCAGGCTGCGTTGGAAAATAAAGGTGGTCATAGCAAATATCGACTTTCAAGCTCATTAGAATTGTACAACCTCTAGTTGCCTTATATACTGTGTTTCCATGTATGTTTGCATGTTTCAATAAATCACTGCACGTCTCTCCTGTTCCCTCTCCCTGAGCCACCCCTCAAAACGTTTGCACAGTTCTGTAGCTATATTAGATATAAATTGCACAGATTTCTGTCTAATCAGATATCACTATCAGACTCACTGCCTTTGCTGTACATATGGATCATGCTTACTGCACGAGGTCCATTCTGAGCCAGGGGTGGACAGGCACAATGCAAAGTAAAACACCAACCAATGACGTCTTGCAGAACGGTTTGTGGGTTTGATTTTTGAGGATTTCCTCAACATGACACGATCGAATGTGTTTGGAGACAGTCTACATTTTCTCATTCATGTTCCAGTTTACTTAGTGGAAGCAAAAACATCCAGATTATACACCGTATCTGACATTTATCATTGCCTTAACCAGATTAAGTATCAGATCATGAAGGTGGGAGGGATGGGAGGTGGTGGGGTGGGGGTGTTAAGCGTTACTAGTACAGCACATTGACTTGTCACAGCAAGTTTAGCCAACATTTCACTGGCAGTTAAAACAGGACATAATGAGCAGACAGGTCCTGCAAAGAGTCGTAGAAGTTTAAAAAGGCGACTAAGGTACAGTAGCTAGCTCCTAAAGCTAAAAAGTATCCGTTTCCAGAACAGAAAACTACAATAAAAATGTTTTCTTCCTGACTAAACATTGTTATGGATCCTTTTGAGCTGTTTTTGTGTTAAGACAATCTTCTAACACTTTCCCAAAGGAAAGAAAAAATCCTGGAGGAAAAATAATGCAATATGTTGTAGTTTCTCTATTTCTCACGCTAAAATGTTCTATCTTTGGAGACCCTGGAGGAAAAAAAGTGTAATTCTTTGATTGCACCACTTGCAAAATGACAGATCTCATTAGCAAGCATTTTAGATTCCAAACTAAATGTTTATTTTTCATATGCATCTGGTCTGGAAGAAACCAGACACTCTCTAACCTCTAAACACACACACACTCCATGCACACACTCTTTGCACACTATGCTCACAGGCCCTTCTGCGTGGAATTTTATCAGGTTTATATTTGGATCGCAAAATGAGCAGGATCATAGAGGCGGTTTGAGATATCGCAGGTCTCCTTCCCTTATTGCACACTTTACCGCAGACAGCGCACGCAGAAACAAACGTGCACGTCTCTCCCTTTATATAAATGAACGCAAGGAGGACGCTTGAATTTGATTCATTCCAGGCCACCTACTCCAAAGATGGCGTAATCACTCGCCCCGTCATGATAAATGTCCTTCGAGTGTAAAATATACAAAACAAAGGCGACTAAAGAGAGAAGAAGTTTAAAAAAAAATACAAGGAAAGAAGGAAAGACAGAAGGCGAGGAGTGTGAAGCAGACGCAGGGGAAAACTCAAACACAGAGAGCCGCTGAGTGAAAAGAAGGCGGAGAAGGATGTGCTCGTTTTTGCAGTGCACAGTCTGTCACCGGTAAGATTTAATACACTGTTTAATTATCATATTGTGCATCTGTGCAAACATCCACATCCTCTGCTGCTGGAGCTGGAAGCACACGGGAACACATGTTAGGCTTTAACAAAAAGGCGCCTGCTGTTTAAAAACTTCTACAACCTTGAAAAATGTAAAAAACATTTAAAAGAAATGTCGGAACGACAGAGAATGCAAGTTGAGGCACAACAAAATGTGCGTGTCTGCATTTGCACGCGTGCATAAAAATGATGAATGAGCAGAAGACAGGTGTTGTTTGTTTAGGAGTTGTACTGCGGGCAGTGTGACGAGGGCCTGGGGATTGTGGGAAAGCTGGATGAAATTTATGTTCAGGACTAACAAGGTGATGAGGGCAACATGTGCCACTGCTTCTTGGGTAGACTGTGCAAAGTATGTGTGTGGATTCAAAGTCAGATGTATGGAGGTAATAAGAACGAGACTTCTCTAATGACTGCACAGAAACAGCCAGGGCAAAGATGTGTGTCAGGCTGTGTGTGTGTGGCATGTGATTTTAAGGTGACAGATGGCGCTTGTCACAGCTTCAGTGCTCGCAAACCGTTTACCCAGGAGGCATTGCTCACAGGGTTTGTTTTGATGAGGAGGAGGACCAAAAGGAGATCGCGTTACCACTCACTCATCGCCCTCACATGGTTCAAGCCAAACTCCTCGCCCCCTCTTTTTTTTTCTAAGTCTCGTCCTCCGGTCGCTTCCAGATTGTCTATATCATACATAAAGCACAATAAACACACTCTCATGTTTGCGCAAAGATGGACACAGATTTTGCCGCTCTTCTTGACTCTCTGTCTAAAACACACACACACATATTTGCTGTTACAAAATCACACAGGGTGTGTGGTCAAATCCTGTGCGAAGAGAGAGCGCTGACAGATGTGGAGGCAGCAGCGCGAAGCAGACGAAACGGAGAACGGGGCTCGGTGGGGAAGAAGGGGAGAGGAGAGGGTGTCGCATCTGCTGGCCTAGATCCACTGCAAAGATCATCCTGCCTACGGATAAGAGAGGGTGTGAAAGACGTGAGACTTTAAAAAAAAAAAAGAGAACAAGTGACACAGCTTCTGCATTCACTCATGTCCAAGTCGCACTTTTGAGTTATTTTAAGTGTCAGAGAAGTGTCGCCGAAGACGGCGGTGCTTTCATCTGCGTCATTCACGACCAGAGCTCTCTGAGGCTGTCCCGATAAGAAGGCACGACTGTCATCAGCGCGCGCACTCGCATGTTTCTCGTCTTGCAAACATGTGAAGATTAATTCGATGTTTACGGGATGAGTAAACAGCGATGACAAAGGGATGTCATCCTGTGTCGTTTTTTTGCTGCGTTGCATTTACAACCACTTTAAAGTGCGTCCGTCCTGCAAACACCGCAAGCTTGAAGGCATATTTTATATCGCTACGCGTGGCGCTTCATTTATGTTTCACGTCAGCCAGCTGTGACTCTTCCTGCCTATGTGTGTAAGTTGCATTTTTGACCTGCAGCCAAATGAAATGTGTTTGTTCAACCAACAAACAAGTCCATCTGAATCAAAACAGTATCTTTTTCTTTTTTTAAACTCAGACTTATGAGATTCTGCCTTTTGTCCTGACCCTGCTGCACAAGAAAGTTGGAACAAACTACAGAAGAGCCTCCCTAGAGCTGGTGAACATTTGAAATCTTGCTCAAGGACACATCAGCAGGGTGAATTGTCCCCATTAAAGTGAACGGAGGCCAAACTTTGAAGCTTAAAAATAGATTTCCTGCTAAGTTGTTTTAATTTATTATCAAAAGAAAAACACTGAATCATATTAAAGATCACTTCCTGGCATGTTTCAGGTTTTACTTTGAAAAATATCCAGTGGCTGCTTACGTGTTTATATCAGACTTTTTCTCCTTAGTTTTAGCTGCAATGTGATTTTATTTAACTCTCATGTATAGAAAAATTTAACTTCTGTATGAATACAAAGTTTTCTTTTCTGACCTGCAGCCCCACATAAAATGAACCTTTAACTTAGATGATACTGAGCCTACCTCAGCCTATTCATTATTTGTGTAGAGCAATTTTATAAGGAAGTTGGGCTTAAAATTCCACTGAAAATCAGTTGCAACGGGTCTTACAGAGTGGCAGAAGGTTGATTCTCTTAATCTGGACTTCTTCGGTCTCAGCTGACTTACAGGTTTCCCCAATCCTATAAACATTACATTTGCACAATGACTGAAACCAGCCCACTGAATGAACAATGGGCTGTGAGGCCAGTTCCTTGATCATTAAAATGCAAAAATGTTCTTACGGAGTGATTAATCCAAATTTAAAGCTTTTTGGTTTGAATCATCGTCAGTATGTAGCCATAGATCGGCCTCCCCAGAGCAGAGACCTCAGCAATATTAAAGCAGTGTGGGATCATCTTGACAGAAAACAGAACGAAAGGCAGCCAACATCTGAAGAAGAGCTTTGAATGTCCTTCAAGAAGCCTGGAGAACTATTCCTGAAGACTACTTAAAGAATTTACAAGAAAGCTGTTTAAGAGAGTTCAGACTGTGTTGAAAAATTAAGGTGGTCACACCAAATATTAACCTTTAAGCTTGTTAGAACTGTACAAACTCCTTCCTTTATATACTATATTTCCATGTATAAATGCACATGTTTTAAGAAATCTCTGCACTAATTTCCAATTTTCCTAGCCCTAAAAAACCTTTTGATAATTACATTTAGTCCAAGTGAAAGTTCAGTTCTGAGATGGAGTACCACAAACCCATCAGGCTTGAAACTGTACACGATCAGCGTGGGAGACAGTCTGCTAAAATATATTTTACAAACCAGTTTAGGATTGATCCGCTTACAGCGCTAAGATTAGTTTTCACCCTTGTGTCCTAATAGGCAATTCCCAGTGTAGAGTACCCTCGTTACCTTAACGTTAAATGCTTACCCCATCAAATTCAATTGATTTAGCATCTAAGTGGCCTGCATGTTATCTGACCAGCAGTTCCCCAAATCTAAGAGCTTTCAGACATCACTTTGCTAATTTTGACAGAGTAAACTTTACCAGTCAGAGCTTTACAATTCAGCATAATGCAAGAATCCAAAACAATTAAAAGTGCACAGCTTTACACTTAAATTCATAATCGTCACCAACAATAAAATCCATTCAGATCAGTAAACCATATTATGGAGGGATCATGCCGGAGACAAATCCAACTAGAAAAATTTGCATTTCCTGCGAAAATGCAGTGTGGATGCTTTAAAGCTGAAGCTGTATGCAAAAAGTAGCTGAAAAAGCTGAAAAGTTGCAGAAATTGTAAAAACTTTGCAGAAGCAAAGGAACTTTGCTAAAATGGAATAACTTAGCAGAACTGCAATATCTTAGAGGAAACATAATACTTGGCAGAAATACAATAGCATAGCAGAACTTAGCAGAAATATTGTAACTTACCAGAAACATAACTTCTCAAAAATACAAGAATTTAGGAGAAATAGTATAAGATAACAGAAAGAATATATTTAGACAAAAAAACTTAAGCATTACAGAAACACTATGATTTAGAAAAATAGTACAACATAGCAGAAATACTGTGATTTACCAGAGACACTGTGATGAACTATGAATATTGTAATTTTAAATTAAGACTATGTTTTAGCACAAATATTATAATTTGGCAGAAATACTATGATACAGCACAAATACTCTGGTTTAGCACAAATATTATAACATAGCAGAAATACAATTATATAGCAGAAATGCTATATTTAGAAAGAAAAATATAATATAGTAGAAATAGTATGATTGAGCAGAAATACTACAATATAGCATAATAACAATGATTTAGCAGAAATACTATGATTGAGCAGAAGTACTAAGATGTAGTAAAAGTACTTTGATTTAACAGAAATACAATTATGGAGGAGTAATACTTTAAAATGGGAGAAATATTGATACACACACACACATACACAGAGCCTAAAGGGAAGAGTATTTGTGCCATGGAGTGTTAAGAATGTGAGGTCCATATTAGAAAAGCTGGTAAAATCATAAAAGTTTGCAGAATTGTAATAAATGATGAATATGAATTACTGGTCTGTGACAGTGTATTAATTTGTAGGGAAAAAAACATGTTGACCAAGGTGGAATCAAACCCACGATCTTTGGCTTGCAGACCCGTGTCATTACCAACTGCGCCACTGGGAAAGAGAGGAGCCGTTTTGAAAAACAGGGTGATGAGCAGTCAGAATTAGATCCCGGTGAGAGGCGAAAAACGCCGTTTTTTGGAGTTACAAAACGTTGTGTAACTCAAAAACTAGGTGGACTAGAGGCATAATTCTTGTACTGGGTGAATCAGCGGACTTTGGTGTACTTTGACTGCGATTTTCATTGCTCTTTGTACAACCGTCGCTGAGATATGACGAGAGAGGAAACGGAAGACCTCAGACATGATTGGCTGGCTGGGAAGCCGTGCAGGCGCTGATATGTGATATGTGTCTGAGTCCGCACAGAGGATTGGCTGCCTGGCAGAAATATATAGAAATAGTATGATTAAGCATAAATACTACATTTAGCAGAAATACTATATTAAGCACAAATCCTATAAAAAGCAGAAATAGTATATTAAGCACAAATCCTATTAAAAGCAGAAATAGTATATTAAGCACAAATCTTATAAAATAGCAGAAATAGTATGATTTAGCACAATAGTAATAAGTTAAACAGAAAAATTGGAAAAGCAAAATGGACAGCTGAAGAAATGCTGAACATGCTGAGGGTCCCTCAAATATACTTGTAAAATGAAAAAAATCAGCAAAAAAAATATATAACAGCCACACAATCACAAATATGTACACATAAGGAAACACATGCACAGAGAGACACACACACAAGATCCAATTCAGTCAACCAGTCTAAATATATTGAATTTGAATCTTAGAATGAGATCATCCCATTAAAAGGCCTTCTCTCTCTCTCTCTCTCTCTCTCTCTCTCTCTCTCTCTCTCTCTGTCACACACACACACACACACACACACACACAGGGAGAGAGAAGTAAGTTTCTAGCTCAGTCAGCCTGGGAGCTGCTGAATTTGAATCCACCAATCAGAGAGCCTGTGCACTTTTTCCCGCCAAAACAGGTGCATCTATTTACACACGCAGCACAGAGAGACACAGGATTATCCGGTTGTTCAGTCTGACGTCACTAGCCGTGTCTGGGTCTAAACTCCGCTGCAGGTCCATATATCAAACGATCACTATGGCATTACTGTGAGTTGAAAAACTGTCTAAAGTCTTTCATCTTTAATAAAATGATCAGCGTTCTGCTCTACCAGGTGTAACAATTGAGTTTAACATCCAGGCATCCATGAAAACAGAATTTATGACATTTAACGGAGTTAGAAGTTAGCAGGGAGTTAGCTCGCTAGCTTCTATCTAAATACAATATAGCATGTCCTGACTGCGGGGTTTTGGAAACAAATTAAAACGTACAGCTCTGTTATCACTTCCAACATAAATGAAGACAGAAAGCTAAACAGCAGTGACGTTTGTAGGGTTACTGAAGTTTGGCTAGCTGGTATATAATGATGTGCTACGTGACCGCTAGCGACACAGCTATGTTAGCATAATATAAACAAGCTAACTTTTTTTCCACTTGATAAAAGTTACCGTGAGTGTTCTCGGTGGTCAGGAACAAATGTAATTGCATGGCAGGATGCTGTAAACGGACCAAACTTCAGCCAGGAGAACAACTGAGATAATCCATCCACAATACGAGGTTAGTCATTCATATACTGCTGCATGGGCTGGGCTGTAGTTACATCCTAAGGTTTTAAAAACTGAGCTTAAATAAATGATTAGCGGTAATAAAAGCCGAGGGAGGTCAACAGTGATCGCTGACTGTTTTAGGAGCTTTTTGAGATCAAATAGAAGAAAATACATAACATTAAACATGTTAACAACACAAATGCCATATTAAACGCAGACTACTTTAGACCCGGAAGTAGGATTCATCGCGTCATCACTGAACAACCGGATTGCAGTCTATTTCTCATAATGACGACTCCCCTCAAACAAATGACCATAATTTCCTAACCGTAGGGGCTAGAGCGGTCATTCTTACACCGTTTTGTTCAGAAGAGATGGGGGAATCTTCAAGTGTTGACAATTTATCATTAAAATATGAATTTTTAGAGATATATGACATGGATGACTTGTTGACTTAGAAGCCACGAATTCCCCAATATGCAAATTTGAATGCCTCAGACCACATATATGATTGGCTGGCTGGGAAGCCGTGCAGGCCCTGATTTGTGGATTTGAATTCCTCAGCCCTCAGATATGATTGGCTGGCTTAGAAGCCATGAAGGCCCCAATATGCAAATTTGAATGCCTCAGGACACATATATGATTGGCTGGGAAGCCGTGCAGGCCCTGATTTGAAAATTTGAATGGCTCAGTCCTCACAGAGGATTGGCTGCCTGGGGACCTGGCAGAAATATATAGAAATACTATGATTAAGCATAAATACTACATTTAGTAGAAATACTATGTTTTAGCACAAATACTATAAAAAGCAGAAATACTATAATTTAGCAGAAATACTATATTAGGCACAAATCTTATAAAAAGCAGAAATACTATAATTTAGCAGAAATACTATGTTAGGCACAAATCCTATAAAAAGCAGAAATACTATAATTTAGCAGAAATACTATATTAGGCATAAATCCTATGAAAAGCAGAAATAGTATGATTTAGCAGAAATACTGTATTTAGCACAAGTACCGAAAAGTACCAGAAATACTATGATTTAGCAGAATAGTAATAACTTATTGAAACAGAAATGCACAGAGGGACACACAAACACACGCTCTAATCCAGTCAACCAGTCTAACTATGTTCAATTTAAATCCTACAATGACATGCTGCCAAATATGGGTAGGGTTCTCTCTCTCCCACTAAACACACACACACACACACACACACACACACACACACACACACACACACACACACACACACACACACACACACACAGAGGGAGAGAGCTGCCGAATTTAAATCCACCAATCAGAGTGGCTGTTTACGTTTCCCGCCAAAACAGGTGCATCCTTTTTACACACGCAGCACAGAGAGGCACAGGATTATTGCAGCCTATTTCTCATAGTGATGACTCCCCTCAAACAAATGACCATAATTTCCTAACCGTAGGGGCTAGAGCGGTCATTCTTACACCGTTTTGTTCAGAAGAGATGGGGGAATCTTCCAGTGTTTACAATTTATCATTAAAATATGAATTATTAAAGATATTTGACTTGTAATGCACCATAACTGAGTAGAGCGAAGCAAAAACTGCCTTGACTTGCCCTCAAACAACGCTTTCTAACTCGAAATCTATTTGGAGTATCGATATCATTCTTTCACCGTAAGAGACAGCAGGCTTTGGTGAACAATCATGTAAATTTTCAGGTCTCTGTGGAAATCCAACAAAAAGTTATGACGAGAGAAAAAAGTGGTTCATTTCCACAGTTTGAAATCTGAAGAAATCTGAGCGAAGGACGAATTTCCTACCCTCAAACAAGTCCAACTCATTTCAGAATGGTAATAGTTGAGAAAGAAATTCTTGAATTGTGAGCGTCACGAGTGTCTGAAGATATACCGGGACAAGCCTCATGTCTTAAAGTCGCTTCGTTAAGGAGATATGACGATTCGAATATGCCTCTCATTACAGAAATGCAGCGGTGATTTTGAACAAGCTCTCCATTGACTTTATATGGAGAGTTTTGAGACCTTGTGTTGGTCTGAGGAGATTTGCCAAAATTCTATAAATCCCACAACAATGATAGTGACATGTTCTGAAAGCCAGCAAAAATACCTACGTTTTGATGTATAATTTGTGGAAGTTGAGTGAAAATTGAGCAAGTAGCAAGAAGTTGTTCGGACATGAAGAGAAGACTGCAAAAGCTTCAGTGTCACACTGGAAGCCAAGAGCATAGCAACCATAACAACGCATGTATTTTGTGAAAAATCACAATTTTGCAACTGAAAACTTTAAGAGGCATAAAAGTAAAACGGTAAAAGATTTGAAAAAGCTGAATCATACATGAATAGCCCAATAATTTGTGAACATTTTAAAGTTTGAATGGTTTTTCTAGGCGAAAGTATGAGGAAGTAGTTAAGTTTCAAAAACAAGCAAAATTTAGCAGAATTGCAGAAGTTTGCAGAAGTTTCCCATTCATTTCAATGGGACAAATTAAAGGAAAAAAGCTTAATATTTTAAAAAGTATAATAGCAGAAAATACCAAAAGTCATAGCACACATTAGCAGAAATAGCAGAATAGTTTAAAATTTGAACGGTGAAAATAGCACAAAAATTGTGGAAGTAGTTAGCGGACGAAAAACGAGCAACTTGAAGAATAACTAGAAAAATTTGCATTTCCTGCGAAAATGCAGTGTGGATGCTTAAAGCTGAAGCTGTATGCAAAAAGTAGCTGAAAAAGCTGAAAAGTTGCAGAAATTGTAAAAACTTTGCAGAAGCAAAAGAAGTTTGCTAAAATGGAATAACTTAGCAGAACTGCAATATCTTAGAGGAAACATAATACTTGGCAGAAATACAATAGCATAGCAGAATTTAGCAGAAATATTGTAACTTACCAGAAACATGATAACTTCTCAAAAATACAAGAATTTAGGAGAAATAGTATAAAATAACAGAAAGAATATATTTAGCCAAAAATACTTAAACATTACAGAAACACTATGATTTAGAAAAATAGTACAACAGAGCAGAAATATTGTGATTTACCAGAGACACTGTGATGAACTATGAATATTGTAATTTTAAATTAAGACTATGTTTTAGCACAAATATTATAATTTGGCAGAAATACTATAATTTAGCAGAAATACTATGTTTTAGCACAAATCCTATAAAAAGCAGAAATACTATAATTTAGCAGAAATACTATATTAAGCACAAATCCTATAAAAAGCAGAAATACTATATTAAGCACAAATTCTATAAAAAGCAGAAATACTATATTAAGCACAAATCCTATTAAAAGCAGAAATACTATATTAAGCACAAATCTTATGAAATAGCAGAAACAGTATGATTTAGCACAATAGTAATAAGTTAAACAGAAAAATTGGAAAAGCAAAATGGACAGCTGAAAAAATGCTGAACATGCTGAGGGTCCCTCAAATATACTTGTTAAATGAAAAAATCAGCAAAAAAATGCACAGGGAGAGAGAAGTAAGTTTCTAGGTCAGCCTGGGAGCTGCTGAATTTGAATCCACCAATCAGAGAGCCTGTGTACTTTTTCCCGCCAAAACAGGTGCATCTTTTTACACACGCAGCAGAGAGAGGCACAGGATTATTGCAGCCTATTTCTCATAGTGAGGACTCCCCTCAAACAAATGACCATAATTTCCAAACCGTAGGGGCTAGAGCGGTCATTCTTACACCGTTTTGTTCAGAAGAGATGGGGGAATCTTCCAGTGTTAACAATTTATCATTAAAATATGAATTTTTAGAGATATACGACACGGATGACTTGTTGACTTAGAAGCCACGAATTCCCCCAATATGCAAATTTGAATGCCTGAGGCCACATATATGATTGGCTGGCTGGGAAGCCGTGCAGGCCCTGATTTGTGGATTTGAATTCCTCAGCCCTCAGATATGATTGGCTGGCTTAGAAGCCACGAAGGCCCCAATATGCAAATATGAATGCCTGAGACCACATATATGATTGGCTGGGAAACCGTGCAGGCCCTGATTTGAAAATTTGAATGTCTAAGTCCTCACAGAGGATTGGCTGCCTGGGGACCTGGCAGAAATATATAGAAATACTATGATTAAGCATAAATACTACATTTAGTAGAAATACTATGTTTTAGCACAAATACTATAAAAAGCAGAAATACTATAATTTAGCAGAAATACTATATTAAGCACAAATCCTATAAAAAGCAGAAATAGGATGATTAAGCATAAACACTACATTTAGTAGAAATACTATGTTTGAGCAAAAATCCTATAAAAAGCAGAAATACTATATTAGGCACAAATCCCATAAAAAGCAGAAATAGTATGATTAAGCATAAATACTACATTTAGTAGAAATACTATGTTTTAGCACAAATAGTATAAAAAGCAGAAATACTGTAATTTAGCAGAAATACTATATTAGGCACAAATCTTATAAAATAGCAGAAATAGTATTATTTAGCACAATAGTAATAAGTTAAACAGAAAAATTGGAAAAGCAAAATGGACAGCTGAAAAAATGCTGAACATGCTGAGGGTCCCTCAAATATACTTGTTAAATGAAAAAATCAGCAAAAAAATGCACAGGGAGAGAGAAGTAAGTTTCTAGGTCAGCCTGGGAGCTGCTGAATTTGAATCCACCAATCAGAGAGCCTGTGTACTTTTTCCCGCCAAAACATGTGCCTCTTTTTACACACGCAGCACAGAGAGGCACAGGATTATTGCAGCCTATTTCTCATAGTGAGGACTCCCCTCAAACAAATGACCATAATTTCCAAACCGTAGGGGCTAGAGCGGTCATTCTTACACCGTTTTGTTCAGAAGAGATGGGGGAATCTTCCAGTGTTTACAATTTATCATTAAAATATGAATTATTAAAGATATTTGACTTGTAATGCACCATAACTGAGTAGAGCGAAGCAAAAACTGCCTTGACTTGCCCTCAAACAACGCTTTCTAACTCGAAATCTATTTGGAGTATCGATATCATTCTTTCACCGTAAGAGACAGCAGGCTTTGGTGAACAATCATGGAAATTTTCAGGTCTCTGTGGAAATCCAACAAAAAGTTATGACGAGAGAAAAAAGTGGTTCATTTCCACAGTTTGAAATCTGAAGAAATCTGAGCGAAGGACGAATTTCCTACCCTCAAACAAGTCCAACTCATTTCAGAACGGTAATAGGTGAGAAAGAAATTCTTGAATTGTGAGCGTCAGGGGTGTCTGAAGATATTCGGGGACAAGCCTCATGTCTTAACTTTGCTTCGTTAAGGAGATATGACGATTCGAATATGCCTCTCATTACAGAAATCCAGCGGTGATTTTGAACAAGCTCTCCATTCACTTTATATGGAGAGTTTTCTGACCTTGTGTTAGTCTGAGGAGATTTGCAAAGATTCTATAAATCCCACAACAATGATGGTGACATTTTCTGAAAGCCAGCAAAAATACCTACGTTTTGATGTATAATTTGTGGAAGTTGAGTGAAAATTGAGCAAGTAGCAGGAAGTTGTTCGGACATGAAGTGAAAATTGCAAAACCTTCAGTGGCACACTGGAAGCCAAGAGCATAGCAACCATAACAACACATGTATTTTGTGAAAAATCACAATTTTGCAACTCAAAACTTTAAGAGGCATAAAAGTAAAACAGTAAAAGATTTGAAAAAGCTGAATCATACCTGAATAGCCCAATAATTTGTGAACATTTTAAAGTTTGAATGGTTGTTCTAGGTGAAAATATGAGGAAGTAGTTAAGTTTCAAAAACAAGCAAATTTTAGCAGAATTGCTGAAGTTTCCCATTCATTTCAATGGGACAAATTAAAGGAAAAAAGTGGAATATTTTAAAAAGTATAATAGTTAAAAATAGCAAAAATCATAGCAGGAAAGAGCAAAAATAGCTGAATAGTTTAAAATTTGAACGGTGAAAATCGGCTGAAAATTGTGGAAGTAGTTTAACGGCGAAAAGTGTACGGAAACACCCGGAATAATAATAATAAAGAATAAAGAGAAACAGGAAAACAATAGTGTGGATGCTTAAAGCATCCACACAATAATAAAGAATAAAGAGAAACAGGAACTCAATAGTGTGGATGCTTAAAGCATCCACACAATTACTCTACAAACCCACAGTCCAGGAAACACACCATCTGCACACTGACTTATATGAGGCTAGAAAATTCTGAATGTAAACACAGAGATCTCTTTATGAATGCTTACCACACAATACACACATATAAACAAATAAACTAATACAAGGGCACACACAGAGTGCTTAAACTTGAAATTTACGAGTCATAATCTCCCGTGTCTTCCATAAAAACAAACCGAGTAATGGTGATTATATTTGTGCGAGCGCACACATGGGACTCAGGGAGACTGTCTGAAAGACAGGGACACATGACAGCAATCAAGCCACTTAGGTGAAGCAGTCACACAAGGAGGTAAAAACACATAACTGGGGTTAGAAAATCTAATCGAGAGTAAAGGAATGTCTCAGATCTCAAAATAGCAACAGGATCATAAAGTGACTGAACACATAAGCTGTGTTCATTCTTCTGGGATTTAGCTTGAAATAGGAAATGATAAAAGAAGGAGAGACCACTGTAAGAGCACTGAAAGCGCTGTATGTGGAAGAGACCGAGGGGCAAAGAAGCGATAGCGCAGTGTTTGTCTCTTTTCATCCCTTTCTCCAAAGAGGACACCAGAGACTTTAATTACCTGCACCTGTGAACACACAAAGAGCCCCACCCACCGATCTTGGCTGCAGACCACACCCTTGTTCCCACGGTAACCTTCTTAAGACCCCCACCACACAGCCCACTATCTCCTAAAAGTCAACAAAAAGTCTCAACGCTGTACAAAGTATCCAGAGGCACGAAGGAGGAGGAAGAGGCCTGCCTACTCACGTCCAGCGAGTCCTCGTTGACGATGATGAGGGACATGCCGTGTGTCACCAGGCGACAGGAGTAACCTGAGAAACAGAAACAGATAAGTGGAGGGTAGAGGAGGAGGAGGAGGAGGGTTTTCTCAAACCCAAAACACAGGTGAAAACTCGACACAGTCCTGGCTCACACACACACACACACACACACACACACACACACACACACACACACACACCAATATGAGTTCCTTCACCAGCCTGTGACCAGCCTTATTTCCCTGCAGTAAATCAGGAAATCAACGCTCATACACACTTTGACAAGATGATCTGCGCCATCTCTGAGGATGCCCCAGCTTTTAAACTTGGAGCGACAAGTGTCAGCTCACATTTTCCTCTTCCCGTCATTGTTTTTTTGGACGTCTGCCACCAACTTTCTCCACGACTGCCAAGACACTAAACCCACTCATGTCACCCCCAGACGGTGGCTACACTGGTCGCAGGCACTTTCCACTTAGAGAATGGAGGCATCTCAGGCATCTCACAGCCCGCATAATGCCTGCTATTCTTCCAGCCATGATTTCATTAACTCCACAATACATTCAGTTTGCTACGCTGTTGCACATGAAACTGCAGCAGCACGTTTACTTGCTAAAAGCAACATTTTACCCTCACATTGTTATTTAAGCGTCTCTCACCTATATTGATGGCAGTCTCCTGCTTGTCTCCAGTGAGGACCCAGATCTTGATATCAGCCCTCATCAGAGTGGCAATTGTTTCTGGCACGCCAGCCTGGAGACGGTCCTCGATGGCTGTGGCACCCAACAGCATTAAGTTCTGTTAGAGGAGCAGAGGAGCGTGAAAGACATGCAGACATATTCTGTTAAAAAGAAATAAAGTTAGACTAAAAGAGAGGGAACAAAACATAGCACAGAATACTTAACGAGGTTTTAAAAACAATCATATTTAGGCCAGAAATAGACATCACCAGAGTGTATGTGAGGGCTCTTTTTCCCCAGACGGCATCATCCACGTCTAATTTGAGGGCGAGAGCGATGCCAGCGGATTCGGTTCAGCTCACTTTAGATTTCTGTACCAACTTTGTTTCTCCATGCCAAGACATAACCCTCCCCCCGCTTTAATTTGTTCAGCATTTATATGCACGTGTACCCTCATTAGACACACTCGGACATACACAAACACATGCACAGACACACAAGTTAACACTAATGTGTTGTTGACTCCAGTTTTATGGGGCTTTTGGCATGCTGGTGAAGGTAATTACCCTTGCGGTCTTCCAGTCAAACCTAACCCCCTCTTCTTGCTTCCTCTTTCTTTCTTTCTTTTAATTTCTTCACTTACTTTTCTCACCTTGCCTCTCTCCTCTAAAACCTTGATTTCCCCACCAAACAATTCACTGCTCTACTGTTAATCCCCATATCCTCTTATTTATCCTTTTTTTTAAAAACCAAAACAGCAATTCACTTTCACTATGTTCTACCTGTGAGCACAGACTAGCATTTAAATCATGATTATTTTTTAAATGCCTTAAAAGGTGACTTCAACTGTGTTTTCCAAATAAAAAAAAACAACAACATAATGAATACCTAAAGAAATGGCACCAGCTCCAGTCCCAAGCGTGGGCCTAAATGGAGCCACTCTGCCACCTGCTGGCCACCAAGCAGCATTTCGTTCTCTACATGAGTGAATCACACTGTGAATTTATCAGATCAATACTTCCATGTCTCCTCAATCTGACTGTATTTTTATTCAGTTTATTGTTAGTTTACCTCAGTTTTTCAGCCTTTTCCAAATATTTTGCTTACAATCTTTCAGCCACGGTGCAACTAAAAGGATCAAAGCCTCAGAGTTTGTTCAGACGAGCAACACTTCAAGCTGCACTGTGTCATACGGACTAGCGTGCCTCACTCTCCTCACGTCATATCCCAAACATGCCCTCCCAAATTAGCAGTCTATTTAAGCTGCAAAATGTGTCATCTCTCCCTCTGACATGTCAGCACCACTGCTGCCACCCTGCATTGCTGCCTGCTGTTTTGACCACTCCACCACGCCAACATCCATCTGTAGGCTCCGGGCGGGTGGGGGTGGGGGGATTGCTCATCAGTCTCCAGTTTTACGTGTAGCATATTTGTGGAGAGTGATAACCACAACCATGCTTACCAACCAGACACAAAAATAACTGAGAGACAGCTGTGGTCTGAAGTTTACACACTCATCTTGGGCTTGAATTTCGTGATAATCCGGGGCTTTTAATGACTTCTTTGAACTGTTGTTTTTCCAGGGTGGAATGACTGTACACTAGGCATCTTTAATGACTAAAAAACAATAACTGGGTGTATAACCTTGAATTCTTTTTGGATTTTCTCAGATCCACACAGGGTCAGAAGTAGACTGTCTTTTAACTTGACGAGACCAAGGCCCATTAACTTCTCATTAGTGATCATGACTGACTGCAACTGGTATTTTCTCTTTGGCAGCATAATTTTTTTTGTTTGACAGCACTCACTGGACTGATCAATACTCAAAACAATGGGGAAATCCAAGGAACCTGTACATTTACATAAACTTGGAAGATCTTTGGGAGCCATTTCTAATCAACTGAGGATTCCAAGATCATCAGTTCAGACAATTGTACATAATTACAATGTACAATGTATTTAATGCCACAACTTTAACCCTACCAGTTCTGCCAAGATGATATGTCCAGTATTCAGCCAGAAGGTGAAGAAGTTTAATGTCAAAAAATATTTTCCCGGCCTTTAAGGTGTCGCGGATAAATACAACAGAATAAACCAACAGGAGGTCACCAACACACATCATTTTAGACAAAGAGATGTTGTGTTTACCTTTTCCAGCAGCTCATAACACTCCTCAAGCTTCTGAGCGCGGTCTTTGATTATGGTGCTGACACGATTATATTCCTTTAACCACTCCTGATACGCTTCTTCCTCCAGGTCCACGTACGCAAAGCACAGTGTCCTCAAGCCTGAGTGGATGGAAGGAAGATAAGCTGGTCAAAGCCTTGTTACTGAGCTGAAATAGTTGCTGTTAGCTGCAAGACATCCACCAAATGCCAACAAATTTGTGACTTAAGTCTGACTTACAGAGGAAAAGCCTTAAAAATCAAAAACTACAAAATCTACCTTCTTACCTTCAGTAGCAAACTGTTCCAAATGAGCAACTGTTAAGTCTTTGTACTGAGACGCTTCGGTCAGACGTTCAAAAATAACATTATCCTACAAAAACAAGGAATTGACCATTAAATTAAAACCATTACCTTACATTCATTAACATCTGAATTTACTGATAATGAGATAAACGCACCGCTCCTTTGCAGTACAGCCGGAGCTTCCCATTGGGTGTCCTGACCACCACAGACATCCGTTTACGGTTACTGTAAAGACAATTTAGTTTAGTCTCAACCCAAAGCAGTCTCATATCAGCATTTTATCACTGGTTAAGAAAAACATCAACTTCAAGCTCACCTGGAAAACTCCAGCACATTCAGTAGCTCATAGCTCTTCTCTTCCCCCATCTGAAACCCACAAAAAAATGTCAGCTCCTGTCCAAAAAGTAGCTGCGACTCCAGAGACGTGTGCGGTTACACACTTACAGCTTCAATGATGACTGAATCAGGGGTCCTGGCAGTGAAGACAAAGCCCAGCCCTTTGGCTCCTTTGACCAGTGCTCCTTCGTCAGGTGACGAGGCCTGGTAGATGATCTGGTCGTCCTCCCTCTCTGGAACCACCGTGTGGCACACCGCCATCATCGTCAAGAACTCGCAGATCTGAGGTGATGTAGGCTGAACGCCCGCGAGCAAACAGAGTGAACGTGGTTATTAGCAACAGCCTCCAAGACGGATGGCTTCAAAGAAAGAAGGAGAAAAGCCTCACATGGTCCTTCTCGATGTTCTGAATCAGAGTTGGGTCGTCAAACTCTGTGGAGTTGTGGCTGCTGGATGGCAGATTACTAAAAGACAAAAAAAAAGAATCCAAATGTATTTTATTTATTTTGTGTGTGTGTGTTGGGGGGGGGGGGGGGGGGGGTGTCTTTGCAGGCTACAAGACATAATTTTCTGATAAAAGCAGGTAAACATTTAGGAAAGAGTCCAATGCACAAAATGAGGAAAAAACCACTAAAAAGGGAAAGGCTGATGTTGAGGGGAGGTGGTCACTAACCTGAAGTCGTCCATTGAACGCTCACAGTCAAGATCAGGGAAGTGGCTGCAGTAATGAATGCGGTGGAAATGCAAAAGGAATTAGTTTGAAATCAGTTGATGAATTTGATTAGTTCATCTAATTAAGCATGCACGAGATTAATCAACTGAGCAGCAGCTAATGCTAATTAAGTTCATCTAACACAGGCCGATAAGGAAATATCAGTAAGACGATCTGAGAGAAAAAGAGGTGAGAATTTATTTACAGATGCGATAACTGACCCATACGTTATCCCGGCTATGGTACACTTCTTAAAGTGCATGATGTTACAGGTCAGAGTTCCAGTCTTGTCGGAAAACAGATACTTGACCTAGAAAAAGACAGACGGTGAGTAACGAGAACAAAAGCAGGATGTTTTAGAGCAGCTCGTTACGAAGAGGGCGAGGAACCGACCTGGCCCAGTTCCTCATTAAGATTAGACGTTCGCGCCATGGCTGGCGTGTCCGTTTCTGAGTAGTACATCTCCACATCCTGAGGACAAGAGCAAAAAAACACTTGAAGTAAGTGTGTAATCGACCAGTTGTAGTTTATAAGCACGCATTAAAAATGATGCACGGGTCATACCCAGTTAATAAAGAGAGCCTGTGTGAACTTCACCACCTCCAGAGTGACCAGCAGGCTGATGGGGATCAGGTTATTGTACAGGATGATGAACGTCAGTAGGTTATATGCAAAGTTCAGGGAGATGTCGCCTGAAGTCGCAGACAAAATTCCTTCATGTAATAACCCAGATTTACCCAAACATGCAAGTAATATAATGAGACTTAAGCAATCTTGGCGCGTTATGGTCTCACCGGCCCGGGACAGGTACCAGCAGGCTTCGTCTGTGTGTTCTCTGTTCCAGATGGCTGCGCCCACAGAGCTGACCAGTGCCATGACCAGGAGGATGCCAAACAGAACCAGAATCTGCATGTTGGTCACCCGCTCCACATTAGAGCGCTTCAGTGGCGCCTTGGTGGAGTTCTGGGAGTTGGAAAGGCTTTTGTTAGGAGCTACGTTTTACTCAATTAATTATTGCAGTAACAGTAACAGAAATGCATAATTCAGATGACCGATTTTCATCCATTTTTAGCAGGAGAATGCACGAGCAATCCAAAGACTGTAGCTGAAGATTAGTCTGGATGCAGTCCCGGTTAAGAATGTGTCACGGTTAACTGAAAGCTCTAAACTCGCCCAGGCAAGGATGACGAAGAGATCCTAATTAATAAACAATTTGAAATTTGGCTTCAAATGCCGGATTTTTCATGCTTATTCACAGTTTACTGACTTAGAACACAGCAGAGGATTTACCTGCATCAGTTTGGAGTCGTGGCCAGTGTAGACAACAATTCCCACAACCCACTGCGTGTTCCTGAGCTGGGCGCCACGCAGCAGCACCTGGTCTGGACCCAGAGGGACTGGACTGAATGAAAGAGAGGTTTTTAGCCCCAAATCAAGTAAATAAATGTCGATTTCTGCAGTTTATGCAATTAATTTTTCTACTTTTAAGTTGCTTCTCAATTTTTACTTCCTAATTGTTTTTTTAATCCACAAAAAATGCGAATCACTGCATGTCTTCCGTGAGGAACCAGTGCTGTGCAAGTTTAAAACAAAACAGATTTTAGCACCTAATTCTGACAGAGCATTTGCTAGAGCTCAAACCTAAGTGACGAGGAAAAAAAGTATGTCTCTCACTTCTGGTTTTCCAGCCGTAGAGTGCCAGTGAAGTCATACAGGTGTCTGTTGGGGCCTTCGCACTCCAGACGACCAGACAGTGCCATCAAATCCTCCAGGGTCTGAAACCCAGCCGTGAGTGGGAGACCCTGGAAAGCAAAGGCATGACAAGTAAAGTCAAGGAGCGCTTACTGAGGCAATGGTTTAACCAGACAAAGTATGAGAAAGCAACTGCACTACTGGACTTTGTACAAAATTCTTTAAAAAATTACAAATTTGCTTTGTTTTTGCCTTTGAAAATTTAATCGGTCAATTTTCAAGTCGTCCTTTGGGGCAAAATGAGGGACATTTGAAGAGACGTCACATTCACGAGACGTACGAACGACAGACAGACAACCCACCTGTCTGATCTTCAGGTTGGTTTCTCCGTCCAGGTTAGAGGTCTCAATGTAACACATGGCCTGTGGTTCACTGCAGAGAAGAGGGCAGGTTTGGATTAAAAACACTATAAAGATAAACAACAATGCACAGAAAACCATAAACTGTTATTTCTGAACATTAAACATTGCCTGCAAAGATCTGTAAATAACTATAATATTTTTAATTTAAAGTTGATAAATAATAAGCTACATTTTTAGGAAGTAATTAAGCTAAAAATGACTTATTATTTTTATCCATTTAACAAAAATAATAAATGAACCACAAATAAAAATAAACATTAGCAGCAGCCCTTAAAAGCAGCTTAACAGATGTTTAGAATATATTAATGAGGTACATGCAGCATGCTCACACAGACAGAGAGACACAGGACTCTGACCTGGAGGACACTATAACCATGTCAGCTGGGAGGTGCTGGCCATTAGTCACCTTCACTATATCTCCTACTGCCACCTTGTGGCCAGGACGCAGCAGTGCAACAGCATGAGGCAGGGAAGAAGAGGGGCATTGAGGCAGAGGGTAACAGAGAACAGGAGGGGTAAGAGATGAAGACAGAGAGGAAACAATGGGCAGGTTAATAATATGTGACCAGCAGAGGATGCAGCCAAATAAAAAAGACGAGTTTGAAGTTTTATGCGATTCATGAGCAAGAAAGAAGAAAAGAGAAGGAACACTTTTGTCTTGTGAAGTGTTCCAGGAAATTCTGCAGCTGATTTAAAAGTATATACACATTACAATTCCTAAAGAAAGTCCTCGTGTAGCTGAGAAGTTTCCCCAAATGACCCAATTCCAAAAAAAGGAATGCATGATAACTTCAGAGAACCAAGGTCAGGGCAAAGCATGTGGAGCTGACTTTATAACTGTAGACAGTCATGCTAAAACACTGCCAGTTTGCTACATCAGGCACTGCAGAAACTACGCAAGTGTTTCAGGCTGTCGGTTCTCCTCGGATCAGCAGCCGGAAACTTGTTTTCCAAGTACACAGGAAGGGGGGAGGTAAGCTTCGCTTCAAGAAATGTGACAATCTTGGATAGGATGTAAACTGTGACACTGCCAATTCCTACACAATCAAAAAAAACAAAAAAAACTACTGTACTGACCCTGCATCTTATTATAATCACGTATGAAGGGCAAGGGCGACTTTTTTAAAGAATCCCTCAGACTTTCATTAATAGAAAGAAAAGCAAAAACTCTTCCAAAAACTGATTTTATGATCTAGCGAACCCAAAGTTGCTGAAAAGTTATTTAAGGGCTTGAAGGGCGACTGAATCAAATTCCTGCACCTGTCGTGTCACTGTGAAACAATGGGGCTTAATTTCTGCTGTAGACGTCTGTCATCCGCATAACGAGGGCTCAAATTTGATTTGACTTGACCTGCTGGAGAAAGACTGTGCACAGCTGGACTCAGTTAATGGGCATGTCCGCTAAGAACATTCACAACCCTGCAGAAATGACAAAAAAGACTGGAAGGAAAAAGCTTTGTGTGAGCGGGTTATACACTCACTCGGTTCAATGAACTGCAAACCACCGGAGAAAACGCAACTATTCAACAAAAAAGATGTGCCTGTTTGAAATACTGGACAAATTAATCCCCTGAAGAACAATTAGATGCGCTTGTTATCTGATCATGAAACGTGACTACTAATAGGACAAGCATGTTTTGCCTGTCAAGGATCCAAAGTACTCATAGGACAGTCTATTGAACAAATAAAAAATAGGTGTGGGAAACGGTGGAATAAGTCCACATTAAAAGCCATCTCTTAGCTCTAACGGACATAATCAGATGTACTAACTGTTATTTTTTATCATCTCATGAGGGTTACTGCTCTTGCTTTGAAGTATTTCATTCCGAAGCGTTCACTTTTTGTTTCTTTTGCATGCTTTTTTACAAAACCTGAAATTCATTCAGTACAGTAAGAGAGTTTCTCATACTTCTTTCAATGTTATTTGACGTCGCTCGTGGCAATGAAACAGGCTAATCAGTGTTGTGAAACAGCAAGAGAGATAAGTCAGAGCACGAGAGTCGAAGAATGTGACGATACCTGTTTCCAGATAAATGTCTGCCAGGCTCCGCTCCGCAGCACTGAGAGACAAGGACAACACAGCCATCAGTCAGCCTATAGAGCAGCTCTCATGCAGTATTCATAGCCACTAAACATTTGTCTGGGGCACGGCGGCCTGCGCTATAATGACTGATAGACAACAGCCATTCACCCTGACATGAAAGGAAAACAAAGCCCACGCAAATACACGCACACACGAGCACTCTCATGAAAAACAGAAAGCACATTAACAAGCACACGCGTGATACCTGTTGTCTTCTTCTTGTTGACCGTGTTGTCTGCTTTATGCCTTTTCTGTGGCGAGATGAACGACGATTAAGTTAGCCCCACAACGCATCACTTTTCCAGTTTATGGTGATACTCACATGGTGATACTCACATAGTCCTCTATGATCTCTTTGATCCCGGCCACTGTGAGAATGAAGATAAGCGGGACGAGCGTGGTGTAGCGACCGGTCGGTGACACATCAGGGATTTGCTAATGAGGGAGAAAGAGAGAAATTGATGCTGATAGAGCTGATTGCAAAGAGAAGAAATGCCATTTCATAACACCGCATTTCCCTTAAAGGTGGACTTTTGCACACTCTGACATGCGATGAAATAGGCTTTGCAGGACGGAGCATCTAAAGGCTGGGCTGAGTGCAGAAATCAAACAAACAGTTCGCTGAGCAAACAGCGCTGGCAGCTGCTGGGGTTTACCTGCATGAGTGCGATGAACAGGAAGAAGGCATTGGCAGCACGTCGGATCTGCTCGTACAGAAAGCGCGGCAGAAAGGTGAGAATCCCATACTTTGTGGTGCTGTAGAAGAAGACAGTGAGAACAAAAGAAAGACAAAAAGGGAAAGTTGTTTACGTTCAAAGAGATGCCGGAAAAGTCAGGTAAAGCTTTAGCAAAGCTGGGACTTCATGCATAAATTGTGAGCTAATGATTTTTTTTTCCTCACTCAGGGAATGCTTGAGTAGCATTACCTTAAAGGCTGAATAACAAAGAAGTCCATTTGGGTTTTAATATTGCAGCACTTGAAAATCTCTTACAAACACAAAATTGTGCTCAGAGAGTGCAAAACAGAGCCATTACGTCCTGCAAACACACAACCCTCTCTATAAATAGGCCAAGACGTTTAATCCAACACTAAATTTAGACCCCAAAATACCCCAAAACAGCGCAAAGAAGCCTTGGCAACCTTTTTGTCAGTCATCTGTATTGATCAGACAGCTGTATCGATTAGCGTTGTTATAGCCAGGAGCTACAGTAAGAGCTTTCAGATGAGCTAAAAATAAGAAGTCACCCTTCAAATCAAGGCCTGCCTTGTTTTTGTGTTGTTTTCTTTTTTTCCCCCGTGCAGCCTGAGTGAACAGTAAGAGCCTCCGCTTCCGACTGCATAATGGACAGTGTGCGTTAGCGTGCGTGAGGGCATAGATTGCATGCAGCAAATTGCAAAACACACTCCTCTATCACAATTCAGAATCTCCTTGGAGATGAACCCAAAACTGCTTTCGCCATCTGCCTTACACTCAGACACAGAACGATAAAGGCCGGGATGTTACACACACACCAAAAAACTAAAAAGACAGAAGCCCAACAGATGCTTTTCAGTCACACTGTTACACACTGTCCTCCGGGTACAGCCACACTAATGCATTTTTGCGTAACTTTTGTAGTGTTTTGCAACTTCTAACACACCCAAAAGGGTAGTAGAGACATTTGAAAATCCTGTTTATCCAGTTTTAACTTAAACAAAATTAAAACAGCGTCTTAGTTTGGACAGAAATGGAGACTTTTTGGATGCAAACACCTACAGTCGCTTTTTAATTGGATTCTATCCATCGCCATAATTAAGTCAAAACACATCTAGCTAAGCCCACATGTGATCCTTTTCACGTAGGTACTCCTTTTTCCACTGCCCTACGATCCTTTGGCGATGGATAACGCCCCCCAGTACCTCTCTTAAAAATGTCGCCATACTTGCTTTGCAATTACTTTTTCCCCCCCTGCTGCCATGACAACCATATACTCGCTTGATACTTTCAGTAAGAGTACCACCTGATGGTCGATCCAAGTAAAGAAGTCTTGTTGGCACTCTAGTTCTTCTCCTGCAGTTTTGTGTACAAGCAACCAACTGTCTGCTTTCTGTTTTCACTGTGACTCACATGCCCAGTGTACGTGACTGTTTCTGAACCTGCGCTAAACCAACTTTGATTTTATAATATGAAAACCTGTTTGTGTGACATATTCAGAACTTGAGTCTAACCCAGATGCTCTGGTTACGTCAGAGTCAATGAAGCTACACCGATGATCGAGCAGATAAGGTAGCCTCAATCTAACCACAGACAAGTGATACCAGATGCCACAAAGAGCAAGACCCCGGCTTCCAGTGCTTTAGCAAAAAAAAAGAAAAAGAAAAAAAAAGATAGAAAACAACCCAAAACTTCTGCCGGTGTTATTTTTTTATAGCATAAATGTCCAACTTGCTGGTGGGGTTAACAGCTGTCAGCTGCAGGGGTGACGCTCTCCTGCAGTTGTGTGGCTTTGACATGTTTTTATAAAAAACAGACTGAGTTCTTCATGCATTAAGAACTGGGCCGAGGTCGGAGAAGAGTCATTGATATAATGGGAAGAACATGAGTTATGCACATGTTACTTTGTGCTTAATGGCAATGTGCTATGAAAACAACAACATTAAAAAAAAAAGGAAGCGATGGATCTGGGAAATTGGAGAAGAGGTGAGTTGAGTATACAGATAAAAGCTACAAGGCTTTAATCTCCGCCCCCGTAAAAAAAATCAATAGTGCTATTGAACTTTTAAAACACAAACTGAAGATTTACAGGAACACGGAGACATCAAAGGCCATGCCTCTGGAGCCAGAGTGCTCCCGCCTCTCCAATCACCATGCAGTGGGGGCAACACGCCATGCATGATCCAATCAGAGGAGCAAGGGAGCAACCACCTTAATCTTCTTTGTAGAGCTGAATTGGGGGGTTTTTAAAAGTGGAACTGACTCTCCCGACAATGACAGCAAGCCCACTGAATGCTCGCTGCGCAGCGTCGAGCCTTTCGCTCACCGACCGCGAACCCTGGTCTCCTCATGGCACCGTCCTCAGTTACAACATGCAAACATATGTTCAGCCTTTAGACTGCTGCAGAGATACAAACAAGCTTTTTAATAGGTGAGTTATTAAACTGGCTTGTCAATAGACGTCCACCCCTAATAGTATTCTAAAGTAAAACATTCAGTGTGATTTCATCAAAACTAAAACAAAGAGAGCTATTACAAGAGGACAATAAACTAAGTCTCACTCGTCCAAAGACTACTCTGCAGAAGAAGAGAGGGTACTTCACCCTGACAAGGTTGGTCTAAAGCCCCTGTGAGCAAATGGTGTTCTTTAGTACAACACCAGATGTCTACACTCTGGTTGTGTGCTTTGACTTGAAATGGTACATGCACAAATAAAATGTAGGCGTACTAAAGATGGGTCAGCAATAATAAGATGAGTGCAAACAAACAATTAAAAATCTGCACAAAAGTCAGTCTGACCGACTTTTGAGGTGTGCAACGGTTTGAAGTGCTTTTTTTTTTTTTTACAGCAACAAAAAAAAAGTTTTCGATTATTTTGGGTAAAATCCTCCCGCCTCTCTCTCTCTCTCTGCTGACAGCTAGTCAGGAAGCACAGTCCTCTATTCCTAAAAAAGCAGTGCGTAAAACCACAGGGCACGCAAGGCATGCTTTGTAGCAAAAGTTAAAAGCTCGGGGGTGACGCCTACCTGACATGGTTGTCGCAGAACTTGGTATTCTGAGGCCGGTTGAGAAGCACCGTCCGCGCCGAGGCGTCTACGGGATCCGCATGGGAAGTGGTCCCGGACATCTCATCATCTGCCTTGCGGTAACCGGCGGACGAGCAAGCAGGTCCTGCACCGTTGGATTGATGGGAGAGAGGCGAGGCTGAGTGAGTGCGAGAGAGAATGAGAGGCAGAGAGAGAGAGAGAAAGAGATAGGGAGGGAAGGGGAGAGAGAGCGCGAGAGAGACAGAGACTGGAGACGTGGTTTAGGTTCAAAAGCGAGGGCGACTAATTAGTACTAGAGGCTACTGTATGCTGATGTATGCTGAAGCCGGCGGGGTTGATTCAATGACGTTTCCCGTTATAAACACCCCCCTCTTGTCTTTCAGGTACCGTCAATGCACACACGCGCGTTTCCCGACGCCCACGGGACCCCCCGCGTATAATGGATGTGCTGAGGGATGCACAATGGCGAACAAACACACCGGGTCGGTTTGGTTTTTGTTATTGTTTTTTTTTTTAAATCAGCACTTCAACTTGCTCAAATGTAAAACTGAGAAACCTCCTCGCGCATCGCGACCATCATTAAGAACAAATTATCAAAAAAAAAAGGGGGGGGGGGGAAGTGGCAGAGTAGGATGCACCACGCTTTTCCTCCTGCAGACTCGCTGCTTCCCCGCCCGCCCTCCCGGCTTTGTCGTCTCCAACCATTTTAAAGCGTCGTGATCTCCGCTCATTCACCCCCGCATGAGCTCCGGGAGCCGGGCAGTTTTTCATCATCAAGCGTGCGCATTAACGCGGAGCAAGTGCGGTTCTGTGGAGCCGTTAGGGGAGTGACGGACACCCAAACAGGTCGGGACGCCACAGTTTACTCAGCTGGAACAACAGCGAACCTGGGCGAGGACAGATGCAGCAGCACGCCCGTCCTCCCTCTGCCCTCCTTCGGCTCTGCTGAGCAGGAAACTCCCAGCCCCGGTGCTGAAAGATACTGGCCCGAGAAGCTCCGCCGCCGTGTCATCTGGCCACCTGCCGCCTCTTGAAGCTTTTATCCGTCTCTTTTTTGGACGATCTCCTCCCTCTGGTGTGGTATCGAGCCGCTCGCTGTTACCAGCTCAGACAAGGAGAGGAAGCCATATGGAGCTCCTTCAGTGCTGCGGAGGGGCAAAGCCGGGGTTTCGTCTTTAAAGGGCCAGAAGCCTGATATCGCCTTAAGGTCTAGTGGCACTTTACCAGATGGGTCAAATAACATCCGTGAAGCTGGAGCTATCCATCAGATCACTTCGTGTTGCTTCCCTCCACTGTGATGCCTCTGCAACAGCAGCAACAGTCACTTCTTGCAGGTTGTATAGATTATATAGTCGTTTGTGTTTCTGCATGTCCAAAATTGCAATGTATAATAGGCCAAATGTACGAGCTGTGTCATTGTTATACTATTCCCTAAAAGCTGTTGCAAATATAACGCATAATGAAATCATATGCATCACAATGCTCTGAGTTTGTTGGGATCTGTGTACTCTCTGTCAGTGAATCTGTAAGTGAAAACAACAGCAGGCTAATTGCAAGATTGAATTTCCACAGTCCTGAAACTCTATTTCTGCAGCACTACCGAACTCCAACAATAGACGAGTCATCTTCTCCCCTCATCAATAACCAAACAGTTTAATACTATTATATTCCACTCAAGCTTGCGGCTCTAAAGTAGCCAATAAACTGTAAAATTACCCAGAAGTAAGCGAGCCAGGCTTACGTGATCAAATCTGCTGGCCCATCAGACTTTTTCCACTGAAAGAGACATAAGGTTACGTGTGCTTACAGGAAACGGCTACACCTATTTAATAGTTTACCAGGGAGTTATGTGAACCCAACGTATTTCCGTGGTATTATATTTGTGAGTTTTTCGTGTTTTCTGCTTTTTACCTCAAAACTGCTCGACATTTCAAGAGTTTGCGCACTCCAACCGCTCCACACAAGCCCGCGACGTGTCCGCACATGACACAGAGGAAGGGTCAAAGTCTAACCAAGCCCACAGAAAATGAACAGCCTCTTATCTCTATATCTCCATTAGCTATTACCTCTGGACCACACGGAGATTTAAGACCCAATCACAGCTCAGCTCTCCACAGTGCAAACTGCAACAAAGTCAACTGAGATAGTAAAGAGCTGCGAGGAAGTGATCAAGGAACATTCAAAGGTAAAGGTAATAAACGGCAATGCATGCCAACTATAATGCCATCGAGCACCTCTGATGTTTTCAGCCTTTTTTTGGTCATTTCTACACGGGCAGACATTTTTATTGAACAAACTTCATCCTTCCACTTCACTTTTTAAAACCCCTGTAGACACCTTTCCAAGGAGATCAATAATGGCTTTTTCAGCAACCCACTCAAGCTATAATTCATTTCTGAGGAGATTAATGCCTCAGTAACTCATCTCTGATGGAGCAGAAATGCCACCACCTCCGTAACTCATTACCGAACAGGCCAGCGATGACTCAGCAGCAAACCCCATTCAGAGAGCAGCCAGGTCAATTACACGTGAAGCGCCCAAGACAGACACACAGGTAGCGCAGGTCTGATGACCTGCAGCCACAACAGGTAAGACTAGACTGATCCCAATTCAATTAACACGCTGATCTCTTACTCTGCTTGCAGGATGCTACCAGCCACCCATTCTGTTGGTGAGTCTTAAACAAAAACACGTCTCCTTTCCTCAGAGCAATCATACGCTCCGAGGAAAACATACATCCATTATGCAACGATGCTTGATAATCTTTTACGCACCTCTCTGCTGAGAATACATGTGTCATGAGAAGGCGATTAAGCCAAACACATTTAGCACAGCTAGCAGGCAAAATGTGATGTTTCAGCATTTGCAAAGGGCCTCAGATGGGAAAACAAAGCATATTACTTATCACAAGCTTCATAATATCTTAATACACGGTGTTAATTTGTTGTGGGTTTGTGTTGAATCCAATCTGATCTGGCCTCGTGCCAAAATTTCACAGTTTAAAAAGCTGGCCAGGCTATAAATAATGCATAGATGGGAGCTGCATAATTCATCAACATTTTCCAGTATGGCAGAGCATATTTCACCAGACACTCCGCCCCGGTGCTGCGCCCACAGCTTTCCACTGTCAAGCGGTGTCCCTCACTGCCTGTCAGAATAGAGTTTGAAATGGCACGAATGTAGCTTCAGAGATGCTTGGGCATCTAATCCAATCATGCCTGGTGCAGACACAATTCTCAGCTCAGAAATGAAATTAGCCAAAAAGATAATAGCTACTAATTAACAGCAGTTATAGCAGAATACAATTATCCTCGGTTGGTGAAGAACTTCCACTCCAAACAAGCCACACTTGGGACAGATCCTCTGGCTCATTCTATGTTTTCATTATCTGAACAACTATCTGAATGTACAATGCAAATGAAAGTACTCTATTTCTGTGTTTGGTATCCCTGCCTCAAAGAATGGCAGGAAAGTGTCTTAGCTCATCCCTTAACAGCAAAACCTCCATTTGTCATCCTCTACAACAAGAAGGCCTGTCAAAGTGTTCTTGAGCTAAACACCAACTCCCCCCTCCCCATTTAACGTTAATGAAGTTCAGAAAAAAGAAACACCCAAAAAACCCCACATCTTTGCCTACATGCATTGAATCCAGTCAAGAATAAAATGGCTGTGTGTTGTCAGGAAAGCATTACCGACAGAGCGCCGTCTGCCTTGGCGACCCCTGCGTCCCATGGCTGTCGTTGCTCTCTTAGGTGACCTGCACGCCCTATCTGCAGGTCTCGGGAGACCTGGCGTCTATCATTCCCAGTGGGTCCATTGGCCGCTCTGACAGAGTAGGAAGTAAGGCGAGCAAGCCTCTTACGGCCCAAGTGAGCAAGCGTGATAATCCCCTCTGTGTCTGCTCTGCAACTTCACCTGCTGCTCATCCATAACCTAATAATCCCACAGGTGCGATTGCAACACGCTCATACACCTTAAACTAATGTATGCAAATGCACACACACACACTGACACTGCATTATGGACACACACACACACACAAACAGGTGAAAGTAAATCTTTTAAAGCCATAAAACATAAAAAAAGACCCATCGACATGCAGCTACTCCCATGCCCCTCTCTATACCCAGAGTCGTACCTACATGCATGCAGCAGTGTTCTTGTACATGCTGTTCAGGCATGCCATATCTATGCGTGCATGTGCTGAGTTCTACAGCATGCAGATGCACTTGCTTAAATACCCCATATAGCTTTGTCTTCACCAGCATGAACTACTACAGGTATGCCACCAATATCTACAAGCACATGCAGTGAGAGGGTCCTGTTCAGCATTCATCGCACTCCAGGCCCCAAGGAGCTACAGATGATCAGTCCACAACAGTGATAACGTGTCATAACCTTTTCTGCAAAGACCCTGAGATCCTAATGTGAGTAACTCAATGTTGTAGCTCTTGAGGGCCGGGGGTTGAGACACGCCTGCCCCTAGCTGTTGGTACATGCACCTTGGGACTCCGGACACAGATGGGGGCATCATCCAGTCTAATTCGAGCAAACTCACTTTTGTCAAACCTGTCTGCGAGGCGGGCACGCATGGTAGCACCGGCGCCCTGGCCTGGGTCCTGCAGCTCAGGAGACTCCTGCCTAATGGTGGTCAACACTAACTGCTCTGTGGACGCCAAGAGAGAGAGGCCACGGCAAGAGAGGACAGCACACACACACACAAACAAGACAACAAGTCAGTACACACAGACTGTACCTCACACAGCACATCCACGTGTCAGTGACTACCCAGATGATTTGTTTGTGTGTGAGCTGAGATGAGACTCATGCCAGCATATGATGGATGCAAGCCTGAACAGCTGCTCAGAAATCACTTTGACCAAACCCCTCATAGCTTGCCCAGGAGTGCCTCCTCCTGGCTACTTCATGTAAATGCCTTGTTTCAGCAGCTTACTGGGCCTCCCTGTTATCTCCTAAATGGTATCTTAGGTAGCTTGGCAGCCATGACAACCAGTCATTATCTTCCCTAAACAGATGTATTGTTGACAGTTGGCTGAGCTGCATGACTCACATTAAGAAAGCACATCAACACTAGTAGAAAATGTGGCCTTACACTGATATTCAAATGGAGCAGAATGCTTTTACTCAGCACTCACTACTACACACATGCTTTATATTTCTAAGGCTCCTCTTAAACACAAACAGTTAAAACTATAACTCTCTTTGCAAATGTGTGTAAATAAATGTGACAGACTGGCAGCTGCAGACGTCATTGCCAGGCATGTGGCAGCTCGCTAATTGGAGCAAAGAGTCAAGCGGTCAGGCTTCAAGAGATTACAGTAAAAGCACCGTGAGGAACCCAGGCGGAAACATGCAGACGTTGACTAGACTACCATCCTGTGCTTAAAGTATAAAAGCTTTAAAGCAACTTTTAGACCCCACGAAACCAAAAAAAGCTGCAGGATTATATCTGAAAATCACAGTGTAAATAAGGTAACAAATTCATCATGAGACCACCTGATATTCAGTTTAAAACATATTTATATATGCAAATAATAAGTGGGTGGGAGGGATCTACAAAACAGGAACAATGTCACTTTCTTAACCATTTGACCTTCTGCTTGTAAAAAGTGGAAATGCATTTTTTTTAACAACAAATAAATATGTGGAACTTCTGGCCTGAAGATAGTATGGCCCAGTTGGCGCTCACAATTTACCCTGCTTTCTATTTCTGGAAGCTGCAAGAGGCATGCAGCCACACTCACACACAGATACACACACACACACAACAGCAGAGCAGCCTGACAATATGTGCCAGTCACTATTAAAAGCCACTGGATGAGGCGAACACGTGCTCTTCTTTTCCAGGACAATCCAATCCAGCGTCTGCTTGCCATGTGTGAAATCATCTGATGCAGCAGGTTGTTTCAGCATCCTCACCTTCTGGCCAGCTTGTTAGCTGATGAGGACATTTTCCTGCTAAAAACTGAGACAGTGCAGGTTCTTGCATGAACGGGGGTTCAATGCATCCTGTTGCATGAGGCAGATTCACGCGTGAGCAACAGACTGAAACATCCCTTTATTCAACATAAGGGTGTGAAGCACTTTAAAACTGAACACGCTGTGGATGTGGATGCCCTTAAGGTTGAGATAAAGGTGAGATAAGGAGAGCGCTTTAGAGAGTCACGTGGCATTTAAGTCGGCGAGGTAATAGGCTGTTCTTGGACCGATCTGCAGGCCTGGGGGTAAATTTGTCACCTTATATTGCTAATATTTCGCTTTCAATCACAGCAAAAGTAGGTTAATACATTGTCTTTTTTTCTAAGAGTCAATCGCGGACACTATGATGCAGCACAGGAGGAACACAAATCTGTTACAGCATAATTATATAACACCATAACAAGGCCATAGGTCAGATTTACACAAGGCAGTCAATATTTATTGATAAGGTCACACATTTAACCCGTGGAAGATAAATACTATTGAGGTCATCAGAAATTCCTTCACTTGGCTCCTCCATAATGATGCCAGGCTATTCTAAATGAGACCTGAAGCAGGCACCTGCAGTCTGCTTGCCCTTTGCATTCCTCTCCGGTGCCAAGAAATGAGCGAGACTGGAGGATAAACACCGGCATGTCCCTCCGTGTGGATGCCGCAGTCCCGAATAAAACGGTTCCCCGTTATTATGCCAAGCACATATCAAAAGCGCACGATTTTCTACACAGGCCGCTGTATGCAGAAAAAAGGACAGGCCCGTTAGTGGGATTCACTTCACAGTGATGTGTGACAGCAGAGAGCGGCGGGCGGAACCCGGGTCGTGCAAAGATTAAATAACACGTTTCTTCGTGCTGCTTACCTCCCTCGCTGTGGATCTTCTTGGCTCTCCGGTTGAAATACATCTTGCGAGCGGTGAACGAGAGTCGGTGCGGCTAGAACGAGGAGGCCAGAGCGGTGTCATGCTCACGGAGAGGGGAGCAGGGGAGCAACGCTCTGCATGGGCTCGGGCTGCGGTCGCCGCTGCCGCCGATGCTGCTGCTGCTGCTTCTCAGCGATCATTATTTCTCGGTCAAACCGCGGAGATGTGGTGTAGAGGGCAGCCTGCTCCAGCGTCGCGTCAGACTAGACACAATAGTTGCTTCCGGTCAGTGTTTTCAAAATAAAATTACGTTAGACTATAATAAACTGGATTCATGACATCGGCCGGTCAATTAACGCTTAAGTTTGCGGTTAAACGGTGACCTGCTTCTGCTTTCGGTGCACTCAGTTTTATTTATGAAGCATATTTAAACCTACAAAGTCCAGTATAGGAGAGAAACGGGTTATTTAACCCTATAACTCTATTTGATTCGGATTCTGTAAAGACGACTGTATCGTATTTCCGCCACCTTTTTTTGAGACGTCATCCGTGTGATTTTTCCCTAATGAAAAACCGAAATAAATTATACAAGTTTTTGAGCAATAAAATGAAAAATAAAAATAAATATATTAGAAATTAATATTTATTTTTATTTTTTTTAATTTAATCAGATGGTTCAATAAATCCTCCATTTTCAAAAATATATATATATAATTTTCTGGCAATTGTTTTATTCCTCGGGCTTTAAGAGGATAGAAAATAAATTAATTGATTTTGTTTTTAAAGTGAAAAAAACAAACAGTACACACACTAATAACTGTCACGCTACATAACCTGCTAATAGCAAAATGTAGTTTCAAGTTTCAAAGCTTTATTGTCACAAGGATAAAATAAAAGTCTTCCTTTTATATACACACACAAAACACTTGAAATTATTTAAATCTTTTTTTCACTATATTCTATATTAAAAGCCAACTATCATTTGGCTGCCTTTCTGTGTCTAAAATATAAAGTATAAAAGGGGCATAAAATAAATAAATGAAAAATATATATCTTATATATTATAACATATATATATATTTATATACAGTATATCTATACTGTAAATGTTTGTTATATTGTGAAAACAGCCACTTTTTCACAATATATTTTCTTTTCTTTTTTTAAATCTTATTTTATTTTACTTGGAAATGGTTTTAGTGAACGCTTAATAGGCTCATATTTTTAAGGAAAGGCGAGACATTTTTGCTCGTATTCGGTTTTGCTTTATGACACTGCTTCAGACAAGCCACGGGAGCGCGCATGGGATGAGGATAAGACGCGTAAGCGCTCCCGGTCTCTAGAGGCTCAGTGTGAGATAAATACATAAAGATACAGCCAGAAACATTTTACTGAACAAACAGCTAAGTCTTTTAGAAGATTTCCCTTGTTATTAGAAATTCTCAGCAACTTTGTTTTCAAAGTACTTTTTAAAAAGTTTATATATTATTATATAATCGTTTATGCTTTTATCGCTTAGGTCAATTAAAAGTGCTGAGTGGAAGTTCAGATTTAACAAGGTCTTTAAAAATAGATCCGATTATTGGTAGCCAGTGCTGCTGTTTACATCTGCCACGTTTCCCGGAGGACCGAGGGTCGTTCTGGCCTGCTTGGGAACCTGGAAGAAGCGCACGTCACGGAGACAGAGTCTCTGCGTATCCATGGCACGCTGGTGCGCACGCCAAAGACGCGCATAATTAAGCGCGTGTAATCTCTATTTCGCTTTCTGTCGCTAAGGCAACCAGGTAAACAGGTCTATAAAACAAAATGAAAACACGGAGAAGAGAAGTAGGTACCTAATAGAAAAATAAATACAATGAAATATAAATGTAAAAATTGCTACAAGTTGAAAACTTGCCCAAAGTGCCAATCAAATATATGGTTTACATCGATGTAGCTCATGATCAGTTTCGCTGAGTGTGAGTGAAATTTGATACTTTTGCTTGATTTTTCAGTATAAAAACATTGGGACGTTTGAGCTTATTGTATATTAGTTTAATAATTATGCAAATGATCTCGTATAGATAGGTGTATGTTCATAGTACATTTTAATGAATTAGCTTTGAAAACTGAGAACTAACAATGTCCAAACTTTGTTTTTCATATCTTAACACAGATTATTTCAATAACTGTTCTTTTTGTGTGTGTGTGGGTTTTTTTTAAAGTTACTCTCCTCATTACACTTGTAAGATCACCATAATAAAATTAAAGTGAATTCTTTTGGTGGTGGTTGTTTGATTTAAAGTGTGATGATTAATCTATTATATCCTCTAAAGAGTGGCATGGGATGATGCCCTGGCCGTAATCACTGCGCAGACACAGTTTCAACCATATACATCCATACAGTAGAAATTCCAGCATAACAAAGCGGCATTTTATTACACTGTTAAGGAGCAGAGAAGAAAACCGTCTTCATTTTATTACATAGTAACATGTTCATCATAACCATTTCATTTACTCTCATCACATTGTAACATTTCATATTTCAGAGGTCGATTTCCATCTTATTAAATACAAACAGAATAAATAGTTACTCCTGAACTGCCCACAATTTTATCTAAGGTGAACATGCACCAGAGAGAAGCCTTCTGAGAACCAGGTTTGATTGGTACACCGGACCTCCCCCCCCCCTCACACGCACATAATTATCACACACACACACACACACACGCACGCACACACACTCTTACAGACTAAACTGCACAAATCCTGCAGCTTTGTTAGTGATGTGTTAACTGCACAGGCAGAGTAGCTCTTGTGCAATCACCGATGTACAAAGTGACACTGGTGGGGAAAATGCTGACTGGGTGGCTCAGCTAAATATCCCACCTGTTTTACACTAGAAATGCAACATTTGTCCATGTTATGTAAAAACAAACAAAGAGCAAAGAGAAATATATTACTAGCACGGCCTTATTCACACGTGTGCACTTGCAATGAAACTTTAACAGATAGCTATCATTGCACAGACCCAATCAGGGGGGCAAAAAATGAGTAAACAGGTTCTCATTAGCAGAACATTTCTGGACAAGTTCATTATCGAAAAAACATTTTTCCTGCACCAGTCTCATGAATAAAGACTTATGAGTTAGCCAGAGAACCGCAAAAACTGAAAATCAATTTCTTTCTTTTTGTTTTTAATTCCATCTGAGAGGCTAACTACGCAACCTCGTGACAAAGGTCCTGTCAGGTGTGGACCTAAAAACAGGAACCAAGAACAAACATCAATTTCTTAACAAGACTTTAAGTGGAGATGATATTCAGGCGTTACAATGTAAACAACAATGAACAGCAAAACAAACAATACTGTTTTTTCCCCTCTGCATTGCACAACTCATACTGACAAGTCTGAATTCCTGATTATCACATTTTGCATTTCATTGAAACTGTGCTGCTCATATGGCTAATGTTAATGATTTCAAAGTGGCTGTTTTTAGCAGGTTACTTTAATGGATGACTACTATGTTGTGACTATATGGGACTTAAGGGCTTAAACAAATACTACTAGATGGACAGAGTATAGTTTCAAAATTAAAGACATTCCTCATTTATACCCGACAAATAAACAATTCTTAACCAATTGTAATGGGACACTTTAAAATGGATGCTGAAAAATGAAGCTAAAATAAGCTAAGCTTCCTGCTTCCATTCTGAATAAATCGCATGTGAAGAGCAGCTTTCTTCAAAACCCTTAAATATAAGCAGTGGTGAGTTATTTACATCCTATACTGGAAGAGAAATCGAGCCTAGAAGTGATTTGTATAGTCCAGCCGTCACAGAGACGTTGCCGCGTGTCAGACATCAAAGATTTAAAGTGAGACTATTCAGCAGCAGCTACAGGAGCTCCTTAATAAGCATCAATGCCTTCTATAGACAAGTTTCTGAAGCGTCATCGCAGAGTCAAGCGAACTAGGTCACAGGAAGAAGAAAAGAAAATAATGAGTTGTTGAAAACCAAAGGTCTAAAAAAATAAAGTTTTGTTTATTCTCTGCATTTATAGTTTCTTATTCCACACTTTTGGTTCAACCTTCTTCAACACAATGAGCAATCAAAGAAATTAAACCATGAAAGCGCTATGTACATGCAAAGCCCACGGATCTGCTCAGTTCAGGGAGCCAGGAGCGGGATAGTTGTGTTTGTGAGATAATAGGTCAGTCATGATGCACTGAAAGTATAGGCTGCCTGCAGATGGGGCAGGTGTTATTTTCAGAGAGCCAGCGGTCGATGCAGTGGACATGGAATTCGTGAGAGCAGGGCAGGCGGCGCAGCTTGTTGCCTTGGACATACTCATTTATGCAGACGCTGCAGGCTCGACCAATCTCCCCCTCCAGGCTGGCCTGACCATACGTACGCGTTGATAGATTGTCAATCTGCTCTTTGGTCAGGCCCCTCGGATGTTCATCATCCTCTTCGTCATTGAGCAGGAAGAAATGTGCCAGCCGCAAGATGGGTAGAGTACCGTTCTCTACTAGGTTGTTGGTGTCCCTGCTGGTAGGCCGTCCATCTGTGGTGCTCACTACTCCTCCGAGCCTAGCCTGCCCATTCTGGTCCTCATCACTTCTCACCAGCCCCACCCTCTCGTGAACTACCCCACCTGTACTAACCTGGCCAGGTGCACTCTCATTTGTATTCACGCGACTGCCTGGGCTGTTGTTACCGTTTGTACCATTAGGATCTGAATGGTTAGGTGCAACAGTTTCGGAATCGGCCTCTGTCTCCATTAGGGAGCTAAGCTCTCCAAATCCAGTCATGATCTGGCGCAAGATTGAACGTAGGGCAGTGGAGTTGGGTTCACCCAGGCCTGTCTCACTGATACGCCTCAGAGGAATCCGAATAGTGCTGACGTAGGTGCGAATCCCAGCTCGCTCAGAGCGAGAAATGGTGCGTCGAAATCCACCACTGTCGCTTTCAAATGTCACTGTATTTTCAGCAACGCGAGCACGAGATCGTGTTCTGCTGGCGATGCTGTCTCTATCGCGGTTTTCACCAGGTCGAATCCTTCTCACCTGCAGGTCCAACATGATGGTCGGATGTCTTCGCACTGCTGAACTTCCTGCTCCTATTACTTGTGATTCACTTTCACGTTCAACCATCTCTACAGCTGGCTCCGTTGGAACAACGGGTTCTGACACAGCCTCTCCAGTCTCCATTGACACAGAGGCTGTGCCACTGCCTGATTCAACAGTATTAATGGATGAGCTGCTGGAATCACTACTGGATGGCAGAGTGGTACTAGCAACACTAACTCTGTGTAAAGGGGAACGACTTCGCCTTGACACGCGCGATGAAAGCCCACTTCCATATGCAGCTCTGCGTGTGCGACCATGCGATCGAGTCCTACTGCCACGGGATTCGTGTCCCGCTGCTGGAGCCTGTGTCGCAGACTGGGATGACACCCGGGGGCAGTCTATAGAAGCAGGCGCATCATTACGCCCCTGCTCTCCTTCTACATTCAAGGCTTGCTGTTGTACAGGTATAGTTTGATCAGGAGGAGGGTTTGGAACGTTGGGAGGAGGTGTTAAAGAGTGCAAAGTGCCACCTCTCCTTTGAATAGCAGCTGAGGACGCCACTGGTGGAGGAAGTGCAGGGGGGCTCATAGAAAGTGTGGTAGTGCTGCTGCGTGTACGCCGTGTCTGCACCCGCCTACTGATGGCTGGGCGGGGGGTAGGGTACGGGGCAGGCCTTGGCGTGGTTGAAGGTCGAGAGGTTGAAAAGGAGGAAGCAGTTCGTATTGAGGGTGATGTATTTGGGGCAGTCACTGGTGGGTCTGAGGCATCCACAGTCTCATTATGCTCCCCTGGCTCTGGCTGGTCATGGTTGATGTTGATCTCCAGGCTAAAGCGGAATTCTCCACTGTTCGGGTTGGTCCGGCTGACAGCACGCCATGTCTGATTGCCACTCTGTCCGCTGCGAGTAGCATTACCAGTGCGTCTGAAAGTATTCAGCCACTCCAGTAATGAGTCACCATTAGAAGTTTCTGCTCCGGGTTCTGCGCCCCCTGTAGGAAGAAGTAGAAGAGAAAAAAAAAAGGTTACGACTAGGTAAAATCATTAAATCTACTTCTCTTTACACAGGTCTCTAGCAGAAATCTTGCTTTTGTTCTCTTGCAACAATATGAAAGCCATTTTAAACTATTCAAAACCAGTACTTAGACTGCATTTACTGTCAGGCTAAAACATAAATACAAACACGGTTCTACAAAGCACGCCGTCTTGTTTGGTACCAGCTTAGGCAAGGTTTAAAATAAATACAAGACCTTCACAGGACATATTGCGAAGCCTGTCTTTTGTCATCCTTTTTTTTCCTTTTTCTTTTTATTGCTGCCAAAGTCAAGTCCTTAAAGATTATTTTGTGTTTTTCCTGTCACATTTTTTTAAATCAAAAATTAAGTAACTTTTGGCTGTGTTACAACTGTTGTCGTTATTTTGTGTAATATGAAATCTGAGTGTGCAGGTGCCTCTCCGTGATTGGTGCATCCAGGCGGGGAACAACATATAAGAAGACACCGCCATGGATGATTCGTTCACTGGACATTGCTTTGAAGCTGATGGCCAGTCATTTGTGGACATTCTAAGCTCCAGTTCCCTCGGTAACCCCCTAATAAGTTTACTACCAGGTCATATGTCAATCATGGGTAGTCTTTAGTCTCATTACTAGTCTGTTCATTTACTCCTCTGAATGTTGACAAAGGTTTATCACGAATGACACCTACTTCCTTTCCCCTGCAGTCATTTTGTCTTTATTCACTTGAATTTTGATGACTTTCTAGGGTCTCTAGTCGCCACATTGCTGTGAATTGCTTCCAGTGTGTACACAGCTTTAGGGGTCACCACAGCAGATGGATCCCTAAAGACCCCGGTATACCCCTTTGTTTGTGACTTCACACATCACCAGTGCTTGTCACATAGTCACTTCTATTTGCTCTCATTGGACAGGCGCAGGTAGCTGCTGCTGTATTCTGATGAATGACAGGTGCCGCGACTCAGACAATACCACATTAGCGCTGATATAGGAAGAGAAGTAGACAAAACTGAAAGTAAAGACATTTGAAATAAATCCAGAGCAAATTTTTTTCCATCTCTTCAAACTGCTGCAGCATCTCCCTATATATTGGGAATAATCTGCGAATCTCTGACCTTCTCTACTGATACACTTTAAAACTGCAGCGAAAACTGACATGATTGTAAACTCTTATCTTAAACCCTGCTGCAGCGCTAGCAGCACAATCTGCCAGATTACAAAAGTCACGAGGTGCACAACCAGACAAAACGACAGCTAATGGTGAACAGCTGGGTCTGCTTCTCACCCCAGAATCAAACCACAGATCTTTTGCATGTAAGGTGAATGTTCTACCACTATACCACAGAGCCATTTAACTCAAAAGTGACTTTGGGGCTTAACATAACAAAACATCACGAAAGCCAGATCTGGAAAGATTAAGGGAAGTCGTCCTTCCTACCTGCTCCTCGTCTCCCTCCAGCACCTCTCTCTTCTCCCTCACCGCTGCTGCTCTGCTGCTCTCCAGACTCAGAAGTCTGCGAGTGCTGCTCGGTAGAAGGCTGAGATGACAAACGCTCTTTTGCTCCATCCAGACGCTGGCGGAGCTCTTCAGCAGTCACCTCCCCTATAAAACAAAATTTCATGGGCTTTTTGTTTTTTTGTACAATAAAAATAACTGTGGGTACAGATCCAACAACACTGTGCAAAAGCATCAAGTGCCCCTCCTTACCAGGAGTGCCCAGCAGGTTGCCATCTCTCATTAGACGGTACTCTTCTTCACTCAGTTCATTAATGAAGTGATAGTACGCCTCCTCCCTTCGAAGACGCTCTGCCTGCCTCCTCCGTTCATCTCCCCCACCAGGAGGGTCCATCACCGTATAAAGTGCTGGCAGACAAATAAGCAAGAGTCAGTCACGGATGATCTGTCACTTAAATTTACCCTCTGTAGATATTTGTCTTTCTAATATGTTGCAGATGAACAAGTCATGTGTTAGCTAATGGTCATCCGATTCGGTTATGGACAGGCAAAGATCAAACTGTTATAACGCGAGCAGTTGCTATAAATAAGACCAGCGCAAAACACAGTGCAAATATGAGCTGTTTGCTCAACGTTGTCTTTGAGTGACTATTTCTACCCAAGGGCAACAGTTAAATCAACGCCATCCATTTTCTGTCGAAACACTTACAGCAAAAGAATGGAAATGGCTACGTTAATCTTGCTAATGTTTAGCCTAGAGGCTAGCGCCGAAAATTCATCAAATTTAATATGTATGCACATGCTCAGTTAAATCCCTACCACGGTAAATCTAAGGGGTAGTGTAACAATGAAGCAGTCATCACGAAACCTAACATTAACGCAGTGACAACAGTATCCACGGAAGGCCATGTTGAAGGCAGCGGAATAAAGCAACAAAACTGGCGTTGTCATCCTGGTTAGCCACCAATCAGCGGCGTAATCTCAAAGACGGACACGCCAGGCGTCCAATCAGTGTTGAACATAGGCGGGCCGTGATAAACCGAAAGGGAGGCTTCCTCCATGTAAACGCAGGGCAAACAGTGAAAGACAAAGAATCTCGTCAGCGCTATTAGAGAATTACAAAATCAAGATGTTGACACATAGTAGCGATTAACGACAACATTGGCTCAACATTACAATTAGAATTGTGGATATTTTAAAAGCCATTTAAGTGCGCAATGCTTCAGCTGCTAACTCAGCGCTAGCTCGTTAGCACAACCAGCGTTAGCGACTATCACTTAGCTCCGCTAGCCGACCCACCAGCGAGCTGCGAGGCTCATTAACTTATCATAATTTATTATGACACAACATTTTCTCAAGCAGTGGGAGTACACGGAACCTATCACTTAACCCTAACACACTTTTATAAGAGTTGACAGTGGCATATAAAAGAATTTCGTACCTGACGAGGCAGCTGTAATATGGACGGTTCGCTTTGCTCCCTCTGCTCTCTCAAATCAAGATGGGACCAGCGGTGCTGCACTACAGCGTCGGTCAAAAACAAGATGCCCGGCTATAATAGTTCCTACCTAACATAACATCAAAGCTAAGCTCAAGGTTTGGCTGACCTAGGTGACAGCAGTGAATGTCAGTGTAAAAGCATCATTTATAAAGTTGGTATACTTTTATTCAGCTATACTATACTATCAAATATACTATCTAAAACTTCAAAGTTATTTTCTCAGAAATGTGAGTTAGTAAGATGAAATTTTCAGATTAAAACCCAGAAATCTTGACTTTTTTTTAGTGGTGGGAACAAGCTTCCATACCACATTAGGGTTCTTGTTTGCCTTCGTTTAAATTATTTTAAATATTCAGCTAATCATATCTTGTATCTCAGTCATAACTGCCATTCTTTATTGGAAATTATATAGGTTGCTGGCTGCAGAAACTAAAATAGCTCTTCCAACATCTCAGGGTATGGTGATGAGTTGATAGGTTCTTGGACCAATCATAGCAGTTTTCCACTTTTAAAATACTTTAAACTGATTCCCTTAGATTTCCAATGGGAGTGGGACCAGGAGGGTCAGGATTAGAAATTAGCATATCAGAGGCACACCTCAAGAGTGCTGAACATGTGCAGAGCAGGGATAGTGGATATATTGAATAAAGGTACTGAAGATGGAGCTGCCAGGGAGGAGGAAAAGAGGAAGACCACAGAGGAGGTTCATGGACGTAGTGAAGGGGGACATGCAGAGGGTTGGTGTAACAGAGGAGGATGCTAGAGATATGGTGAGATGGGGGGAGATGATCCACTGTGGTGACCACTAAAGGGAGCAGCAAAAAGAAGATGATAAAAAGAGTTTAAAAGTATATTGTTTCATTATTTTATCCCGTGCTTGCCCATTCAACATTAATCTGTTTGGACAGTCTTTTTCTTTTCGTAATATAGTGCTATTTAAACCATACTTTACTTATTCTCTTGAATTAAAATCAAACGCATGTCTGCTTTCTTTGTGGTGGACAGAATATGCAGATATTTGTTTGCACGGCCCTTTTATAGCCACGTAATAACCCACAATACGGAAAAGAATAAGCTAACTTCTCCTTAGCATAAAAACGATATGATGAAATCAAGTCATATCTCAGCTATATTTGAGTGAGACTGAGAATTTCCACGTGGTGTAGTCAGTCTACCCATTTTTTCTTTGGCTCTTTCTCTGCTGCAGGGCTGTCTTCACGACGTTTTACGACAATGCCGTGCGCGAATACGCCGTCGTTACCGAGTGAAGTGCGTCCCTTTGGAGCAGATACCGGCTGAAGAGAAACGCAGCAACAAGATAAAGGAATATATTTGGGGCTCCGTTTGCACCTGGACTATCTCGGAGCACCGCCTATCTCCTCCGGAGCTTTAATTTTAAGACGAGAACTCGATGTGAAAGCCGGGCTGGAGGAAGGAAAGAGCCACGCTGGAGAAGGCAACTAGCTGAATTACCAAACCGAGCTCGGTGGAGGAGCCTAGTTGCCTCCCAAGCGACGCTTTAAAAAAAAGGAAGGAGCAGATACATTCAGGCAAGACGGTGGTGAAAATGGACTATGATTTTAAAGTGAAGCTGACCGGCGAAAGAGAGCGTGTCGAGGACCTGTTTGAGTACGAAGGATGCAAAGTGGGTAGAGGCACCTACGGCCATGTATACAAGGCGAAGAGAAAAGATGGGTGAGTTGATGAGCAGCAAGGCCTTTTAGCCAGTGAACCCTTAGCCAGCTTACCCCCCGCCTCCTGCCTGTCTTCTCATCTTCCAAATAAATGTTACCTCTCTCCTCTTCCTCCCCCTTTCAAGGCCACTTGCAGATGTGGGAGTGTTGCATTGGGTTTGTGTAGAGACAAAAGTGAGCAGTTTGAGCTCGCACTGTTGGGATGCTGATGGAGCTTTGTGTCGCGCACAAAAAACACCGACATACGGTTTACCACCGGGATTGGAGCTTTCCCTTTTCATGCATCTGTTTTGTCACTTATATGCCTAACTCTAGGTACTATTTTTTTATTTATTTAAGCTAAAGTGTTTTTTTAATTCCCTCTCCCATGTGATGTTGTAAATGTAATACAGCAGGTGCATGTGGAAGCACTTGTTGATGTCTTCTTCTTTTTTTTAAAGTCGTTCTTATACATGAGCTACATGGCTGCAAAGAGACTTATACAAGATTTTGTGTGAATTCAAAAAATAATCTTTAGTTATGCCCAGTTTTTGCACTCTTTAGTGTTTTTTTTTTTTTTTTGTTTTCTTTGTTTGTTTGTTTGTTTTTTACCCAATTTTAACATTTTTGCGGGGTTTTTTATGCTTTTAGCCTTTGCATGAAGTAAAGTAAGGGAACTAGCTGAACCCAAACTGTAGACTCATGTGGTGGTTAGTGTGCTAATCCCTCAGGATGCCAGGGCACCACCCACCTTTCTTCCTAAAACTTTCCTGCTGTTTCTAATGCCAGCCTTGTAACAGCCTTAACTGTGTCTGGACCAGAGCTGGGGGAGAGCTCAAGATGGTTTAAGCTACTAGTCCCGTTATTACAGCCCGGACATACTGGCAGCAGGAACCACACAAAAGAGCCCTAAAGTGTTTAAAGATGTCTGTATTTCGCTTTAGGAGCCTGCTTTTTTATTAGACTTTTTAGCAGAGTTGCGCTGCTGCTTTTGGACGAGGCCTGAGGAGGCACAAAGCTTGGGTTTATGAGATGATTTAGGCCCGGCAGAGGGAGGGGTTGTAACCAATTCGTTCAAGTAAGCGCCAGTGCCAGTGCTCTGTTTGTCCCTTGCCAGCTGCCAGACAGGCCCTGTTTCCTTTCCCTCTCTATTGTTTTGACCCTCAGAGGTGAGCTTGATTACACAAATTTGGAGGTAATGCAACTCGGCCTCTTCTCAGAGTCCCACTGGCAGCTGCCAAGTGCCCCCCCTTTATGTTGCTGTGCAAACGGCTCTCAGGGGGCCCTCAGTCTGGACTGGTCTGGTGTTGATGTTGCTCTACCTTTCTGTGTGTGTGTGTTTGTAGGAAGGATGATAAGGACTACGCCCTCAAGCAGATTGAAGGCACTGGCATCTCCATGTCAGCCTGCAGAGAGATTGCAGTAAGAGCTGCTTGGCTTACTCTGTTCCTTTTGTTTGGTCTGTGATTAAACACCTTTGTGCCATTCCAGGCACTTTATGTAACGTCTGAATGACATTCACACGCTAGTTTTTGTGCAAGCAATCGTAAAATTGAAAGTCAGGAAGCAGATGTTAATGCAGTGCATATAGAGAGTAGACACAGAATTAGTGATATAAAGTATTGCCTCACAAGCATTTAAAAAAACAAACAAAAAAAAGCATCTTACTGCCAAAGATTGAAAGTGTTCAGTTGAGGAGATGATATCGTGTCCACCCCCCTGTTTAAGTATAATCTCTGGTAATCAATACAGTCACAAAAATAAGCGCAAAGTTTCTCTTTCGTTACGTCATTTTCATTCATGATGTCTGTAATGAGATTGTGTGGTTGGCCTTCTGAGTGGGTTTGTACGTTGCAGCTGCTGCGGGAGCTGAAGCACCCCAATGTCATCTCACTGCAGAAGGTTTTCCTGTCACATGCTGACCGTAAAGTATGGCTGCTCTTTGACTATGCTGAACATGATCTCTGGGTAAAATGCAAACACACAACACACACATATACACACACTTGACCTGCATGACATGACTTATCACACATATTATGGGGGTAATGCATGTTGGGGGGGTTTAAATAGTTTGTTTTAAGCATTTCTTTATTAGTTTATATTCATATGCATGCATGGGTTGCAGATTTCCACCTATCTTTATGAGCACAAAGACATGACTTAAAATAGGCCTCTCTTCATAATTAGGTCATAAATGTGCATGCAATTTGATAGCTGTTTTTTTGTTTATTTGTTTTTTTTTTTTTTTGCATGTCCTTTTAATGCCAATGCATTCACATTCGCCTTCAACCAGTAATAAGGAATGAGACTTGAAATAGTGCTAATTATGCACTGGTAAGTCTCATTAAAGCACACGCATCCACCAAGAAGTATTCCACGTTGAGCAGTTAAACCTCTGCTGCATTACAGTTGACAGAAACAGCTGGCAGAGAATCAGAACTGAGTTAGATGCAGTTTTCTGCCACAGAGCTCCAACAATTGCATTCCCCTCCCAAGGAAGTGGAAACACATGCCACAAACATTAGGTTCTCTCAACTCGCCTGCAGCACACATACATTTTTGTGATCATCTGTAGCAAAAGAACATGCATTTCAGTCAGTCTGTACGTGCAAAGCCCTGCTCACTGTTTACCCTTTCTTTCCATAGCACATTATTAAGTTCCACAGAGCATCTAAGGCCAACAAGAAGCCGCTTCAGTTGCCTAGAGGAATGGTGAAGTCTCTGCTCTATCAGATTCTGGATGGCATCCATTACCTTCACGCTAACTGGGTCCTTCATAGAGATCTTGTAAGAGGATTGGGGGGAGAGGAGGGTGTTTGGCTACAAGGGAAAATTAGGTTAAACTGTTAATGAGAGACGTAAAGATTGCTATTGGGCTGAGAATATGTGGAGTGCATGTGTCAGTCTGTATGTGTTCAGATGAATATGTAAATGAACAGTATTCTTAGGTTGTTTGGTGAGTAACTAACTTGTTAACACATGAACAGGATGTCAGTTTTCTGCCGTAAGTGAGATCGAAATGTGGTAGACTTTCTCTCTCCTGTTCGGGAAATTGCAGTCATTTGTCCACTAGAGGGCAGCAAGAAAGAGTTTTGATTGCATTACACATGCAGGGCTGTAGTTCAGAAACTGGGCCAAACAAAGCTGAATTAATTACTGGGAAGTTTTCCTGTCAGATGTCTGGAGTGTGGAAACATTTTTATCTGTGTTTGTGTGTCTTTGTCTCCATCAGAAACCAGCGAACATTTTAGTGATGGGGGAAGGGCCAGAGAGGGGTAGAGTAAAGATTGGTATGTATAGTGTTTCGTTTTTAAAACTTATTTGCTGCTTAGTTTATCTGTCGGTTCATTGACACACATACCCATTGTGCAGCGGACATGGGGTTTGCTCGTCTCTTCAATTCACCGCTGAAGCCTTTAGCCGATCTCGACCCTGTGGTGGTCACCTTCTGGTACAGAGCACCTGAACTGCTCCTGGGAGCTCGGCACTACACCAAAGCCATCGGTGAGATTGTGCGGCACCATCTGTCTTTCTGTCCTCCTTGTGTGTACATGTGCAACCAGTTGAGCTGAAATTAGTGCGTGCTTACAGACATCTGGGCGATTGGCTGCATTTTTGCGGAGCTGCTGACGTCTGAGCCCATATTCCACTGTCGCCAGGAGGATATCAAGACCAGTAACCCTTACCATCATGACCAGCTGGACCGCATCTTTAATGTCATGGGCTTCCCTGCCGGTGAGTCTTGATTGACCCGATTTAAAACATGCATGAAATGATTTACTGGATTTTCCACAGTATTTCTATTAATGGGGTTAACCTGCTATTATACAAAGTGTGTTGCATATTCAGTGGAGAAATTGTGTGGAAAGAAAAGCCTTTTCCATTCCTTGGTCTTTTTCAGGCTTCTCTTTTTTAAAGGCAGTAATGTGGTCTAAGTGCTCTGCACATCAATCCTCTGACATGTTAGATGAAGCCAAGTCACAAACACAGAAACTTGTACTTCTAGGGCTACATTTGGGCCTATTTTTTCCAGCTCACTTAAGCTGCTCCTGCTCTTTTTCCTTCTACTATCACTCCTGGTCTTGCTGTATAATTCACCAGTGTATTTGATGGATTTTGTTTAGATTCTGCAGAAAATGGGGGGAAGTCTTACAGTCTCGTTGCCATGTTTGGCAAGTATATTTATGGGGTTATGCTGAAAAGGTTAGAGATGATGGATGTGAATGCTTACCAGATAAGCAAGTTCATGTCAGTTTTGTAGGAAATAGATCTTATTATGTTTGCCAGAATGCAGATTGATTATGCACTGTATAAACAATGGGGCGTTGTGTGGAAATTATGAGCGTTTTTGCTTAAAATAAAAACAACCTACATAATATGTCCTTTGTGAGAGGGTGTGACACGCTGTAATCTTGTGTTTTCCTCAGATAAAGACTGGGAGGACATCAAAAAGATGCCAGAACACTCCACGCTGATGAAAGACTTTAGGAGGAACACGTGAGTCTGCAGAGCAACACTGCCCTATTTTTTTTTCTTTTCTTTTTTTTTAAGATCAGAGCAAAGCAGGTCTGCTGGTTAAGACATTTCTGGGTGCTTTGTGTGATTTTTACTCATTTAATAATTGTTATGCAGGATAAATCCACTGAAGGCATGCCATTAATATAATTTTCTCCCACAGATACACAAACTGCAGCCTTATAAAGTACATGGAAAAACATAAAGTTAAACCAGACAGCAAAGCATTCCACTTGGTAAGTTAAAATGTGTCAGGATAGGAGAAGTAGGACGATTACTTGCAAGAGTTTACAGTCATCTGCCATTTTGTTGCTTATACCTGACGTTACTTTTGCTTTTAGAGCTTCCTTTATTCTTCAGATGCTGGGAACATATTTACATGTTAGCATCATGCAGTTGTGGGTAGCATCTCAATGATGTGATTTTCTCCCTCCCAGAGGTGCTTTATTGCATTAATATCTGTTGACTGGAGGCAAGAAAATATGAGATGATATGAGATTTGGGACACGATGCGTTATTGTGCTGAAAGTAGCCTTGAGAAGATGGTACACTGTTATCATAAAGGGGTGACATTTAAAACAAACTGAGGTGCGCCTCCACTAAGTTACGGACATAATGTCTGATTACAGTGTAAATCACCAAGGATGCTGATTACAAGCTGCAAAGAACTTGAACGGCATTTCCACCCTACCCCTTAATCATGAGACCCTTCGGCAGCTGCAGATGTGACACTCGTCACAGAGTAGGAGGACATAGGAGATGTATTGGAATTGGGTCTCAACTGCTGTCTTACAGGAACAACGATGTGGCCTCCTTATTCGGTTGCTGACCTTTTGCACAGAACAGTGAAATACAGGCACAGCCCTGTGTGAAAGAAGCTGGGGATAGGAATGCTGGATGGATCAATATACTCATCAGATTAGGAATTGTTTTTCCGAACCTCCACTGGGCAGTTTTGGCAAGCCTGTCTTCACTGGCCTTAATTTACTGTTCAAAACTCACTGTAGTGCCTTTCAGTGTGGTCTTCTCTTGCTGTGACATGTTGCAAATTTGGCAGTGCTCTACTGGACACCTTGTGGTGACAAGTGACTCTGCCATCATTTTTTTTTTTTTTTTGGCCCCAGAGATTCACTCGTTATGGGATATGACTATCTCTGTAAACTCTACAGATTGTCATAAACCCTGAAATCAGCCTACCAGGCACTAACAGCCAGCCAGAGTCACTTAAACCGCCTTTCTTCTTCAATCTGATGTTCAGTTTGAGCTTTAGCAGATCCATGTGACCAGGACTGTATGTCTAAATGCACTGACTTTGTGTCAAGTGATTGGCTTACTTAGAAATTTTCCCTAACAAGCATTTAAATGGGTGTGATTTGCAAAGTGCCCAGTGTGGTTAGTTAACAAACAAAGTGTGCATTTTCATTGTGTGAATTTGTGTCATGTTTGAGACTAACTCTGGGTGCACTATATGTTACAGCTGCAAAAGCTATTGACCATGGACCCCATCCGTAGAATCACATCCGAGCAGGCCATGCAGGACCCCTACTTTTTAGAGGAGCCTTTACCCACCTCTGAGTGAGTTACACCGAACACACTTCCACACACTCCCACACACACACAGACTACATTCAACTCACAAGATAGTTTCTTTGTCTTGTGTTCGTCCTTAGCTTAAATCACATGATCTACGGATGCCTTGAGCGGGTCTCTTAGCTAATTAGCTCAGAGTCATGGGAATTAATGTTTGAAGATGAAGAAGCCTCTTTGCCTTTTTTTTTTCTCTAGTGTGTTTGCAGGTTGCCAGATTCCCTACCCCAAGAGGGAGTTTCTGACAGAGGAGGAGCCAGAGGACAAGGCAGACAAAGTAAATATTACATATCCATACGCCACATGCTGTATTACTAAAGTCATTAAACATTAATTGATTGGTATATAGATGGGTGTAATATAGAAAAGTAAAATGAGAAATATAGAAAATTTACAATAAAGCTGAGTAACATGTAGTGAAACTTCATACAGTCCAGGGTGTAATTTAAGTGATATTTTTGTGCCCTTTAGAAAAACCAGCAGCAGCAACAGGGAAATAACCACACAAATGGGGCGGGGCACACAGGCAACCCAGACAACAGCCACGCCCAGGGCCCGCCTCTAAAGAAAGTGCGAGTTGTCCCGCCCACCACTACCTCAGGTGGCCTCATTATGACCTCAGACTACCAGGTAAATCCATCTTTCTCATATATTCACTGTCACTGTTTCTGGATTGTCATCTATGTTGTTGTTTATTAAATCAGCGAGCGACTTTAATAGAATACATATACAGTGAAATAGCATAGCTTTGTTTTGTAGACGAAACGCTCCATTCACAGGCTAGACAAGTTTAGAAATCTCTCGACAGCATAAGATGTTGTGGGCTAGGGTCAAAAATATTATAGCAACCACTCTGAAAAGAATGTTACATGAGATGTAAGTATTGGTAATATACTATGTAATATAATATACTATAAGATTTATACTTTTAATATTCTTCGCAGTGGCAGAACTGAACATGTTAAATACCCTCTCATGCTTGACATGTGTATTATTTTACTTTCTGGATGATGTGGAAATGGCTTTTTAGCTGCACACATAACCAGAAATGGCAACAAATACCATTTTTGATCTGCAACATGAGGCGGATGTGAATGTTGGATCATCGTGTTTCAGATGTGACACACATGCTCAGACACAAATCCATCTAATCTGACTGGAAACGTGGAGTGATGGTGTTTTTGCATAATAAAAGTGACTTTACTTAACATGACAGTGAAATTTCCATGTATCCAACTGTTCTTGCATGCAGAATTTAAGATGTCACCACACTAAAAGTGTGATCATTTTACTGGAATATGTTGTTCATTGAGTTTAAATGCAAATTAAACCATTACACAAAGAAGATTTTGTGAATATGTCACTGCTTTCTTTGTTGTTTTCTTCCTGTAGCGCTCCAATCCACATGCTGCCTACCAGAACCCTGGACCAAGCACATCACTGCCCCAGAGCAGCATGGGATATTCCTCTACCTCCCAACAGCCGCCCCAGTACTCCCACCAGACCCACCGCTACTGAAACATCCCTCCCACACACACATACACACGTTAATAGACACATGTACACACACAGCCCTCACCACGCCCACCTGAACGAATGTACCGAGGGATGTGGGGGGCGTCCAAGGCAACAAAACCCACCCTGCCTCACCCCACTTCACCTCACAGAGGGCACCATCTCTACAGCAGTGCGTTAGGCCTGAAAGAAATGGTCTTCACTTTGTTCCAGATAAAGATAACACACCGCAGTATTAGAAACACAGTTATAGAGAAAACGTGATAGGTGAGACACAAAGTGGGAGGAAGGTTTTAAAAAAAAATAATAATAATAATAAAAAAGGAAAAAAAAAAAAAAGGAAATTTTGATTGAATCAAATCTTTTTCTGTTACTCGGATCTCGGATGTAAGAGAAGATGGCGTGGTTTAAAGGAAATGTTAATCTGTTCCGTCATATCCTCCCCCTTTCTTCTTAACCTGTCTCCTTTACCTACAGCCTACCCCGGCCGGTTTACCCTTTTCCTGTCGAAGCTCGGACGAAACTGAAAGCTGCTATGTGACTGCCAGCGTTGACAGATTTCCTGTCCTCCTGTCTGTCTGTTTATTTTGTGCAAGCGGCCCTACGAGGGCCTCAGCTGAGGACTTTACTGAGCTGCTGTGAAACATGCTGGGAGGATGTGGAGCCACTCGCAGCTGTGGCTTTGAGGGGTTTTTGTTCAGAGAGGACAAAAAAAAAAAAAAAAGATTTTAGTAGTTTCTAATTTAATCTGTTTTCATGGTTCTGTTTTCATGGCGAGAGCGGCAAAGCAGCTTGCAATAGCTGACTGCTCATGTGCTGTGGTTAAGCCTTACAACATGATGACAAAACCAACCAATCGCATGGAGGATGGCAGGCGGAACATGCATTGTACTGTAATGTATTGAAATATTTTACATGAAGCAAGTATCCCGACAATAAAAGTGGAAACATCAACATTGTCACTCTTATTTGTGAAGCAATTTTAAGTAACATCTTTCATCCTATTTATTCTTTTTCTGGGAACACCTGACATCTGCCCCTAATGTGAGCTTCACAAAATTCTTGAGACAAAATTCAGTTTGGGAAAGAAGAGAAGACGAGTTTTGCTGATGATATTTGATGCATCGTGGTAGCACGAGGCATTCACAAAGTACTGCTGTTTGAAAACGGACAGAAAAAAAAAACTTAACCACCCAGATGTTAATATGTGCACTTGACATTACCACAGTGAGAGAAAATCAAATCAGTCCTGAATTTTATTTATTTAATAAGGCCTATATGAAATCTTGCTCAATAATGGGTTATTATAGTAGAGATCTAGCTGAATCATGTTTAAAAAGGCCGTCAACTAACCACTGTTTTCATTGTTAAATTCTCAGATTATTAAATTTTTAAATTAATGTACAAAATGTATAAAAAGAAAATAGGACCCATTAAAAGTCAACCAACTGCAATTTTGTGGCCCCAAAAATTCAGATATTTAAATCACAGATGTGCAGCTAAATTCATGTTAAATTGTTTGATGCTTTGATGTGAAGTGGGTGTGACACCAATGAAACATGATAAACATGTAATGTTCAAGAAAATGTTCTAGTAGATCGTTGCTCCTGTAATTATCATTTTAGAGTATAGAGTTTTCATTCATTCACAGAAAGTGCCCTCGTACTTTGGTGTGGTATGGATGGCCATGGGCGGTGGTCTTAATCAGTAGGGAAAGCTCTAACACTTGTAAAATCACATCAAGTGGGTTGGAGTGTAGTCTTCTACAGACCACAATCCCTTGGCCCCGGGCCTAATGTTTTGCACCCTTGATTTAAATGATAATATACACTCTTAGGACATTTCATTAATTACACTTTGCCATGTGACTAAGGTCTGTCTGAGTTGGACTCACTTTTACCTTTAGAACTATCTTAATTCTTGTGTGGTCCATGTTGATATGATAGCCTCACACAGTTACTAAACATTCAAATTAAATAAGAGTTCTTTTGCCTCAGAGGTCCATATGAACTAGCATAAATTCCCATATTTGGTCACATATTTGTCTAAATTATGTGTTTATTACAAAGTAGCAGCTGCTTAATAAATTTAGGCTTTATCCAGGAATAGAAGTGCAGTTTATATACTGAAACTCCCCTTTTTAGTTTACCAAATCCTGTCTACAGAAAAGAGACAGTTCTCTGCATCCTTGTTTTTATTTTGCTTTGATGGCTGTTTTTCTCCACAAACATACCTGAGAGACTGAACCACTGATCTAAGTATAGCCAGTCCTCACTGAACCGCTTCCTGCAGGATGCTGGCCTAGCTATTTTGTTCTGTTATACAATACTCTCCATCCTCAGCATCAATCTGAGAATCTCACTAACCCCGAAAAGGATGCTTTATCTCGTTGTTGTTTTTTTAAATACATTTTTTAAAAAGTTTTTTAGTTTTTAGGTGTTATTTTAGGTTATTTACATGTCTACACATCACCGAGAGAGTCGAAGATAAATTACAGCACCTCTAATTTTGACAAGTATCAGACCCGGATAGGTGAAAGGGAGGAAAAAATGCTCGTTAAGCTGTTTAGCAACGCCCAACCTTAGCCCCGCCCTCTTCCAGCTCAACACGGCTATCTAGCGGGGAGTCTCCCTGTCACTCATTATATATCAAAGAAGCCATTGGTTGGCTTTAACGTCTATCAAACGCTAAATCTTATTCTTGGACATCTGATTGGTGAATATGGTCCGTGGGCGTGCCCCCGTCCTCAAAGGATTTTCCCCGGAGTGGCCAGACGGGCTGGGGGACACAGGATGGCAGAGCTAATAGGAGTATCTAACGGGACATGCGGACGGGCTGATTTCTTCTAATATTTCAAGTGCTGGTGAGGGCCTTATGATACTTTTTACAGCGAATAATAACACCCTTTATCATAATGGTGAAATCTGTGCGGGTATTTCTGCTTATTTTTGTCTCATTAGTCCAAACTAAGAAGTCGACCACTGGACATGAGCTAGCTAAGTGGTCAGTTGGAGCGGACCCCGATTTGAGGATAATAAACGGACTTAAAGCCTCAAACACTGAATATTATAAAACAATTACAGGGTAACTTTAATGTTTTTTTAAGCATATGACTGATGCTGGCGGTACACCGGCGTTTTGTTCAGTGTATTAGGCGCCTGGACAAAAAAACAGCTATTTAAATTTCATATTAGAACCGGTGCAAAAACTCACAGGGACGGAGGTAGATGAACAGATGTGGGTCAGCCCATCGGTAACGGGAAGCGATGGTGCGGAACACTGATTGATCGCGGTTGCCATCAGTTTACGCCTGCGCGCGTGTGAGCGTGTGTGAATGTGCGCTTATCCGTCTGTGGAGAAAAGGAGTGTGTGTGTGTGTGTGTGTGTGTGTGTGTGTGTGTGTGTGTGTGTGTGTGTGTGTGTGTGTGTGTGGGTGGATTTTAATCCATAAATCATCAAAATAGCGCATTTAATCCAGTCCAGCGTGACATCCACGTGATTCTTTCAATCTGTAATCCAAATAAAGTGTTAGAGATGAAATAATGAATGACATGATGACAGTTTGGTTTTCTGTGACCCGATCTATAAAACACTCTGAAATCAAAGTGAGAAATGCTTAGTTAATATAAAGTGCTAACCCACAGCCTCTAAAAGCCATTAAATCTCGCATAATGAAGTAGTCCTCACAGATTTCCGTATATTCCTGATAAAATCTAAATTGTTTAATTGACAAATAAGTTAGCCTCTTTGCTCATTGGGTTATTATCCCTTTGGCTTATACTGACTTGCGTTCAAGTAAGAAGTAAGAAGAAGTAAGTAAGAATGATCCCGTGGGTGGTTAAGCTGAAGTATTGAGAATCACATGTGAATTATTAAGTAAAAAAAATATGTACAAAACAAACACTCTCAAGGGTTAAATGGGCCTCTGAGGGTTGATTCTCTTGCCATGGATCTGTGTTTTCCTGTTATGTCTGGTCATTTAATTACAGGAGAAATGTATTTCATATGTGAGTAAATGAAATCCCACTTTAAATAAAATAATACTGCTTCAAAATATATTTTTTAATCACAGTACTGATGGTTTTTCTTTGATGGGTGCCAGCATGTTTCATATGCTGGGAAAACTTTTAATATTTCAGTAACATGTCAAAATTAATTTAGACAACTCTGTGTGATGTCATCAGATTATATTAAACAGTAAATGAATGAAAAATGAAAGAAAGCCTTATGTTCTGGCCTTTTATTCACCCAGTAGGATTCACTGTATCCAAGGCACGGCACCACCAATGTTTCACCATGAGTGCCTCTGAGAAATACTAAAACAGGAATATATATATATTTTTATATATATATTTATTCATATTTAGGGCAGTGTGACCTGACGTAATCCAAGTTGCATTATTCAGAACAGCCTCCAACACAAGAAGCTACTCGGTTCATAAATTGGTAATGACTCTCCCTTTCAGCTCTTAATGGAGTTCGCACGTCTGTAGTAAAGTCCTCTGGAAGCTCTGTGTGTACAGTTGTGGGTATGTCGCAGGAGGAAAGTGTGCCGGATCAAGGGATCAGAGGCATTTTTACAGCTGATGGGACTGTTTACATGCAGCTAATGGGACATTTGAGAGCCTACCTGGTGCGTTTGTACCCATTTGTGTGACTGACTTACTGTGCATGGGGTTTTGTAATAATTTAAGAAGATGCAGACACTGGATGTGGGAGTGAGATGTGTTCTTCTCTGCAGCTGTGAGCAGGCTTTACTCTCCATTTCTCACTCCTATCTTCCTCCCTGAGTGAGAGGAAGATGAAGGAGGAGCGCTCGCTTGCTACTCTTTCATCACATGAGCACAGGGGCCCTTAAAGAACGTTGAAGAGGAGGAGGAGGTGGAAGGGGGAGGATGCATGGGAGAGCTAGTGCTGTTGCCCTGTGAACGGAGCTCTATTGTCCCGGGAACCTTTCAACAGCTTCCCCGAGGTCCCTGTTCCTTCCCCTCCCCCTACTCGATACACTCTTTCTCCCTCAAAAACACAAACACATAAACACACACACACACTTTTTGTCTGCCTCTGCTGTGTCACATCTCTCTCTTTTACACTTAGTCTCATTCACTCGATCTTTTCGGTCACACTCTTGTCCCGCTCGGTGTCTCTCTCATGTCTCTCTCATGCTTTTGCTTCTGCCCCCCCCATTTCCCACAAGCAGCACAAGGCCTCATCCCTCCTCCTGTCCCCTCCACCCTCCTCCCTCCCGGTCCCTCATTATTTCGCTTCATCAGTGTGATTGTCATGCCGGTCAGACAGTAAAAGCAAAAACATGCAATCTTCTAATTTGCATCACCTCATTTTTAAGCAGCAGACAGCGCCGCTTTTCCAAAATGTTTATGCACAAAGCTAAACCTAAGCTGGGCCTTTCTGTGCCAAACCAGCCCTTGCTGACTATTCAGGGTCCTTTTGTGGGAACACATGATGGTGTAATTTTACCCTTTTGTTTTCTCTTGTTGGCGCGAGGCTGTCAGGGGTTTGCAGGGGGTCGCTGGCTAAAAAAACAGGGGCAAATGAGCGGTCTGCTGATGGGAATTGGCCTTGATGAACACAAGTGGTCCTTGTCTTTGTGAACAGCTGTAATTACACAATCTGCAATTACAGTAGTCTCCTGCTGGGACACTGATAGCACTCCTGCTCGTATTTTTGGCAATTTATTGTATTAAAGGTATGAGGAGTGCAAGCAAAGCAGTGACATAAGTATTGACAAAGAATAGGATGTCTATGTTTTATAGTTTTAATGGTTTAATGAGTTTTTGAAAATCTACTTTCCAGTATGCTGTCTTTATTAAATTTTAGTGGGGTTCCCTTTATCTTTTGCTATTATTAGTCTTCTGACTGGCCTCCTGTGTCTTTTCAACCTGCTTTTTTTGGCATATCTGCAAAGTAAAAACTCTGGAATCAAAATTAATAATTTGTTTCCTTTTTTTTTTTTTTTTGCAAATCTGAAACAAAAATATTTCATTGGAAACAAGTGTTTGTGCACGTTTCCATCCGTCTCCCCTGTTTGTCCTCCTTGAAGCTTCTTCCCATAGCTACATTGTTCTAGCCAAGTGTTTGGACAGGATGGAGAGATGTGACACAGGGAGGAGGACCAGGAAACAGGAGCCAGGCTCAGACCTCAAAAACAGGAAGCAGGAGGAGACAACGATAAGATGGCTGCTCTGGGATTTCTCCTCTTTTGAACTACAGAGGGCTCGGAGTGTCTGATCAGAGGCAATCAGGGTTCAATTAAAGTTCAGAGTAGCGGTGGGTGTAAGCAAAATGAGAAAGCAGTGTATCTGGAGAAAGATATGCGGGTGTGTTTGTTTGCTGCAGGTTTTGTGTTAGGATTTGTTGTTTTTGGTCTTGACCACATCCACGAATCTCTGGTTGTGTCAGATTTCCAGCTGGGCCGGTGACAAGCTGGCGCTGGGATTAGCTGGCAGGTCGTATCTTCCTATCCCTAATGCTTTAATCTCCGTGCTGGTCGACAGAAGTCTCCTGGCTTTGGCACACTCTTGGTCATCGCTCTCTGGTCAACAGCCCACCCACACTTTGTTTGTTTTTGATCTCAAAATGCTGCGTTTTTAGAGCAAGAATAGGAAAAACAGGGACAGTTTACAACAAAATACAATCTCTTACTGCCACGCATGCGTAAAAATTATACCCTGAATTTAAGGTTCGTTGCAGGCTTATGGCTCTATTCTAACTTCTGATATTTTTAGACCAAAGTAGTAATCAATAAAGTGATCAGCATTTTATTTGATGTCCTCACTTGGGACACTTCACCTGCGTTTGTGTCTAAAGCCGTTCTGTTTCTCTTGCAGTCTGCGTGCCGGCGTGAAGCCTCACCATGCCGCTGGTGAAGAGAAACATCGAGCCGCGCCACCTCTGCCGAGGGGCGCTCCCCGAGGGCATCGGCAGCGAGCTGGAGTGTGTGATGAACAACACGCTTTCCGCCATCATCCGTCAGCTCAGCAGCCTGAGTAAGACACACATTCACAGACACATTCACCAACACTAGCACGCCCGTCCTGGTAAACAAAAGGCTGCTAAAAGGGTCTAGTAGAAAAAAGCATACAAGTATTTTTTTTGGGAACATGAAAAGCATCCTCAGGCTGTAACCCCGTTAATTTCAGCGTGACGATGGTACACACTGTGTGTAGCCTCTTTGTATACGGGCCAAGATCACATGCTTTCATCGTTAATCCCGAAGCTGTGATTGATTTGGCCGTTGTCATGGTTATAGAGCCTGAGGTCACTGGGCTCACAGCGGCCTTGCAGCAGCCTCACATTGGAACACGGAGGGTCGAAATGTAATCCTTTTAGACAGGCGCGCAAAAAATGAACTTATCTATAGCTGTGGACATGTGACTGTAAGTGTGTGTGTGTGTGTGTGTATAGAAGTGTTTCATATCGATTATATGCTGGCTTTCTATTGCATTACATTATAACAGCACAAAGGGCAGCTATTTTCCCATTTACCCCCGTTATCCACAGTTGCCTTCTGCTTTCATGGCAATTGTGTTTAAGGTTTGTTTTGAAACTCAGCAGCATAAATTTAAACTGTCCTTTCTGACGTTAACACCTCATCTCTTTGACCTCAAATCCATTCTCTGTCTCTTATTGTGTCAAGTTCCTGCACAGGGAGTGGGTATTTCAACAGCAGCTGTGCGGGTTAAATATAAATGCTCTAACAGGCCTGGTGGGGGGATATCTGCAGACACTGCGTGTGTGTTTGTGAGCACATGTGTATAAGTGTCCATAGGAATCCCCTGAAGGGGTCAGAGTTGACCGGGGCTCTACATGCCAGATCTGCGATTCTTCCTTCCTTTAAATGTTTTTCTTACAGCCCATCCTGTCAGCGGGAAGGACAGAAATAGCCCTCAGTATGTGTTTGTCATACCACACATTGTATGTTACAAAGTGTTTATGTTTAAATATTTTTATTGGAATTGTACCGGAGGTGCTCTGTTTTGTTTTGTGCTGTAATATGTTTCTGTTTCACTACTGCCCAGATCCACAGTCTTGTAGTGAAGGGCCTTTTGCAGCCATTAGTTCTGTGCTAAGATTAGGCAGTTTTCCATCAGGCGGTTTGTGGGTGTGTCCCGTACCTTTATGTGCATTCCCACAGTGAGAACCTCCCCTGTCAGACTTCTTCAGGGCCATATATGTGGCAGGAGGAAGTATCTGCTCTGGGGTAAGACCTTGAGAGCGACCCTGGAAACTCATGGGTGGGGCTCAAGTTGAACAACACAACCAGAACAAGTGCCTTTAAAAGAAACTCAGAAATTGATCAATTATAGGTGATGCAGGCTTTTTTATTATTGTTGCTAAGTGAACTAGAATAAACTCCCTGAATAAAGTCAGGGAGTGAAAACAAAGCAGGGAACCCGAGAAATGACCTCTGTTTTCTGGGCCTGTTCCTCTGCACATCCTTGATGGAAGGTGGTGCTCATAGCTGAAAAGCTGATGGTTGGTCATTTTTGCTCAAAATCCATCCTCAAAAACACACTGTCAAAAAATTAAAGTCGGCATTAAGAGATGATGAGCAGTTCCTGATGTTTCTAAACAAGAAAAGGAAGATATTAAGATTTTGAGTTCATCCACTTCTCAGGAGAAGGCTCAGTAGGGGCACTTTTATGGTTTGATCCAGGAGATGAAGCTGTATCACTGCCGCTTTTGTACATATTTCAGGATGTCGCTGGCACAGTTTGAGTTCTTGTTGGCAGAGTTGGGACCACATCTAAGAAGGCGGAGAAATAATTTCAGAGTGCTGATTAACCTCAAGCGACGTCTAGCTGCATGTTGGTGCCAAAACCTTATTATCCTACTATTCATTTTGCTGGTCATATCATTGTACATCCAGTACCTTGGTGTGGTTTTAGCTATGAGCACACCGGATTGGTCTGATCGGTCAGTTTTGTTTATACATATGTGAAAATCTGAAAAATCAAACTTGATCCAAAAAAACAAATGCTGCAAATTTGCTATAGAGACCAAAAGTTTTTTTAAGAGTCATGGGAGTCCATGGGGATTTTTGAGTCAGCCTGAGTTGGTCATTTAAGGTACTGCAGTTTTTGGAACTTCCTTGTTTGCCCCATTTTTGAGCCAGGGAGTGTGCTGCATGGAAATAAAGAGGAGGGTTATGTGTACAGCGAGAGCCTGGATATTCATCTGCAGCAGTGACCTGTTAAAATCAAATGGGTGACGACAAGCAAACTGCTTTATATTTAGATGGAGCATTATCAGTACTCAACTTTTACTTAAAACATTGACAATGAGGCTTATTTATTACGTAACAGCAGTTGTTGAGGCAGGAGAGAATGTGTTATTTACTATCCTGGTTAGCTGCTTTAGTCACTGTAGCGTCTGTATCCACACAGACGAGTTCATATTATGGTTTGGATTGTGTGTTTTCAGCTAACAATCAATTATTCATGAGGATTGTTGCTATATGGAGTTGTATGAGACACCATTTCCTGCAGACTCCTGTTTCACGTTGTGTCACATTACCGGTGTATTGATTGGACTTTGGTCTCTGAGGGGTTTCTCTTGGCTCCAGGTAACGATTAAAAGTCTCTCTCTCATATTTCTCTTTCTCCTTCTGTTTTTTTTTCCCAGGCAAACATGCGGAGGACATATTTGGCGAGCTGTTTAATGAGGCCAACACCTTCTACCTGCGTGCCAATTCTCTCCAGGATCGCATTGATCGGCTGGCTGTCAAGGTCACACAGCTGGACTCCACTGTGGAGGAAGGTGAGTCACAGGGTTGAAGTCTGGTGTGGGGGGGATGCACACTAAGCTATCGTTCATTGGTGAAGTCCTGCTGATCTCATGTTCTGCGTACTGAATGGCTTTTGTAAACTATTTTTGTCCTTCCAATGATGAATCATTTGTCCTCTTTTCCTCTTTTTGTGTTCTTAGTTTCCTTGCAAGATATCAACATGAGGAAGGCCTTCAAGAGCTCCACCACTCAGGACCAGCAGGTGGTGTCCAAGAGCAGCGTTCCCACTCCGGTCAAAGAGATGTACAACCTGAGCGACAAGCCTCCACCTCTCAACATACTAACACCTTACAGGTTGGTGTTGCTGAGGCACAACACACCCAAACAGCTTGATGGGCTTAAGCGATAATAAATGACTCTTATTTTTCTTACTTTGGTTAGTGTCAGTCCAACGAAGATTTTAATTCAGTGGTTTTAAAAAGGGCTTAAATCTTAAAACATTTTCAGGAGGTTTTCATTGGCTTTTTCTTGCTTCTACATGAAGAGTGAAAAACCAGAATTGGTACTATTTCGTACCATGTTTGGTCACTGCCTTTATGCAGTGTGCTTTTTAGTACTTGTGTGCATTACATATTTAGCATGTCTTGCTCCAGTGGGAATCCCAACTCCTAATCCTGACTACATGACACACTTTGCTCACTTTTTTCCATTCTCTCGGCATCGCTCTGCCTTATCCTGTCGTTTCCTGTTATGTTCTCTTTGTGATAAAAAAGCTGGAGCTCTATTAGTAGTTTCACTCCTTTTCTTCCATTAGCCTCAGAATCTGTTGTATTTGCGTGTCTCATTTCCAGCAAATGATGCTGTCACTGTGTCCATCATCTCTTTGTATCTTAAGGATCAATACACTTACTGATTCTACTTAACGTGGCTTTGCATAAGGAGGCGGTTGTTTATCGTCATAACTTTCTTGGGGTTCGTCTCTGTAGGGATGACCACAAGGAGGCACTTAAGTTCTACACAGACCCCTCCTACTTCTTTGACCTGTGGAAAGAAAAGATGCTGCAGGACACGGAGGACAAGAGGAAAGAGAAAAGGAAGCAGAAGGTACCATATTGACTTAGAGGATATTATACAGTGTGCAAGGACAGGTCTAATATTAAGCATTTATTTGGGTGTCAAACACAGGTGCTTGCAATTTCACATTTTGAGGTGCTCTTGGGCAGATAACCAAACATACAACATAAAATTGTATTTTTAGTCCAACTGATTCTGATGGATAGAGAAATGTACATTTTTCATATCTTAAACAACTCTTAATAAAGAGTGCTGCTTATTTTAACCTAATATCACCTAAAACCTATTGGCTTACTTTCTTCCAGGAGCAGAGGCGCTGTGTGGATGGGACACTACAGAGGGAGGTCAAGAAGGTCCGCAAAGCGAGGAACCGTCGGCAGGAGTGGAATATGATGGCTTTGGATAAGGAGCTGCGGCCAGACCATCGACACACCATACACCGGGACAGAGGCGCTTCCTCTGAGGGCTCGATGTCACCAGAGAACAGGTAGATGAGCAAACACCAGTGTGCTCTTAGTTTTCATCACATTTTATTCTTACGCATGAGGCTGCATTTATATTTTCCTCATCAGGGGACACGGGCTGGATCAGCACCACTACCCCAACAGTATGAACCATGCTGGTCACGCCCACACCTACTCCGGCCCTCCACCCAGCGCCCTAGTTGCCCAGATGACTGCCGGACACGCACCACGCGGAGGAGGGGAACACGACAACAGAGGCAGGACCATGATGGCCTATCAGGGTGGCACACTGGGCCGCTCTCACCACCACCACGTTCCACTGCCTCCTCCACCCACTGAGGTTATGAACGGTGGCTCTATGTCTCTCCCACCAGTGGACTACAGGTAAATGGATTCGTCTGCTTATTAGTTCTCTCGCTTTTTCCAGCAATAAGCAAAGCAAAAAAGCTTCACAAAATATTCTGCATACATATGTTTAAACTTTATGCACAGTGCATATGCAGGAACCTCATCCCAATCACTACTGACGCTATACAGTAGGCCAGACAGTTTATTTTGCCATAAGCTGTATTTAATTATCCACTGTATCACTAATAGTTCAGTATTTTCTTCACATTTCTGCCCAATGCTAATGCTTTTGCATTATTTTACATTTAAAAAAATGTAAATTTAAACATGCTGATACACTTAGACTTTGGACAAACAAAAACATTCAGGGCCCATGGGCAGGTGCAGTCTTTAAATATGAGAAAACAAATCAGAAACATGAGACATAAATATCAAATCCCAGCACAACTCAGCTCCTTATTTAGCTTCGGGTCCCAGAGGAGCTGGAAGCTATCCCAGCAGTCATTAGGCAGGTTCAGGTTCCTGCACAGGTCGCCAGTGAAAGTGATTTTGCTGCTTCAGAAGACTTTGACCCTATTTTATTTTATAAAGTAAAACTTTCTTCTTATAATTTCTTTTTATATTTTAGGCTGTATCAAATACTTAAAAAAAGCCAGCACAAATCTCTTACTTGAGTCTACTCTTGTAAAGTTTGAGCTAATGCTGCCACCTAGTGAGTTAGTATTTTTTGGTCTTCAAACTGTGGGCTTCCCACCAGAAGATATGAACTGATACGGAGCTGAATACATTTGATTTACATCAACGTTATCATGCTCATCTTTACTTTTAAGGAGGGAAATGTAAGAAAAAGTCACAGAAGTGTCAGAAAACAAAATTATTGTTAACTCTATTCACTCTCTTGTTCTTCCTCGCAGTATGGACGGCTATGCCAACACTGGTCCTCCTCCCCCTCCTCCTGCTCCTGTCATCCCTTCTGCTCAGACGGCCTTTGCCTCACCTCCTGGAGGTCCGATGCCTCCCGGACCAATGGCTGGTGCTGTCGGCTATGCTCCGCCTCCACCACCTGTATCTGGAGCCCAGGCTGCTCCACCTCCTCCTGGTCCTCCACCTCCTCCACTTCCAGCTGGTGCCTCCCACTCCACAACGCACAAGATGTCCTCCGCCGCATCCGCTGAGACCACAGCGGTCAACGACGCCCGCAGCGATCTGCTGGCTGCGATACGTATGGGTAAGAACTGTGCCTGTGTGTCCTTTTGATGTAAATTTGTCCTCTTTGGACATGTTTACATTTATTTTAATGTATTTATTTTTAACGATGCCTTTTATGAGTTTTCACGTTGTCTTATAACTTGTGTAATAATTGTGTAGTTAAAAAAACACTTCATATTTTTCTGCAGGCATACAGCTGAAGAAAGTACAGGAGCAGCAGGAGCAGCAGGCAAAGAGAGAGCCGGTTGGAAATGACGTGGCCACCATCCTGTCGCGACGCATCGCTGTGGAATACTCCGACTCGGAGGATGACTCCGAGTTGGAGGAGAATGATTGGTCAGATTAACATGAAGACGTAAACAACCACACCAAAAGACACGCAGTCGATTGCTCTCACGCACACCTGAAAAACGCCCACTTTTCCACGTTCACAGGTCGTCACAGGCTTAGTTGCTGGAAACACACACATTACACCTACACACAGTCACATGCTGTGGGTTGATATAAGCTGAATGGTCCAAGACTGAAAATCTGGGGTTGTATTTGGGATGCATAAACACTGTAAAGAGACAAGTAATATAATGTAATGCTGACCACCCTGTGAAACACTAACACTGAGAACTGATGACTACATTACAAGCATTGTGAATACACCCCAGTGGATGTTTCTCTACCTGTTATTACACTATAGAAACCCTGTGAAGGTGCTTATTTTCAACACATTCTCATCCCTGGGCGTCAAATACAAGCATCCTGTCATATATCACCGTGTCACACAGTTGCACACAAATTGGCCTTTGGCATCCTATCTGTGGCAATATCACAGGCCAAGAGATACCCGTCCTCTATTTTGCAGCATTTTTGCATTTATTAAATCTTAATAGACTAGATGACAAAAAGATAGACAGATAGATAAAAGACGCTGGTGTAAGGCCTCAGCCACGGTACATGGCACCCACGCACTCCTAACTAAAATGTGCGCTGTACTTTCTGCAAGTCCGCTAGCGTCTGAGTGATGTCAGTTGTCACTTTTAAAAGAAGATCGATGGAGACTCCCAGCTGTTAACCTCTGTTGGGGTTGTCACCGTGGAGGTGGTGCTGAGGGTATTTAACCTACTTTTAATCATGCAAGTTACTTTAGACAAGGTGTGAAAAAGCATGTGGGTCATTACCACGTGGGCTGAAGTCTGTGCCTTAGGCGGCAGATGTCAAAGAAATATAACAGGAATGTTTACCCTGCTGTCGTGTCCGTATCTGCAGACGAGTGTAATGGAGGCTTAGGCGTTTTATACTTGAGCGGGGGCAGCGCGAAAGCAGTCCGGACTGCCCGTCTGCCTGCGGAGAGTGTTTGTTGTCAGATGGAGGCAGTGTACAGAAATATGCGGTACAACCGGTCTGTGGGTCACACACATACATATAACTTCTAACAGACAAAGAGCTAAAGAGGAACCAATAGTCAAAAACAATGAGCTCCAGCGTATGTTTTGTGCTCTTGAAGTTTTGATCTTTAATGTTAATTTCATGCTTTTCTTGTTCCCAATGAACTCCGCTGTCACTCACCTCCCTATTCCAGCCCACTCGTCAAACCTTGTCATTAGCATTTGACCTACGCGTGCGTCCAGCAGCGTGCAGTTTGGGATTTCGGAGGATTGGACAGGAGCACGTTTTTTAGTACGGTGTTCAAACAGAAACACATATGCAGACAGACACATTTGCAGGACCATAAATTATGCTTTAAGCTCTGGTCACACCTATAACAGTCGTCTCTAAAACCCTCATTAGGGAGATGGATGGGTGGCTTTGTGTTCTGTGATTCTTTCACGTTTCAATTGAGGTGCTAAAAAGCACTCGATTATGTCGAGATACAGGCCTTCTCAACATGAATCCTGCATTTTGAAAAATGCTGATTACGCCGTGTGTTTAAATGTGCTGCCAAGTGGTCTTTTATTAGCACCATGAGATAGATCCTCCGTCGCAACACACATGCCACTTTGTGCGTGCCTGTGAGGCCCAGCGGCTCAGACAAACAGGAGTGTTTAACGTCCATTACGGCAAAGCTGGGATGGTCAAGAAAAAAAAAAAAAAAAGGAGTGTTTAACGTCCTGGGAATGAGAACAGGTTGTTATTTTATGTATAGTTAAAGCTTGAGAGTGTTAGAATTATTAGAAACTTTCCTCTTGAGCTAACCAATGTACCTTTTTTTTTAAAAACTATTTTTACTGAAACACTTATGATGTAGATCACCAAGCGAGACTTTGATGTGTAGACAATAACTGGAATTTATGGAGGAGCTGGCTGCAGAACAGATGACCAGAACAAGCATCTGAAATACTTTGGGGATGGAAGAATGGATGAGAGACTTACTGATGAAGAGTATGATAGGCTATTGAGCCGCCTGCTGTCGCTCACTGCTGTGAGGGAGGGATATCGGGATTGGGGAGGGCGGGGGCATGTATATGCTAGTGTCAGCTGTGTAACCTTTGACCCAGAGAAAAATAAAATGATGAATGAACAAAAATTACTGGGTTTCTGTGTCTCTTCCCTGTTGTCATAGGAACGACAAATACCTGGCCCTTCAGTTTCCATGGGAACAGTACAGCTAAGAAGGGAGTTGCCAGGGAAACAGAAGAGTGCGAAAAGGGAGGGGCAAGGATGAACAAAGGGAGTCCAGGCAGGAGTTTTATGCACAGCACATGTTTGGTTTTAATACAAAATTAACAAGATCTCTCAGTTGAGTGAACTAACCAAAGCAATAAAAAGTACAACTAACACCTTGGAAAAATAGACAGCACGGTCACACAAATGTGTTTTTTTTCTTTTTACAATATCTCAGTTAAGTTAGTGCATGTTGATTATCGTTTATATTTTGCAGATACTTAAATTGTTGTGCCATTTTCATCCCCCCAAAAATAAAGTGCATTTCACATCGAGAACTACGCATACGTTTACACAAGATCCTCTTACCGTTTCCGTGGTGTCGCCCCTATCTCCAAACCCAACCCTAAAACACACACGCACACACACATACCCACACATTCGCGGACCCTTGAGCAAGGCTGGGCAATTACCTTTCCTAAGGGATCACATGAGTAACTGGGACTGTTGTTGAAGCTTGAACCAATTTGCTGAATTCTACTCAAATAATATCACTAAGCTGGACCATATCCTCATTTAGATTTGACAGCATTTCTAGTAGATAACGGTATATGGCGTAAGCATGAATTGAGGATATGGTCCGGGAAGGCCACAAAGGGCACTGGCGGTGGCTCCCGAGCCAGGCAGAACCCCATGTACAAATGAGCGACGAATTAATTGAAAAAGAGAGGAGAGGTGGGGCGCAGAAACAAGAACAAACTGCTTGTAGTGGGGCAGTGGGATTCATATATAGACGGAAAACTCTGAAATTCAGGTAAATTATCTCCAATTTATCCTTTGACGTTGACATGTCCAGGGTGTACCCTGGCAGCAGGGTGGGGCCCTCCACAACAGTCTCAGTTTCTCAAGTTTCCCCTTGGGAGCATTAATTGCCCATCCCTACCCTTGAGTGTTTTGATATTTAGCTCTAAATTAGGTCTTCTCCTGCTTAACTAAGCGCCCATTACTGGCAACATTACCCACCAAAAATAACCGCTGTTTAGTACACAACCTTAAGTACTATGACACCGTGAAACCTTTGGGTACATTAACAGGTGCGTCTACAGGTTAGTATTACATCCAACATCACAGTCGTTTGCCTTTCTTGGATACAAAGCCCTTTTTCACATGTTCAACAATGAAAATCTCAACAATACTGTTGGCTGCACACAAGAGATTCACATTCACCAATGAGAGAAAGTCACGTACCACCAAAACATCTCCCATACGCTTACCCAAGCCTTCCTAATCATCCTGTAACCAGCCTTGACAAACTGGTGCATATTGAAGCGAGGAAAGTAAAGTCTTAACTGAACAAAGAGTCCACGTTAACAGCCAAAGTGGAGAAATGTCACTGAAAATATGGTGCAACCTTAACTCATCCTGTAGTTTGACTGGCTTTGGTAGCACCATGCACGGTGGGTATAAAGTCCCTCCTCTTCGGCATGCCTTATTTACAGAAACACACAAGTCGAGAGAGTCGGTTAAACAAGTTGATAAATACTACATTCAGAAAAAGGCTTTACAGCGCGGTTAATATATCAAGACAACATCAGAATCCGAAAGAAGTCAAGCCAGACTGAAGTGGAAAAAAATAGAACTTCTCAATGAATATAACAAAATAGACTTTTCTTCAAAGGTAAAGTAACAAGAGTTTGTGATGGTTTGTGGTGTGCCAGTCTGACCTGTCGGTGCTAATCAAATGACTACAGGGTGCAGTCTGACACTGTGCACAAGTTCACATACAAGGGCTACACTCCAATGCTTGGAAATGCTGTCCTTTAACTTTCCTCACTGATCCCACCTGGTCTGAGGCCAGAAAGATTAATACTGGGAGCCCCACAAATCAGGCTCTCTGAGAGTTGGGGGAAGCAGCAAGAAAGGAAAGAAGAGACATTATCTTTTTATTTGGAAGTAGCCTTTTTTAGCTCATAGGATCATTCAGAGGTCACTTAACGGACACCTGCCTCAACCAGACTAAACTGTTTAACGTAGAGTAAAATATTACTGGTAGAGGAGACAGAAGACACCAGCAGGACTAGGATCCCAGTTCATTTAGAGTCCGTTTCACTTTGGCTTGAGGTGCTGGAGCTCCCTCCAGCCACTGCACCCACCTCCTAGTCCCATCTCCTTCCAAGAAGCTCTACAAACACATAACGAGGCCACTTATTTCAGAATTGACAGGAAGACTTACAGCATATTCCTATAAGGTCAGAGGTCAACAGGACTTGATATGTCTCAGACCTACATTATTCCCCCTCTGACCCACACAAGGAGACAGATTCTGGTCTGCTGAGCTGATGGATCACACTCACACACATGCACACACCCAGAGACCATGCAAAACAGTCCCAAATCACACATTTGAGATTACAAAACTCAGGACGGACAGTTCGTATGCTCACAAAAGGCAGAGGCAACAGGAAAAGAAAGTTCACATTTTCACCCCGGTGTGATAAATGATTGAAGACCGATGTAGGGTTGTGGAGAAATGAGGCAGTGGTGTCACTGTGATGAATGAGTAGTTTCATCCTCTTTTTTTTCTTTTCCCTCAGCCATGGGAGTGATTATGTGTCTATCATCCATTTGAAGATGTATCTCTGAAGCATCACTCGTAGTTCGCTGAGCCTGTTCTCTGCAACACATCGCCAAGATGGTACTTGACTCTGTAGGAAGAAGTCGCGGTGGGATGCGGATGTTATTGCTGTCTGAGTATTGCTTCGCGTCTAAAAAATAACTACCAATCACAGGCTAGTTATTGCTGAATAGAAAATAAGGACTTGGCGATTTCGAGAAGGTTGCAGACCTGTTTTTAAACCAAAATATTCTGGAGAACTAACTCAGAGCAGCTGAGGAGTGATGTGGAATGATCATTATCAGAGCATCTGAAGCAAAATGCTGAAACAAAAACCTCTCCTGTGACCTTGGTGCAATGATTTTAGCTCTTTCAATGTGAGGTACATTATACATAAACACAATTATTTGGGTCATGGCGACATCAGGAAACCACGGCACATTGCCTGCAGCGACCTGTGTGACCTACCACACTGAACTCGGGAAGAGCAATGAGGGACCTGCATGCAAATTAAACCGGGCCATTACATGCACACCTATTAATGAGGTTGAGGCTCTTCGGGAGGGAAACATGATCAAATAAAATAAACAGTATAATTTTGCTACTCTGGTTCCATTTATTTGATCAGCTGTGTTAATTTCACCACCCATGTTATTCCTCAGCTGTTTTTCTTTTATATGTTTGAAATGTAAATCTCCCCTCAGGAGGTGGAGGAGGAGAGGTATGTAGTCATGTTATTTAATCCAACAGGCCTCTATATGGTTTGATGCCTCCATCCATACTAATAAAAAAATGAAAGAGGGGGCTAATGGGGAAAGTCTCTCAAGTGCTTTGTCTTGGCCTTCAGAGATGCGAGCTGAACTAAAATACCTCCAGAAAGGGTGGAAAAAAGGGATGAGAACATGAGAGAGGGGAGAAAAGAAAGAGGGAGCGGCTTGATTTCTTTCCGTTGAGAACGCAGGGCGCAGATCAGAGAGCTCCGGGTCTATTTATAGCTCTCCGCGGCTGTTTAGCTTTCGACGCACGTTCAGAGTGCAGCAGCAGAGCTGCCGGGTTGCTGCTGCTCCAGACGGGCTTTGCTGTGGAAATGCCTGCGTACTGAGCCGCGGTCGGCTCCCTCCCTCCTTCCTTCTCCGCTCATCACAAACTAATGCGCCGTGAGGTTTTTACACAAACACACACGCAGGCGCAAACTAACAATTCCTCCCTGTTGGTGGAAAATAAGCACATGTCCTCAAGTGGTCCGGTTCCGCTTAGTGTATGCATGTCTTATATATACAGCTGCTGCCTTTAACATGTGATGCACTCAGTGCTCTCTGCAGACATGAGGAAGGGTGTGGCATGGGTTGAACGGGAGGAAGTCCCGATAGTGGTCTTTATTGGGGAAGACAGTGAGATACTTTGCCCTGTGGTACGTGTATCAAAGAAAAAAATGCCATCTAGCCATCCATCCATGCATCCATTTGGCTGTGGATGATTAACCAATCTGCGTCTGCCAATGACATCTCCAGGCCAGAGCTCAAGCCACAGCCCTCCACTACTGCCCCGGACCTCCTCTGCTGCTGCTCTCTCTTTGGCACTGGTAAGATCCAGTGAGGAGCAGAGCTGACCCAGGTTGCCTCTCTTTCTTCCCACCTGGGTCTGCTTGGTCAGACATCACTCGGAGTCCGTGCACGGTGGGCCACACTGGTGGGAACACAGCCACAGCACACCAGCCACAGCGCCTTCTGAATCTCCTGGTTCCTGAAGGCATAGATAACCGGGTTTATGACCGAATTGTAGGTGGCAGGCACCAGTGTGGCGTAGGTATAGAGCGGCGGGTACGTGTAGTCAGCGATGAGCGAGTAAACAGTGAATGGCATCCAGCAGGCAGCAAAAGTACCCAGGATGATGGCTAGGGTGGACACGCCCTTTCGGGTTGTGACGTAGTGGGGTGTGGCAGCCAGGAAGTGGTGCTGCAGGGCGATTTGGTGAGCGTGGCGCATCACGATCTTGCAGATCTGGACGTAGAGTTGCAGCATGAGACCGAAGAGCAGCAAGAAGGAGACAGACAGCACGGCGATGTTATTTTTTGTCAGCGGCCGCACCACGCTGCATGTAGCCGCCTCTGCTAGGCAGTTGACCCCTGTGACGGGCAGCAGGCCTAGACAAAGGGACAGGCCCCACAGCAGCACAAGCATGGTGTAGGTGAAGGCCGCTGTCCGCTCTGAGTTGTAGGTGAGGGCGTAATACAATGATAGGTACCGGTCAATAGTGATAGCCAGCAAGCTAAAGACAGAAGCAGAAAATGAGGCCACTATCAAGCCCACAGTCAGCAACTGGGCTGAATCAGAGCGAAGCAAGTAGGCACAGGTGAAGTGCAGTACGAGGCCCAGGCCGGCCAGCAGGTCAGCCAATGCCAGGCTGCCAATCAGCAGGAACATGGGAGCTCTGAGCGCCGGGTTCTGCCAGATCACAAGCACCACCAGAGCATTCTCACAGGCTATCAGAGTCCCAGATGAGCATAGCACAATGTCCCAGGGGTTGACCAGCAGCGGCAGCTGGCTGGGCCGCAGGGAGTCTTCCGGTGGAAGCGTCCCCAGGCTGGTGCTGTTGTCCATTGGTCCACCACCTCCACTGGCCCAAGCTGTGGAATCAGGAGCCAGCCAGCTGGGGGTGACTGGTGGCTCTTCACTCATTGTGCCCCCCGTCTGAAATTGACAAAAACAAATACAGGTCACTCTGATGTTATGCATACTTTGATGGCCAAAAAGAGCACAAGAAGCATCATATAAACCGGCCACAAGTGCCTCTTTTTCTATGTTTTGGGCTTTTTACACGGGAAGACAAAAACAGGGGCTGTTTCATCAGTACTGTCTGCATCGTACATCTCAATCCATGCTGTTAAGACCCAGGGTAACTCATTCCACAGACAGTCAAGGTTATATACAGTGCAGGTGGTGCACAGAACTTTAGGAGCAAATTAGCAAACCCTCACATTACCTCAGTGTTGCTTGAATTAAATAAAAGAAAAATCTGTATTTTTCATTTTCATCCTTTTAAAACAATAAAAGCCTGCGCTGAAGAAATACGCTGCTCCATACGGCTAACTGGTATTTTCCTTTGGGAATTTAACCCGTGACTGCTAAGGAGATTATAACATTTTTTTAATGTGGCAAGAGAAAAAAATCCCAAGAGGATAACATAAAGCAGAGCATGCTTTGCAGAAAAAAATCCCAGGCCAAGACAGCCAAATATCGATAAACTACCAGAGGCGATAGCAGTAAGTTAATTCACAGACAAGTCCCGCTCTCCACAACAGAAGACACCGCACCCGTTATTTCAGGAATTGCTTGTTTCTTCCTCTCATACCATAAGTGCCGTTTTATCCTGTGCACCTTGCATAAGAAACACACTGGCTGCTCCACGTCAGCAAAAGGATGCTGTAGGGGGAGGAAAAAACCACACGCACACACACAGGCGGCATCTTTCCATGCATGTCAAGGATGCTCAATAATGCGCCTCCACACCCAGCCTACCTTGACTCTGTGAGCTGAGACTTCCCGGTCTAAATTGAAGAACGACAGCCTGACATTTCCACGGTATCTCACTGTGGACGGAGACGCAGCTCGGGAGAGGGGAATAAATGGAAGCAGAAAAAGAGCGCGGAGCGGCTCAGCCGTTAACGGCGCATCGCTGTGGACTGCGGCTGTGCAGGGAGCAGCGAGCGGAGCAGCGGCGGAAGAGATGAAGAGGAGGTGTGAGTGCGAGGGGGGTGGAGGGGTGATGAAGGAGGAGGAGTCCCAAATGGGCCAGATTGCCAGAGACCGGGTAAACTCAGTTAAAGAGCTAAATGTGTCTAGTCCGTGGCGTCTCAAGGACAAAGACAGGTGTGAAGCGCGCGTACAGGTGTCTGCGCTCTAGTACGGCACGGTTCGCTTTTTCTGACACGATTTCCGTGCAAAGAGCACACATATGATAGTGCAACACTGGATCCTAATCTCATGAGGTTTGATCACCTGATCTGCAGGGTTTTGTTAGTTTCTATGACCCCTACCCGGCTTTTTTCTCCTTTTTGCTACCCGACTCGTTTCACGCGTGAAGGTGCTGGATGCAGAGGCTCGGTTTCCTCCCGCGACGCCCTGCTATTCTGGTCCCGTCTGTGCTATTAACAGCTACCCAGATGTGTGTCACCCAACCTCCTCCCGTTCCCGCTGTCCTCCATCTTCTTTGTCACATCCCCTTGCACCTCTGCCTCAGAGACACCTCGTGTGAAGTGAATCGGGTGGGGAGGTGAATACACCTGACTACACTTAACTGACCATGCAGGGGGTAACAACGGCTGTGCGCGTTTCTTTAAAGGCACCTGTCTTTTTGGGCCTGAATGGATTAAAAATAGCTCCTGTTGTAGCGGGAAAGCTGGAATACCAAGTAACACCACTAAGAGGCGATGTTGAGTCCCCCATATGAGTCATCAGTGTGCACCTGTGGGACTCGAAAAAGGGAGCACACCCAGCCTCATTCTTACTGGCTTTATTTCTTTTTCTTTAAAACAGAAAATGATCGCTTCACAACAGGCCTTTTTTCAAGCAAACCCTCACATTAAGCTTGCCAACACCTACAAAACGGTATCAAAAGTGCACCATAGTGTTAATACGTCTTCTCAAGGTCTAACATTTTCCTATGATAATTTTATCTTCTTGTAATATTTATACAAATACCATTCTGTACACTGTAGAAATACACAGCCTGGTGTGTCCTCTATGTGGGACACCCACCCACTCCCCCCAACAATTGATCTTCCTTTACATCCATGATCCTCTCTCAGTACGTTCCAGGTCACAATGTGGGGGGTGAAGACACCAGGCCAATGTTACATCATATGAATTATTAAATACCCATTCAACCCACACCCAAAGCAAAAACTAAAACGCCACTCATACAACCAACAAACATCTGTACAACCCTCATTCAAAGTCTTTTTCTTTTTTTAAAAACAATCTTGACACAGTTTGCATTCAGTATCGTCTTATTGTCCGAGCAGCAGCAGCAGCAGCAGCAGCAGCGGATCATGGGCGGGGGGCTGTGGAAGGGGCAGGAAGGACGGGGTCAGGCTGGTACGTATGGGGAATTTCCACAGCTGAGCTGCACTGCCGAGTGTGTAAAAAGCACAGGTATGGATTACAGCTGTGCAGACAGGTATGACACCGTGCAGGCTGCTGTGGTGCGTTTAAAGTCTGCCGCCGTCCACGGAGAGGAAACAGAGCATTTCTCTTGGGTTATGCAGTAACACACAAGGATCCAAATTTAGTCTCTGGACTGATAAAAGAGGATGTAGCCCGACTCAGAGTTCTTGGAGATTTCAGAAGTGAGACCGTAGAATTCTTCTATGGCCTGTGCATCGATTTTCTGTGGAACAGAAATGGAGAATGATTTTCTTTAGAAATAGAGGCTTACAGTGAACTCTAAATCACACAAACACACAAATAAACTCGCTCACCTCTACAATATCGTCATCAAACAGCAACCAGAAGTCGTGACTTTTCACAATGGCAATGTAGTGACCCCTGTTTGGACCACTGAAGAGAAATAAAACAGCACATTAGCTCAGCAAAGTCACTTTTAACCATTAAGCCTGACAGGAGATTTATATTTCGGTGTTAAAACTACACCCTAATCTGACATCCAACTCCCTGGAAATGTAACAAAACCTCGTGATTAGCCTGTTCGGTACTGTTAATTCTTCCTGTGCATTTCCAGCTACTTTTCCACTGCAGTTTTTGAATGAATCAGTAAGAATAACAATCATCACCTCAATATGAGGACAGAGACGTCAGCAAACTGATGGAGGGAGATTTGCCAAAACGACTCGAGTTTTTTCCCCCAACAAGCACTTACTCAGGTCCACTCAGTTTGAGCCATTTTCCCCATTATGACTGAGTACCACTTTAATATGGGTGGGGCTGTCATAGAAAGGTGGCCCGAAAGCCCAATGACATAATTTGTATGCAACACAAACCCAAGAGAACAATGGAGGACATCGAGGCTATGGCGTACATCTACCACTTACATACGTTAGTTACATTGTATACTCTGCAAAGATTCACTGCACAAGTCTAAAATCAACAGTGACCATCTCAACGTGGAGGTTTGTAATAATACAACAGATTCAGTAGCATGCGAGAGAAAGGGTAAGAAATGACTTCTACATTACCAATTTATAAGCACTAATGGATTAAAACACTCTGTATATAAAACACTCAATATAAATCAACACTCTTCACTTGAAGTGAGTCATCTGCATTTGTTTGGTTTTCAGACACTTCTCTACTGCTAAGTGCCAAGACGGGTACAATCAAAGCTTTAACTATTAATTATGAAAATGTTAACACGACTGCAAGCAAGTCTGGTAAGTACAACAATATGCCAGGAAGCGCCTCAAGCCCTTTTTTGTATAAAACTGAAATCGAAAGCAGTTATTAATTCTGTCTAACTCGACTAACCTCAGCTTCACCTGTGCAGCTTTGATGTAACACTTTCTATTCTTATGATGCAATAAGCCTGACGAAATGATAGGAAAGGGTTAGAAAACATATCATAATTTGATGTTTCTTAATGTTGCCGAGTTTAAGCAGGCAAGCTTAACGATGCAAGCTTTGAATCATCATTATGAGACCAGTTATTAAAAGTGTCAGCCTGATTGTTATTGTTTAGGTCTCCTTTGTGCCTCTGAAACAGCTGTGACCTGTCAGAGAGCGGACATTGGAGTACACAGTGTCCTGTGGGTTGTGAGGCCAAGATTTATCACATTGAGGGTTAGAGTTTCCCAGGAATACTCTGGGTATAGGTACATCGCAGCTACCAGAGCTGATGGAGCATTTCAGAAGTGGCTCCCCGTGTTGCATCTTTCAAAAACGGTACGGGGTCCGTTTTTTATGTTAGCTGTGTCACAGAGCAAGTGATGAGGACAAGAAATCAGAGAATCCACACACCCACTGTATTCCTGGTTTTAGTCTGTTAGTTAGTTTTTGTGGTAAGGAGGGCACGCTGACTTGCTGGGGGAAGACTCTTGGTGTACCTTGTTTCTGGTCTTTGACAAAGTTTCGGTGAGCATAATGCATAAAAGTAAAATCTAGCAACTAATGTGCTGAAATCTGAAAAGTGGGATAGAGCCTGGGGCTTCCATTACAGAGAATGATTGGCAGACTATGTGGCTGATGCAGTTGCTTCTACCAACTCAGGTTCCTGGAAAGTTTTGCAGTAAAAGCCTGTTAAGATATTTTATGACCCCTAAATATAAGTATGTCCAGACAGGTGGAAAAACAAGTGGCGGATGTGCGGTGAACAGCTGGCAGACCACTACCATATATTTTAGAGTTGCTGTTTATTTTGCTTTTCTGGGAAGAGATAAAGGGCAATATAAACTGTACTTGGAAGACAGATGTTTTTTTTTTTTTTTGGTACGGTTCATCTCTGTAACATCATGAGCAGTTCACCTGTCAAAGGTAAACACTGAAGTATTTCACTTGCACCCAGTAAGAAGGCAATAAGGAGTAGAAAAGTGAACCCCCAATTAAGAATGACTTGATAGTGTCATTCTTCATTCTCAATAGTGAGTAATGTTCATTAAATGGAAATATTTACTTTCTCTTTACATTTACGGACTAACCAATTTACAAAAAATTGAGAGAAATTGATGCATGATATAATTGTCGGTTTTATTTCTGTGACTAATCAGCGGCTTTAGCCTTGACCATCAATGTCATGCTACGAATTCATCCCTGGAATTTAGTTCGACAGGAGACAGAAAAACTCAAGTGTAATCTATTATTCCTAAAACAGCTGTGGAAAACTGGACTCTGTTTCAGCATCCACTTGCTGAAAAGCAGTGAAACACCTTGAATAAACACTGACAGACTAACTCCCAGTGACACTGGGTCAAAGGCAGTACAGACATAAAGGAGAACACAGCTGAGCATTGATGGAAACTTAAATGAGCTAAACTTTGTCATATCTACTTTATCTACCTCATTTCCACTTCTACAGCCAGATTAGAATCAGCAGTTAACCTACTAACATGCACGCCTTTGGACCATGGGAGGAAACCGGAGTAGCTAGAAGAAAGGTAGTAACACATAGCAAGCTAACACCACAGGCGCCTCAGGAAGGTTCAAACTAAGGTAACTGTGCTAACCACTGCACCACCCATGCACAAGAGTCTACATGTTGCCCTATGAGATTCAGATGTAATGCAACTTTACTCTTGAGCCTACGGGTTCAAATGTATTTTATTATTAAAACAAAGAATTAAGTGTTTATCTCTCTATACCGGTTATGTGTTCACATACACACCTCCCACAATGCACCACCACTGCGACCAAGTCATACAGCCTCTCAGGATTGGTGGCGTCCCCGGAGGTGTTGAAGAGGCGGAGTTCCAGGGGGAAGACGACGCGATAGGACAGCTTGGTGTAGCGTTGCAGCTGCTCCATGTATTTAAAGCGCTTCAGGTGCAGAGCTAGGATCATCGGCAGCTTCTTTACACGCATCCTACATTAAAAGAACAATGACGAGTGCAACGCTGGATATAAATGTCCAACCACAAACAAAATCATACATTAAAAATGAACCTATACACTGACCTCTTGTGTGCCTCCTGCTTGCTTCTACATTCTTCACAGTAGTATTTGTACTCACTGCACAGTGTCTCTGTGTTACTAAAACCTCTGAGAGGAATCAAAAGAGAAAATCGGTCAATTTTAACTCCACATTTAAAAATACAACAAAATGCAGGGTGTGACTCACTTCCAGTTAATAACAGGCCTTTTTGCAGGAGCTATTCTGACATGAAATGGCCGGTAACAAAAATGTTAATAATAACTTCAGTCTGACTTAAGTGGGCTTCAACAAGATGTGTTAGGAAAGATCTAAAATGGTTGCAGTTACTTGATCTTTTCAATCGAAAGACAGTGAAAATGATCCATTTCAGTTTCCAGGAGCCCAGCCTGTTGTCTCCAGATGGCTTTGTTTTGTCTAACCAACAGTCCAAAACCCAAAGAAACGAAGTGTAAGAAGAAAACAGGCAGCAAATGCTATCTTTTAAGAGCCTGGAACCATCAAATAGGTGTCATTTTTCACAATCGTTGCACGGAGCTACTAATCCTGTTCCTTCAATTGCTGATGCAGCAGTGTTGCTTTACCTGAGGCAGTGTGTGATGGAGGTATTCTGTTCTACATCAACAGAGAGGTCCAGAAAATCCTCATCTTTGCTGCTTATCTGAAAAACAAAAAACAAAAAACAAAAAGACTTGTAAAGGTTAGAATAACTGTTAAACTACACGGTCAGGTCTTAGGTTTTAATTCCTTAAGTTAAACAATGTTTGCACAAAAACTAAGCTCTGTGGTGCCACTGCAGCTTTATCCTTGCAAGCATATTGAACAAATCTGTTTAGCAACCGTCTTGTTAAGATGATATGACACCTTATGTGTCAGAATGAAGTGAAGAATCTCACCGTTTCACAGGTGAGGCAGCGCGTCTCATTGGTCAGAGTGCCTTGGAAGATCTCATGGACCCAAGTGGGGGCAGGTGTGGCATTGCTGTTGTTGTTCTGCGAGTCCAAAGTGCCATTGGCCAGGCGGCCGTTTGTCTTCTCCTGCTTCCTCTCTTCTTGAAGCAGATCAGCAATAGTATTCAGCAGGTAGTTTAGGAACTCGTGAGCATCCTGCTGCATGTAGTTGTCAAAGAGCTCTGAGGAATAAAAATCGCAACAAAAAGCAGCATTTTTAGCGTTTCTCCAAGTTCAGAAGCAACAACAACAACAACAACAACAACAGGATGTCTTGCTGTCAGGGTTGGGCGGTATAAACGGTATATTGTTTTGGTCGAAAGCATTGCAGCTACAAACAACATCATCTGCAAATTATGCCGGGCGGCAGTAATAGCAAAGAGAAGCACTTTTGGAATATGGGGAAAGCCAAAACCTGAGCTTCCTCCACTTTCAACATTAATGTTGAATTCTCTCGCAGCTGCTCTATTCCCATGTTGGTGCAGTATATTAATGACTAACCTCTTATTGTGGATGGATGGATTATCTCAGTTGTTCTCCTGACTGAAGTTTGGTCCGTTTTTAGGATCCTGCCATGTGATTGCATTTGTCCCTAACCACCAGAAACTCTCACGTTAACTTTCATCGAGTGGAAAAAAGTTAGCGTTCATCCTCGAGCTTCACTGTGCTAATGTTATGCTAACGTAGCTGTGTAGCTAGCGATCACGTAGCACAACATTATATACCAGCTAGTCCAACTTCAGTCACTGCTGTTTAGTTTTCTGTCTTCATTTATGTTGGAAGTGATAGCAGAGCTGTACGTTTGAATTTTTTCAGACATCTCTCAGTCAGAACATGCTATATCATGTTTAGGTGGAAACTAGCCAGCTAACTTTCTGTTAACTTCTAACTCTGTTAAATGTAATAAATTCTGTTTTCATGGATGCCTGGATGTTAAACTTAATTGTTACACCTGGTAAAGCAGCAACGCTGATCATTTTATTAAAGATGAAAGAATTTAGACAGTTTGTAACTCTCAGTGATGCCGCAGTGTTCCTTTGACTTTGGGACCTGAAGAAGACGGAGTTTTGGACCCAGATTACTCTGCAAGGCTCCTGACTACGGTAGCTGTAATGCTCTGGCAGTCCATCAAACGGTGCAGCTTCATAGCTTACCAAAGTCGTACTAAAACATTTTTTGACAGATTTCTGTGCACCTTTACTACATAAAATCTGTTCGAGGTCAGTAAGCACAACCACAATTCATACATAAAGCACACTGTCAATTTTTGAGAAAATTAAAGGATTTTAAGTGTGCCTTATAGTTTGTAAAATACGTTATACAGAAGGAAAGAATATATCGCAATATATATCGTTACCGCACATGCTTCAAATTATACTGTGATATGGATTTTAGGCCATATCGCCCAGCCCTACTTGCTGTCTCTGCAGGTCAGCAAATTATAGTTTCACTCTCTGCAATGTCTTTTTTTGTTCCACCAATCTCCCTGTCTGGATCAGTTCCTCTCACCATTCTCTTTGCGCAGTCGTGTGATAAACTTCTTGGGTGGTATGACTCCCACTTTCCTTTTCTGATTGGCAATGCTGTGAAACAGATCAGCCAGACAGGTAAGCAGGTTCTCCTTCCGTCGAGGCTGACTCCGGTACGCCAAGATCTTCTCCCGAAAAGGCCGGCAGAAGTACAGAGCCTGCAGCACTGAGTTGCAATAGCAAGTGTTTCCAAACTACAAACAAGAGGAAAACCCAATGTGAGCACTTGTCAGGTACAGATGCAACACAGGTAGTGTTACTGCTCACTTACATTGACCAGACCAAAGTAGTGCTCATTGACTGGAAACTGCTCAGATCCAATCTCTTTCTCCAGAGCAGAGGCATTGGCGCCCTGTAAACACAGCAGACAGACAAATATTTTACTGTCCTCAAACAAGACAGATAATTTTCTTCAACACTGCATCCGAATCCCAATGCAAATCCTGTCTTAGCTTCACATTTTCAAGGTCATGTATGCTGCTATAAATGGAAAAAAACAGTGGGTGCTTAAAGCTCCAAGACCAGCTTTTTTCATATTAAACCTTTTTTTGCCAGGAGTCATAATTCCTTAACTGTTCTTAGACACAACTCAAGTCAACACGAGAAGCAAAACTGATCAAAACTGCATGTTTCAGAACAGAAAACGTTCAATTTCAAAGGTTTCTGAAGTTTACGATGACTCGGTGGCTGCATATGTATCCCTTTGGTATTATTTAGTACGGGTGAAAGGCTTAGGACGCGCCGTGCAGACAGCAACAAACTGTGCAGAGTAGATCTGGACCTGGAATGGGTCCACAACTGCGCAGCTAATGTTAAACAATGTCGTCATTGCCCGCGTTAATATTATCTGGCAGATTCCCACGACAACTTGTCTGTTCTCCTCATTGTTTTCCCGTCACATACCGCAGATTAATCCTCGGAAGTCACCCATTATCCAGCTGTGTTTCAGTTGCTGGCAAGCAGAAACACTGGTTTAGCTTTAGTTACCTTCACGTTAGCTAGTTAGCTGTAAATCACAGGTGCAGCAGGTGCACTGTCACCGGGGAAGCTGTGAGAAATGTTAACCAAATAAGTCGTCAAGCTATGAGTAATAAAGCAGCAAGCATTCCCGTGCGCCCGTCAACTGTCGTTAACAAAAAGCGGGGAGCGGAGAAGGCGGTGGGTGGCTGCTTGCTTGGCTGGGCTATAGACGAAAAACTGCTTGGCTAGCACTGGCAGCAAAATTTACTGCTTTCATTTCTAATTCCACGGCTTAAAACGCCAATAGCAGCGCAGCCGCGGTTTCCGTACCACCCTATAGTCTGACTAATAACAGTATGAGACTGCCGCGCACTTACCATGGTACAAAAAGAGGCAAATTTGGAGACTGTCATTAGGATTTCCATTCGGCTAGCGCCATCTTCCACCACACCGCAGCGCGCTGACAAGACTGGGCTGGCTCCCCTCGTGAGGGTAGATTCTGCGGAGCTCGCGACGGAAGGTCCAATTGCTCAAGAACGCGAGAGCGTTCTCTGTCGGGTGCTTCCGTTTTAGCTTTAATCACGGAAGTGAGTAGCTTCAATACAGCGTATATAAAAAAGCTTGTGGCTATTGTATCCACACATTATGACATTTCTTCGATGCCTACTCAGATGCAGTTATCTGGCGAATAAAAATCAAGCAATATCACGTGACGTGTTGTTGAGGCCCATGTCACTGAAGAAATTAAAGGTTGACTGAAGTCAAGTGTTGCGCATGCTTACATTGCATCCAGAGCCATTGAGTAAGTCCTCATTGCTGTTCTTCTATGTTCATTTTTTCTTTTTTCAAATAATTTATTTTAAGACTGCCATTCTAGGACAAAATTTAATCAAATTTAATTAAGTAAATACCTAGCGTTAAAATTACCGGAACAAATAATAAATTTGCGAGAAAACACATATGACAGACGTGTCAAACATATAATTCTGGGACCTGAACAGGCCCGCAAAGGGGTTCAGTCTTGCACACTGATGGCTTTTCAAAATGTGAAAATTAGAGGAAGGAGGGTATCAACTAAATTCAATCAGTTCAATAGATAGATAGATAGATGTGTAGTTAAACATCCCTACAATGAAAGAACGTGAAAAAGATGATATTATCTATATAAAGTTAGTTTCACTGATCCACCCTGCTAATGAACACAATACAGATCTATTTTTACATTTGTTATTTTAACCTATATAGGCATTTCAGGTTATGAATTAAAAAATTTGGCTAAAATAATTTTTAAAAATTAATGAAACATTGTTCAGTACTAGGAAAATTTGGATTTTTGTATTTTAATATTAAAAATATACCACAGTCCTAAAATATGCCCCAAAACACAACATACTTCATACCGTGTACATTATAACATACCATAATAGACCCATTTCTGTAATATACTCACATATCTATATTATTGCTAATATATATTGTAATATATCTATATCACTAAAGCACTTCTGGATGGATGCAAACTGCATTTCGTTGCCCTGTACCTGTGCATGTGCAATGACAATAAAGTTGAATTCTATTCTAAATTCTAAAACCCATTTTGTAGTGTTTCCACCAATGTTACTATAGCTAACTAAAGTTAAACATTCATTTGGAAAATATTTTCCAAATGAATGTTTCATTTGGAAAATATTTTATTTAGGTGAAATAAAATTTAAAACTAGACTTATAGAATAAACACGGAAACAATATCATGCGTTTTAAAAACGATCTAGGCTTATAGTAAAATATAATCAGGAAATATCATATTTGTCCACAGAGCCAACCTGATGATGTCTACTTGAGCGTCTGGAAAGTGTTTTTTTGTTGTATTATATTATTGTATTAATCAGCACTTCATAAATGTGAAAGTCTGACAATTGCCATCCATGTACTACAAAACCAAGACTTCTTCATTCGTCTTCAACCTAGGCGTTACCGCTGCTCTCTCTCGGTCGTTTTTTCGTTCAGGCAATCTCACGGGCTTCCTGAATCAGCTTCACAAGGCGGAGTTTCGGGGCCATTGCTCTCTCTTTCCGCCGTACCCGCCATCTTGTAGAGACCGGGGGTAAGATGTTCTCTGTTTAAAAGTCGATTTTCATCTATATTATCCCTTCTTACATGCACAGTTTCACTTATATATCCACCGCAGTTGTTCCCTCATGCGCCACGGTGTTGTTAATGGTTGAAAATGCGTCACTGGGAGTAGTTTTCTCCGTTTACAGCCCTCCGGTTCAGTAGCGTGGCTCTCCATGTGGGCCTGCCAGGCAGAGGAGCGTTTAATAGAAGCAGTTTTTTTGCTCCCTCCGAAACCCTTTTATTCCTACTGAAAGACACGAAACACCGATATTTTACATTTTCATTAAAGCGTTTTTCATGACGTGGCTCTAAAATGTTAGTTACCGCTCAGTATAGCGGACTGAATTGTCCCTGCTAGGCTGTGCATTGCTATGTTTCGTGATGCGCTGGCTATGTATAGTAGTTTTGTAGGCTAATGCACCTCTGTTGTTGAAAAGTGAGGGATATTTGGGGTCGTGTATTTTATTTATCGGCTGTTTGTGTAGAAAGAGCTCATTCAGCAGGTTTGTAGTCATGTGACGAATATGAACTTCCACGTGTTTATGTTACAATGTTGAAAACAATGTTTTCTCTAAGTGACAGTCGGTCTAATTTCCCATCATCTGGCGCAGTTAGATGTAAATAAACTCCTTTATTGACTTATATTATTACACACCTGCTAAAATTACGTGTTTACATTAGTAGGCAATGGTCACACTTACGTGTGTCTAATCTAAGTGTTTTCTCTCAGTAATCAGGCATCATGACGAACACCAGAGGCAAGAGGAGGGGGACCAGGTACATGTTCAGCAGGCCATTCCGCAAGCATGGTGAGTCCCAAGTTTGAAGTGCAGGTAAACTGCTCACAAGTGTGTGTATAAAGTCTGTAACGTGTCTTTCCTTCTCTCTCTTTCACAGGCCCAATCCCTCTGTCCACTTACATGCGTATCTACAAGAAGGGAGACATTGTTGACATCAAGGTAAGCAAGATCAAAGCACTACCTGACTGAGACACCCCAGTGATTATGAAGTAAATGTGCTGAGTTCTTTATAAAGTGCTTTGGGAAATGTGCATGTCTTAAAATGTGTTTTAATGACCAAGTGTGCCTAATTCAAATCAGACCTAATTTAAATAAAAGCATCACATGTTGAGCAGCTACTCCCCATGAGAAAGAATTTGACAAGTGGTTTGTAGAAATGCAACTGATAAAACTATTATGATTTTGTTTCAGGGCACAGGAACCGTTCAGAAAGGTATGCCTCATAAATGCTACCACGGCAAGACAGGACGCATCTACAATGTAACCCAACATGCTGTCGGCATCATTGTCAACAAGCAGGTCAAGTAAGTAAGATCCTTTATTTTTGGATGTTTAGATTTGTGCACTTTGAGCTAGCACACACCAGATGACTTAGAACGTCTACAAATAAAAGAATCTAATAACTAATCAGAGAAACTGTTGATCAACTTGGCATGGCCGGGTTAAGTCTTGATTCCAACTATGTGATCATTATTGTCTGCTCTCACTGGTGTGTGTTGGCTCATGCACTTTACCTAGTGAGAGGAAAGATGACCCCATCTTCACTTTGCTACCATGAACCGTTCTGTCCATGGTGGCCATTCATGTGGGGGAAAGCATTTCATCCTTAAGAATCCCAGCATACCTTCCTCTGTGTTGACCTGGGATTTTATGCAGGAGACATTTGGACATTGAAAGACCATTTTCACAACACAATTAAAGGAAACGTTACTATTGCCCAGTTTCTTTTTTTTTTTTATAAACTGTTAATTGAAATTGTTCACACTCACAGAGGCAAGATCCTGGCCAAGAGGATTAATGTGCGTATTGAGCACGTGAAGCACTCAAAGAGCAGGGACAGCTTCCTGCAGCGCGTTAAGGAAAATGAGCGCAAGAAGCTGGAGGCCAAGCAGAAGGGCACCTGGGTGGAACTGAAGCGCCAGGTATGAGCCGAGTTTATTGTAACACGTGAATAGAGAATTGTTAAAGCCTGAAATATTCAAAAAGTAAAAAGACCACCCAGATGTGTAATTTGAATATAATTAGATTTATTAAAGGAGTATTTTTGTGCTTCATTGTATTCATTTTCCTGTCTCCTCAGCCTGCTCCTCCTCGTGAGGCTCACTTTGTCACCACTAAGAGAAATGAGCCACAGCTGCTGGAGCCCATCCCATACGAGTTCATGGCGTAAAGTGCTTGATTAAAATAAAAGATATTTGTACACACACTCCTTGCAGTTGTGTCATCTGTTCACACATTTGATCATGTATTTCTGTGTCATGATGAGCCATCACTCAGTGATGATTCTCCTCCTTTGATTGCTCTAAATGAAATAAAGAGAATTTCATTTCACCGGCGAACTGAGAGTGACTGGCACACATGTCACAAGCATTTCACATCTGCACAGCTGTAGCTGACAGGTTTCTACTAGTTTACATTTCCCCTGTGAGTACACAGGAGGGTAAGGACAATATGGGCGTTTACACCCAAATGCAATAGTGAGAATAATCTTAAATATCGTAAACTTGCTTTCTGAAGAAAGCTGTATGTCTGGATTTATACACTATCTCAGTTAGATCTGTGAAAACCAGACAAACTTCCCCTGTTCTGGATCATGTGTCCATATCTTCTCAGTAATGCCAAACAAAAGTAATAAATTACAATTTGTATAAAAAGGGGTGCAGGGTAGCACTGTTGTGTCACCGCAAGAAGGTCCTATGAGCAGGGTTTGACTCCACCATCTGTCCGGGGATTTTCTGTGTGGAGTTTTCATGTTCTCCCCATGTTTGGTGGGTTCTCTCTGGGTACGCTGGTTTCCTCCCACAGTCCAAAGAAATGCACTAGTGGGGTTAGGTTTATTGGTAATTCTAAATTGTCCATATGTGAGTGTAAATGATTGGCTCTGTAACAGGGCAGCAACCTGTAAAGGGTTGCCGCCCCACTTCTTGCTCTGTGGGTAGCTGTTTCCCTGATAAGTGGAAGGGCATTGATAAAAGGGGGAATGACTTTAAATGAGAAAAAGCGATGGCACTGATTATACAACAGAGAAAAGCTCAGTTTTCTGGAGGTTTTTAAGAGCTAAATTTATTGTCATAACGATTGCTCAATTACAGTGTCTGGCAACACCAACACTACGTTAACACTCCAGACCTTTAAAAAAAAGAAGCAACTTTTGGTTTGAAAAGGTGAACTCAGAATGCTGAGCATTTCTGTATAAAAAATGAGCAAATAATGACATTTTCAGCTATCAGTTAATCTATAGTGTTGTTTTTTAAATTATATTTACCACTTATCTAATTATTTATGATATATTATTATTATGTTATTTATCATTCACTGGTTTGTCACTACAGACCCATTCACTCCTGCAAAGCGTGAAAGCAAGCCTCGGTTTCAGAGTCTAAATTGTTGCCACGTGTTTATTAAATGAAACAAAACAGCTTTGAATCTTGCAGTTTAATTTAGTGATACAGAAACAGAATGCATGTATCACTCATTAAATATCATCAAAGGGGAGAAAATGAAGCCCGAGAGTTCCCTGGGAGAATTAAAAAATAAAAATGGTGATTAGGTGTGTGCAAGTTAGATCGAGCAGGCAAATGAAAATGCATATCAGGTCTCAGTCAGGTAGCTGGGTTTCTACTGTTTAGACAGTAGGTGGCAGTGTGCACCAGGGTGTGTGCTGAGCTCAGCCTGAAGGCATCAAGCGTGTGGCTGGACAGATGAACTAAAGTGTGCTGATGTATCATATTTGGTGAATGTGAGAGACTGTCACCAGGGGAAGTATTATCCACGACTTTACCTTAGGTGTACACAGAACATGATTCAACAGTTCCCTCAAACATACTCCAAACATCATGGTTATATGTTATAATTAGGATGTCCCCTGCCTACCTCTGCACTAGGGCATTTTAAGTTTTCATTCATTTATAATTTAGACTTTAGTAATTTTTTTTTGTCTTATTACTCATTTAATAGATAAAATCTGTGGTTTAGAAGCCTTTGAATAGCAATTTAAATTCTTAGCATCTATTAACAAGATGATACTCTAACAATAGTTACTATATTTGTTCCTGTGGGAAGCCAATGAAGTCTTTTTAAAAATGAAATAAAGCAGGATATAACATTTTCAATATTATATTAGATAATACTAGATTCTAAAACACTTGGATGAATCTACAGGGAGTTCATAATTATGATGTTATCTGTTGAATTCATCTCAAATCTAAAGTATTGACCTGTGAGGAAGATTTTTTTTTTGTATTATTAGATTAATTACTAACAAGCCAAATCAATAAATTTAAACTTCACTTAAAAGATTCAGAATACCATATATTTATGTTTTGCAATATCCGGGCTGGACTTTGGGCCATTACAACATCTTGATTCTTAATTTTCAGCCATTTTATTGTAGATTTGCTGGCGTACCTATGAGTTGCATGAATCGGTCTCGACCCAGCTTTAGCTGCGGGACCGATGGCCTTGATGTGGAACAATAATTCAGAGTCAGGGTAAAACACTGGATTAGGTCCTGTGGGTGGAAGCCCAAAGCATCACCCCTCCACCACCATGCTTGACAGTCGGTATGAGGTGTTTGTGCTGATAAGCTACCAGCATTATGTTATCAGCATTATGGCCAAACATCTCCAATTCGGTCTCATCTGCTCAAAGGACATTGTTCCAGAAGTCTTGTGGCTCCTTCAGAAGCAACTTTGTTGGAAAAGTGCACTTAGATTGTGACAGGACTGCATAAAGTCACATGAAAACTTTTTTCCCCCACATTGTATGTTAAGTTATGTGTTTCATAAAAATAAGGATATTTTAAACAATCATAAAGTTTCACTGTTTGGCAGCTGATATATGACCCCCCCCCCCCCACCTGCCCGGCTGAATACAAGAATGTGTACACAGGGTCATGCCTATGTAAGTGTTTGTGTACCTGTGTGTGGACCGCTTGATGTGGGCTGTTTAATCAGTGGAGGCTGAATGGCTGGCTGGTTACGTGACAAATAGGTTATCTCATCCCACCTCAGTGCTCTACCTAATATTTACACAAATTAGGACCAGTTTACAGAGATATCGCCCGCAAGGAGGAATGAGCTCAAGGGACTTAAAAAAAAAATTACTTCTGTAGTTGTATTATCCGAGTTTGTATTTTTTTTAAAAAGAGAAAAAATACTTGTAGAAGAATTTGTAAATAAAGTGTATACTTCTAAAAGGCTCATTTCTGCCTATCCATAACCCTGCAGACCTGAGGTCATGATATTCATGCATGGATGTTATCAGGCCATTGTAATACGTGTCCAACAACCTGAAAAACAAAATGTAATCAGTCAATAAGCAGGCTGGCAGCCAAAGCCTTTGGTATTGATTGGAAAGGTCTGGAATTGACTTGGAGTGTCTAGATAAGAGAAATGGCATCTATGCAGATATCGGCTGAACATTTGAATTAAAAATTAAATATTGGTCCTCTGACAAAGGCCACCCCAGGTTTTTATGAATCAGATTCATGCTTTTGGGTGTTTTTTTATTCTCAGCCAAGGAGATGATGCAAAAGCTGACAGAACAAATTCAATAAGACTTTGTGGTCACTAACCAAAGAGGGATGTCTGTGATTTTTTGGCTGTCCGCTTCTATTTCATTCTGTGATTTTCACCTCACATACAGAGCCTGTGTGTGTGTGCTTGTTCTCACAGACACACGGAGTGTCATGTGTGGCCCTGACTCATAGAAGTTACTGATTGAGGAAACAGAGTGTAAATAGGAGAGAGAAAGCAAGCGAGAGGGAGGAGGGCAGAAAGACGAGGCCTGTGGATAAAAGCCGCGGAGCACTATGAACTCCTTAATCACACATTTGACACACACAGATTGAGTCTGTCAGCTCAGCCAGCAGCTCGGAGCAGCTGTATCGACCCAGGACGTTACATATTAACCACACACACACATACACACACACAAACAGCAGATAGTTGGTCATGGACACAGACAAGAGTTTTATGCGGAGAACTTACATGGCAAGATATGCAGATATGACATTTCACAAGTATCTGCTTTCCCACTTTACCTGAATAACACAGAGTTAGTATTATCTTTGAGATTTATTTGGTTAATCTGCCCAGGGTTTGAAATCTCTCAAAAAAAGTAAAAATGTCCCAATAAGCTCTATTCCCATTGTGATTTATTCTCTGAAAAGTGGTAGCTGTAACTGAAGGGAAGTACTGGAAAAAAATCAAAAGAGAAACAATTGTAATAAACAAAACACACCGTTACTGCTTCAATGGGAATTGAGAGGATAAGTAGCACTTACTAAGTGTGACTGGCTCTAAAAAAACAGATGAAGTTTTACTAGTTTGTTGGTGTGGAGCATTCAGGTGCGTGTCAGTACAATGCCAAGAAAAACATCTGGAATGATTTTGGAAAACAGCTGTTGCTGCCCATCAATCTGGTAGCTGTTATAAGGCCATTTCCAAACAATCTGAAATCCATCGTTCCACTTGTTTTTCAACATTTGCCATGATTTCCAGTCTTCCCAGAAGAGGACAAATGTTAAAGTTCATGACAGCACATTTAGAAAAACACTGAACGAGCATGGCTTGTTTGGAACGGTTGCCAGGAGGGAGCCTCTAATAGCTAAAAGAACATGCTTAACAAGATTAAGTTTGCATAGCCACATCTAAACAAACCACAAAGACTTCTTAAGTGTTTTATACAGACAAGACCAAAGTGGAGATGTTTAACTGTAATGCACAGCACCACATTTGGAGAAAGTCAAACAGCACGTCAGCACGAACACTTCATACCAGCTGTGAGCACAGTGGTGGAGGGGTCATGATTTGAACTTGTTTTGGACCCACATCTGTTTAATAGTTAAAGAATAAAAATAAAAAACTTAAAGCACAATGATCCCAAGCAAAACAGCAAATCTAAAACAGAGTGGCTGAAAAAGAAAAGAATCAAGATGTTTCAATGACCCAGTCAAAGTCCAGACATCAACCTGATTGAAATGCTGTGGCGGGACCTGAAAAAAAAGACAACATTCCACAATGGCGACGTGAGAGACAGGATAAAGTAATACAGAAGAAAAGCCGTGAAGTTGTTGCTGCTAACTGTGATTCTACAAGCTCCTGAGTCACGGGGCACACTTAGTTATTTGTAGCACTGCAGTCTTTTTTTTTTTTAAAGGGCACCTTTCTGTGTGTTGTTGGCTTTTATTTGGATTCACCCTGATGATTCAGGGTATTTCCTAACAGATTCAGCGATGGGTAGATCCTCCTTGCATGTGCTCTATGCTGCTTCTCAAAAAATAAATAAATCAAAAACAGGTAGCTAAGGAAAAATTAAGGAGTTCTTCCATTTTCATGATTGCGATTGAGTAAATGTACAAAAGATTCATAAGAGAATATTCAACTATACGTGCAGTAGACTGTATTGCCGCTGAAACGTTGATGTTAGGGGTATTTCATGTTCCAGCAGCTTTATTTATTTATTTTTTGTAACTATTTTTTCTACTTATCTGTAACATTATTAAACTTGCTTAAAAATCTTATGTAAATATGAAAGTTAGCTACAGTTACTTCAACCTTCTGCTTTAGCCCAGAGTTCTGAAATAACTGAGTTAGCTACTTTAGTTGCTGTGCTGTGAGGAGCCCATGTGAAATTCCAGTGAAAACCAACAAAAGATATGTATTTTTGCCATATGGGTGAACTGGCGGTTTTCATTGTGATCTTATTCCCATCTGAGGCCTCATCATTCCTCTTATTCTCCCTGTTCTTGGTTGGAAAAAAAGACCTTCGGAGATTGTGAGACTAATATCTGAGAATGTGATGCAAGTGTGGGTGTGACGGAGTGTTTGGGATAGGCCTGAAGGGCTTACAAAAGCACAAGAAAATCCCACTGCAGGTCAAACATGCAGTATCTGTGGGTGTGATAGGTGGGGTGAGAGTCTGTGTGGTTATCAGAGACAGGTGTAGGCACGGCCATACATGTAGGTATTGGGCCAGCTGTATTGATTCCGTCCCTGACAGCACAGGTGGCGGTGGTGTTGGTAGTCGGGGGAGGAGCCGGAAGAAAAGAGGGGGACATTGATAACAGTGTCAACTGACCCCAGCATGCTTGCCTGAAGCGTGGGAGGGCATTGAGGTAACGCCCAACAGGCTCTCAATAGGCCTTATTCACAAAAATCAGTCAAAGGTTTCACATGAGAGCACGGCATGGGCCCACAGGGCGATCTGTAATGTTTAGACAAGCAGATAATGTCACTGGATTGTCAGTGAATGATTTTTTTTAAAGCCTTAAAATTTGGGCTCAATTTATTTAAGTCTTAAAAATGTGTGAAAGAACACTTTTGTTCTATTGCAACACTGGATTTATAAAATATCAAACATCCTGGGTTTATTAAGTACAGTTTGTTGATATAGTGTCTCTATATTATTTGGATACTGCTGTATAATTTGGTTGGGACTTCCGGTAAAGACTGCTAGCAAAATTTCAGGGCGCTGGCAAGATGAACTTTTGGCCATTTACAATAGAAATGTGCTTAGAAAGGCTCATTCTATTATTAATTGTGTGAACCATCCACTTCACAGTGAGTTTGAGTTTTTGCCTTCCGGCCGCCGTTTTAGAGTACCTCCGAGGAGGACTAAAAGACTCCAGGTCTCTTTTATCCCTACTGCGTATTGTCTCCTTAATGGCAAATAATTGTCCTTGAACTTTCTATCATTATTATTGTTATTATTATTTTATAGTATTGTTCTGTTTATTTTTATCCTCCTGCAGCTAAACTAATTTCCCCTTGTGGGACAATAAAGAAATTGAATTGAATTTAGCAATACTGTATATATATATACACATACATACATACACACACACACACGACTTAAGTTACATGTTTTTACAAATGCTAACACTTAAAACACCAAAATGAGAAATTCATATGTTAAAAATATTTTTAAAATTAAAGTGTGACTAATTTTATTGAATACATATGTATATACATATGTATATATATACATATGTATATATGTACATATATACATATATGTATATATGTACATATACATATATACATGTGTATATGTGTATATATATATGTATATATTTGTATATATTTGCACTAATGTCTTCTTTTCAAAGGTGATTTGATTTAGTTTCAGGTGTGCTGCTTACAAAGGAGCTCACTGAAGAAATATTTCAGACAACCATAAATCACACCAATCACAGAGCCTTATTGGAGGGTTGATAAGAGTAAGATTAGTGGAGTAAATTCAATGTGTGTGTGTGATTAATGGAGACAGGCAGTCGCCTCTCTCTGGGGCTGTGTGCCACACAGCAGATCAGCTAATAGAGAAACCTACTGCAAGGACTGCGGGTGACATTTTTAAAGCCTGTATCAATCATTGTAGAGGAAAGACTCTTGGACTTTTATAATGTTTGAGTATCATTGGGTCTAAATCATTTTCTTGCATCTTACATGCTAAATTAAGTAACCCGTAAATGTAGGTGAGTACAGAATGCTTAACATTTTATCATTTCTTTGAGGCACGACACCCCCTTTTGCCTCAATTGGTACATTCCAATCATATAAATTAAATACACGAGATGTGGTGGAAGTAGGTCACTCAGTGTCCTGCACCGACGAACAGAAAACAAAAGTTTACTCCTTGGCCACACCTGACATCTCTTATTTAAGATGGGGGAGAGGTTGCAAAGTCAAAAAACTTATGTTTGCTCATTTTTTGATTGTAAAGCTACATTCAGTAAACCGTGGAGGCTTGATGCTCACCTTTGCAAACACACAGGATTGGTAAGTGGCTCAGAAATGCTAGAAGCATGAAACAATAAATAGCTGATGTGAGAATTGAATGCGGCGGATTGAATGGCTGCTAAGTGCTCCCTGGCCTTATGTTAAATCTTAGAAACCATTCTCCTGTGAGAGCTGTGACAAGAGCTTCTGCACCCGCTACCAACTCACCAGACATGAGCTCAGTCACAGTGGGGAAAAGCCACACAAGTAAGCAAGCAGTTTGTGCCTAAATGTCAAGTCATTAGGTTTAAAAAAAACAAAACAAAAAGGACTTGATTGCTCTGAACAGTTACCTTCTTTGCTCTCCAGGTGTCCGGCTGATGGTTGCTCCGAGGCCTTTGTCAGGAACGCCAGCCTGAAGAACCACATGGCCCGAGTCCATCAGCAACAGGAAAAGAGATTTCAAGTATGGCTAGGCTTATTTTCTTTTAAGTTGTCCTGTGATTTCGTTATATTTGTTTAATTCTGCTGCTTTTTCAGTGTGATCATCAGGGCTGTGAAAAGGAATTTAACAAGAGGAACCAGCTGAAAGCTCATCAGTGTGAGCACCAAGAGAGTCTGCCTTTTCAGTGAGTGGCTGATGCAAGGACTTGTTTTTTTCCATGTATTTGACCATTTCAAATTTAACCTCTTATTTCTTTTCAAGTTGTTCCTTGACTGGATGCACGAGAGAATTTCTCACTCTTAAAAAACTGAAGCATCATGAGAAAATACATGAAGGTAAGTTGGTACCAGAGCAGTGAATTTCTCTTAAAGCGTGTGCTCAAGTAAAACCTTCGTCTTTCTGCGGCAGGCTACCCTTGTGAGACTGAAGGGTGTCCTTTTCAGGGAAAAACTTGGTCAAATTATCTGAAGCACAGAAAAGAACACAAAGGTATAAATGAAACTCTAGGAAGCACTGATGCCATGTGACTCATGCCAGCTGTAAAACGCTAACTACTCCTCTGGTCTCAGACAAGGTGCTGTGTGGACAGTGCAACAAGCTGTTCAGCAACTTCTGGTTCTTGCGCCTGCATGAGCTTCGCGTCCACTCCGGGGAAAAGAGAATGTTTCCGTGCCCCAAAGAAGGTTGTGAGGAAAAAGTTCACTCGCCGCTTCAACTTGGAGAGCCATGTTCTGGGAGACCATGAGGGGAAGAAGCCCTTCAGCTGTGCTGTTCCTGGCTGTAACAAGAGCTTTGCCATGAAGGTGAACCTGCACTTCAGTGTATAGAATAAAATGTATAACTTTCAAACCAGTGTTGTCCAACAATGGTGATGACGTGGTTGACAAACTGAGATTTTTCTCAGACTACATTGTTTTCAGTGATGACCAACTTCCTGTAACCTTCATTATATATGGCAGGGCTTTTTCTTTTTCTTCCCCAATCCAGAAACTAAATTATTTTCTCCTTGCTTTGCTGTTAATTAGGAAAGCCTGTGGCGACATGGAGTGGTGCATGACCCAGCAAAGAAAAAGCTTAAGGTACTATTGACCTTAAAATGGATTTGGGGTGATGGCTTTTCCCCACTTTGTCCTTGAATATGTTACAGCATTGGTTCTTTACTCCTCTTCCAGAAACTGCATCCTAAAAAGAATCTGCCCATGGCACAGCGGGCCGGACCGGCAGCTGCAGCCAATCAAGCGGAGGCCAACGAGCTTGCTGCAAAGCTACACAGCACAACTCTGGAGAATAACAGACCTTGAGGCTGCGTTAAGATCTGGATGTGTTCTTTAATGATGAAAATCACATTTCTGTTTTTGTTTGAATAAAAGCCTCATCAATGCACTTACTGCAGCAATGCTTCTATAGCTGTTGGTGTAATATGCCAAAATGGCTTTCAGCATTCCCTTACAAAGTAGAAAATGACACTGTAGAGTCATGAATCCTTTGCAGGAAGTGTTTATTAAACAAACAGCACACATTCAAACACATGTATAAAACTCCAGCTGCTATTGCAGCTGGTTTATCATGGTGATGAGGCCTAAGGGCAGTTGAGCCCCAAGGGTGCGGCAGGTTTCTAATAAGGCCTGAGGCTCATTCAGCTGGATACAGCACTGGTCTTGCAGAACATCTCGATTAAACTGATTAAGTGTCATTATCCTAGATCACAGCAGATTGCAGACTACTCCTCAAAAATATTTAATCTCTACCTGCATCGATGCATCCACCTGAATATAGCCCTGGATTCTACAACTGCCTGGTGAGGTGACTACAGCACAGATTGCCTGTTAACAGTTGCAGTACTATTCTCCCTGTGGGAGTGAAGACAACATGACCATATGATCACAGCAGTGTGTGTGAGAGTGCAGTCTGTCGCGTGACGTGGCACGATCTGGATCAGTTCCCACCTGGTCAGGACAGGCTTGGGTCCTGCTGGGTCTTCAGTAGTTCTGAATGCGTTTGGTCCTGGATTAAGCCCGATATGGAGCGATGTACAGTAGCACGTACCAGTTCACTTTGGCCAAGGTCGTTCCCAATATAGAACATTCTGGGTGGACTCTATGGAGTGCGCAGCCTGCTCATGATCTGGCCCAGCTATACCAGGCTGCCAGGCCAGGAGACTACAGTAAGCGCCACCCGGCTGCGCTGCTCTTTCAGCATGGGCACCAGGGCCGAGTGGCTCATTCCTGCTGTCGACAGGCCGTTGACTGCCACTATCATGTCACCACACCTGAGATGACAAAGAGAGACATGTTATCATAGGCTTAGAAACAGGACCTGATAGCTTTGGGCTCAAACAGCACTACATACATGAAGACGAGCCTTTTGAGATGACTGTGATCATCAGCGTATTAATTTGCAATTAAAAATAATTGCAGGGTACAATTTGAACTCCAACATCTTTAATGGCACTTATGAATTTCCCACAATAAGCTGTGCAGCTGTATTTTAGTAACATGTAACCTTGTGTAACAGAGTGGCTAGGGGAGGTGTTTTTAATAGGTTTTAGAAAACAAAGCTCTGTGGCATACAGATTATACTTATTAGGATTATTTCATTGTTTGCTTTTTTTCTCCCAAAAAGACTTTTTGGCAAAAGGAAAAAAAATATCGCTACCTTTATTCTTCAATCACTGAGGAAAGATTAGCCTTTATTCTGAATATTTTTTTGTAGTACTGACACAAAAAGGGTACAGAGAAAGGAAGGAAAATACTCAGAGAGAAGACATATCTACTGTAACTTTTTAAAACCTACAATAGATGTTATTCGTTTTGATATATGGACAGATGAGCTACAGAACTGAATTATTTTATTGCTTGCTAGCTGCATTATGACAATAGATAAGACAGTTATGCCTCTAAATATTAGCATAAAAAATAAGCGCACACTACAAATGTGGGCCTTTTGAGCCTTTACAATTGTTAAATAAGTTCAGTCAGGACCACTACAATCAAAAGAATAGTTATTTCTGTAGTAATTTATATTTCACAGGGAGATCAGGTATGAAAACACTGATTAGGTCAGACACAATGTGAAAAGGAGGAGCCAGGGTGGTGATGGGTTGCAAAGTGGACAGCAGTTGTGCAACAACTTTGGGCAGGCTAAAGCAGCTTAAACAGTGCCCTATCTGAGATTTACCAATTGGATGAAAGGTATCAGATGAGCCACTGTCCAATTTAGGCTGGCACAGAGCTCAGCTGATCTGCCAGGATTACAGCAGAGCTTGAACTAACCCTTTGCTCTGTACTTGCTGAAGCCTCAAAAGCCTCAAGCAGACAGCCTGGATTATAATGATCATTATACACATATTTCTTCTTAAAGCCTGAAGTAAAAATCACACAAAGTTATTTATTTATTCCCCTCCCCCCTGTTTTTGTAAGCCACAGATTATCATATAAAGCACAACTGATCACTCACTTGAGGCGGCCGTCATAGTATGCGGGTGTGCCGAGGACGATGGTCTTGATAAAGAACGCCTGGTTGCCATGGCTTTCCTCATATCCCCCGACGATGCTAAATCCCCAGCTGCCAGGATGGCTCCTGCGCAGAACAATCTCATGGCTACTGTGCAGGTAGCTGCAAGGAGAGGGTGGAGAGCAGAGTGAAGGAGGGCTGGACAGACAGATGGACAGACAGATAGATTGATTATGATCCCACGAACAGATTCAGGACGCTCATGTTGATATTTTTAATACATAGTAAAAAATGGGAAAATGTGACAAATAACCAACCAATCAGCACAAAGCCCACAAATCAGAAAGTTAATATATAATTAGTTAAGATAAAAACAAGAAAAACATGACATTTAATGAAGATACAAGCTTTTCTTTCTTGTATAATGTCCTGTTTGAAGCTGCTGACAACACCACCATATCACAAAACACAATCACACATCCAGAACTATATTGTATTTCCTCTGTGTGCTCACCTGGGCAGGCCCAGCCACATGACCCACGAGGGGGACCAGTTGGCATCAAAGTCACTGTCGTGAGTGTGAGGCAGCAGCTCATCATGGTCCTGCTCTTCCACCATGCTGACCTCGAGCACTCGCAGCTGGACCGAGGGCGACGCAGCGCTGGCCTTCAAGGTGCCCACGGCCTCACTGTGGCTCAGGTAGGTCAAATCCTGCCCGTTGATGCTCAGCAGCACATCACCTGAGAGAGGAAGCGAGAAGATGCAGTGGTTTTCTGATGTGATGTTTGGGTTGTGGCTCAATCGGTCCAGAGGAAGCGTTCACCTCTTTTGATTCGCCCATCCCTCGACAAGCAGCCGTGCGGTTGGACGCTCGTCACAAAGATCGGCAGCTCCCCGCTCTTGCTGCCCCGCCCTCCTGCAACAGTCATGCCCAGAGACTCGTGTGGTTCCTTCTTCACAGTGATGTGTTTCTCCTTACAGGTCACACACTGGGACAGGTCCTGGGAGCAATCGAAACACAGGCTTGATTTCAATACGGCAAAAAAAAAAAAAAAAGTATACTCTTTTTATTGTATTACTTTTAAACCTCAGTTTAGATTTTGATCTCATAAAATCTAATTTTATAACGAAGTAAAGGTGAAACAAAAAGGGCAAGTCATGTCCTCACTCTGTGGGTGCTGGTGCGGGACAGGTGTATGGCCACAGGACTCGGGGTAGAGCTGTGGTTAGGCAGGAAGTGATCAAGGCAGTAAAGGTCTCTGGTGGAGCTTGATTTTGGCGGCGGCGGCGGTGGAGTTGGTTTGCTGGGTCGGCCAATCAGCAGGTGGACTCGTTCTCCACTGGCCTGAAAGGGCAGAATCTGTGCTTTAGAGACAAATCTGAAGTAGCAAAATTATTTTTCAGCCCCTGTCTGTAAAACCAAAAGGGAAATCCAGGATTGTAGACCCAAATGAACAAACTGCACCTGTATGATCTGAGCAGCTTGCTCTGGGGTGCCGTGTCGCAAGTCCTGTTCATTGACTGCCAGCACGCGGTCGTTACTCCGCAGTCTGCCATCCTTGGCAGCCAGGCCTCCCTCCAGGAGATCTAACACAAACACCCCTGACTCATCCGTTCGCCGTACCAGCTTGATTCCAAGCTGCTCTGTGGAGTCTCGCTTATGCAGGGTGATTCTCAGAGTGGCTGGGCTGGGTGGGGTGACTTCGGGAGTGGAGCAGGGGGCATGGGGGACTGCTGGGGTGGAGGAGGAAGAGGAGGGAGGTGCCCGGGAGGCACAGCGACGCTCCCGGAGTACAGTCAGCTGCAGGGTGGTACAGGGGCGGGCCAGGGTGGAGCGAGCAAAACTGTGTGGCACGTTACTGATGTCCACATTGTTCACCTTGGAGTGGAGAGGAATGGAAAATAAAAACTAGATGAGCAAGCTAGCTTTGAAACATGACCAGATTCTTAGCTATCTGACGCATTTAAGTCGCACACTCATTTTCTTTTAGCTCTGTTTTGGTCAACACCAAAAACAACTGAGAAAGAAATACAGCATTTATAGCTTCCCCTGTCTGAAAGGTAACTGTCTGCTCTCGAGCTTTCTCAGGGAAATGGACTGTAAATAGAACCGTGAAACCACAACAGTGTGCCAAAGGGTGCTAACATCTACAGATCTTGAATATTAGTGAACTGCTCACTAAGGGTGATCCCTTTCAACTACAAGTACTCATCTGATTACCATTAACAGAAGACTATTGATTAGAGGAGCTTTTAATAGTAGACCAAAAATAGAAAGTTGACTAAGACGAAAGTAAATGTGGTGCTGAGAGAAAACAACTGGCTAATTTCTAAGTGAAGCTCTAAACTATCCAAAAATATATACATAGATCTTTTTCCCCAAAACACAATGTCGAAACTGATAGTCAGGATAATTTAGAAATGTTGCAGTCACACAGCATATCCAGAACAATGTGCCCTACTCCACTGTTTACAATATTCTCAGCGCTGCACTATCTGCAGCACATCTCCCACAGACTCCTAATAAAATGTTTATTAAGCTCTTGTCTTCAACAAATCTTCCAAACACTCTCTGAAAACACTGAAAATTTACACCTGAAACTGATCTCTCACCTGGAGTATCTGATCCCCGGCCAGCAGCCTCCCGTCCCTTGCAATGACCCCGTCTCGGTAAACTTCCTGAATCACGATGTTGATGAGAGGCGTCTCATTTCCACCAACAATGCTGATTCCCAGCTCTACATATGGGTTTGCACGGTGGACCTCTATGGCAGTTATCTCTCCTTCAGGAAGGGAGGGGAGCTTCACACAGCCTAGAGGAGACACCAGTGACATTATCAAAAAAAAGCTTCACTTAAGAAAGTAATTTCCACATCTTTCCAACCTTTAGTACAAAGCTGACTGGATGTGATTATCCATTTTTTGTATAAGACTACAGCTCGCAAGGAAGTAAGGTATTTCATTATCCAAGGTCCCTTTGAGAAGATCCTCAGTGAAAGGAACAGATGATGTCATACCCTCCTCAGCAGACAGAGGCGGGGATTCAGGGCAGTCCCAGCCAGAGGAGGTGGAGCTAACGGAGCGCAGGAGATGGATACAGGGATTACTGAGGGGCCGCTTCACCCTGGGGACCACACACTCCAACCCTACTACACCTACAGGCAGAAGGACACGAAGAGATGTATGACAGCTATATTATTAACTTTACTGACAATCCAAGGCCGATAGATCAACTTACTGTCTTCTTCGGTGCTTTCCTCAAAGGCTGGGTTGTCAAGGCCGGCATCATCTGTCCACACAGGCCCATTACCGCAGCTGTTATTGGGTCCAGAGGGCGGTGACGGCGTGCGGTCCCTCAGGTCTGTCTGTGGTGTATGCGGTGACCTGGGAGGGCTGGTCACCATTGCTCGCTCATCCCCGCTCTCGCATCGTAGACCGTCCCCATTTGTCTGCTGACTCTGCATCCCTGGACACCTTTCATCAAGCAACAGGTGTCAGCGTATCACCCCATCCGACATGTAAAGAAAACCAAGCTCAGTTAATTTGATGCGGTGCTCGCTCACAAGCGAAGAAAACTTGAGAGATTTGTTTTCTTACACTGCTGAAATTTACAATGACTTTAGTTAACAGGTTCTTTCTAAAATTCCAAAATTAAATCAGTGAAGCACAAGTGAAGCTCCAGAAACATGCTGACACTTTGAATAGTGCAATAGTGAGGTTTTTTTTTAACCCTAACTACTATGCAAATTCATATTTAAGGTTTTTGATTTTAAAAATTTGTTAGAAGGTTGAATAAACACTAAAAATTTAAATTTTCTGGCGATTTTGTCCTGGTTCAGGCTTTACAAGGATAAAATCCCAGGAAAGAGAAGCAAAAAAAGAAAAAGTCTGTTTTTGTGGTTGTGATTTTCAGTTGTAAATTAGCCTTGACCCTTCAAACTGGCTTGAATTAATAACATCATCTAATTTTTCAAGCAACATGAAGATCTTAAAGCTCTGGGAAGAATGGGAATTCTATGCTAGGAAGCACTTCAAAGCCATAAAACAGCGAAAAAAGACGTCTTTCCCAAATTCCCAAAGGCAAAGGCTAGCAAGTACTCACATCTGAGAAGCTGAAAACAGAGAAAACTGCTGATTTGTTGTATGAATAGCTCTGAGATCACATAATGAGCTACAAGTTAATTATAAAATGTTTCCTTAAAAAAGAAACACAGGACGACGTGTCCCTTCTTCGCCTACAAAAATAGAAACACTTCACTTAGAAACAATTTAAAAATAAACGCACAACGACTCCCTCAAAGGGTCAGTATGGTGTCAGCCTTAATTTCCTTCATTACTGTAAGTGGTAGCTTAGAGGTGACAGGTGTTTAATCCCTTGTGACACAGAGTAATTTTGTTTTCTTTAATGAATTTCCTTCCTTGTCTAATCTTTCGTTTTTGCAAAGAACAAATAATTTTGACAGGAAAACTGGTAAATGCTAAAAACAAAGACTTCTGCTCACATAGATGTAGTCATTTGGTTCCTTTGTTTTTTTCCCAGGGACAGTGAAAGTTCATTCCTCACACGTACACGGGCAACAAAATGAAGCAGCCCACCGTAATCATCGTGGAACACCGTGTCCTCCTCTTTGAATCTAATGTCTGATCCCTAATCTTCAACAAAAACAATGTTGACTTTTAAAGTCACACAAACACAACGGCAGGCTGTTGGCTGCTATCTTAAACCGAAGTCTGCAGGGGAGCGGTGAGTTCGCATGAGGCCGAGATTTAAGCTTTGCTAAAGAATGTCGCGTTAGTCCTCGTGGTGACCTTGTGTGATCTGTTAGACCATCTTTCCTTATCTTGTCAACACAACCTTACGCGTGTATTCTTTCCTGAGGTAAGACCGGGATGCAGATACTTTTAAGAATAAATGTTTAAAGGGGATACACTCAAGAGATTTTGCCCTTACAGCCTCACTAGAAGACGACAACTGGTGTTGTTACGCAACATTTGACCATTTACCGTTATCTTGTTGACTTTCGGCTTCACCGGCTGGCACTTTGCTACACAGCGTTTCTTTAAAAGGGATTCTTTTATAGAAAAACAGCTGACTCAGAAAAGCTTTTAAAGGACTGTAAGTGATAGTCTGTTACCCTGATCTTGTTAAGGAAAATCTCCTCAACTTAATCGAGGTGTTAGGAGGACAGTGAAAAACCAGTCAACAAACCAACGTCAAAATTCAACTAGAAAGGAGTCTGCTTAAAGATCAAGAGCACTGGTTTTAATGCCTTAACCAGGCACAAACACATCATCACATACTGCACGAATTACATCCTTGAAGCAGCAATGACAGCCTGACACCGATGCATGCACACGTAATCGTGTACTTCAGTGCAAGACATGGCAACAGAGGAAGCAGGACAGAGAGAGTAAGAGGCAAAGCAAACCGAGATACAGACTGAAATAACAAAAACAGTGGAAACCAGCGAGTAAATAATGTCTTTTTGTCATTCTGAGTCACGCTGACCTCACACCCCACTGCGTTCGACTCACCACAGGCCGGGGTTGCCCTTGGCTGTCTCACAGAAGAAGTGGTTGAAAAGATCTCTGGTGTTGAAGTTGCTCAGCATGGTTGCAGAATGAGAACACGAAGGCTCCTGGTCAGCCAACCCATGACTGTCGAAAGGGAATCACTAATCCCCCGTCACATGACCTACAGCCCAATAATCCCTGCAGGGTCTCACAGCACCTGGTCCAAACGGGCCAAAAGCCAAAGCGTGTGCACGGGATGGGGGAGACCTTTAAGGTTAAGAATGGTGGGTAAGTCTATGTGATGCGGACTCTGATTTGTGATATCTCCACTGGTTCAGCTGAAAAACAAGCCAATCACAAGGATGGATTGGCCCTGAATGCTGCTTGTGGTTATTACTAAAGGATGTTCAACCGATCGCCTGGTGGCTTTGTTAGCTGAGAAGCTAAGCTCATGAAATCCTGACTGCATGCACGGTGTCATAATGATCTCATGCATTCATCTGTCTGCATAAAAGCTTTATTACCTGTGTTTAAGGTGCGCCTCCAGGTCACAGCGAGGCATGCTGAGGGAGCAGACAGGGGTCAAAGGGCAGGACACAGACAGCTTGTCCAGCAGCTTGTGCACCAGGATGCTGGACCTGCGGCATGCCTGCAGCTGCAGCCGGGTCCTGTCCAGAGGGCAGAAGTCCCTCTCCTGGAGGAAGCTACGCAGGCAGCGGGCGCAGAAGGTGTGTCCGCATGGCGTATCGAGAGGCTGCACCAGCGGTTGCAGGCAGATGTGGCACACCAGATCGTCGTCCACTTCCAGACGGTAGTTGTAAAGGTGGTTTTCCCAGCTGCGGTGGATCTGGCCACACTCGGGACACAGAGCCTCCAGAGCTGGCTCCACGGACCCAGCCAGACCCACCTCGGAGCCCGGGCTGCCCATGTCTTCTCCTTCAACGCAATTCAGCTTTGGCACGACTGAGTCCAGCTGGGATGCAGAGCGGTTGGGAAGGGGCGCACACACTCCTATCCCATAAGCTTCAGAGGCTGAACAGGTGGCGGAGAGGACAAATGCCCCCCAGTGGCTGATGGCACATCACCCTGTGGGTCAGAGGCCAAAACAAGAGAGTTAAACAGCTGTTTCAGAAAAAAAAACAAGACAACAAGTGTTGGGCATTTATTCATGTGGCAAATACTTTGTGCACGTGTGCCCACGTGTTTGCATGAGACTGAGGATGACACCGCGTGTGTGTGTGTGTGCACGTTTATGTCACTGCTGAGATTATGTATTGCTGCTTCTGTCCACTAATCTGGCAGTATAATCTCTCTTTTGCTCTCGCCTGCTCCAATCTTCCAATTCCACAGAGAGGGAATTATCTGGGATTGAGGCAGAAAGAGGGCACAGATCAGAGAAAGTGAGCTTGGGAAAGCAACAGAAAAGGAAAGTGATGCCGACAAGATACGGAAGGGAGTGTAGACAGGTGGAAGAAGAAAAAGAAGAAGAGATCAATGGGATGTGAAAACAGGTACAAGGGAAGAATAAGAATATGGAATGGAAGAGAGGATGAAAGGAAGGGGGGCGAAGCCAAGGAAAACGCTTGATATTTTTGGTTCAGGCTGGGTACAGTAGATGAACTCAGTCTCCTCTACAACGGAAAGAGAACACGCCCAAAGCAAAGTCTTGAAATATAGCACTCCAGCGAGCAGAGCGTGTCCCCAGAGCTAATGCACCACAGTGTGCGCTGATCATTTCCACAGCGCTTCACATCCAAAGCCCCTCAGACCCCCTCGGCCCTTCTATTAGCCCAGCCTCCAAGGGGCCAGATGCTATCAGCCGACAGCAGAGGGCGTGCCTCTACGCTCAGCGGGCCAGCCAAGATACAGTGACTACCTGCCTCTGTTCCAGCGAGGGTCTGCTCCTGTCTCCATGACGACCTGGATCCCGTTCTGCTCAGTGGGGCTTGACATTCAGAGTGTAGCCAGAGAAGGATGCAGAGGAGCCACACAACAGATGCACTCCTCTCAGCAGGATGCTCTGCTCCTCCTCGGTACAGCCTGAAAGCTTGTCAGACAGCGCAGACGATGATGATGAGAGTCCCCTTGAGTCGTTTTTTTTTTTCTGCTCTTTTCATCTTGTCTGGGTCTTTTTTTTTTTCCTTGTGACAACCTGTCCCTCCTGTCTCCTTGGCCACCCCACCGGTAGTTACTTATTTCAGCCTCCTTTAAGTACGTGCTCCTCTTGTCTGCGTGTGACTGGCTGCTTCTGTCTCTATCCCGCAGCTGGACATGAATTAATCATGAGGACACAAGGCTTCTCTGTTTCTATAACAAAGCTGTGACATCACCACATCACACACACACACAAACAAACACACATATAAACACACATATACGCGTAGACATGCGAGCGTAAGTCTACACAACCAAAAGCAAACACGCACGTCGAGCACAAGGGCGTTTTTAGGTACCTGTGAATGGTCTTTATCAATAAGTAAAGTCTTCGTGTTTTCACTGTGACGGCACTTCAGAGCAGTGAAAAGCACTTAAATGTGTTTTAAACAGAGCTGTTGCAACGGATTCCTTTATACAAGCAATATGAAGACTGGCAAATGCTTGTAGAATATCTCTTTTAATCCCACCACACAGTGTGTGTGTACATGTGTGTATGAGAGTCCAAGGCCGGGCTGTTATTGTCATTGCACTGCTTTCCATTTCAGTAAATAACACTCTTGTCTCTCTGGTTATTGTTCGAAATGACAATCTAATCTTACAGGACACGACAGTCCAGTGTGCAGGAATTACATTTTCAAAGAAGATGAAATGATGTTTTAGGCCACAGATTTAAAATCTCAGGTCCTCTCGGCTTAGCCTACATTTTCATAAAACCCCATCTCTCTTATCTTAAAAAAAAGGCTCTGGTAGCCACTTGCAGGAACAGGCCTGCTGCTGCTGCTGTTCTGCAAGGTCTGTTGCAATAGGCTGCCTTTTTTTCTTAAACCACCCCCCTCCACACCACCCAGACACACAAAGATAACAAAAAAATGACACTGATTTAATTTACATGTACAATAATTTTTTTCTGGCATAGACCTGATCTACCTTGGGAGCGCTCCCACTGCAGTGTCATGATCAAATACGCAAGCCCGACACACTTACATATATCAGAATTTTTTTTTAATCATTGCCCCCCATCTGTCTGACTCCATCCCACCCTCCCCACAAGCGGAAAAACCTGGGACCGATGAGGCGACAGCAGCATAGAAAGCAAAGCCAGCCACACACTGACACCGCTCGCGCAGGCAGATGTGATGTGACGTTACCTTTTCCGGCGGCTCCTCCGCGCCGTGCACTCCGGCCCCAAAAAGGGGGGTGATTATTAGCCGCGGGACCTCAATCACGCATCCACCGCAACGGACCGTTCCGCAAAACCCGCACGAAAACGCCCCCGTGCCTTTGGCAGCGCTGACCCCGCCCACTGCTGTCCGTCAAAACCGAGTGGGCGGGGCATACGGTTGTCAATCCAGAGGAGAGCAAGGGGTTGGCTTTAAGACCGCCTTTTCGTAAATACATAATTAAAAAACAAATAGACAAATAAATAAATAAGAAAACAAAATGTGTTTAAATATATTTATGTATAAAAGAAATTCTAATAAGTCAGCAAACACATCAAAATAAATAGATAACTGTATACATTTGTAACGCAGACAAACATAGGTAAATCGATACACGAATAAACACATATAACTATATATATATATATATATATATATATATATATATATATATATATATATATATATATATATATATATATGCAAGATTTATAAGTAACTACATATACATAAATAAATAAATAAATAAATAAATAAATAAATGGAACAAACATAAAAACGTAAATAAATAAAAGTATTCATACTGTAAGTTATTCTTTTTGAAGATTACTGGTTATATTGTAGACTACTGTTATAAAGGCTTAAAGGGGGCGTGAGATTAAAACTTATTAACATGACTTAGTTTTATTTTAAATAATAAGTGAAACTTAATATTACAGCTTTCAGTTTTGGATAAATGCCGCTTTTAAAGATGACAGTGTCTCCCTTTCTCAACAAGTTTTGAGAGATGTTAATAGTTAATTAGCACAAAAAAAAACCCTTTCCCATGACGTATAACATTCACCAAGCAGTGCAATGAAATAAAGAAACCTCACCAGAATTTAGGTCGGTTGATGGTCAGAAATAATGACGACAAAAACACTGCCAACTTCTTAAGTTAAGCTAATATTTTTGATGCACACAGCAGCTTTATACCAGTTTACCGTAAAATGGGGAATTAAAAATAACCACTACGGCATCGCTTTCGTTTTCCTAAACGGGTACATTTTGTTAACTGTGTGATAAAATGAGCCCATACTGAAATATCATGATTTCTTTTTTTTTATTATAACGATTTAGTCGGTTACTGACCAAGAAAGTTATTTGGGAGATGGTAGAAAACATAAAAAGAGAAACGGGTGGAAGGTGAAGCTAAAAATGATCGGGCATTATTCAGGGCACCAAAAATCATCGGGGTCCTCGGTCGGAGGACCTCGCGAGGAGGTAAACAAGCGATGTTGGGTTAATTAACGACCATCCATCGATTTTACCGCAATTAAGTTTGCGTGTGATCGCGATGGCAGAAGATAATGAGCTGGAAAAGTATGTAGCGTGTTAATATTTGTCCTCACTTGGTATTTGCGCACTGGTGAACGCAGGTTTCCTCTAAATCTGTAACAACGCTCCGTCGGTAAAAAAAAAGATGCTCATTTATTGTGTTGTTAGACGAGCTTGTGATTGTATGGAAAGCATGCCTTCGTGGTGGCACACACCATGAGCTCCCTGTCCTGTATAAAAGTAGATCAGCGGGTCTCCTCTGCTGGGATTGTGCCGATTCAGCAGCTCGTGTCAAACCAGGACACTGTTCCCCTTTTGCTCCTGATGATTCACTTTCTCTTCTGCATCACTCCGTTTTCTCTCACTTAATTAGATTATTCTCCCCTTGGCTCCCCCTTGAGGATTTGCGCCATCTTTGTCCTCGGCTTCTCATTTTCCCTCCCCTTCACGTGAACAGTGTTTGACGTTTTTTCCTCTTTATTTATCCATCTAGGCGTGCAGTGGAGGAGCTCCTCAGGGAGACTGACAGAGCCCGCGTGAGAGCAGAGACCATGGGCCCTGCAGGATGGTGAGCACAGTGTCTGACATGCCATCTGTCTGACTCTTACTTATCTGCTTTAGTAAGAAAGCTTGGTAGTTGAGCCTCACATAATGTGTGCATTGCACTTGAACTAATGAAAATGGCTGCAGTAGTGTGCGATACTGCAGATTTTTGGTATCGATCTGATACCAGGTACATAGACGGCGAGTATTGCCGATACCAATACCTAGGGCTGCACGATTTTTTGGCTTAGAATTGAGATCACGATTCTCTCACGATTTTCTTTTCCAGTATAAATATTTATTGTATACAGTATAAATTCCAGTATAATTCCAGTATAATAATTCCAGTATACAGTATAAATTCCAGTATAAATATTTCCAGTATAAATATTTATTGCACTTATTAACTGCACATCAACTTCGTAACAGTTGAGACTGAACATAAAAACAACAAATGTCTCACATTTTGTCCTTGCCGCAAAATGTTGTACTGCTTGAAATTCCGTCTCCACCGTTGCTCGACACTGCGTGTATAGAGCAGGTAGTGCAACAATAGAAAAATAGTTGCGGGACGGCACTGTGTAGCGTTTGTCTACGGCGTTGATCACTTTCCTAAATCCCTCGTTTTGCACAGTGTTGATGGGAGCCATATCTTTGGTCAGGTGATATGTAAGAGCCTCCGTAATTTCTTTGTGCCTGCGGGAGTTCGACGTGTATAGGGAAGCGCTGTATAAGGTTCCCGTTATTGATGTTTGGGTGGTTGACCGGGACAGATTTTCTCCTGTCACTTTCTCGTCATCCCTGACGTGCTCTCCGTTGTTTTTTCCCTGCTAATTTTAGCATCACATGGCACAGCTTCTGCTCAAGAAACTACCTGGTACCAGACCCACCTAGCCTTTTTGACGGCCATGTCTGGCCCATGTACCTGAAACATAAGAACATCATGTTCGCCCTTGTCTTTTGTTGAGCAGGAAGAGTGAGCGCTTGTTTTCATGCAGATTACGTCCCGGATCAAAATGCGGTACAATCGTCATCATCTTTTTTTTCTTTTTTTCTTTTTTTTTTTTTAAATCGTTGTCATTTGGAAATGAGATCGCACATAAGTATGAATCGAGATCGCGATTTTCTAACGATTAATCGTGCAGCCCTACCAATACTGTTAATTTTAACTTGTAAAGGAAAATGAATGAATCGTCATTCATTTGCAACAGATTTAATGAGCATTAAATTGCTGTGATTGTTACTTTTCACTACAATTAGTTAACACATAAAAATGCATCTTTTAGCTTTTTGTGGCATTGGGTTTTTTGGAGACTTGCAGTGTAAATGTGCCTGTCTCTGCAGCACGCTAGGTTAGATTCTCTAGCTTAAATGTGTTATAAGCTATAAATAAAATTGATGTGGAGGTTAACACTAAAAAAGATTCCTGTAATTTTTTTATAGTGCATGCCTGAAATATATTTTTCACTAAAAAATGATTTAAAGCAATTCCCTGGGCTACATACTGAACTTAGAGGATAGAAGCAAAGCATCGTTCCTATTGTGCTAGTATGTGTCTAAACCAGTGTTGGTATCAATACTATCGATACTATCTTTGGATTGATCCACCCACCTCAAATTTTAATCCAGTGTGAACAGGGAGGACAAATAAAAATGACTGAAGGTCAAAGGTGCACCACAATTACTTAACACTACATGTTAAGTAATTGGCATCCATAACATGTAGGAAAATCCTAGGCAGGTCCTGCTGATTCAGATTATGATCTAAGTAATGGGATAATGGGAAAAAGTATCTATGTGACAGTCACACAACTCCTGGTGTTTCAGCAGGAGGAGTGAGTAAAGTGAGAGCAGAGCCATTCCATACTAAAACAACAAAATACACACACACACACACACACACACACACACACACACACACACACACACACACACACACACGTGTGTGTGTGTGTGTGTGTATATATATTTTATTTTATTTTTTTTAATTTAGTGTGGTTAATAAAGCCAAAATGTTACCTTCAGAATGAAAATTTTGAGTGTTGCAGTCCCTCAAAGAGGACATGAGTGGGTCAGATTTTGGCACTTTTTAATTTGGCTTATTTCTTCTACCGTCTTAAGCCCTCATAACTTCTTCTACAAAATATATCTACGTAAAATGAACCTTTAATTTCATTTATACTCCGTTTAAAAAGTGCAACCATATAAACTTTACACCTGCTCAAAATGTCACATCCTACAATAGGAGAGAATGCATGTATTTGTCTCTGTACAGGTGCACAATGACATTTGGAGCATCTCCCTGAGCAGTGCATACAAATAAGATGCATCAAATACAAACTTATTTTAATTTGAAGTGAAAGTTAAAATAGACACACATACCCATTACGCTGTCCTTAATGATCTTAGACAGGATGTTCATAGTAGAGGCAGTGTAATGTGTTTTTCTATAGCCCCTGAGCAAACTTTGAGCATCAATATTATGGGATATATCCGAGCTTCAATAGCAAAACTGCACAAATTTAAAATCTGTGAGAGTGAAAGTAGTATTAAATCATGACTGTGTTAGAAAATGATTTTGATTTCAAAGGAGAAGGTGGCCCCAGTGTAAAAATGTAGGTAAATGATATATCTTGTTTTGACCTGCCTCCAATCTGACATTTAAAATTGACCCAAGTGCTTTTTTTTTTTTTTTTTTTTTTTTTTTTTGGACCAAAAAACAGATAAAGAAAAGAAAACAGGGTATAAAGGCCTGCTTGTGTTATCCTATGGCACAGATATTAAATTAGTGCAGTTTTGCTTTTGAAACTCTAATATATCCTTTTTAAAACTTCAGATCCTGACACTTGCAGTAGGCGTTACATCGGTTTGGTTGCTGCTTTTAACAAAGCTCCAATTTGTTTTTCACCTCCTAAGTTGTGAGTATTCAAAAATTCTGGAGAAATACTGTAGACTATAAAAAGGCGTACTCGGAGGGCCTGTAACTCATTTTGAAGGAGGAAGCATGGATTCATTACATACAATAAAGTTATTGTACTAAAAAAACAATATCTGATACTGATAGGAGGACAGATGGAAGGCACTGATTGATTTTTTCATTGAATGTGTTTAGATTTATGGTCCCATGCTGCTCTCTGCTATTTAGATCAATGGGAAAGGCATCAGTAAAACGGGGTTGGAAGCTGTGGTCGACTGCACACATTTGATAAAAGTGATGGTCGTGCATTAGTGCACCCAGTAAAAGTAAAGAGCAACTCCTTCTCAGATGAATGAGGATGTCAGTGCAGGATGTAATCAGACTGTCACCAAGAACCGCCCTACTGTAAAACAATTACAGTAGAGCTGCACTGCATTCATCCCTCATTACAATGAACAGTGCACATTTGAGAGCAAGTGGTCGTATTCTCGACTGGTGGATAAGCGCCTGAGTGGCAGAGAGCAGTCTCCTAGCATGGTTTGTCCCCTCATTGAAAGTCAATATGAAGATTTTAAACGATGGCCTTTCTCCTGTGATGAAAAAGTTCTATCCCGGTGGTAGTCGTCTCTTCCAGGAGCCATCCTCAGGGAACTAAATGGTTTAAATATGAATGTAAATGTAAATTTTATGTCATGGCTTTCACAGTCACTAGATCTCTTACTAAAATGCTTTATATTGGGGGTTTATTTCCATTAATTTGCCTGTAGTTAAATGTTTGGTATTGTGTAACAAGCATGCGAGACAATTAATTTCTTGTTAGCAAAAATACAGTTTTAAAAACGTTTGCTTTGCTTTTGGCTTTTCTCTGCACTGAGTTCATGCTTTAAGGCCATTAATAAGGTTCTCTAACTAATCTAGGGTCATATATAACCAGTTTGGTAATATGTAAAAACACCATGATGTCCTGGCAAATCCTGGAATGTTTGATCTTGTCTGCATTGTGTAGTTATTGCTACTTTTTATCTCACTGATATTTACATTTAAAGTAGTCAAACTTGAAACTAAAATTGTCATTTTTTTCCATCAAGTTTTTGCTGTAAAACATTTTGATCTCAATTAAACCTGTATGACAATCTGACACTGATGTCATGAATCCAAATCACCCAGTTTAAGCCACTGAGTGTGAGTTTTTAAGTTTTAAAAATATATATATTTGAAATACCACAAAGAGATGTCTAATGTCTATTTCTGAGGATAAAATCTGTGTGGAAAATCACAGAACTGTTTATTGATTTTGAGGGAGGCTTAATGCTGGAGTCAGTCCATAAAATACTGCCAGCTTTTAATCAGTTTCATGAGGATTCAAAGGCGGAAAGAGCAGAAACACTCAGTATCCTCAGCGGTGGCTGCAGCTCTGTCTGCGAGGACTTTTAAAGATGAATCTGTCCTGTGAGTCCTGTGTGGCGGTTATTAGCTCTGACCTCAGTGACGACCATCCATCTGTCTCTCTAATGGTCGCAGGGGTAAGTGTAACATGTCTAACTAACCTCGTGTCCTTCACTTCTCTTTCAGGTTGAAATGTCCTCTGCGAAGCACCAACAAACGCTTCCTCCTCAACACGCTGCGCTCCACCGGCCTGCAGCGCCGCACTGGCGAGCCCGGAGCCGGACACTCCACCGCAAGGGGGCGCCTGAGGAGCGATTCCCCAGACAGAGGCCGCAGCAGGACGCCTCCCAGAGATCACAAGAGTAATGGAGGCCACATTGATCATAAACATCATCACAGGGACGGCCGCAGAGACAGAGATAAGAAGCTGGATAGAGACAAAGACAGACGCCACGGAGGCGACAGAGAACGGAGACGCACTGATAGACCGAGCCGAGACAAAGACGCGCACACACACACAAACTCCACGAGTTAAAATAGCCCAACTGTGTGTGTGTGTGTGTGTGTGTGGACTTAAACCTGAGAGGATCTGCTGACTTTGCTCAGAATGAGCTACACAAAACTTTAAGTTCTTGTTACACCGGATTGTAAAGGTGGACAATTGTCTCTCATGATGGGTTCAGTTGCTGCCCCCCCTCCCCCCAGTAAACTTTTGTCTGAATAACACATCCCACACGTTTATGTTCTTCATTCTCTTCATCATAGTTTGATGCAGTTATGCTTCGCCCATAAGAGCAGGCTTTGTTTCAATCATAATGTCATTACCATTTTTCTGTTATTATTCACTAGCCATGATGTTTACATAGGCCACGCTGCAGTCGCCACTAGGTAAGCACATGTTATCGCCTGTCCAACTTTTTGACATGTATACACCAGCTATCACAAAGGGTTTTGTTTGTCAAAGGAGAGAGGAAAAAAAACTTTGTTTTCCCGACACTCCTACATGCGCCTGTGCTTGTGGTTCAGTGGTCTCCAGAGGATTATGTGTGGCAGTGAAGTATTTTAACCCTTTAACACATACAGTATTTTCACCTTTTGTAAGGTTTGAGGATGGGTGGACGTTTGCCGAAGCCTTCAGTGTCCTCTCCATTTAGCCTCCTTTTTATTTTTTACTGTTTCACAGCCTTATATAAACGTGACAAATGTCAAGCTCTTTGGCCCTGATTACACACGGCTCAATTACAGCCGTGTGTCACTCCTCGCTTAGGCCATTACATAAGGGGGAAAAAAAAATCTGCAGCTTGAAAGTTGGCTAAAGTGCATCTGAGGCGCATCATGCTTCATAAATCACGTTGTCTCCACTGTAGAGGAGAATGGCTCTGGTTAACTGTTTCCTTCCTCTTTGAAACAATAATCAAATATAAACACCATTAAGCCATAGTGCAGGCGGTGTTTTGTGTAGAATTGGTTTACTTGAACTTTATTGCATCGCTGAGTGCCCCATTAAGATACAGTCGAAAGTGGCATAATTGCTTCTGAAGAACTCCGGGCAAATACGGTCTATTGATACACACCAGCGAGGTAAAAGCCCGATCTTCCTGTAATTTTTCCTGAAAAATAAGTAAATCGCGTTCGTCTCCGCGTTGCGTAAAGCCGACACCGGAGAGCTCGAAGGCTGTGGAGACACGCTCCACGCGCACGGCTGTTAATTGAGTTCAGTCCAGTCACTCCAGCCTAATTGATTTAATGGCGCGAGCACACGCCGCCGCTGAAGGCTAATGACCAGCAAACACCGGCGAGAGTGCAGCGAGCGAAGTGGCCGCATGAGCTCTTGTTTGTTGTCGCCAAGATACCTGCGTGCGGAGATCGTGGGTCCATGCGTGCGAAATGGTGTTAAATGATGCATTTACAAAAGTATAATGGGCGCGTTTTAAACGTTAGAGGGGGGAAAAGCAGATAAATGAAAAAAGTGGGCTGTGTGTGGTGTTTGAGCTTTTCGCCAGAGTTTCCAAGACAACTGTTTCTCCATCCACGTCTCTTATCTGGCGGGTCAACCAATGTTTGCGCCCATACGTATCGATTTATCAACCTCAGTGTGCACACGAGAGATATATCCATATAAAATGTCGATGGCTGTGCTGTTTGAGGACAATCCAGCTTGCCTTGCGTGAGATTCGTGCTCCTTCCAGACGCTCTTGATTAATAACTCCCTCTTTTGCCCCACATGTGGAAGGAGCAGTTGCACGGTCACCTGTTTTTGTTGTTGTTGCTGCTGCTGCCGCTGCTGTTGGGGTCAGACACAGGTGGATGCCAGGTAAACCTTGCGGTATTTACAGAGTACCATTGATTTACGCGCTCTTGTTCAGTTGGCTGGAAAAAAAAGCTCACAGAGCTGCAGAATATCCTGGAAACTGGGAGCTATCGGCCTGCCGTTTTTGAGCAAATAGTGAAACCAATGGCTTGGGCGCTACAGGATCACATGGTGGCAGAGTGACACACCTGTGTGGAGCAGTAAGGGCCTCGCAGTTGCGCCTGAGGCAGGTAGGGCTGAAGGTTTACGCCGAGGTAGGGCGCAGGTTACGGTGCGTGTGTGTACGCAAACGGCCCCCCTGCAGACACGGGTCCTCGCCAGCCATGAATCGGGAAGATCACTTTTATCCCTCTCAGGTTTTTAAAGACTCCTGCACGTACCAGAGATCACAGGGTGATGACTACAGCCACAGCAGCCCGCCACCCTGCCTCTACATGAGCAGGCAGGTCCACTCCGTCTACACACCGCCGTCCATGGGAGCCTTGGAGCAGGCCGGCCTTCCTGACATTGCTACCACTTACAGTTTGCCGAGTATGCGGGAGGAACCTGGCGTACCCCAGCTCCTCCACCACCACCAGCACCAGCAGCAACAGCAGACGCTCCAGCCGCCTCCAGGCTACAGTGACCCCGTGGAACAGAGCAGATATCACCTGCCATTCCCCTGGATGAAAACCACTAAATCCCACTCACACACCTGGAAAGGACAGTGGGCAGGTAAACACTCAAACAAATCAGCGTATACAGTGTGATTATGAGCGTACTACAGAATCTGACTGAGGGGGGTTAAAGTTCTTAATTTGAGTTCAAAGAGGGCTTCAAATTAAAATATGAGACAGTCATGTTTGCACAATTTAGCTACATAACAAATAACTTTCAACTAACTCCTTCTGAGGCCTTTAATGACATCATGGCCCCAACAATACGATCCTGGGTGTTTCAGTTTACCTGTCAGTCATTTTTGTAAAAGGCCCGGGAGGTGAGCGGTTGCTTCATATGAGGTATTATCGTCACAAAAATGTGAGTTTTGTTTGTACAAAAACATTTTCACAAATCACGCTATCTTTAGCCACGAGCAGCCTAATAATGGTCTTTTATATTGCCAAGTCGTTTGTAATTCTAATGTGGTCTTGATAACGTGGAACAAAAAAGAAACTCTAACATGTAATGAACTTTTTAAGGAAAGTATTTTTTAGGGAAGAGTTTTCAGTGGACTGAATTTCAACAAACTTGGAGAGGCTTTACGTGCAGCGAGTTTGCGTAAAAGCAGTGTCGTCGTTAGGAAAAAACCCCATTTTGGTTAAAATAAAAAAAGCAAATAAAGTTCTCGTACTTTTCTTACATCAGAATGAAATTCCCAGAAAACATTTCTTCTGATTCTCTCTCCTAAAGAACTCTCAATAGAAGCGTCATGTATGAACGAGCCACTCTCATAAAGTCGAAACTGAATAACTTACACTCTGATATAGCAGGCCCACGTTGTTTTATTATTCTGAGATACTTAATGGACAGTGTAAACTTATTATATATGACATTTTGAAACAGTTACTATGAACTTAAAAAAAACCAAAAGTTTTTAAAATCAGCATGAACGACGGTAACGGGAATGATGCCCAGAATCGAAACTCTAAATTAGTGCCTTACAAATAGGCAATAATTATAATCAGTGGCTTCACATGATTCATATTAATTTCTAACAACTTGACTATGTAAATCTATTTAAAAAATAGTCTGCATGATGGCGTATTTCAGTTTCACTTTGAAAATAAATGTATATTAAATGCAGTATTTATTATTATTATTATTATTATTATTATTATTTGGAACGTATTAAATACAAATTTAGCTGCACATTCAACGTCATAAATGAATGAATAGTCTTTCTTGTATTGATGTTCAAAATGAACAAATTATATGAGGGAATTTAGGGTCCTCGGGTAAAATAAAACGCTGTAGAAGCTCTTCAAACTAACTGATGCGTGACTGATAACGTGCAAATAAAGACAAGAATTACTTTTCTATAATATTTTAAATCTTTGTTTTTTACTTGACTGTTTTAAATGTAAAAAAATATAATTGAAAATGGAAGAGATCATTTTTTAACAGTCGTAATTAATTAATTCATTTATTTTAAAGAAGCGGTCAATGGATTCTTCTAAGGCGTCTAAAAACTTATATTGTTTCGGTCTTTATCTTCAACAATATGAAAATACTTTAAAAAAAAATTAAAACTTATATACAGTTTTCAGTGACTGTAGCAAATACTTCCTGGTTGTGGTTTATGATATGCACAGTAATTAATCTGCTTTAATTTCAGCTCTGGGTGATCACGTGCACTGGGAAATATGTTTTGTCCTTGAAGGAAATGTTAATTTAATCTCTAAAACAAGTAATCTATAATAATCTTCATCCCTAAAATCTAAATTACACCTGTTTGAATAACCCCCCGTAATAATCACCTGTTTTTTGGCCAAGTATTTGGTTAGTACTGGTTAAATAAAGAGTGGCTGGAGATTCTTCTTTACATTCATTTTCAAGATTTATTTTTTACATGAATAAAAAACACTTTTCATAGTTTACAATTAAAAATGTAAATTTACACTTGAAGTGCTTCAGATTTTAATAAAAATTCATTTTTATTACATATTCTTGTTTTTAAAGGGCGCTAATTCTCCGTGTGGTTTTAGGGTCATACGTGATGACTGAGAATGAAGAAAACAAACGCACGAGGACTGCGTACACGCGCGCCCAGCTGCTGGAGCTCGAGAAGGAGTTCCTTTTCAACCGCTACATCTCGAGGCCGAGGCGCGTGGAGCTGGCGCTGACCCTCAGCCTCACCGAGCGCCACATCAAGATCTGGTTCCAGAACAGGCGCATGAAGTGGAAGAAGGAGGAGGACCGGAGGAGGGCGAGGGGGGCCGACCCCGACCAGGACTCCTCCATCACCTCTGGAGACCAGGGGGAGGCCGCTGGAGGGGTTTCCTCCTCAAACGGACCACACCCCACCACACCCCCCGTGTCCCCTCTGCACGGTCTGTCTGCCTCCGGCTCCAGAGAGAGCGCATAGATCCAGCGGATATATTTTTAAGACTTTAAGATTTTTAAGACTCAGACCTGAACTCATATTTAAGGGATCATTTTAACTTTGACTGAAACTCAAATCCAAGTTTTAGGAAACATGTACATATATTTTTTTTCTGAAAAGATTGATGGTATTTAGGGGTGGGGGGATATTTCTGTAAAGTGCTCGTTTACAGGGACCCTTCAGAAATTTCTCTTGGACCACCAGAAGCCCCCTGACTGGAGTCCACAGTCTGTTGATTCAGGACTTATTTACTGACGTTTCTTCATCGCCAAACATCCTCTGAGATAGGTTCAACACCAGATGGCACGCGGAGACAACAAATTCACGAACTCCTTTCCCGACAGCGGACCACAGACATGATTATCAGTGCTGTTGTTTCCCATACATCAGTGTACACTTGTATATACACTAAGCTGTATTATGGAGATTGTTAATTAGAATCAATGATCCACATGTTTTATTGATTGAGATTTTATGGATACATTCAGAATTAAAATATACCACAGCCTTTGAGCCTGGGAGTGATGAGGTTTAGAGGCAAACTGGCGCAAAACTCAACCTCCGGCACTTCATAATTTGTTCGCGCCATCAGTAGGCAGCAGACTTTGGAGGCGCAAGCGGCAGATCTTCTTCACCTCCTCGATGCCGCGCGCTCTCTCCACTGCGCGCTCGTTCTGGCAGCGCTCGGACAGCTGCAGCAAGATGTTCGCTTTGTCGTTCATCCGGGCGCAGATGACAAATGGAAAGCCGAAGCGCTTTTTATACTCCTCGTTGAGACGGGCCATGCGCTCGGCTTCCCCCGAGGTCAGCACGTCCATTCCGGCTCCCGCCTGCTCCTGGCGCGACTCCCGGGTCAAGGTGCCTCTCTGCAGGTCCCTGCCGGCCAGATCGGGGTGACACCTTAGGATCCCCTCTTTACCTGCACATACAACCGATCATTTCTGCCAGTTTAGAGCATTAAACTGATACAAGCCTACTTATTAAACAAACGCGTAAAAATTAACCCGAGCAGAGGGTAGAAATGTTAATAAACTAATTCCGTGGATCACCTGATTCTGGGAGCTCGTCGATGAAGTCACTGATGGCAGCCTCCAGAGCATTTAAACTCACAAACGGACGCCTCGACCACACAGCGGCTGTTATAACAGGACATTTCTCCACCACGTTACCGAAAGTGTTCACAAAATCCTCGTAAGAAAGAGCATTTACAGCTGAAATGTCCATGACTTATGGGAACAGTCTTCAGTGGTGCCACAGGCAGTGTTTGTTGACCTTTACGCAACACTTTGCAACAAGGGTTAACGCACCGCTGGACACACAGAACACCCCCCACCCTCCCCGGATAGTCTGGCAGTGGTTAATATTTTCTTATGGAAACTATCATCTGACACTGGAAAGAACAGTTGGCTGAGTGTAAAATAGGAGGAAAACAGTGATTTAAATTTTAGCTGCAGGGTCCTTATTCAGCATTACAATTCTGAGCTCTGGCGTCCCCTAGCGCTGAACAAAGGTCAGCAAAGAATATAAATCAGACGGCTATCCATTAAAACAGCGCGACGCCGGTATTGAGATCATGATAAGGCTTCAGTGGTGGAAGAAGCAGACAGATCCTACATGAGAATAGCCTGTAGCGATAGAGCTGCAGGAAAATTTTACGTAAGCTAAAAGACCTGCACTGAAAATGATGGCGTTTTCAGACAAATTCCGGGGATCACATTTCCTGAACGAGGCTCTTTAAGTCTGAATGGCTAAAACTAATTGTGTAAACCTACCTACAATCTTTGTTTTCTTAGACCCGATGATGACGATAATGATACAATAAATAGTTTTGTGGATATTTTGTTGACTCTATTTACATATTTTTACATGCTTTACCTAACAGGTATGTGCCACCCTGCCTGGACCTCTTGCCCCTCATTTGCCCCCATTTAAAGATTTCTAGTTCCGCCACTTTAAAAAAGGAAACATTAAAAAAATGTACTTCATTACTGTCATTTAGTAAAATCTACTTTTAAGTAGAACACAGCTTTTCTCCTAGTGGCATCATATACTGCATCACATTGTACGAAAATCTTCATTTAAAATTTGTGATTGCCATTAATTCTGCAGGATCCTGAAATACTCACATACCTGCAATCATGTTTCTCTGCCTCCAAATGTTCATTCTCCTGGTATGCAGGGGGAAATGTTCTTACTGCAACTCCACTACTCCACCTACATGGCAATTTAACCCGCAGGGAATTAGGAAGGCTGATCACTATGATGCTGTATAAACATGGTTGGCAGGACACCTAATTCCTACACAGATTTACTACTGCACAAAATCACATGGGCAAAAACTGCCTCAGTCCAAAAAAAGAAAAAAAAGTTTTATTAGTGAGCACCACACTCTCACTGGAAATAAGATACACAAGACTTATTTTTCTTTCAAGGCAGGCTAGTGGGCTGAGGGTGTAATTCTGGCCAGCAGCCCGAGGACATAACGTTTAGCATTATCAGCCTGTCAGCCAATCAAAAATTAGTTCAGCATCTTCCTGAGAAAGAGTTTTCATCTACCTTAATGGGCCTTGAGTTAATGGGGAGGGAGTTTTCACACAAGATCCTGGGAATGCAACTCTCAGTCTCTTTAATGAGGTTGGCCACCTCCTCATTACAGGGTAGGCTATTCCTCCTAAAGCTGCACAGGTTACTTCTAGCAGTTTTCAGTCCAATTCTTTTTTTAAAGCAACACATAAGCCCTGAAATGAATCTTCCTTCTGGTAAAACTAAAGCATTTTTAAAACAAAACCAGCCAAATAAAAAGAAAAAAAGCTTTCCTCCAACTGTGGGCTTCAGTTCAAAAGTATTCTACAACCCTTTCCCATCCAGTCTCTCTGCATGCATATTTCCTCCTTTCTATCCCCTTTAAAGAGAAGGGCCCCAGGAAAAGAGCAGACTCATTTAGGTGTGCACAGACGTTTATTTATTTATTTGTTTGTTTTAGATACAATGTTATAGCAGAGAAAGTATTATACAGTCAGGCGTACATTTCATTTGTGAGTAAAGGAGAGACTGGTTTCATGATAAGCAGACTTTCCGTGGGTGGAAATATTTTGAGCATGAGGATAAAAATCTGTGGTCACATAGCTTCTCTCTCTCTTTTTTTCATTCACTTTAAACTTTCAATGCTCATTGCCAGGAGCAAGAAGAAAACAACATCACTGTTATGGCAACGAAGAAGTTGGGGGCTTCCCTGCACTGACAATTTGCTCAGAGCAGGTCTGGCTTGTACAGGATAACAACGTGGCCACCATGAAACCAAAAAAAGCATAATACAGCAGCCATGGGTGTAAGAGCCATTTATTGTTTTTGTTTTGTGTTGTTGCACATTTGGACACTGGGGGCAGTGACATTTGCGGTTACTGCATTTATACAGGAAGAGTTGATCTTACAATGAGTAATGGTTGAACAGCTTAATGCTACAGATCAAATGAGGAGACAGGGGAAGCATTGCCTTGGAGGCCTCAAAACATTTACACTGAGTTTTTCAAGTAGCACTCAGAACCTGTCTCGACCCCCTCTTTGACTTAATAACTGCAACCAAACTCCACCAGCATGTGTAGAAATCTCTTCACAAAGCTGTCAGAGTAGCTGTAAATGTCTTGATGCATGCTCAATCATCCAGGTAAGTAAATCTCCAAAACTTGATTCTGTTTATCTGAACGTAGCTTTTTGTGGGAGAAACGTTTCGTCCATGGAAGAAGTGGAAAAAGAGGGCTTTGCTATCCTACCCTGGAACACCACCAATCCATTGGTTCAGATATGTGGATGAAACCTGGGTGAAAATCAAATCTCAGGGGTCACATTAACTCGGTGGACCGACACATCAAATTCACAAGGGAGGATATAATAAGTGGCAGGTTAGCCTTCTTAGACTGTGAGATTTCCATGACTAATGGGGGACATCTAAAAGCTGATGTGTACCGTAAACCTACGCATACGGATCAGTATTTAAGGTTGACTCTCATCATCCATGGAGCACAAACTGGGCGTCATCAGGACGCTACAAAACAGAGCGAACATGATCCCTACACACACAGCGGCCAGGGAGGCAGAAGAACAGCACATCAAGAAGGCCCTGAGTAAATGTGGTTATCCCAGCTGGACTTTTGTCAAAGCTGGAAAGGCACCTAAAGAAAGCTCCAGCTGATCCAGGAGAGAAGGACAACCGCTGCCCAAGCGAAAACCTGTAGAGATCCCGTATGTGTCAGGAGTATCGGAGCAGTTGAGACGCATTTTTTCTAAACACCGGGTCTCTGTGGCTTTTAAACCCCAAAACACGCTGCGCCAAAAATTGGTCCACCCCAAGGATCGGGTCCCCCGACACAAACAGAGTAACATAGTGTACGCTGTTAAGTACCAGGAGGATTGCCAGGATTTATACATCGGGGAAACCAAACAACCTGTGGCAAAGCGGATGGCACAACACAGAAGAGCTACTTCGTCAGGCCAGGACTCTGCAGTCTATTTACACCTACAGGCTGTTAGATTATAATATTATTTTATGCCATGTTATACCCCTAACTAAAGATTGTGAATTATTATGTAGTTTTAGTTTGCATTATTCTCCTGAATTAGAAGAAGCTGATAACTATTGCATTAGTTAAACTGATTTGCATTACATTAGACTGCTGATTTATTGTGGATGAATGATATTGTTTTATGATGCATTATACTGCTGAGTTATAAGAAAATACTGTTTGCAGAAAGTCATCGCCTTATTTGTCTGATTAGAAGAGAACAGAATATACTGGAGTTTTCTGCCCAATCTCAGCAGGAGCAGATAAACAGGGAGCCAAGGTCGTAGCTTAGGCGCTGTGTGAGAGAAAGCATGTGAATGTTTAGGCTTTTTATGATAAGGTGGAGGCACCAGAGGCTATAAGAGTTTGAGCAATGCTCCACCATTTTGAGATCTGAGGCTGTCTGCATACAGTGTCCATCTCCCACGCGTGTGACTATTAAAATCATCGTTTGACTTAACCTGGCCGGACCAGTGTTGTTATTGTGGTTTTTCTCTTGTCTCCATCCCCAATATTTTGAACCATAACAAGGCCAGTGGACACTCTTAAGGATGAGGATGTACACATCCTGGACAGGGAGGAACGCTGGTTTGAGCGCGGAGTCAAGGAAGCCATTTACGTGAAAAGGGAAAGACCATCTCTGAATTGAGGAGGGGGCCTAAGGGTACATCTTTCGCCATCTTACAATGCTGGGATTGCAGCCATTCCCCAACTCTCTGTGAATGGTACTCATGGCCATTGATCAGTGGGCTTTGATCAGTGGTTGTTGATCAATGGTCATGAGAATTTGCATAATTAAGACTAAGGAACTGACCTCCCAGCCCATTGTTCCTTCAGTGGGCTGGTTTCAATCATTATGCAAATGTGCTGTTTATAAGATTTGGGGAAACCTGCAGTCAGCTGAGACTGAAGAAGTCACTTGGATGAGTGACGAAACGTTTCTCCCACAAAACGCTACGTCCAGATGAACAGAATCAACTTTTGAAGAGTAGCTGTAAATACACAGAAATGAGTGCAGTTCTGATACACGAGAGGAATTTTGTGGGTTGACAGGGTGTGCCTGTAACTTTTCCTGACTGGAGCTTATTGAGCACAAGAATGACATACAAGATGCGGTTTCTACAGCCCAAGTATACTTATATGATGGTGCATGAGTACTACACAAGGCTGCATGGTGGTGCAGTGATTAGCACTATCAAGTCATCACAAGACAGTTCAGGGTATAAATCTCTTGATATGTTACGACATGTCTTTTTGGAATTTAAATGCTCTCCTTGTAAATTTCTGAGTTTCTTGGCATCTTTCACATTTAGACCTTCTTTATTTTGTACAGTTTGCTTAAGCTGTAGTATATAGTTAAACTGTGGTAGATAATGAAAAGTGTTAGGTTAAATATGATTTATCCAGTTCCAGCAATAAGTATAAAATGCTCACTATATTTGATTTAAAGATAAAGACACTCGATTTTACTCTAAATGATTGTGAGAAGACTATCAAGTAACATGCTGTATGGATAAAATGATATATGGGTGGTAACTGTATCTGATGGTTACAGAAGATCCTTCTCAGATATTGAAATGTCTGACTACACAGACATCGTTCAGAAATGTCCACAGAGGTCAGTGGATCATGGCAGTCGCTGAAATTCTGGTGGTTATATCTTTATAACCAAGCTGAAAAAAAGAAAGAGAGTGAGACTGAGTGATAATGGTTATTCATCCAGTTGTGGAGGTGAACAGGCCGACCCTCTGCCCTCAGTCTACAAGCTGGTCAAACAGTGATGATGAGCTATGCTCTTTATTTTGTTCATAAAAAGATGTTTATAAAAAGACCAAATATATACTTTATTTTTGATGAGGTACATGAGCTCTTTATTGACTACAGCCAAGCCAGAAGCAGAAGCAAACTGCCTACTTTCAGCACCATCATGTTGTTATAAGTAGGTACACCATCTATAATATAGAAATACAAGGACAATAATAAGAATTGATTAATTAATAATTGACATTTTATTAAAAAGTAATGCAAATAAAAAGTTCTTTGTACCTTTAGAGAATACTGGGTAATGGGTTTTGCAGAACCAGAACCAAACATACTGTCAGCAGGAAGGAGTTCTCCTCAGGTGGATTACCTAAAAAACAAAACAAAACAATGTGAGCATGACAACGTTTAGATTTTTTTTCTCCATCAAATATTTTCAGTAAATATATTCATGAGACTTGTTATTACCAATAGAGGGCTGAGGTGTAGGTGGGATGATCATGTAATAGGTTTTGCACCAGGAGCCAACTGGGTTTGTCAGACAAAACCTGAATTGGTCTCCTTTTAACACGTCTTTGCTCACTAAGCTCTTGATCGGCTTATAGCAGGAAACATCAGAATCTATTTGAAATGCATTTGGGACCTGATCCCAGGATGAGTCAATTTCACTGCAGCTGTGAAACAAAGTAAAAGGAGTTTAAATAATCAGAGCTAAAATGCTCTGAGCTGAACGGCTGTGCAGGTGATCATACCTGTCATTGGACTTAGAGCAAAACATCCAGGTATAGTTTGCTGGCACAGGACTGACAGTCTCAAGGTTGAGGGTACCATCATCCTTATTAAACAAGAAGTTGAACTTTGGTTCATCTGGAACAAAAATCAGATGATCTCAAACATTCTCACATTTTAAATATAAATTATAATTAAATTTAAGTAATAATACAACTGTAACAAAGGTTACATTAACCCACCTACAACACACACTGATATGATCTTTGTTTCCTTTTGTCCTCCAGCCTCCAGGTGTAACTTATAATCTCCTGATATGAGTGGATCACAAAGCTTCACAGTCCTGAGAAACAGTTCATTACAGTCCTCATATCACATGATTACACTGATCATGAAAAACGTGAATGAATGGATAATTTTACACTTCTACATGATGACAGTTTGCGTCATTGAAGTACCTGTGCTGTGTTACCCATGTCTCCCTGACACATTTAGTCCTGTTTTTGTCAGGAGTCTCCCAGGAACAGTACTGGAGAACAGGATGGTAGGAAACAGTGGCCTGCAAGCAGGTGCTGGATGCCTCCTGAGCTGATATGATCTTGGTCTCATCCAGCTGTGCAGAGAGGAAACCTTCATCTGAGGAAACACAAGAATAAACCAGATTTATTCAGTGGGAACAGTTTCAAATAATAATGACATGAAATGAAGTCTACTGACCTGAGACATGAACATGAACAGACTTTGAGTTTTTATTTGCACTCGTGCAGGTGTATGTGCCGCTGTGCTCCTCTCTCACTGATCTGATGGACAGGTAGGCCATCTGAACACCGAAATATGAGTCATTTTTAATGCACATCTGGAAGAAAAACCCCATAATAATGATCATTTGCAGGATGATTATCAGTGAAGTACTTTGTGTCTCAGACTGAGGAATATTAAAGAGGTCGGTCAGTTTTCAGACAAACATAACAAGAAAGTTTAAGGAAACTCTCCCTGATTACAGGACATTACTGTACCTCCTCCTCCTCCTCTGGTTTACGTGACAGTGTCCTGGCATTGAGCTGTTTTCCTCCTTTCTCCCACACAGGTGATCTCAGACTGTATCCCTTTACTCTGCAGCGAAGCAGCAGAGACTGACCTTTGCTCAGGGTGACAGTAGAAACCTCATCTTTGTTCATTACACTGCTCTGTAAGTCTGAAACACACATCAGGGCCTCAAGTAAGAAATATTTGCTTTTCGGAGATTAGTTAGTGAATCTCTGGGTAAACATTGTTTTTTCACTTTCACTATATGTATTTGAAGAAAGAACTTATGGATAAATTCATTATGGATGTATTAAATTTGTTATCAATTAATTTAAATCCAGTTACCGTAGTCATACAGTTGGGAGCACTCTTGTCCTTCAGCATTGGTTGCACAGCACATCATTCCTCTATTATAATATTCAGTGCTTGATATTGTGCGCTCTGTCTTTCTGTCGCTTCCCTTTAAACTCTGTTGTCCATCCTTGTTACTGGTCAAACAGAGAGAAAAAAAAACATTTTGATATTTTTCAGAAAGCTGTGTCTATGAAAAACATTATTACCAAAGCTTGTCTGATACCTATCTAAAATCAAAATAAAGCATCTCTCTAAATGATTCAGTCTAAAATCAGACATTAAGAAGTGTTGCTATTCTGAAGTTTGCATACAAATGTAAAGGACAACATCTTACCCAGACCATTTGATTGTGGGTTTGGGGAAACCCTCAGAGATGAACTTAAAAAGGGGAGAAGTATCTGACACATCAACACCATCGAGCATCAGCTGTGGTTTTGTTGGACGTTCTAAACAACATCAAAGAAAACAGTTAAATTAATTGTATTATCACTCATTGATCATCAAACAGAGATTGTGTGAGTATTGTAGAAGAAATAAGGTGAGAAGCTGTTACTCACTCATTACATGAAGAATCACAGTCGTGGAGAACATGGTGACATTGTTGGATTTACAGGTCAGAGTGTACTCCCCTGAATCTGTCTCAGAAAGCTGTGATGTGACCATGGACTGACTCCCATTTCTGCTGAGGTTAAAGGAAACATCTCAGTTTAAATACATAGAAATATAAAGCACCCAAACAGAAACACAGACGGTCACTTACGCTGTCATTACTCGGTCTTCTCCTCTGATCCAGTGGCAGACAAGAGATCCAGAGAGGCCCTCCAGGGAGATGATGAGTTTCATACCCACTGCTAACACTTTGGTGATGGGACCAGATGGATTCAGATAATCAGCTGGTGTCAAACATGCTGCCTGAAAAACAAGAGCCAACATTTAATCCTCCTTCATTTAGCAGCAGTAAAATCATCACCACTGGCAAGATCTGAATTAGATTTTCCCGAAAACACATAAAAAAAGTTGATCTCCTGATTAAATGTTTCCTTTAAAAAACAAAACAAACGAAGCTTATATTTTGTACCTGAACAAAACTTGTACTAAAACCTCTTCAAAATGTATTAGAATGACACAAAGTGATTACAGGAAATTACAGAAAGAGCAGCTAGCACTATTTCCCTCTCTGTTGCTGTGTGCTTTTTGCTGCCCTGTACACCATAACACACACACTGCCATTTGCGAAGGTAAGCTGGAGCTACACAAACATTAAAGAGTCGATGCACAGCATGAAAATGGGTGTTCACTTCTGTCTTTTCTGGACTATAGGTGTCTTGTTTACCCAGATATGTATATGTGCAATTAATGCATATTTCAGACTGGTCAAGAGGGGTTTATTAAAGAATAATAGTTCATTTTATGTCATCTCAGAACTATTCCCTGCTTTAAGACTTCATTGTCAGTATCACTTTCAGTTATTTGATCAGAGTTTAGTTAAAACAGCTCTTACCTCATGACTGGATACACAGACTGGAGTCTTCACATCATCAGAGCAGAGCGCTCCAACAGCACACAGCAGCAAAACAGCTGGAGAGACAGAAAACTGAATCTTTAGTTGGTAATTGTTTGCAGTTCTTTCTTGTAGTTAATAATCTTGTAATAGTTGAAACTATTATTGAAACATCTAAATAAATATATAAACATCAGTGGGAAAAACCACATAAAGGAAAAAAATGCATCATTATGACAAAATTGCTCTTCTCAGTCATAAGTACGCACAATAGTCATTATGGTGTATTTTAATGTTAAACTAAAAATTCAAAACAAACAATGACATTGTATGAAGAATGAAGAACACAAATCAGTTCGTCACAATAGGCCTATCTCAGGTTCTTAGACTGCATTTCTGAAGGACAGCTGAGTGTTATTGACAAAATGCTTCATAACTCAACATTTAGCTCCGACCAACTATGAAAATCTTGATTGCAAGTCTGTGATTACCATCAATTCTGAGGAACATTTAAATACTCTGACTTACCTGCAGTCATGTTTCTCTGCCTCCAAATTTTCATTCTCGCATACCGAAGGGAAAATTTGTTGCTGCCACAGCGCCACCTACAGGGGAATTTAACCCCGAGGAGATTAAATAGGTTAATCACCATGATGGTGTCCAGACATGCCAGGCAGGAGACTTAATTCCCAAATGTTTGAATATAAAAACATCATGTTAACCATATAGTAAACACAATATTTTTTTATTAAAACAAATATATGTGAAGTATTACTCAAAAAAGTCTGAGCATTCAAAGGTCATTTACACTCCCACCAAATCACAAGTGTTCTAACAAAAAAGAGATATATAACACTAATGATTTTAAACACAAAATGACCTTTAACCACAAGGCTTTTTACACACTGGAAATAGAATTATTTATGCAGATAAAGTCCACACATAAAGTCTTCATACAGTAAAAACTATAGTCATTGCGTTAAACAGCCTCTAAGAGCAAGATCAGTCTTCAGCTTGCCAGAATGTTGTCCCTCCTTTCTCATTTTCTGTTCCACAAGACGAATCTTAACTTTCCTCACAAGTCCATCTTAATCAGCCACCGTTTCTACAACTATGGCTAATCTCCACTCAGTCCGTGAAAGATCATCTCCCCTTTTGATGACTCTGTGACCAGCTTTCAGATCACTTCTAGAAACACGCCAGCATTGTCTAGTTGCAATAATAGAGAGATATTCTCCTCCAGCAGGGCCAGAATTGCTCTGCTACTGAATGTGACACCACCTCTTAGAACTATGCATGTGAGCCTTCAGTTTTCAGGCCCCTCTTCTGTGGAACCAGCTTCCAGTTTGGATTTGGGAGACAGACACTATCTCTACTTTTAAGATTAGGCTTAAAACTTTCCTTTTTGGTAAAGCATGTCGTTAGGGCTGGACCAGGTGACCCTGAATCCTCCCTTAGTTATGCTGCAATAGACGTAGGCTGCTCGGGGATTCCCATGATGCATTGAGTTTTTCCTTTCCAGTCACCTTTCTCACTCATTATGTGCTAATAGACCTCTCTGCATTGACTCATATCTGTTATCAATCTCTGTCTCTCTTCCATAGGATGTCTTTATCCTGTTTTCCTTCCCTCACCCCAACCGGTCGCAGCAGATGGCCCCGCCCCTCCCTGAGCCTGGTTCTGCCGGAGGTTTCTTCCTCTTAAAAGGGAGTTTTTCCTTCCCACTGTCGCCAAAGTGCTTGCTCATAGGGGGTCATATGATTGTTGGGTTTTACTCTGTATCTATTATTGTATGATCTACTGTCCAATATAAAGCGCCTTGAGGCGACTGTTGTTGTGATTTGGCGCAATATAAATAAAATTGAATTGAATGTCCTCTCTGATGGTGTTGGATTCCAGGTGGTAAGACTAAGTGTGTTTCATGGTTTCATGGTATGTGATTGGGAGTAAGTGGTTCAGGACCATCTGCATCATTTAGGCTATCCACAGTGAGTAGACGACTGTCCACAATAGACACTGGCATCATCCAATCTTTCACGTGAGGGTGGAAGATTGGACCGAAGTACATTCCTTCCTGTTCTGATCTGTCTCTCCCACACACCTCCTACGTGGCTTGAATGGAGAGCATTCATAATGAAGTTAATCTGATCTGGATGAGAGAGACAGAAATGTGCAGTCTGCACATTTAGTGTTTGAACCTTTTTAACTTCAGGTCACCCAAGTGAGATTTCTGGGATTACCTCTGCAGGTGGAGGCACTGTTTTCTCCCATAGGAACTTGGGTCCAGTAAACCAGTTTTATGTGAGAAGCTTGCTTGCACTTGAACCTCCGGAAGCAAGGTCTGCAGGATTCTTGTTAGTGGAGACATATCACCTTTGCTGAGTAGTTGTACTGAGATGAGTTTTCTGAATCCTATTCAATACAAATATGTGAAAACGACATGGTTTGTTGTTGCTGTACCCTAGTACAACCTTGGAGTCTGTACAGAAATATTAATCAATCCCTGAAATTCCACGTTCTTCCTTTAGAGCAGTGCTTGCTGCGATGGACACAACAGCAGCAGTCAGCTCTAACCTGGGGATTGTCACAGCCTTGAATGTAGCTCCAGTGGACTTTGACACGACCAGATCACAATTAAGAGATCCATTTTCATTCACGTGTCTCAAATATTAACACTGGCCATAACCATTTGATCTTTCCAAAGTCAGTTGATACATAGCAGTGAGGCATGTGATTTTCTCCAAATGCCAGATCACTCTTCCAGCATCTTCAGACTGGTTGAGGTTAACTGATGAGTGGGACATCCCAGCCTGTGAAATGCCTACAATTTCTTGAAACACCCTCTTCCCAGTTAGCAGGAAAGGAGCAACAAGCCCTAATGATTCATGAAGAGAGGCAGCTGTGGAGAGTATGCCACGTCGGGTTTCTGGTTGATCCTTCAGAAAGGTATAGAAACTGAAACTGTCTGATTCAATGTCCAAGTGGGTTCTTAAGGCTCTTCACAGTGATGGATCATTAAAGATGAGATCAAGAGCCTTTGGTTCAGTTGCACGCTCAGATGGTTTTACGCTCAAGCACTACGACTATGCACAACTTTGCTTAGTCACAGTAAACCCATAGCACAGAACTTTTGGGCTTCTTTTGCAAGCTGAACAGCTTCATCCACATCTGCTATGCTTGTGACAGCGTCATCAACATAGAAGTCTCTCATAATGAATTGTGAGCCTGGAGGACACACTCTCACTCTCCTTAGCAAGATGATTTAAGACGTAGTTAGCACATCCAGTTGAAGATGCAGCACTGAAAAGGTGAACTTTCATGCAGAATTCTTTTACATCTTTATTTCCATCTTCACACACTCACAGTGAACACCACAAAGGAAAATACAAGTAATTACTTACAGCTTAATCTTAGAAATAAATGTTTGATTACAAGACAGAGTCTGAAAGAAAAAAAATGTAATCTAGTTAATCAGCTTAAAAGATCCTGATAGAACTAGCTGGCCACAAAGCAAAACAAAACATACTCAAGGTCATATTGTACACATCTGAGTAACACTGACTGTGCCATTTCCAAATTAAATGATTAAATGATCTGCAAAAGATGGGAAATTATCCCAGTGTGCCTCTCTGTCGTAAATGGAAACTACACTGTTTCACTTTCCATAGGAATCCTCAATCAGGAGGATCTTTCTGAGGTAACATAATTATTTATTTAAAAATAAACTGAATGAATGAGTCGCTCTTCATGCTAGAGTCACTTTTATGGTCTGCCTTTTAATGTGGGGCAAGGCTCATTTTGAGTGATGGGTTTATGGTTTGTTGATACTGAGTTGATGGTTTCACTAAGAGCTTCTCTTCAGACCTGCTTGCACACTTGGGATACCCACACATTTAAAGTTAGAACATTCAATAAAAAGACATTTCATTCAATCCCACACTGTGGAAACTCACTGGTTACAACAGCACAATAAATAAGAAAAATAGTGTTTAAAAAGCCAAAAATATTATACGATGCACAAATGGTTACTACATACAGTAAAATACACTGAGATTTATATGCTTATAATATAATATAATATAATATAATATAATATAATATAATATAATATAATATAATATAATATAATAATTTAAAAAATATAATATAATTATTAAAAATTATTTTCTTTTTTTTTCTTCTCTTTTGTGAACCCAGATGTTTTCCATGTGTGTGACTGATGTTCCTGTATGTGTTTTCTTTGTTTGTAATCAGAAGAATCTGATCCTTTTGCAAATTCTATTGAATTTTATAGTGTCTGTTAGGCCAAGATCATCTTGACTAGGAGTCATTATTCATTTGTTCTACTGTGATTTTATGATTGATTTATTCCTTTGTTTTGCTGCGTAGGAGCGATGGGCTGAGCCAGCATATCCTTCCCTTTGTGATGAGTCTGTCAGGATCTGCTCGCTTCGCCTTTATCCCCTGTCATCACAGGCAGCAGCTTCGACCTTTAGCATTATATGAAACACTTACAAATATTTTAAACTTTAACTGAAATTCATCCTGACTTGTCATCTTTAAAGTGAATAAGGTGGTATATATTTTTGGAATTACATCTCCTGGTTAACTTTTGGATTTCCTGAAATTCCCCAAGGTGGCGCTGTGGCAACACAAACCTCCATGTTTGTGTCTTCCACGTAGTGGTGCTTTGAGCAGTGGACTCCTGTCTATAGCTGCTGTGCTTGAGGATTCACATTCAGCTTTATTGTAACATTACAGGTTTTAAAAAGTAAAAAGTGTCTGAAAAAACTTTTGTTACAGAGCTCCACAAAATAAGATACCATGTTTTAGATACGTGTAAAATTCGAAAATAAAAGTGCATATGTCTGGCAAAAGAGCAAATAAATAAATAAATAAGTAAACTCTCTGATGAGCGTTGCATTCCTCTACAGCGCAGCTTCCAAACCTGATGATACAGCAGGATACTTTGAATGGAGCTGCTATGCAAGGACCTCAGAAAGCTGGGGCTCTTAAACTCGCTGACCTGCTCCACTGGAGCTCAGTTGATGTAAAAACGGGCATGCTCTTCCCTATTCACCCTGAAACCCACAGTCAGCTCCTCAGTCTTGTTTACAATCAGGGCAAGGTTGTTAAGAAAAACACTATTCTGTCAGAAGGCTGATGATCATGCTCATCACATATTTAATGATGACACTGGAGCTGCGCTTGGCCTCACAGTCCTGGGGGACACAGACCACAGCTTAGGAACATCAGATTTTAGTACCTGATCAGTGGTTTTTCCAACAAATCTTAATTTGTAAAGTCAGGCACAGTTTGTTTTCACTCTGAATGTGTTGTACTCTAGTATAACACAAAACCATTAAAGAGAAAAATACAATTTGTATATATAAAAAGTATTTTCCTGTGAAATTCTTATGAAAAAAATTCTGATTGTTATTTCTTTGACAAGACTCGAATAAAACAGCCGAGGAAACACCAGGCATGGCCAAATTAGTTTCTTTATTTAAAGTACATTTTATTGCAGGTGTAATTCTGGAAGATAAAATGTTGTAGATAAAATGTAATATAGTGTAAAAGTTCCAGTAAAATATATAAAGAAAGTTTATTATGAAAAAAATAAATGTGTACAAAAAATATAATGCTTGCATTCTCTGCTGGTGTATAAATGCATTCAAAAAAACATAGACGTTACATTGCCATGTATAACAAAATATATGCAACATGTAATAAATTCCTGAGTCTTCATATAAACATAATGGAGAAATCTTTTTTCCATAGCTACATCTCTAAAGTACATTCCTCTGAATATTTTAGTTTCATAATTAATTGTATTTTGTAGCTGCACAATAAAAACTGCACAAAATTAAAAAAAACTTTAAAACTTTAAAAACAAAACTGCTTGCTATCCTTGAATATAATATAAAGCAAGTACATTCTACTCTAAAATCTTAGGTTAGTACCATTTTATCAGTATTGTTATGCAAGCTGTTGGATATACGGATAAAAATAAAGGTATAAAGGCGATCACTCTGCATCGGATGGTTTCAGAAGCTCCTTCTCAGCTGCCACAGTGTCTCCGTCACATGTTTCTGCTCTCTTTTCTTCAGTGGCGCAGGTTTGACAGTAGTCATTGGTGGCCTGGGTTTTCTTTTCTTCACTTGCTTTGGTCAAGGCAGACATGTCAACGATGGTCGACGCATTCTGGTAGTCGCTGCAAGTCTGATTGATTGTGTTTTGGTAGAGCTGCAAAAAGTGAATGTTGATAGTGATTACGCTGCTACATTCACATATATGTTGGAGTATAATTTAACACAAATATTGAGATTTTCTTTAAGGCCTACGTTCTCCTCTTGGTCTAGGAGCAGGTCACACAGAAAGGACACCAACTTGGAGAAAGAGGGGCGGTTAGCAGGAGCCAGGGCCCAACACTTATGCATCATCCCGTACCTGCAGAAGAACATTCACAACACTACTGACTTAATAAAAGCAAAAATTATATTTAAAAGTCCAGAATAGCTAAAGTTTCAAAACAGAACAGAAATGGAGTATTATTTTTGACTTTTACTGATGTATTAATGTGATTCTGTCTTTATTTGAATCCTAAAATAATAGTTTTCTTAAAACAACCTAGTACATTTATGAAACATTTAAGATGAGACTTACACAGTTTCGTTGGCATAGTATGGACACTCCATCTTAAATCCTCTCTCAATCATTGAATAGAACATATGATCCACCTTTATGCCCGGATATGGAGTGACACCTGCGACAAACATCATTGAGACGTTAGAACTGATTGTTTATCTTTTGAATGTGCTGCTCACAATGAGTTAATGTTTGTGAAAGTTACCGAGTGAGAAGATCTCCCAGAGCAGAATGCCGTAAGCCCAGACATCGCTCTTCATGGTGTACATTCCCTGAAAGATGCTCTCAGGAGCCATCCACTTTACTGGCAAACGCACCTGTGAGACAGCAGGGCTCAGTCACCCACCCACAGGGATTAACATAAGAGTCAGTGAATAATATAAAATGACCAAAGGAACATCCAACATACGTTTCCTCTCACGACGTAGTTGGAGTCGTTGTCGATGTCCCGGGCGAGTCCAAAGTCACCGATTTTCACCTGCCTGCCGTTTGTCACTAAGACATTTCGAGCTGCCAGGTCCCGATGGATACACTGCAGACAAAAGGAGAAGTCATCAGCATATGTTTTGTGTATTTATTTGGATATGCAATTTTAGTTATATTTAAATAATTTCCCCTTGAACTGTGCGGTTTATAAAATTCCAAATCTCCTAAATATAGATATATTATGACAAAATGCAAAGAACTAAGAAACTAACACAGGTGTTTCAGGTTTGGTCTGCCAATATAGGTCTAAATTAATCATCAACACAGAGGAACAAAAAAGACTAAATGTGTTTCTGCAGAGAGGCTGGGTGACAGATGTTTGTCTGGTGTTTGCCGCCTACATTCTTGGAGGAGAGGAACTCCATGCCTCTTGCTACTTGGAAGGCAAAGCTCAGCAGGTCATCAAAGGTCAGGGCTTCCAGGTCTTCCGTCTGCTTGTCTGAGGTTTCAAAGCTCTCTGGGTCTGCAGATAAATTGTGTTCTGAATTTCACAGTAGTGTGTCAACCTCTGTTCACACATACACCTTTTTTTAAACGTGTTTTTTTTCACCATGATAACGTGTATGCTCTGCTGGCTTTATATCACATTTCTCACCTTCACAGCTGTCCACGTCGTCAGAGTTGATGGTAAGGAGCGCGATGTCCTCCTGCCCCCTTGTGTTAGTGGTGTACATAGGCACGTAATTATCTACTGGTGCTTCCAGCGCACTGAGAAAAGACAAATGTAACACAACTGTAATGCCAAACAAACTTCGCAGAGAATAATTTAACAAATAAACAAAAGGCAGCACTGATACAGAAACATGTCTCACCTGGGGCATTTCCTGAGCTGCAGGTTGTGGTAGAGGCTTCTGAAACGGTCTTTGTCAAAAGCGTCGGTGACAGACTTGTGGTAACGTTCACAGTTGTTTTTTAAGTAATTCAGCAGGTCTCCATGGCAGCAGTACTGGAAAATCAGGTATACTGGTCCTAGATGAGGGGAAATTAGGTTATTTTAAAACTTCTGTTTGACATTAATATACAGCATCAAATAATCAGAAACCAGGGCAGTAGGTCTCATCTGAAAGAGCCCAAGTTTGATGACTATTGTGCATGTGTGTGATCTGCTGCGTTAAACGCACCAGAGTCTGTGCATGCACCGAGCAGGTTGACAATGTTGGCATGGTGTCCGATGTGAGTTAGCATCTTGAGCTCTGACATCAAAGCCTCCTTCTCCATAGACTGGTGTTTTTCTGCAGAGTCAAGTACAAGATTAGCACTTTTAGGTAAAACCCTTTTAACGCTCTGCATTTCTCATGAAACAAATACCAACCTTTCAGCATCTTAACGGCCACCTTCTGCGAGACTCCTGGCTTTTTGATGCCATAAGCTGTAGCCTGGACCACCATGCCAAAAGCTCCAGAGCCCAGTTCTTTACCTGAGGAGGACAGAAAAACACTCAAAAGTCTGTTTTGTATATTAAATTGACTACGTTTATCAACACGTTGTCATGAAATATGAGGGAAAAAGTGTTCACATTAAGTTAGTTTTTAGATTGAGCTTATGCCATTAAAAAAACAAAACAAAACTAAAGACAAATGATTGTTCTGCAAAATTAAACCAAAGAGTTGTGGCCTCTTAGAGGTGTCCTGTTGGGGCCCCTTCATATGTTTCACATATCTATCTGGTTAGAAGTTCCGGCAAAGAGACATTTCCTCTTTAAACGTGGTGTATTGCTGAGTTCAGACAACACTTTGAGGCCCAGAAAGGTAAAACTCTTCATAAAAAAATGAAAAGAGGAAAGTCTGAATATTTCACAGATAACACATTTATGTAGAAGAACTTTTTTCCTCTTTTTCTGCTTCAGTCTTTTGCAAGCCCTCAAGTACGTCTTGCTACCATTTGAAGGGCTTCTTGTTCTTTGGTTTCGGAGGTCTGCTAGCAGCTAAATCAATAATTTTACATATATTTAAATGTTCTTTTAAACTTCTTCTTACTGACTGAGTGTAAAACTTTACATTGCCTTTATGTGTTGATGCATATATTTAACCCTGTAACTTGGTATACTTCATACCCAGTTCAAGGTTCTCCCTGGGAAACTCCCATTTCCTGTCATACTCAAAGTCCTTGAAGTTGATGTAGATGTAATCATTATCACTGGGTCCAGTCATCTGGATCATCTGAAGCTGAGGCTGATATTGAGGTTTCTGCTGGAAACACAAAAGGTTTGGTGTCACGTCTTTGTGTGTGTTTGCATTTATATGTATGCTGATACACCTTATTTATATTTACCTTCTTTTTGACAAAATACGTGAGCACCATGATGGCGAGTGTCAAAGCCAGAGCCAGAACCACACATACTGTCAGCAGGAAGGAGTTCTTCTCAGGTGGCTTACCTAAAAAACAAAACAAAACAATGTGAGCAACTTTTAGATTTTTTTTTTCATCAAATATTTTCAGTAAATATATTCATGAGACTTGTTATTACCAATAGAGGGCTGAGGTGTAGGTGGGATGATCATGTAATAGGTTTTGCACCAGGAGCCAACTGGGTTTGTCAGACAAAACCTGAATTGGTCTCCTTTTAACACGTCTTTGCTCACTAAGCTCTTGATCGGCTTATAGCAGGAAACATCAGAATCTATTTGAAATGCATTTGGGACCTGATCCCAGGATGAGTCAATTTCACTGCAGCTGTGAAACAAAGTAAAAGGAGTTTAAATAATCAGAGCTAAAATGCTCTGAGCTGAACGGCTGTGCAGGTAATCATACCTGTCATTGGACTTAGAGCAAAACATCCAGGTATAGTTTGCTGGCACAGGACTGACAGTCTCAAGGTTGAGGGTACCATCATCCTTATTAAACAAGAAGTTGAACTTTGGTTCATCTGGAACAAAAATCAGATGATCTCAAACATTCTCACATTTTAAATATAAATTATAATTAAATTTAAGTAATAATACAACTGTAACAAAGGTTACATTAACCCACCTACAACACACACTGATATGATCTTTGTTTCCTTTTGTCCTCCAGCCTCCAGGTGTAACTTATAATCTCCTGATATGAGTGGATCACAAAGCTTCACAGTCCTGAGAAACAGTTCATTACAGTCCTCATATCACATGATTACACTGATCATGAAAAACGTGAATGAATGGATAATTTTACACTTCTACATGATGACAGTTTGCGTCATTGAAGTACCTGTGCTGTGTTACCCATGTCTCCCTGACACATTTAGTCCTGTTTTTGTCAGGAGTCTCCCAGGAACAGTACTGGAGAACAGGATGGTAGGAAACAGTGGCCTGCAAGCAGGTGCTGGATGCCTCCTGAGCTGATATGATCTTGGTCTCATCCAGCTGTGCAGAGAGGAAACCTTCATCTGAGGAAACACAAGAATAAACCAGATTTATTCAGTGGGAACAGTTTCAAATAATAATGACATGAAATGAAGTCTACTGACCTGAGACATTAACATGAACAGACTTTGAGTTTTTATTTGCACTCGTGCAGGTGTATGTGCCGCTGTGCTCCTCTCTCACTGATCTGATGGACAGGTAGGCCATCTGAACACCGAAATGTGAGTCATTTTTAATGCACATCTGGAAGAAAAACCCCATAATAATGATCATTTGCAGGATGATTATCAGTGAAGTACTTTTTGTCTCAGACTGAGGAATATTAAAAAGGTCGGTCAGTTTTCAGACAAACATAACAAGAAAGTTTAAGGAAACTCTCCCTGATTACAGGACATTACTGTACCTCCTCCTCCTCCTCTGGTTTACGTGACAGTGTCCTGGCATTGAGGTGTTTTCCTCCTTTCTCCCACACAGGTGATGTCAGACTGTATCCCTTTACTCTGCAGCGAAGCAGCAGAGACTGACCTTTGCTCAGGGTGACAGTAGAAACCTCATCTTTGTTCATTACGCTGCTCTGTAAGTCTGAAACACACATCAGGGCCTCAAGTCAAAAATATATTTTTCAGGCAGAATTTGTCATTTGCTTCTCTGAGATCAGTTAGTTAATGTCTGAGTAAACATTGTTTTTTCAAGTATTTGAACCAAATTTTACTGAAATTAACTCCTGTAATAATTTATGGATAAATTCATTATGGATGTATTAAATTTGTTATCAATTAATTTAAATCCAGTTACCGTAGTCATACAGTTGGGAGCACTCTTGTCCTTCAGCATTGGTTGCACAGCACATCATTCCTCTATTATAATATTCAGTGCTTGATATTGTGCGCTCTGTCTTTCTGTCGCTTCCCTTTAAACTCTGTTGTCCATCCTTGTTACTGGTCAAACAGAGAGAAAAATGTTAGTGCTGTAAAATTATATTTTCAGAGCGCTGTGTCTTTGACAAACATTATTATCAAAGCTTGTCTAATACCCATTTATCCCAACCACCCACCAAAATAAAGCATCTCTCCAAATGATTCAGTCTAAAATCAGACATTAAGAAGTGCTGCTATTCTAAAGTTTACATACAAATGTAAAGGACAACATCTTACCCAGACCATTTGATTGTGGGTTTGGGGAAACCCTCAGAGATGCACTTAAAAAGCGGGGAAGTATCTGACACGTCAACACCATCGAGCATCAGCTGTGGTTTTGTTGGACATTCTAAACAACAAAGAAAACAGTTAACTTCATTTTTTATTATCACTAATTTATGATCAAACAGAGATTGTGTGAGTATTATAGAAGAAAGAAGGTGAGAAGCTGTTACTCACTCATTACATGAAGAATCACAGTCGTGGAGAACATGGTGACATTGTTGGATTTACACGTCAGAGTGTACTCCCCTGAATCTGTCTCAGAAAGCGGTGATGTGACCATGGACTGACTCCCATTTCTGCTGAGGTTAAAGGAAACATCTCAGTTTAATTACATAAAAAGATAAAGCACACAAACAGAAACACAGACAGTCACTTACGCTGTCATTACTCGGTCTTCTCCTCTGATCCAGTGGCAAACAGGAGATCCAGCGAGGAACTCCAGGGAGATGATGAGTTTCATACCCACAGCCAAAACTTTGGTGATGGGACCAGATGGATTCTGATAATCAGCTGGTGTCAAACATGCTGCCTGAAAAACAAGACCCACCATTTAATCCTCCTTTATTAAGCAGCAATAAAATAATCACTGATGGCAAGATGTTAAAAAAATGCTTTACAAAAACACATAAAAAGGTTGATTTAGCAATTAATTGTCTGAAGTTGTAATAAAAGCTGAGAGATTGTTAATCACCAAACCAAGCATGAACATTATTTATGTTTACATATTAAGACAAAATAAAAACACATAAATTATTAGACTATATAGTTATTTAAGAAAAATAAAGCAAAAATGGAGAAGAATTGTATAAAAACCAAAGTAACTATTTATTACTTCCACAGGATTTAAGAGGGTAAGTAGCAGCCAAGTGCTGATCTTTAGTAATCATGAGCACCTGTAATAAAACAAATGTTTCAGTGGTTTTCTGGTCTGGAGAATTGGGGCGTGAAAGTGTAACAACATCAACAATCATCTCAGAGAAGGAATTGTTGCTCCCAATCAATCTGGGAAGGGTTACTCGGCCATTTGAAATCCATCACTCTACAGCGAGAAAGACTATTTACAAGTGGAAAACAGTCAACACAGTTGCCAATCTTGCCAGGAGTGACGTCCCAGCAAATTCACCCCAAATTCAGACAGTGCAAACCTCAGAATCAGCAAGAAGCTTGTGAGCTACATGTCAGTCTCTATTGGCTTCAGTTAACATTTTAATTATTAAAGTTCACGACGATACAATTAGAAAAAGACTGAAGAAACCCTCGTCTCTCTAAAAAGAACATGGCAGCACAGCTTAGCTTTGCAAAGTTGCACAAATCTGAACATCTGAACCAAGACTTCTGGAACAATGTCCACTGGGCAGTTGAGACCAAAGTGGAGACGTTTGGTCGTCATGCACAGCACCACATATGATGAAAAACTAAACACACCATATCAGCACCAACACCTCATACCAACTGTGAAGCATGGTGGTGTAGGGGTAATAATTTGGGCTATAAAAATGACTGATGACCTCACACAGAAAACTATTATTAAAGCTATTGCTGTTAAATCTTGGGGGTCTAATTATATTTTTTAAACACAGCTTCTGAATTTGACTCAGTATTTGTTAAACAAATAATGTCACTGCTAAGGGTCAAATGATTATTTTAATTTGTCCTGTCATGTAAAACCTTGGAAACGAAAGCGGGTATACTTTATTTTTCACACAACTACATGTGTGAAAATATTAAACTATGAACTGGTTAAAAAAATGTACATTTACTTTTATAATGGAATAAAATTTGGACTCAGATTTTTACTGAAATGAGACAAAGTGACAGATTTCAAGAAATGAAACAGGAGTACCATTTCCCCTGTGACGTTTTAGATCATCTTGTTGCTCTGCATTTTTTTGTTTTTGCATACTCATAAAACACTGACACTGTCATTAGTGAAAATAAGATACAGCTACACAAAGTTTGAAGAATATTTTCTTTTGTTTATACAAAAAAGTTAGTTAGTTAGTTAGTTAGTTAGTTAGTTAGTTAGTTAGTTAGTTCAATTACTTCATATTGGAATTCTAATGGTTTGTGCATATATTATTTACAGTTACTATGTGTCAGTTCAGCAATTGTGCAGCACCTACTAAATTGTGCCGTTTTCCCCCATTATTTTCCAGTTAAAGCAGCTCTTACTTCATAACTGGGCACACATGGTGGGGTCTTCCCATCATCAGACAGTGCCCCAACAGCACACAGCAGCAGAACAGCTGGAGATACAGAAAATGAAAACTTCAGTTCAAACAAATGCACATTTCCCGAATTATTAGAAATTTACTGGAAAATAACAAGTGAAACAGGAATTGATTATTTAATTTTAAAGAAAATACAGCATAAGCAAATAAGCAAATCTGAAAAAAGCGCAAAGCAACACAGTCATGAGGACAAATGAACTGATGTGTTAAGTGTTTCCTGTGAATTTATTAATAGCACAGTAGAGTTTTTTTATTATTATATTAAACTAGAAATGTTAAACACTTCTAAACTATAAAAATCACACAAAGTGTAATTTGCGTGTTTTTACCTATTATTTCTGATATTTATTTTCTTCCTGAGATCATCATCACCGTCACCTTATATGAACTACAAATGTGAGCCTTAACACTTGTCAGTCGCTGCTGAGCCTTGAAGTTCCTCAAACTGAAAATTTAGATCTTGATGTCAACCCAATATTTTATATCTGAATATTTATTTATAACACGCCATTTTTAATTTTTGAACCCTAACTGTTAAATGATAAACGTGAAGCTAAAAGTTGCACTACTTCAGTGGCAATAATTCAGGCCACAAAACAGGGATTTGAAAGAGTCTTACTCACCCGCAATCATATTTTGGTGCCTTGGCATTGATGCGTATTTTCTGGCTGCTTTACATGCTCACTCTGTGGCTAGACTGGCGTACAAGACGCCCGTATGTGCCTTATAAATAGAGGAAGTATAAGACCATTGGATGACGCTGAGAGCCTAAAATATACACGCGAGAAACTACTGTTTTCTCGTTATTGTTGGAGATTTAAAAAAATGGAAGTACAATCATTTTTTCTGCGTGTTTTTATTAAGAAAAAACTGAAGAGGCTGGTTTCTACGTTATCAACATGACAGAGACATAATAATAATGGATTGGATTTATATAGCGCTTTTCAAGGCACCCAAAGCGCTTTACAATGCCACTATTCATTCACTCTCACATTCACACACTGGTGGAGGCAAGCTACGGTTGTAGCCACAGCTGCCCTGGGGCAGACTGACAGAAGCGAGGCTGTCATATCGCGCCATCGGCCCCTCTGGCCAACACCAGTAGGCAAGTAGGGTAAAGTGTCTTGCCCAAGGACACAACGACCAGGACAGAGAGCCCGGCGATCGAACCAGATACGCTTCCCAACCCCCTGAGCCACGGTCGCCCCGAGAAGAGAGATATTGTATGCATGCTGGGAAATATTTGTTCCATCATCTAGTAAGACCAAAAATAAGAAGTAATTTCTTTTTTCTTTCTCTTTTTTTTAAAATTTATTTTAAAATGTTTTACGATGTTGCAATCATTTGCTTAATTCTGAATGATAACCGCGCTAAAAAAAAAAAAAGATAATTTCCCCCTATATCTTTGTCAACATCGCAGATACCTCAAATTTAGTTTGCATCCATACAATTTGTTTTACCCACAATGCACAGCTATGCTAGCGGCTCTGTAGCACAGCACAGAGGCTGCGAGCGGAAAAAACAACAACAACAGGCTACTTTACGAAGGCAGCTGCATGGATAGCGTAAACAACCAAAGCAACAACGACGACCAGGATTTCACATGCAGTGATATTTCCTCAAACCAAAATGCTCCTTAGCCTTAGAATGTGAGTACTCTGGGATCTTAAGTGTTTTCCACCACCCGAAGTGACATTAACCCGCTCCTTTAAGTGAAAACTGGTTGAAAGCTAGCGGGCTAGCACGCTAGCTTCCTGCATCTCTATGTTTGAGCGTCTTCCGGCAGCAGTGGCGGCAGCAGCAGTGCCATGAACAGTGGACTCCCACCTTCAGCTGCTCCGCTCGGGGGTGCCGGGATACCCAATGTCAAGGTGAAGTTTTGTCGATACTACGCAAAAGACAAAACCTGCTTTTATGGAGATGAGTGTCAGTTCTTGCATGAGGATCCGTCCTTGGCGAGTTTGCCGCTGCACGGCGGCGGCGGCAGCCCTGTCCCGTTGTCCATGGCCGGGGGTGGTGGGACGCCAGCGGGGTATTCCCTTGGCGGCTCCGCGGCGGGCTGCCCGGGCGGTGGGGGCACCGGCGTGCCCAAGAAGAGTGAAACATTGGGGCCTGCGAGTACGTCTCTGGAGGGGCAGCTGTTAACCAGTGAGTACAAATGACTGTAAACCAAGGCCTCGTGCAGGGTGACTGACTGTGACTTTACTTTCGGGCCTCACGGAGCTTTGTTAAAATTTTGCCCGAGGATTCACTGAGGCCTCTCAGCGCCAAAACAACGTGGTTTACTTTTACTTGCCAGACATTAGCAAAACAGCCCAGCGTGCAACTAGCATATATCGCGCTCTTTAACTGTCGCCTCACAAGTTTTGACTACACGTTGTGTTACCAGTATCTTAAAAACACAAAACATGAGCCATGCTGCTGTAGCCGAGGAGGCCTGTTGTGTTGTGTGACAGCTGTGAGTGGGCAGAAATCCGCGTCCCACTAACGTTAGCTCCTGCAGCTAATAGCCAGCTAGCGTTAGCTAAACTATGTTTAAACTGACCACTTTAACTTATTCTACCTGTTTGGGTTTCTCCTCCAAAAAAGGAGAAATGAGTGTTTTTATCAGCACTTTGCATTTTCTTCTTCACTTAACTTAAAGTGAAGTTTAGTGTTGTTCTCCAAGTTGAGTCTTTTCTAACACTAGCCTACCTACGCTAACGGTTTAGTAGGCATTGTTTTTGTGTGTTGTGTTTTTGTGTTTAAGTAGCATGCACTTTGCAGTCGTGCATTAAAAGCTGCCCTGGAAGTATTACTAAAAAAGTTTGCTGGTGGTAGCTATCACCTTGGGTCAAGCTTCAGCTGCGGCTCACTGTTTACATGCTTTCAAACTGTGATTGGCTGAAGACGCGCTCACTTGTGCACACATTAGCATGAGTGCATTACATTTTGGACTGTGTAAGCAATTATCTCTAACTGATATGGTCTGGTTGCAGTCCTAATCTGCAAAACTCTGCTTTTATTGTCATCTACAGTCCCAGGGATGGAAGGCGCAACCCTGAGCGATGCCAATCTTACCAACTCTTACTTCAGCAGCAGCTTTATTGGGGTCAATGGATTTGGAAGTCCAGCAGAGCCTAAATACTCAATGATGCAGGTACAAGAGGGACGCTGTAGGTCTGTCACAGTAAATGTACAGTTAAACGAACTGAAAATGAATATATGCGTGTTTTGTTTTGCTATGTTAGGAATACAATGCCTATGAAATTCTGAGTTGATGGTATACCAGTTACATTTCTGTATTGAGTTTGTTGTTATTGCCCTTTCTTTTTTTACAGGGAAACATAAAAACAGCTTCACAATAAACCAAAGTCTTCAAGTTCTTCATCACTCCAACTTTGAACATTTAGCTACTGTGAAATCGATGTGACACAATAGGTTAACGTCAGCCACTGCCATCATTAAGTTTCGTCTTTTGCTGTTGGGAGTCATCGAGGCATTTACTGGCGGGTATATCGCTACATCCCCAGTCAGTGGTTTTCACATGTACGTGACTGGCAACATGGTTATGTTAGGGTTGAACCTTATTTTTTTTCTTTCTTTCTTTCTTTTTGTGCCGTATGCAATAACTTTACTAGTAGACAATGCCCTCAGGCATGCTTTTGAAAGTTCAGATGCTGCTAACGATCTAAACTTGACTCTGCAGGTAGACTGCGTTGCTTTTTGGCCAGTGTTTAATGTCATTGAGCTGCCTCTCCAGTGAGTCTCTCATCTTGCTTTTAGACCAGCTCTGAATCCTTTGTCTTGGACTGTGGCTAGTGATGGTAGTCCTTGTTCAGCTCTCTGGGAGATCTGTTGTGAGCTTGAGGGCCACTCAAACCAGAACCTGGAGCCAGGTGAAGAGCTGGTTCACGTGCTCCTATTTCAAGCTGACAGAATGCTACAGAGCAAAACAAAGAGTGACGTGACCAGCCCAAAGCAGTGAAGTTGGACTATATCCAAAACCCTGGCCTCATGAAAGAGGCAGCTGAATTTGTAGATTAGTTATTAATTTGACACCAACTACTTTGGAACTAAAACATTTATAGGTTTAATACAGCAACTGGCTACCAGCAGCTCCAACCTACCACCACAAAAAAAAGTTTTAGGTTTTTGAAAGCATAATTGGAGACTAAGGCCCTGCAGTTAAATTATTTTATGGTACTTCGTTGTATTTTGATGAACATAATTGGACAGCAGGGTGCTTTTTGTAACACATCTCCTCTGGATGCTGCTCTCCTTAGCGAATGACTACCAGCAGCAGCTCTCCCAGTCTTCTCAATGATGGTGCCAAGAACTTCAGCCACAGCACTCATGGTAAGCTGTATTGAGATATCTTTGGGGCACTAGCTGACACTCATCCACTGAAGTTTGGAAGGGGCCTTCAACACTTTGTGCTTTGCAGATCCAGTGAACTCCCCGACGTCCTCACTGTTCAGTGATTTTGGTGCTCTTAGCATTTCCCAAAGGAGAAAGGTGAGCGTACAAACATTGGGTCATAGCATTAAAGTTCTTTAAGGGTTCAGGATTACATTTTTATATAAGGAAGTACTTGAAGCCAAGATGAGTTAATTTGCCTCCAACAAGACTGATAGACGACTTTTAATTTTTCCATTGTTTTCATTTGTGTTGGCAGGCTCCTAACCCGGCAGCGAGTGAATTCATCCCTAAGGGAGCTCCACGTATGGCCAATATGGCTCAGTCCACTGTCCAGGCCTTCCCCTCACCTCTCTTTGCACATCCTGGTCTCAGCAGCTCCACAGCTGCTGCACTGGCTCCAGGTGTGGGTTTTTTGAGAACTACCCTCTACCCAAACACTTTCTGTTGGGCTCAATTTTGTTTTTCATCTTTAGAAATTGTAATACTTGAGTTCGTGAGGGATTTCCCTCATATATTACTGTGAAATTAAATCTTTTCCTAAGAAACGTTTCTCATGTTCTGTCTCCTTTTTCAGGAATGTCGTTGTCTGCGGGATCTTCTCCTCTTCACTCCCCTAAAATTACACCACACACCTCACCTGCTCCCCGTCGACGCAGTCACACCCCAAACCCTGCCAATTACATGGTGCCCACCACCGCGTCTGACCAGGGTGCACACATTATCCAGAAAGAGACTGTAGGGGGGACGACCTACTTTTACACAGACAACACCCCGGCACCAATGGCTGGGATGGTACGGATACACTGTGCATTCAGTCACTTTAAACACAACAAAATGAATATCACTTAAATCAGTCTGCATTTTTAAGTTTTGATATAAATATGAGTTATTTAATAGGCTTCATTGAGATGTAAATTCATGGCCTAATAGGGACTGTAATTTGGTTTGTTTTTTGTTTTTTTTGTTTTTTATGACATCACAAGAGTTTCATTCTCTCGCATTCATTTGCATAGCTGCCTGAAAACAATATTTGTATGATCAGACTGGTTTCCATTTCTCAATAAATAGGAAGCTGTATTTTCTTTTTTCTGGTTGTTGCAGGTGTTTCCTACCTACCATATCTATCCCCCCACGGCGCCACATGTGGCTTATATGCAGCCGAAAGCCAATGCCCCGTCCTTCTTCATGGCTGATGAGCTTCGACAGGTATTGTCCTTGTTGACCAAACATTCCCCTTCTCTTCTCTGGAGCTTTATAACTGATGTCTTCTCCACTTGTTTCTTCTTCAGGAGTTGATAAACAGACATCTAATAACCATGGCCCAAATTGACCACTCAGAAAATCCAGGTAGAGCATCTACATTGTTGACATTATAAGGGATGCTTGTGACAACTGACCTTAAACATGCGCTTATAAAACTAAATGGCTGTTTCAGTGTTCTATTTTCTATATTTACATGTAAACAAACTAGCACTAGTGCTCATTGCAAGTCTGATGTAGAGTTATTCTGTCCTGTTAGTGTGCAATATGTTGGTTGTGGGCTCTGTGGGTATGTGTGTGTGTGTGTGTTGCTAAGATTGCAACTACCACAAACACAGCACGTCAGCAGTGCTGTGGAGCAACAGACAGCTTTTCAGTGTCTTCCTTAAGGCACGTGTTGGAAAGTCTGGCTCAGATTCAGTTTTAAAATAACTCAGGCTAGTAAGCCGTCATTTTTTGTTAATAGTTAACTCACTGGAGATGATGCCACACACGTTGCTTTTGATCACAAATCCTTGAGCTTTTGTAATAGAGTGAATGTCCGTTTCAGGCTCAGTCTTGTTTTACTTCTGGTTTCTGTCACGCTCCTACTTCACCTTCTTCAGGGACTTTTTTAAAAATTCTGCTGTGACTGGTTTTCACAATTATTCGAGATAGTTTACCGTCTGGGGAAAAGCTCTTGGTCACTAACAGGGAAAACAAGATTTCTGATTGTTTTGCAAACAAGCTTTTTGTACCACAGGAATATGAACTTTACAGTAAATTAAACCAAAAATCTTGTTTGTTGCCACTAGGGTTGGGCGATTGGACGAATATATCGACTATAGGTTGAGCCCATCGGCGATCGTTTTAACGAGGGCGATTTATTTATTTGCCCATGAACAAGTTTTCTAATAAGGATTTGGCTAATAGAAGCAGCCAACAGAAAAAATAATAATAGCGCCGTTTTAACAGCACCCTCTTTCATCTGCGAGCAAATGCACCCTCCTCAGAGCGCGCCCAAATGCACCCTCCTCAGAGCGCGCCCAAATGCACCCTCCTCAGAGCGCGCCCAAATGCTTGTTGATGGAGCTGCAGAAGCTGGTGATAGCCTAGCATACTAATTCGGATGGTGGACACGTACATGCTCATGTAAGTTAGTCGTGTTTGAGTACTTTGCTCGCACTATACGACTGCACAAGCGGCACACCACTTTGGTTACATCCTTAGGTTTACCGCTCTCATCCCAAATTGGTGACTTTATATATATTTTTTGTGCTGTCAGCGTTAATGTGCGGTCATCACGACTAACGGGATTAACAATTAACCCATCTGGAGCGCAGACTGAGTCAAAATCCTTGAAATGTCTCTGTCAACGCATTTTGGACAGTTTGTCCAAAGTTCATTCTGCGCTCCAGACGGGTTGAGCGCGTTAAAATTTTTAATCGTGATGATTGAATTAACACTGCGTTAACGCTGACAGCCCTAATCTTTTTTGGAAATTAGTTTGTCCATCTTTGGACTTCTATCTTGTAAATGCGCAAATCAGTCTGTGCATGATTATATTGCTCCGCCTATCAAAAAGTGAATATATCACCCATTGTTGGACTAAGGATTGTCAGTTGGAACATTTTTACATATCGCTCAACCCTAGTTGCCACTTACATTTTAAATCTTTACTTTTTGTGCAGTATGTGGTGTTTTTTCTCTCTCTAAAAATGCCTGTTTTTGGTAGATGTACCATCTGAGGTGGACAGCTATCACAGCCTGTTTCCCCTCGAGCCCCTTCCCCCACCAAACCGCATGCAGAAGACCAGCAACTTCAGCTACATCACCTCGTGCTACAAGGCAGTGAATAGCAAAGATGACTTACCGTACTGCCTGAGGAGGATACATGGTAAGAAATGTGGCCATCATATGCATTTTTCTCAGATGCCACACACAATGTCAGATAATCCTAAGAGTTGATTCACCCTCCCAATAGCCCAGTTTAATAAGCGAAAGAAGCTGTTCCAGCATTTCTAATATTGTAATGTTGTATTGTAATGCCTGAGCCTGGTTCTGCCAGAGGTTTCTTCCTGTTAAAAGGGAGTTTTCCTTCCCACTGTCGCCAAAGTGCTTGCTCATTGGGGGTCATATGTTTGTTGGGTTTTTTCTCTGTTTGTATTATTGTGGGGTCTCCTTTACAATATAAAGTGCCTTGAGGTAACTGTTGTTGTGATTTGGCGCTATATAAATAAAATTGAGTTGAATTTAATTAAATGCTTTCATGGGTGCACTGCAGCTCTAAACTTTCAATACATTACTTGGGGGGAGCTGCGACTCAGTCTGACAGAACAGATTTTTATCTCGTAAGCTCTGTAATGCAACGTTTACTTAATGTCCAGTTGAGTTCATGTTAGAATAGAACATTCAATACCTGAGTGAATCCAGCAAGCAGGTGTAGTTCCACCTTCATGCTCTTTCCAGGATCTGCTCCTCCCCAAATGAGTATTTCTGTAACAACAGGCTTTCTAATCTTGTCTACTACATTTGGCCAATGTCCAGACCAGAGAGGTATACCCCACGAAAGTTTGAATATAGCTCAAACTTGTGAGTGTGACTGTGTGTGTGTGTGTGTGTGTGTGAGTGAGCAAGCTGGTTTGACAAAACCGAAACTCCCAGTCGGACAGTGGTTATCAGCTGTCTCTGTTAAGACGGCTTTCTGTGTCAGGCTCTGTTTTGTTTACATAAAAGGGAAGTTTCACATATCATCTGACACTTCTTCACAAAATAATCCCTATGAGTACCGCCTACTCCAATAAGAAGCATGTAAGATGAATATGATGATGATAGAGACCATATCAGCATTAACAGTAGAAATCAACACTGCTGGAAATAAGACAAGAGATGAATGCTATAGAAAATAATGTTAATATTGGGATTTAACTCACAGAGCAATAATTAATTAATGAATTTGATCAAATTATTTTAATGCCAAGGACGTTCTGAAACTTTAAACTCCATAGATTTAAACATGAAATGTTACCTTCCCACAGCCTAATAAAGGAGTTGTGGAAATTGCTTTAGTTTTATAGCAGATAAAACTGAATATTAATTTTATTGACTTGCATCGTGTGTGTGTGTGTGTGTGTGTGTTTTATGAGCTGCAATCCCAATCTAACATAAAATGAATGTCTTATAAATAATTCATATTTTTAATATGCAAAGGTTTCCGCCTCGTTAACACAAAGTGCATGATGCTGGTGGACATGTGGAAGAAGGTTCAGCACTCAAACACTGTAACATTGAGAGAGGTCTTCACCACCAAGGCCTTTGGAGACCACTGTGAGTGTAATCAGCTGTATTTGAACAGAAATTTTATATAGCTACATGATTTTAGACTTGCATTTTATCTGGTTACATAACTATATTTTATACTAAATTGGCTCAATGTTTTCTCACGCTTTTGTCTTCTTCCCCAGCTTTGGTGTTCTCGTATGATTTCCATGCAGGTGCAGAAACCATGTTCAGCAGACACTTTAATGACCCAGCAGCAGACTCGTACTTCACCAAAAGGAAATGGGGTATGCTGACTGTCCCTCCCTTCCTCGTCCTTTGCTACGAATAGGCCTAGCATCACCTCACACGCCTTTCTGCACTCCCTCCCCTTCACACATTTCGACTCTGTTTACTTGTTTGATAATGAGGTCATCGGCCCAAGTCTATTTGAGTGCATGCTTTCATGATTGCATTGCATGCAGTTGTGCTCATGCCATGCTTATAGGTATGTAGGTAGATGGGTTAGATTGTGCAAACAAATAATACATGATGTTTTTAAGAAATTCAAAGTGTCTAAAAATATGTTTTGGAGAGGGTTTTTTTTTGTGTTTTTTGAAGTCTTGTTTGGTAGCCTAAGCTGACGGTTGGCAAGCATGGGTCTTTGTGATAGACACACGGGGACTTGGAGGAAACTGTGGCTGAAACTGATCCTAAGGCAGGTGCTGTTAAATAGCCTGTATACAGGAATGACAGACAGAGGAAGCAGAGGCATTCAGACCTTGGTCTTTGTGTCATCCATTCCAAACACTGATAAGAAACCACAACAAATGAGATGTATATACAAGCACGTGTGTGTATATAACAAGTGTCTCTCAGATGCCTTTGCACACGGGTACATGATGATTATACACCGAAATACCAGATAATGTCATCTGAAGCCATTTCATTCTGGAATGGTCTTTAGTGAAACAAACAGGTTCCTTATTCTCACATGTTGCATTGTGGTTTGATTGTGTTGTACACACCCTAACGCTCTACTGCCTGACTTACATTACCCAATGCGAGTGGTTCACATTGGTTGTAAAACTTGCAGGGGGATTACGAGAAAGAAGTGAGTACTGCCCCGATAATAAACACGATTTCTAGAAACGGTAAGCGGTCTTGCCTTATGAGACGCTTGTTCAAACTGACTGAAACTAGTATTTTGATGAGTAAGAATTTCATTAGCGGTTCTCAGTGATGTAGTGAACTCGTCAGTTTTACGTAAAGTAGGCTTCCACAGTTAATCACATTTTAATCTCGGTCACAACTTTGGCTTCTCACAATTAAATGACCATAATTGACTGATATTAAAATTGCGTGCTACATCAATAGAACGCAAAGTAAGAGCAAATCCAAGTGCTCCTTAATCGTCTCCCATGACCCTAACAGCATGTGCTAGTCACAGCTGTTCCCTGCATCCGGTTGCTTGAAGTTTCCGGAATGCAGTCTGGCCCAGGAAAACTTTGTTAAAAGATCAATATAAGATGTAACAGGCCGTTTCAAAACAAAAATCAAATGTCAGGACTGGAAATACTTTGGCTTCAGTGCAAGTGATTTTTAAACAAGAATAAATCCTATGCAAAGCATACGGAGTTGTCTGCACCACAAAGCAACACAGCTAACTTACTCGGCTGTCTGAAAATAAACTGCTGACTAAATGCATGAAGGCCGGAAAGAAGCCTGTACAGCGCATCAGGGTCTCCATCAGCTCACAAAACCACACTGAAATCTCCAATGCCAATAACATTTGATGTGTGTCCACCAAACACATACATAACGAAGGCTTCAGAAAAGTTGTGGATGACTTTATCCTCCTGCGCAATTTTTCCAAATTGGTAAAACCTGCGCACAATGCAAAACCTCACAGGGATCTCACAGCTGTTGAGTGCTTTACAACTACGTAGTTTAATGTGCATCTGTTGCATCTGTCATTGAGCTTCTTGATTTTATCAGGAACTTTTAGTTGTTTTCTGAGTCTGCACTGTCGCTGAGCTTGTTAATCTACACACTGAAGTTCATGCGTTTTTACTCATATCAGACCTCTAAGAAACAGCTTGTCATGAAGATAAGGTTACTGAGGAAGTAGTCTGAGGATTAGTTCATAAGTAATGTAAAACCTCACACCACTTTTGTGCAATAAAACTTTTTTTCTCATGTGCAGGACAACATGAACCCCCTCCACCACGGCAGCACGCGGGTCTTCTCCCAGAATCCCTCATCTGGGCATACATCGTCCAGCTCAGCTCAGCCCTGCGCACCATCCACACGGCGGGCCTGGCCTGCCGTGTGATGGACCCCAGCAAAATTCTCATCACTGGCAAGACCAGGTATACACGCTATTCAAGTGTCTAAGCACATATTTCATTGTTCAGTATGGATATAAGAATCATAGCCTGTCTCTTATAACCATAAATGTCCATGTGTGAAAGAACATGAATTTATTGTTAAGCTCAGAGATGAAACTATGACTTAAGTGTAAAAAAAAAAAAAAAAAAAAAAATCTATTAAAAGCAAAAGAATATTTTCATTCAGCGCTTACGTTTTTCATAACAACACTACTGTGCATGCACAACAAACGTGTATGTTACCTAATGCCTAATGCGCTAATCTTTGTAGGTTACGGGTGAACTGTGTTGGGGTGTTTGATGTCTTAACATTTGACAACAGTCAGACCAATCATCTTGCCCTTATGCCACAGTACCAGGTACTTTATCAGCTTCATGTGAAATTATTTTATTTTAGTACTGTCGTTCTGTTTTACTTCAAAAGCTGAGGAAGTGTGGTTAAAGTTTATTTTTGTGTCGTTTTTGTAGCAAGCAGATCTCGTGTCACTGGGCAAGGTTGTGCTGGCTTTGGCATGCAACTCCCTGGCTGGCATACAAAGGGAGAACCTGCAGAAGGCCATGGAGCTGGTGTCTATCAACTACTCTTCAGACCTCAAGAACCTCATTCTGTAAGGGGGTGGTGGTGTGATGTTACCCAGTTTGGGGGGGGGGGGGACTAAAATGCCTGCACTTAATACCTGTTTTGGGTTATCACTGGTATCTGTAGCTTGGAGGAATCTTCAGTTTACTTCCCTGTTTTTTGGTGGTAGAGTGGCTAAGGTGATGGCAACCAGACCTAAATTAATAAAATGAAAAGTAAACAAGTCAGTTAACATTGTCCACCTAATTTATCTGTATTAGTCTAGCTTGGTGTGAGAGTCCAAAGGCTGCTACATACTGCTGTTATTTCCTTTGTATGTTCCTTATTTTACTGCCTGTTACACATGTCGCGTGTCAGTGTAGCTGACAAACTCATGCGATGTGAAACAATATTAATGGACGTGGCGGTAAACGCATTGGTTTTATCGTAAGTGCAATAAAGGCTTCTGTACATGTATTGCAACAAACACAACCACATTGAGACTGAACAAAAAAGTGTTGTCAACTCATTCTGACCACAATCCGTGGTTTAACTTAAACTATTTCAAAAACACAAATAAAAGCTGTCCGTGGGGCAAGAAGGGACTACTGAGCCTTTACTGTTAGCTTCCTCTATGTTATGTTAGCTCTACCACGAGCAATCAATGCACTTCTGCTGACAGGTATTGTAGCAATACCTGTCAGCAACTTTGGAGTCGTGTCAAACTTCTGTAGGATTAATTGTAATCGGAAATGATTAGAACATTTAAAAAAAAATCTTGACCTAGGATTCAAATAGTCAGATTTTATGCATTTCTCAGTGTCTGTGTTAGTCCTATGCAGTGTTTCTGTTATCTGAAAGACGTTTATCTTTATGAAAAAAGAAAAAAAGACGAGGTCTTCAGCACCTAAACATGCAATCATGCGATTCGTGTATTGAATAAGTAAGAAGAGCTGAGAAAAATATCTGCAGGGACTTTCAGTCAGTGTGACCTTTTTGTGGTGGTGTGAAGCTAAATAACCTTTGAAGTTTAACGGCCATTGACTTATCAGATCTGCGTCCTGTAAATGAAGTGAGAGTTGACCTCTTAATAGAACTGATGCTTTTATACTTCAGTAAATTGTGACATGCAGTATACTCAGGCTACTGTCACAGGTGGCATAATAACATGTCAGCTGAGTTTTCACTTAATTTTGTCTGCGTATAGATGAAATTAACCAAAACTTAGCATATAAGAGAAAGCTGGAATCTGATTGGTTAGTAGCGTTTGATCTTCTAATTGAAGCACTCACACTTGTGCTGTTTAAGGTTTTAGCAGTGTTTTATACCTTTTTGTCCACGGCTTGCACCTTATACTTAATGGTGAAGAAGAAAATGGCAGTGTGTAAAGAAACCGCCTTCTTGTGAGTGCAGTGGCGCCTGACCTGAACTCGCACGAAGGTAAATTGTTGCTGTGTTTTGCAGGTATCTGCTGACCGAACAGTCTCGCCTGCGCAGCGTCAATGACATCATGCCGATGATTGGAGCCAGATTCTACACACAACTGGATGCGTCGCAGATGAGGAATGACGTCATTGAGGAGGATCTGGCCAAGGTATGATGAAGGTTATGTTGAATACACAGAGAAGGTCTGAACAGAAAACGTGTCTGTAACATGAATCAGCCATATTGTTTACTCCATGTGCGGTGGATAAAAGGGGGTATTACCTTGGTTAGCAAATAGGGAAGTTGTGTGTGTGTGTGTGCACGCACAGGATGTTGTACAGTATATTGTGGACTAGGGCTGGGCGATATGACCCAAAATTCATATCTCGATATTTTTTAGCTGGATGGCGATATAAGATATATATCGATTTTTTTTTTTTTTTTAAGCCATAAGTTAAGAACAAAAAGAGAGTTCTTAGTCACACTGTGTCCCAGATGTCACACGGGCACTTTTATTTACATACAGCGTAGATATTACTCAAAAATAAATTATCAGCATATATTAAATAATCATGGTCCATAAATAAAAGAAAACAATGTTGTTTTTGTGCATAACAAAAAGCTCACAATTGTGCAGTCAAAATGTAAACTAATAGACGCTGAGCATAATAACAAAGAGACAGATTTCACAGCTGCACCACGTCTCTGAACAGGTGCCATTTGTGGTCCTTATACACACACAGTACGTATCACTCCGCGAGGCTCCTCCTCTGTAGCCGTAATTCTCCGACAATCCATCAAGCGGTGCAGCTCCGTAGCTTAGCAAAGTCATATTAAAACATTTTTTGACAGATTGCTGAGCGCTGTGTACCACATAAAATCGGTTCGCGGTCAGTAAGCACAACCAGAATTCATACATAAGGCGCACTGTCGATTTTTGAGAAAAGGAAAGGATTTTAGGCCGTGCAGCCCCTCTGGGCTGCATGTCGTTAGCGCGGTTAGCTCGCTAACACGTTGACGCCATCCAGCCCCACGCACGGTAACTCGCTAACGGAGATTTTCCGCTTTCATCTTGTCATTGCCTGCAGGTGAAGCTATGGGGGAGTTGTGTTCAGTGCAGGAGAGGCGAGGCCGAGTAACGTTGCGTAGAGACAAAAGTGGACGAAAGAGAGGCAAACCTGCGGCTCCACAAGTATAATTATAACGTAACATAGACTATATCGATATAAACGATATTGTCACATCTTATATCTCGTATGAAAATATATCGATATTTTTTAAAAACTCGATATATCGCCCAGCCCTATTGTGGACTTGTTGGAGCATCGATGTGTGAAACGCCCAACCCGACCCCATCTCAGTCTTTTTCTTTCGGTCAGGCCCCAGCTTCCTCTTCCGGCCTTGTCTCCGTGAAGTAGCTTGTGGGGTTTTGTTTTTTTTGTGTTTTGTGTTTTTTGTTTTTTTGTTTTTTAAACCTCCTAGCTGCAGACCCTGTTTACTATCTATTCTGAGTAGGTGTTATGAAAACAGAGTTCTTTAAATTTGAGTGATGTCAGTAATGTTTCATGAGAACACAAATGGTTCTCAGTAGTATGAGTTTTTTAGTCCAAACTCAGCTAATGACAGTATGTAGATGAAGCTGAATGCATGCCTGCGTGTGTAAAAATAGCAGTAGCCCCCTGCGTTTTCCTGGTCACTCTTATATTGTTGAAGAAAAGCTTTATTTGAAAGTTAAAAGTTTCATGTAAACCATTTTGAGTTTGTGGTTGCATCATTGTAACAGTGCTGCTGTGTTAAGTTACAGGTTGTTGTTGCTTCAGCCATGATGCTGCTTTTAAAGACACTCGTTAATCTTTAATTTAGATTCTAATTTGGTCATTTTGCCAAGAAGCACTCATTGTTTTGTTTTCTTGTGATGTAGATGTAGTAATACAAATACAGCTGGTATCTATCACTGGTACCCATGCTTGATATTTTTAGCCATCTGGAACACATCAGATTGAATGATTTTGAGGTAGACAAAGGAAATCTCATGTTTGGCTCTGCTTGCAGCTGTAACTGTTCATCAGATAGGGAGAGGGTTAACAAAATGAAACAGACACTGTTCAGTCAACTCCAGAGACCCCCCCCGCCCCCCTCCAAACAATGTATCCGTAGCAGTATGTTTACAGTAAACGGTATGTAATTTAAACACTATGGTTATTTGCTAACGATACAAAGAGGAGATTTGAAATGTTTTTCTCCTAAACTGTATGAACTGTGTGAATTAATTGCCAGCAGGATCTTTTAACAGAAGCTTGGACAGAGCATTGTTTGCACCTCATTCTTTTAACAGGTCCCTGTAAGCTTTTCATTTGCCTCAACCTCATTCTTTCACAGTATTTCAGTTTGTAATACCTCAGTGGTAAAAGGATGGGTGAATTGCCGTCAACCCGCTGGGCGGGCGAGCAGTTTGGACAGCTAAGTTTATGAATCCGATAACTGGACAGCCAGTCAGCGCAGGAGCTTCAGATTCATACCATAGGTGCATCTACTTAAATTTCTTGGATGTTTGAATCTCAGTAACTTGAATCTCAAGCTCAGAGTAAGTTTTCTGAAAATCTTGTGACTGCGATAACTTGAGAACAAGCGGACGTGCAATTTTGAACAGGTGCACAGGTGTGTCTACTAGAAGGCTGAGGGGGTAGCACTGGTGGTTGTTTTTATTTTTTGTAAATTAACGCTTTTAAGTGCGACAGACCTGAACTGCAGTCAGCCCTGATTTAGGCTTCTGCAGTGAATGTCTGTAGAAGCTATGATGTAGCCAGCGTAAGTGGCTGGCATTTATGCTTGTGTAGCTGCTTTGTGTGTTAATTACAATGTGATTGTGTCCCGGTTGTTTACATGTGGTGCCAGCCGATGGAAAGAAATACAGTTCCTGGGACGTTTGTTTGTTTGTTTGTTTATTTTTTTGTACCTCTAGTTTTTCCTCTTCTTTGTTCATTCCCTCGCATCCATTCTGATCATTTGCTGACATTTGTGAGTTCTTATATTATTATTTTGATTACTATCCCTTCTACTGAGACAGACGCGTAATGTGGTTTGGCATTGCCTTACTGAAAAAACTGCCCCATAAACCTATACATGTCATTTGGTATTGGTAGTATCGTCACAGATGTGCAAGTTACCCGTCTTGTGCAATAATGCAGCTCCACACAGTCATGAAGACTTTGCTCTAATGGCAGGCAAATTCAGCCTGAAGAACTCAGCATCTGTGATTTGCAGAAAGAATGTCTAATGTTGATTAGCCAGGCCACAGTAGAGGTAAACACTTCACTTCAGAGAAGACAGCAGCGTTTCTGGATCTTGTTATTACAAGTTCTTCCATTTGCATGGTTTTTCCGCTTTCCTTTTTAGTCAGTGTGGCCTGAGTGGTGTTGAGCCTCGATATTTGCATGTGTCTGCATTTGCTGAATTTTTAAAATTATTTATATACTAGACCAATCTCTGACCAAATCCCCAAATTCTTGTTTCTCAGCATCACAGTGAGAAAAACCACAGTTTTTCACAGACTTTTTTTAAAAGACTATTGACTATTATTAACTCATTTTTTTTTAAGCGGCATGAAACTATTCCGGTCTTTGTCCCCAACATCATCGAAACTTGTTGCTGGTATCAAATTCCAAAACGGCAAATATTTATTATGAATCAGTTCCTTAGTTTCGGCGTTTTGGATGTTCTCAATTTCATTTTTAAACTCTATATATAGTTCAAATAGATCATTGCATTCTGTTTTTATTTCCTTTTAGGTTTATTGGATCCTGAAAAAGTTTATTTTTTTGTTAGTGTTAGTAGTAGTTTTCTTCTGATTCAGTTAGTGGACACAGAAGCTAGTCTGAAAATACTGTTACAGAAAAATGAATCCTGAATACATTTTCAAATGAGCCGAAATGATTGGCCAGTTGATTTTCAGTAATTGTCGCTTTGTCCAACAGTGAAGATACAGTTGACAGGGTGAGACAGAGGAAGAAGAGAAAGGAGAGGCAGGAATTAATTATATCTGCAGACATGAAGGTGAGCTGTAATTTGCTGCAGTGCAGTAATCTGTCATGGAGTGAGCAACATCACGTTTTCAACAACTTTAGGTGCAGATTTAAAGTTACAGTACGCGTTGGTGAAGAGTGTCTAGCATTCTTGGGCTTGGACACGATGTGAGAGTGTAAACAAGCTGTTTTTCAGAGGAAAGGTGTGAATTTTGGGACACTCAAGCATTCACTGGCATACCATTAGCTTATAACCATCTGTTGTTGTTTAGCTGGCCTGTTGTCAGCTATCCAGAGATGAGAGGGTCCCACGTGTAATCTGCTGCCAATAAGTAACTGCGACAATATCTGGAATAAACAAGCATGTTTATGCCTGTTTTTGTTCATTTGTGCAGTTCAGGAGATAAGGGATGAGGTGGAAATGAGGGAGGATGTAACAAGAAGGAGATTATTAAAATATACATGTACAAGTGTTAAAAGAGATGTTCGTGCGTGTGTGTTTTTTTTTTTTTTTTTTTTTTTTTTTTTTTTTTTTTTGGGGTGGGGGGGTGTTTAAAGCTATACTACATGTATCGCCAGTCTCTAGCCACAGACAAACAGGGAAATGGCGACGTCTATCTCAGCATGACATGACAGCATGGCAACTTCCACAAACTGGCACCTGCTCGCATTTATTTTTAATGGATTATTTAAGTTAAAGATGTTTATGAGAATGCATCACATAATTCCACCCTAATCAATGTATATTTATGAGTACATCATTCTTTTCTCTATTATGTGGATTAGGTTGGGTGGTTTTGATGTGTAGGAGCCATGATGTAGGTGTAATATTGGTTTACTTCTGTCTTGCACGTCTTTGATTTCAGAGAATTGTTTTTTGGGTTCACTTTCAGTCAGAGGGAAGTATCTTGTAGACCCCGTGAGAGAAAACGGAGCTCAGCACCATGTATGGGCAGAAAGTCAACAGCAGCGGTTTCAGTTTTTGGAAGCATTCCTTGCAGGGGGAACCTGAGCTTTTGATTTGAAATTGGTGTTTTATAAGAGAAAATCCCACTGGAATATATGTTTGTTTATTTATTTATCTCCCTGCCCCACCCATCAAATTTAAACCCCCTCTCATTTGGCCCATATTCATTGCACTTAACATCTGTACTCTGTTTACAGCTGCAGGAATGAAAATACAATTTAAAGCAGCATTCACTGCATGTTGGTAATGAGTGGGGAATTTTACTGCCTGCTATCGCCACTAGTGGCAGAGTATTTTTCTCCTCTGGTGTTGCTTTCAACGTTGCTTCTTTCAACTGAAAGAAAAATGAAAATTTCTGGTGCAGACAAATAAAATTGGCCCCCCTGTTTTGTTTTGTTTTTTCTGCAGGAGGTGCAAAATGGCCGACTCTTTCGCCTGCTGGCCAAGCTGGGCACCATAAATGAACGTCCAGAGTAAGTACCACTTGTTGAACATTGCATCATAGTGTGTGATTTATTTCTGTTACAACTGCATAGTCTTGTGTTGTGCCAATCAGATTCCAAAAGGACCCAACGTGGTCAGAAACAGGCGACCGGTACCTGTTGAAGCTTTTCCGGGACCACCTGTTTCACCAGGTGACAGAAGCGGGGACGCCCTGGATTGACCTCAGCCACATCGTCTCCTGCCTCAACAAAGTCAGGGAGCTTTCTTTTTTTGGTCTCTTTTAATACTTTTGTTTTTAAATAAGCAGATATTTGATAAGTTGTGCACTTCGTGGAACTATTTAATGTGTACAAGTTAGGCAAACATGCACAGCAGCCCAATTTTCTGTTAATGCTTCAATAGCATAGGCTAAAATCGCACATCAGTGTGCCCAGTGACTGCAAATGGAAGTTAAAAAAAAGATTAACATGTTTTACAGTGTAGCGATTTTCCAAATTTCAGTTCCAAAACACTGAATTATACAGTATGTCAGTCCGAACCAGCACCATACATGTGTAGATCCTTTTTAACCACCAGCTTAACTTCCTTGTCAAGCTGTCACCGTTTTTCTTAACACTTTAGTTCCTCTTTTCACTTCATTAGCCTGAATCTAATTAAAGCTGTGACTTTTCGCAGTTACAGCCTTTTCATTTGCGTAAACTGTTGTATGAATAGCTGCACTCACTGTTAAATTTGTGTCAGATAGTCTTATCCTGTTATCGGTGCACCCACATGACCTTGTGACTTGCAAAAGCGATCCCAACTGATTGTCAAAAAAGTTGCTTTTCTCATAAGAATGAATTGCTTTTGTATGCTAACTGTAGCAAAACAGAAAACAACACTTACAAAATATACTTTTTTTTTAAAAAGTTCTGTTTCTTGTGTTCATTTAGCTGGACGCAGGCGTTCCTGAGAAGATCAGCCTGGTGTCTCGGGACGAGAAAAGTGTCCTGGTTGTGACCTACTCGGACCTGAAGCGCTGCTTTGACAGTACCTTCCAGGAGCTGCAGGCCGCTGCATCCGGCTCTCTGTAGCGCCGCTTTCAGGCCCGGCAGGGTGGAGTTGCCGGGACCTGGAGCACATTTTTGCACTACAGTGGAGGACCAGGCTCAAAGAGATGACATCAGCATGGCAAAGGCAGCGGGGCAGGGCTTCGTGAACCTCAGTCACATACACTGACCCTGTCCACCAGGAAGGCTTTTCTAAAATGTAACTTTTCTTTTTTAGTTTTCTTAAACCCCACAGCTGAAAGTTTAAAAACAAAAGGAGGAAAACAAAAGTTTAAAGACAAACATGGAAGCTGTGACGAACACATATGATGACATTTTTTTAAGATTTGGGGAACAAAGTGAGACACAAAACATGACGTTTTGAACTTTTCCTGCTTTTATTGTTTGTTTCTACAGCTGGGGTTTATTTTTCTGAGGAGGATGCACTAAGATTTTAATTTTTTTGTCAAGTTTTGTTATTTTTATGAATATGTGTGAGTGGCCTACAGGGTGAACAGAGAGCTAAAATCACACATGGACATAAATTACCAGAGCAGACTCGGAATTGAAACAAAAACAAAAAAAAAAGAAATCTAGCTTTCTACTGACTGCATCTTTCTTCCGGTTGGAGACCACACCCCTTCATTCTGAAGCACTTGGAGACGGGAGACACCACTCAAGGCTTTCATTGGAGTTGGACAGCTAACTAGCTTTAGCCTTGGTTGATGGTTCCCTTTTGACAAAAGGAAATAAAACCACTTGGGTAGGGCGGGAAGGGTTTGTAAAACTGGAAAACAAATAAGGTTTTCAGACATTTTGGTTCAGGAGATTATGGAATTTGGATTCATTTGCAGTGGGGTGGCATGGAATGGGATTTGGGATTGGGTGGGTGGAGACTTGTGGTGTCTATGGGCACTCAGGAAGAGGTGTCTTCTCCTGGGGTAGTGTGAGATGGGGTGGGGTGGGGATGCGTGGTTTCTGTTGGCACTGAGGAAGGGGTGTCTTCTCCTGTTGCCGTCTACCAAGTGTTTGTTTCATATGCAGCAACCACCTTTGGTCAATGGACATGGTCGTGGCATCTACCGCTCAAGGAAGGGTCATTTTGGCTGTGCTACCCAACACTTGGGTGTAGCCCATGGGTGGGGCTTCTGTTGAGGTGGAGCCATAGCTGCCTCTTTGTGGAATGTCCTTATTTGGTCCCACACCTATCTTCTCACCTCTAATGTCCCTTATATATGTCTCTTTCTTACTGTTCCCTCTTTTTCCATCCCTTTTATCCCAAACTTCACCTCCCCTCAGGGGGTCTGGGCCCCTCTACTTTTGAGAAAAAGCAATGCTTTTGTGACTTTTTCCCAGCTTTTTTTTTTCTTTGCTCAGTTGTTGTGCAGGAATGCATGATGGGAAATTGGGAGGGCTGTCAAGTTTTCTTTTTTTGCTTTTTTTTTTTTTTTATTCTGTGGACCAATTCCAGCAGGGGTTTAGGTAAATGGGAAGGGGATGGAGGGCGAAGGAGGATACAAACAGGGCACCACCTGTAATTTGTTTTATTTGCGTGTTTATTTTTTTAAGATCATGAAATACAAACGTGCTGGAGACACAGCAGCAGCGCTGGCTGCTGCACTCACTTGGATGACTTGGCTTTCTCTCAGGATGACGAACAGCTGGATGGGCCCAATGATTGAATGTGTCTGGCTGTCATTGGCTGCCCCTTGTCCAGTCATATAGCTACAGTGGAGTGGGCGGGACGTCTTCAGATGGCGGTTTTAGGAAGTTAATGTAAGTTTAAGACATTGTGGGGGGGGGGATTTCATGTTGCTCTGAAGCACAGATCTACTTTTGGTTCATTTAACATTCAGACATTGTTCATTTACCTTCAATTACCCAGAAAACAACAAGCTAAGTTCTGCCAAGCTACAATTGCTGATTCGTCCGATTCAGATTTTTCATAGAAACATTTAAATGTTACAAACACGAGACTTTAAAGTGACAAAGACTCTAACACACAGTCGACACAGTTGAATCATGATGATAGAGGTCAAAATCAAGTAAACTGTCCCAGATGCAGTTGACTTATGTGAGCTTTTCAGTGCGGTCTGTTCTTGGGGGCAACAACAAACCTTCAGGGTGCTGGCTGTGTTAGATCATGTACTACTTCCTCTGTTTTAGTAAATGAGAAAAAAAATGAACCGACAAAACTTATCTGGTGAATGTGGTGCTTTAGGAAACCCTTTGAAACAAACTTGCACACATTTTGAAAAACACACACGCCCCTCCTGACTCGGCCTGTGTAACGTCAGTGCTCATATCACTGTATTCCACATGATAACACACACTCCGGTTAATATTAGTGATGACCTTCTCCTCTTCCCCAACATCAACACACCTACAATCACCATCTTAGTATGTTTTAAGCCCCTCTTGTGTTCTTGTCTCAAATTTTTGCAATATTTGTGTGTACAGCAGTATTTTAATAAAGAATACCAAAACTGATACTGATGTTGAGTCTTTTTTTTTTGGGGGGGGGTAGTTACAGAGACCATCATTTTTTAATATATAGGTAAAATATAACAGTCATACATAATAAAAACATGGATTTTACTGTATTATAAACACATTCCTCTTTGGTTTTCTTTGAAACTGCATGATGGGCTTTAACCTCACTTATTACTGGTTTAAGGCACTGCTGTAGCTTATCTCCTTGGGTGGGTGGCTTGTGCGGAAAGGCTGCTGAGACCTGAGTTTAAGCTTGCCCTGGACCATTTTTTGTGTGTCATTTCCTGCTTTCCTATACCGACTTATCAAAATAAAGGCTGAAACTGCACAAATAAATAAAATGGAAAAAAGTCTTAACTCACTCCTGTTTCAAGACAAAATTAAGATGCTTTTATTTTCACAGCAAGGTCATGTTAAAAACTCGCAGTGTGACACACAGGACTTCATCTGGGAATAAAACTGAGACCATGAGCACACTGAATCTTTTCCAGTGGTATTCCACCAAAGTGAGATTTCAGAGTTTTTAGATAACCTTGCAGTGAAAATAAAGGCATTTTAATTTTATCTTCAAATGGCAGCGTCTTAGGCTTAAATGGAAACAAAACAATACAGGTATCCCTTCTAAAGAGCACCTCAACTAGAGGTGGGTTCAATGGAGGACACACTCAAAAAAAAAGAAAGAAAGGGTGGTCTTTAATGTGTAACCTGCATTTGGATGTGATATAGAAAAAAAAAGAAACATTTATGTTGTCCAGAAAAGGCAAAAGCAGCTGTATACGGATTTGGGCTGTGATGAAGTCTTCAACAGAGCTGTCTGCCCACAACTAACCAACTAGTATTATAAAGAGGAATATACAAACAGGATCAACTAATCATAACTAAGCTAATCTTTGCACATTCAAAGGTTTTTGCAAATGGAAACAAACCCAGCATGAATGATTTTATGAATTAAAGAATACATTGAATTAAAATACACATACTCAGTTGACAGTTTATTAGATACACTTAAATCTTGGAGTCTAACACCGTGGCCTAAAAAAAAAAAAAATCACATTGAGTCTTGGAGAGCGTGGAGGATCTATCGTCCTCACACCAGTTTCATTGTCAGATATTTACCGTAAAACATGAAACGTGTTGAGGCGGCTGCTGTTGGGATTTGATGCTATATAAATAAAATTAAATAGATTTGTTTCGTCTGCAGTGGAGACTGTGAAAAAGTTAGCGGTCTAAAGACGCTTCCTATTAGAACAGCTTTGCATTATTCACTGTCGAAAAACAAAATCCTTGTTTATCTTCAGACTACGCCTTAATGCAACTCCAGTTTGTCACCTTTCTAAAATAACTAGTCTTAGGTACCAGCTTCCCTCTAACTGGTTGCCCTTGCAAACGGATGTTTTAAGCAGCAGTTGAAAATATAGACTTACTAACATGGTGACCTCATTCAATATTATGGCCATGCCGCTGTATTTTTATGGTAGGAATAAGGAAACTGATAGCAGGTTCCCTTTAATGAATGTAATTTTTTACCGAGGCTGTTGTGTTGGACCGCAAGATTTACAGCTACGTGTACCTATTAAAGTGGAAACTGAGTAAAATCTACACTCACAAATGGTCAAATTTAAGGTAGTAACATTTTGGTTGCATAACTAAAATAAATACAGGTACATACATTGCGTCTAGCTGTATAATTCAGTGGATAACAACTTTTTCCAGCATGTAGTGGTTGTGCAAGAGGAGCAGTTATTTTATACAGCAGTGCTCCTCTTCACAAGGCTTCAGGCATGAGGTACCAGTACAATAAGCTCTGATAGTTACATACTAGTGAATACATTCTGCATAACTGTACGGGTATAAGTATTGTCAGGTAAGACTTAGCTGCTCGTAGAAGGGGTAATGTGATGGAAAAGCACTGAGATAATACTTGTGAGGACGCTTTGTTGTACAACAGCATGTGATTTTGCAAAAGTTTCTTAACCTCCTAAGACCTGAACTCTTACACGGCATGCATTTCTAATTTCTCTTTGATATTTGGGCATATTGGGGCCCGATGAATGTAAGAACAAAGAATTACCGGATTCTTTTTTTTTAACCTTATTTTTGTTTTTAAGAAAAATAAGAGCCACATAAGAGGATATTATTTTAAGATTTTGATAGAACAGTAGTAGTATAATGTCCTTGTAAGTGGATATCAGGCCCTTGCAGAGCAAAATTGAGTATTTTGGTCTAAATAACCCAAAATGTGATGTCCACATATGTGGACGCCAGGTCCTAGGAGGTTAAACGAGTTTGGCTGAAGTATCTGGGGCATTTAGACGTGCAGATACTATAAAAAGTGAGGTGGAGTAGATTAAAAAGTGTAAGATGAGGTCTGGAGAAATTATAAAAAGCTGTATAAACCCTGTATGAAATTGTGAAAAATACACAAGCGTGGGTGCTAAAGGGAGGGGTAGAGGAAGGCTGAGTTATAGTCTGGAGGAGGGGAGCCTCCCTCGTCAGACTCCCAGTCACATGGCAGGATCGAGGGGTCATTTTCACGGAGGCCTGCAATGTCACTGCACAGGAAGGGCACCTGGGTGTCTCGACACTTGGTGAAGGTGAAGAACCTAAACAGACAGATTGAGATCAATTGCCTCGTTTAGCGTGCACTGACAGATGAATTGAACATCGAGTGGTCACAGATTATAGATCTTTACCTGCTGAGTTTCCTGTGCTTGCTGCTGTTGCTCTTCGTCATATTCTTCAGTTCCTCAGATGGGAGGACCATGCCACTGTCGGTCTGCTCATCCTGAAACCAAAAGTATCAGTGTTAATAGATATCCTTGATGTGATATGTTTTCAAATTAGCAGAAGTGGAGGTGTTTTCTTACATCAGGGGTGGTTTGGTCCTCGCAAGGCAAATGCTCAAAAGTCTGCAGTGTGGCCATGCCCCTCATGTAACTGCACAGATTGGGTTCAGATTGAAAAAGCAAGTTGGAAATAGAGGAAAGTCACTTTCTGTCCATTTTTTTGGTTTTATTTCTCAAGACTTCTATATTAGCATTTATTATTCATGACCGTTCAAGTTGACACTTATGTGCTGCACTTGCTCATTCTCTTTGTTTTTCCTTTTTTTTTTTTTTTTTACCTCAGGTTTGTGACTGCAAGCGGATTTTCTTTGAAGGCCTCACAGCGATCGCTTTCTCCAGTCATAAAAGATCCCAGAGGAATATAATCCTTCCCATCCTGTTAAAGAGAAAGTATGAATTGGGGGCATTTTTAAGGCCCTTTGTGTAGACAAATGTTGTAATGATCTCTGACCTGTTGCACTCTCGCTTGTAGCAGCTCTCCCATTGTCTCCACCAAGTTAGTGAAGGTGGGTCGGTCGGCGGGGTTGCCCTCCCAACATGCTAGCATTGTGCTGTAACTGTACACAGAAGACACACAGGTACACAGCATTTGCAGAACTCTGCAGTAATGTGAAAAACTAAATATAAGCACCTTTAACACCTTTGCAAAACCACTTTTGGCAGCAATAAAGTTTAAGTAATCGTTTTCGGTATGTCAATGACATCCCGAGATCCTGTGGCTGCAAAACAAGCCCAAATCATCACCTTTTCTCCACCACCGTGCAGCTGGTATGAGGTGTTTGTGCTGATATGCTATATTTGGCTTTCACCAAACAAGGTGCTCTGCCAAAGGTCTCCACTTTGCACAATTAATCAAATTTTTTATCTTGATCATGATTTTCTTTTTGCCTCACGCAATTAAATTGAGCACGACTGGGTGATATTTTAATTGCATACAAAAGCAGATCAAGCACTTTCTAAATCAGCACCTGACCACACGCTGCATATACTGATCACAGCTTCTCCCTGCACACAGTGCAGCTTAAAGTTTCCTGAACTGGTCTGGACAAGCAACAAAATCTATGACAAGATTTATAAATCAGTCACATTAAAAGACTTATTTATGACAAAATTCAAATGGGAAGTGCTCGTCCCTCAAATTCGATCATCATCATCAACACACACCTGAATTCCCCAGAAGAGCAAACTGCCCAAACTTCTACTTTCATAGAAGCAGCTCATTGTTGAAAACAAGTTAATCACGTGCATCTGATTATTAGCACCAGGCTGCTCCTTACCCTCTTAAAGCCTATGGAAAAAGTAAGAATGTGTCTGATTGCACACAAACAGACATGATAGCAGACATAATAAACTGGAAAGTGCGACACACAGATAGCAACAGAGAAAAAAAGTGTCTACTCTAAACACACTTAAAGATTAGCAGTATGATAACAGAATGGCTGTTTTGGGAGTCCAAAACAAACATCTTTCTGTGAAACTAAGAGCTGTGGTTAAGGTTGAAGTCAGTGGTTGGACCTATTTTGGGTTCAAACATCCGCTTAGATCTCTGGTGAACAGAAGGTGGCAAAACCTGCTCCTAACCAGCTCGATCAAAGTTGATCAAGTTGAACAAAAGAGAGCAAATATCAATCAGCTTATCTGAACTTGAATAACCTTAAATGAACCTTAACCTTAAATTGTAAGTTAAAGGTCAATTAAGGATATATAGTTTTTGATTGTTTAAACTTCTAAAAAAACCCGTTTAACTCTCTTTCATACACACACACGGTCAAAACAGTGTCCAAAGTTTTAAATAATGAGGTCAGCATATGTGAAGATGATCCCTGTTTGCCCACAGCTCAGGCTTCAGACAGCACTGAATGCTTTGATTTTGTCGTAGTCTAGCATGAGCTCTGTGCGATATCAAAGAGAGCAGATATGCATAATGTGGCTATCCGAGGCGCACGGCTCTGGCTGTAAAGACACCAACTCCGCCCACATGCTGTTCAAACCTTTTGTTTGTGACGAGCACACAATTAGAAGAAAGCCTGCTTAATAAGAAGGCCTTAACGGAGGCTCACAGAGAGAGGAGCTAAGCAGCTTCTGTTAGACAGTGGACGAGCTACATAAGAGCTGCACAAGTTGCTAAAGTTTAGCCAAGAATAAAAATAACAGAGCTGGAAATGAGCATTGGTCACCTTACAGTGTTTTTTCAAAAGAGGATAACTTTATCAACCATTTCAGATCTTTTAAACCTTCCCATCCATCACCCATTGATCGATCAATAGGTCTGGATGGGTCCCTGGACCGAAGGTCAATCAGTAAATAGATAGTGGAGTATATTTCCTCCCCATAAGCAGCTGTTAATAGAAAGTGATTGAAGAGACTGGCTATGATTTTTTTTTTTTTTTTTTTTTTTTTTTTTTTCCATTTGATTCACCTTTTATTGTTTATTTTATTTTCACTTAATGAATACGGGACAGACTTGACTGGGGGAAAGAAGGGGAGAAAGAAAGAGGGAAAGAGAAACAGCTGAGAAGAGGGACGGGGGAGAAGGGCAAAAGACAAAAACCAACAGAACGGGCAGAGAAAAAAAATGCATATATCAATCACCTGGATCACCTGCTGAGAAAGAAAAAAGAAAACAAGCAGAAGAGAACAAGAGTAATAGAATAAACAACATCACAATGATATATGGGAATATGACAGTAAATACTAAATGTTAAACATTATTGTGCAGCACATAAGATCAACAGAACACAGTGTGCTTTGAGGTAGGAGCCAAAAAGGGTGTAGTTTGTGGGTGTGATCGCCCGTGTGTACACCTGTGAGCATGGACGCGCTTGTTTTTTGTTTTTTAAAAGGTTCCTTCATGTAATAATCTGCTAGAGGGTGTGGGGGGGCCACAGCCCCGTCCTCCAGGGCGTGAAGCAGGTATGGAGGAGATCAAAACTCCAGACATCCAGAGGGCCCCAGAACACAAGAGACCAAGGAAGACCAACAGAGGGGCAGCTGCGCCACTGTCCCGGAAAGAGCTGAGGAGAGTCCCAGATGAGGGCTCACTCAGCAGCCGCGGAGCAGAAGCCAGGGGGAGTTGCAGTGACGCGCCCGTGAGCTCCGCCGGCAGCCAGCTGCGCCTGAGTGACCGAGCCCCAGGCCGAGAGGCCGGGGGCACCCCACCTCCGAAGTGGCCCGAGCGAGCCCCAGGCTCCAGGCCCCGATAAGCGGCCGCCAAGGAGTGAGCCGGTGTGTACCTGGACGCCCATCCCCGGACACAAAGAACCACCAACGCACCGATGTCTGAGGGGGTCCGCCACTGGCAGGGGAAGTGGTGGTAGGGGGAGATAGGCCTCCAAACCTTGGAGGGCCTGAGATGTCCCCAGAGAGGTGGCGCCTGACACCCAACCTGACATATAGACACAGACATACAGGCACACACAGATACAAACATCCATTCCCACCCTCATGCTCTCATATGCACTTACTCCACACTCAACCAACGTGGAGACAGACATAAAGAGACGTTGTACACACGATCACACTCCCCAAGCGTACTCTACAAACTGGGTCTAGGTGCCCCCGCCCCTGGAGGGGGGAACTGCACCCAGACCCAGGTGGTGTTTCCCTTTTCCCTGTGGTGGGGGGAGGCAGATCGCCCCGACTCCGCAGCAGCAGGAAGGCTCCACACTCCAGACCGCAGTCGGACAGCCAACTCCTCCTCCTAGCCCCCCTGCTCCAGCAGGTCGCAGAGAACGGGGGTGAGAGAAGACTCCGAACCTCCCTCCACCCGCTCATTGTAGTGTTGATGCATGTGTGTTCTAAGGTGCATTTAAAACCCAGGAGGGCATGGAGCTACCTGCCAGAGAGCAGCAGGTAAGCGCATGGTCCCTCCTGCTAGCCCTCAATGTCTACGTGTATTTAAAATTGAGAGGTGGGCAACGATGCCAGGGGTGGGGTGTACACCCTGATGGTACTTTGGGCTCCGTGTATCGTGCCCACCCCCAAGATCCTATATGTATGTGTAATGAGAGTGTGAGTAATGTGAATGTCTAAGTTGTGGGATAAAATTGAGGCAGAGGCAGCCAGAAGGGGACAGAGGGGGGGGGGGGGGGGGGGGGTAGCCTCCTCTGCACCCTGGTGACATACCCCTACTCCAAGGCCCTGCATGTGTGGGTGGTTGTGGTGGAGCGGGAAGAGGGAGGCAGCTGGAGATGGGGAGGGAAGGAAGGGAGGGGCAAGTGACCCCTCCCTGGGGCCAGCTCCCCCGCTGACCCCAGTAGGCACCCCCATACTCCGCGACCCGCCAGGGAAAGGGGGCCCAGGCCCATCCAGACCGGGCCCAGTGCAGCAGCGCCGCCCGGCCCCACAGAGCCCGGGACAGTCCACCCAACCCCACCACAGAGAAAACTGCACCCACCCCACCATCCACTCATCTTCCAGACTACATAAGACAATAAACACCCAGGCTGAGATCTTCCTCCACCTCTCCTGTATCTCCCCCTCCTGCAGAGGGAGCTCCTGAGGAGAGGAAAGCTCCTCAGAATCTCCCCCACCAGTTGAAGAGCCCCCCAGGTGGCTCGACGCACCGGCGGCACCCTGCTCCAGGGCTGGGCCCCCATGCACCCACCCGCCCACAACCCCGGCAACACACCAACCAGGACCCAAGCCCCCGAGGCCCGGTCCGGGTCCCAGCCCAGAGACGGAGCGCCCCCAGAACCTCACGCCCATCCCGGACCCACCCAGGGGCAGCCAGGCTACCAGGTCAGTAACCACGTCCGTCAGCACAGACCCTCCCCTAGCCCCGCTGCACGCAGCCGCGAGGAAACAGTCACCGGAGAGCCAACAGAGCCCCTAACCGGACATGACCGCTACCCCGGGTTGAGCCCCCCAAGGAAGATGCCTCCGGGGAACCCCCCGACGCCCTAAGCCTGTCCCTACCCCCACACCAATCACAACAGTGAAGGCGGGACCAAACTATGACCCCCCACCCCCACTAGGTGATGGAGCTGATCAAAGGAGCCCAGAGCAATTGATCTGATGTGGTGGCAGAGGCTGTATCAAGACTAATGTAATCTAATAGATAATTTCTATATTGGTTAGAATTAAGATTATTTTTATTTTTCCAGTTCATGAGGACTGTTTTCTTGGCTATGCATAGGGGAGTGAAAACCATATGGGCGATATTCTTTTCTGAAGTGACATTATCTAAGCTGCCCAACAAACACACTAAGGGGGAAGTTGGAATGTTACATTTCAGACACTTCGATAAGTCTTCACATATCTCGCGCCAAAACTTCTGAACTGGTGGACAGAACCAAAGAGCGTGGATATAATTGTCCGGTGAATTGGTTTGGCAGTGTGAGCAGTTGTTGGTAGACGTAAAGCCCATCTTGAACATCCGATGACCTGTATAGTGCACTCTATGTAATATTTTGTATTGAATTAATTGAAGACTGGGATTTCTAATTAGATGAAAGGTTTTTAAGCAAATCTGAGACCAGAAGTTTAGGTCTAAGTTAACTGATAAATCCGCTTCCCATTTTGCAATAGGAAGTGATATTGATTCATCTGTTTTAGAAAGCATTCTGTATATTTTGGATAGTAATTTGGGGGGTTTAAGAGTAAGAAATTGAACCACACTTGGTGGTGTTTGTAGTTCAACTTGACCCGGTTTAAATTTCTTTTTTACTATGGATTTAATTTGTTGATATTCTAAAAATCTTTTCTTGTTGATCCCATATTGTGTAACTAGTCCGTCAAATGAAATAAATTCTGTTCCTTCTAGTATATGTTCTAAATATTTGATTCCTTTATCACTCCAATCTGAAAAGTTTATCATATTATTGTTTTGTAATATGTCAGGGTTGTTCCAGATAGGTGTACGTTTGCATGGGATTAATGAAGACGCCGTCAATTTTAGAAACTCCCACCATGCTGTCAGAGAAGAGCTGATGTTGATGCTTTTAAAGCATTCATGTCGTTGGATGTTTGAGCTGATAAATGGTAGGTCTGAGATCTCTAGATTATTGCAAAGTGCTTGTTCTACATCTAGCCAAGGTTCATCTAAGAGGGTGTGTTTTAGCCATCCTGAGATAAACTGAAGCCTATTGGCTAAGAAGTAGTGCTGAAAGTTAGGCAGTTCTAGTCCTCCTTTATCCTTGGTCTTTTGTAGTGTTTTTAAGCTTATACGTGGGGGTTTATTTTTCCAAAGGAATTTGGACATACATGAATCTAGAGATCTGAACCAATCTTGTGGCGGTTTAGTTGGGATCATTGAGAATAAATAATTTATTTTTGGTAAGACCATCATTTTTATAGCGGCAACCCTTCCCATGAGTGATATGGGTAGACATTTCCATCTAGCCAGATCATCTTCTACCTTCTTTAAAAGTGGGATATGGTTTAATTTAGTTAGATCTGCAAGCTTGGGAGAAACATTAATACCTAAATATTTTATATTTCCCGATTGCAGTGGTGTAGAAGAGGAATTATGGAAGGAGCAATTAATCGGTAGGACTGTAGATTTTGACCAGTTAATTGAGTAATCTGATATTCTTGCAAAAGAGTTTATCAATTCAATCACCCCAGAGATATTGGTTTGTGAATTTTGGAGAAAGAGTAACACATCATCCGCATAAAGGCTGATTTTATGTTCCACGTTCTTGCATTTTATGCCCTTAATTACTGAATTCTGTCTAATTGCTGCTGCTAGTGGTTCAATAAAAATTGCAAATAGTGAAGGGGAGAGTGGGCATCCCTGCCTGGTGCCCCTCAAGAGACAGAAGCTGGAGGATGTCTGGTCATTTGTTCTGACACAAGCTGTTGGGGAATTATATAATATTTTTAACCAGTTTATGAAAGAGGATCCAAAACCAAATTTGTGTAAAGTTGCAAATAGAAATTTCCAGTTAACTCTGTCAAACGCTTTTTCTGCGTCTAAAGAGAATATTGTAGTTTCTAGGTTTTTACTGTATGAGTAGTCTATCAAATTAAGTAATCTACGTGTATTTGTTGATGAGTGCCTACCTTTTATGAAACCAGTTTGGTCAGGATGAATTAAGAGGGGGGTTATTTTCTCCAGTCTCTTTGAGAGAGCTTTGCAGATTATTTTAAGGTCTACATTTATAAGGGATATTGGACGATAGCTTGAGGGACTGGCTATGATGATGCGCTGACAACTAAAGATTAGCAACACATTTTGTTCTTGGAGTTCTACATGCAGGGATTTTCTTACTGTACAAAATAATAAGGTATACATTTCTGCACAACCCAAACCACCAGCTCTCCAAATCGCTGTGCAGCTGTGCAATTTTTGAGAAATAAATATCAGCTCACATCTCAGGCGTGCTGTATTCTGGCACCCGCATCCTTGTTCCCCCTTTCAGCCTGTGGCAGAACTCTTCATCTATGTGAAGTCCAGGGTACGGGGACGCTCCTATTAAGTGCACACATTTTGGTTCATGAGGCTCATATGCTTGTGCAGACATTATGTAATGATTGTCCATCCCGTGCCTATGTTCAGAAAAAGCACAGGTCTCTTACCCAAAGAGAAGATCTCCCACAGCAGTATGCCGTAGGACCACACGTCACTCTGGGTGGTGAACACCTTGTCAAAGATGGACTCGGGAGACATCCACTTGAGAGGGAGTCGGGCCTGGCAGACGGTGAAGACACAGGATTACCAAACCTGGCTTATGTGAGAAAACTTTGAAGGATGGCTGATTCCAAAGAATCGCAACAAATCTTTTTAGGGAAAACAAGTTCATGATTTTTTGCTTCATACCTTTGAACCACTCAACATAATGAGTTTATTTATTTATAAAAGCCTTGGTGATAGACTGCCATGACAAAACTACTTCCCCATTTTGGACTGAAAACCACACTATATGAACAACACTTTGCAAGATGTGTCACTTTGTGTAAAAAAAAAAAAAAAGAGTAGTGTGTCATCTTTTTCAAACTAGGTTCCTCAGAAATACTCACATCTCCTTTGCGGACGTAGTCGGGGTCTTTGTAGATGTCCCTGGCCAGGCCGAAGTCACATATCTTCACCACTTTATTGTCTGACAGTAAAACGTTCCTCGCGGCCAGGTCTCTGTGAATACACTGATGCAGGCGCACACAGAACACAGATGAGGACATAAAACCAGTATACGTGTATGTGTATTCCACCTGTGGGCATACACATACACATACGTGTATGTGTATGCCCACAGGTGGAATAGCAAAGAGTCAGACCTTGCGAGAGGCCAGAAACTCCATTCCTCGTGCCACCTGAAAGCTGAAAGAAATGAGATCCTCCAAGTAAAGAGGGGAATTGGGAGCAGTTTGTGGATCTAGAAGCAGAAGAAACAGAGAGGTGTCAAAAGCAGTTTGATTAATGACGAGAATAAAATGTTCACCAGGCTCAGGTCTTACAGAGGCCCTGCTCATCTCTCTCATCAAAGTCTGTGTGAAAGCTGCTCTGGTCGTCGGACACGCTGCTGTCCCAACACTGCCCTCCACCTTTTACTCCAGCCAGCTGAGTGAATCAAATAAAATACTGCATGATGAAGTAAAATTTAACATCTTTAAGATCGTCCAAGTTGCTGGTGAACCACATAGTGGTAGGTTTAGGGTTAGACTGCAGTTTAACTGTATATCAAACATGCCTTACAAAGCACGTGTCTTGCAGGTATTTTGGTCTTACAGCTCCTCTGCTATAAGATTACACTTCAGGTATGTTAGATTGGATTGAGGACTGAGGCAGACGTGTCCTCTGAGATCTTCTAAATTGTAGTTTTTAAATTATTTGTTAGTGGAAAATGAATGAAAACATATTTTGCTTTTGGGAACTGAAGAAACTTTTGAGCTATTTGTGAACTTTGAAATTAGAGAACATTGTGTCCCGCTTAAGAACTGATAAACATCTTTGAACTTAAAACCGATTGCAGAAGTGAGTTTTTTAAGTGTACGGTTTTGTAACCGTGTACAGCACAAGGGAGTTAGTATTGTTCTGTCAACCACAAGTAACTCAAAGGTCTGTTTTATTTTAAAAAATAAGTTCAGCAGCTGAACTCACCCGGTCTTGTACAAACACGTCTCTCTTGTTCTTTAAGAAGGTTGAAAGATTTCCAAAACGACAGTACTCGACAATGACCATGAGCGGTCCTGTACACACAGGACAGACACACAGTAAGTAAGTGCAAGGCAAGGTTATCACAGCTAACTAAACCTAAACTAAAACTTAAAGTAGATGTGAAAAAAAAAAACACAGTTTAGTTAAGAAGAAATAAAAATAAAAACTGGACTTTTGAACAAAAATAATTTAACTGAAATTATTTTGTGAACTTGTAAACTTACAAATTAAATACAAATATAGAGGAAATATCCTTAACTTTAGTATTAGTTAGTGTGATAAACATTATAGTAAATTATGTTCTTACAAATTTGGTAAAACTTTGCCTGATGAGGCTTTGATGGATGTGCTTATTGAGTTTGTTTTTACAGATTTTCCTAAATATGACATATGTCCTCTATTCAATAATAATTAAAAATAAAAATAGAAGATCAAAGCTAATGGAAGAATAGTGAAATTAATAAGACCTAACCCAAAACAAATGGGTTTCAAAGAGTTAAAACTAAACTGAAGTGACAAAAAACTGTCTTGAAACTGACTGAAACTAAACTGAATTAAATTAATAAATGAATTAATAAATAAAATAATGATAAAACACAATAAATACAACAAACTGTAATAACTCTGTTGTAAGGCCACAGATGCGCAGGTTCAATTAAATTAACAGGAACACAGTGACTCCACACATATGTGGTGACAAATGCATGGAAACCCCTCGACACACACACACACACACACACACACACACACACACACACACACACACACACACACACACACACACACCAGAGGTGTGGACTCGAGTCACATGACTTGGACTCGAGTCATTAATTTTATGACTTTAGACTTGACTTGAAAAAATGTTCTAAGACTTGTGACTTGACTTGGACTTTTACACCAATGACTTGGGACTTGAATTGGACTTGAACCGGTTTACTTGAAAAGACTTGATATTTTACCCCAAATATAAAATTTAACATGCATATTATATAGAGATTGAAAATGTGACGTCATTCACGGGTAGAACCGCAAAGGATTCTGGGAACTCGTGGCAAGCGGTACTAGCGCACGCAGGCTTTCAATTAAAATCAGTTATACAGCGATAAAAAGAAACACAAAAATGTCAAGAAGCCGTTTTATTATTAACTGCAATAGCCGGTCGCATGACAGCCACGGGAAGCCGACGGGTAAAGAGATCGGTTGTTATCGGATTACCTCATTGAGGAGAAATTGTTCGAGCCATGTTTCCGAAGTAACAAAGACGCGACGGATGGCCTGGATTGCAGCCATTCAAAGATCAAATATAACGTCCCAGAACACTCCAGCTCACAGGTTAGTCTGCTCCAAGCATTTACACGAAGGTCAGTGTTTTTTAGTAGTTAATGCGTCATTTTTCTTAACATAATTGGTGATATAGGTTACAAGCAAGTCTGGCGCTGAACAGAAATTGTCGCGCTATGCTCCTTTATTTATTGTGCATAAATAGTGAATTGTCCTGACACAATATTGCGTTTCGCTTCTGTTATTATGGTACATTGACAAAAACATATACTTTTATTCACAGGATAAAACAGGTTTTTTGTATCACTAATTGCCCAGTACGATTACAGCATACAGTATTATTGTCACTGCTACATTTCTGTGATGGGTACCAGAAATTATTTCCACTACGTTGAGCTCAAAGGTCCTATTAATAAACGGTTAACGAATGTGTATTTATGACGACAATTTGTGAGACTGGTAAACTTATGATACGTACGATGGTCTTTCGTTCTACACGGTGCATTTCAAGGTCCTGCACCCATCCGTCGGTAAACTGTACCTGGGCTTGTTGCAGTGACCTGAAGTTACTAAACTTCATGATCGTATGCGCTCACTCCAAGAACCGTATGATTATAAATATGCATATAAATATGCTAAGATGAGATAGCTGACTTCATCTAACTAGCAAATGTTGTCCAGGCTACGTTGGTGATACAGTTTTTTTTAATGTGTATGATATTTTTGTCATGCGATTTTAAAGCTGGTCCTACAACCGCATCCAAGAATAACATGCAGCTTATCTCAGAACTGTCCGTGAAAATTATTCTTGGAGCTAGGTTTAATTGAGCTGCATTTTAAAGAGGTGCAATTTCACAATTTGTGTATATTTTCTAAGTTCACTATTTTGTCATGTGTTGAGAAAAACACAGATTTTAAAATTACATGGTCTAATATTTACATTTAGCATATAACTGCAACATTATTTTTTCGTTTTTTTTTTTTTAAAGACTCGAAAGGACTTGAAATTCAAAATTTCAGACTTGTGACTTGACTCGGACTTTTACACCAGTGACTTGAGACTCGACTCTGACTTGCCTGACATTACTTGAGACTTGACTTGAGACTTGAGGATAAAGACTTGAGACTTACTTGAGACTTGCAAAACAATGACTTGGTCCCACCTCTGACACACACACACACACACACACACACACACACACACACACACACACACACACACACACACACACACACACACACCTCCTGGTTTGGTGCAAGCTCCCAGAAGGTTCACGACATTCAGATGGTTTCCAATGTGGTTGAGGATCTTCAGTTCAGTCATCAATGCGTTGTGTTCGCTGGCTGTAGCGCCCTCTGGTGGATAGAAGGAAGAATAGTAAAGTGAGTGTCAGAAAAGGGTTTTAGTAATAAGGTAAGGGTAAGGGTTTTAGGTAGTTAAATTTAACCGAATATCATGGACCCAACCTTTGAGCATCTTCACAGCCACAGTCTTGCAGCTGGTGCCGTTGTCTATACCAAATGCAGTTGCCTGCATGACTTTACCAAAGGCCCCACGGCCTAGAAGCTTTCCTGAGAGAAAAAAGACAGCGTGAGAATGTGAATGAAACGGATACGGGAGGTGTGTTTTGTGTCTTTTTAAAACAACTCAGTTAATTATGATTATCATCCAATCCAGATGTGAGGAGCTGATAACAGAAGACTTTAGACCGTACCAGCTGCCCATCTGTCCAAATCCCGCCCTGATGACCGTAAGAGCTGATTAGTTTCGGTAAACACTGTTTACATGTCTCATGCTGGGGTTAATTAGCTGAGCACAGACAACACAGACTAAAAGTCTGATTAATGGAATGAGAGTCACTCCCAATAATAAGCTGATAAGGTCTATGAGAAAATCCTTGTGTTGTTACGTGGGCTTAAATACCTCCTTTCGCTCCCACTGCATTCACAACATCAGTCTGATCTCAGCCCACACAAGAGTATCAGCTAAAAACAAATTTTCTTTAATAGATTGAACCAGCATACCTAATTTCAGGCGCTCCCGGGGGAACTCCCATTGGTTGGGGTCATAATGCAACCTCTCGCACTGCTCATCTATCGGCCCCTCTCCTGTGTCCAGTACGATTGACAAGTACTCGGTTTTGGTGTATGAGCTGTTGGGCTTTGGAAGACAGTCGGTATCAGTTAAAAGAAAAAAAGAAAAGAGAAAATACTTACTACCGTTTTTCATCCAGAACCTGGCAGATCAGCTTTAGAGGGACTCTGAGACATTGAAAAGCAAGCGGACATAAATAACTATAAAGTCAGATTTTTAGTTACTGTGAAGCTGAGAGCATCTTTAAAAGGTTTGTCTATGCATAAAGGAGACATTAAAATCATAGATTTGTCATCAAATCATGTCGTCAAAAGCTATTATTTAATGAGCTAGTTTCATTTATCATATTCTATTATAATATACGATATTATATATTTTATATGTATCATATTATTACTATTATTACTGTATATAAATGTACCAGCATAGAGCATAGTTTGCACCCTAGCAACCGTTTTCTCTAACAACGGCACGTTGAAAAGGAAAAAAAAATTTAAATTGTGCAAATTAATTGTGCATTCAAATGCACAATTAATTTGTTTTTGTGCCTATCGATGTCAACGCATTAATTTGTATATTCTGTTGTAGACTAAGCCGTCGAGCGGTTTCCGTAGTGTAGTGGTTATCACGTTCGCCTCACACGTGAAAGGTCCCCGGTTCGAAACCGGGCAGAAACAGACCTTTACTTTAATCTCTCTAAAATAAATAAATAAATAAATAAATAACTGAATATCCCGGAGGAACCCACCCGAGGGATTAATAAAGTATCATCTAATCATCTAGTTTAATCTAAGCCACTAGTTCTTTAAGCATATACAAACACCTTGCATCAGTCTAGGAAAATAAAATTATTACGGAAATTGTTATTTACTAGCATAAAAATATTCACTGAGAAAAACATGTGAAAGAGGAGAGGGAGGTTAAAGGAAGAGCTGAGGTGCTGGTGAAAAATCGCCCTCAATCCCAACACAATTAACTTTGGTTCTGTGAATTCAGGATGATCGCCAAAACATGATGGGCATTTGTCATGGTCATCCTCCATCAGTTATTCTTTCAGAGACATAGAAAACATAACTGACTGCAGGATGGAGTACCTGCGCCAACTTGGAGGGGTAAGCGGATCTTAAGAGTAAAAGTGGAGCCTCTTCCTGCCCATCTAAAGCTACCACCAAAGCTACCAAACATCAGCCAGAGTCGCATTACACAAGTCCAATAAGTGGGATAATGGTAGGGCAGAAGTGCTACAGTGTGGGAAACACTTAGACAAATAAAATAAAAGTGACAGTACGCAAACTGCTGTGAGGCAATCAAATTGGCAGGAGAGTGAGAAACACTCAGCCACATGACAAACAGATGAAAATAGCATATACAACACTGTAGGATCACAACACAAGGCGGCTGCGCAGCAAAAAGGCTCAGCTCTATTATTCACAATCAGCACCTGTGATGTCGACATGGCTGTTGGATAATGGCTATTACTGTAGTGTTGCCTCTGTACATAATTACAGTGGATGCGATAGAAGTGGAAGATGTTCAGTTTTAATTACAGGGATTTGCAAAAGTATTGGATTTACTGTTTATGAGTTATAGACATTTTTTATACAGATTGCCTCGTTTTTAGAGGCTCAGAAATAATTGGCAAGCAGTTTCATAAGCCAGTGAGGGCTTTCCCCCATTTCTTTTAATGACAAACTAAACAGATGAAAGATCTGGAGCTGGTCTGATTCCAAGAAACAGAGGTCATTATTAGACCGAGAAAACGCTCAAATAAACCTATCAGCGAGAGAGGAAAAAAGAAGGAATGCAGTGGGCAGCTCTGCAACATCAAGGGGCCTCAAAAAGAGTCATGGAAAAACTAGTTTGGACAGATGAAACCAAGGTTACCAAAATGATGGGAGGAAAAAAAAAGATTGGAGAAAGAGAGAAACTGTGGATGGATTGTGAAGTGTACAGGATAATGATCTAAAGCATACTGTAAAAGCAATCTAGGACTTTTTCAAATATATGAAGTATAGAAAACATAAAAGTGATAGTACATATTTTTCTCATTATGCATAAAACAACAACAAAAAAAACAAGCAAAATAATCCTCTCACCTGCTTCATTTTTCGTATGAAGAGCGTGATCAAAAACCAAAAGAGAGCAGCCACCACACAGGTACAGGTGAGAGTAGGGATTTCAAGAAATGAGCTTTCTGGAGCACCTGCACACATAAACACACCCAGTAGCTTAATGCTGCTTAAGTCTCAAGGTATTTATTCTTTACTCTACATAAAAATCCTGAGCAGCGGAGGGTAGAATATATGTACATAAAAGAATATATTAATTGATAAAATTAATGTTTATTCCTTTTTGCAGTTATGAGAATTACAATAGTTTATCAGACTGAGGTACTTGATGCTTTAATTATCCATCCGAATGGGGTCACTGTGATTTCAAGGTCACATAACGCACAGAGACCATCATCCTTCCCTCTCATTAAATGTGGGTTTATTACTATTTTCAAATCTTTTTAATGGGATGATGAAGAAATGCCCAGCTCACTACTATGTGGAGCCTCTTGGAGACGTAGGCCGGACCCTTCCGGAGGAAATAAAAATGGGAGACAGCTTCCTTCCTCACTGATCCGAACACAACAACACACACACACACACACACACGGTCAGTTCTCTTTTTCCAGACCTGGACTGGGAGGAACCCCAGAGGTCCTGCCTCCTCTACTACCTCCGGACGTCAGTGTGTGTGTGTGTGTGTGTGTGTGTGTGTGTGTGTGTGTGTGTGTGTGTGTGTGTGTGTGTGTGTGTGTGTGTGTGTGGGTGGGTGTGTGAATGAGGGAAACTGAACAAAAGGCTGAGTACGTTTATGTTAAGACGTACTTTGATCAATGTTTACTTAGAAATTAATAAACAGACGTTCATCATCCTCCATTAATAGAACTGACACACTCTCTGTATAAACACTACATCAAAACAATGTGATGTACTTTACTAAATGTCTGCATCCACATTACACACCTATTTAAACACGTGAAAACAAAGCACGTTCAAAAGTGGTTATATATGGATGTGTTACATAGGCAACTGTGTGGAGAGCCAATTAAAAGGCAGCGATTCTTACCGCTAACCCATATGTAGGCCGAGCTCTCAGCAGACCCCCTCTCATTGGTTGCCTGGCACGTATAGAGACCCTCGTCCTCCACTGTGATCCGGTCAATATGGAGCCTTGCTTCCTCTGCTGATATAACAATACCTAAAGACGGCATCAAATAAATTACAGACCACCGGTTTACCGCTAAAGTTTACGCGTTAAAATTTCTTTACCTGATCCCTGCAGCAGAGCACGCTGGTCTTTGTACCATGTGATGGTTGGGGGTGGGACCCCTCGAGATGGACAGCTGAGGGTCACTGAGCTGCTAACATTAACGGTGCAATCTGTCAAATTACTCACCAGGACAGGAGGCTCCAGGACTGAAGGGGGAGAAAGAGATGAATTATGATAACTTTAATCTGAATTTTCTGCTTAATCTGTCTCATGTAATATTTGAGAGATTGTGTATTTATGGGACTTATATTGCCACTAGTACTACTTCTAATAATAATAATGAGCTCAAAAACATTCTGAGTGGTTCCTCGACAAACTACTGCAGCAGTGTCAGTGGTTCCTTGAGGATATTTAGCATCTAACAGTGCAGCACAGATGAGTGTTTGGGTGTAATCTAACTGAATGCATTAATTATACTGTCCTTGTGGTTTATGCATGTATTTCCATTTCCCCCTTGTTTTATACTTCTGCTCCACTATATTTCAGAGGTAGGCGATTGATTTTACTTCATATCATTATTGAAGACGTATAGTAGTTTTTTACAAATATTTTTTGCAGGAAAAAACACAAAAATAATCAAGTTTAAACATTCATTTGACAGATTACCGAGACACCAGAGTACTGTTTAAAGCAAAATCATCTCCACTTTGATTGTATGGTAACATTATGCCATAGTGAGTTATTTTCCTTTTTGATGAAATAAAGAAACATTAGCGAGCTTCAGACGTTTGTGTCATCTTGTACATTTCTATTGCAAGAATAATTTGTACTTTGAGCACATTGTTTCTTGCAGTTTCCACTGCTGTGTCTACTTTTAGCTCTGTTTTGATCTATACTAACTAAGGAAATGGAAGTCTCTTTTGCTTATTGCCAACTTTGTTCATTTTCATACTCTTCATTACAGTTTTTCCGCTTTGCCTGTTGTGGCCAAAATTAGTGACTGCTGAACAGTAAAAATACACCAGAACAGGAATCATGAGCCAAAATACATGATGATTGTGTATTTTAGCTGTATATACAACTACAGAGTCACCTGAATATGGCATTAATTGCACACACACGCACACACAAACATAAATTTGTAAGATTATTGTTTGCTGAGGATTATTTAAAATCTGTAGAAATGCAACCAGAGCTATTTTCTCCCACAGTTCTCTGGATCCGTGCCACTTCTGGACAATAAGTATGAGCTGGTAGTGACACATGTAGAAGAATGGGCTTGATGAAAACAGATTTTTCTTTATCATGGAAAAACACAACTGTGCCCTTGACTTTGGCCCTACAGCTGCTCATGTTTGGGTCGTCTGGCACCTTATATCGAACTGTCAGCTGTACGCTACTTGCAAGTGTCACCAGTAGTGACACTTTGAATAATTGATAAATAAATGTATAGATGAATATGAATGGAGTTGCATAGATGTTTTCTTCTTCTGTGATTTAAATGTTAAATTAGCAGACATTTGGATCATTTTAGGATTATTTTGGTTACACCTTTTGAGCTAAAAGTCCCCGTAGTTGACCTTTAAAGTAACTTTATAGTCTCTACATAACTTGAGGTACAGTAAGGATCCATTTACCCACTGCTGATAATAAGAACTAAAAATAAGAACTTCTCAGTTCTTGTGGGCTAATCTGTTTTTTCACCACTTGATAATTAACAAAAAAACCCCAAAACGGCCAGTTTTTACAGTAGTCACAGTCGTAGTTACAGTCTTGAACAGTTTTGTGATAAAGTGAAACTGCTGCTATTTGTTTCCCATAGTTTTCTGGATCCGTGCCACTTTTGGACAATAACTACAATGCTGTAGTGACACACGTGGAAGAGTGGCCTTGGCTTAAACCTGTGACTCAGCTGAAGTTTGGGTCCTCTTGGGCCTTTTTTTTTTTATTAATAACCCTGCAATACAAAGAGCAGCAACAATGGGGTGAATTCAAGGTTAATAAAATTAAACTCAAAACTCAAACTAAGTCTGAAAAACTAATAATAAAAATGATTATTATTATTAGTAGTTTTTATTGAACTTCATGACAGATTAAAAAAACAAAAAACAACAAAAAATTAATTTGGATTGGAGTTTTAACTTGCATTATATTTGCAACATTTCTTCCCTTCAATTTATTGCTTAAAAATCTATTGTGCAATTTTATTTTTTAAATTTTATTTTATTTTTGCCTGTCCCATTTGGTTCTTTAGCCGTCAGAATTGTTTTCTGAAGACCAACAAGGAGACCCAATGGATTTACTTTGCCAAATGGATCATCACGGCCTTGCCGTATTGGTCCATTTGATCGACCTTTGTTGTTATTATTTATTTTATTTTATTTTCAGTTGTTACAGACGGGACAGACATGAGTGAGGGATAGGAAAGGGAGAAAGAAAGATGAAGGAAAAGAAAAACAGAAGGGAAGAGGGACAGTGAGAAAGGGCACTTAAAAAGAGAAAGAAGAGAAAAAAAAAATCTCCTGGATCACCTGTTGAGAGAAAAAGAAGTGAAAACAAGCAAAACAAAACAAAACAGAGCAACATACTAAACACAACACCATCACGTTAATCTAGCTAAGTGTAAACAGCAGTAAATACTAAATATTGAATGTTGTTGTGTAGCAAGCAGGACCGACAGCGCACAATGTGCTTGGAAATAGCAGCCAATAAAGGTGTAGTTTATGTCTATGAACAGTGAACACCCGTTTGCACACCTGTGTGCATCAGCGCGCTTGTATTCAAAAGGTTTCCCCATGTAATGGTCTGCTAGAGGGTGTAGAGAGCCATAGCCCTGTCCCCCAGGGCATGAAGGAGTTCCAGGCCCCAGACATCCAGAGGCCCCAAAGTGCGGGAGCCCAAGGAGGACCACCGGAGGGGCATCCATGCCACCCTCCTGGGAAAAGCTGAGGAGAGCCCCAGATGAGGGGTCACCCAATAGCCTCAGAGCAGAAGCCAGAGGGGGCTGCAGTGATGTTCTCGCCGGCTCTGCCGGCAGCCAGCTGTGCCAGAGTGAACCGAGTCACAGACCCAGAGGCCGGAGGCCTGAGGGCCCCCTTTGCCCCGGAAGAGGCCTGACCGAGCAACAGGCACCAGGCCCTGCCAAGTAGTCACCGGGAGTGAGCTGGTACATACCTGAGCGCCCAGCCCCCCTGCCCCGATGGCCAGCAGAGAACAGGGGTGTGTGCAATTTTTTAGTGTGGGCGGTAATCACACTTCTGCTGTAGGAGTCTCAAAAACGTACAAAAAACTCACGTAACAAATCTGACTCATTCAGTGTGAAGGGGTTAAAAAAAATAAGCCATCTGAAATAAAATAGAAATATCCAGGAATTGTTCTTAATTTACGTCAACGCAACATTCTGGACAAAGCTTTGGTACATTTTCTTTACTAAGACGTTGGATGTCTACATGACACGACTTTGAGTTCAGAAAGTGTTGTGTGTATTCATAGACAGAGAGTGACTCCTGTTTTGAAGTGATAAATAAAAGGAGTAAAAGTGAAAGTAATAAAAATGAAAGTAAAACTACGGATTTTCCAACTAGAAAAACTGAGCTGAAACAATCAAAAATCACTCCGGAAATGAAGTGAAACTGAATTGAACTAAAAACAAAAGAAAAACCAAAACTAATTTCAGAACATTTTCATTGTGCGGACAGCTGCTTGTGCGTGAGTGCATACAATGAGGCCAACACAGCTCTTATACACTATAACTGCACAACGATACATGATAATAAAAATAGATGACTTCATACTCTCTATGCTTAAAATTTTTCTCCGTTTCTCCCCTTTTCTTGTTTTTCCAGCCCCACCACCACCACTTCTTTCATCCTAGTCACCCCGTATCTCTAGTAATTCCCTTGCTGGGTGTCCCGTGGGAGGAAGTTGACGCGCTAAGCCCTGATTGTATTCAGAACAGCCGTAAAAGACACGAAGAAAAGTCACTTAACCACAGCAACTGATTGTTGTTTCCTCTATCTTCCTCCTGCACAACAATTGATGATTGTCTGCGAGGGCTGGGGCTTGACAGTGTCTGATTGGCTGATTGTTCCTGCAGCGCTGCACAGGGGCCTGTAAATGTGGCATTGTGGGAAGTGCCATTGTGTGCTCTTCCTCCAGTCAAGAGCTCATTCCCACGTGAAAGAGGTGCTGAGCTGGAGTGCAAGAGCAAAGCTAGGGTGGGGCCCCAGGAAACTAAGGGGACCCATTCCCAAGCAGCAAGACCTCTGTGAATGTGTGTGTTTGCAAACAACTGCAACATAAAGTACTAGAACAACATGAAGAGGCTGTGAGTTTAAATGTCCTCAATATGTCCTTTTTTTTCTTTTCTTTTTATAGAAAATTAATTTTAAGTTAAACTCCTTCTGTAAGTCTGCAAACACATATTAAAGATCGCCATAAGCAAAACAGTTCAAACTACAATAGGTTTCACTTATCTTCAAAAGCTTTGTGCAGTTTTAAAAGGGTACTGTAAAAAAAAAAAGCTTTCTTCTTTATGAGTGCGTTAGGTTGAGATTACTCACTTGTCACCTCCACCTGTGTGTCCAGGTGTGTCTCCTGCCCGGTGACGATGTGGCGGGCGGAGCATCTGTAGGCTCCACTGTCTCTGGCCGTCAGGTTGCTTATTAACAGGACCAGCGAGTTGGAGAACTCTCCAAATGTGAACTGCTGATTATTTAAGCCGCGAGACTGGGCTTCCTCTGTGTTGTTCACTCTCTGCCATGACAGTGCTGTGTACAGGTATTTATTGGCTAAACAGGTGAGGTGGAGGTCTCCACCCTCTCTGGCCTCCTCCAGCTGCTTTACACAGAAGCCTCCAGGGACATCTGATGGAGACACAGAGCAGAGAAATACATGGATTAGTTGGAAAGAAGAAGTAAGGAGGAGGTATAAACAAATAACCCTCCACTGAGATGAATAAGCCGTCTCAGTTTCCCAACATGCGAGTCTGGATCCTGACTGGTGCCTGAAACCAGGAGAGCTCATTCTACCAAGTCTTCATTTCTATAACATTTGATGACTATGTTGAATGGCTATTGTGGGTTAAAGCAGCTAGTGGAATACAGTAAAAAGGCTTTTTATTTACTTTAGCCATCTGAAACTTCCCGTGGAAACGGCTTGAGAGTTTCCTGATGGCAGATAGTGTTTATCTTTCTCGAACACCCCAAGGCCTCCCGAAATAAGTGGACCTGCCAGTCCAAGGAAGTGCGCTGCACGGGGAAGTGGAATGATAAGAGCGCCAGGTTCCTGTTTCGCTCTTGCTCACACACTAAAAGCTCAGCGCAGCCTGACTGCAGACACATACACACTCAGGTTTTACCTGTACAACACACTTCACATGGCATGCAAAACTACAGAGTACGAAATGTACGTGATGCATGCAAACTGTTATGTGCTACCGGGTATTTTCAACTCTGCCTGATATCTTTGTGCAGGCATTTCTGCTCAGCTTTACTTCAGTTCTTGTATCTGAACAGTAATTCACACTTCTGGCTTTAAGTATATCTGCATCATACTGACTGCAGTTTTATTTTATTATTATTGTCAACCATTTAAATCCATTGCTCTGAGACAACAAGGTCTCTTTTTATATCAGTGTGGTGATCTTGCTGCAATACTCTTGCAATACTCAATATCCTTATCTTTTTTTGTTTTTCAAACATGATCATTATGCGAATAAGCTTGTATGCACATTTGCACATATTTATGGCCTCTTCATTTACTGCTAATGTTGACTGAAGGGTATTTTGTTTTTCATACAACATAGTAAAGATGTTGTAAGCTCAAGTTCATCATAAAACCCTGAAAATGTGCCAGCCATTAGGGAATGCATGAATGTGTGTGTGCGCGCATTGGTGTAAAAAGCAAATCAATATGAATCATAGATTTCAGAGGATTTTAACCTTCATGCTAGTAATGGAGTTGTTTACAGTTAAGTTTTTGAATAAAGGTGTTTTTCATGTGTGCTATTTTGCCTTTGTGGATTTCAGCTTTAATTCAATGCAAAAGTATTGCATTAACTGTTCTTACACACAGTCCCACATTTTTAGAGGCACAGAAGTAAGAGGTCAACTGGCCGACAAGCAGTTTTTCCCTTGAAAGTTATCATTAGACTAAAAAAACCCAAATAATCTATTATACTCCTTAAAAATAATGATTCATGAATCCACTTGCCAGCTCTGCAACACCAAAAGGCCTGAAATACCAGAGAAGGTGACTAAAATGGATGATCGCAGAATTCTTTCCATGGTTAAGAAAAATCCCATCACATTATCTAGTCAAGAACAGTCTCGAAGAGGTAGATGCATCATTGTAAGGTCTACAATGAAGAGACCTACATGCGTGTAAATACAGAGGGTTTGCAAAGGTACAAACCATTGGTTACATTCAGGAACAAGAAGGAAGCATTAGACTTTGTCAAAAAACAAACTAAAAGAGCCTGCACTGGTGAAAAAAAGATCTTTGGAAAAATTAAAACCAAGTTAAACTTGCACCAGAATGAAGAGAAAACAGCTCATGAAGTTTACCGCATCATCTGTCAAACATAGTGGAGACAACGTGATGAACCTGCCTCTTTTGGTTGCTGGGCTGGCAGGTTGTCTTTGTGTGTTTTGTGTTAGAGATGCACAGCGGGTGTGGTTGAGTTATTAGTGACTGGGAACACCTCGGCCCAGTCTTCACCAGTATAGACGCGCACTCCATTTGCTCCCTCGGGGGGAAAAACAACTCGACCTTTTTCCTTTTCTCTCTACCCAAACAACATTTCACTCACCACGTTAGGCAAAAAGCAAACATGCCAACACTACTCACTTACTGACTGAGGAATGTTTTTTTTTCCTTTGTAACTTCATTGAGTTTTGTTGAATTCAAATAAAATGTTTTTGTTGTTTTACTTGACTAATGGTCTGATTATGTGTCACAGCTTTTAAGCCACTCGTGACAGAATAGTAATGTATGGCTGCCAAAGGAATTAAGGCACTATTGTACATTCATGATGTGAGAGCTGCTAGAAGTAGTAGGATGGATTGTAAAGTGTACAGGGTTCTATTCTCTGCTCTGATTCAGCCAAACGGCACAAAACTGATTGGACAGTGCAACCCAAGAGTTTCTTAAGTCAAAGAAATGGGATATGTTTCAGTGGCCAAGTCATTCACCTGATCTCAACCCAACAGAGCACATTTCACATGTATTAAATACAAAACTGAAGGCACAGAGACCCACATACTGAAGGCAGCTGCAGACCTGGCAAAGCATCTTAGGGACGAAAACAGGACATTTGGTGATGTTCATGGGTTCTACACTACAGAGAGTCACTGACTGCAGATGGTTTTTTTATCCAAATATTAAAAACAATCCTTATATTTAAGATTATGTTAGTTTATCTAATTGAGTGTTTAAAAAAGGGTGGACTTGTGTTAAAAGCTGTCATTTTTAAACAATTCATGCAATACCTTTTTAAAGTCCCTGAATTAAATCTGAGAGTCTGCTCTGCAGTTTCATCTTGAATGTTTGAAATTCCACTATAGTGGTGTGCAGAGTCAAATCTGCAAAAAACTAAAAGAAATCTAACTATATATTTGAATGGGTAAAATAATCAAATAAGTATAAGATAGTTTGGCGTTTCTATTTTGGGAACATGCAGGCTCTGCATAAAGAGACTTCGAGTTAATGTACAAAGGATCAAGCAGAAGCTTTACTCCATGTTTATGATGTGGGAATAAGGAAAGAAAACTCCCACAATGATTGATCTTGTCTGGGATCACCTGTGATGTAGAAGTGGATGTCTAGCTGGTCTGCCCCCGCAGAGTTGGAGGCGATGCAGCGATACACTCCAGACACAAAGGCCTCTGCGACAGTCAGGACCCCCACCGTCTATGGAGAGCACAAACATCCGCATGAACAAACCGGCACTTAGGACATTATGAAAAACACCCACATTCATAAAGTTCAGGCTCATTACCTCTGCCACTGATGGCAGGAATCATGTTTTCCATGGGCTCACTGAGAAGACAATAGCGGTCTCTGAGCCAGACCTCTTGCCCATTTCCAACTTAGTAGGTCAACACTCGTATTATAGGTGAGAAGCTCTAAGTGTGTGCGGGAGAGACTTTACTACGAGGGAACCTGCAAGCGTGTGCAGTGGAGTGTCCCTTTAATAAGAGGTTTAAAATATTATGCACACTCTTTTTTGGATTAGTGCACCTGCAGGAAAGGAATATGCCAGAATTTGGACATGAAATTTTTCCTATAGAGCAAACTGGGATTTTTTTTAAAGCTTATTTTCTACAATAATATATCACAGCTTTTCTGTCAGTCCCAGTGTGCATTTCTGTTCTTTACTTACCCTTTTCTTCCCCCGAAGCACTTCCTCTCTGTGCGTAACACTCAGGATGTGGTTGTGTGTAAACGAGGCGGGAAGACTCTCTGTCACAGGGCTCCATAGTGAGGAAGACGTGGGACACACACACCTTGAAGGCGGAGGAAGAGAGGGACTCAGCTGTGTTTGACAAAAATAATTTTTGGCTGCTTCCAGGTGTGCAAGTGTTTTTCTCAGCTGTGCTCAGCAGGAGGAAGAGCAGAACATCAGGAAAACGCTTTGACAGCTGCTGCTTGATGTTAAACCATGAATCACATCATCGTTACTATCACCACATTTTTGTCAATAGCCTCATGTCGTCTTTCCCTGCCCTGCAAACTGACAATAGTGGATCTTTGAAGTGCTATGTAATGTTGGATTGTTCATCTATGAAGGATGCAGAGGTGGTATTGTCATCCTGCCGATTAACTTCCTTCTATTCTTAACAAATTAGCCCACATTTCCAGGACACGAGTTCCTGTCCCTCAATGACTCTTGCAAGTTTAAATCCATAGATTACACACCGGAGGAGCTGTGGGAACTTGAGCTTATGCAAGACGCTTTTTGGTTATTTACGCACATCACCTCATGACGAAAAAATTCTTAAATTATACAAGAGTTGGGTGGGGCCTTAATACACAGACTGCTTGATCAGTTAGTTTCGCAACTCTAGGAGAGAAGATCATCGCTTGGGTTTTTTTTCTCTCCATTTCTTGTAATTAGTCTGTGTAGGAAATGCTAAATGCTAAATTCATGAATTGAAATTATCTAGATCAAATATGATGTGATGTAAAGAGAAACAAAAATACAACCAGGAGTGAGTTATTTTTTTGCAATATAATAATGATGTTAATAGTATCGTAATCTGTAGATATTAATTTTATTTCCTTCTTAAACACACTTTAAGGTGTTCCCAGTGTAGTAAAAATAAGTGCAGGATTTCATTATTTTAATAAACTTGATATAATTTTGAGTATGATTTTTTTTAATTTGTATATAATATATGCATTTAGAGTAATTTACTGAAATTTGTTTAAATGTTTATCAAAATATATCATGTGAAAAAAGATTTTGACCATAAATTGATCTTGTTTACCAAAACAACCCCAAAAAACATATTCAGAAAAATTGTACATGTATTCAAATGAGTCATTACTTAAACAATTACTGCAGTGTACATAACAAAGTCATAATAACATAATTTTCATATGTGATACTGTTACGTTCCCCTGAGCGGTCTAGGCGGGGAGGGGGAAGTAACAGAATTGACTGGGTCAGAAAAAGGAGTCAAGGAGGCAAAAGGGTTAAATTAAAGAGTTTTATTAAAGTTTCAATTTATACTAACTAAAAGAGACGGACAAGCCGCTATTACCATTTAAGGAAACAAACAAAACTCAGGCGTTGGTCAATAAAGTAAAACGTAAGCCAAAAAGAAAGAGCAGCTCACTAGCTGAAAACCACCAAAAACACAGCTCACTAGCTGTAACCACACTACTGGCACTCTGGCCCAGAGCTCACCTTTCCCTGGGCTTAAATACTTTTAATTACTGATGTGAGTCAGCTGTGTAACAGGGAAAGGTGGCACCTCAGGCAGAAGAGGTGGTGGGACATGCCCACACAGGCACCTTCAGGAGGAGAGAGGCCCTGCTAGGGCCGTAACACCCCCTCCCATAAATACAAACCCGTGGTTTGTCAAACTATCATGATAACCAAAACAAGTCCATAACCGTTTCATCACCTACTTGCAGGCTTTCCACCTACCAAACCCCATAGCAATGGTTGGGCATTTCCTGCGGAAGCTGCCAACCCCATCTCAGTGGGTTCACAACATTGACAGAGAGTGGCCCCAGACCCTTGAAAGAGTGTCCCATGTGATAGCCAGGGCTTGGAACCATCATATGTGGAGAACCCAGCAGGCAGCTAGTGGGCCTTATTGAAACACTTTGCAGACGATTCCTCAAGTCATCGGTACAGGCATGTTTGTTAGCCAGGGTTGCGGGTCTTACTGGTGGTTTTATACACAGTCTGTTCCCCTGCAGGTCATTTTGGGGACCTGGGAAATTGTCAACCAGCGGCCGTTCAGGGTTAATTGACCCCTTACACTGACCACAGGAGCCCCTTACACAACTATGCCCCAAGTGTGGTCCTTTGCTGGGCCTGACAACCTTGTTAGTTTGAGAACCATGAGTGACTGTTTTCAAATCAGGCCTTCTTCCCTTTCGATACGCTTTCCGCTTAAGTTTCACACAACCAGCAACCACATGGCCAGGCTTGTGGCAGAAGAAACACAGTTTTGCTTTGGAACTTGAAACCACCACTTTTTCAGCCTCGTTAGCTGGCTCCCTCCTAGCTCTCCAAGATGTATTGTAGTGAGAAGGGATGTCACAGTCTACAGCATTTGTTTTATGAGTTGGGGTAAACTCATCGGCCAGTATGGCAGCCTGCTGTAAAGTGGAAACCCTCTGTTCACTTAAATAAAGAGCAATACACTCAGGAACAGAGTTTTTAAAATCCTCCACAAGCATGAGCTCACGTAACGACCCCAAACTGTTAACCTGGCTTGCAGAGCACCACCTACCAAAAAGCTTTGCCTTCTCCCGAGCAAAGTCAAGGTAGGACTGACCCTGTGCCAACTCCAAACCTCGAAAGTTCTGCCTATAGGCCTCAGGCACAAGTTCATAGGCTTGGAGGACGGCACTTTTGATCTTTTCATAAACTAGGCTGTCCAGCCTAGACAGACCAGAGCAAGCTTGCTGAGCCTTACCTGTGAATTTACACAGCAACATCACCCCCCACACGTCTTCAGGCCACTGTAATGCAGTTGCTATGCTTTCAAACACACTGAAGAAGCTCTCAACACTGGATTCACAGAAAACGGGAACCAGGTGGATGTTATTGCTTACAAACGAGCTTCTAGACACCTGTGCACTGATGGCTTCATCAGCCATTTTGGGGGCCGGAGAAGGCTTAGCAAACACACCCTAATTAAGACACTACGACACCCGTCTGCCAACTCACTCAGAAACTACACAACTTAGTTTAACTGACCTCTTACAGCATACACAATAAACAAACACAACTTACCCAGTTCCTAAGCACAACAACCTTTACCTACCTATCTTCTGGAGCGTGCTGGGCTCGAGGCGACTTGAAAGGCAGAACTTCAGCGACCGGAGCCCTGAATTGCCTACCCCCAACAGGGAACTAATCCCCGCCCAGGATTACTCCGAAAATAAAAAAGGCAAAATAACAAAATAGTGCCCGAAGGAAGAACTTAATAAGCTCAGCTGGACACTCACCTAACTTAACTGGGAAGTTGAATGTCTAAAGGTGAAAAAAAAAAAAAACAAGATAATCAAAAACCAATTCCAACTCAAAACTTCCTTTTCAACAATCCCGGACGAGCCCCCACTTGTTACGTTCCCCTGAGCGGTCTAGGCGGGGAGGGGGAAGTAACAGAATTGACTGGGTCAGAAAAAGGAGTCAAGGAGGCAAAAGGGTTAAATTAAAGAGTTTTATTAAAGTTTCAATTTATACTAACTAAAAGAGACGGACAAGCCGCTATTACCATTTAAGGAAACAAACAAAACTCAGGCGTTGGTCAATAAAGTAAAACGTAAGCCAAAAAGAAAGAGCAGCTCACTAGCTGAAAACCACCAAAAACACAGCTCACTAGCTGTAACCACACTACTGGCACTCTGGCCCAGAGCTCACCTTTCCCTGGGCTTAAATACTTTTAATTACTGATGTGAGTCAGCTGTGTAACAGGGAAAGGTGGCACCTCAGGCAGAAGAGGTGGTGGGACACGCCCACACAGGCACCTTCAGGAGGAGGCCCTGCTAGGGCCGTAACAGATACCTTATGTGCCTGGATGCTGTCAGTACAAAGAACAACAGTAAGAAACATTATAATCACTTTGACCTTCAGATCGCTCTATTAACCCTTAAAGGAGAGATCAAAGGTCAAATGTGACACGACATATGAACCCGTGACAACACACTATACAGTTGTAAGAATCATAGTTTATTTTTATAAGTTTACAAGTTATTTTTCAAATTCTGACCAATAAATCATTAAGTTGACTTTGAAGACATTGGTGGATGTACGCCTGTCTTTAATGGACACAAAATTTTTATCAGAATTCATTCAAAACCTTCTGACCGATCATGTTTGCCGACCTACAGGCATAAACTTCTTGGTATAAATAATAACTCTTGTGCTTATTCAAAATGTTAACTATTCAGATCAAAATTTTAAATATTTTAGCTATAAGGAAATGCGTGGATATAATTATTTCTACTATATAAGTGATGTTTCTGGAGAAAACACAGTCACACTGCATTCAAGCGTTGCTTAAAAGCAAACAAACATTTAAAGGATTTATTATCTGAATGCTGTTGAAGTTTGCTGTCTCTGAAAATGATTTGTGCTTCTTTTTGTTTTGGTAGCTTGAATTTCTAAGGTGCATCAAACCAGATGAAATGTCATGTGAATTGCATTTTAGGAAAGATTCAAACAATAATAATGTCACCTCTCAGGAACTGAAACTAAGTGAAGGATGATGCATTTATGAGGCAAGCTGCTCACATTTGAAAAAAACACAACAGTATGGCTTCTGTTTGATTGTTGGTCCACAATTTAAATATAGAAGGATGTATAAATTAAAATAATCCAAAATTCTGTGATTTATAGAATCGTTAAACAGTTTTATCAGTGGAAAACAGAAAAAAAATGCACTATATTAGGATATATAGTTAGTGTTGGATCAGGTGACCATGAGTCCTCCCTTAGTTATGGTGCAATAGGTCTCGGCTGCTGGGCGACTCCCATGATGCACTGAGTGTTTCTTCTTCAGTCACCTGTTTCACTCGCTCTGTGTTAATACACATTTCTGCATTTCATTATTATTAAAATCTGGCTCTCTTTCACAGCGTGCCTTTGTTTGTTTTCCATCCCTCAACCTAACAGGTCGCGGCAGATGGCCGCCCCTCCCCGAGTCTGGTGTTTCCTTTCCATTGCTCATAGCAACTGTTGTTGTGATTTGGCTCTAAATAAATAAAATTCAACTGAATTCAATAATAAATGGTTAAGATGAGCAAATTGTTAAATTCAGCACCAACAGTCACACAGTTCTGTAAAACGTTTCAAAAAAATTGACAGTGAGGCAACAATACACTGGAAAAGTTACGCAACGCTAGCAACGCTGGTGAAACCTGTAATGTTAGGAGTGAAGATGTGGAGGAATTCACTACTCTGTGAAAGACTGTGTGTGCACAGAGCAATGTAAAATGTTTCTCAACATGAAATTACAAAGAACTGGGGAGTTTCATTAAGAAAAAAAAACAAGTAAGCGCAGACTTTCAGTACTGAGCAAAAAGCAAAACTGAAAGTCTGATCTACATTAGAAACAAGTTTGAAATCATTGCACCTCTGAAAACAACTATCAGTTAACACAGCTCGTCTCTGCGCCCACATATTCAGGTTAACACTGAAACATAAAAAAAACTATATATATATATATATATATATATATCTTGCCTAATATGATCTTGCCTAATTTTTGCAAAACCAGATTGCAACAAGCTAATTGTGTAGTTGCGCTGCCACTCTGGTCCAGACCTGCTATTGAAAACAACTCATTACAGTGAGTAAAACCCACGCTATAATCAGATTTGTCATTCTTTTTTTTTCTTTTTTTTGCTGTAAATCAACAAGCAAAGAAATCCTCAGAAGTTTCAAAGGACCATATAGTCAATCATATATTTTTTCTAAAGTTTACAATTTTTATTTATTATTTATATTCTTTTCAGATTTTAATAAATATCTTACAATGCCTCATGTGAAAAAGGCAACCTTTACAAACGTTCAACGTTTATGCTTGCTAATTATTTGTGTTGAGATTTACTTTTTCATTTAAAAAAAAACGTGTAGATGTTATTACAAAATAGCTAAAATAGTTTATATTATAGTGAAAAAAAATATTGCACCCTCATTTCATCTAGTGAATACAATTTTGCTTGTTTAACCTCCACTCTTCCACGGCATGCATTTTTAATTTCTCTTTGATATTTGGGCTGATTGGGACCTGATCAATGTAAAAACAAAGAATTACTAGATTCTTTTTTTTGACCTAATCTATGTTTCTAAGAAAAATGAGAGCCACATATGAGGATATTCATTTAAAATTTCGATAGAACAGTAGCAGTATAATGTCCTTGTAAGTGGATATCAGGCCCTTGCAGAGCAAAATTGAGTATTTTGGTCTAAATAACCCAAAATGTGATGTCCACATATGTGGACGCCAGGAGGTTAAAGGGGAAATGAGTCTGTTTGCAGAGAGACAGAAAACCAAAGTGTGACACGGATTAGATCTCCGGTGGATTCAGTTTATTTGTTCTCACATTTAATTTGTCACTGATCCGGAAAAGTCCTGCGTGTGTTATCCTCTATCGCCTCTCAGCTGGACAGCTACTGCCCAGTTCCACTTTCTCTCGCTTGCAGAAGGCTCAAATTGCAGCAGATCACTCCTGTTTTAACTCGGCCGCACTGACTGCCTGTGAAGTTTTGAATAGATTTTAAACAATGGATTAGCTCCACGATACTGATCTTTTAACTCAGTATTTTGCCTCCAGGTCACTGAGGTCATCATTCCAATGACTTCCCTCACTGCCCTCACGTAAAAGCTAAAGGCGACCTTTGAGGTTATTGCCCTCGGGCTCTGAAACAGCGTACCTTCCCACAGAAGAAGCTGTTCAGCTGACAATGTTAAATCACCTCTAAATACCTCACTGTTTTTAGATTTTTAGGTATTTTAGTCAAATCTGAGGTGTCTCTCGGTTTGGTTGAGCTCACTATAATTTTTTTCTGTTACAGTCACAGTTTTTTATCATTGGTAAAAATTTATTTGTGTTTTTATTCAAATTTTCTGACTAATGTTTTTCACTTATGATCTTTACTATGTTCTCTGTTTACGTGTATGTGTATGTTCCTGTTCAAAAAAAACTGACTTCAAGTGATTAAGCTAACACTTACTGAACTGTTAATTATTCATGTCAACCACTAATGTGAAGCCAGTTTAAATGTTAATTAAAATCCTGAGCAATGAATAAATTCTCAGTAACTTACAAATGTTAATGTCTTAAGCTGAGGTATTTGTAGCTCACATACCTCAGCACAACAAGTACAGACTTCACCTCCACAGATTCAAGCTCTCCTGTTTGTGCCTCACTTTCAGTACACTGCAGGTGATCATCTGGCTGCACACAAACAGCCTAAATAGTGAAGAAGCGTTACTTAAATACGTAGAAAAATATAATAAGGGTGCGTTTAGTTTCTAAATTCAACTATAAAAGCTTTTTAAAACTAGCTGTTATTACAGAATTACATTTTTAATGTGAAAAATCTGGTGCGCACCTGCAGACCAAGCCACTGGGCTGAAAACTGAAGTTTCCTCACATACCCACTGGAGGCTGGCTCCACAGGTGAGTGAATCCCTGTAGACTCCCATGTCTAAATGGCCAGTTTTGCAGCAGAAATAAACAAACCTGGACTTTGTGTGCAGGGGTGATTTCTTTTTTATTTTTATAAAACAGCTACCTTATAAAAGGATGCCCCCTCCTTTTTTTTAAGACATTAACTCTCCTCCAGCTTGTAAACGATCACTTCCACTTTGTTCACTGATGCTCTGCCTGTTTATGGATGTGCCACTGCCCCCCTCCTCTCACCTCTCTGTCTCTGTCTGTATCCTTGTCGTCATCTTTTTCTGTCTGCCCTGAGCTCCTCCCTGTCTTCGGTTCCTCTCTGCTCACTGATTGCTCTTCCTCTTGGCATCGAGATAGTGTGCGAGTTACACAAGCGACCCACCCTGTGCATGACACCAAGGGCCTGACACACACATGCTATGCGAATGCACACAGACACCCACACCTACAGTACCATACCACCCAGCTAATACTCCCACGCCTCTCAGGAAACACTTTCTGACTCAAAGTCGCCCTCACACACACACACACACATACACAAACACACACACACATAGAATTAGTTAGATGGATGCGTGAACATGAACATGGTTAGACACAGAAAATGAACACGTATAAATTTCTATATATGCACGCAGACACACCACATTCACACAGTGTGTGCTTGCAAACAGGGTGAGCAGCGGCTGCTTGGGTATATGAACGGACTGCTTCGAGTTGTGTATCAGAGGGGTCATCTGCTGCCTTTTCTTCCTTTCCTGTTATGTTGCTTAAAATACACTTTTACTGCTGCAACTGTGTGTTCCTGTATGAGCCCCCAACCCCCCAAAATAACCGTGGCGCATGTAAACGAATACACAAATATAAGCAAGGTTTAATGCAAAAAAACACAAACAACTGATATAACACTTCAGTACAGCTTAAGAGAGTCATACAGAGTCAAATATTGTCATATGTAAGTTAGTTGTATAAAATTATTAAATATTAGATTCATATATTACTCATAGAACATCTGTATACAAGCAATTAATCACATTAGCAGACACCCGTAGAATAGGATACACACACACACACACAATTGTGCGCAAGCACACACGCTGTCACCCTCTTTACGCTCACATGCACAAATGGACTTTATTCAAACACTTATGCTACTCATTCTCATAAAATGGCTTGTAGTATCACGCATACACTTAGATTTTAATTAACTTCTGATACAAAGACAACAGGGCTGTTATACTGACACCATATGACACATAAATGAGACATTTTGATATGGGATGATAGTGAACGACACAGGAGCGACACAGGATCGTCTCTGGCCTTCTCAGACTTCCTACATGGTAGGTATCTGCAGACACTTAGTCTGTTAATAGAGAACTGAAGGAATCCCATAGTGAACAGCACAAAGCATGTCCTCTCTCCTTTTTCGCCCGTCCAAGGTAAGCACACTGATCTTCTACTGGTGGTTAAAAAAATCGCAACAGAAACTCACAGCTTTTTCTCGTTTTCTCTTTTGGTTGTCAAAATCAGATCGGGGCTTGGGACAGGCAGGCACGGTTCATGCACCCATTTTAGTACCACTCTAGGACACAAAAAACAAGCAAAGCAGCTCCAGAAATGTGGCTGGTGGATGGGTGGAATTGCACTTTTTCTGGCTCAAATGTCTGTGAAATATAAAAAGCATCGAACTACAGGACAGCCTGGTGTAGCGGGGAGACTTAAACTGGAAAAAGGAAGGAAATAAATAATCAGTGAAGCAGGTGTCCTTATATCCTTAGTGTTGTGGTGTATATAACTCCTGGTTTTTTGTATCTCCTGGTCGTCACTGCTCAGCAGTGTTCCAAGTCACTTTACTCATTTTCCAGTATACCGAGCTTGCGATTGTCACTATGGATCACTGATGATGTCACTGAGGGTTTTGGCTGCTGTCGAGAGGCACCGATGAGTGTGTGGAGGTGGCGGTGATGTAGGGGGAGGGCTCCAGAGTGGGAGGTGATGGGGAGTTTTTCTTTTGTAAATGTGAAGGATGCTGGGTTGTGGTGCAGGTCAGGGCTGGTGATGGAAGGGGGTTTAGAGGTATGTGTAGGGGGCAGACGAGTTGGGGAAGGGGTGTGGGGGTGCTCTCAAGAATAGATCAAGCTCTTGAGGAAGCGGGCCGTGCCACGTTTGAAGACGAAGGGACAATCACGCCGCTGGGAAGCGCCTCGAGTCGGAGAGGAAGCCAAACAACGAGAGGAAAAGCGCTCTGATTTTTGCACAGGAAGCCCAATGCACCTCCTGCTCGGGCCAGATAAGAGCGCTGCAGTTCCCAGGGCCAGACCCAGCAGTGGACCCAGGACCCAGGCGAGAGGCCCCCCGTCAGCCTGGCCCAGCCTGGTCCACTGTCCCTGGGCCTCCTCCAGCACGGCGTCAGGCTTGTGGTGGTGCAGCCGGGCTGCAAAGAACAAGGGGCCCAGTGAGGATCCAATCAAAAGTACCAGTCCAAAGAAATACAATCAGCACAGAAACTGAAGCTGAACCAGAACAGAGCTTTACAAAGGACCGTGAGGCAGCCAGTTAAGAAGCCAAATGTAATCTGCAGTGTAATTACTGTGCAAACATGCTTGACTCATTTTTTAGGTATACTATAACTTCTGCTGTTCTACTTTGTTGGGAAATACAGCCTTTTTGTTTATTTTATGCCTCTTTCTTTATGTAATTACAATACTGCTACAAATCACATTATATTAATGGAATAAAAATGGCTTAAAGTCGAATTATTCATCTAAGTGATGATTAAAAACTGGGCTTTGCCAAATTTCTCACATGTGCAGATTGCATCTGACATCTTACTGTGAAACAAGACAAAGGTGCTGTCACACATACAATAAACGGCATGAACAAAAGAGCTTACATCACTTGACCTGGATTTACTCTGACACTGAAGATTGCATACTTTGGCGCTGCCAGGCGGCCTGAGACAATCCTAATGTACATTATGTAGATAACTTTTGGCATTTGGATGAGATTGATTGGCGTGGCGCCTTGTGAGAGTGCCAGGGTTAAGGGTCAAGTACAGTTATGATGTCAGTGTGTCTCAGGGGGCAAAAGAGCGTGGGCAGCTGCTGTGGTGCTCTCAGGTAATACTTAACCTTTCTGACTTGTTTGTAAGGAACACAATACGTGTCTGACCTCCGAGAGCAGCTCAATCAATGTTTCTGCCAAAATGCCTGCTTGGATACTGGCGTGTGTTTAAGGCTGACTGTCCCTTCGCTTCATCGGGCTGGGCCATTTCTCATGAGAACTTTGTATATTGAGTGTGTGTCAGATATAAGAAAAAGCATCACAGGATGCAGTGTGCAATCACAATAATAAACAGGCCTCTCACCCTGCCTCCTGGACAGGAAATTCATTAAATCATAGCGTTTGATTTGGAAACCAACAAATCGTGACTGAGAGCACGGAACTGGCTGCTATTGAAGTGTGTTTTTTTTCTCTGTCCTTTCAAGTCTGAGATACAACGTGTACTGTGTTTGTGAATGTACCAGGCACACACACACACACACACACACACACACATAGGATGCAGATTTGTATGAACTTAAACAAACATATGGAAAGGACACATGGACAGTAAGAGAACAAAAATATGAGAAAGAGCTGCACAATCAAACAAACATGCAAACACTGGGCCGATGAAATACACACACACAAACACACACACAGACACACACACATTTTCACACATTCCTGCACATGAAAGGCCCCCAAAGGCATCTGTTCTGGTTACAAGAAGGAAACGCTGTCTGAACACACGCAGAAATAGACAAAACATGTCTCGTTTTACAACAAAAAAAATAAAAAATCACACATACACACACACACACACACACACACACACTCCAATGAGTAACATAGAAGAAACATCATTATTTATTCTATGTGCACATGAAGTGTTATAATATTATTAATATTTTTAACCTTGCAGCCAAAAAGGTAAAAAAAAAATATATATATGCCTTTTTTTTTTTTTACATTTTTGCAGATTAATTATGCACAGTATGTGAAGTAAATTTCTGAGGTGCCAGATTTTAATATAATAAAAGCACTTGAAGCTCTGTATAGCTGTATGGTTTTTATATTTGGCTTATATTGTTCTTCTGGTCAATTATGTGCATACTAGGAAACCAGCTATCTTTATTTAAGAATTTATAAAGTATAGAAAATTATACATTTTAATGGATTTTATAAATTAGTTTAGTGCTTTAGTGCTTAGTGCTGGTAAGGTTGTGATGTTCTGGGTACTTACAGGCCTTTAGACGGACAGGGATGCCAAAGCCACTGGATGTGTGGAGGAGGGACTCCGTGGGATGTGCAACGCAGGGCTTGTCTGCTCCCCCGTGGTACGGAGCCCGGGTCCTGCAGCAACACCGCTTTCTCCCCTATTTTTGGACTCACTGCAAGACGAGATGATGCCGAGATAAACATGATAAAAAAGTGAGGTTTAATGTCCTGAGGACAGGACATTTAGAGCTGAAGAAGTATTTTTGTTGTTGTTGTTTCTCACCGTTAACCACAAGTGTGAGTGTGAGATTCTGGTAGAGTCTGTGTTCCTGGTTTCGTACGAGGACCGTGTACTTCCCAGCATCCTCTTCTGCAACATCCCGGATAACCAGGGAATTTCCACTCATGTGGTATCTGGAGCATTGCTCTGCTGCAACCGTGCCATCCTTCAGCCTGCCAGGAAAAAAAAAATAGACCTCTGAGTAAAGTGGAGAGGAGGGATGTTTCCGAAAAGCTTCAGGTAGTGTGTGAAGGATGAAACAAAGTTGCAGGGAAGGAAATAAGTTGGAATACTTAAAGTGCTGATGAGTCATATTTTATTGGGAAGTCATTCCCTCTTTCCAAGAAATTAAGAAGTTAGCTGAGATAAGCTTCCAGGTTAAAGGAGGTAAAGCATAAATAAAAAAAAAAAACACTGGAGAGGTATGAACACTAAAGAAGAAGCTCTCAAGTCACAAATTTTGTGAGGATACAGGAGTATTTCTGATCACTTACCAAATGACTTTTGGGGCCGGGAACGCTCGCAGTTTGGGAGAGATTTTATAAGATTTCTCTCCTGCTTGCACCATCATCACCAGTCCGTTTCTGGGTTTCAGGTTGATAAATGGTCGGTCTGAAAATGAGGGAAAAATGTGCATTAAAAAAGCTGATGTCAAATTTTGGAAACCGCTGTGACGTTCTGGAGCCTGTGATAAAGAATGCGCTGGTCACAGAAACTTAAAAAAATTAAGCAAGCATGACTGGAATGAGTAATCCGGGCAGATGACTGGTGAATTTCCTGAATGTCGGGATGGGTCAGCGGAGGAAACTCACCATAGACAGTAACATTGACGTGTTTGTGCTGGCTTTGATCACCACTCTTGACGCGGCACGTGTAGCGGCCTCGGTCTGAATGCTGGAGCTTCGGGATGGTCAGAATACTGTAGAACAACATTTCTGTTTGATGCTTCACAAGCCTTTTGAAAGTTGAGCCGGCATTGATACTCTGCAGGATAACATGACAGAAGAGCCATGAGATTAACACTGAAGGGTAATCTTTTGATTGTGCAAGGGAAAGAGTTATGCACTTGTTATAAATCAGTAATAACGCCATTAATTACAGCCCTAACTAATAGAGTATAAAATGAAAGACATTTACCAACCCTAAAGGGGATTTCATTTGCACAGGCAGTGCTTTTGTGTTACCTACATACCTTCCACTTATTTTACACTTCAAAATAAATATGAATAGAATCTCTAAGACGTTTACTTGAGTATAAGATGTAGCATGCTTGGCTGATAGAATATATATTTTGCGAAGTGAGGCAGGAAGTTGGTTCTTCCCTATCAAAGGTAATTTTTCGTCTAAACATGTGCTTCTTTCATCTCCAGAGACTGTAAAGTAGCTCTGACCTTTCCAGGGTAGTCCCATGTGAAGTTGACTCTGGTGTTCAACTCTGCAGTGGCAGAGCAGTTCAAGACCAGTCGCTGTCCCTTTAAGGCCTGCGTATGTTCACTGCTGTTCAGACGCACATCTTTGATTTTATTCACTGAGACAAAAATAAGTAGAATATCAGGGATTTTGCACAAAAACCATTGATGCACACATACATGTTTACGCGTGATTTATATAGTTGTGCAGAAAGAGCTTGCTGACCTATTCTGTGTACAAAATATCTGCGTGACTGGTGTCGGACTATGTCACCAGTGGTCTGGCAGAAGAAGAGGCCGATGTAAAAGAAGGTGGGAGATCTGATTGTGAAGCCTCGCCTGCTGTTCCAGATAATGTTCCTCTGGTCTGGACTCAAGCTGTGGCTGCGGTACTGTGAAAGAGGCAAGGAGAAAACAACACCCATCACATGCCTGACTGCACCACAGTCTACAGCACAGAAGCGATGACACAGTTTAACCACACTGAACAAACAATTGTCATGGCTCAAGATACAAGATACAAGTCATGGTGATTAACTTTGAAATGTGAACACATGATAAATTACAAATGTGGAAAGAACCTGCTTGTACCTCGAGTAAAATAACTGTAATTTGTGACTATTTGTCATTTGCAACAGTGACTTGGCTTTTTTTTTTTTTTTTTTTGCTTTGAGTCAGAGGCATCTGCCTGCTCCAGAAAACAAGTAGGAATTCAGATTAATGTATTAGATGTGAAAAGTTTTGTGTTAAATCTATCTGAAGATAGACATCAAATAATGTATTCATACAACTGATAATGGGACATGATAAAAAGCTCCTGAACAGGTGTTGGAAATCAACCTTTATTTTAAAACTCCTAAAAGTCCAAGTCAAGCCTCATTTTGGATGTTTTTCTCAAAGCAATGTTTTTAAAAACAAAAGTAGAGGTGCCGGGATCATGTTGGTTCTGCGGTTAGCGCCGTTGATTCACAGCAGGTGGATCCATGCTGTGAGGAGTTTGCATGTTCAACTTGAGCCCCAGCAGGTTTTTGGTAGCTCCAGTTTCTTCATGCTGTGGTCATGCTGCCAGGCAATCACGCAGCAACAACCAAAAGTTTGCTGAACAACAAGAAATTCATGCACTTGATGTCATTTGAGCTTTTGTTTTCACTTCAATGGACAGATCATCCTCGGGCTTGGGGGAGATAAGTCCTCTGGGATGCTGTGCAGTTTCTTTCAGATAAAGACCTCCAGAAGAATGAGGCTGCCTATAATCCCACAGGGTTTGTTTTATAATTCTTGTCTACCTTGTATAACTGAACAACCTTGTTGTTTTCTTGGAAGTTGCTACAAGGAAATGTTTACTAGAGTTTCTGTGACATGGTGGAAGCCTCCCACCCTCTCCCGAGGGAACAGGTAGAGCCCTCCTCCACCAGCATCACACACAAACAGTTTCCCCCTCTCGTGCACCCCTGATGTGAACTGGTTGATATCCCCCTCCCAGAGTGATGTGACCCCCCCGAGACAGCACTGAGCTCTTCCTTCTCCTGTCCCAGGCCTTTAAAATAGATACTTCCTCACTTCTTCCTCTTCTGAACTCATTGACACCCAGCCCGTGAGCTCTAGCACCCTGTGTGCCATTCTTACTCCAGTGTCTATGCTGAGAATCGGTAAAAATGAAGAAAAAAGTGGAGGGAAAAGGGGAGGAGCAAAAGAGTCAGGCAGGATATGAAAAACGTGACTCCAGTCCATCTCCTTGCATCCTGTTACTACAGGATATAGACTTTTGACTTGTCGACCCCGTGATCCCGCACCTCCCGGTCACTTTCACGGCTAGAGCGAGAGAGCAGAACCTCCTGCGCATTGTTCTTCTCGAGAAGGGTCATATTAGACAAGCAGGCAAAGTGCAAAGTCCTTCCAGGAAAAAAACACTCCAGTGACAGCGAGTGGGTTCCAGGTTATGACCAGAAACTGGAGGGGAAGAGGAGGGATATCAAGGAAGAAGAGGACAGCTATTTTTAGAATAATTACCTTAGCTGATCCAAGCACCGAGATGGAGGCAGGACAAATGTGGATGTGACATGCACGGCTTAGTTTGTCCAAGTTTTTTGGACTTCCTGTGTTCTAAATCACAAGAATCTAAAATTCCTTCATATTTCTCTTTTGTTAATGTGTCAGTGCTTTGGGTGTGCTGGTCCAAACAGAGAATATCTAAAGAAATATTTCTTACTTTGGCATTAAAGTCTGCTTCAGCCACTGACCTCCACAAATGCAGATGGAGGGAAATTAAAGGGCTTAACAAAGAGTGGATGGATGAACATGACATTTTCATGATGAAAGGTGTAGTTGACTTTTAAAAAAAGATAAATCCATGCTGCTGCTGCTGCTGCTGGACTAATTTTACACACTTTCTAATCTGTGTCTTTACTGTAAGTGCAGTACTAAACTGCTGAGGTTGCCTTTAATCTTCAATGTATTCTTTCTGTTTTGTGCATCCAAAAGCAGAATAACCAACACTTACTTAGCCTTCTTTCACTGTCTCGACCTGAGCCAGTACTGTATGTTTTATAACTTGTTGACTGTAGATATCATTTTCCAATAGTGATGCACAAACCGTCATTTTAATGACGAATGCTCCTGATTAAAGAGAATAGACTCTACTTTGATCTATTGGGGCCAACAGTAGCCACCTCTGCTTCCTCCACCAGGCTGTCCAGCTGTTTAAAGCATCAGTTGGAGGAAGTTGGCAGCCAGTGTTCCTACTACAAGATGTAGAGGGTGAGATGTGGGAAATGGTGCTGGCCAGTGGCCAGTGGGGCACTCCAGACCCCATGTCCTGTCTCCAGAGGTAAAAACAGTGCCAACAGTGGTTCCCAGTAAAAACCCTCAAAAACAGGTAGAGATGTTAAAGACATGAGCAGGGAATCACGTTTGATTAACCCGCAAATAGTTTGCACTTTTACTCTCTCTGCTCTCCCCCTCACTCAGCACTCGAGCGCCAACACTCACAAACATATCCGCACACACTTTCACACATATCCGCAGACGGACACAAACAAACGGACACACACGCCACAGTGCAATGGCTGCCAAGATAAGAACAATGTGGCGAATGATCTGGACAGGGAGACATGACTGAACACTGTATCGCGTGCATATGTGAGGCCTGATTGAAAAAACTGGGCAAAGCAACGATGATGTGCAGAGAACGGAACGTGAGCGATTGAGCGAAGAAGTACAAAGTGTGACACGAGTGCCCAAACACAATCAGAACATGGATCGTGATGCAGAGCAGGTCTCTGCACCCATGCACAGTGCATTAAATTTAAAAGGTGTTCAGTCACTTGGTAGATAAAAAGCACATCTCCTGCACAAACCTTTACTAGTTCTGTGGTGACGTTGGGGCTGGTGACCCGGCAGGGGATGACCAGTGGCTCCTTTTCCTTCAGGTACAACACGTCTGGGCTCATATTTGCATCCTCCACGAATAGCTGCTGGCTGTCTGAAACCCAAACACTGCGGTCAGGGACACATATTGTACAATATTAAGTGTGTAAAATAAATGCATGAATAAAGAGTCTTTCTTACATATGATATGTTAAAAAAAAATATTGGGGGAGTCAAGGTTAAAATTATGCATTAGCAGAGTGGCTCCTTTGTGGCTACCTGTCTGTTAAATCTAGCAGAAAATCTGGACCTTTTGTTCCTGGTTTTGTTCTCGACTGGCTAGCATTCATTTCATATTGCATCCTGGTCCCATTAATGATGCATGTATAAAGTGAAAGACAGGCCCGTAAATAAATTTCCAAACAAGCTCTTGCATCACTCCTCTTGCTGTTTCCACATTTTTAGATCCCTTTCATCATTTTGGGCCAACTTTTAAAGTCATGCACATATATAGAAACTGCCTCTTTGCACAAGACACACCCACACACACAAACACACTTCCAATATCAGTCTCAACAACAACAAACAAAAGCAAACAGACACACACTCCTAAACATTCACTGAATACCCATTCAGCAAATGACTGTCTGTAGTCAGCGATAAACACTCAGATTGTTTGGAGGCAATCAAACGGCTCTCCATGTGTTTCTCCTCTCGGCTCGACTACTGTAAAAGCGCTGTGCCATTCAAAGGTGTGGGTGTTGCTCGCTGTATTGTTTGTGACCATAGGGTGTTATTCAAGGAAAGCAAATCTCTGAACATTCAAACAAAAGTACCCCAAGGACTAGTAGCCTGGAGGCTTCCTTCTTCTGCTTTGATTCCTAATAGAGAAGTCGGGGAGGGAGGCAAATGTCTGAGCAGAGCTGCAGGCCAAGTCTGACGCTTAATGGACATGGTGACCTGAGCGATTGATGGCTCCCGAGGGTCCTGTTGGCTAAACAGTAATGTGCCCTGTGACCCTGGCTTCCAGCCCAACTCTGCCTCATAATTGCGCAGACTGAGCAGCGTCACCTTCCAGGACAGGGAGGAGCTGGCTGGGCAGACATCATGCCTCCTCTGCCCCTGAGCTACTGCCCTTCATCTTATCCTTCTCAGCTCTTCACACACACACACACAAACACACACACTTCCACACACCGCCCTGCCGCCACCTTGTAGAGACACAGCGACATTCCCTCCCAGCACACCCCCTTCGAGCCCTTCCCCTCCTTCCCAAAGCACAGGATGCTTCAAGCAAGGCTGAGCAGAGCAGATAAGGCTGATGCCCTGGGAAACTCTGCCCGGGCCTGAGCCTTTCAGCAGCTGGGCTATTCCTGGCCTCGAAGTAGCACGTAAACGAAAGTAAAAAAAAAAAAAGAAGAAGAAGAAGAAGAAGAAGAATTTATATATAGACAAAAAGGAGGTAGGCCTGGGATGAGAAAAGGGGGAGGCAGGGGAGGAGGGCAGTGAAACTGTGCCAGAGTCATCTAGAAGGATGTGTTGTTAGGACAAACAGTGTTTAGATATAATTGGCTCACTGGCATTGGTCTGTATTTAGCGCCCACTGCATCCTGTTTAACCTGACATTACAAACAATACACATGGCAGGGTGAATGAGTGAAGGGCTTCTCAATGAGCGGGCTAAAAACAGCTATTAAAAAAAACATAACGCAAAACAGAAAAAAGTGCCCGGGGTAGCGGTGTCTTACCTGTGACATAAACGTAGATGGATGTCTGTTTATGGGGTTTGTCCTGGTACCTGCAGCGGAACAGGCCGGTGTGCTGGGCCTGGATGCTGCTGACTTTCACCTGGCTGCAGTAATGCTTGCTCGTCCTTCCACAGCGAGATTCACTCACGTCCACCTGATCTCTGTCCAAGCCTGCTGGGAACGTCCAGCTCAGCTGCCAGCGACCCCTGGTCAACAGTTACAGTGAGTTGGTAACCCTCTACAGCTTACATCACTGTAACTGTATCCCTTTATCCAAAGATGATTTCAACATGTGTGTGGAAGATGAAGATATATATTGGACTCTAATGAACTTATAATACATTACAATCTCATTCTGTTTTAGCTGCACGTGGTAAGCGTGCAATAACACGTAATAATAGGTGCTTGTAATTTATTTAGAAAAAGGATCACTAGTAAATGTTGAAGAGATTGTTTCAATGGAAAAACTGACTCATGCTTTTAAGCTGCTTTATGAGATGCTCAAGCTAGAGAGGAAAGAATGAGGAACAAGAAGTAGGGGGAAAGATGTAAGGTGCTTGCACAACAACTGATGGTTTATTTTTATTCAATGTTCTAGTGTTTATTTAAGAGTTTTCGTAATTCTGTGCCTTCATTAAGAGATTTCTTTAACCAGATATCAGTCATGGTGACTGTCTCATTCAATCCCAACCCAGGTTCAGCCCTTTATCCAAACTACGGATGCCTGGCTCAGATCTCTCTACCAAAATCCTTCTAAGTCTTAGCAGCAGGCACCCATCCCAAAACACTTCTGGATACTTATTTTGGGCAGTTAGTTAATAACGTTATCCAAACTTGACTTTAATTTCAGTGGCTATCAGCACATAAACACTGCATTCATAGAACACAGTTTAAAAGGCTTTTTTCCTCCAGGAAGTTACACTTCTACCACCATCTTTACTAAAAAAATGAATTACAGATTTTAAATCACAATGTTTCCGTCTCTACCTGAAACTCACCTGCAGTTGAGCGTTAGCATCTGGTTAGCATCCAGAACCTGCTGCCGAGTTTTGACATCCAGGAGAGGGACGCTGAACCTCCCCTTCTGATCTTTATCTGCAGAGGTCAGAGCGCCGAAAAGATGAGTAAATTTATAGAAACAGTTCAACACCCAATGACCTGTAGTGTGGTTTGTCTCATAGCAAGTATCTATTAACCTATGGATCTCTCCAGAGAGGTTAGAGGTCAAGGAGAACTTATAAATGTCAAAGTGAAAAGGGTACATCTGGACTGAGTTTGTTGACTCTGGTTAACTGCTTAATTCAGGTGTAGAGACAAGTGTCCATGTGGTTGGGACGTACACAGTGAAAAACCCTTTTCAATCACTTTTAGGGAAATCCTGAAAGATAACACACTTCCTGTAAGGTATGCCAACCAGTCTGGGTGATTCCCACCTCCACAGCACGTCCTCCATCAGCATCTCTGACCCTGCTCACATCTCCTCGCTAAACCCACTTAAGAAGTTTTGTGGAAATGCGTAAGCAGTGTCCCTCTTGTTTATCAAATAAAGGCATTTCTCCACTTCATCGCTGAGGTTTATTAATGAGAGATAAAGACTGTCCACCCTTCCTTCCTCAAAACAACAGAGGAAACATCATTCAGGGAAGCCCGTCCTTCACTCGGACTCCTCCTCGCACAGCAGCTCATAAAGAACCACCTCCACTGATCTGTGAGCAGTTAAACTGCTGCTAGGGCAGTTAGCGAATTTATCACTTAAATCCATTATTGCCTTTCATTGTCAGCATCATTGTTCCCAGTGGATCCCCCATTGAGCACAGTATCTAGTATTACTCATACTGCTAACACTTCCTATGCTACTTCCTTGGGTTTCACAGGAGGCAGCAAATACACACACACAGGCAGGAGAATGGAAGATGGAGGGGGAAGTCAAGGATCTCCTCCAGCTTTTCAACAAGCTGTTTAAACAAGTGTCTAATTAGCACACTTTCTGTGTTATCAGGTAAAGGAAAGCATTTCGCAATCCTAACTACAACATCACTGCCATTACCAGGAAGTACTGTGGTTAGTTTCCACAAAGGCTCATTACACTGACGTACCAGGGAATCTAAAACAAACACCTGAGGGCAATGAAATATTTAAAGTGCCATGAACAGAAACATGCAGATGCATACTAAGGTGAAATTCAGACAAATTAATGAGGACATAGTAAACTCTTTGAGCTGAAATTTACATCACTGCAATAAATCTCAGGAGCATGAAGATTTCTAGACAATCAGCCGACATGAAGAATTTGTTTACCTGTAGTGAAATGTGATCATATGATTTTATTATCAGTTTTAAAATACTAACAGATATAGAGAGGTCCAGTCTAGAATAGTCTCTCCAATAATTCTGATTAATATAATGTATTAAAGGTAACAGTGACAGCGGGGTGTGAATAAATGAAGAATTTAGTTTGTTCTGTGTAAGAAGGTGTTTTTCAGAACGGCTGATTATGCATTATATTTTATATTATGTATTAATCATTATTATTATGTATTTTCTGCAGTTATTCTGGACTGATTCACGTTATTTGTCACATTCAGTTGAATAAATATTGATGCAGAACCTTTTTTATACTTCTTCCTTTCTCTGTATTACACTGCTATATATGTACATATGGATTAAGTACAGGTATGCATGTATGTGCGTGTTTTACTTGTCATCCAGCAGGAAATAATTGGTGGAGTTTTTGTTTCAGTGACAGATTTAAAACAAACGCCATGATGCATTTGGAAAATGAAAAAACAAAATTTTAAATAGTAATAGCACATGAACAGTCGAGGATAACTAGAAGTGATGTAATAAGTCGTTACACGTGTAGGACATCTTTTAAAATTCACCGTATGCAAAATAAAACAATTAAATTAAAACTTTTTAAAAATGCCATGTCCCGGATCAAGCTCTTAATGTAACGCACGATTTGATATGCCAGTTTCGCTGAACATGTACAGTGACAATAAAGGGTGATTCTACTCTATTCTATTTTGCACCTGTAGACGCATCATTTTTTATTCCTTGAACTGCTTCCACTGGACTCCATAAATGCAACCTAGCGACTGTTTGAGCAATGAGCACAAATTCACATCGGTTCCTGCTCAGAGGAGTTTTTGACCCCTCATCCATTTATATTATTGACAAGCTCACTAGCTTCAGGAAACAACGCCTGCGCGCATCCATTCAGCAGAGGCCATGCGGGCAAGGAGCCGGGCCACAGGGGTCCCGGTTATCCAAACAAGTGTCCGGGTGGGATATGGCTCTTATCATCCTCAGCGCAAAAGGAGGTTTACAGCTTCAGACACGCAGCCACAGCGGCGACACAACAAGCCGATAAATGAGGAGCGGCAGCGCAATAATTAAGGGGGATTGGCTGTCAGTCTGTTTTCTACCTTGATTAGTTGAAATACTTATTTTTGTTAGGTTTGTCAGGTTTACAAGAAATAACGATCATGAAGGATTTTGGCTCTAATTAACTAACTATTACAAACAAGTTTCCTTGACTGTAAATTAGCGCAGGTCTGTGTAAATTAGCAGTTATCCTTGCTGCACGCACTCTGTGCGCCCGTAACATCTGCAAAACTGACCCAGTTACTTACCTTTTGCTAGAACACCATAAAATCCAAACAGCAGGGAGAAGAGAATAAAATTCATCATGTCTGGAGACTCCGAAGCAGCTTTGCGCTTTCAAATAAAATAACGCATGAAAGAAGTTGTATTCCTGCTGTGGCTCCTTTCCCCCCCCCCCTTCTGTTTCTTTTCTCTCCACCGGACTACAAACGCAGCACAGCGCGGTTGACTGCTGCGCTCTGAGCTGAGGATCACCGAATGGGAGACAGTTTCCTGAGTTTATCTGCGGGAGATCACGCAACAGGACACCGCGCTTGAGCTCCAGTGCAACTTTTTCCCATCGTTTCGGATTGTGGTGCGGCTTTATACTGTTCCCACAGTGCACCCACCGGATAGACGGCTTCCGTTACGTCCAGTGACACACCCAGCGCGCGCAACAGCGGTCCCATTTCAGCTGTCCCATGTAGTAAAACCTGCTAAATGTTATATTTTTCTAATATAAGAAAAATCAAAACTCTGTTTCCTCGGATTTTTCACACTTCGGATTGGACATTCACTTTTTGTTCCTAAGCCAAGAGTCTACATGCGCTATTTTCCGACGGGACGTTTACGCTTCACTGGAAATGATGCGCACTGATCAGCCGCTTGCGTATATCTTGTCAGTACCCAGGGCTGGTAAACGGGATGATCAGCACGTAGGCATTGGTAAACGAATAGTGAACTGATCGCCATTTTTTTTTTAAAAAAAGTGCTCTGCGGAAGGTGCCAAACATTCCACTACTGGAGAAAATCTGGTCTCACCACTAAAGGAAAGTCACTCACGTTTCCTTCAAACTGTAGTACAGGTGCATTTCAGTAAAAAACAAACAAACAAAACCACAACAAACCCCCCCAAAAAACAAAAACAAAAGAAATTAATTATTTCTGAAGCAACAGGAATGTTCAAAATTAAATTCAGTGGACTGAAACAGCAAATTTCATTGATTTATCTTAACAGCAAAGCAAATAAATTATGTAATAAGAGATACAAAAACAAAGAAAAAAGATGGTTCTGCATTGATAATGTGTCTTTAATATAAAGGGAAATGGATTATTTAACAATGATGTAAATTGCAGTTTTTTTATTCTTCATTTCTTCAGGGGATATTGTACATGGCACATTGTAATGGCACAGCTTGTCCACTGGGTGGTGGGGTGAGCTGAATGAGGATGGAGAAATGGACCAAACTCTTAAGTGTCTGCATAGAAAGGCTCACTTAGGTCTGGTAATGGTAATCTTACTGGGTCCTCAGGTTTAATGTGGAGGCTTTTTAATAGGACATAAAGTATAAAAGTGGCACCGTTAAGATAAATTAAATCACAGTAAAACTGAAAAGCACCTACTATGGATGGACTGTTCTCTTATCTACAGTTACAGCATATACCGCACATAAAGCTATTACTGTGGGATATACAAATGCACAGACGTACATATACAGTACAAGAACAACTCTTAAACTCAGAGTGAGCTGTGAACACATCCAGTAGCATACAGTACACGGGGTAATGCAAAAATACAGGGTTACATGTATTGTTCGAGAAAGAACTCTTTTCACAATAAGACTGCATGCAGCACAGGACACGGTTTGTTTCTGCAGTGAACAATGTAGCTGTGAATGGAAAAACAGGAAGTAATTGGCAACATTTACACGCACAGGATAATGTAGCCCACCTCAGATCTGCTCTGAAACCTGATGCGTACCAGCCTGTGTGATTGCGACAGGCTGGTGTTTGGTGCCAAATGTGAAGACTTTTACAGGGAACTTCACCAAATGTAAAAAAAACTGAAAAGAAAAAACAGCCTCTTGATGGGAACTTGGGAGTGTAATTCATAAAGCAAGTTGCAGGCTGCAGAGCCTTCCACGGCTCTAGAGCGAGCAATTTATGTAGCTGGACTAGTTTCTTGAGTGACATTGTTTGTCTTGGATTCCAATGTTAACGTTTAAATGCAACAAGCCAAAACAAACGAATCGATAATCAGCTTAAGATCAGATTTTTTTCTTTTTTGTCCATGCAACATTGCTGCAGTTGTTTGAGGAATATGAGGAAGCAGCAAGGTTTGGAACAGGGATGATACCCCCACTGGCCCAATGCCTTGGACACACTGCCAAAAACTGACTCATTGTGTTGCCATCCGTCATGACGACAATCTGAAGACAGACTTCAGGTCTGAAACCTCCTTCCTGTGCATTAGCTCTGTCGTGTAGTTCACGTGAGTAAGACGTTTGATTGGTCAGACCTGTCCCTTGGTCTGCTGACGAATCCAGTCGGTGAATTTGACCACCTGTGTGTAGACGCCGGGGCGGTTCTGCCTGGCACAGCCCTCGCCCCAGCTCACGATTCCCGCCAGGAACCACCGCCTGCCTCGCTCCAGACACACTAATGGACCCCCAGAGTCACCCTGAGGACACACACACCGATAAGCATGTAGACACAAACATAAAGATCATAAAGAGGAAGCAGTCAAAAATTCCTCCAGGGCGTTTTATATCTGCTCATAACTTTTAAGCTTCAACACCCGAGGATTAGACAACACGGAGGATGGTAACTAGCTGTCGCAAACATTAGCAGCAACTTTGACACTCTTAGATTTACTTTACCAGGTAAGTGGCTAACTAAATACTCACAAACATCGGGTATTTCCTAAATGCCTTCGTCAGGGATTGATGTTTGTTTCTTTGATGCAGCTGTTTTATGAGTTATAGCACAAGCTCCCTAATATAAGTTACTTCCGGTTTCAGACAGACTGAGCTTGAAAAGCTTTTTGAGAAGACAGTCATTATTAGGAATTCTAGGTGAAACGACCCTTTAAACAGCCCAGTTTAAAAAGCACCATAGTGAAGCTCAGATCTGCTGTATGTATTTTTTTATTTGATCTTTGATGATTTTCAGATAAAAAAGAAGTTTGTAATGAAGAGAAAGTCAGGTAAGGGTAGGATGAAAGATTCCACAAACGTTATGGAGGAGTAAGTAATGGATAATAGGCATTGATTTCTAAATAAAAGGACATGAAAAACTTAAGTTTTATTTTATTATTTATTATATTAAACTTCAGTATATTTTTAGCTAACTAGGGAGCTCAGTCTTCTTCTCTTGCCAACACTTTCTTTAAAGATGTCACACATTTTAGGGTCAACTTGAAAGAAAGGCAGATGTGAAATGTAAAAGTGAGGTCAGAGGTCAAATGTGACATGATATTTGGACACATGGAGTGAACCACCACTCACAACCACTAGCACTTTATATAGCCTCTGTAGAAATTATCCACACCCTCACTTACCTTAACTGCACTACTGTATAGCCCTGTGTAAACAATCATTCTGTACATACGATAATTTTTAACCCTACAACTGTTTACAACTTGCATAGTTCTGTATAGCTGTATATCTCAGATTCCTGTAAAGTTATTTATTTCATATTCTGTATAGTTTTTCATATTTATATCCTGTCCATATCCTGTACATAGCTTGTACTCACTACAGCCTGTACATACTTATAGTTATAGAATATTCACAACATACTTCATACCGTGTACATTATAACATAATAGACCCATTTCTGTAATATACTTGCATATCTATATTATTGCTAATATATATTGTAATATATCTATATCACTAAGCACTTCTGGATGGATGCAAACTGCATTTCGTTGCCCTGTACCCGTGCATGTGCAATGACAATAAAGTTGAATTCTAATTCTAATTCTAATTCTAAACTGTAATGTGATATTTAGAATCTCCATATATATGATCAGCCTGAATCAACAAACTAAACTTCAGCTCATGTTAGCGTTTGCTGAAATTACTGGCATTGTTCGTAAATCACTATAATAATGTGTGTGTACAAAAAATGCTTAGACTTCTAAAATTGTGGAGGTGAAATTGTGACACTCACCACAAACATGAAAGTTCCTGTAAAACCCTGACAGCTGTGTAGCACTTTCTGCAGAGACTAAATGATTATCTGCACTGATTATCTGATGATAACATGAGGAATAACGCTGTTAAATAAGGCATGTGAAACCAATTCTCTACTATTTTATATCTCGTGAGCACAATTTTATTTGTTTTCACGCCAGAAGTGGTTAGTTGGCTAAATAGAGGAGTCTTTACACAAGAAATCATAGGAAGCAGCATGTGATTAGCAAAAAGACACTGAGGAAGTAGATTTCTCTTGTATGGTTTAGATAAGATTTCTTGGAAATACTCCAAGAAAGTATCTTAAACCATTTCTGGTTAAGACTAAAAAGAAAGTTTTGAAATTTCTTAAGAAACCAGTGCAATGTTTTCCATAAAATCCATACACACTCACTTGACATGCATCCACACCTCCCTGCAGATTCCCAGCACAAAGCATCCTGGGAGTGACGGCGTCATCATACAACTTGTTGCAGGTGCTTCTATTTATGATCTTCACCGAGGCCTCTTGTAGGCGAGAGGCTAATTCACCTACAATCCACAGAAACAGTCAAAGTTTCCAGTAAAATTAAGTAAAATTTGCATATTTCTATTCAATTATGAGTGCTTACCATCCTCCATAAGAACTCCCCAACCTGTGACATAGCAGCTGGTCCCTGTGGTGAAAGTGTGAGAGGAGGCGGGGACGCACACAGGCTGCACCAAGTCACTGAAAAAAACAGGTGCGCTGAGCTCGAGGAGGGCGATGTCATAATCAGACGTGAACTGGTCATACTGTGGGTGGAGGAGGATGCGGCGGATCGGTCTGGTGGCTGCTCCTTGGTTTCCTGTGGTCATCACACGCATTCCCATGTATGCACGCCACGCATGTGCATCTGAGTATCTAGGATACACTGCGCTTAAATAAAGTGCTTATATATGAATCATCAACATAAGGTTCTCTGTAGTTTTCTTACTTAATGGCATCAGAGTCCTGGAAACAATGAGCAGCAGAGATAAGCCAGCGGTTTGAGACCAGCGTGGCTCCACAGACATGCCCGTAGCGATCCATCTGGAGGCTGACCTGCCATGGCCATGACCCAGCTACGGCGTCACTCCCTCCCACTATCTTGGTGCGTTTTTTGGGCCTGGTTCCACAGCCTGAGGAATAGATAAGGAACACATATGAAGATGTTAGAGCCTGTATTTTAATGAGCAAGTACAGCGGTATGAGGTGTGGTACTTGAGCAATTCCTGTACCACAGCGCAGCTCATCAGAGCCATCGTAGCAGTCTTTAACGCCGTCACACTCCGGGTTGACCTTACTGACACACTTCCCATTGGCACATTTGTAGGAGGATGAGGAGCAGCCTTTAACATCTAAACAGAACGAAGGTTGTAATATTATTTTTTAAGAGCACACTGTTGCACTAAACCATAACTGTGACATCATAAGCACTCACATGCTCTGGTGCAGTTGAGCTCATCGCTGCGGTCTTTGCAGTCAATGACACCATCACACACAGACGACTTAGACAAACACACCTTGTTGGGACAGACGTGGTAACATTTACCTCCTGAAAAGCAAACAGAAGGCAGCATGAAACACATGACCGAACAAAACACTGACATATGAAGGTATTAAAAGAGCGGCGGTGTTTTCTGCTCACCACAGCTGCCCTCCTCACTGCTGTCCGCACAAATGCTCTGACTGACACACTGGCTTTGAGGTTTGCACTGGTTGTTCCCACACAACAGTTCCCCAGGCTTGCAGGATGCTAAAGGTTTGATACAGAGCACAAATAAATGTGGGTCTAAACCAGGGTTTGTGTCTATATCTGCATCAAGATGTATAAACATAATTCAAACCAGAGATCCCAAAACAAAGAATACAAGATTAAGCGTGTGAGGACAGCGCACAGGACTTAGGCAACAATACTTACAGCATTTAGCCTCGTCCCGTCCGTCTGAGCAGTCCTTTACTCCATCGCACACCTTCTTCAGAGGGATACAGCGACTATCTCCACAGCGAAACTGGCGAGGGCACGCTAATGACAGACAGCAAAGAAATTTTTAAAAAACCACAAAAACATAAATTAGAGGAAGAACTCAAACCAACCATATAATAACGAAATAACAACACTTTGTGCAGTAACAAAAGATGGGAATTTTTCAGGAGTTTACAGGGGATGAAACTAAATTTTACATTATGCAATCAGGACCACTTCAGATATTTACAACTAAGGAATTTTTATGATAGTGAAGGAAAGCCCAGTGTAAATCTGGACAAAAATAACTTAATTACAGCCTTAGTAGGGATCTACAGCTCTAAGAAATAAAGAGTAATATCTACTTATAGTGAAAGCATTCAGTTTCACTTACTTCCCTCTGGGGCGAAGGCTCGGTATAGCAAGTAGAAGCCCTTGTTGGTGAGAGATTCATCAGAGTGGAAGTGGAGGGTGAGAGGAGAGGAGTAGACTCGCTTTTTGCCGCTGTTTGACACTGGATTGCACAATCTGAAGATACAGTAAAATGAGGAGTTTCACTTTTAACTCTTAAGCATGCTCCAAAACATGGAGATAAAACACACCAGGAGTTATAATCAGCTTACTTCACTCCTCCGATGTCCAGCCAGTCCTTCTCACAGCCGTCTGATGATAGAGAATCCTGAATGTCCATTGTCACGATAGTTATGGAGATCAGATATCCTGGTAATGGCACCTGAGGAAGTAACCAGAGATTATTAAGGAAAGTATTGCGATGCTGGAATGTCAACAGGCTACAGAAGAATATTCCATTGTTTCCTAACACATGCACACACTCTGTGTATGTACACAAACATTTTTATGTAGCTCACCCTCAGTGTCCATATGCAGTCTATATTGGGAGGATAATAGGAAGGGTAGTAGGGTGAGGAAATAGAGCCATTCCAGGAGGAAATTGACCCTCCACAACCTGCCCAGGAAGATGGTGACGTGGATAAGTGCACAAAGTACACACATATGTAATTATGTATGCAATTCAAAATGAAATTAGATTTTTATATGTCTGTGTGAGAGCACTCAAACCTGCTTTTGGGATGGCCTGGAAGTAAGCTTTAAAGATGGCTCCATCCCTCTGTCTGCTGAAAGAGAACGTGACTAGCATCACATTCCCAGAGGATGTCAGCTTCATAACCGGAGATGAGCCCGAAATAGGCAGCCCACACCACCTGCAGCAGTCACGCGCATCATTTTTAGAGACGGAACCAAGTTAAATGAATAAAAATAAATGTTACTTATCAGTTACTACTGCGTGTACACAAATATCAAAGCTCATAAAATGCTCTTTACCTGGCGATTATCTTGTTCTGTAAAGGAAGTAAGAAGTCATATGCAGAGAGCTTGTGAGTGGTGCAGCTTCCTGGTGTGGCGCCATGAAGGGTGAGGACAACCAGTCGAACCACGTGACCCGAGGGCACACGAAGTCTCCACTGGTAGTATGGCTTCTTGGGACTCACAAGGCTCAGGGTGCGGTTGTTACCATATTTGGCATAGAGGTCAAAGGACATGGCTAGACAGTGGAAATGATAATGATGCTGATGTTGTGAGTCAGATTAGATCTCTCTCACACACACACTTACACAGAAGAGCAAAGCATACTATTTATACAGTTAGTGCACATTTAAGCTCCTTTACAAAGCAACTCCACCTTTCCTGCTTTGTCTGACTTAATCAGTGTCGTATCTGATGTCTGCACTTGTGCTCTGCCCCTTCTGGTTTTCTGTGTACTTGCATGGAAAAGCAGGGAATTCTCAGAAATGTTTGACTCACCAAAACAGACTTAGGAGTTTTAAAGTGTCAAGCCAGAAGAGTACTGTCCTCACCTTGGAAGCCAAGCTGCCATTTCCCGCCCTGGATACTATTTGGATTTTTGATTTTGTCAGATCTTTCATCTGGATCAAAGTCGTCAGGGTCCAAACCTAAAAAGAAACAAATCAAGCATCAAAAATCTAAAACTTGGGTATAAAATTAGGCATTTATGAAAGTCTAACTATGTTATTTCTGTTTAAAAGAAAATCATTTTGCAGTAAAAGTACTTTATCTACCCAGTAAGTGAAGTATGTCATCATCTTGCTGCATAAAGTAGCGCTGCTCGTTGCGGCTTTCCCGCTGAATCTTGTTGCTCCCGGGAAGCCGCCGCTGAAGCCTCTCTGGGCTGGAGGTCTGAATTTCCATCGCAACATTGTCTGGGGCAGAGAATTTACTCCAGTAGAAGACGGTGAGCCCTTCTGCTCCTTCACTATCACACACAGAGGTTGGATCTCAGCGTGCTGCTGTCATGTATGTTCTTGGCATGCAAGAACCGTTGCAACACACAAGCAGATTTTGTTTAGGTGTAGCATACCTGAAGGCAGTAATTCCTGAGCGTACGTGGTAAGGGCTCCACGGAGAGGACTTGTAGAGGTCTGAGAACTGCGTTTTTAAAAAAAAAAAAATAAAGGTGTGGGGGGGTGACATCACAAATTGCACGCGAGATGGCTTTTTCCACTGAGGTGACATGAAAATACACCTGGTTGTGCAAATGCTTTGTTCTTGTTTGTGTGTATGAGACTCTTCATGTGTGCGTGCTGACTCTGAGCTGCACAGAGCTCCTTTGTGTCCCTTCCTGCCCGCTGTGAAGAGGTAAGATACTGGGTGGTATTGGCTCTTGGCCTTCAGTTCACCTGTTCTTTAATGAACAGATGGCCACAGAGATACTGTGACCACTTAACAAAGAAGCTAAATTGCCATTGCAGCTGCTTACAGGGATGTTAAACTATGGTACTGCAGTGTTTGGGGGAATTTTCACCTATCAATTTACTGTCAGATCCACTGCTATATACCTGACCTTCTGCTCCAAAAATCTAATCATATCTCCCTCGGCCCTTCTGTCATTCCAGATTACCCTACTGCCCTGTCTCTAGCTCTTAACCCCAGCATCAAACAGAGGTTCACCTGCTCTCTGTAGTGTCCGGTGCACAGAGTAGCTGATTGTGTGAAAGCAACACAGACAACGTTTTTATTGAGGGCCTGCTCTTCCTCTCACTCTTGCTGCCTGAGGCTAGCTAGGCTCACAAATACTGGGCTTGTCTTCAGCCCTGAAATGGCCCTGTCCCCCGGGGGTCTCAGGAACCTGCACACACACTGTGCCCAGCTCTTGTTACAGCTTTACATTTAACACTACCAGCGAGAGAAAGAGAAAGGGGCAGAAGAAAGTGGTGTGCAGAAAAAAAAGAGCGGAGATGGGAGGCTGAAGTAGATAAGGAGAAACTCTACAAATAAGAAAGCAAGGACAGAGGAGGAGGAGGAGAGCGGCTGTGTTTTGAATGTGCGACATAAAAAGAAGCAGTAACCTGCTGTAGAGAAGGATATCAAAGTCAGAGCAACAACAACAAGATCAGCTCCAGCCCAGGGGCAGGAAGGTCAAGCAGCACTCTAAAGTGTCATTCAGAGGGGAGGCAGTGACAGACAGGATCGCCGTTCCACTTACATAATGGTTCAAAGCCTGAGCCTGCAGGCGGAACTGAGGGGAGGTGGAGTCAGCCAGCTCCGAGGAGAAGCTCAGGTTTGGGAACTCCACGCTGCCTCCGAGAAAGAACACTGAGCAAGGCGGAGCTGTGGAGCAGGAGGGGGAGATTTGAGACAGGTGCACCGTGCGACTCAAAATAAATAACATTTAACACCAAAGGAATGGACCAGAAAAATCTCCTGCAGCTCCGTACTCACATGTTAAGTAGTGGAGTGTCAGTGCAATGGCTGCAATAAAGGGAAAGAAAGGCAAGAGACCCAACATCCATCTCCTCCAGGAATCACACACTGGAGCTTTTACCCCCTCCACATTCTCTTCTGCCTGCTCCTCAGGCTTCGTGGGGGGGCTCAGTGAATGGGAGGGCTTTAAGTTCCCTTCTCCCTTTCAAAGACAAGGACACGACTCAAATATCATACAAGGTTTTTATGTCTCAAATTGCTTCTAATTGTTATTTTCATGGTAAAGAAAATGAAATCTATATACCACAAAGTCAGTAGAACAACATTTGACTGAGCCAGATGCTGATTTTCAGAGAGCAATGGAGAACATCCTTCAGATTAAAAGATCTACTAAGACATTTAAGGACTTGGCAGGTTTCCCCCAGGGAAGCAGACAAAGAGTGGCTGGAGTGGTCTGCTTTCCCACGGCCTGGCTGTGCAGTGTCAGCAACTCAATCAAGTGGCCCACTCGGATGTGGACATTCATAAGAATGGGACCCAGAGACATCTAGAGCAAGATTTTACACTTAAGAGGAATCATAAGTAAGAGTCTGATGGACTCTAAATAGTATGCAGCCCTTTTGTATTGGGGGAATAAAAAGGGGGTGAAACAAGCAGACGGACTTAAAGAGTTACAATATGCTGAAAAAACAGTTCTCGCAGAAAGGTTTCAAAGAGACGCACTGATGGCTTACCTGTGGAGCAGTGTAGCCTGAGTGTCCATGCCCGGAGACGCAGTACACTTCACAAATCTTGCTTTTGGGGAGAGTCCACATAGCACTGTCCCGTTTAGCTCCGGAGAGGCGATATGCAACAATACCCCGGGCATAGAAACGATGGAGAGAGAGGAAATCCCCGCTGTCGCTTCCTCTGGAAAAAAAAAAGAAGGGGGAAAAAAATCCCCACACCGAAACCTGACCCGAGGGGGCTTGGACGCAGCGGGCATTCACTGCCTCCCATTTACCTGAACCTGGCGGCAGGTGTCACACGGAGCCCCAGAATGCAGTGCGGGCACAATGAGAGCACTATGAAAGGGTACGATCCGCACAACCATCCGTGCGACAGATATTGTGGGCAAACTTCCTTGCTGTGTATGTGGGAGTTCAGCTCCGTGGGACAAAAGAGTGTTTGAGGGAAACGTGTGAGGTATTACAACTGGGGCTGGGCCGCTGTGCCCTTGGATGGTCCTTAGGGGACAAAAACTTATTGTGAGCTTTTATTCAGTATGTGAGATTAACGGCACTTTATAACATCAGTAAACTATTAATTATTGGATGCAAAAAATACACAACAGGACACAAGGTATCTAGTAATGATGTTTTAATTTGGAATATTGTGCTGGGAATGGATGAGTTTCATTGTGTCATCTGATATGGCTGTAGATCCAAGAGGTGAACTTTGTGACCCTGCTGTAGACCCCGGGTAGGTTTGGTCTGCCGCAACCGGACCCCCAGCTGACAATCCCGATCAGGAACCAGCGACCCCCGCCTGGTGCCTGACATGACAAAGGGCCACCCGAATCTCCCTGAGATACGAAGAGTACACAACAGTAACTTGCAATGATTCACTCACTAATGTGCACAGAAATGCACGTGAGTCTTTTCTTTAAGAGTCTTTTCAGTTGGATGGGAGCATACCTTGCAGGCATCCCGCCCTCCTGAGGGGACTCCAGCACACAGCATGCGTGGTGAGATGATTCCGTATCGCTTCTTACACTCCGTCTGACTCATTACAGACACCTCTGCTTTCTGTAGCACCAAGGAAAGCACCGTGTCTGCAGAGCAGCGAGATGAGGACCACATATCAGACAACACATCACCTCCCAAATGGACTACTGCAATGATGTCTTGTCCTGCCTAACAATGTGCTGGATAAGCTGCAGTATGTTTAAAACTCAGCTGCACATCATCCTCAGCTTTGTGCACCTCTACTGACTCCTGGTCAGGCGGTATCTCCTATAAAAACCTCGTCGTCATCTATAAATCTCTACAAGCCCTTGCTCCCCACTGCTCATTCAGACCTTTGTAGTCCACAAAAGCCGACTCTCCATCCCCCACACCATACTGTGGTCCTGTTGCTGCCCGCACTAACTCTGACCACCCCCAAATCCACAATGCCTCATCTTTGGTTTTTTCAAAAACCAGTTCAAATGTCACCTATTCACTGAGGCCTTAAGCTCAGGCTTTTTTTTGTTGTTGTTGTTTTTGCTTTACACACACACAAATCAAAGGCTTGTATTACTTCTATGGGATTTCTTTTACATATTTCTGTTTGTATTTTGCAAGCATGTATGTATAATTTTTTTGTCTTTATTTAAAACTTCATTTGTTTGCATCCGAAATATTTTGGATCATCTTGGGAAACATGACATGCATGCAATCAACAGTTGAAGGCATTTGCCAGTAACTGCCTCACAAAGAGGTGAATTTAAATGAGTCCCCTAAGAATGGGCCTACATTTTATGCATTTATTGTTTATGTCTCTGAGGTCAAAAAACAAGTAGTTCAGCATTAAATATCATTTGCATCTTATAGCACTGTCCTAAAATAAAATAAAGGTGCTGTCCAGATTGTTAAAATTAAATATTTTATGTTTTTCGAATTGTTATTGCCAAATATATCTTGAGGATCTTACAGCTTCTAACCCAGTGACAGCTAGGGTAGGTTCCAGCCCCTTTGGATCCTAAATTTAAATAAACAGATAAAAAAAAGTCGATGGACAGATGTAAAAATTCTCAGACTTTGCTTGTACTTACCATCCTCAGTTCGGTATCCCCACCCAGTCACCACACAGCGGTGGCTGTCGGTGACGGTGTGGGAGGAGGACGGTAGGCACACAGGCTGGACCAGCGGGCTGAGGGAGGGTGGCCAAGGCTTCTTCAGCTGCAGCAGCGCGATGTCGTAGTCAAACATTTGAGAGTTATAATACTCGTGCACCACGATCCGCTGTATCTCCACCACGTACTTGGCACTGCCTTGTGTCAGCATGCCGAGGTGGGCGCGCCAGTAACGTGGATCAGAGAGCCTGCAGAGGTCAAAGTTCAGGGACATTAAAGAAGCAGGTTGTATAAACTGGAACTTACTAAACTAGATCTTACACAGCTAAAAGAAAGATAAGTTGAGCTGATGAATTGATAATCTTTAATCTAAAGATATCATGTGAGGTCTTTGGCAGATTATAACCTGTGAAAAACAGTGGGCTTGCAAGTAAACCAGCTGCTCAGAATAATTGATGCAATGTTATCACTAAATTAAAAGAATACTTATAGTTCATAAGAACACCAGCGAGCTTGGCTGACCTTTGCTTGTTGAAGCAGTGAGCAGCTGAGACGAGCCAATCAGTGGAGAGGACAGAAGCACCGCAGTACAGGTGACCATCAAAATAGAGGCTGACCTGCCAAGGCCACTCCCCCTCTGCAGAGTTTACTCCACCCACGATACGCTCCAAGCCAGTTGACGTGAACACCCTGGTCAATGGGGAGGGACGACCACAAGCTGAGGGTGATAGAGATGGGTTTGTTGTTACACTTGTTAGATTTTAAAGGTGACCACAGTGTTTGTGAGCGTATTTTACCATTTAAACCCGTCTGGTTCTGCCACATGATGCAGTTAAATTTAACTGCATCATGTGGCAGAACCGCAATACTGAATCTGATATTATTATGTGTATGCACAGATCTGCCACACATTTAAATGCATGTGCATACTATGTCTTTATCAGTGTGTACAGCTCGTGGCACAAGTTACACACACACAATAATCACCTATGTTGACATGCTGATTCATCACCATGGCTGGCAGTCCTGCTGCCACCTTATTAAAACTCAGAGCTTTGATGCACGTGTGTGTGTGTGTGTGTGTGTGTGTGTGTGTGTGTGTGTGTGTGTGTGTACTAAGCTCAGTGTTAGTGAGTGATCAAAGGCAGACCTGTTCCCACCACCTTGAGACCCCATCATGATAAAATAACAGCAAACAGAGAGAGCTACGGGTCACCTCAGCGCTGCAGGTCAGCAAGTTTGCAGCTCAGTGCCCAGAGGGTTAGAAAAAAAGACAGCTTTCTCATGAGACTGCATGAAAGATCTGGCAGTGTGGTGGCAGCATAATCACAGTCATAAAAATCAGATACATCAGAGGGTAAGCAAATATAATTTCAGCAAATATTTGTGATTACAGCTTGAACCAGCTTTATTTCACTGAATCTATTTGCCAAACACTTATGATGTTAGCAAAGCAAACAACTGAGGAAATAATAAAAAGGTGGAGCCAACAGCATTTTAAAGGCACCTTACATCTACAGTTCAGCATGTACTGCTCCTGCTGCTGCTCTAAAACTCAAGTGAACTGAACAAAAAGCCACTGAAATTCAATCTGGTAAGTATAAAACGTTTTAAGCTTATTAATTACACTATTATTATTCAGGCACTGAGGTGGCCACTCCAAGGATAATCCAGGAACAAATTCCTACCACAAAACTGTTACTATTTCCAGTATTAGATGTGATAATGTTACTAAAACGCAAACAAATTTAATTAACAAGAAGTCAAAATCCGAAAATCTCTGTCGGGGTTTCCTTCCGAGTAGGAAACCTCTTTATTGTGTAAAACGTTTCCTACTTGGCAGCGTGATTGCAGCTTCATCCTCGCAGAACTGGATGTTCTGATTTTTTTAAAAATAAAAAAAGCCGGACAGAACAATTCAACCTTTTTTTTTTTAATAATTTGAAGATATTTGAGCATAATTATGAACTATTTATACAAAAACTGAAAATGAATGCAGTTTATGAAAGAGTTCAAATGTAGTCTCATACAAACCCAACATCACACAGCATGTTGGGAGTAGAGTCACCTACAAGAGCGCAAACTGTAATTGTTGCATGCTACAAAAATACGATGTGTACACAGGGCACGTATCGAGGAGTACTCACCACAGTCGGCCTCATCACTGCGATCCTGACAGTCATCGAGTCCGTCACACTTTGCGTTCTTTTTCAGGATGCAGGAGCCGCTTTTGCACTGATATCTGATTGCAGAGCAGGTCGTTTCTGATGAAACAAGTCTCAGTTATTAGTGGCTAAAAGGCACGTTTCATTTTATAAAGTTGCAAACGACACGTACCATGAGTGCAGTTGAGTTCATCGACTCCATCTGTGCAGTCTGTCTCTCCATTGCATCCTAGCAGAGGATGCAGGGGACTATTGGCACCACAGCTCATCGTGGGCCTTGCTGTGAAAATATGCATCATTTTTTAAAGTGCAGACTGAGTTCTCAAGGAAATAAACACATTTAAACCACATGCCAGACATCAAGAACAGTGTAACGTTTCAACAGGAACTCACGATGCTATTTTAAACAGACAAGGAATGAAAGCCGAACATTCCCATTGTTTAAAAAAACAAAATCAAAAATGGTTAATTGGAAAACAACTTACAGCAGAAGACCTCGTCACTCTCATCCTGGCAATCATCCAGGCCATCGCAGAGTCGAGTCTTCTGCACACACAGTCCCGTGTTGCACAAGAAATGGCTCTCTGGACAGGCTGGTGAGCAGAGAAACAGAAACAAAACTAAATCTCTATCATTTTGTTGTACTGGCTCAATATAACACAACACAATAAACTTCTCTGGGGCTGCAATACAGTGACAATTAACAACAAAAGAGCTACAAGAGTTTCAAGAGCTACAGTAAAAGATTATCTTTTTTTTCACAAGAACTTCCATATTTATTTTCCAACATTTTCACTTTGTAATTTTTAGAATCCACTTATGAACAAAGTTCACATGCACACAGATACACAGAGACACGCATTTCCTGCACCCCATCCTAGCGGTCACAGTGAGTCAGGCTGGAGTTATGCTGTGCTTACGCTGGTTCATACTGTAGCTGCTATAAGATGCCTGGAAAGGCTGAGTAGAGGTACGTGAGCTGCAGCGAAACTCCATATCTGGATTGTAGTCAGCAATCCGAAAAACCGTGTCATGTCCCACGTAGCTTCCACAGTAACTGTGGAAGGAAAACAAGCATCAAGAAAAATCATCACAGGATGTGGGACAAATATGGTCGTGGTCAAATGAATGGTCTAAAAATATCCAGGACATTCAATACATGAGGTGACTATCCATCTCTGTAGACTACTGAAAATACCCAATAATAATAGGCAGTGGAACTTATTATTTGAATTCAGTGTGAGCAGGTGTAGCCACGTACATGACTTCATTGACCTTCCACCAGCCTTGGTCACAGCCATTCATGTCCTTCAGTTTCAGAACATAGTTGTGGAAGCGCAGTGCAACTCCTAAAGTGGAGTTCTGGGTCTGTTATAAAATGACAGAACACACAATGAACGAAAACTAATAATAATAATAATGTGTGTGTGTTCGTGTGTCACTTGTTTGTCTACCTTAAACTTCCAGGTACAGGAGCACTGTGGGGGCAGCATGCTGGGGTAGAAGGGGCTGTACATTCGATCTCTGATACCAGGCTCCAACTGGGTCTCAATTTGAGACATACAAACTGAGAGTGACAGAGAGAGGCCTGAGGGTTATAGTTTCCCAAGCTAATGCTAGATGTTACATAAATCTGGGTGCTGGAACATTATATTATTGAGAAATCATTCTTTAGAAGCAGACTTATTATACATATTTTTAAAAAATCCTACACAATTCACTAAAATATTAATTTCATGTCGATGCTTTGCTTTCAGAAAACTTGTTTGTCAAGAACTACTGGCTTATAAGACAGAGCAGGTAAATGTCTCATACCTTCCTCAGCGATTGCCTCAAAGTATCCTCTGAAATTTTTATTCCCGTTGGTCATTCTGAAGGACAGCAGCATGAAATTGGAGGTAGAAACGATGGAGACGGCGCTGGAGACCGGCTCACACAGGCTGCAGCACAAAGAATGTAGATCAGCACATGTGAAATTTGTATTTATGAGTGTATAAATATTCTTGGTAGTCTAAGTGCCAATGACTGGGACTTCTTTAAGTGAAACGTGGGGACCGACTTATTTAAACCTCTGAAAAGATGGATGCCTGAAAAGACTGAGCAGAGGTACGTGAGCTGCAGCGCAACTCTGGATTGTAGTCAGCAATCCGAAAAAACGTGCCGTGTGCCACGTAGCTGTGAGTCTGTCAGTGAAGTTAAAAATACTTATGATACCTATAAATACTTAGAATATATATGTAAATGTCAGATGCTCTGGAATAACCTGCTCTGGACTGATGAATCTAAGATGGACCTTCTGGCCACAGTAAGAACAGATGTGTTTTAATGTAAGGCCATCTGAGGAAGGCTCAAAAAGCAGAAATGGTGTGATATTGGAAAGGCTTAGTGGTATTGATCATCATACCACTAAAAAAAACCTTTAGAAATCTGCAGGAATTCTGTGTGTTGTTTTAGAGAATCTTAACTATACTGTAAATCAAACTTGTGCTCTGGTGCAGACTCGCCTGTGCAGAATGCGCCCTCTCATGGGCAGCAGAGCGTCATACACAGTGAGGGCATCGTTCACGCAGTCACTGGGCTCAATAACAAATGAGGTGATGGTGAGGCGGATCAGAGAGCCAGGGACTGCAGTGAGCTTTACATGGCAATTTATACCGCCCCATGACGAGAAGACGCTTAAAGGGACCATCACCCCAGGAAGGTTGGCATACATCTTATCTACACACTGAGAGTCTGGAAGGAGAGAGAGAAAAAACCTCATGGAAACAAAATGCAGACATGCAGGATGTTTGTTATTCACCTCAGTAGTTCTTACCTGCTGTGTTGGATGAATAATCTGAACGCTGAACACCTGCAAGAGAGCAGAATAGTCAGTTTATTCTAAGGTTCAGAGTGATAAATATGCATTAGACTACAGGTGAGACACACAAATGCACCATTGATGAGGATGGAGTCTATGTCAACTGGAAGACCCAGCAGGTAGCCTACAGAGGACCTGTTCAGGCTGGTGTGGACTGAATCTCTGAAAATGGCTGCTAAGCACTCCTCACACATCTCTGAGCTCTTCAGTTGAGGGACCACAAAAGCCATCCAGAAATGCACCAACACGCCACCCTTGTTGTTGTTACTTGGGGAGGAAAACAGATTGATAGAACATCTTTAAAATCATAAAACTAAATGAAAAACAGCAGATTTGTTTGGTTTTAGTTCATGATGACAAGGAGCACCATAGTACCTGAGGTCTGAAATGACAGCTTGCTTGTAGAGTTTCGCAACTGAGGACATTTTGTACACATTGTTCACCTGCAAGACACCAATAATGACACCAATAATTAACAGCAGATTAGTACAGACCAGCAGTTCACCAGCAGGGTTACACTGACACCTACCACGTGCTGGATTTTATTTGCCATGGACACAAACTCATGCGACTCTGCTTGCCGGTACTCTGGGATAAACTCCACATTGGCTACACGGAACATCCCAGCGAAATATGCTCCACTGTTACTTTCCCTGCGAACTGAGGAAATCTGGTCAAATTTAGCTTTTTTTCCCCCCATCGAGCTACTACATTACAATAATACATTTTAATAACATGCTGCCAATAAAATTAGCTAAACGTTTATGCACAGCATCTAAACACTGAACTTTGCAAAGATATTTAATGGACAGTTCACCTCAAAATCTAATTTACTCATTTTTCCTCTGGCCTGTTGTCACCTAGATTGTTTTAGTGTGAGTTGTCCAGTTTTGGAGATCTACTCATGACAAAATAAAAATAAATAAACCATGAATTTTTTTACATATCAACAAATAATAAAAATGATCCAGACCTAAGCAAATCTTAAAATCTATCCAACCTCAAAGGAATTATAAAAAATGCCATATTGCACAGTGTCATTATTTATTTAAACAAATTAAAATGCAAGTGTGTGTTAACAAGGAGGAAAGACATCAATGATGATCTTGAAGAAGTAATTGCTGATGCCCATTAACTTGGGAAGGGTTTGGCCATTTCCAAACAATTTGAATTGCATCTCTCTGTAGTGAGAAACCAGGACAGTTTTCAGTCTTCCCAGCAGTGGACGACACATCAAATTTAGCCCAGGGTCAGAGAGCAAACTGGAGATGGTTGTTCATAATGCACAGCACCATGTTTGGCGAAAAGAAAATGCAGCATATCAGCACAAACACGTCATTGCATCTGTTAAACACAGTGGTGCCGGAAGGTTGATTATTTGGGCCTGTTTTGAAGCCACAGGACTTGGGCACCTTGCAGTCAACGAGTTGACCATGAACTCATCTGTGTAGTAAGTGTTTTAGAGTCTTCATGCAACAGGACAATGATCGGACGCACAGAAGCAGAACACCTGAACAAAAGTCAGCAAACTGAAGCAACATTATAAAGAAGAGTGGGCCACTTCCTCCACAGTGGTGTGAGAGACTGATAAAGCCATACAGAAAATTGATTCCTTCAAGTTATTGCTGCTAAAAGTGGTTATACAGCCTGCTGAACCACGGAGTGTGCTTAAATTTTTTACATATAGCTCCTGCATTTTAGCTTAGTTTTTCTTAAATGAATACCAGCACACTGTAGCATGTGTTTGATGTAGTTCCTCTGAGGTTATATTTAGTTTAACTTAACCTGATATGTAAAACCTTAAAATTGAAAGAGCGCGTACTTCCTTTTTACTGTATTATTTGTGTCATCCTTCAAATATAGTGGAACAAAACTCTATTTTTCTTGTAGTTTTAAGAAGCCAAGTCATGATTTTTTAAAAGAGACAGCGATGATGAGTTTCTTACATTTATTTTTGAGCATGTTTTTTTTTTTTTTTTTATGAACCTTTGACCCAAACTTGGGTCACTGGGGGAATCAAATACTAAAATTATTGTTCATTTGTAACTGCTTCAAAATGCTCTTGCATCAGTTTTTCACTGTTAAATAAACCAATACACATTTATAGACTCGTCATTTCTTTGTAATTACTTAAAATTATGAATGCAGCAGGGAGACAGCCGCACACTTTCCTGACTACAGATGAGGCCCAAAGAGAAAGCAGTTTAATCTGTGGTGAACTGTCCCTTTAAATATCTTTCAGGAGCAACATTTTTGTTTTGTTTGTTTCTTTTTTATATAAAAGTGTAAGAATACTTCCACTTACAAATAAAGACCCACAGCAGCGACCACATGATCACCACCACCACGAACACTACTGCTGTGATGATTACAGTTATGTATGGGATGTTCAGCAGACGGAGCCACAGCCTCTTGAGTCCTTTGGGCTTCCGTCTAGTCTTCCTGTACTTCCTGCGCAGCTTCTGCAGCGTGTGGTCCACCGTTGCCACCTCCACTGACACATCTGCAATCTACAGCCAGACAGGGGAACACGGTCATGGCCATTCAAAGCTGTATATCACATGGACAGCACATTTTGCTTGCCCTTTAGAGCAATCACACAAAAGGGCAAACTATGGGAATGGATTTAATGGTGCTGAAATAATAGGAAAAGAACACCAAAAGCAATTAACAGTTCACTATGAAGATTCAGGATCAGGACGAAAGGGCACAAGAGGGTGAAGCCAGCTCTCCGGGGCAGACCATCCTCCTCTTATCTCTTTACTGTATCTGCAGGTCAACTTTCTTCTATTACAGTAAGCTGAATAATCAATCCCAAGTGCATGAGTGACAGAGGTTCTGAATAATGCATGGTTCAAAATCTATTTGATCTGCTACCAGTGATTCAAATATGTGCCAGCTAAAAACGAGGCTGGTTTACTTGGCACCTTAGCTCGTGACCCAGTGTCTGAAAGCAGTACCAACTCCATCAGATGTAACTTCAGTGCTCATTGAGTTACCCAATGCACATGTATTATTCATTCAGTGTCATCCCATACTGTGCAACTGGCAAATATTCCATCACAAGTTAGCAGACCATAGAGACGTAGTAAAAATATCAATATCCATTTAAGCACATTTAAATGTGAAATAAGCTGAGAGATTTAAAAAAGTTTTGAGATGTGTCAATAAAGTAAATCTTCCAGGATTTGAGTCTGGAGACACGGCTATGCTGAAGCGCAAAACTCAACACAAAAGCATCAAGGTTACACAAATCTACACACACAGCTATTTGTTACCAAGTTAACGATACAGCTTACTTACACTGGCACAGTCCTGTCGAGATGGATCATCATCTCCACTGGTCTGCTTGTTCTCATCGTGCTGCGCGCCCATGACACAGGCATCCCTTCAAGCCGCAATCATCTACTTTCTGACTTTTGTTCTTTCAGATCCATTCCCACTGCCTTTTAGAACAAGAACAGCCGTTCATGAAAACGGCAGATTCGAACAGAGCCAAAAAGCACACCGTTTGGCTCCACAGTCAGCAGGTGTCTGAAACCAGATCCTTGACCACAGACGAGCAACGGCGAAACGGGGAACTATCCAGTCGTATGGCTAATGTTTCATTCATTAACTTCCATCGATACCTTCTATCAAATGCACACGCACTAATGTTCACCAGGCACACACTAACATTTTGCTTGGTAATCACGAGAAAGCAGTTGCACGACAAACTAGTCTCTTTAGGCATTTTTATACAAGTTTTTTATTCACAATGTTAATGGGGGAGGTCAACGTGTCAGTTAATTTACTCTCTGGCTGCTTTGTGCTCAGAGCTGACAGACTCACACTCACACACACACAAAAAAAAAGGGTCCAGCCTTTGTAAAATAACAAAACCCATGTTTATCAATGTGAAAGCAGAATATGAATCGTTGTCATAATTAAAGTAAAAAAGTCTTTAAGCTGGAATTAATAGGAGATAACAGGATGGGTGTTTTCTGAATGAGCAGCACTGTTCCACACACACACCTATAAAATGGACAGTCAGTATTTTAACACTTTTGTCATGCCCTTTTACAAATTTTAGGCACTGAGTTTCAACATTCAACACAAACATTATGACGCACACGAGGCACAAAAACAAAACGTGACATTTACAGACAGGATTACAGGAGAAACACGGCGTTCTTTCAGACTTCAGGACGGTTTGGCTCTGAACGTGCAGAGAAAGAAACAAAGGAAGCCAAGCTTCATTTCCTGAAAAAGGCGTTGCGGGTGATGCTGTACAACAGGTGATGAGGCTTTCGCTTTGGAGGTTCAGCCAGTGAAAAGACCTGCTGCTGAGGCACGCTGGTTGGGATGGTGATGTGACGCTGGTGAAGTGGGTGAAGGTTTTGGTGCAAGTTTTGGGGGTGTGGGGGGACAGAACCAGAGTAACCAAGATCTAAAAGGTGCAAAAAACAAAAAACAAAAAAAAACAAATGAGTATGTAAAGCAAATTATACAAAATCTTTATTTTTTTTTAGAATATAAAGTCAAAAGCAGCTTAAAATGAAGAAATATTTTGTCCTTACTTTTGATCTTCCCCTGTTTGGCCCTTCTGGCATTAACAATCGCCCGTCTCCTTTGCTCTTCGCTGATATCAATTCCTGCCAAGGCACACACACAAACACATCTTCAGGCCAAAATATTTACTACCCACTTACTCAGAAATCTTTTTACCCTGTTCACCTTTCACTTGACATCTCTCTACAGTGGCTGCTTGTATTCTCAGTGAAAGGAATTTGGCTCGACTCACCCATCTCCTGGTCCTCCTTGACTCTGTGCCTCTCCTTGGCAAACGCTTGTAACCACCTCTGCTTGTCCTCGGCCTTCCTGCAGCAAAGCGCACACATAAACTCCAGAGTGGAGGCGTGGCACAAGCGCAGAGCGTTCTTCAGGGTCAGTCCCAGGTCCGCGTCCCGTCCGTCGGGCACGTCCACCACCTCAGTCTGGTCCATATCCAGTCGTCCACGGTAGTGAAGCAGGTCTCTGCGCAGCACGTCTTTTTTACAGTAGACCAGCTGATGGTCGAACAGGAAGAAGCTGCGCTGTTGCATTTTGCCTTGCCGGACAATTCGAGTCAGCTCACCAGAGTGGATCAACTCTGAGCTGCGCTCTAACACATCGGGTCCCTGGGACAACATGTTTCCAAATATATTCAGCCAAAAGATTTGAGGCAGCATACATCCAACACTATGCTGAACAATTAGAAACAGAATTAAATGTGATTAGAGGGCATATTCACCTCCCAGTGCAATATGGCGACCTGCCAGTGAGCAATGGTGTCGATACTCTCTAGCCGTCTCTTCCTCTCATTGATTAGACTGGCGACATTCTTCATAGCCTCGTATGCTTCGCTCACTCCGTTGTGGTCGCTGCATTAAATCAACAACACAGCAGTGAAAACAGGGCCCGCAGATGGAAAAGCACATTTCCATTAACAGTGAAACATCGCTTCAATCTCACTAATGGAACAGTAAGAAATCAGTAAAGTAGTGGGATGGACAGAGCTAACAGTGAAGCTAACAAATAAATAAAATATAATCATAATTTATTTAGTGACTTAACTCCTTCCCCCATAAAGACAACATCTGACGCCCTCTTTGTTAAACGTTTAACAACTATTAGAAGAGGTTCTGGATTTTTCCAAGGTATCCCTGGTAAGCTGATGCACAGTCATTTTATTCTGGAATATATTAATCAACACTGAAGGAGTTTGTTTACGGCCGACACTATGGAATGCATGCTACAGGTCTTTAAACAGTGCCTGAAAGTACCTGTGGTCTTTGGGCGTGTACTTGAGCAGTTCTCCTAGCTGCAGAGGGTATTTACAGATCTTCTGGACAGGTGTGAGTAAGAAACCAGCAATAGAGATGTCAATCATCTGCTGGAGGAGGCGACAGGCCTCAAAGAAATGCTTATATTTTCCCAACTTCATTAGCCGCTGCAGCTCAGCACAGGCTGCGGGATGAGTATTACAGTACTCCGAGTAGAGTATGGAGAAGCCTTCCCCCTTAAAATAAAAAGACAAATGATGATCAATCATTCAGACCAGAGTTAACATAGTTAATTAACAGCATTAAGTGCAGCCACTACCTGCTGGAGAAAGCATGAGCCTATTTCACTGAGGTGTGGCTGGTCCTTGTTGTACTTCTTTTCTAGTTCTCGGAGGAACTGCCTCTGAAACTTGTAGATGTCTTCTATGTTGCTGAAGATGGTTTTCAGCTGCAGCTCGGTGAACATGTCAGGGTGTTTCCGGCACTGGCGGATATAACCCTGAAACATAAACGGCATCAGTGTTTGGGACTGAGAGAAAATATGACATGACAACAGTTCATATACTGGCCAACAGGTGGTGCTGGAAGGTGGAATTTAAAATTCTTGGAAACATGAGTTTGATTATCAGGGATTTTGCATTTCTTGAAAACAAGCTTATTACAAATGCTGCTGACACTGACTGGAATTCAAGATGTAAATCATCTCTAGATCAAGTTAAGTGCCAATGTGAGGCACATAGTTTAATCCAGCTGTTTTCAGTGTGTGGAGTGAGGCTGATGCAATCAAGCTGTCCTTTATTTCATAAAAAAAGAAAAAATCTAAAACAAAACAAGACACCTTGGACCATTTTGTCTTTGTTGTTATTGAGTGGTGAAAGCTGTTGGATGGTGGGTGGAAGGTAAACTTTTGTATTTGGAAGCCAGGGTATGCTAGAGTGCTACAAGTCTGAGAACCACCAGCTTTGCTTTGAAACCCTTACCTCACAAATGTCTTTCAGGTGTTTGATGTAGATGCGCTCCGTATTCATGATTTCTTGAACCACATTGGTTCTCATCTGCTGCCTGTGCTGAGAGCTGTGTGTGTCTCTGGGAGCTGGATCTTCCTGGTCTGCTACACTCTCCACACTTTCAGCACTCGAGTGCTCCTGATTCACACGGACCTGAAACACATTCACCACCGACACAATTGGACCTCCTGAGCATCATCTGAATGATCAGAAAGCCGAACTTCAAGTCGCAAAAAATATTCAGCCAATGGTTTCTTTTTCCAGTTGCAAAACTTAAAATAAAATGTTAAAGCTCATATGCAAAGTGGCATAATTACAACAATAGATACTTAAGCCACAAGAGTCTTTTGAGGTTTAAGTACCTTTTATATCTAAGATCTGTCCACATCACTTAGGTAACAACATGTGCAAGTTTAACCAGCTCCTGTTCACCAACATTGATTCAGCTACAAGCAACTACACAGCAATCCTCACCTGCCTGTCAAAGAACCTCACCATGGTGACCGCCTGCCTAATTAACACTCAACTGTCAATCAAGTATGGTCACTACAGAAACCAGCCGCGCCCCTTCTTCAGAGGGCTGCTGGGGTTTGTTTGGAGCTAAGCCAGTTTGAAAGTCTTTTCTGTGCTGCCAGAAAGCAAACACAAATCAGACACACGGGTCAGGAAGTCCACTTACCCTCACAAAGCTGGAGGGGAACCAGGCCTCTCTGTCGGCCCCCCTGCCCCACCACCAGTCCTTATGTGAGGCCTCCAAGACACGGATTACATCTCCAGCCTTGAAGGCCAGCTCCTGCTCCTCCATGGTCACATGGTCCCAGAGAGCCTCAGCATAAACTGCGTGGCCAGAGCTTATCCACTGAGCAGCACACAAACAGATAAGATAAACATACAATTACATGCAGGCCAAACCCATGTCTAACATGTAAGATTATGTATAGGCTTGTGGACCAAGCACTGGTTGTGTGTTCTGCTGAACTGAGGCCAGACATCTTGGAAATGGGCACATTAACATTTGTGCACAGCTGTTTGTGAGCCAGCAGGGTGGCAAGATAAGTACGGCGTCAGAAACTAGAAGCACATTTTTGGAAGAGATCTTTGCAAGTGTTGCAACGTGACAAGATTCCCTCCCTCAACCTCACCTCACTGAGCACAGAGAGCTCCACCCCTGGCTGGAGGTAGGGTGTCACGTCAGTGAGCTCGTCGAAGCTGCCCTCCTCCTCCTCGCTCACGCTGTCATCGAGTGTGGCAGAGCACTCTGAAACACCATCTGCAACATGTATGTAGAGATGAAAACACTGTAGGGACCAGAAGAATCTCAGCAAACTCTCAACAAACGCAGAAAGAAGCCACATACACAGGAAAGCTTGTGCCTGACTCCATATCAGCATTTTCCTGCAACACACTTATTGACATTCCTACACTCCAGTTGTCCCACAAACTAAATTGTTTAATCTCTTGTGAAACACAAACAACCCCAGGGGCACGTTCAGTCTGTGAGCGGTGTGCAAAGTTCTGCTGTTTTCTGTTTCCAAGGTATTAAAAAGAATTAGAACAGTATTTAGTTCTTATTGCTCAAAACTGCCTGAGAACTTGGGTAAAATCTACCCTTTCATAGGAAGTACGCATTTTTCAGTATACGTTACTCCCCTACTGGATTTAAGAGAGACCAACTGCTCGACTATGATCTCAGCAATTCTGCTATATAAGCGGAGGGACAGCCATGCAAGAATCAGGATGATTGGCTAAATTTGGTTAGCAGTTCAGCAGTTGTAAACAGAAATAGAAGATAGGCCAGGGAGGACTGTTAGCACAAACCAGTTTCAGTAATAAAGATGGGAGAACTAAGGCTCAGTTTCCCAGACATGGATTAAGTCCATGTCTTTTGTTTTTCTTTGTCTAGGACACGAGGCTTAATCTATGTCTGGGAAAACTTTCATTAAAAGTCACTGGCTGACTCTATACGTTTGATTTTGCTCCATTTCTTAACTGAAAGAAACAAGACTGGATTATCTTGTGATTTATTGATATCACTTAAGTGATGGTAAACTTATTAAGTACAGCTTCATACAGTCATTATGCTCAGAGGTAGCTAAATGAAAACGAGGGGTTTCCTTTAAACTGTTCAACAGGCTTTAAGGTGCGTTTGCTCTACCTTAATGGTGCAGCAGCTGCAATGTTTGAACACCACCAACTTTGTGTTACATTAGCACAAAACAGCTCTCACCGCTGAGCACCCTGTGGAGTCTACGGCGGCCTACGCGGTCCAGTCCGATGGGGGTACTCTGGGAGAGAGCGGAGGGTCGAAACCTGGCAGACACTCCTCTGTAAGGGGGCACCTGATGGGAAGGGATTGGTGGTCGCGACAACGCCTGCAGAGAGGGCGAAAATGAAAAAGAAAATTGTCACACAGAACTAACAGACAATACTGTGTGCAAATATAATCATCAGCTGCTATTTATTCTCCCCCATATTCTCTGAGTGCTTTAAGTATTACAAAAAGAAGCGAAGCCTGTGTGCATTTGGTTGAGATCCAAAAAAAAGAGTCTTTATGTATAAAGACTCTTTGAAGCATGACAATATATCAAACTGGAGAATGCGGGTGATGTGGTTTTGTTTTATTATGCCTGATATAAGTGTTTATTTATTTTGCCAGCCTTCTCCCACAATTAATTCAAAGACTTTACAGCTGGAAAATAAAAGAAACATACCAAACCACAATATTTACCAATTCTGCCCACTAAAAATTGCTTGTGTGCCTTTGCAATTTTACCATAGACGTTAAACTTCTACAGGAAGACAGACAAGCTTGAAGCTGGTGAACCAGATTGGGAACAGATCTGCAACTTTGTTAGTGATTTCTTCTTCCAACTTTCAAAGAGATGTGATCTATGAATTCTTCATCTAGGGTCAGACTATCAACACGGTTCTGTTGTACGTACCACTGTTTATTTTTAGGATGCCATTTAGAAGATTCAACGGTGATCTGATTCTGCTTAGCTTTTTGAACACACCCAGAAATTTGACAATTTAATCAGATACCTGAGCAATGATTTTGCTCACTACTTGTCTTAAGTGTCAGATTTGCCTCACTCTTACTTTGTTTTCTTCCCCAAGATCAAGTTCAAGTTCATGGGTTGCTACTGTGACACAGTAGAGGACATCCAATTGTCCAAATGGTCCGACTTTACTTTGACTTTCAATCAATAACGACCAAATTCAAATCAGGTCTTGCTTTTACTTTAACTGGACAGAGTAACAACAATTTTTAAGAAAGAGTCAAAGAAAGATCTATAACTAATGAAAACAACTAAAGTTTGAGGACTTTTGCACAAAATGTATAAAACCTGTAAAAGCTTACAGTGGGAAGGTTGTCTTCCTTCAGCTCAGCATCAGGAGGGAACAGATCCACTGGTCCTATCACAGAGATGGGCCGCTGCCTCCCGGCCTGAATGTCCCCATTCATGCTGCAGCTTTCAGGGCTCTCTCCGTTCATGTATGCATCATTACCAGTGCCGTCTTTACGCTGCAGTGGATTTGCACTCCTTTCCTCAGAAAGAAGCTCTCCGACTTCCTCGGGGATGGAATGTTTCCTGGAAAGCAGCTGTCCATAGTCAGAAATGGGCCGTGGTCTCGGGCGCCCCCTTTTTTGTCTGGACTTGACAGAGGATGTTTCCGTGGTAGGTGTGGCTTCATCTGTGGGAGATGTGGGGGATATGGGTGACTCTGAGGCGGATGATGGAGAGATAGGTGTGCTGCTGGTTGACGGGGAGAGCTCCTCCGTTTGAAAAAGAGCTTCTTGTCCTTGGTGGTCTGACGTCACCTGTGAGATCAAAGCAAAAAGTTGGAAACTAAACTGACTTTCCCTTGTCCTCCAACCTGCACTGGAGAACAATTATCTACTAGGAAGAACATCTGTTAATCAGAAACAGAACAAGCTACTTTCAGCTGCTCCTTTATTCACAGAAGAGGGTCGCCATCACGGGTAGCTCCTCATGTTTGATTTCGCAGTTTTTAAATCGCCTTTCCTGAAGGGCCAAAAATTTTTTCGGCCATCCCAAGATCAAATTAGGAACCCGTTGCTTGTTAGATGAATGTGTAAACCACTACATTAGAGAGTAAAATTAAAAACCATTAGAGTTAAATGCAGAAAGAGCTTTCTTGGAATCAGAGCAAAGGTGTTTCAAAGCTTTATCTCATGAGAAACATTTTTTATCAAGTGAAAGGACTCTTGTTGACGCAGTAAGAGGCTCAAAATACTGAACACAATCAAACCAGGGCTTATCATATTCAAACAAAAACTGCAGCAGAAATTGCAACAATACGAACAAATAGATGTTACCACACTGCATGCATCTGAGCAGGTATTATATATTTAAGAGTCCATTATTGGGTAAGAGTTACCCACGGCGAAGTTATTTCTCCAAATCTTTTTAGCCAGCAAAGCCAAATCTCACCTCCTGCTTTTCTCGATCTGGGTCCGGACCCCGGCAAATACACTGGAAGGGCACACAGTAGGCTAGCACCATTGTGAAACGCAGACTAACACACAGGCTGGCTTGTGGTCCCAAGGCCAAGTCCTTAAAAACTTAAGTCCTTAGGTTTTTCAAGCCAGTAACAACCGCTCGATGTCTGATGTAAACAAATCTGTTTTTCCTGTTCATCTTTCAGGAGAAAATGTCATCCATAGGCTAAAAGTCATCTTGCTAAAATCATCTCTTAATGGTCCCTGTCTACTTGATGGTGCTGCTTGCTGTTCCAGGCCCAGTGCTCATGGCGTTGGACTTTGCTCCGCTGGGCTGCATCTAGAGGAAAGGGGGAGAAATGAGGGCTGTACGGACTCATAGCCTCCAACCCTCCCACAGCAACAGGACTTGCTGCTTTGCGCAAGGGCCACTAATCATAAACAAAGCCTAATCATTAACTCTCTGAGATCCTTCGGCGTGCCCGTCAGCATGGAACAGCTGACTTCACCATGTGACTCCACAGCATCAGAAGTGCGCAGTCACAACTGACAGAAAAAAAAGCAATGTGAATTGATGGCGTTATTTATTTGACACTCAAGGGGACTTTGGACAGGATAAACCTCTCTCTCATTCGTTTCCTTTTAGCATACGTGCATCCTACTGACAAGCCTCACGTCAACACAAGTACTTATCTCAATTTGCTGGAATCCTGCCAGATTCAAAGATCGCTCTAAAGTGGGAGAAGTAATATTTCACTTCCCAAGACAAGGGTCAAAGTCGTTCAGCTGGCACCTATAAGTCACCACTCAGTTCTGCATGATAAGAAATCGAACCTTTCTTCTGTCTTTCAGCACTTCTTTAAACCCAAACAGTCATCCTAAAGATATGAACCCCATGCTCTTCTGTGAATTGATAAATAATCTGAAACATGCTTGTTCTTGAGCAGTAGATTAATTTATCAATAACCAGCTAAATAATCGACAGGCGAGTTGCACAAAAATAACATCCTAATTATTACTGTTCGACAACGTGTTAAAAGGTGTCACATCTGTTAATGAGCATGGAAAAGAGACACACACACACACACACAAAAAAAAAGACATTACTTCAGGTTGGACTTCAGATTTGCAGCCTTACCTCATTTGGTGATGCGATGCCCTCAGTCTGCTCTTGTTGCTGTGAATGTTCTCTTTGGCTGAATAGGGATGAACTGCATTCTACCATCTGCTTATAATCACTTGTTGTGGCTACAGCCGGTGACTCATAATGAGCAGAGATATCGGGTAAAGTCTGCTCTGTTGTCTCGGGGGGCTTCCAGAAAGGGGCGCTGATAATCACCTGGTGGGGTTGTGGGCTGTTGTTGTGTTCAGGCTGGGGCTGGACCAGAGGAGTGTGCTCGACAGACGTGGCCTGAGCCGTGACGAGCACGGGCCGGCGCTGTCGCTCATTGGTATGCAGGAAAGGGACACGACGAGAGTAGTCATCATGGAGGCGGCACGAGGGGGACATGGGAGATAGAGGTGTGGAACTCGGGGAGGGACTTCGCCTGCGTCGCACAGTTAAGTCAGTCATGCTGCCGACTAGCTTCAACATCGGTGGCTTAGTCTTAACAGGGCTCTTCTTGCGTGTAATACCTTGGCCCCGGAGATCAACTGAGGAGGTGCTAGAGGTCCTTTCGATGTTTGTTGTCCCATTTGATATGCTAGTCCTCAGGAGGTCTTCCTGTGGGGAAGGAGGACCTGGAGATGGCGCTTTACGTCTAAATAGATTGAGGTTCTCTGCACTTTTGCTCAGTCTGCTCAGCACCTTCACATTTGTGTTGTCACTTGTATTCTCAGTTTGAACATCGAGCTTTGATGTCTGATCTGATTTCTGAGTGGTATTTGCATTGCTTCCTGCTTTTCTCCCATTCCCAGAGTCAAATAAAGTGATGCGCCCCGCTCCATACGCTCTCCTGATACTCCTGGACAATCGCGAATTGCGCGCAAGACCATCCCCATAATTATCCTCCTCATCGTAGTCATCATTATCTGAGCCGTACTGGCTTAACAAAGCCAATGTTTGGCCAGTAAAACTTCCCTTAGAAACAGTATATCCTTCAGAGCTCTTTGAATGATTTGCTAGATCCGCTACACACAGATTAGAATTATTTACAACTGTGCCATTAGCCCTTTCCTGATTGGGCAACGAAGGATTATCTCCATCAAGGTTGGATGCCCCTCTGGTCTGAATACCCTGAAGCACAGACAACCGCAGTTTTTTGAAGGAGTCCACAACACCTATGCCTGAAAGTCCGCTGCCTTGGGCCGAGGTCGGATCATCTGCATTTGGACTTTGAGCAGTGACGGTGCCCTTCCTTGAGTTAGAAAAAAGCCTCATAATTCTTGAGGAGTAGGGCTTTCCTTCAGGCTGACATGAAACTGAGCTGGACCAAGCAGAGGAGTTGATAACATTCAGTTTGCTCTCATCAGAGTGAAGACCAGCACTCATTGGTTGCACCTGGGCACCATATCCAGACAGCAGGTATGGGACTGCACTTCTTTCAGCGTGGTTCTGGGATGGATATATATCACTGAGGGGTCTGCTCCGGATCAGTGGGTCAGTTTTTGTATTGTGGAGTTGTGAGAGAGGGTCTTCGCTTGCAGACAAGACCCTGTCCTTTTGTCCTGCCTGCAAAACAGAGGTTAATTTAAAAATCTTTCCATTTTTCAGTGCTTTTCAAAGTTCACAAGAAAAAAAAATACAATTAATAATCAAATTAAGTTTGATCAGCTCAAATAAAATGAAAAGACTGTCACCTGAATACATTCTAAAGCTGCGTATCATCTGTGTTTTTGCCTAAGAATAGAGGAAGTGAATCATTAGGAGTGTGAGATTTTACTGAGCATGCCTCATGTATTTGTCCTTGATGCTGTATTTCAATGTCCAAGGCAAACTGAGGCCCAGGCTGGGGGTGGTGGTGGTGCCAAGTTCAGCTTTACATGTGTGTGATTCAGGACAGAGGCTAATGCAGCTGAGGCTTTGAAGTGGGGCTTTGTGAGCGTGACTAAGCAATGAAGCCTGCTAATCCATTGTGATTAATGCAATAAATTGCCCAGTTTTCTCCCGAATGCATAGAAGATGAGGTGATGGTGAAGGCTGTATGGTCTTCAAATCAGTGACACTTTTCACCTCATAGCACATCATACTAAATCTATAGCTGAACTCTGAAATATTTCATACATAAAATATAGAAGTCTCCATTTTATTTAAAAAAATGCAAATGTTTAGTATTCTTTTCAGTCACAAATAAATAATGATTTTACAGCACAATTTTCTTCATTTTTAATGTCCATAGATTAAAAATGTATATATAGACCTGATCTTGATTTCTATGTAAGGAGCTAGGATGACATACAATGATATTATAAACTAATAAATAACCAATTATAACAACTGGTTATACACTGAGACCAAGGAAAGTTTAATTACAGTTGAAAAGAACCAATTTATGTAGCTGTTAACATACACAGATAGTTATTCATCAAATATAAAATCTACAAAAATATACTCATTATAGTCAGTTCATGTATTTTGCTTAGGAGAGCTCGTATGCATGCTTTATTGTTTTACATTCGTTACACTAAAACTATTTAAACAGAGGAAAATGTCAAAAATAGCCAACATGAATTACTCTTAACAGGATGAAGACAGTCTTTTATGGTTTGAAGAGAGCACTGCCTTCAGTTTTTGTTGCAGGGATCCTGGAATGCTCCCAAACTCCCTGGCTGCGTGCAACGTTAAGAGCAGATGAGCTTTCTCCGTCAACCCCTCAGTGGAATCTGCTGTCACTTCAACCAGCTTGCTTCATCGCTATGAACACTTATGTAAACACAGAGCCACCGCTGCCAAGCACCGCTGCTGACAGACAGTAAACACCCCCCCACACACACACACACAATCCTAAACAATGCGCTGCTTTCAAACTATTGCTGAATTGTCTTCTTGTGCTTTCTCCTCCACAGCCACTGAGGAATCACGCAGAGCACCAAAGTGGACCCCCCCCTCCCAAAAAACAGACAAGATCGATTATTCCATCTACTTTCCAAGCAGAAAGATAGGAGATAGGGAAGGAATGTCTTCAGCCTCTGCAGCTTGTTTTTGTTTGGAATACTCACCTCATGCTATCAGCAGTTCTAACAAATGCCCTATCCTTTAGTACCTTTACGCCTTCTTCCTGCAGTAGGACACCAACTGTCACAGGCCAGTTGGCGTCGCCTAATGCTTGGCAGTGGCATTAGTCAGAGTCAAGCTGACACAGGTGGCTACTGTTTCACATGCTGGCAAAACAGGCTTTAATCATCAACAGCGTGTGTGCAAGATGCTTTTACATTGCAGTAAATCTACAGTAACCATGACTTTTGCTGCATGCATCAAGATAACAATGTTAGCTTTGATGTGGATATATATTTAACACCCAATAGCAATCCACACTTTTGAGGTTGCAACAGGAAGAGGATCCTCTGCCAAAACAAACATGCGGCGCTACCTGCCGTCGGGACCCCTTGGGAATAAGGAAGCAGCTGAAAGCAGCATGTTACAGGGGAAATATATAACAGGCTATTTTCATAATCAATTAATAGCTGACATTAAATTTCAATCGGACTTACTAAACTTTGCTGCAGTTTTGTCACATTAATATTCTAAATTTCTTTAGGGTGTTTTAGGGCATCCATACATCCATCACATATTGCTTTCTATATTTATGCTTTTTATTTTGCGTTAATACATTACATTTTCTATGAAAAGGTTTGATACGCACCTCCAAACACATTTTTTCTCAGCTTTAACAAGTCTTTGACTCATGCTTTATCTTTCCTTTTAAGTTAGAGGAAATATCGAAACAACAAATCCTGCCAGTAAATACACTCCTCGAGCTCATAAGCATGTCAGAACAACCAGACAAGCAGTACTTACGTATGCGCTAATAAATCACTTTCACAACCACAAACTTGGTCATGCTGCCCGAGTACCAGAACCACCGCTTTTCTCCAGCTTCCTCTTGCTAATCTGTGGATGGGAGCGGCACACTGGGGCCCTGGTCCAGAGTTAATTAGGAGCTGAGGGAGGATCTCCCCCTCCTCACTACCACGAAAGGCGGCCAGCTGGATCCAGTTTCAGATTAGACTCCCAGGATGAACATGCATCCACATGCATAAACACAAACATCCATACATGGGCACAAGCAAAAATGCACTTAAACCCCCCCCCCCAAAAAAACACAAAAAAAAAACAAAAAAAACACACACACACGTACGTGAGGATCCTCTCCTGTAATGTATGGCCTTTGTGCATAAGCTTGGATACTGCAGCACATATACACATAGAGCACGGAGAAAAGCATTGAAATGACTGACTCCCTTCCTGTTTGGCTGGAAATCTCCAGCCGTCGGTTATGCAAGTATTTACAAGAAACAAGCGTAAGAGACTTTCTGCCCACAGTTCACCTCTGCAGAGGTATGCCCCCCCCCCCCCCTTGGCTAAGCTAAAACTTATTAAGAAGACAAAATGAAGTCAGCATTAAACTGAAAGACCACCAGACAGACGGTATCAAGGGAAAGTCTGATTTTTCATTTTCTTCTCTCTGGCTTAACCCTGAGACAGACATCACCCTGCAGCAATGTCACTTTACTAGTCTTCCATTTGCCTCAATGGAAAAAAAGCTGTGAGGAAGAGAAGACTGTATTCCTCTGGACTGAACAGACTGGCTGATTAGCTAAATTGGTGTGCGTAAATGGGGTTTTGTGAAACGTAAGCTGAGCATATGTCGAGTGCAAGAGGAAAGAGTTCAATATATTTGTCTTTCTCTTGTTGCGAAAGGATTTTTGCAAGATTAAGCAACTCTTGACAATATTCTGTATGTGTATGTGTCTATATAGTAAAGTCCTTTTTATGCTTGTGACCTGGACTTTTATTCTGCTTTCAAGCTGAAAAGAAAAGCTTCAGCAAATGGACTCAGAAGGAAGTCTACTGTGTTTGGGATCAGTGTATAGATGTGGGAGTGGGTATAGCTTGTTTCTTTTCCATTCCAGGCATAATCTGATTAGAGCAGCTCTACCACTCTGTGTTCAGAACTGGTTTCATCTATAGGCCGATAAGGAAGATCACCAGGTGACTCGGCATTGACTGAGCGACATCTAAAGCCTGTAAATGCCCCCCAGGATTGCATGGCGCAGGGACACAACACTGTAAATCTTTAGTATTTGATGTGATTACGAAATACACAAAAGCTCATGCCTGGATCAGCTGAATTTAATCTATGAGTTCAATTTAAAGGTTAAAGTCTTGCATACATCTGTGACCCAGTTCCTCATTTTTGATCAGGTCATATGGAGGAGAATTGAAGAAGAAACCACGCCCCTTTTCACAGAGCGTGGGAAGTACAGGTGGACGCCAAAGCAGGGAGTGTCACCACTCTCACACAGGCAGCCACTTACTCACCTGATCAAGTGAGGACTGTCATAGACACAGACTGCCAGAAATCTAATACCACACAGTGTAAAAGGCTCAGTGAAGACAAAACACCACTGAGCCTGGTTTCAAGGGCCAGCAGTGTAACCTGACAGCACCGCAAACCACAAGGCTGGACCATTAAATGAAAACAGAAATGTAAAAATGTAATAAGCTTTTTTAAACTACAGAAAGATGAGTTGTAGGCGTTGTATTTTATGTGTCATGAGATCTGGAAGAGAAAGCGGACTACAGTAAAATTATATTGTAGTCATTTGGCTCTGCTGTAAAATTACTGTTCAGGCCCACAATAAATCAGAGGACTCTGGCCTGCGCCTGATTTCACCTCTACAAGTGTCTGTGTGGGACCCAAGTTCATTAAATTGGAGTAAACTCTCCTGCGGCTCAGTGTAGCTCAGTTAGATCCGCAGCAGAATCTGGAAAACAGGGAGTCACGAAAGGGGATTACATCGAGCACTTTTTCTAAGCTCATAAAGAACTAGGGGCCTAACTGCTTATTTATTTCTGCATTAATTAACTTTCTTCGGCTCTTTGTAGTTGCTGGCCCTCCAACTCCCCCCTCCTCTTCCTCCTCCTTCACCAACTCCCTGCACAGCCTGGCATCTCCCACATCACTATAACAACCACGGCTGTAATGCACCACAATATCCCCCGCACCCCGGTCCCATTTCAACTGGTAGCACAACAGAGAAGGTAAACGAAAAAAGAAAAATCACTGCAGCTGTAACCCAAAACCAAACTTCTAAAATCAATTATTAAAATGAAGAGTACCAAAACTTCTGCTCACCCTGCTCATAGTCGCTGATGTTGTCCTCCTGACCTTTTCTCTCTCACGCACATCAACGGAGCAGCTGTTGTAGTTATTTATCCATGGTGTCGGAGCAGTCTCTCGGACCTCCAGGCGCTCGCTGTGTCGCTCTCTCGCTCCCCTCGCAAAAACATATCGCTCACAAATAATTGAGAGAAAAAAAATAGTATGGCAGCTACCTCCGTTAACTAGTCACCCCCCGCAACATACTGAGACAAATGGCTGGCTGACTCCTTGAGCTAGCACCTTAAGCTAGCTCAAGCACGGCTCCACTGATAAAACTTGTGAATTGCGCAAGCTCTGTGGTTTCTTATTTCGCTTTCACCAACCGGCAAAACTCGTTGGTGTGCAAGCGACTGCGATGATAAACACTGAATCATGAAATTTCTCCCGACCTAACTCATGGGACACTCCTAATGTCGCTGGTGACTCCAAGTTAAAAGTGGACTCTCTTGGAGGATCGTGCTGGCGAGCATCACTAATGCACTTGTTGCTGTGCTGTTACAAGGGGCGGGGCCATCGCGAGGTTAAGCTCGAGGTTAGTGGTTGACCACAGGGCGACCATTTTGGTTTGGAGCCAATCGCAATTCAGTAAGTCGTCACCACCGCAAACCACGCCCATTCCAAGGCTCTTCAATGAAGTTAGAACACAGAAGAAAATGCTTCACCTAGTTCCAGCGTCTCTCCGACGACTAAAAAAGACTCGGCCTTCCAGTTGGTGTTGAACTGTCTTCCTCGTGTCATGCCAAGCAATTATTGTCACAGATATTTCTGTACCGAGCCCATCCCAAAATACCAGAAGAAGAAAAAAGAAGGGACTGAGTGATTGTCGCTCCCCTTTGTTCTGAGAGAGTAAACAGGTTACAGAAATAACACAGAGCTCAGTCAACCTTTGTACAGTGTTTAATATCACTGTTTGTTTTCATGTGATCAATGCTCACATGTCAGCAGAATTTCATGTCCTAAAAACAAAAAAGAATAAAAAGAACCCACACAGAATTTCAGAAGTGCTTGGAAAATCATGATGTTTAATAAAAGTAGCAGTAGATGGTGTAAAAGCACTCAAAAACGTGTCAAAGTTTCCTATAAAAGCTTTTAAGGAAGCAAGGAATGTAAAAACAAATTCCTCTTTTGATTGCTATATCTGTTATAGAGCACAATAATCCTGGGTGACTGTCATCCGTGTTAATGTTTAAGAAGAATTTTGAACCAGCTTTCTTGTGTAGTTTAATCTACAACAACCAGTTCAATCTCAACAACACCCTCACTTGCTTTACATGTTAAATTTTAATGAGCAGTGTAAATGCCTTATATAGAAAAGTGTGTCGTTAGCTTGGTGGAGAAGGAGTCACACAACAGCATTAAAATACTGAAGTGACAATTCACATTTATACAGTACTTGAATAAATTAGTTACATTATACCATTGCAACAGGCATTTTAGACTTAAATGTATGTTTCTTCCTGTTAAAATTGAGTTTTTCCTTCCCACTGTCGCCAAGTGCTTGTTCATAGAGGCTGTATGATTGTTGGGTTTTCTCTCTGTTGTTGTTACACAATAAAGCACCTTGAAGCAACTGTTGTTGTGAGTTTGTGCTACATACATAAACTTGAATTTCATTTAATTAGAATTTGTTGACATGTTGAATCCTACTGACTTGTACTGTTCTTCTGCATTTTACTGTTTCTAGTCATAGTAATTATAAATGATCCCTTAATTAAGCCTCAAAGATCAAAAACCCAGAGAATGTAGTGTCGTCATCCTCATCAGCAAAAAGCCCATTAAATGGCTCTCCTCCAACCACCTGCAACCACACCTTGTCCCCGATCCCCAGATGCAGCACAGCTCCCCCTGCTGCCTGGTCCTCGCTGCCCTGGTAGTTGTCAGTGGTGTGGATGATTTTTGCACCGTTCTTCACGAGGGCCACTTTCACATTTCGGGAAAATACAGTGATGTGGTATGTGAAGAAGTAAGCACCTGCCGCGGAGCAAGTGAATCTCCCTGTTTGTGGATCGTAATGATTCTGCTCATTGTAAATAATCTTGTCAAACCGGATCGGTGCATTAGCTGCTGGGAGTTTAGTTTGAGCACTGAGTCCTACGGAGAAAGCACTTTTGGAAACAACAATTTCGTCTCCCTTTTCACCCCTATCGCCCTTTTCACCTCGAGCTCCTCTATCCCCACGATAACCAATGTTTCCTTTGTTACCTGGAAAACCCATGTCCCCTTTGGGACCTGGCCTGCCAGGTGGTCCCAATGGCCCTGGAATGCCTCTGTCACCTTGGAGGCCAGTTTCCCCTTTTTCACCCTGTGGTCCGGGTGGCCCTAAATGTCCTTCAGGTCCTGGGGGCCCAGGGAGCCCAAGCTCTCCTTTATTTCCTTTGAGGCCAACAGGCCCTTGCACTCCCTGTGGTCCCATTTTCCCAGGAAGGCCCCTATCGCCATTATCTCCTCTTTTCCCCTTGAGCCCTGCTGGACCAGTTGCACCTGTAAATAATAAGCACACAATAAACCTTCTTTGAACTGTAGGTATGGTGTTTACAGTGCAGTAACATATTGCAAGTTACATACAGTGCAAACATTTTGATAAATTGCATTAATAAATGACAGTGGTTGTGACTCCATTTGCAGATAAATACACATATAGGTGCACATAGTGTATCGTAAAGACACATACCAGGTTCCCCTTTGTCTCCCTTGTGCCCATGATTGCCTGCTAGCCCAGTAGGTCCAAGTTCACCTTTCCAACAATGATTGATGAATTATAACGTTATTATAAACTGTGAAGGTGGCACCTAAAACATGCGAAAAAAAAAAAATAAATAAAGTTTCTCTTGTAAACTTACCTCGATCACCTTTGTCACCTCGGAGTCCGTCGCGGCCATCTCTGCCAGGCATGCCATTGTTCCCGGGATCACCTGGTATTCCAGGATATCCACAGACACAGCCTTTACTTTGGGTTTCTTGCTGTGCAACACATCTGAATGCCAAGACGAGGAGCAGTAAAGCGATCCTAAACCTTGTCTGCAACATTTTACCAGTTTTACCTGTCTAATGAAATCAATTTCCCACAACAAATAAGCCTGAAGTCTCAATCTAATGCATAGCTAGCCTTGTTGCAGCACGTTTAACTTAAAAGCTGGCATGCACAATGAAAGAAGAAAAGATATCAGCTACAGAAAACACAAGCTGAGAGACAGTTTCAGACGAGATTGACCTTAGACCTCTCAAAGCCATTGGTCTCTTTGTTGTTTTTGGTTTACTCATTGAGCCTGCCACACTGGTCACACATCACCTCTTCTCCAGTCTAGCCAAGGCTAATAATAAGCTTACACTCAAAGAGCCCTTGAGGGCCACACATGCAGAAGGCCACATAGTTGACATGAAGTGCCTATATAGTGAAGCAAACAAGATATTAACCTTAACCAAATAATTACATATTGAGAATATATGCTGCCACACCAGAAGATACCAAGTTTTTATTAAGCAATTAAATAAATGGTACTATGAATGGACAGTAGACTGGCTGTTAATAGCAAACTAAAATGTCAGTTAAAGCATGTATTTCGCATATGTGCCATTTAGCAGCCAAACAGATGCAAGCAAGTGACCCCATAAACTGGATCACTGAAATAAACGTGACCTTTTGTAGTCTAAACATTACATACCAGGACACTTCAAAAAGGCGTCACTATAATTGCATTTTGTTAAGTATCAAAATGGATCAAAATGGACAGAATAAAAGGATATGAAGGTTACACACACTTTGAAGTAGTTCTAGTCTTTGTTCTTACAGTGGTAAGATCATCTATTAAAGGGCATTACAGGAGCAGGGAGGGATTTAATATCTGACTGAAGTCTACTCAGCAAGGCAAAGGTTTGCTGGCACACAGGCTTGAATCAGAAACAAGCAGCCTAATCATTATGCTGCACAGCATATGCTTTATTAGATTGTGTACAGTGAGCAGAGAAGAGAGGGATGGGCATGAGGGAGGAGCTGGAACATAAAACCAAGATAACGGGGGAAAGAAAAATTCACCCAACACCCTGAGTACACAGCAGTTGCTCAACTTTTGCTTTGTAAAAACTGACACAAATACCTCTTATCATAGTGTACTTTATTTTATTTTTTATTTTTTTTAAATAATTCTTCTTACAGGCTTCCAGATATAAATATATTTTAAAAATATAATACACATAAAAGGGCACATTCAAGCAGTGTAATCAACTGGCATCAGAGATGAAAAGTCCACTGTTGTACATGTTGGCTACTGCACATTTACTTGCTTGTTGCGCACAAAAGAGACACAGTACAATATGTAATCTAACAAACAAATAACAAGGGCATGGCTCAGAATGAATGACTCTCATTTATAATTTGAGGCCAGTATATCAGGACCCAGTCTTTGTAGTCCCATAACCAGGCACCACGTGAGGTTGATTTGGTTACAGAGGATACTGCAACAAGTCTTCAGACAAGATAGCAGAGACATCGTCAGTCATTAAGTTCCATTAGGTTTAAGGCTAAATAATTACAGGGTAACAGTAGCCATCCTAAAACAAGCAAAGAAATGTAATGTGTCGATAATTAAAAATGCATAGCATACGGCATGCTCTAACAGTGGCTTACAGTACTTCCGTAAATATATGTACAACTCTGATGACTTGCATTGTATAGAGATTTTATTTAAACACTTTGCAAGACTAAACCGATGCTGAAACACTGAGTTCCATGTAAAGTAAACATCTGGACCTGAAAAGTAACCAAATGGAGTTAAGAGTGATAGTTAGGAAACAGCACGTGAGATCCTGGGAGAGAGGAAGGGAAGGAGAGTCCAAAGAAGGAGAGCTACAGCATCTGACATCATTTTTTTCAAAGTGTGAATAAAACACTGTCTGGAAAAAGCAGCACTTTCAGGGAAACTGAGGTTAACGTGGCAGGTGCTACGAAGCTTAGGAAGGTTTTTGGGGCTACAATATTTGTGGTGTTAGGAGAGAGTAAGGTCTGGAAGCAGAACAGCAAGGGTAGTAATGGGTCTACATGATCTGACGGTGCATGCCATAGCCTGTCATACCAGACTGGGAAGCCCCACGGTTGCTGCCCATTTGGAGGCCAATTAAACTCTGTCCTTGGCGTAGCTGCTCGTCGGTGAATTCTCTTCGGTACCCCTGGGCTTTCCTGAATAGAAACAGCAATATGGTTACAGGATTAGCTGTGCAGTTGTGAAGATATTGAGTTCTTTTTGTTTTGCTTCGCTGTGTATCCACCTGTGGAACCAGTCTCTATCGCCTCTGTATTGACCGTCGTCTTTGGTGACAGCCAAACTCCCCAGAGCCATTAGGGTCCTTTGGACTGCTGCCATGTCTTTTCCTGTAGCCAGATTGTAAACATTTTGTAAATCATCTGGTGACTATTAAATAGAGTAAACATGACTGCATCAGAAGATAGAGTTTACCCTCCCAGAGATCTACAGTTTGAAAGACGTCAGTGGTTGTGACTCCATAAGCTTCTGCGGCTTGCAGGAACTGGGAGATCTTCTCCATTTGTTTAAAGGCCATCTGAGACTCTGGGATCTTTTTGATGGGTTCCTTCCCCCTCGGATAAAGGCTGTTGATGAGTCTACAGAGAATCTGGGACAAAAGAGGTCAGGAATCTGCATTGACTGTCATCAACCGACATACTGACCATACCATACTAATGACTCATGGTTCTTAAAGGAATAGCTCACCCAAAGACATTGTCATTTGACACGCCTAATCTAATATGGACATTTTTATTCTGGGTTGTAGTCTTATCTTCCCTTTCCAATTTGTACTTTAGTAACAGCTTAATTTCGAGAAGAAGTGTGGTCTCTGGAGAGGAAGAGTGTCTTCTAATTCACAAAAAGTCTGAGTCACTTTGCTGTGAACATGCAATGGCCTCTGATTGCATTACACTCTTATCTCTAGAGTTAATTATTAGGTCATAAATTGATGTATCTGCGTCATATGATTGTTTTCTCTAAGTATTTTTTTTTTAGCATTAGTCAGCTAAAGAGCATGGCAAAAGACAGCAAAGTGAAGGGTGCACTGGTAAGCATCTTCACTGTGAAGATAGAGGAGTTTTTAAATCAGAGGCTTACAGAGATCAGTATAGCCATAGTAGTTAGCAATTTTCAAACTGCCGTTTGCTATCAGTGACTTATCAATAACACAAAACACAAGTATTCTTTTAACAACCTAATTGCAACTTAGCCAATAGTACATAAAGAAATTCTAATAAAAAGAGAATATTAATATATTTATATTTTATATTTTTAGTATATAAAAAATTTAAAAAACTTTTTTTTAGACTTTTGCCAACCTTGAGCTCTTTAAATCTCACAGAGCTATCCTAAATTATTTAAGGCTAGCTTCTATTTCAAGCAGAAAACTATGCTGCAGACACTCACTGTTCCATCCATCAGCCATTTCTGGAAGTTCTGCTTTCCCGGCTGTGGTTTCTCCAGGTTTCCTCCGCACTGTGCAATTATCCAATCGACCAACCTTTGCTCCAGGTCAGGATCATACTTCTGCTCAATCTTCTCCTGCACCTCTCGACTCAGTCCGTAACTGGGCCCTCTGTTTGCCATTGTGGGTCTCCCAGGAATCTAGTATATATTTTCTATGCAGTGTGCAATTTGCCTGAAGAGAACAAACGATTTCATCATCAATCATTGCACCAGTGCAATCTTCTCATGTTATATTTTATGTTACCATTTTGTCTGATCTAAATCAATTTTCCATATTGGTTACAATATTCTTTTAAATAAAACAAAATGTTAATGTTTAGATAAAAGCCACATCAGCACACGTCTCGCTTCCCATCCATCGGTCCACCCAGAGACATCTTTGGAGCCTCTAGCACAGAATGGGTGTGGTCCTCTCACTGCCGCCCAGAACACGGACAAGCCCTCTTATTGCTATGGCAACGATGAATCCCGTTTCCGGCACACCGAGCGCAAAGATGCGCTGTACTTGATGTCCGTTCAAGTATAACCTCCGCGCAGGCAACATGACGCAAATTAAATAATCAAATGTATTTTCACGAAAAGTTTATATCCTTTTTTTTTTTCATTTTTAAAAGGGAGCTTCCAACAATATACAGAAGTTCACGTTGCGCTATTTTTAGCTGCAATAGAGTTTAATTTAATTACGTCAGTCCCCTTTTACGCATAAGCGTTTTGGGAATACATCACCTGCCGTTCACTGCATCGTTCACAAAGTGCGCAGTAAACTTAAATGTAATGCATGAAACATAAAGTCCCGTTACCTGATAACACCATGCCACATTGCTACGCATTCTGCAGCTTGTTAAAACAGAAAGGGAGCCGTCCAAAGCTCACATGGCAGCCGTGACGCCGCATTGTTTGCATATATGCATTATATGCTGCAAAAGTCATGCACTCACAGCGTTTTTATCGAGGGGGTGAAAAGCAATGATGCACTTACTACTGAGGACAGCAGGGAGAAAGGTCAGATTCGTCCCGTATCCGATGCGTTAATTCCGCTGAGCTAAAGCTGAGCTGAGGCTGAGGATGCTGAAGTGCTGAAGCATCCGTGCTGATGGCACGAGGCTGGACCTCACTTTGTCCGGGAGGAGCGAGCCACTGGTTTTATATGGCAGCTCCCCCGGGAGGTGTCCCCAGAGTCACTCTCAGCACAGACTGCGACGTGACTGCGCTCCAGGATAGTGGTCACTGTAGTGCACGCTCAGCTCATTCGGCATTGAACGGATCCTCGTCAAAGCAGAGGCACATGATGGTGTCAAATCAAATCTTTGAACTACCGCCTGCGACTTTAAGGCAATAGTAGATGGAGATCACAGCAAACAAGATAATCCTCTTTTATTTCATCATAGCTGATCAGTTGGCAGCTACACTGACTTGCTCAACAACAGTTGTCTATGTTGTGTTCTTTAAAGTGCTGGTCTACCTCCTGGGTTTCTGCACAGTGCAGAGACTGTTTGATTTCAGCACTGGGACCCATTCATTATAGCTAATTGAATTTGAGCTTTATCTTGGATGAGCACCATGGTTCAACTTGAACAGTGTTCTTTTTTACTTGATCCAGCTACACGGTAACAACTAAAATATGGGACACTTCTGTCCAAGCAGGAGCAACACAGTAAATGTAATTTATTAATACAGTCACAAGCTGACATCTGAGTTTAGTTTAAGCATGCCAGATGACTGGATACCCAGCTCAGCCATAAGTTAAAGGTCACTGCTGCAGTTATGTGGACCTGAGAGCTCCCAAGTGGTTGGTTTCACCCCATTGAGCATAGAGCACCCAGTGGCCAGTTACATGTTAATAATCAACAGCTCAGTGGCTCCTTTCAGCAGGCCGGAGTTATGTAACAGAAATGTTGTGCAAATACAAAGAAACCAAAAACTCTTGGTTTCTGCTCGCACTGACAATTTACATTGTACAAGTATCACTATATTCTTAACCCTACTTAGTAATGGTGCTGATATACGTTCGGGTGTGACTTTTTGTATTTTCCCCAGTTAGACAAATATATAGATAAAAATCCTCTCCGACTCTGAATAAACTATATTTTCCAACTAATATCTCCCAGTGCAATTTATTCTGAATGCACCTGAATGCAGCTTTCAGTTGCTCTTTGTCGCCACATAATGTTGCTTGTGTTATCTGTGTGTGCACTTTCACAGACTTGAGACCTGCACTCTAGTGTGCAAAGGTTTTATTAGCCAAAACGGGTGAAAAGTGATTAAAAAGGCACAGGAAAACTGTGTTTCTAAGTAAAGATGGAGGAGGGAAGGAGGGGAAGAGACAGCCAAACAGTAAGAACAACGGCAGAGACAGCAGCAATGGCAGACCTAAGAACGGCTTACCAAACGTAACACTTGATACAATAACCTGGAGCACATACAAATGCAACCTGAAGATACAAGGGAACAGCTAGCAGGAGGGCTCCCTTACAATATAGTTTTCAATTTTCCAACATGTTGACATGATGAAGTACGGGATGAAAAACATAGATGGATAAAAGGTCATATTTGGCGGTGCAACATGCCGTTGTTTGGTAATATCCTTGAGGGTTGACTTCCCAGTTAACAAAGTCATTATCTTTTAATCTTAGGAACATCTCTGGCTCACTTTCCTATTCCTTACTCAGACCATAGTGGTCAGCTTATCGATGAGATCGTCAATGGTGTAGACCATAAGCTTGATGTCGTCCTTGTCAGACATGCGGTGCTGGCCATGTCGTCGGAGGATGACGTCCACGTCGGAGCTGAGGACACGCTCTGCAACCTGCATGGAGATGTGCCAGGGGACATCCTCGTCTTTGAGCCCATGAATGAGCCGCACGGGGCAGGTAATGGGGATGGGACTCTGGAGAACACAGTGATTTTCTGCCTCACGCAAAAAGTCCATGTTAAACTTGTAAACACCCTCCTCCATGTGTTTGGTGGGTATAGTCCACTCCCCCTTGGCCTCAAACTCCTTGCGTGTCTGCATTTGAACACAGAAATATCACACTTAGATGAGAAAATATTTAAAACAAAAAATAATTACACATGTTATTCTATTTTATATTCTCACCTCCAGCGGAAGAGAGTTGAACGCTGTGACAACATGATCAGCGGCAGTGGAGATGCCCACCAGTGCAGCTGTCTTCTCTGGTCTGGCAATGGCTGCCAGCAGCATAAGCCAACCACCTATACTGGAACCAACCAGTATCTACAAGATGGCAAAAACACCACAAATTAAATATAGCTCAACTGATAGTTGGTAAAAAAAAACAAAAAACCCCAAAACAAACAAAAAAAACAAAACAAACTTGGATACCTCACTTCAAACATTTTTAAGAAACCACACATTCATGCAGTAGAACGGTTGAAAACAAAAGCTGTGGTATAAATGTGGCAACAGTGCCATCTTCTGGTGAAATGAGGGGGAAAAGCAACACTGGAGGTAGAATTTAGGAAGGTTTTACATCTCTGTTATTGATTCGCTCATGAACCCAGTTTAGTTACTGCAAATGAGAATTTTAAATGCACCCATTGAGGTGTCACTAAACCTGCTCCCAGCCCTGTTTTGCCTTTACTTGTTAGCTTTGGATTCACTGTGCAGAATAACGTTAAGTGCTGAGTTTGACACTAGAAGGCTATTTTCAGATTCAGCTTACACGTAAATGTAGAGATTTGAAGCCTCCAGCACACAGACTCTAGGGAAGGGTTTTCAATGCAGCAGCAGAAATGCCGTGCTCAGCAACTGACCTTATGAATATTTTTGTACATTTATAAGATCAGAATTTTTCAGTAGAGGACAATAAGATATTCTTTAGGTTTTGAATTGGGGAATATTTTGCATGTCATGTGCATATGTCAACTTATTTTAGGTATTTTGTTGTGTGTATTTTGTATGCGTTTTATCGGTCTACAGTCATGTGAAAAAAATTAAAAATAAAGCTTTCACTGGAGTCCTGTACTGCTTAATTGTATCCTCTTGCGGAGCCACGCACTGCTCCCATCACTTCTGCTGTTTCTGTTGCCCTCTGACCACCTGCAGGTCCAATCAGCTTCTGTATCATACCGTCTCAAGCTTTATTTTAAGGATCATTGGTAATCAGACATAAACCCAGCACTGTCAGTGAAAGACCCCACAACTTCCCAGCCTAAAATGAGACTCATCCTCATTTAAAAAAAAAAAACATTTACAGGATTGTGCATCGTCAATGGAGTCAGTGGGTCAAATTTTCAACACGTATGTAGCTCAACAATATCCTTACTTAGCACGCTGGGTCTCCTGCGGCTCCCTCCTCTCCCCCAAAATGTAGTTTACGCTGCAGGAGACTCATTGCGCATCACAAATGTGCATGTGCATAAGTATAGAAGTGGGACTACTACTATACTACCACAATACTTTGCTCACGACATGACATTATTTGTCTATTTAATATTTTTGCAATATGCTGAATACTAGAATAAAATAATCACCTCCTTTTATCAATATTTGTTTTATCCCACAAGATAAAATTATCTTTATTTATTTATTTTTGCAGCAAAATGAGATTGGCAAGCATACCTGCATTTCTGGTAAAACCTACTATAAATGTTGCCAGAAGACAGACTGACTCTGGTAATTGCCAACTTCAAATACACTGAAACGTGATGATGCATTACTTACCTGTAGGTTATTAAAAACAACATAGTTGCAATTTAACAAATTGAAGAAATGATTGAAGCTCTATTGCATTTAGGTCCTTATTTTCAAGGTTTCATATATTTGTTTGTCTGATATTACTGGTCTAATGAAAACCTTTGAGGATTATTCTCAGGAACCTGATAATCTTAATGCAGGACCAATGACCAAGCCTGCCGTTCAAAATTTACATAACTTGACTGATTACTTACCTCCTCTAACTAGCAATGGAATTAGCCTAGGAAATATTTACCTGTGGCCCCTCTGCCAACTCATCCAACACAAAAAGGACATCTTTTTTCCAGATACCAATAGTTCCTTCTGATAGCACACCTCCTGAGGCTCCATGTCCTGTGTAATCAAACCTGGAAAACCACAAATAGCACAAAGTGGGTGAATATCTGAAGCTAAAACAATGGCAAGTCATACAAGGCTACAGACAAGTTTATGCGACCTAACAAGCCTCTTATTGTTCAGAACTGGAGCCACTTGATTAACCAGGAACTTCAGACTTCACACGATGAAAGGTGGCGGTATTTTTAGGATAATTAAATTATTCATCAATTCATTCCTCCGTGCTTTAACAGACAACTATTCATTTTTCTTTCCATCATATAACTCTAACTCACTTTTTTTTCTTCCTGACATTTGTTCTACTGTAACAAGTGAATTTCCCCAGTGTGGGATTAATTAAATCTATCAATTAATCTATATATATTTCCATATAGCTATAATACTTTTGGTTTTCAGTTTACTTACTAGATCTTGTTTTGGTTTCAGCTAATATAAAAGATGCATCCCAGCAAAAAAAAAGTCTCAGTTACAGTATATTCAAAAGGTATATAGAAATTGATATTGTGTGCAAACAAAAACACCGTATAGCAACAGCATATTTTTAATACTCTCCTACATATAGAGGTGTTTTCCTCTATTAACTTCAACATTAACAAACACATTAAAAGACAACGCAGCTGTACTTATTGGTCACTTGATTCTTGTTTGCAGATCAAATTTCTCTATTTTTAATTCTATATCAGTTGGATGATGGGTTTCCCCCCCAATTCATTTATTTCATTTGTGCCTCTTGCAGTCCTATAGCTCGCTTTGGATTGACTGTGTTTAGCTTTATTTTTTAAACTTGATTTAATGCCATGCTCAGCATCGGGCTTCTCTCTCAGAGTGATATGTTTGGATAACTTACCTGAGGTATGAGTGTCCCAGTGACCTACAGAACTCTTCCAGCGCCTCAGCTTTCTGTCCATTCATGTTGGAGCCATAACCTGGGAGGAAAACCACACCTGGGCTCTTTCCCTTCACTCTTCTGTAGGCCAGCTTTGGGAGATCTGGTCGTGAAGCATACTGAACCGAAGATTTGTGCCTCCTGGGTTCTGTTTCACAGAACATTAGTTTTGTTATTTATTGACATTGAATATTATTTATTGATATTGAATTTGTTACATTAATGACTCCCTGTACAGAATTTTCGCTCAGTTTTGCGAACTTTGCTGGACACATGTCATGCCCCGCGTAGGATCAAGCTCATCTCGATGCAAGAGCATGGGCATGGGCATTTCTTTCACATCGATGGAACATAGCAGCGATTTACTCAAGCGAGTGTAATTAGCTTTCTAAGCATTTTAGAAATTCTACCAAATTTGACCAAAAATAGCGCAAAAGCATTCCGAGAGTTAACATTTCGCCGTTCATGTCCTAAAATGTTTTTAGGACGACGCAGTCTGTGCGAGCCACACCCCCTCCGACGTGTTTAAATACCTCTGTAAGACACACGAACGTTACCAAGTGTTCCTGCCATAAGAGGACACCTCAACAAACCTTCCAGACGCTTTGAAGACAGAGCTGCGAGCCCCCCATTGCTTAAAATCTGCGAAAGTCCTCTGCGGCAAGACCTCAGCGCGACGGCTGCCATACTGCTCCGAGACCACTGAGGAAATATCGCGAGAGTTGGAGCCGCGAGTCTTGTTTCAAGCCGCACAACAGTTGTAGTTCAAAGTAGATGTACATTGCGTCCTGTACTACATTCCTTTACTTCAGTGGAAATATACTGCCTTAGCAATAAAAGCCACGCATTAAACTTGCACTAAAAGTATAATGAAGAAAGAAAATGTAGACATTTACACATTTGGGTGGGTAGGGGGTACCTCAAAAGGCTATTAAAGTGGAATACTTGGGAAAATGTCGTCACCTGCACCAGTGCAGTAAAGCTTCTTCATCTTGGCAATCACGAAAAAAAAAATCTTTAAAATGAAGTTTGTTATTATTTCTCTAAAACAAGCATACTGTAACCAAAAGCCCCTTTTGGTCACTCTTTAATTCTTAAGTGCATTCACTGAACTGACAGCAACACTCAGACTTAGTAATACTAGCTCAAAACGCATTAAGTTGTTAAAAAAAGACTAAATAGATAATAATAATAATCATCAGTGTGCAGATTATCAAACCTGTAGTGCACACATGTATTCAACTTAATAACTACAGAAAAATAGAAAACAAAAAAGCACACATAAAAACAAACAGTGAGGTCTCTTTACATACAACTATGTATTATATTACGTATATATTTAAGAAAAAGATCACAAATTAAATAAGCAACGCAAATCAAGCAAATCAAAATAGCTGTTGTGAGCAATACTGCCTTTATTTATGAGTAAATATCATCTTTCATGTTGTAGTTTTATAGTGGTTTTTTAAAAGTGTTTGTGCAGTGTCATGCATCATGTTTGATTTATTTTAATATATTTAATATTAAATAATATAACAGAAGTCACATGCCAAAAAAGAAAATATAACATAAGAGTAACAGAATACTATGAAAACTAGTAAATGTACTACTTATTAACGTTTCTATGCGGGTTTCATGCATGCATCCAGTGCTCGGGGTTAGCAGATGCGCGCTAAGCTACAATCAGTGAAGCAGTGTGCCTATTTTACTGTGAGTAGGGGTAACAGAGGGGGTGACACTGCTGCGGACATGGTAGCCGAGAAGTTGTTGTGACCGTCATGTGAAGTGTCAGTTTGTAACATGACTCAGAGCGTCACAGGCGGAAGGTCACGGAGCAGCAGAACGGAACGGAAGCGGGAGTAAAAAGCCTATCCGCCATTGTGGAATATGGTAAGGGATATTCCAGTAAGGCACTAGTCAGTTTGGGCTTGACTGATAAACACCATCTGTGGCAGGATCGGACACGTTAACTGACGCCCTCTCCGCAGACACAAAGTCGCCGTTTGTAACAGCCAAAAGCAGCGAATCGTCGTCAGGATCTGAACACGGCAGGAGGAAAGGAAAAGGGAAAAAACGCCGCCTTGTAACGTTAACAGAGTGATTGGACAATCGAAGAGACGAGCCAGCAAAGCACCAAAGTGCAGAGAGGGAGAGAGAGGAAGCCGTGGACAGTCTCACAAACAGCCATCAGTTTCGGTTCCTGGAGGATGTCTGCGACCACCGTCGATCAGGTTCGTGTGTCGGAAGCGGAACGGTGCTACGGATTTAGCGGTGCTGCGGAATGAAACTTTGCCGACAACAGTTTGATCTGGCTCGGCAAACAGGCTCCAAAGTCTTTGATGTGTGATAGCTATTAGCTGTAATGTAGGCCGACTGTACTACTAATCAACTCTAGCTGTAGCCGGGTGGGTTTGCCAATGCGGCACCGTTTACTGGATGTCAGAGCGTTTGACATCCGGTCAATAATACGAAGCAACCTGTAAATGTTAGCATCCGGGCTGATGCTTCAGCCTGAGGTTGACTGGATCGTCGACTTATATATTTATTTATGTAGGGATACAGCCTGCTCTGTCAGTGTGCGTGTGTTTCTTGTTTCCTGTCGTGATCTGATACTAGTCTCATTTCTTTTTTTTCTTTTTTTTTTTATGTATTTTTCCTCAGAGACCTAAAGGACAAGGAAATAAAGGTAAGGCTTTATACTGTGGCGTTTCCAGTGTGGCACTGCAGGCTGTTTTCATGTCCAATTAGCTACCATGCTATTCAAAACTGCAGCTTATTTATGTTATCCTTGTTTACTTTAGCTGCTGAAAACCTGTGAGTAAAATGTTTCTGATTACATCTTTCTTTCTGAATTTCTCGTATTGAATGTCCCTTGTTTCTGATCTTAGTGCAAAACGGATCAATGCATCAAAAGGATGGTGTAAATGATGATGATTTTGAGCCTTACCTAAGCGGCCAGACAAATCAGGTAAGGAGGCACACGAGTACCATGTATTATGGACAAATGACTTGCACACAGAATTTTCTTGCTTGTTTGTTGTCACTCTGTATAACCTGTGACTTTCTTTTTGGCCACACAGAGTAACAGCTATCCACCAATGTCTGATCCCTACATGCCCAGCTACTATGCTCCATCCATTGGTTTCCCTTACTCTCTGGGGGAGGCTGCTTGGTCCACAGCAGGAGACCCACCTATGCCCTACTTAACTACCTATGGACAGATGAGCAATGGCGAGCCACACTTCATCCCTGATGGTGTTTTCAGTCAACCGGGTGCCCTGGGAAACACCCCTCCCTTCCTTGGGCAGCACGGCTTCAACTTTTTTCCGGGCAATGCAGACTTTTCCACCTGGGGTACTAGTGTCTCTCAGGGCCAGTCCACACAGAGCTCAGTCTACAGCAATAGCTATGGGTACGCCCCGAGCTCGCTGGGTCGAGCCATCACGGACGGACAGGCGGGCTTTGGAAGCGACACCCAGCTCAGTAAGGTCCCGGTGCTGAGCAGCATTGAGCAGGGTATGACGGGGCTAAAGCTGGGTACAGACATGGTGGCAGCTGTCACCAAAACTGTGGGCTCACCTTTAGGAGGCACAGCAGGTATGAGCAGCATGTCGGCCAGCAACCTCCCTCCGTCTGTCAGCTCCTCTGCACCTAAACCCGCTTCCTGGGCAGCTATTGCCAAGAAGCCGGCCAAACCACAACCCAAGGTCAAACCCAAAGCCAACATGGGGATAGGGGGAGGCGCCGCTATTCCCCCACCCCCTATAAAGCACAATATGAACATTGGTACTTGGGATGATAAGGGCTCTCTGAACAAGCCCCCATTAGCTCAGACTATGATGCCCCCCCAGCCTCTGGTGCAGCAGCCTCTCCTTGGTCAGCCACAGCCCTTACTGCAGAACCCTTTACCCCCTCAGCCTCAGCACCAGCACCAACACCAACACCAACACCAACCCTTCCAACTCCAGTCTCTCCAGTCCCCTCAACACCCCCAGCCTCTGCCCCCTGGTCCACCACACCTGCACCTTCCTTCCCAACCCCCTCAGCCTCTTCATCAGCAACCACCCCAACAACCTGGCCCGCCCCCTAACCGCTGGGTGGCTCCGAGGAACCGTGGCGAGGGCTTTGGTCTTTGTGTTGGAATCCCACCGAGTGCCTCCCCTTGCTCTGGAGAAGTGCACCCAGTGCTGGAGAAACTTCGTGCCCTCAACAACTACAACCCCAAAGACTTTGACTGGAACTTGAAAAATGGGCGCGTTTTCATTATCAAGAGCTATTCAGAAGATGACATCCACCGCTCAATCAAGTACTCTATCTGGTGCAGTACAGAACATGGCAACAAGCGCCTGGATGGTGCTTACCGCTCCCTGGGCAACAAGGGGCCCCTGTACTTGTTGTTCAGTGTCAACGGCAGTGGGCACTTTTGTGGCGTAGCTGAAATGCGCTCACCGGTGGACTACAATGCCTATGCAGGCGTCTGGTCTCAGGATAAGTGGAAGGGCAAGTTTGAGGTAAAGTGGATTTTCATCAAAGACGTGCCCAACAACCAGCTGCGTCACATCCGGCTGGAGAACAATGACAACAAGCCAGTGACCAACTCCAGGGACACTCAGGAAGTGCCTCTGGAGAAGGCCAAACAAGTGCTTAAAGTTATCGCCACTTACAAGCATACCACCTCAATCTTTGATGACTTTGCACATTATGAGAAACGTCAGGAAGAGGAGGAGGCTCTGAGGAAGGTGAGATAATACATGCTATAAGAGCCTTGTCCTCTGTAAATATCTTGTTTGCATGTGCCAAGGTAGTTCAGTTTTATCGCCCTTTAATTCAAAGGGAGGCTAACTTTCACACAGTCACTGCTGCAGGCTGTTGTCAGACTGTAATCAGCTGATCTTGTTCCACCTGCTCAGAGGTTGTAACATCCTGTTGCTGAATGAACAGTCTGCTGTAAATGGAAGTTCCCAGAGGCCTGTCAGCAGATTGACATGGCACCATTACTCATAAGCAGGCTCAAGAAAACACTGATTTCTCATCAGCCATCTCATGCTGCTGAGATTGCGACGATCTGCCCAAATGGAGCTGGATGCATTAAGTTTTCCTGAAATAGTCTAGATTCCTGGCATTCCTTCTGCCAGACAAAGGCAGACGCAGGCTCCGATCTTCCTTTGAACACCGAGCCCCTGCTCTCCACTGGCTCCTCATGCTTTATTAGCCTTTACCAACATAAGCTCCTGGCCTACAAACTGTCTGCAAATTGCCACGGCACAGTCGGCGCAGTTTGCCAGGAATATGTATTCTAAAAATGCACGGTGAGATTGTAAGTAAAAACGAGCACAGAATAAGCTTCTCATTGGGGAAACTAAAATATGTTACCGTGGTAATAACAGTGGTGTACCACAAATGTAGTGAAAACTCCGTGGGAGGCTGCTGCTGTGGAAAAACATCAGCCAAAAAGGCAAACAACATGGTATCACTGATAGCTCTCTGCTGCATCCATTCTTAGATTCACCGGTATGCTAATCTAATGCGTTTAGAAACCTACCCCATCCCACGACCCACTCCCTTCTTTTCCACCTACTCCCCCACTACTGGTGCTCTATTGATGCTGTATTGGCTGCTCACAGCTGACCTTGTTAATATGCGCTGGGTTACTTTCTCATAAATATTTCAAGTCAGTGTTTTCAGGCTTCTGAAAACAACCTGTCAGTAGAAAGCCAGTTTCATCCTGCGCCGTTCTGCTTTTTGTATCCCTAACCTCCTACATGACAGGATCGGCCGAGTGAGGGCTCCGCCTCCTAAGGCTGACAAGGTTAATTGTTCTCTGTTGTTTGGCCAATCCTTCCTGAACTTTGAGAGGTGTCAAAGCAGCACAGCTACCTGCACAAAAAACACCTTCGCAGAGTGTTTTCTTTAGAAGTAACTTTGGATCTAAATGTTGTTACAGGATTTGATTAGCATAACTAATTTGGTGATTAATACTCAGAGGGAAGCTCCTTTCCTGTGGTGTGGATGCTCATAACATGATGGGATGAATTCCACTCAGCTGTAATACATGTAATACATTCCCAGTCTTAGCTGATTATTAAGGTGGAAAACCCTTTTTCTTACTACTTTTTACTAAGAAATGAATTACACGCTTTTTTAAAATTAATGTGACCCCTTTTCATGCAGCGATATAGACCTATAAGTCAAGTCTAGACTACATTTTGTGAAGCTTTCTGTGCTAAGAGCTCCTCTACTGGGGATAGAGTTACTCTGGGGCCTGGGTCTCTGTGGTTTTCCCAGAGCACTGATATGGACACCTTCAATGAGGTCACTACTCCGACTGAAAACTGGAGAAAACCATCAGCCTCTGGGGGTTATTTTGACTCCAATGCCCCACTTGCATTTTACCTATTTTAGTGTGTCTTTACCAACTCTTCTAAATCTGCGACACACCCTTGTGTATTTGTTTGTCATTACTCATGTTTTGTTGAGTATGGCTGTCTGGAACTTGGCTTTAGAGTTATTACTACAAGCTGAGTGTCGTTGCTTCAGTCTCATGCCAGTATAAACATAGCTCGTTATTTGGTTAGTGCATACCTTAGGTCTTCTAAAGTCATTTTCTCTGTGTTTGTCTTACAGAGGACACTCGCTCGCTTGCTGTCTCACTTATTTTCCCCACCAAACACCAAAATGCTCAAGGCATTTCTTACTTCAGTGACTGATTACTTTGCCTGCCAGTGTATTTTAAATAAATCAGCATGCCAACTATAAATCACTAAACAGCAGTATGTGCTTTTTAGCCCTGTTTATAGAAGATTTTGTTTTGTTTTTAAATTAACCATTTTTTTTGTATCTTTCAGGATTTTTCTGATGTCTTTAAGTGAAGCTGTGCTTGTATTTGTATGGTTTATACTGGATTGCAGTATTTAACACAGTATATATACATCGTTTTAGTATTAGTATTCTGCCACTAACCTTTAAATATTTGGAAGCCAAACTTTACATTTAGGTGGTTTCTTTATAAAGCTGCATAACCACTATACTCTTAAACACATGCACTCTGGTAATTATTCTGTGGCGATTTTCTAACACACATTATAAAGAATTACTTAAACTCTTAATTCATAAGTCAAGTATTGCTTATATATGTAGAATTCATATGAATTTGTATGTGAAGAAATGAGATTTGCTGACATGTTCAAAGGCAGTCCTTTGATACGTGCCTTCTAAAAACTGTATTTTATTGTATTTTAATCTCTGACAATCGTGACTATTAGTCTTTTGACAGACCTATAGGGCTTGACGTGTAAGTGTTACTGAGTGTAATCCCAACTTCTTTGTGCACAGGAGTGCATCTACATGTTGACAATATAGATGATTTTGGCTTCAATATATCTTTATTCCATTACAAAAAAGGGATGTTGCACTTTTTAGATTTTTTTTTTTTTTTTTAATAATTGTTTTTTCTCCCTTGCTGCCCCAATTCTGGTACAATCCACTGATGATCTCTTTCTGTTTTTGTTGTTCTTTTTTTTTTTTTTTCTTTTGCTAGGAGCGCAATAGAAATAAACCGTAACCTTCAAGCAAGCTGTCTGCTAGAACTGCAACACTAACGATGTAGGACCTTAAATCAAATTTGCCTAACGACAAGGAGGAAAGGCTTTCGCAATCTTTCCGCTGAAGATGACAATGTATCTGAACACTTGAACATGACCATAGTTGGACTCATCTGTATCCATTGACTGGTGCATCAAACCCCGTGTTCCTGTCTCACAAGAAAAAGAACGTAACCCACAATGAAAAACTCTGTCTTTAAAGCACTTTCGAGTCCTCAGCAGCCTCTACCAATACCCTTAACTCTCTAACTTTGTTCTTCTTCTTTGATTTTGTTTGTGAGCAACTAACTGACTAACCCGAGTAGTCAGATGATTTCACCAAGCTTATTTGTCCTTTTTTGTTTTTGTTTTAAATGCCTCAAATGTTTGGGATATTGATGAGCTTCATCAGGCCCGGAAGACAATTAAATATGATATGTATAAATTAGTCTTGTACTTGAATCTGTATTCAGCCATCTGATCCTCATCAGACAGAGGCTGGCATTGACAGGTGGGATGAAATAATTGAGAAGCAGCCACAATCATGCCAATCATAGGATGTATCCTCCATCTACCTGTTTCCATCCTTTCTGCATTTGTTTCTGTGTACCAAAAGATAACAATAATGCAGCAGGCTGGCAAGTGCTGGCTAGTGCACATCTTTGGTTTTTTTTGCCACCCACCCCCTTTTTTCCTTGTGATTCTGTCATTCTGAAGTGCATTTGTCTGAGGAGAAAGCTGCTGCTGCTGCTGCTGCGCTAGAACTATCGGCGGCCTTCGCTGGCCCCATGGTTGACTGTCTTAGCTCTGATGTTGGTGTACTCTACCGTACCTCAGGCCCAATCCGACTGTCTGTCCTCAACAACTCTTAGCACTTTTGGGAGAACCTCCACATCAACACCTGCTGGACTTGACAGAGATTCCTCCAAAAAGGCAAGACATCATCTGCAAGGATGTGACAGTTTTCTCCTCTAGGTAACTCACTAGCTAAATAAAAATTACTCATGTTTAGCGAAATCACTGCTTTTTGTGTCTTTTCTTATATTTGCCTCAACATGTGTACACACTGTGTTCTGCCTTTATAAATAATGTTTTTTTTTTCAGTATTTAATGCATTCAATAATCTTAAAAAAATCCACAAAAGCCCCTTACAATAAACAAGTACAGTAGCAGAAACTCTCCTTTCCGCATCATTCCCGCTTATTCTTCAAAGAGGTCGGACAATATGATTAAATTAACAGCCAAGGGATGTCTGGATATTTATGAGGGATGCACGAGGCAAGAACCCTGTCTAAACCGTGTCAGTTAAGATCACACAGCACATGCACAGTATAAGAACCAACACTGGAATGTATGAGATTGGCTTCATTGTAAACCAGGTGCTACAGGCTGCTCAGAAAGGTGTTCCAATCAACACTTGATACACACAAAAGAAAAAAACCTTCAAAACACTAAAGCAGTGGTTCTTAACCTTGTTGGAGGTACCGAACCCCACCAGCTTCATATGCGCATTCACTGAACCCCTCTTTAGTGAAAAATAAAATGTGATTTTTTTACTGGTGCACAAAATGAGCCATGCATGTCATGGCGAAGGCTCTGCCAAACCCCTGAGACCGACTCACCGAACCCCTAGGGTTCGATCGAACCCAGGTTAAGAACCACTGCACTAAAGGGAAATGCATGTAGAAAACAAATAACAGATAAAATACTTTACTACTCAACTATGAGTTCAAACTTTTAAAGCATCAGCATTCAGTTAGTGCAACATGAAATCAAACACTGAAGATAAGCTCATGATCTCATTTACTTGTGATAATGCTAAAAGGTCAATGAACCAAATGCATTTACTTCTGCTTTGCCCAACCAAAGTTACTTAACACTGTGGGTGCAAATATTTAGTTTTTTACTCCACATTTAAGATATAAAAAAGACTTAGCAAAACTAAGAATGACAACCGAAAAATTACAACAAGCTTAACAAACACAGGCAGATTAAAACCCTTTGTTATTCTGCCCAAAACAGTCAGTTTGTGGTTAGTGCACCTTGTCATAGTTTGAGCGTTTGTGGCTTGTTTATAGCTATACTAGAGAGACATTTCAATTCAGTTTAGTTCAATTAAATTTTATTTATACAGTGCCAAATCAAATAAATGGTAAATGGCCTGTATTTGTATAGCGCTTCACTAGTCCCTAAGGACCCCAAAGCGCTTTACACAACCAGTCTTCCACCCATTCACACACACTGGTGATGGCAAGCTACATTGTAGCCACAGCCACCCTGGGGCGCACTGACAGAGGCGAGGCTGTCGGACACTGGCGCCACCGAGCCCTCTGACCACCACCAGTAGGCAACGGGTGAAGTGTCTTCGCCCAAGGACACAGCGACCAAGACTGTCCAAGCCGGGGCTCGAACCGGCAACCTTCCGATTACAAGGCGAACGCCCAACTCTTGAGCCACGATCGCCCCCAAATCACAACAACAGTTGCCTCAAGGGGCTTTATATTGTAAGATAGACCCTACAATTATACGTAGAGAGAAAAACCCAACAATCATACGACCCCCTATGAGCAAGCACTTTGGCGACAGTGAGAAAGGAAAAACTCCCTTTTAACAGGAAGAGATCTCAGACAGAACCAGGCCCAGGGAGGGACAGCCATCTGCCGCGACCGGTTGGGGTGCAGGGTTGGGGTGTATGCAGTAGTTGTGTATTAATTATTTTTTCTTCTTTTCTCACTCAAGAACCGAACTATAACAGCTAACTCTGACTTGACCAACCATGAAAGTAAAATTATAATAAGTATATTTATCTTCGGTATGTTTAGTAATTTGGAGTATTAATGCTTTTACAATTTACCTCAAAAGGGATTTTGCATGTAGGATTTGTACTTTTACATGGTTGTTTTAGTTTTTCCTCCACTGCATGCAACATTTACCCTGTCAATATTAACCAGGCACTGTGAACTACAGAAATAAACTTTTCAGGTCTGAAAAGTCCCAGTTTCAACAACACAAACATGCTGGTAGATTCATGCTGTGCTACAAGAAACAAGGTGATGCACTCATTATGAATGGTTACAGCACAGATCAGTGAGGGCTGCAGCAAACCTGACATCAATTCCATTTCACAGCTTTGGGATGAACTCGAGACTACATCTTGCATGACGTCCAGTGGTAGAAAAAGTGCTCAGAATTTTTACTTTAATTGACGTATTAATACTACACTGTAGAGATATACTGTTGCTTGTGATGCATTAAATGTTTGACTTCGATAGAAGCCACAAACTGTGATCCAAATGCTACTGAAATGTACTCGCCTTTACATCCACAGTGACTAAAACAAAACAAAACACAGCAACCCCAAAATACAATTATAACTCGTCAGCAATAATGCTAATGGTAAAAATTAAAGGAATTCCTACATAAGTTCACCTCTTCAACATCTGTCAGTACTACCTGGACCATGTATTATTCCCTACATGCCTATATGTTATCAATACAAACAATGGCATTAAGAAACAAAGTTTTAAATAGTTCTATATACCAGTGTTATTGCTGTGACCTCCAGATCCATCTATTGATCTTGAAGGAGAAGTCAAATGTGACATATTTTAAGTCTTTATTTGATACATTCTATATGTTTCCAGCGTACACCACACTCTAAGTTATGAGGGTTTTGTCAGTTTTCGACGAATAAATCAATAAGTTGACCTTAAAGACTTTGGTGGATGTGAGCCAAATTTTAATGGATTGTCAGCATCAGAGTATCGGTGGACATTTGGGAAACCTTGCACCTGCATGTTAACAGATATAAACATACATTCTTTTTTGACTCTTTGATATGAAAAGATGAAGTATGCAGAATTAAGCTGCAGCTTTATCTTGGGGCCAATGATTTCCTTTATCTGATGGCTTAAGTTTAACTGCGTTTACTATAATTGATGAAATGAAACTGTCACAAAAAGATGTTAGTGTTTCTTTCAATGTCCTGTCCACTAGAGTGCGCCATCACATCACATTCTTCCAAATGTTCCCCCTGCTCTGCTACCAAGACATACTACAAAGCCTTTCCTGTAAGCAGCAAATCCCTCTTTCTTCTCAAGCCCTCCTACTCCTACAGACACAATTATACCAGGATGAGAAGCACTTGTTGTGCTTCCACTGCTTTTTGGAGCAATTAATGGCTGCTCACCAAGCTGTGCAGTGAGAGGTGGGGTAGAGAGGAGCGAGAGAAAGAGGATGCAAGCGGGGAGTGAGAAAAATCCCCCTTTATGTTTGTCAAGGAGGAAGAAAGGGCTGTAATTATAACATTGTAGGCTTTGGATTGCAACTTCTCTCCTCTGTGTGTTAATTTGTGCCCCCATCAGGTCTTTGCAGGCAGCTTTTGAAAAGACCACACTCTTCCTGCCTCCATTTGTCTGTGAACACAACAGACAAACTAAGCGGGAAACTCGTTATTTATTCGCCTCACAATGCCCTCACAATTACTACTTGGGTGTGATGGTGCACAAAATTCTTAAATATGCAGAAACCACGAATTTAATTAGAGACCTCTGATGTGTTGTTGATGTAACCTTGCTCATTTAACTGATGAAAAGTGCAGCAAAACCACCTCTTTCTCCACTGTTTTGTGAATACCACACATCTGTAGCTTTTAAATAAGTAGGATTAAACAGAGAAACATATGCACTGCAGACCCACTCCTCTTTTGGTTCTGTTTCAATGGCTTGTCATGTTGTACTTATCTTTTAAGGAGTCAAAGTAGCTGGTTAATGACTTCGTCACCCTGCAGTTAATTTGCTCCTAACCACAGTGGTCAAAGCTGTTCCAATAAAATGCCAGGCAAGGTTTCTATTTATTTATTTATTTTTCTTTTTTCAAACTATCAAAATGTCCTTCTGGAGAGAGATTCTGTCGAGTGAAGATGAGAGAGAAGAAGCAGCATCCACTGCTCAGAGAGCTGAAATGCCTTTGAAGTTTCAGTCACACTGAAGGCTCATCAACACATGGCTCAAGGCAAGGTTAGGGCAAGTCTCAGGGTTGGCACTTCCTCGATGTTTTGAAATTTTTCATACTCTGGGCCAAGGCATGTCACTCAATACGTCCTCACAGAACATTAGTCCAATTGATGACTATGTTAACTGACAAGCAGTTGATCAGAGGAGCTTGAAATCATTCTTTATACATATTTAGATGCTACCAGTTAAAAGTGACGTAATGCGAGAGCATCAACAATTGCAAATGTCAGCGGCGTCCCATTCAAAGCCGTGCCCAAAGTTTCAAGGTGTTACTCAGCAAGCCAAGTGAAATAATCAGCAGAGTTTTATTTCCCATTTGAAAAAGCAGGGTTTTGACTGACAGTAATGTCTAAGTATTCTGCCTGCCCTTTCCCAAGGTGTCTCTGTTGCCATGGTTATATCATTATCAGAGAACTGAAAGTAGAGACTGAGCATTTTGCCGAACACAATGATATAATGTAGATGTGAGCTGAAAAGACTTTATTACCGCTCACAATGAAAAAATAGACATGAGTCATTTGCAGTCTAATAGTTCCTCAATATTTTTTTTGTAATTGAGTTAATGCAGGTGTTGAATAGGGTCAATAATTATTAAGGAAATTACATTTTGATGTGAAAAGATCTGATATATCACGTTTCGTATAGACTTGTTATACCTGTACATGTACTTGGAGCAAGGAATAAAAATTCAAAGGCAAGTTATGCAATGCATTGTGGTTAGTGTTATTATCTCTCATGTCCACAGGGAGGCACCATCCATAACAAGGACAAACAGATTTAAATCTACCTCTACGAGATGCACCTGACTTTGATATGCCCCTCTGCCCTTTTAGATTTTGCTAAGTGACGCTGCTATTAAATATACCTCACTCGACAGTGTGTTTTGGTCAAAGTGTGGCTTTTACTGCACAAAATGATGAATGTTTAGACACTATAGGAGCATTCAATGGTCCTTTGTCATGTCAGACCTTTTGGCTTTCATAGAAATACAAAAACAGTATTGCATTTATTTGATCCAAATCTACCTGGTCCTGTGTGAAAAAGTAACTGCCCCCTAAATCTAATAAAAACGAATGCCAGGCTTGGCAGAAAGAACTGCAATTAAGCATTTGTGATAACTGGAAAGAGTTTTTCACATCACTGTGTGAGGAATTCTGGCCCACTCTTGCAAAATTGTTAGCCACACTGGAGGGTTTAACTACGTCACTTCAAAACCTTTCCTTTGTTTTTGTTTTGAGACATTTAAAGGTGGACTTGCTGATGTATTCAGATCATTGTCCTACTGCTTAACCCAAGCGAGCTCGAGCTATAGGACATGAATTCTCCTTCAGGATTTTCTAGTATAAAGCGGACTTCGTGGTTCCATCAATTATGGCAAGTTGTCCAGGTCCATAAGCAGCAAAGCAGCCGAAGACCATCACACTACCACCACCATGTTTGACTGTTACTATGATGTTCTTTTTATGAATGCTGTGCTAGTTTTAATGCCAGATGTAACGACACTCAAACCTTCCAAAAAGCTCAGCTTTTGTCTGGCCAGTCCACAGAATATTTTCCAAAATATATGTGGAATACGACTTTGAATACATCATCATCTACAGTACATAATATCATTAAAAATATGTTAGAATCTGAACTAATCTCTGTGCACAATGCATAGGACTAAAACTGTAATTGGATTTCTGTTAGCATTAAAACCAGACACGATTCTGCTCTGGAAAATAACTGCGCGGGCTCAGCAACATTTCCAGAAATCACTGAACACAGATCACAAATTCAGGTTAAAGCTCTATCATGTAAAGAAGAAGCCATTTGTGAACATGTTCCAGAAACAACGCTGTCTTCTGAGGCAAAGTGGACAACTGATATATGGTCAGAAAAATCAAAATTTGAAAGTAATTTTGGAAAACATGGATGCCGCGCCCTGCAAACTAATGAGCAGAAGGACCATTCGGTTTGTTATCAGCACTCGTTTAAAAATCCTGCATCTCAGATAGTATGGGGATGCATTAGTGCCTGCAGGAAAAGTCAGCTAATATTTTTCTTAAAATGGTACATTTTCTTAGTTTAACATGTGATGTTTTCTATATTCTATTGTGAATCGTTTTTTGTGAGATTTCCAGGTCACTGCATTCTGTTTTTATTTACATTTGACGCAGTGTCACGACATTTTAGGAATTGGTGCTTTAAGTAATTTAATCTTAGGCTGGCTGGCTTAAAAACTTTAACACAGCAAAACTAGCAAGATGGAGAGAAGTTCTTTGAGGGAAGATGAAAACAGGAAAAAAAAAGGAAGAAAAAACCCCAGTGAATTCCCTGTTCTCCGTAAACCCATCTGACCCTTTGATTTTTCAGACTTTGCTGATTTGAAAGGTTTTTCACATTGACACCAGAGTGAATGAAAAGGAATATTAGATGAGCTCATTAATTTGTGGGTGGTATTGCTGATGATATTTTGTGCAGGCTGACCTTAAATGATAAATGCACAAGAAATGCAATGAAATATATGATTCTGTGAAATATGTACTGAAGAAATGTAGTTTATATGCACTTGATTCAACAAATAATGTTAATACCCAGGAAAATCAGCTAAATATTTAATCTTGGCAGCTTATAAGCCATCTGACAATATGGTGTACAGCAGGAAGAAATAATTAGGTATAGGCTAGTGGGAGGTTTAAGATACCGCAGCTTGTCAGACAGCCTTCAAAAGGATAACGACCTAACAGTGGCAAAAGTTTTTCATGGAAATCAGACGACATGAAGAAATCAAGAAACAGCAACCCACTGTGGGCGAGACAACGGAACCCCTAAAATTTGCAGAAAGATGCAAATGTGAATATGCTGAAATTCATTACAGATAAACGAAAGCAAAAAATGCACATGGCAATGGCAAAAAGGAGTTCTGTAAAAAGGACAAACAACCATAGACACCAACCAGGTGTAGAATGCAGAAAGTGCATAATCGAGGCTTTTTTGGTGCCATATATGGTTGAGTGAAACCAAAGAACCAGGAACACTAAGTAAATGCTGAATTTGAAATGTTAACCAGCCTTTAATCAGGACACTGCTGCAGACATGGGAGCCATTTGAGATACTGTTTAAAAGCACAATGTTAAGAGCAAGGCATTGGTGCAACGTGAGCTATAACCATCTAAAGGTAAATGGACAGTTCAAATGAATAGAATAGAATAGAACAGAATAGAATACAAGACAGCAAAGTACGTGCAGTCTGGCTTGACAGAAATCAAGGGACTGCAGTTATGTGTCAAGTTGACAGTATTCAGAAAATGAGGTTGACATCAAACAGCTATACACTGCGGTCTTCACAGGCCTCGAATGCCTGCAGGGGGAGTGTAGAATTGAGTTGAGGAAAGGAGCTCAGCGCTTTGTTAATGCCACGTCAGGTGCCACTATTGTTGATTGACAAGGTTAAGGAGGAACCAGAGTGGAGAATATGGGCCCGAAAGCCCAGAAATTGGTCCACAGGTAAGGTTCTAGCATGATTAAACCACCTAAATCAATGTGCCAGTAAAGATCTGTCCAGAAATGACAGATACAGATGCTGTTAGGATGAGAAGGAAAAACACGTCACGCAGATGACCCTCCTTATCTTTTGGTCACCTTGTAAAAAAACATCACAACAGTCAACACCAATTGTTTTGGTTGAAAAAGTCATATTCCTAGTTTGAGGCACTGGTTCACAATGCACAGAAGCAAAACCAAAGTCATGGCAATCATGGACATGTTCAGGAGATTTAAAGTCATTTAAAGCCAAGTTCATACAGTGATTACAGATCTACGGAGCCCCTCTGATGACATGGTCCAAAAAATAAATAAATTGTGGCCACAAAATACTACTTCGTGCCCTCGAAATAGACAGAACTGGGTATGGGGGTGCATGCAGCAGCTTAAGCAGAGAGGCAAGGGTTACAATAGATGCTTCCTCATTTGAAAATGGAGGTAGTTACCACACAGGTCCATCAGCAGGCCTGACTCAGATGAGGATGACACAGGACATACAGTAGGTGTTATCTACTAATTACCAAGAACCTGCTGTAAGCATGATGGGTAATCAGAAAGCCTTTCCACCTGAGCTTAATCGCCAGGACCTTATAGAGGGTTAAAACTTGTCATCCCTGCCAGTATACAAGAGGAAATGTGCAACAGCATTCATTAAGGTCTCCAGGGTATTATTTTTAGAGCTTTGCCCATTCAACTGGAGAAACCAAACATGTCAAGCAAAAAGTGGAGAACCATTTAATATGTGCAATGTCAGATCACAAAGCACCAGAGCTACTGCTGATGAATCCATAATCTGGTGGACCTTGGCAGTGTGTTACAGTGAATCTTTTCCAGCATACTAGTGTAACGCACTTGATGGTATGACTCCAACCTTTAGGCACCAGCTGGTCCATCTCCCTCATGATCATGGCCTTTTCAGCAGAAGCTTCGGCGCACTGCATTTTCCACTTTTTTTTGCTTCACGTTTGGTCGAATCTGGCCACCATATGGACTGCTGTGCTCTGGCAATATATGTTGTCATGCCATGGTGAGCTTCATAAATCTTTAACCACGAGGGAGATGGACCAGCTGGTGCCTAAAAGTTTGTGCAAGGTTGGATCAGCTGGAGGAATAATATTTAATTACTCTTGAGGTTTTATTTTTTAGTTATACCACACTGTGAGGTGTTTAAGAAAGTATAATGGTGTACGCTGTGAAGCTGATACACTATACAGATCATTTTATAAATAAAGTAAATGGGGCAAATGTCACATTAGCGATTGCTCTTGTTGAAACATTATTGATCTGTCTTCACAAAGCTTCTGACATCCAACAATGAAAACCTCATCAAAGTCATAAAATCAACTTCCTTTTTTAAATACACGTCAAAGAGCAATGCTATGAAGTCCACATGTGTGGAGGGATCTGCGTTTGTTATATTTCGCCATTTATTCGTTTTTCCGCCTTTAATTTGTCAGCTATTTCACAAACATTTTAAAATACAAACACATTACATTTTATTCACTATTATTTGAATTACTTGATAATAACCACACGTAAAACATGTTGTTATCATGATGCTTTAACTCCCAGGGAAGTGCTTCACCTTCAGAGTTCTCTATATTCAACTGATTTATGAAGCTACTCAGACATTACAGTGAATAATGCAGTGTGCTAGTCAGCAATCAGTAAGAGCAATCTTCAAAACTTTATATTTTTTTCTGCACAAATGAAATGTTTATGTGGTGCATCTGTGCAGCTCTTAAAGCAACAGGGAATAATTCAGGGCCATTAATCTATTCAAATGTTTGCCGGCGACAATCAAAACGATCAAATTAATGTTAATGTAACTCCTTGGGTGCAAAAAATATTTTCCTTGTGTGTCCATAATGTGACAAAGTACACAGGAACTGTTCCTTATAAATCTATATGTGCACATGTCTGGAAAACAAAATAGAGGGCTCTTATCTAACATAGATCTATATATATATATGTATCTGCTCATTGCACAGTCCTGGTCTTCCCTGAGGATCTAGGTTATTGTCAGCCCACTCTATATTTTAGGGCCGGGTCAGATCAGCTGTACTGTACTGGTTTATTATGCACTAATATCTTTTCTGTATGTTCATTATGCTTCACTGCTGCCCTGGGAACTTGGGCATCAGCACCGGGCCTCATAAATATGAATCTCCAATCTATGGAGCAGATGAAGGAAATATATGACTTGAAGGAATGCGAGAAAGTACTGCATCCAAAGATTTGGTACCACATCACCAGTATACTTCATATCTGGACTGTGCTTTCAGTTCTGTGCAGATGACTGAAGACACTCAAGCTGTGGGCAGGCTGCTTATTGAATTCAAAGGTTGGAATGTGTCCTGTGCTAGCACGGTATGTTCAAACCAAGGCTTTGCATTGCAGGGGGTAGCACAGAATGGAAAGGTCTGAAATGTAATGCATTTGAAATGAAATGAATAGGTGCCAAGGAATGAAATATGACATGCTCACTCCTGAGTCCTGAAGTCTCGGGAGCCCCCGGCTGGGACTTTATACACAGCTGTGCATATATATTGCGTGTCTATATGATGACACACACACACATATATATATACTTACAGATATGTATGTGAGAGGAAATGTGCGTGCATGTTCTACTAGAAGTCGAGTGTGTAATGTGATGCAGGCTGCTCCTGTGACTTTTTCTTCTCTTCACCTTCCTGCTCAGGTCTGATGGAGATTAAGGGCCATTAAAAGCTCTCTGCTTCACGAGCAGTTTCTATTGATCACATCGACTCAACCCACTGTAGCCAATGATCTGATTACAAGTGTTGTACCCCCATTCTTATCCCCTCCCCCTCCACCCTCTCTCTTCTTTGCCCCTCCCCTCTCTTCTTCCTCCCATCCGCCGTTACTGGTTTATCCTTCTCTGTGGATGTTGCCCTGCCTCTGCTGATGTCAGCACCGGGACATGCCCAGAAGGCCCCGAGGCCCCTCGGCAAGCCTCTGAATATTTGCTCGCGTGTCTATCTGTATTTTTGTCTTTTGCTCTCAGTGTCCACTCGTGTATCTTACCCACTCCTTGTTTCTGTGCTCTCACATCCAGTCGTTTCTAAACACAGCAGAGTTGATGAACCTTATTTCTACATAAGAGAAATGGATTGGCTCTGCCCCTAAGCTAAATGAGCTGAGACAGTCTGAAAGGCATCAGCTAACACCCTCCTGATTCCCACCCCTCTGAACATCACCTCCTCCCATCCTTGCATGGTCAAACAGCCCTGCGGGAGCACTCTTCAAGACCACTTTGGTTATTAGCACTGACAGGGGCTCATGGAAATCTTCTTAGTTTGTACTGTACAGGAAGTGTCCCACTATCCTGCTAACTCAGGGGGATTCCCGCAGAACCGGATATCTATCCCCTCTCAGAAATGCCTTATCTTAAAGCCATCTGGCATGATGAGAACAATTGATTATTTTTAGCCACAAGAACAGCATTTAACTATGAATGGCAGTGTGTGCTGATCAGTTCACCACTTTGGTCCAGAAATACCCCAATAATTATTGAATTGATTTATTTATTTCTTTTGCAGAGATTTATGGAGTCGAGAGGATGAATTTTTATCACTGGGGATCCTCTGACTCGAGCAATACCAGGAGGCTATATTTTCATCCATACATTCAAACATCTTGATTGATTGCAATGACAGTTTGTGTAGATGTTGATGGTAGCTACCCATATGCATTCAAATGATTTAATGACTTTAACATCACCAGCAGATGAAAATTTAGGAATGTCTGATACTTTATGCCCCCCCCCCAAAAAAGAACCTGGCACATACAGTAAACTTTGGTCTCAACTAGGCCCAACATGCAAAAAAATTGACCAATAACTTAATAAACCCACAGCTGTTTCTTTCTGGTGTGAAGTACATGTGCATTCTTAAGATACTCAAATTTAATCAGCTAATGATTTATAAAACAGGTGACTAACAGCCCGAGACAGTCCTAAGGAAAATAAGACCAATTTCAACAATATGTCTGAGTTTTTTCCACTTTCAGTCTGCTATCATTACATGTGCAATCCATTTTAAAGGTCAAAGTGGCACAAACCCTTCAGCTGTTGAGCACTTTGAAACTAAAGAACAACAACATTTCACTTCTTTATCATTCAAACAACTTGTCAAGGTCTAGAAATGAACTTTCTACTTCATCTGTGTGTTGTTGCTGGCATCACCACAACAGAAGGAGCTCTGCGTTTGATTGAAAAAAAAAAATCCTAATGGCTTTGCTGCAATTTCTTACACTTGTCAAAGCCATCCAGTGGACCTCTTGGATAGCTAGTTCTGGCCACAGTGTCAGTGTCCTCTGTGATGTTTGCATTAAATGAAAGTGTCAGCAACAGCTGTAAAATATTCAGCACAAACATACTTTGACTCCTCAGCTGTGGCTTAGTGAGAGGAGCGTGCTGAATTGTTTTACACAGTGGTCATGAAGTCAAGATTTTGCCTGCTGGGATTAGCAGACTTACATTTCAACAGCCTTTTTGATGAAGACTGACTGAAAACTCTCTAAATACCTCACGGACAAGTTTGATTCCACTTTAAATACTGTAATACATAATGTTATTCTTTAAAGGAAAGGCACATGCTGTGACAGAACTGGGTCTAATAGCAGTTATAGCTATGTGAAAGGAGCTGGTGCCTGTCCTGGTTCTATCAATCAGCCATAGCAGGGAGGGATTCACAGGGCCCAAAACAATACAAAGAGAATAACTGAAGTGCATCACATCAGCAATGGCAAAACTGCTGGATTTTATTTACAATGCCCACATTTTATAATGCAGGAAAAGGTCTGCATTGACTATGAGTTTGGGGTGCTTTGCTTTGATATAGAGTAAAATCCTTGGGGCAGAATCAGGGGAAGAGCTGGAATATGAATAAAAGGAAGATCCATTATATTCAGAACCAGGAGAAGCCATGAGAATAGGACCACATGGGTGGGAGGCTTGTAAACAGCTTTACAGCTTGGATGAAAGGCCCACTGTGATGTGTGTCCAAGCAGAGAACATGAGAGTGTAACACTGTAATGTGAGATTCAGACCCCCGAGAGCATAAAAAGTCTGGCGATAACACAATTAAAGCAGATTTTCATCTATTTTCATACCCCTATCAGCAGAGTCATCCCCAGTCTTCAAAATGCATGAAGATTACCATAAAGAAACCTAAGTGGTTTGTCTACATCTGGGCTTTGATATTGTGCGGATGCTGGGCAAAGGCACTGACCTTCGCCGCTACTGCAATTACATCATAGAGAAGCTTCCGCTCTCATGCATATTAATGCAGGTTCTGGAGGCATCACCCACACCTCTGATTGCCAGGATCTGAGCTTGCCATTGCATGACAAGTGTATCTGGACGTAAAGTGTATGTAATGGGTTTCTGCTTCAGGAGTGATATAGACTACGAGCAAGACCAGATCAAAGGTGCACACATTTTTCTCCGCAGGGGGATACAAGAGATACTCTGTGAGGAAAAAGAGAAAATATGCATCAAAATGAGCATGTGGACTCAGTAACGCTCAAACGTGGCTAAAGGTTAGCCACAATCCTCTTTCATTTCGCTGTGTGGTGCTCTTCATTTCCAAATGGGGTCACTATAATCTTAAGACAATAGGATATTTTGGAGCGGATATATTTAGACTGCAGGACACATAATAAACCTAATTGCAGCGGTATCCTTGGTATAGCCCAGTAATTTCTTTTCTTTTCTATGGACGACCAGAATGTAGAATTACAATAACACCAGTGTTTTTAATCATCCTGCAATCCACATTATTACAACAACTGCACTTAAACTGGCAAAAAGCACAATAAATAAATAAATAAAAATCCAGATGGACAAGCAATGAAGAGACTTAAACAGGAGACTCATTTTGCTTGTGCAGAGACTCTTGTTACCAGTAGGGGGCCTCCTTGTTATAACATAAAACACACACATGACTGGTTCCATTTTCTAGCAGCCACAGCTTGATCCTGAGCAGACGATGCTGATTCAGTGCTGAATTTGTTAGTGCACCGGTGATGCAGGATATTCACATTTTGCTGATTTACCTAAGAATTCTATTTGATTTCATGAAATCAAACATTTTTTAGCAACTTAAAAAAATACTACTATACAATTACAGCCGCAATACCAACAAAACTAGTTGTTTTCACTTTGACCATGTTAAAGAAATCTCCACAATTCCTAATGTAATATCTTTGCTAAGCATAAATTTTAAAAAAATATATATATATCAGATTTTAATATGATGACATGGTGGAACAGAAGCGCTACACTAGCCTTGAATTAATAAACAGTTTTTAATCATATGAAGTCAAACTGCTCTTATTCCCTTTATGCCATAAAAGGCCTGAAGCAGCGTTAACTTCTTTGAAAGAGCTTTGCTCACCAGGGAGCCAGTAGGGGACTAACCATCATGTGAATGGGCTCCATTTGCTGCATCTGCTGCTGCACTCATCGTGTCACGCCTGAACATATAAAAATAATAATAATAATAATCTGAGGAAATAAAGTAAGAAGGATTTCTGTAATATTTCAGCCTCACTAAGCACAGTGTGCCACAGAGTGGATGGTTCTGAGTGTGAAGCTCAGGCTCAAACTGAAGGACACACTGAATTGCGATGCTGTGCATTAGTTACTTCTGATCATTGCAGTGCTACTGTCTCATATTAAATCCCCATAATGAGTAAATTAGTGGCTCTCCATCTGCGGCATTGCAAACTTACAGTCACACATGCTGACTATATTCACAGACCCCTGCTGGGTGTGTTGGTGGAGAATAAACATACACACATTACATCTCACACATTGGAGCAGCTACTGTACAATACACAAAAGACCACATTATAGCTTGGATATGCACTGTAATTCATGCACTTGCCACTGAGAAAATGTTGGCATGGAGAACCCTGATTTACAGTGTGAAGTATAAGAAAAGGTCTTTTGAGCAGTACTATTGATCTGACTACACCCCTCCCCCATCTCCCCTTTAGTGCTGCCCTCCCTCTGTGGTTACATTCCTTCCTGTGTCACGGACTGCACTGTAACATATATGTCTGATTCACTGCACATTCATCATCGATCTACAATCGCTCGCGTTTCGTGCTATGAAAGAGCAGAGACCAGCTCATGATTGGCATCAAAAGAGCTTGTTTCAAAAAGAAAAATATCTTTGAAACCAGTGAAAATGTCGCCATCAGAAAAAAAAAGGAAAAAGGAAAAAGAAAGCAAAAAAAACCCAAACGTCTCAGTAGACTCATTATGACCTAGCTTCGGTCAGATGACTCTATAGCTCACACTTCCTAAAAAGGCTTGTGCATTTAAAAAAAAAGAGGCTATGTGTAAAACGATTAAAGCACAAATGTGAGTCTCCAATAATTTAAAGCGAATGCACAAAGCAGTAGTTTAATTCTAATGTGAAGGAACAGGATGTTAAACATACATTTAAAATGAACACATGGGCAGCTTGAAGGAGGCTGTGAGTAACTGCAGAAAAATTATTGTCACCTATAATCATGATCTCAGTCATTAACACTTTATCTATGTGCAATAAAACAATTCATGCCCTATTTTAAATATATATAAAAAACATCTTCATACCTACATTAGATGTGTGTGAATATTTTTCTGAAAACACAAACACATATATGTAGCCATATTAACAATCACACACACACACACACACACACACACACACACACACACACACACACACACACACACACACACACACACACACACACACAAACACACACACACATTTACATATCATCTGCAGCCATCTGCTCTAAATGATAGGTAATTAACTCAGGCCTGTCTTTGTCTCTCTCGCTGGTCGGCTGACATATAGGAGCACTTCAGCGGAAATATACGTGAATCGAGGACTTCAAAAGAATGAAAGGACAGGAGGATGAGTGAGGGGAAGAGGATGAGGAGGAGGACTGTATGATGTTTGTGAATGATGCTGCACAAACCCAAAGAGGCAGTGCAGAGAACCATTACAGCGATGAGAGAAAAAAAAATGGAGATGATGGAAAGAGGACATGCTGGGTCAGAGAGGCTGAGAACACGCACACAATCACACAAGCACACACAGCGCATTGTGTGTGTTGGTTTGTATGTGCGTGTGTGCGCGAAACTGCCTTGCAGCTCACCTACAGACTTCATATCAAGGTCAATCTGTACTGAACCTGATGCTTTGCACTGTGTAGGTTGGAATACAGAAATGCTAAAGCTAATATTGGCACCGCCTCCCTCATCCCCCCAAAAAATAATAAACTGTGGAGTCTATTTTGGATCTTTACATCACATGCGGTGTTTTTGAGAATGCAAAACACATTTTTCATAATGCACAGAATACTGAAAAATATACATGACCAAAAAATCCCTCCGCACAATTATTCTAGTGAAAATGTTATCTAAAAATCTCCAACCAGAAAATAAAACGACACATGAAAATTTCTGAGTTTATACACACACAGAAAATAAACTCTTTCTATCCTCTTGCAGAGATGATGTCTTTTACACAGTCTGAAAAGCAGGCAGATTCCTTTGTTAAACCTCCTTTTCCGGCAATGTCTGCCCCTCCCAGACACCCTGCCATCCAGGTCTGTATCTGTTACAACAGTATGGGGCTATAATTAGCCAGGTATCTCCTGCAGTAATGGTAAGGGGGAGAGAAGCCCTGCATCTACCTTCTAGGACTGGAGACCCAGTTCTCATCAAATGGGATAATTAGAGTGTGTATGGAGATGTGATTCCAGGTAAGAGGTGACAAAGAGCACAGGAAAGGACATTTCGCTACACATTCACCTCTTTTCCTCAAATAGTGAGTGGACCGGGGCTTGTGTCACAGGCTGAACAAGACAAGGGCGGCGGCAAAAGAACAAGATACCACAAGGCACTGTGGTAGATCAAAAAGAAAATGGTATGAAGACAAAAAAACAGATGAAATGAAGATTTAGTGACAAATTTTTGCCCCATGCACATTTGAGGCGGGGCATGAGGTAAGAAAAAAACAAAAAGGTCATGACTTCAACTGCTCAATACACCTAATCGACAGCTTTGGTGAATAGGGAGCATAATGATGTATGGAGATGCTGTATGAGACTTGACCTGGCGCAGCAATTCCCCAGTGCCTCTGCCTCACTGTGATAGAGCGAGGAAGACAAACACACAGTAACACAATCAACATGATGATGACGATGACGATGATGACATGGGGCATCCTGGTAGCCTCGATATGCTGTAGATCCCCACATCTGCAGTCAGCATCCTCTCTATCTGCAGTGTCCCTCCCAGGACGCCCGGCTGACACGTCTGCACCGGTCAGCGGGATACAAACACTCTAATGCACCATTTCAGCAAACAAACAAACAAGCGCTGCCATGGTAATTGCAGTGATTACGAGATAAGCGTCAGGAGGAGAAAAAAAAACAAACCCCACACACACACTTTTGTGGAGGAAGCCCCCCGTGTGACCTTTCGCTGGGATGCAGAAGCAGCACTGCAGCTTGAATCCAGACACGTGTGACTAGCGACACATAGATCCACAGGATGGGTCATGCTGGCGTAAAATACGGAGACGCTAAAGCTTCTCCAGACCTTCACCACACCTTGAGCTTGGCTTTAAAAGGTGCAGCATTTCCAAGCAACAGTCTGAAACTGATATATTCACCACAATAATGGCCTCAATCCAAACATTTTTTAAGACTCTCAGCAGAGGGTGGTTCGCAACTTTCTGCATGGGTGATATCAACCTCCCCCTAAAATTATTTTCCATAAATCATATCTTTACAAAGCCTCTTGGCTTAGTTTTTTCACACAACTCCTACATTCTTAACTTTGCATGTACTAATTAATTTACACATCGCCTGCTGTGAAATTATAGCTCTTTTTTTCTATTATATTGTTATTTTTTTAATTTTTTTTGCACGGATTCTTTGCTTATGTGTAGCTACATACACACATCAACTCTAACTTTCTTTCCACATTTCTATTATATTCTAATTTATTTCTCTTGTACTATAAGTTAAGTGTGCTACTTATTATGTTTAAATAAATCTTGAAACTCACCGTATTCGCAACATGTTTGACATAGATTAAATAATTAAGGAAGATAATGAAATAATTATTTTATCCATCACTGAAACTGATATGCAGTTCGCACTGTAAAAATGATCAAACGCCTTTGTTGTTTGATATTAACTTATTATTATAGACATATTTATTTACTTTGATTTTAACTAAATGCATTTTAACAACACATAATATTGTAACATGGTGTGACAGAAACCCTTGCTGTCCATCTCTAAGTAAAAAAATATTCTGGCAATACATAAAGCAGCAGTAGGGATTGCCCTGACCTTTACAAAAAAAACCCAAATTCCCAATTCTTTGAGTTAGAAACAGGGCTCAAAAACCTCATGAAATATTGCCAATGTCGTTTTTATTATATATACGCGGCACATTGTGGGCTTTGTTAGTGATTTATGATTTCTTTTCTCTTGACGTGTTCATCTAAAATTCTGACTTTTAAATATTTAAATTCTGTTACTTTTCTTTTGGCAGTGCTCTGAATCTGGCTGGTAGCTCACTAACTTCTGGTGTCTCGTAAACCCATGCAAGCTGCACAGATCTGCATGCATATCAAAATAATAAAGAGTTAACTGATTTATTCATGTGATGGCACTGTTGTGGTGGTTCTACGAAATACTCTGTGCGCATTTTTGAGCTTGTGTGATTTGAAGGTATTTAAATTATTTAGAAACCATTTCCCCCCCAGTTTAGCAGGTCTAAAAACAACATTTTTAAAGCAGGTAATCTGTTTTTTTTTTCTAAATTTAAATGTTAAAGCACTATATTAACTAAAGTCTAAAATTCCACACACAGGCAATCAGATGAAGTTTATTTGATTTGACATGCTGCTGATCTGAGGTGAACTGATGCAAGTTTAACGATAATCTGATTAAGGTTCCGACAGCAGTATGTTGATCCAGATTTTATTGCGTTCAGTGAAGACAGGAAAGAAGAAAAATATGATAAAATGTTTATGCTTGTTCTATTTTTCACAGAAATGTCATGGCTGGTAAAACTGGCTTAGTCACACATACAGAGCTGAAGGTGTTAGAGGAAAATCAATGGTTGGATTGCAGTGTAAGGTCCTCTGGGTGAGGTAAACACAGTTTGCTATACATTCTGCCTCAAGAACATTGTGAGAAAAGCCTCCAAAAAAGGAAATGCATGAATTTAATCATGAACTCAAGCGCACAAATGACACACATGCACATCACGTGCAAAATATTAATAGTAGTTTTAATTTTTGTAGAACACAATTACAACAACATTGCTGTTGCTTACAACTGGTTCAAAAGGTATCTCATGTTTGGGCACACGTGACGTGACTGCCATCCCCCTTCCCCGCATACCCCCCCCCCCCATTTCACTTACACTCAGTCTTACACACACACACATCTCCCCGTTCCTGTGCTGCTACCAAACTCTCAGGCTATGAAATGTACATCACACCTCCGATCTAAGGGAATCTCACCCAGATCCTTCCTTTGAATTATTGAAGAGGACCAAGCCAGCTTGACTCTGATTATCCTCCAATCAATATGCCTCTCCTCTCCTCCTATAACATCAAATGCCTCCGACGATCGATTCAGCCAATCAGAGGAGTCGGTGCAGCTCGAAATGCAGAGTGTATTGTTCTGCATTGTTTACACTGACACCGCCTGGCGTGTATAATAGGTGTGTTTATGGTCAGGACAGACGTGATTGCTGATTGACTTAGATGGTCCCGTGTGTGCTTTAGCTGTCGGGTATGTCGCCGATAACGCCACCTGTTTGTTTCGTTCTCGTGGTTTGCAGGAGCATCAAGTTGAGCAGAGATTTCACGGAGTCTATTTTTCAAAGGCTTTTCTGAATTGGACACGCAGCGCCGTGCTTATGTTTATCTTTTGGCGGCGTGTGCGAGAGCGAATGACAAAGACAAGATGCAAGTACGCATAACAAGGAGACTGCTTAAATCGTTTTACACCTGATAAAGTTTGAATCCAGGGCGTTGCTATAGCTCACATGGTTGAGCAGGCGACTTGTATGCTGAGGGCTTCTGCAGGGGCTGAAGGGGCTCCACTGTCTTCCCGGTCTCTGCACCTTCCTATCAATAAAGGCAAATAAATAAATAAATAAATGAAGCTTGAATGAGTTGTAGAACATAGACCCTTGTCAAAGATAACCTCGAAAGCTGAGTTGAGCACTAATAAAACTCTTTTAATTTCACCCTAACAAGCAATTTTGTCCCGAGTGTGAGTCTGAGAGGCTTGCAGCGATTTTCTTTTTCAATCACAGACTTACAGGTGAATCAACACCTCACAACCGTTTTACAATAAGCAGACTGAATACAAACATACATCTGTAACCCTACAATTATACAAGACACACACACACACTCTCCCTCTCAGGCCCATATAATGGTTGCAGGAGGCTGCTCTGTTATTTGCGAAATGGAACAGTTGATGTGTGATTGTTGTCTGTCTGTACTTAAAAGCTGCTGGCTTCTTCTTAAGATGCTGTCAGGCTTTTGCACATTTTCTCCTGAAAACAGAGAATCCTCGCTCGATCGGCCCTGATAATTGTGCCATAACACAGATCACACGGAATGGGCCTCACGTGAAAGAAACACTTTGACGATGGAGGTATGCTCTGAATGTGTGTGGACGCTGGATACTTTGACTCAAATCGTAATTTTAGGATGGGCCTAAGGGTTTCAGGAGTTTGACAGCAATATCATACCGGACCAAACACCTATTATTTCATGACCGCGCACACACAAATACCTTCACTGCAGGTTGCACAGATCAGCTGCTGCATCTCTGCACACACATGCGATCTGCAGCAGGATGGATGTATCAGCGGGGGCCAGATGATGGCACTCTTTTCTCTGTAGCAGGCTGCTGGATGCCCCCACCGCGTGCATTGACTGCATGATGCAGCTGGCCTCATTTTAATGATTTAAATCACTTGAGGTCCGCCGCCACACATTTTAGCGGCTTGACTGAATTTATCCTCGTTGATAGAGATCAGTGCCCTCAGCCCTGGACGTTGCCAGACTACAGTAGAAGGAGAGACCTCTCCGACTGACATGATTGGATACAGCTCTCCGCTCTGATTTTACTTTTGATCCCGCCGCTCTGACTCTGGCCCTGGGGACAGATGAGTGGAATGGAGCTGTAGAGATAGAGCAGAATGCCATGCACTCTTTTCTATCTCACTGGTCAGCCTTTTATACAGATGCAGGTCCAGAATGAATACTGTTGAAATGTACTAATGTTCTCCTATATTAAAAACAGGCATTTTGAATGCTCCACATAACATGCTGCACGTGAAGTACGGTGGCTTTCTGTAGTTAAACGAGCCTAAAAACACATTACTGCAGCGCAAAGTACAAAATTTACACTGGCAACAAATCACTTGATGATTATGTGTGTTATAATTGGATCACAGAGGCACGTTCTCGATACATAGCAGTTAATCAGAAAGACTTGAGAGAACGATAATGCAATGCTGCTGCACAGAAAAAGGCTTCTGTTCCTGGAGTCAAGATAGGCTGAAACATACACACGTGTGTTACCTCCTCCTGTTCAACAGCAAGGCACTGCGAGGTGCAGGCGGAGGATGAGATGATACAAGTGTAACCTCTATAATATCGCTTTTAGCATTTGCACTGCACTCATTACTGAAAGTACATACACACAGGGAACAGGGACGCACGCCACTTTGCATGCATGCAGTCATTATAATGCAGAGACAATGTTTCTTACCATGTGATCGGGCATGCTCAGTTAATTCCCTCTGTTGACCTGGAGCCCAATGCACTATTGATTAGCAGGATAGCAGTGTGTGTTTGTGTTTGTGTGTGCCTGTAATGACGCATTGTCGAGCTGAAGCTATAACAGCGTGGCGTCAGAGGGCACCGTGGTGCGGCAAGGTCAAATGAAGGACGTCGGCGAGTGCTGCAGAATTAGAGCTGAGAGCCTGAGCGAGGGCCGTGCTGCAGAGGGAGAGCAGAAAATAGCACAGCTGAGGGAGACAGAGAGACAGAGCACATAAATAGCAGGGCTAAGATTTCACCCTTCCCTCCATACGCCGTCACTTTTACTTCACAGGTAGCGCACTGTGACGAGTAGCCGCAAGTTTATGTCGCCTGAAAGCTTTTCACGAGCCGTCCCACCAACGAGGGATTTGCTCTGATAAGACTACAGTGATTCCACCATAAACACAGACACACACATACACAGTAAAAAAGCCAGGGAGGAGTTTACACAGCAAGCTTTCCACAAGTTGCAATATTACACTCAGTTACACTCAGTTACATCAATGTTCATTTGAGGAAACTATTACTTTAAGAATTACAGCACGGCTGTTGCTGCATGCTGTATTTGTGGGCAAGTGTACAAGTGAACTTCAAGAACTGGTTATCCAAATTTAAGTTATTAAAAAAATAGAAATACACAATACAAATAGATGCAGCTGCCTGATAATTTCGTACTTTATCGGTATATTATTCATTAATGAAACTGTATGAAAGAGGAGAAGCTATAGCTAAAGCAGAAGTACCTCAGAAGTACACTTTAATCAAGAACTTCAGTTAAGGTTGTCACCAGTCATTTCATTTTTGTCCTGTGTATAATCGTGCCACAATCATTTGTTACCATTAAAATCCCCTGGACAATTAAAATTATTAATACTGATTTAATGCAGCATTATATTTAATACTATTTTTTATATATACTGTACAATAACGCCCCAACTTTCTTCAGTTGTCTTTCTTTTTGCAATTTCTTTTGCTTTTCTGCCTTTACGGTTACCGAATTTGTCTTTTTTTCCTTTACAGTGTCATCTATCATGGGAAATCTGACCCATATTGTGTAATTAAACGATCGATACCTCTGAAATAGTGAGGGATGTGTCGCGGCCCAAACGCCAGCTACCATGACTGATTGGGATCCGTTGTCTTAGATCTGAGTTGCGTCCTCTGCGGGGCAAAAACAATCAGAGGACACTCCACAGAAAGTCCTGCAAAGGCCCGGGAGCCACAGAGGGCATGACAACTTCTGCAGGAAGTTGAGGAACGTGAGGAATTTTAATGCGGAATGTGAGATATATTTTCAATTAGACTGCCTAAATGACTTTTCCCTTTTTCAATAAAAACGGCTGTAATTGGAAACAGAGTTCATTCTATTATAGTTTAATTATTTCAGTTATTTCAGAAGATATACAGGTAAAGGTTTGCTGACTTTATTATGGACAACACTGGCAACACAACTTATAAAGGGGACTAAGATTTTCCATCAAATTATATACAATTTATAAAGCACAGCGTAAAAGTCAGCTTCACTTCATTTATTTAATTTGGAAAAACTGTAAACATACTATATTTTTATTAGATTAGTGACTTATTAACTGAATTAAGTGGATTTGAAATAAAGGTTATATCACAAAATTACACCGTATCAAGCAAAGTTTACATATTCCTCTTCTGCTGGAATAATGAGAGAGCGTTCCCCGACAGGTGTGTGGGTGTTGCAGAGTACACTGAACACAGCTGCGGCTGACACAAAGTGAAATTAAGGCAGCTGCTAAAAGCCAATGGTGGAGTAGTTCTGAAAATGCCAGCGGCCATTTCTTATCTCACATCACAACAATTAAAACTGTCTGGGAGGTAAAACACAGTGAATCGGACCTGGACTTGTGGGTTTCCATAGTAACATGTATAATTATGGTAATTAGACCATTGTGAGCAATCTATTCCATCCAAATTAGGTAAATATGCACGGAGACCTAAATGTGCTCTGTGGAGGAAATGCAGAAACAACATTGCAGGTTTCTTGGCATTAAAAGCACAATAAAAACTTTTGACCCCTTCAGGCGTAATGACATTTATTTATTGGAATACAGGAACGGAGCTCTCTCCATCCCTGATGATTTCTACAGTAGGGCCGGTAATTTTAGAACAAAACACATCTCACCAGAATATATCAGTGTCAGTGAGTTTAGACTCACTGTGAAGGCGCTTTTTCCAACTTGTTTTTGTGTTGTCGTTATTGACATTGCAAAGTTAATTACAACTTTAATTATTTTTGCTCCATTTGCTGTATCTAAATGCATAGAAATAAACTGATGTACACTGTAGTGTATAGCACTGCAACATAACTCAATTCTGTGCTTTACTTAACGTGGTTTTAAGTTATTTTGCATACATAATATGATTATGGAGAGCAAAATTGCATCTTTTATTGTATCACATTTTTCTGCATCACAGACCGCTTGCTAGCTACTTAGCAGCATATTTTTCTTTTCATTTAAAGGTTAGAGGTCCAGAGCGGTAAACATATCTCACTTTCATTTGCCAATTTTTCTTTTGAAAACACAAAAAGATTAAACATTTTGGAGAAACAGCCCGTGTCCCCAAATCCTTACACACAAACAAGTAGCTACATGTTGCAGCTAACTATTGTTTCTTGTTACCAACACCATTAATCATCTCACGACCCCTCAGATTTATCTCGTGGCCATTTGGAGGGGCTCAGTTTCTGGTTTGGCAACCATGGGACTAAACCTAAAGTCTATATAAAGGAGGTAAAATTACCACCACCTACCTAATAAAACATGGTGAATAATGAGAATTGGAATAAAGTGGAGCTTAAGCGGCAGCAAAGTGGGAACCAAACGGCTCGTCTACAGACTTCGTCTCTCAGGATAAATTGTCAGGGCTTCTGGTGGGGCTACAGGACATCTGATTCAAGGCTTCCTGTAAAATTATGAGCAATGGAAAATACAATAAAACACCAGAAAATAATGAATGCTTTAGTTTCAACATTGCATAAATGCAGGATTTAAAAATTTTTTTAAAATCCAAATAGTGATCCAAATATCAACGGCATGATACAAGTGCTGGTACAGTACTGGTATCGTTTTGATAGCTGAACCGATCATCATTAAAATGTGTTAAGAATTTGGAAATTGATGACGGTTCATCTCATGAATCACGACACACCGCACACCCCTACATAAGCTGCCTTTATAGGACAAAAGTATTTGTATTAGTATCGGCGGTGCTGGGCCTCTAGTTACTCGGTACTGGATCGATACCAAAATTTCTAAAGTCACACAACACTAGTGTTTGCTTACATGTAAACCTGCTCAAACCTTACTTACCTACTGGATAACAACCAGACAGCTGCATATTCATATATAGATATATAGATAATAATCAAAAATCATGATTAATCATTAAGCACCTTCAGTTTTTGACACTTAATTACATGTTGCTTATAATTAATGACAAAGAATCTGAATGTTATTTTTTTTACACTGCTACTAAAGTGGGTGACATTTTCTTTCTTCCAGTTTGTCATCAAGCCAGTTGTGTCTGCATTCAAATAACGTTTCCCTTCAAAGTAAAGCCAAGCTTACACTGGATGTTAGAGTGACTGTTAGCATCTCCTTTAAAGATTTATGTTTCTACTCTAAAAGCTGAGCTTTCAAACAAATGTCAAAGGTCGACGGTACAGCATCAAGGAGAGGCGTTGCCTGTCATATTCACCCTGTACACCCTGCCCTCAGGGGTCAGACACCATCCAGAGCAGGTCACTGGGTTCTCGGCCACACGGTCACAGAGGACAGTGCGTGCTCAATATGAGACATGAGCTACAACCATGAAAACACGGTCAGTGTGTACAGATTAACCTCTGAATTAACATCCTGTCCTCAACAAAGTCCAAGATCTACAGTAGCTGTGATTTATGGCTGCACAGAAGACGCGAAGGGCTCGGCGTGTTGCAATCAATGCTGGTCACTTTGTTTGTGATCGACTGTAATAAAATTTGAGTTGTTGATGGTATAACCTTTTTAAAAAAATCTTTGTCACAGACATCACACTCACCTTTACTCTGACCACCACTAATATTGATTCTCCTTCATCATACATCTTCAATTTAAATTGTCCACTGCGACTAGACGATGGAGGAAATATTAGCACAGTAACAGAGAAGGCACTGATTTGTGAAGTGATAGATAAAAAGCATTTATCATTTCGGAGTGCCCGTGATAATTAATTGATATCGATTGAAATGAGGAGTGAATGCTGATGCTAAGCGCGCAACTACGAGAGGCGGGAGAGAAGTGATGATCCAACGTTCACGCGGCTCTCACGTATAGTGTCCTCAGAAGTGTAATGCTCCTCTTCACTGCATTACAAGAAGTAGAGGAGATAGATATGCAGATATCTTGGGTAATTGAAGGCTATTATCATAATGCATGCTACCTTGTGTAGTATTCATATTCAAAAGGACAGGTTTGAGCTGAAAATATTTCAAGACCCTCAGCCTTGATTGCGGTTTGAGAGTTAGAGGATTGCAACCATCGATTCGAATTACATATGTGAAGAGTAGCATGAGGACTTGTCTTTTGTCTTTGTCTGGGAGTTCATGCAATTTAAACATCAAATTATTAAGTTCAATATTTGATGTTTCTACCATTGATGTTAAGAGGGTGATGTGAGATCTACTTGTGCATTGCTACAAAATGGAGATTTCACTATGCAGCAAACTCTTTGATCTCTATGGCACGGTGCTCACGAATGAGTCATTTCAGTGATAAGAAGGCGAAATTTGCAAGAACAGCCACTGAATTTGTTTAAGCTGAAAGAATATTGTAGCGTTTGGAGTAAAAAGTCTCTTTTTATCGAGAGGTTGTGCTCAGGGCATAGGAACTCCACCTAGCTGTTTCAGAGGGAAGCCAGAGAAAGAAAAAATCCACACTTTTTAGCTCCAAAGCAATCTGCAAAATTCTTCTAGCCCTTTTTCACATGGCGGCTGCTGATGGATAGATTAAAGAAGCTCTATAATTTCTCTATAATTTTCCCCACCTTTCTAACATCTCAGAACCTTTGCAGCTCACTAAATCATTTGCTTGGTTCTCCGGTGCCAAGGTGTCCACACAAAGGGGACTCAACTTTGTGATCCACGGGAGCCCGAGAACACCTCTTGATTATATTTATTTCTCTGGGAAATATCAGGAAGCTTGAACTTTGCTCTCTCTGCCCCTTGTTGCGCTGCAATCAGACTCCGCAAAGCACCCTGTAATTACAAGAACCATCTCCTATTCATCAGTGGACAGAACGAAAATGCCTGCGTGTATAACGGACGTCTCTATTCTGCTGGAAAGTATGACTGGGGTGATTTCTTTTCCAACTAAATGCCAATAAAAGGTCAGTAATAGAAAAAAATATTTGTTGTGTTGAAAGAGAGGAAAAACAAAGTAAATCTGACGACAAGACAATTTTAGTTTACTTGGCCCATGTATTTTGAAATACATGAAATCATTTTAATACCAAAAGTTAGAGTTATATTTGTGCAGCTCTAGGCTGACTCGATCTGTCACCACAACTGATGGTTAGTTAGCAAGGGGACCTCCTCAGGGCTAAAAAACCGAAGCCTGTACAGAAGATTCAAAGTGCTAATGTGCGTGCATACTGCAGTTTCTCCGGCAGTCACTGGAGACTGGCTCTAAAAGTCAGTAAAGTGTCAGATTTTACTGCTTACAAAAGGTTCTGTTAACTATAGTAAGTGTTTTTTAAAAATATCTCACTATTTAAATTATATTAAATCATAAAATAATGCATTTTCACTGGTCTGGCTACTCTAAATGACAAGCGTACAACTAGTTAAGCGCTGGACGCTACCTGGGCTAATTTGAGCCACCGAACTGGATGCCTTGACTGCTTTGCTGCTACCTTTTTGAGCTTTATAAATTTAATTATCTGACAAATAACAAAGCTTTCTGTGGGATTAATGGTACTGACAAGTCATGTAAGAAGTCTTATGTGGTAAGACTTCGTATTTTTTTTATGACTGACCACTAATTAGCAGGTATTTGGTGGTAGTCATCTTGCTAACCAAGATAGCTAGTACTAGCTGATGGCTCATCAAAAAATGGCTAACACTTGCTAAAAAACTAAAAGTAAATGCATAAATCATTCATTATATATCTTTTATACAGACTTTTATACAGAAGCAGCTGTATCAGTCTTCCATCTCCAAAAACTGAATATTTATATTTCCCAAAATATCAAATTACTCCTTTAGAAAAATGCTCCTAACTTATTACAATCCAAATATTTTTTAGGTCTCATAATATCAGCTCAGAGACAAAACGAAATGTGCAATTTCTCTAGTTGTTCTGGAAAGTCGCTCAATTAAGGCCAGCGATGCAAGTAGGAATGAAAGCAGTCTCACGATGTGACATTTTACACATACTGAGAAGAAAAAAAACTGAATAAAGAGGCTCAAATAAATAATGCTGCACTGCAATGATAATGTTTCAGTTTGCAGAATCAAAGATTGGCACAGTGGACAGATGAGAATATAAGATATATATACATATAAAATCGTGAAATCCACAAAAGTAGAAGACCACGAGATATAGATTTTAAAAAAGAGAGACGGGGGAGAAAAAATTAAAGAGTGAAAAAGACAGAGGGATACAGACAGAAGTCTTCATAGAGATTTCTTCATATGCTTTTCTGCGATTTGCTGAAAATTCATTATACGCTCTCTTCCTTTTCCCACACCCAAAATCCTTTCCATAATTCTAAGCACTGAACCAGCCCCCCTGTTCATTTTAAGACTCCATTGTTTCTTATCGCACCGAATGTGGTTGCTGCTCAGATAGGGCGTGCTTCTTTTACACACCAGCAGCAACAACAGCAAATGATAAACACCTCAGTTTGCTCCTTCATTCTTTCTCATCCTTCACAGTTTTTCTGCTTTGATTTGAGCTCCTGCAGTGACCAAAAGATATGAACAACCAGTGCAGAGCGGCACAGAGGTGTAGCAGGCTTTCACCGCTGCTAAATATATACCGTTACACTCATCTCTTGTTAGATTTTAATGGCTCCAGTGCACTCGTGTAGCAAAGTCTCTCCAGGCCAGATTCTTTCTCTTCCCCTCTCCTCTACGGCCCTTCACCCGCTTGCCTCGGGGCATTAGCGGGCCTGCCGAAAGAAATCAACCCTGCATCACTGGAGACACGCGGACCCCAACCTCCCTCCCCATGCTAAAATAAACTGCTCACCTTCCCTGTGTATTATTAGCACATCAGCCTGTTTTCAGGTGAATGGGTTGCTTCTCCTGTGCACTCAAGGTTACCCAGTCGATTATTTAAAGTCGAATAATGACAGAACAGCTTGTGTTTAAGTACTAAAGCCTCTTAAAATTGAGCTTTCAGTGACGAGACTAGGCTGGCTTCAGGCGCCTTGCACTGGCATGCACCTGTAGTTATCCCATATGTAGCAATGATTTTGGATGCACAGATCTGGAGGGATGAGGAGAACCTAACATCATCACAATCAACTGGATGCAGATTTGGTGCAACGGTTTTTGTTCCCGCTGGCTTCCTGTGAACACCTCCTCCATTACACGAAGCTCCATACAGCTGTTCCAAAATGGCTGCCTGCTTCTGTGCTTCTGTTTGGTGTCAGAGGGCTAAAGCGAGGGAAGAAATATATGCTCCTGCGGATACACAGAGATTAGGATTAGAGCGAGAGCTGCAGCATTTGGGGACTTTGTCATTAACAGGCAGTTTTAATCAGGGTCTGTCCCAAGGCTCTGCTGCTGCTCGCCTCAGGAGCCCTGCAATCCTCAGAGAGCGGAAGAGGCAGAGCAGGAGAAGAGGAAGAAACAAGGAGAGGAATATGAAAGAGGGAGGATAGGCAATGCAGGGAGGAGGAGAAGATGAGGAAGAGGGAGGGAAATAGGAAATGAAGGCCCTATAGTATCAGGAACAGTATTGGGAACAGTGAGGGGGAGGCAGCATGCAGAGTAAGGAATGCTGGATGTGTTATTGCATGTACAAGCTTTGTATAGTCTGTAGTAGGCAAGATGCTTGCTGGATGTGATCTATGTGCTATTGATTTTGCTCCGGCTTGGTGTCTGTGCATTATTTGAATCTTAAGATGTCAGTGTTGGTAATCACCAGCTCCATTAAAAGGCAGGCAGCACGGCCACAGCCGGGGAGCCTGGGAAGGCGGATGAATTATTAAGGAGAGGATGAGGTGGTGGGACATTTCCACCATCGTCCTCACGAATGTCATCCCACTCAGCCGGGAGACACACAGGCACAGGCTGGCTTGACAAAAATCGACAGTGACTTTCTCCTCCCCCACCCGGAACCGGTTTGATCCTGATTGCAGACACTGCAGCTGGCAATTTCCAGAATAATCTGCAGCTCCAGCCCTGCCTGCCTGCCCTGCCCCCCCTACAGATCCGCCAGCTCTTCCCACCCCCACCCTGCCTTGTGCCCCGGCATCCTCCACGGCCCTCCAGCAGCATCGATAATATGGACAGGAGGATAGGCCTTTGATTTGCTGAATCAGAGGATCCCATCTCGCCACCCTTGTGCGTGTGAACATGTAGATGAGAGAGAGGCAGAGTGAATACATGCAAGCTAATGTGTGCTTATAAAGTCAATAAAGCTACAACATTTTTCACGCAAATAATATTCCCACAGAAATCGGAATTACAACTAGTTTGGGTTAAAGTATGAACATATGAATGTAAAACAAAGAGCGGACACAAGTGATTTTTTTTTAAAGGATGGAGCATTGAGACCCACACAAATCATTTAAGATGAATAAGAGATAACAGTTGAAATTATTCATCTGTACATTTGTCTGCTGGATTTTTCCATCCTTATACTTATCCTGGAAGTTGTGTTTTCATGAATTGATCATGCTCTTACAAAAAAACTGAAAGAAACTCAACACTTTTACTGCTTTTTATGGTGTCTATCTGGAGGTTGTTTTTTTTAGTATTTATCAAAGATGTACATATTGTTATTGTAGATATTGCCACCATTTGGCAATGGTTTGTTGTCATACTGTTATACACTCACTGCCTGATTCTTCAGATACACCTGTTCAACTGCTAGTTTGAACAATACAGGGAGTGCAGAATTATTAGGCAAATGAGTATTTTGTCCACATCATCTTCTTCATGCATGTTGTCTTACTCCAAGCTGTATAGGCTCGAAAGCCTACTACCAATTAAGCATATTAGGTGATGTGCATCTCTGTAATGAGAAGGGGTGTGGTCTAATGACATCAACACCCTATATCAGGTGTGCATAATTATTAGGCAACTTCCTTTCCTTTGGCAAAATGGGTCAAAAGAAGGACTTGACAGGCTCAGAAAAGTCAAAAATAGTGAGATATCTTGCAGAGGGATGCAGCAGTCTCAAAATTGCAAAGCTTCTGAAGCGTGATCATCGAACAATCAAGCGTTTCATTCAAGACAGTCAACAGGGTCGCAAGAAGCGTGTGGAAAAACCAAGGCGCAAAATAACTGCCCATGAACTGAGAAAAGTCAAGCGTGCAGCTGCCAAGATGCCACTTGCCACCAGTTTGGCCATATTTCAGAGCTGCAACATCACTGGAGTGCCCAAAAGCACAAGGTGTGCAATACTCAGAGACATGGCCAAGGTAAGAAAGGCTGAAAGACGACCACCACTGAACAAGACACACAAGCTGAAACGTCACGACTGGGCCAAGAAATATCTCAAGACTGGTTTTTCTAAGGTTTTATGGACTGATGAAATGAGAGTGAGTCTTGATGGGCCAGATGGATGGGCCCGTGGCTGGATTGGTAAAGGGCAGAGAGCTCCAGTCCGACTCAGACGCCAGCAAGGTGGAGGTGGAGTACTGGTTTGGGCTGGTATCATCAAAGATGAGCTTGTGGGGCCTTTTCGGGTTGAGGATGGAGTCAAGCTCAACTCCCAGTCCTACTGCCAGTTTCTGGAAGACACCTTCTTCAAGCAGTGGTACAGGAAGAAGTCTGCATCCTTCAAGAAAAACATGATTTTCATGCAGGACAATGCTCCATCACACGCGTCCAAGTACTCCACAGCGTGGCTGGCAAGAAAGGGTATAAAAGAAGAAAAACTAATGACATGGCCTCCTTGTTCACCTGATCTGAACCCCATTGAGAACCTGTGGTCCATCATCAAATGTGAGATTTACAAGGAGGGAAAACAGTACACCTCTCTGAACAGTGTCTGGGAGGCTGTGGTTGCTGCTGCACGCAATGTTGATGGTGAACAGATCAAAACACTGACAGAATCCATGGATGGCAGGCTTTTGAGTGTCCTTGCAAAGAAAGGTGGCTATATTGGTCGCTGATTTGTTTTTGTTTTGTTTTTGAATGTCAGAAATGTATATTTGTGAATGTGGAGATGTTATATTGGTTTCACTGGTAAAAATAAATAATTGAAATGGGTATATATTTGTTTTTTGTTAAGTTGCCTAATAATTATGCACAGTAATAGTCACCTGCACACACAGATATCCCCCTAAAATAGCTAAAACTAAAAACAAACTAAAAACTACTTCCAAAAACATTCAGCTTTGATATTAATGAGTTTTTTGGGTTCATTGAGAACATGGTTGTTGTTCAATAATAAAATTATTCCTCAAAAATACAACTTGCCTAATAATTCTGCACTCCCTGTATTTTAATAGGCCAATCACGTAACAGCTGCTCAGTCCATGGTCAAATTGATGTGCTGAAGTTCAAACTGAGCATCAGAAAGGAGAAGGAAGGTGCTTTGAATGTGGGATAGTGCCTGGTCTGATTATTTCAGAAACTGCTGATCTACTGGGATTTTCCCAGACAGCATCTCTATAGTTTATTATAAATGATTTGACAAACAGAAAATATCCAGTGACAATTCTCTCAGTGAAAATACTTAATAATAAATCATTGCTGGTGTCAAAGGTCAGAGGAGAATGGCCAGACTGCTTTAATCTGCTAGGAAAGCAACATCAAATAACCCCTTCGTTACAACCGAGGCACGCAGTAGAGGATCACTGAATGCACAATATACTGAACTAGGAAGCAGCTGTAGTTGGGCTACAACAGCAAAAGACAGCACCGGTCTGGTCTGATGAGTCTTTATTTCTGCTGAAACATTCAAATGTTTGGGTCAGAATTTGGCTTGAAAGCACGGATCCATCCTGCCTTATATCCGTGATTCAGGCTGCTGGTGGTGTGATGCTGTTTGGGATATTCTCTTGGCACACTTTGAGCCTCTTAGTATTACCTGAGCATTGTTTAAATGTCAAAGCCTACTAGAGTATTTTTAGTACGTGATGTCCATCCCTTTATGATCACAGTGTACTCATACTCCGATGGCTGCTTCCAGCTGGATAACACACCATTTTTTGAGTCACAAACCTCAAATCATCTCAAACTGCTTTCCTGAACACGATCATGAATTCACTGTATTCAAATAGCCTCCACAGCCTTAAAGGGAAACAAGCTAAAATAGCTTGTTTCAGAAAGTACAACAAAATGACCATAGAAGGTTAACCTGTCTGTGACTTTTGTACTGTAATACAGTTCACAGTGTTTCAGACAGTAAAGCATGAGTAAATTATAAAAGAAGAAGACAGGAAACATATCTCAGAGTTAAGATCATACAATTAAAGAAGAATAAAAACCAACAACTGTAGCTTAAAATTCACATAAATTCTTTGCATTATTCACTTAACACTCGCACGACTCAAAAAGAGTGATTTAACATGAACTATGACATCAACACAGCTGTGCCCTATGCCAGTTTTTAAAAGTAAGAGCCAAATTCACATCATCCAGTTATTTTGAAAAGCACCAGTTTATGTGTGCTCTTGATAATGGCATTAGGGTTTTAATAATGGAGCGAGAATATGGAACAATGACCACACTGCTTGGCCAGAATTCATGTAATATCTTCAGAGGCACCTGACATGGTGACAGAACGCATCAGTGTTGGGCAGACTAGGACGAGTCACTATTTCCCCCAGAAATGGAGAGTAATTTTCTCTCTATTTGAGAGACTGCGTCTCAGCACAGATAGACATAATAAGATGTAAATTGGCTGAGGGCTGATATAGGGAAGGGTTGCCTCACTTGGAGAAACATGAACAGCAATTAACCATGGGAGAGACGAGTGCGCATTGTCTCCATGGATGTGAGCTTGAGCTGCTCCACCAACCACAACATTATCGTCAAAATGCACCAAAATGCTCGACCTAGGAAGACTAACACCACACTGGCTCACTGTCTATATTTTTTATAACACGCTCAGACAGCTTTTCAAATGCAATTATTTTGACAACCGTTTAAAAACGCTTATACTACTTTTGTTGAACAAACAAGACACACATTTAAATTCAGATGTAATTTTTTTGTTTATATTTTGACTTCTAGAAAGTGAGAAAATGAAAATACAGTAATACTATAATCTGCGAATCACAGGATATCACATTCAGAAATGACAAGCTCGGGATTTACATCAGTTATTTTTTCTTTGTGGCATTCAACCTTAAGTCTGCTGGTTGAATCAATTTATTTGTTTAACTAGCGAAACCAAAGGTAAGGAAAAGCATTTGGAAACAAAACATTTGAGCGAGTGCGTGTGCACATGCACGGATGTGTAAAGTGTTTGCATGTTTACTTTTCTGCTCTTGTTTTGGTGGTAATTGGCAGCCGGTCTGGCAGGGCCATTGTTGAAAAGTGTGGCCTTCCACTGACAGTGATCCCCTATTATCACTGTGAGAGAACTGTACGCTTAGAAGGATTCAGGCTGAGAACATTTCATTCCCACATAACACCATAAATATAAAAGCAGGGGTTTGTGATCGAGGCCAAGTTTACAGAGATTAAAAAAAACACTGTTTATTACATTTTCTCCTGTAATAGACTAAATAAGCGGAGTTATCTCTAACTCATGTAACATCTCTGCTGGATGTAAGCCGCACTGAGACAATGTGAGTGGAGGAACTCAATGAACGACTTATGCAGAGTCTGTCTTTACTACTTGAGCTCTGTGGCACTGCTGGGCCACCATGCCAACTAATGTTACTATGAAATATTGTTTTCTGTTACTCTGTTACTTTGTGGTTGGTTCAATTTTGTAATATGCATGAGTGGTAGGTGCACATAAGCCGCTGCTTCGGCCTACACGCTTTCTGTCTGAAATATAGTTGGGTTTGTGCTTTTGTGTGTTTTTTTTCTTGTACTGCTTGTTTTGTTATGATCATATAGAAATAAATAAATTCATTAAAAACACAACAAAAAACAAAACAGATCTGACCAATCAGACTGCTGCATTTGGTAACAAGCGCACTCATTACTCACAATGTGAACCGGTTCTGAAAATATAATGATATGGAAATAGTAAAGTAATAATTTAACCTCAGGCACAGCTAGATGCTGCTTCAGCCTCCTTGGATGTGGTCAAAATCTCCCTGCTACTGCTTTTTCTTGAGAATTGGATGAATCCACAATCTTTGTTTCTTCCTTTTCTTGTTTGGCAACATCAGGACCAGCGTTACACAACAAGTTTCCTTCTGAAAAATCTGGTATTTAGCAGGAGGGTTTTTCCGCAATGCGCTCAGTGTATAACAGCTCTTATTCCCGTGATATACTGGTAAGCTATCCAGGGTATACCCTGCCTCTTGCCCCATGACAACTGGGGTACACTTCAGCCCTCAGTGACTGGTTATGCAAAAAAAAGGGGTGGATGGAGCTACAAATAATTAGTTTAAAGATCAAAAGATTGAATTATCACAAAAATATACAGAGAATAGACATAGTTTACAGTAAATATCACATAATTACTGCTCAAAAAATTAAGGAAACAATTTTAACTTTCAGTTTTAACTGAACCCGTGCAATACCACAACTTGGGCAAACATACGTATACATCGGTGGGCAGACAGGCAAAGATGTGTTTAAAAAGAATTAGTTTGTATAATGTGTCTGACCGCATTGACAAGCAAAGGAGTATATGCTGAGCTCTGAATGCCACACTGGGCAGTGAGGTTAAAGCTGGGCACTGAGAGGCGAGAGCTGTAATACTGTGTGTATGGAAATAATGATGCATGCTTTCAGACAGTCTCCTGAAAGCCTTCATGGTGTTGTACTTATTTGCACAAACAAACAGAAATTGCTGTGCCAAGAATATAAAAGAGCTTTAGAAAGAAGTTCAAAGCCTTTCGCTAACTTTCTTACCTCTGTGGCCCCTTAGTTCTGATGTCAGAAATTTGTGGGAGGGAAGGGTTTCCGAAGGTGTTTGACCATCTGACAAGCTCTTCTGCAGACCTAAAAGTGGATTAGTAATTGTGGGGGGTTGCAGCGCAGCTAAGAAGTTTATACAAAAGTTAAGTGTAATTCTGCAGTGGGAAACACGGTTAAGTGACGAAGTGGTGAAAAAAGCCTCTGGAAGCAGTGGAGGTGACAAATATTGCAGTTCCTCAAAAGGCCACTTGAGGCTAGCTTCAAAATTGAGTCAAAGGCAGCTTTTCAGCAGAAATGAGGATACTTAAGAGTATGGTACACAAAAATGTGACTACTATAATGCATTTTTTAAATTAAATGTTCCGTCATGTATAATGTGAGGACATTTCGTGTGACAGGTGAATGCCAAGTAGTAATGAAAGGGACCTACATAGCCACATATGTAGTATTGTTGTGTCTCTGTTCAGCAGGCCACTATGCAGGACTCCAGAGAAAAACAAACAAACTCAGAGGTAGCTTTATTGCTGGAGCATAGAGGGACAAAATACAAACAAAGCTAGGGTGGAGCCAGAAGTGAAAAGTCGGAGACAAAAACGGAATTCACGGAATGAAGGAGCACAAGGAACTGTACAAGGAACTGAGGAAAACTGAGGGGCTTAATACACACATGAGATAATAGTGAAAGAAGACAGGTTAACAGAATCTAAGTAATGAGGCAAAAACCTGAACATGAAGCACACGAGAGGGAGGGAATGGCAAAATAAAACAGGAAGTAACCAAAACATGAGAACACCTAACTGAGAGAGACTTAACAACTGGACACGGGAAATACAGGGAAAGCAGGATAATCTGAAATAAAGATAAAGACAAAAATAACAAAAGGAACCACTGAAAAAAGAAACTAGGAACAAAACTCATCATTCACAAAAGCAAAAAAGAGTAAAGAAAAGACAAAATGCAAAACACTGAGTCAACGACCCATCTCTGTCTGTGCGATGCATTCACTCTATGGCTACACCTTGCTGATGATATCTAGCTTGTTTGAGGCTACAGTGGCTTCAAAGATATCACGTGTCTTTTCATAACTGTGCCTTTTCTGTAAGGTACATTTATCGAAGCCATGACCACTTCAAACCCACTGCATTCTCTGACCACCGCTCCCAAAAACAACAACAACAACAAAAAACCAGGAAATAAACAGCGTAAAATGTGCAGGCGCATCGAATGATCTTACATTCAGTACTGATAATTGATTTTTCCCACTGGTGCTTTTCTCCCGAAGTGAATGAGGGACTGTAAACTCAATTTCTCTGTGTATTTCACAGTAATCAAAGCATGATATGGCCTGGTCATGTATGATTCACGTGGCTAGCTGCAGAAGTTCAAAGTTCCCCCTGGTTTTAAAGACCTCGGCGGTGCTGTGGAGGTTTCTATGAGGTCTGGGAGTTTGGAGGTTTGTTTGTGTCAATTACATGCACACACCTAAGCTTTGGTGAATAATAGTAGATATCCATTTCATCCCTCATTTGCACACTCATTTTAACTATATTATACCAGATGTGCAATATAAGCTGGCAGAGCTGCATGGTGACATGTTGGGGTCAAACTGGTCTTTACGCACTTCCAGAATATTGACGTTTGGCCAAATACCAAGAAAAAAAAAACTTTAAAAAAAAAACAGCCTATATCTTATGACCTATTTTTCTAATATAACAGTTAATTACCATGTTGGTCCCGTTTAAAAACAGACAGCAGACAGCACACTAAAAGCCTGGTGAAGCCAAGTGCCGGTGTGGTAGTAAGAAGCAGTCATAAAGCATTTATCATGGCACTGCCAAGTGGCATGTCCATCAAGCATCCAGTACTGGGAAATGGAGTCACCCCTCATGTCTACATGACTCTGAATTGAAACATAACTTTTTTTCCCCTTTGTTTACAAGAAAGTGGCACAGAGCCACTTGAATTATAAATAAATACATATATACAGACATATATTTAGTAATATATAGTAAATATATTCAGCCATATATTTACTATGGCTAAAACTGTTCTTAACCTCTTCAAGTCTTCAGTTTTTCCTGCCATGTCTAGAAGTGAAGTGTATAAGAACGCCATGGTGCAAACTCACTTCCAAAAACGTAGGGGCACTGTTTGAAGTAAATAAAACAGAATGTTGGAAATCTCGTAAACTCGTATTTTATTCATGACAAAACATAGAAAACGGGTATAAAAAAAATTGGGACAGGCAGCAAACGCTGGGAAAATTAAGTAGTACTAAAAACAAGCAGCTAAAGGGAGATTTTGCAACTAATTGGGTTAACTGACAATAGATCATTAACATGATTATTTATATATTTTTTAAAAAGTATCTTAGAAAGGCAGAGTTTCTTAGAAGTAAAGTACAAATTGTGGAAAAATTCCAAAACAACATTCCTCAATGGAAAATTGGGAAGACTGAATATCTCATCAACTACAGTACACAAGATCAACAAAAGATTCAAAGAATCTGCAGAAATCTCTGTGTGTTGCTGAAAATCAATATTTGACGCCTCTGATCTTCGGGCATTAAAAACAGGCATGATTATGTCACGGAAATGGCTGCACAGGGTCAGGAGCACTTCCAGAAATCACTGACTGTGAACACATTTCACTGTGACAGCCACAAATGCAGGTTAAAGCTCTATCCTGCAAAGAAGAAACAGCACATGCCACCATCTTCTCTGGGCCAAAGCTCATTTAAAATGGACTGAGGCAAAGGGGAAAACTGTTGTGCAGTCAGACGAATAAAAATTTGAAATTCTTTTTAGGAAACATGGAAGCTGCACCCTGCTGTAAGTGAAAGTCAGTGCTGAAAGGTACTGTATATACAGGTTTTGCAGTAACAAATGATCAAGATGAAGCCCTTTTCAGGGACTGGCTTGCTTATTTGAGCTCAATAATGCTAAACTGCATACTGCATCTGCTACAGGCTTTGTAGTAGAAGATTGCTGAAGATGCTGAACTGACCTGTCTCCAGTCCAGAATAATCAAGTTAAAACATTTTACATATCATGAAATGAAAAATACAACAAAGAACACCAAGGACTGTTCAGCAGCAAGAATCAGATATCAAACAAAAAATTAGAAAACATTCCTCTCCCAGAAGTTCATGTGCTGGTCACCTCAGTTCCCAGATGTTTACGAACTCTAGTTAAAAGAAGGAATGCTACATAGCGGTAAAATCATCTTTCTTCATTTTTTTTTTTTATTTATTGCTCCCCTCAAATTCCAAGTAATATAATAATATAAGGTCTACATTTTCTACTGTTTTCTATGTTCTTACTGTGAATAAAATTTTCAAATATTTCATTCAGTTTTTATTAGCGTTTTGCACAGCGTCCCAACTTTTTTGGGCCTTAGTTTGTAAGTTGCAAGCAAGCTTAGCCATGTCTGCTATAATGGATAATTAAGAACACTTTCCATCTAGATCTTAATTTCAGTTTTTAGTTTGATTTGCACGATGACGCACCTCAGATACAGATGGGAATCTTGACATGAGAGGATGGAAGCAAACTGGCATCAAAAAGCTGTGGACTTTCTTTGGGCATGAGATTTTTTTCATTCATATCATGCACAGAAGCTTCTCTACCTGTCCAAAGTTCAAGTTCAGTTGTTTGATGTTGGCTGTCTCTGTATCCCTAGTGTGTGTGTGCGTGTGTATATTTGTGTGTGTGTGTGTGTGTGTGTGTGTGTCTGTAGATAGGGAGAAACAGCCAGGGAAGGAGTGAGTGTGTGAGTATGTGCGCCTGTGGCTGAGTCTCTGATGTGACAGTATGTGTGCACCCTAGCTATGTAATTTAGTCCTTGTAAATTTATAATTTGGTTAGCCCAACTCTCAGAGACTGCTGGAATGCTGCCAATCTCAGGCTGTGTGTGCATGTGTGTGAATACATTGCTGCTACTACCGCTCTGGGCCACTAAGGTTCACTCAAAGCATGCTCTTCCACATCCTCTTGGCTTCTCTTGGTGATGCACCACAACCTTTCAAGAACAAGGTTGCAGCTCCTCCGTGTGCAACATGACAGCATGACGTAGGTCCTCTCTCCAACTCCCGGTTTCCAGCGTGACCGTTTGTCGTGCACAGCTCAACATCTGTATCTGCTGGCTGTCCGGTAATGTAATTGAAGCTCTGTAATCTGTATCTGCACAGAGCTGTGGTGGTGCCCTAACGTAGATGGATGAAGAGCAGTTCGCAGCGCTTGGCTAAGATAATCAGCTGGAATGCTGGCACGGGCAGAACAACACCTGCTGCTGAGGGGAGTAGCCAGTGCTAATTGTGGGAGAGTGATGGGGGGCCTAGCTGCTGCAGACTCCACCGACAGTTCAGCCTAATGCAATTAGACGCCATGTTCTCCTCCAGCAAAATTGCATTATGGTTTTTACATTTAATTTAGCCCATACAAAATGAAACGGTATCAGAGAAGAGAGATAATGAGAGCAAACTGATATTGAAATCTGAATTGTGTTGGGAGGCTATTAATGGGACAATGAAACGCTGTGGCTGACAACATGTTATGCTGTGGTAAAACAGTTTAATAGTGTCATTAAGAAGATCCTGTTTGGTGATATTGCTGCAAGCCTCCAAGGTGGCAAGCATATTTCTTCCTCTCCGCTGCTTCCCAGGGCTTCATCCGCTCATTGTTTTTTTTCCAAAATTTACAGGATATTGATCACCAACTGATTTTTCTACATCTTTTTGATGGCCATCTGTTGAAGTGCCTGTTTATGAGGGTTTTCTATTGATCTTCCTAAATGGCTTCTTCCTCTTGTCTCTCTAAGCGCACCTCTAATCAACAGAGAGTACCTTTACAATAAATGCTAATATTTTCATTTTAAATATTCATGAAATATCTGGTTTTACTCGGTTGTCCAGCTTGTATTTAACTTTACATCAAAGAGAATTTTGTGGTCTACCGCTGTGGGGATGCGGAGGTGATAGCGGGGTCTTGGCCCTATTACAGGGAGCTTCTTCCAGGGTCTAGTCATCAAGCTCGGCTACGGTGAAAGCAGTGCAGAGAGACAAGCTGCTGCAGTGTGACTTTGCTCCTCTCTCATGCTTTGATTCATTATTCAGAACCCGAGAAGTCGTCCTGCAATCCCACAGCAGCGCAGAGAAACACGCATACACACACACACACACACACACACACACACACACACACACACACACACACACACACACACACACACACAGATAGATGGAGATAGGCACGCAGGCAAACCGAAAGTAAATTCAAAAACAAAATCTTCTTTAAGCTGGAGAAATTCGCACAAATATGAATAAATAGAGGCGCGCGCGCACACACACACACACACACACACACACACACACACACACACACACGCTTCTGCTGTAAATATGAAGCATCAACAGTCACACTTACATATAAAAGGCAGGATCAGAGAAGTGCACGCATACACAGACACACACATACACTGCCCCCTTCTGCCAGCATTACTGGCCTGCATGCTGTATGGAAATGTTGTTCCTAATGACTCCGTAATGACAGCGACTTATGTCCTTACCATAGTTGATTTGTTTCCTGGGTTTTAAGAGTAGATTATTTCCATGGTACAGACTTAGCGTAAGCTGTTCAGAAACCACAAGCACTGCACTTCAGCCCCGGTTTGGGATTTTAGCCAGGTCTAATCAGATTAAAGCACTGTTTTTCCCCCCTCTTCTCCTTTTTGAAACAACATGCCACACTGCTCTCTCAGTCCTGCTACATGAGCCTGAAGAAGCGAGCCAAAAACAAATTGCTTTTAGTTGAGGCTGACAAGTAGTTGTGTAGAGAAAATAAAAGGTTGTTTGGAGCAGATTAATTCTCCTTCACAGGAGAGCCTGACTGCAAGGCTGCCGTTTGAATTGGTCCCTCAGTGACGGAGGAAAAATAGCTTCTTTTTGAATATTCTGAGACAGGAGGAGCTCATTGTTGTAGACTTAGCCACACGAGAGGGAAGACTTTGCAAAAGAGATAAAAAGCGAAACAAACTAGCTATATTCATTTCTAATACACAGCAACAGCGCGATGCTGCAGTTAATTCAAACTTAATCTTATCCCAAAGATGACGGCCACGTTAAAGAAAACAGTCCAGTATGGATTTAAAACCTGCTACTCCACTAAACACAGTCCAACCAATAACCGAGCTTGATGTTCTCATCCAGCCTCATATCAGCTCTTTGTTCTGCAAGCCCTGTTGAGCAAATATAATTTCAGAGACATTCTGTTCTCATTAGTTTCACAGTCATATTACAAATAGGAGGGGAAACAGAGGCGGAAATATGTGTAATTCTTGCGGGTAATAACAGATTATGCCTCTGGACACATGTGATTTTATTCTTGCCTTAGTTTATTGGAGAGGAGCCCTGACTTCTAACCTGTGAAGGGTTCTTGCGGGCCTGACCTGGATCCTTCAGCATGAATTAAGTGAACAATGGAAGAGCCGGCTGAATGATGGCTCCACGCGCCTTTGTGCCTCTGTTACAAAACCACTCCTAAAAGGGTGGCCTAGATGACACACTCTCTAGAAATCGATCACATTTACTCAGCCTCTGGGCCTTCCAAAAGCTGGATTTAGAGCAAAAAAAGTAAAATGGCAAAAGGAGAATGAAATGAAATCCCCTTTGCATTTGAAAACAGAATGGAACAAAAGTGAATAACGGCGGGTGCAAAGAAATGTCTCGGTCCAGGTCTACTTTGCAGACTCCGATGCGCACTCATGCGGCAAATTTCATCAGCAGTAGCCCTATTGATTTTTAACCCTGGAAATATAAGACCAGGGAAGTCGGGTACAGAGATATCCATGGATGTTTGGGTTGGTTATCTGTACCACTCCCTGGTCCCTGCCTCCTTCCTGGGAGTGTGAGCAAGCCAGTGCTCTGTCAATTGTCTGACAATATTTGGCTAACACAGAGGCTGAGCTTTACAGACATGATACTAGATTGAAAAGATAGACCTCGAATCCAGCGCTGGGAAAATTCAATATTTCTACTGTAGTCACTGATTCCAGTACAATGAAGAACAAACCACACTAGCTTTACTGCTGAAACTGATGGTTTAACTTACATTCACAAGCTTTTCATGTCAAAGCTGATGACTGCTCTTGAAACACAAACAAAAAGAGCGGCGATGCCTCATACATCTGTCAGAAGCCACCTCTAAGTGGAGTCTAAATAGAGGTGTAAGCCTTTGGCTCTACTGTGCACGAATCCCAAACTGCATTTCCAGGCTGCCTGTGTGTGTGTCCTCGCGCTTGTAAGCTTCAAGGCCCAATCTCCGTGACAGTCCTGTCTCCCGCAAATAGGTCACATAGCCATTAAAGTGCACGGGGTGGCAGATCACTCGCTCTGTATGTTGGATTGTTTCACTGTTTGGTTTCTTACTGTCTGTGAGCCGCAGCAGTGTGCAAGCTGAGAGCTGGAGGCGGAGAGGTCTGTTCGCCATGATACTAAAAAGGACAGGGGAGCAGGAAAGAGCTCTTTAGTCTCTGAACACAAAGCTCAAGTCACTGCTCTGAAAGGGACCGGGACACGGGGACGTTAGGCTCCCATTCCGTTTGGCCTGCAGCTTTTGGAAAAAGTTGGAATAAAGAAAGGAGCGTAGCCTGCTGTAAGCCTTCTTAATGGGAGTTGCTTGCTCAAAAGTGACTGAGTGACCGCAAGGCAGAGCACTCTGGATTTATATGGGTTCAAGGTTAAGCAAGGGCGTCCAGCTATACTGACGCAGCCCATTCCATCTGCGCCAGGTCTGACCTTGTTTTCCATCACAAATCCACAAAAAAAAAGGACACATCAAGAGGCACTAGTTCCCCGCCCCAACATATAAAGGGAAGTGATTTCGTAATGGTGCCCTATCAGACCTCCACGCGTCAAGGTTATCTGTATAACAAAGCAACTTTCTTATTCCATGCATTTTCATGAGTCAGCCATGAGAGGTAGATGAAAGAGAAGTGTAGCAGTTGGTGACCTCCAGGTCAGAGGGTAGAGGGCTCCAGCTGGTCACACTACCTCCTCACTGACTGATTCTGCATCCACCCTATTGTGTTTGGCGCGTGTCCATTGTTCCGCAGCAGCATTAAAATGCATAAATTCCTGTCACCCATTTCACTGCTAGTTGACCTTATTAGCTAAGGTGGATACATAAAACATGAAGTTTAGGATCATTAGATATATGAGATTCACTGAAAGAGAGATGCTACTCGGCAGTGGGTATATATCTAAGGTGATGCTCAGCGCTCGCAGCGCAATCAATAAAACATAAAGTCTATCGTTACGCTGGATGAAAGCAAACAAATCCTTGGTGTAGGTGAGGAGATATATTCAAACAATCACCAAGGTATAAACGCCTCTGGAAATTCGTTGGGCTCCATGGAATCTCCAGGCAGCCTATTGTAGGTACTTGCCACCCTGCCCCCACTCTCCTCTCTATTTTTCTTCTCTGCATGCTTCTTGCAGAGCACACACAGACATACTGCAGCGAGCAAGAGGAGGAGAGAAGAAGAAAAGGGGAGTGGGGAGGAGAGAAGAGGTGCTGATACTCAGTAATTGAGGGGCAACCCTGTCACAGTTGACCTGCAGGAGACCGGGGATATAATGTATTCCATTTTCTCTCTGCTATCCTGGGACTGACAGCCTGCAGAGTCCCAGGTCTGACAGACCTAACTGAGAGCTGTCATCCTCTGCCTACCTTGTAACACCCATTTCTAGCTTGTGCTCCGAATCACATGCGCACACATATTGTGCATGCACAAATATTTGACTACCATTGGCTTCTACTTGCAGGTTGTCATGAAATTTACAAACAAATACACAGTAGAATTCCCTTTAATAGGAAGCCAGAGCAATTTTGTGTGAATTTGTGGAGTGAAATGACTGCACTCCCTGTTTTATAGAGACTCTAATGCTCCTCTAGTAAAAACAAAGTACCAGCGCTCATCACCAGAAGCACATCTCCCAAAAAATGGGACAGATGCAGTGACGGATAAAGGGAGTATATTTAGACCCTGAGTCCTTGCCCTTTGTGTCTTCCTGATTTGTTCTAATGTGGGAGCCTAATCCAGGAAAAGCAGATTAAAAATGTATTAAATTCCTTAAAATTGCAGAATTTTTTTAATACCACATTTGCAGTGGAAATGCAACTGAAGCAGCTTAAACAACATAAACCTCCCGAACGTCGTCTCCGCAGCAATGAAAGAGGGAGCCGAGATATGCAAGCAAAATGAGTCACGTAAATTATGTTTTGAAAAATGCATTGTTACACTGATGATGTGTATTTGTAAAACAGCAAGAAGAAAATGCTCACCCAACCAGTCAGAACAAACCAAGAGTTAGTGATTGCAGATTGCTGACACGTGCTATATGTGCGTGTATGTAATTGATTGTGCACTGTGACCCAAATAGTTGCACGGGAAAAGTGATTAGTTTTTTTAAACTTTTTTTTTTTTACATTACTTATGTTACTTCACTAAATCAATATAATATCACTTTGCAATTTCCACAGTGCTTCACTGCATACAGATTATTTTTTCTTTCTGTCTCATAAAAACCCTCAAGTGGATTAGCTCCAAATGAGAACATGGAAGTGGGCAGGAAGAACAATTCAGCTGAGTTTCTGCCTTAAAGGCCTCCTGCGCGTAGTCTAAATCACTTTTTGCTTTAATAGCTTTTCAAGACAAGAAAAAAAAGAAAGAAAGAAACTAAGCTCCACAATGACATAATAAATCAGCCAAGTTAAAGAATGAAAATTGCAAATAACCTAAATGGCATTTACATTACTGCCAGGGAGACTGGGTGGATATAACCAGTCGAAACAAAGGCTGTGTAAAACACTACAGTCAGTGCTCGCCTCTGCTCACCTGACCTACCGAGTGTCCTCTCAATGACAATATGGCCGCCCCCACAGGCTGTAGCTCAGCCGCCATTATGACACAATGCACCCATCTGCCCTTCAAACCAACCCAGCAGCATGAAGCTGGCCAGTGTGTGTCCATGCACGCATGTGTCCCATCTGCCCTTTCAGCCAGGCAAGCAGCATGAAGCCGACCTCTGACCCTTAGGATTATGGTTCCACCATGTGCCAGTGAGCAGGGTGATGAGACTGACCTATGTGGGCTGCTGCTACTGCTGTGTGTGAGTGCATATTAGTGACAGATGACAACGGGCACGATCCACTGGCCAACACACACACATACACATACAAACACAAGCAAGTGAAATACTGCTTGCACTGGTCACTTTTTGGATCCATAAATCAGCGTCTCTGCATTGTAAGAGCATGTTGGTAAATTTGATGAACTGAAGAGTGAGTGGCTTTCAATCATTTACATGCATGTCCCACAGTGTGTGCGTGTACATACATACGTTTACACAAGTGTCTCTATAGCGAGTGATCTAATGTCGATCTGAGGACAAGCAGACATCCTAAGCTCTGACACAACCAATCAAGGCAAAGCCAGCATGATCGTCTTGGCAACCCCTGTCACCACATAGTTTATCCGGAGCTTCCTCCAATCAGGGAGCACCACAGCCTTTCCAAGCCCCTCCCACAGGGGTCGGGGAGGTGGTGCCAGCCGATACTGCAGAGGCTCCTCCATGAGCGGATGCTCTAATCTGGATCCAGTGTGGAGAGGATCACTAATCCCAGATTATGGCTCTTTGGGATTAAGAGATGCTGATGCACAGGTTTGCACTCACCTCCAATCCCCAAACATCTCAATCTGGCTCTCTGCTTTCCAACTATTTATTTATAAGTGACTTATGTATGTATGTATGTATATATATGTATATATTGTACTATTCTTAGTTAGCGTATTGTCTGTCTTGTCTTAATGTTGGTTTAAAATGGAGCACTGTAACAAAAAAAATAATTTCCCCCAGGGATCAATAAAGTATTCTGATTCTGATTCTGATTCTGCTCCAAGCCTCAAACCTCAGTCAGAGGCATCTACAAAAGCCCAAGCTGTGGTAGCAGCGCGGGTGCCTGAAATGAGATGTCTTGTTAAAGGTGTTGACATGTTGATCTGAACGATTCAGAGCACACCTGCTGTCGGGCTTTAGCCGTTTCTCAGCCATTTGATGTTATAGTTGAAGTGCGCAGAATGATTTGTAGCACGCTGATGCTCAGAGCTGTTGGCGCACCGAAGGCGGCGGGTTAGTGGAAATGAAAGTTTCTCTCTAGTTGCCACTATCTCGCTGAGCGCAAGTGACAGGGACAACAGGGAGAGTGGTAAACAAAGCAAAGCAGACATTCCACCTCTGAGGGATAGCAAATCACCACGCTGATACCTACTGCATGTCATACAGAATAAAAGTGGGGACAACACAGGCGGGAGCTCAAGCGAGACGAACATGGAACTTCATGAAAATGTTTTGCCAAACTCTCTTCCCCTCATAGGAAATTCCATCTCTGCTGACAGCTTTTCTCAAAAGCGATATTTCGCCACTGAAAAGCGCACTTGAGTGAACAAACGAAGGGAAAATCAGAGACACTGAGCCTGCAGTTCAGAGGGAGTACATGTGTGCGAAGGAGAATTCCCTCAGCCCGCAGAGTTTGATTTATAAGTGACAATCTACAAGATTTAAGCCTCTACAATATGAGTTTGCCACGTGGTGGTATTATTTCAGCACACAGAGAAAAATCAAGCAATAGAGGTCGGTAACGAAGAGGGGCGGTGGAAGAGGGAGGGGGATAGAAAAATGGTGGCAGTGGGAGAAATAACTGCTCAAATATTGTCCATTACAATAATTCATACATCACACGGTGATGTGTAAATTAGGACCTCAGAGTCAACATGGGCACAAATAATTAAGTTGAAATATTAATGATGAAATATCCTCACAAGTGTGCGGCTCATGATCAATTTGGGGTTAATGAGTCGTTTATCTCTGTCCAATCCCTGCTCGTCTTCCTGCCAGTTCCTGCTGCGGGGGGAAATCTACATAACAGGTTCCTGCATGTAGTGTGGATAAATGTGCAAATGATCCCATAAACAAAATCAATTTATCCTGCTCAGGGTTTTTTTTTTCATGGTTGAGAAAGGGGATACAGTAAGTGCAGAAATGAAGCCACAGTCGAGAGCCGGCGCAGCTACACTGTCAATACTTCTTCTGCTCTGTTTCAGGGTGCTGTCAGCAAAATTGAGACTGAAAACCTGCAGATTTCACAGTCTCTTCTCTTCTTCTCTGTCCTTAATTCCTGAAGACTTGAGTCCAGCCTTTTTCACGTTGTCCAAAAAGCAGTGAATAGGAGAATTAAATATTGGCTACTTGTTCTTATTAGTTGATCAGCTATCTCTATGCTGACTCAGTAAGCGCTCTGTGGTTGTTCAGGCCTGTATGGGAGCATTTTTGTTTGTTTGCGTGACATGACGCTTCTTTACACAGGGCAGCAGTCACATCTCTACGTCTTTCTCTCTTTTAGTTATAAGGACCTTCCCTCTGTTCTGAAGCTGATTAGTTTTGACCTGAGCAACCTAGTGCTGCTATATCCAATCAGCCTAATCACTCAAACTCTTGCCTTCCCCCACCTTCTTTACCCTAATGGGCTTTCCCTGCTCTGGTGACTTAGCACTTAAGAGGTAGGGAGGTGGGGGTGGGTGGTTATTACTCCAGGAAAACCCTGTTAAAACTTCTTAACAGAGCCAATGCTGTCCTTCATTTTACAAACAGCTCAGGTACTTAAGGAAAAAATAACCGGCGTCCTCCATCGTTACCCATATTTACTGCTGTGAGTGGTGGCTAACCCAGTTGCCAGTATGCTTTTGTATGAATTTGCATCACCTCCCAAAGGGCAAGCAAATTAATGAATATTCACACTTAATCTATAGCCCACGGCAGCCATGCATTATTCATGAGCTGTTGCTGTTTTTGTGGTAGCACGCACACATCTCAGATTTGTCATCGCAAATCATAATTTCATTTTCTCCTGACTTCGATGTGTGCCACGTGCAAGCGATGGCTGCACTTGCTAAAGGCACGCGGCAAATCGGTGCACGGCTGGGCCTACGTCTCACTGCAGGTTTTAATCTCACAATTAATGTGAAACCACGTCCTCAACGAAGAGATTCACGCTCCCAAATGCTAACGATGACATTCCTAATCTCAGATTCTCCGATTCTCACAGGGGTTTTCACGTCAGAGAGGATTCAGGCTGTCACTAAGCTGCAGAGGACTCAGAGCAGCAGCGGTAAAGACATCAGCGAGACAGGTGCCATCTTGAATTATGGCAGTCTGTCAACATGCAAACAAGACTTGGAGTCCTGATGTGGTACGTATGTTTGCAGCACCAAAACTCACAGTGGCCAAATGCATACGTCCTTAAAAGTAGAACTCAGAGAACCGATCAGTCACTAGACTACCGGCTAACTCGGCAGCAAAAATCAGAATAAGGTAACAGCGTTGACACCCCATTGTCCAACCCAGCAAAGAGGACGTCTAAAAGGTTTCCGTATGAAGGAAGGAGAAAGTGTGGTGACAGTTTAAAAGCCTTTCCTGACACTCAGCAAAATGGGCCAACCTTCTTCCAAACAATTGCACCTGCAAGTCAAATTGTATTAGTGATGCACGATGTTTTTCACATGGAAAAAAAGAGTCACAATAGAGCTCAAGTGTGGTGCATCGAACTGAATCAGTGTTGGGGGGGTTTCTCTTGTAAAGGGTGGAAAAATAAATGCAGGATTATCTTTCACAACAAAATAAAATCACTACAAAAACTACAACTTCTGGCAAAAACACAGAAATTGCTCACTGGGAGAAAATTATGAATCAACCTATTAAATATACACTTGGAGAAAAGTGCAGCCCGTACATTTTAGCACCTTTGTCAGTGGTGCAATCAAAATACTCTCTCAGCACTCACATGTATGCTCCCTTAAAAGAAAATCAGGAGTTACCTCTTTGTTCTTGAAACAAGTTTCTGACTACCAAATTGTTTTATTGAGAGAAAGTATATATATATGTGTTATGCTCAGTAAAATAATTGCAATGTTTTCGGTTAAACATGAATATTCAAAATCCTTGAATTTGCTGTGAGAAAATAATTTGGAGTTTATTAGCATTTGTTTATTTGTCCATGCATAAAACCTCCTAATGAGAGTGTATTAACAAGCCCTCGACTCTAGGGAGGTAAATTCTCAGTGTTAAGAAGGTCTTCCGTGTTTGGAAAATGCTATGCTGCAAAAGGAAGGGGGGGGGGGGATAAATAAATAAAAATAGAAAACTGATTAGCCTGTGAACAGCTAAATTAACCTCACACGTCTAAAGCGGTGACATGTCCTCAGCCAACCTCTGCTAGCAGGATTTGCTCTCCATGCATTGAAACATAAAGAGGAGGAAAATACCAACTCAGGGTAATTATAACACATACAGTGACTTGACATTTAGGGCACAGTGTAGAGAAGGGGAGATAGTTGGCCTTATCAGAAGCTATAATGAAAGGTCAATGGCCTCCTCAGTGTTTACCTCCAATCATGTGGTCTGAAGAATCTTCTTCAGTCTCTATTGAAAGAGCACCGGTGTGGTTAGGAGATACAGCATTTCTGACTGCAGGTGAAACCAAAAATAACACTGGCTCATTCTTTTTCTGGACTCTCTGTGTTTTGACATTTTACTACAAAAAAAGTGATTTCTTTTTTCAATTTCATAGGACTTTATAATAAAATATAGGATGGAATAATATAAAATAGTACTGTCACACTCCCACAAAAGCACCCTCTAAGAAATTAAATGTATACATTGCACTACTCCCATTCATCCTGTGCTGTGCCTACACTCTGCTTGTGTTAAAACTGAGCAAAGTGTATTTCTTTCACTCTCTCTCTCTCCCCGTGCCTTTTTGGTTCAGTCTCCGTCAGTGGAAGGAAAAAGCTGCATTGATAAATAGGTCAGAGAGCTTTTCCACCCCCCAATGGTTTCAGGCCCAGCTTGGCAAATTGAACATAATTAAGGCCCAAGGCAAAGGTTGCACTTTCCTTGAAATAGCGAGAGGAGTGGTGCAGAAGTTAGCTTGCTACAGGAGGAAACACGCCGCCATGCATGTTCAGTACACCATGCCTGGGCACCGAGGATCCACAGAGCTGCAGCCGTAAGCAGGAGGAAGAGGAGGGGTTGGAGAGAGAGAGGATGGCAGCCATTACAGAGCCAGGAAAACTCTCCTCACATGTCTCTCTCTAGCACACATGCAGCTTTTGATGCTTCTTTATTTCTATCACATTGATAAACAAACATTGGAGGAATATTAGGTGGTTTTGTTCTCTTGCAAAGAGTCAGATAAATAGATTGATGCTCTCTAATAGATAAATAATATAGCTGCTGGGCAGTAAGTCTGGTTCTGTCCAAAGGTACAATAAAGGGCTTTGGATCACCTCTAAAGCTAACAAATATATGTTATATCTTTTAAATAATTTATTAAAAAAAATGCAAAGATATAGAACCAAGAAGGTATTTTTTAAACTAAAATAGATTCACTAATGTAGTATTTATTGAAGTAGAAGCTGGATCTTTGCCTGTAGACTTTACATATGTCAGGTTATCCGAGTGTGACAGAGCGTAGCTCTCAGAAAAAAGAGAAACAGCACACTGATACACTCACAGTATCACTACACCTGTTCCCTTTTTTCTTTCCTCGTCTTTTCCTGCAGCTATGATTTGCTGATTGGTTTGAAAAACAAAACATTCACTGATTATATAATTAATGTGAGGGCTTCTGCATCCTGTCCCCTGTATATTCCTTGACTGGTTGCTGGGTGGTTACTGGCTACTACTCTCACCAGGTAAAATTGGCCGCAAAAATGGTGTTACCGCTCTTTATGATAGCTTTGGTAACTAAAGGATTGTCTCAGTCACTGACTGTGACTCATGAACTAACCCCAGATCTGTGATGAAACTTGAAAAACAAACTGAAAACAGAGATTTTTTGCCTTCAAAGTAAAAAAATGCTGTTGTTTCATCCTGAGACCAACGTGTTGTAAAAGTGCAACTTTTACTTTGAAAGGAAACTGTTGCCAGTTCTGGTAGTTGGTGAGAGTCTGGAAATAAGCCTGCATCCATGCAAAGTAATGGCAACTGCGCCAACCTATGGAGGGTCACTTTTGCACTGATTGGACTCTTGGCCCGTGTGACCTTAAAGACACAATTAGGCCACAATGTGTCAGAAGCTAAAACAAAAGGAAAATGCAATCAATCAATCAACCAAATCAAGGCTTCAAAATAGTGATGGAGGAGATGGCCATCATTTATCTACAGTTTATAGAAATGTGTTTCCTCAGCTGACCTTTGAGGGAAGCTATTAGTACAACTGATTAATGATAATGTCCATTAATCACAGAATTCTGACTTTTTCTCCAAAATCTGGAACAAAAAAAAAAAGGAGAAAATCCTAAAAACCCTTGTTTTTTTGTTTTGCTTTATGGGTTTTTTCAGTGGCCCTAATCCTCTTCCAGGTCATGTACATCTATTCCTGGAATATGTATTGGGTTTACTCTGTGACTTCCAGGAGAAATGGTTCATCGCAAAAATATTTATTTGTGTTTTTTTAAATATTGATTAGTCTTAATCTCAAAAATTCAAAATGAAAATGTTAATTAATACCTTTTTCAAATTTTGGACAGTGCTTTGGAAAGGACTTCACACAACAAGCCACATTCACAGGCATACAGGATTTTAAATTCTTCCTAATCACACACACAGCAATAGGTGCAACAGAAACTGGTACTTAAAGAGCACTTTTGTACTCAGTTTGAGCCTTCAAGGTTAGTACAAGCCACACTCGCCTTTTTCTATGACTAATCGCGTTTAACCCAACACTCGCAGATACATTGGGGTAATTTTCAGTGTTGGGTTCAGTGTCTCACTTCCTGCCCAAGAATACTTAGACTGGTTCCCCTAGTCTGCATGTCAGATCCCCCCCAAAAAAACAAAATCAACCCTCCTTCGAGCCAGCGACCTAAGGATTTCTGGGAACCCACTACAGTCCTCTGCTCTACCAACTGAGCTATCGAAGGGGACAATGGACAGTTAGGCGTCTCTCACTCAAGAATACAACATGCAGGCTAGAGGAATTTCCATCCTTTGTGATAAGTTGAGCTATGTTAGCTTAGCACAAAGGCTGGAAATTCCTGAATTGAGCTGAACAATGTTAGCTTAGCTAAGTTGATGTTTACTGCACATGCAGGTGAGTGGTGTTCTTCTTCTTCACCGTTGTTACTATACAGACAGTTAGAACTTTTATAAAGAGTGATTTTTTTCCTGCCCCCTTAGTGTGGGCTTAGTGTGCCATTATAATTCCCCACTCTTCACAGTGGTATCCTGAACGGTCTGGGATGCCGTTAGTGAGCTTGGATGCCAGGCTCCATTAGTGTCCCAGCATCCTCTGCTCCGAGGGCTTTGCCTCTGCAGGGAGGACAAAGCAGAGCAGAACCACACAGGGATCGCACAGGTTAAAGATGAAGAGATCCAGGTCTGGGTGGAGGTCTGGTGTCTGGTAAGGAAGGGCAGCTATGTTAACTATCCCACCACATTGTCAGGCTGTACTGGTGAAAGCCAAATACAGCAGGTTGGCAGTGTATTGGGGATTATGCTCTTTACACCACAAAAACCCATAGCTATTAATGAGAACTCATGGAGAGCAAGAACTGTATGTGGCAGTATTTTTCCTACAAGGAGGGAGCTGAGGGAGAGGAATATTTTTAGTGCAGTTCGTCTGTCGGTAAGATTCCTCAAAAACTTCCAGGCTAAAATTCATAAAACTTGGTGGACAGGAAGACCAGAGAGGAAAGAGTACATCCAATCAGGGTGCAGATCCCAATCACTTTCTTTAGTGCAACATCATTTATAACAACACAACGGCATTTGAGGAGCTACACCCATGAAATCAGCAGTTTCAAGATGAAATACATTTTTATGGAAAAAATTAACCAGTAGTATGAAAGGAAACATGTTTGACATGCACAGCATTTGACAGTGCACACAACAAATGATGCAAAAGTGGGGAAGATTGTAGCAATTCAAGTAAAAGGCTATAATTTAAGGCTAAAAGCTGCTGTAATGTGCATCAGCAAAACGCTAACACTGAATATTAGAAGATGATTGAACAAGCTTTTCTTTTCCACAACTGATGTTTGCAGGAGAGGGAGTTTTAACCAATAAAACTCCACCATGGCTTTTATTGTGTGCAGTCATTGTCAAAAATAATTACATAAAAATTTAAAAAGATCTTGTGGCTTAAGCTGATGGTTTTGACTTGATTTAAATTATTCACACTTAGCATTTTCCTAAAGAGCACCATGAGCGATGCCAGTAACCGTAATTTAATGTTGCTGTTTCCAGGCAGAATTTGTATTTTGCCTATTGCACCTATTGCAAAAATGTTTTTTTTTTTAAAAAAAATATATTAACATAAATTTTTTTAGATATCAGATTTTAATGCTTCGGGAAATACACCTGCCTATTTCTGAAATTGACGTGCAGCAGCATCACACCAGGCCTCCTCTGCCTTCCATCCCCCACCACAGACACCGAGTGCTAGTGGACGCCATATGGCGAAAGATTTACCATGGTGACACGGACATGAGGCTCTAACTCAAACCTCCATCAGAATGTCAAGGAATATCACAGAGAAGGAAGGAGATGGAGAAAGGAGGTATGATAGCACTGTTCCCTCAGCACAATCGATTCAGCTGGCCTGAACAGTCCCAGTCCCTTCAGCCTCATAAGACTAATGGTGGAAAATCACAACCTGGGGGGTTCGATCCTCTAAAGGGCCTCTGAGACCTTATTAATATGCAGCTTTATTTATTTATTTGATTTAGATTTTTTTGAGGAACGGGCATGCTCTGAAATGTTTGTCGCGTACACTCAATTTTACACGTATAAACAAAAACATTTGAAGCATGTGGATAAAGTATCAGCCGCTCGCTGAGCACAGCGCGGGAAGGCACAAAGACACGCGTGCACACGCTGCAGCCACGCACGCACGCCACAGAAGGAAACAGAAGCCATAAAAATATTCAGCTGATTGCTCCCTGACTACGCAGTCAAAGTAAGAAAACCCGACAGGTACTATCTCCCCACTCTGCGTGGTACATCTGAATGTGCTGTGCAGGCATTTTCGCCATCTCGGTTCTCTAGGTACGGCTTCCCCTCCCCCCGCCATCTCCATCATACTGTATCCTCATGCACACAGCAGGCTCCCCTCCCCCAGCCCGCCTTCACCATCCCCTGGGAAGATGGAGCAACCAGAGAGAAATTAATTGAAATCTAAACCGCGATGCAGGATTAACTAAGTAGGTGAATTCTAGTTGTCACATAATCAGGGCTAGTGTACTGTTTGACTTTCATCAAATGGAGCTGACTGAAACAGCGACCGGGGATAATGACAGGGAAAAAGGAGCCAGCTGCTGTGCCCCCCTCCCCCTCTTTCTCTCTCTCTCTCCATCCCATCCCTTCCCCCCTCTCCTCAGCATCTCTCCCTCCTGTCTCCTACCCTCAGATGTAAATTTGGGTCCTTCCTATGGCTGATGAAGTGTTGTTGTATGGAGGAGATCCTAGAAGGGGCAAAACTGCAAAATTCTGCTATCACATACTCTGACCTCCCTGCCTTCCACATACACAGATCTGATACGGAGACAGATAAGCAGCACTAACAAACAGCTGCAGGATCTTCATCTGTCTTTATCATGACCGTGTGCCACTAGCGAAGGAAATACTTTATCACATACAAGAGAGTGTACTATGTCGTGCACGCTGGCAACGATCTGACTAAGGAGCTCGAATTATTGCACACTTACACAAAAAAGACAAATCACGTCGATATCATCTTCCGTAAGCATCTATGTGTCATTACACATATCATGTAAAGCAACTGTGGTATTTGCTGTACTAGCACTTGAAAAATGCAATCTGTCATTTCCACCCAACTACTGTAAATGCACCGTGGTATTTGGCTTTCTTCTGAGACAACAGAGGATGAAATGTTAAAGTAAAGTGGGTCAAACAGCACGCAGCTCTGATGAAGCATGACTTACTGCAAAAAAATGAGAGCATGTCAAAAGATTTCTATTTCCCTTTGAAGGGATGGTGTAGATAGGGCAACGCGATGCGCTGTGAAGAAAAGGCACTTGATCTATTTTGAATGCTGAAAATGTCCTCAGTTCAATCTTACATGGTGTTTTTTTGATCAGACGCTGATGCAAAACACAAATAAACTATGTATCTTGTTCAGCGTATAGCGCCAACTTGCAGGGAAAACCATCAAGAAAAGTTGCTTTTCAGAGAATATTTGTGTTGCAGATCATTTAAACTGCTTAAATTACACTTTTAATAATATGAATACTGCATTTGCCTTTTATTTAGCAATACCTGTACTAATCAACTGGAGTAAAGAGGCAACATTTTGGTGTTAAAATTGGCGCAGCTCTGCTGCTGCTGCTTCCAGCAATAAAATATGTACACTTGGGTTTTAAGGGGTATTTATTTATTATTTTCTTCTTTTTTTTGGGTTGTATGGAAGCCCCAAACGCAATTTCATTGTTCTTGACAATGACAATAAATAAATAAATACTAAATACTAAATACTAAACACTAAAATTATTTCTTTAGAATTTCACGCCGTTTAAAAATCAATATTGTAGCAAGTTGTCCGTGAATGTTTCTGTGTGCATATCTATAGTGTGGATAGCAGTGGGTGTGGGCAGTACAGCAGAGCAAGCTGCCAGCTACCCAGTTGATAATATAGCTTGGGCTTATGCCCAGCAAGGTTGACCTCAGTCTGTTGGCTTGCGATGTCATTTACCACCTGCCACACACACACACACACACACACACACACACACACACACACACACACACACACACACACACACACACACACACACACACACACACACACACACTCTATCACTTTCACTGCCTCGGTTCAACCTCTACACATCTTTGTTTCTCTACAAACACACACACAAATATACAGGTCTGTCCTCAGGTAAAGGGGGTTGCTACATGCAGCTACAGGCAGCTGTGTGATGGACTAAAGTGTGCTCAACAAGTGTCAGTGTGAATATGTGAAGGTTCAAGAAAACGATCAACAAAAGAAAAAGAGGATGAAATGAAGTTCATCTTGTGAGAGGTTTGTAGTTTCCAAGAGCAAAGGCCACAGAGGCTAAAGAAAAAAGCAAGAGCGAGAGAGAGAATACAACACGCACCAAAACAGACACGTACCCGGGCTTGTGCACAAATTCAGGCACTTCGACAGAGATGTTTGTCGCAGGCATGCGGAGCGGCATACCTGGACAGATGGCAGGCAGTCATCCCGATGCACCTGCCATCAGCGTGCCGCCCGAGAGGCAGAACAGAAACTGTTTCATCTCTCTCTCTCTCTCTCTCTCACACACGGATGGATCTGTTTCTTCGATAAAGGCACGCCGCATGGATGCTGATGTGAGTATGGCTGTGCACCGCTGTCTGTTTTAAGTCATTTAACAAATAGAAGAGCAGAAGTTCTTATAAGCATCTGAACTACCTGCACTAGCTTTAACAGTAATACAATATTTAAAATATATTAATATATAAAAACGTACACTTGACTACAAGCAAGATTAATTCCAACAATATCACCTGTAATATTTCATTTAGCATCACTGATTAATCACACGGTTTGGTTTATTAGTACGAGCTTGAACTCTGACACCTGGATTAATTTCATCCGATCTAATTAAGATCGATTTTTGTTCAGTCAAATGTTTTACTGTGGGACAGAGAGGAGGCTGTGGCTATTGCACGATTGCTGCGGTGTGCGTCTCTGCCCAGTAAAAACCTGCGAGCGACTCTGATGCTCTCCATTACAGAGAGAAGCGATGGATGGAGAGGCTAACAGACTACCAAAACCCACTGCTCCAGCCTAAATCACATTTCAAAGCATACAGGAGTCTATTATAGGAAATTAGAAGGGCCTTGGATCTCAACAAGTCTATCCTTCAATTTTATTGAGTCTTCTCGGTAGCCCTCGGTGTGTTGTGTATACTTGTCAATAGCAATTCATCTACATGTGTTCTGTTGACAAACAGTGCCAAGCGTGTGTCTGCAGCTCAAACGAGTGCATGTGTGTGAATGCACGTGCACACACTGGTATCCTTAACCCCGCCCTTAGTAGCAGGAGAAATAAATGCACGAGGTAATAGTTTGAGGTCCTGGGTGACGTTCGGAGAATCTGATATTGAGTGGATTTTTCTAAAGTCCAAACACAAATTCAAACTAATCACCGCCCACATGGAAAAGGAATAGAAAAAAAAGTTTTACATTCCTTCCAACAATTTTTTTATGACTTTTATACATCTCCCTAGATGTATATGTCTCATATTTGGATAAAAAAATGCCCCGTTTACATTTTTCTTAAACAGTATAATTACACAAATTCAGCATGAATCCAGTTGTATGGCAAAAATGTGAAAGGGGCCTCTTATATAAGCAAATCACAGTATGAGATACATACAAGTCTCGACACGCTATATATATAAAAGAGGAATTTATGTCTACGTTTGCAATTTTTTGTCTATTTCCTTCTATTTTGGAGGAGCAATGTTAAAAATATAGTAAAATAAAGCCGAAGCTTCTAAACACTAGTAGGAAGTATGAGTCTCTGCTATCTAGGGATCGGCGCTATTATTGGATTCAACAATGAAACTTTGTTGTCCTGCTATTCTACACCACAAATACTAGTCAGTTAAATAATATACCACGATTAATACATTTTATAACATTATTAATACATAAAGTATTATTAACACTTCATGTACAACAGCAGTTAACTGGTGGGTCTAAGATGAAACACAACTGCCTGCCACTGGTTTGCAGCCGTGGTAAACAGGGACCTTCTCTTTCAGCGCCAGCACGCTGGAAAGTGGGACAGATGACATCAACATTTTGATTTAGAAAATAAAAATGAATAGTTGCATTTAAGCCTTGTTATAATAAAAGGACACATAACTCAGCTGGAGCATTGCATTAGCACACTGATCGGCGTCACTACAAATCTTTAGGACAAAAAGGCTGCTGGTGGTAGCACCGCTTGTTATACTCAACAAAAATATTAGTGTCGTTACTGACCACACATTGGCGAATCATGATGAGTTAAAAGAAAAAAATCACACCGAGTAATAAATTTACTGGACACCTTATTAAACACACCTTGTCATCTGTGTTGACATGGCAGCATCACACAGTTGCTGCAGATTTGCTGGTTTCACACCCACGATGTGAATCTCCCATTTCACCACATCACAAAGATGCTGTATTGGATTGAGATCTGGTGAGTGTGGAGGCCGTTTGAGAAAAGCAAACTCATAGTCATGTTCCCAAAACCAGTTTGAGATGATTAGAGTTTTGTGACACGGCGTGTTATCCTGCTGGAAGCAGCCATCAGAAGATGAGTAGAGTGTTGTCATAAAGGGATGGACATAGTCAGCAACAATACTCAGACTGCGGTGTTTAAACAATGCTCAGAAAAGAAGAACTGATCCCCCACACCATTACACCACCACAAGCAACACCATGCTTTCATGTTGTTTACACTAAATTCTGACCTACTATCTGAATGTTGCAGTATATCAGTATCAGTATCATCATTTTTCCACTTTTCTGTTGGCCAATTTTGGTGAGATTGTGTAACCTGTAGCCTCAGCTTCCTGTGACGACTGAAAGGTGGCACTCGGTGTGGTCTTCTGCTGCTGTAGCCCATCTGTTTTAAGATTTGCTGTGTTGTGCATTCAGAGATGCTCTTCTGCATATCTTGGTTGTAGCGAGTGGTCATTTGAGTGACGGCTTGCAGCCTGGCCATTCTCCTCTGACCTCTGCCATCAACAAGGCATTTTTTCCACACAGAGCTGATGCTTATTGGATATTTTCTCCTTTTCAGACCATTATCCGTAAACTGTAGAGATGATTGTGCTGGAAAATCCCAGTAGCTGGCAGTTTCTTAAACTCGCCAGCTCATATGGCACCAACAGCCATTCTAATATGGTAAATTAAGGTAGATGTCTTACTTAAAGAGTAACCAATAAGTCAAATTGTTTCCCAGTTGTACTAAGAAAACTCTGCTTTCATCCAGAAAGAATGAAGCGTACTGGATGTGTACTTTATTCAATTACTGCTACTTTCATCAGGTGGTAAAAAAAAGAAGAAGAATCATTTGAATCTTAAATCCAAACTCTGTGTAGTTTTAAAAAAAAATCATTTTCTCAGCATTTTATGGCTTTAATGAAAAAATATATAGGTAGGAATATCTTCATGCTGGCAGCTGTAAAAATTCCTAACCATCATATTCATGTTTCCCCTCCAGCCTTCAGACCCCCTTCTAAATTTCCATCCACCTCCCTCCCATCCACACTCCCGCTGTCTGTCTGCTCCTGCAGAGAGCCACAGCTCACAATCCATGTGCATCATGTCAGATAATTTTGTGGCGGCGAATCAATAATGCAACCGTAAATTTCATTTAAATAAACATTAGTGGCCTACTTAATTAATGAAACCTCGTCTGCAATTTGTCAGTGTCAGGAGTGCTAACCCCTTTGATGTTGGTATGAATATTCTTTTTCAGAAAATGAGGCGCCCGCACGATTAGAGCTTATTGTGGCGTTAGCCTCTTCCTCACCGTCAGCGACGCTGCCTCAATTTGTGCAGGGCTTATCAAGAGTACACAGCATCACCAGATTAAAATCATTTACTGTGCAGAGGAGACAATGGGAGGCTGTAAAATGAGTGTGGGGAAACATCATGAAAAATAGTGGGGGGAATATCTAATGAATCTAATCTACATACAAGCAACTTGATCAAATGCTTGAGCAATTTCAGAGGCCATACATCAAACAGTACATGACATTAACATCGAATCAATATCTAGCAGGTCCACACCCATAAGCCGTAGCGCTGAGCGCTAATAACCGGCAGGGTTATGAGAGATAAATAAAAAGACAAATATAAACAGCCGACTATCCTTTTGTGAGACGAGCATCTGACCTGTCCTTGTCGGTGTGCGGAAAACAGCTTCTCGCGACCCAATTTCATTCAGCTACATAATTTAGCGGTGAGCCACGTGACTTCATAACCACTGCAAAAATATTCATCAAAACAAGTTAGCGAATCTATTTCAGCAGACTCGCTTACAATCCCTGGTCCCACCATTACAACTGTTTCATTAGTTGGGAGAACAACTCATAAAGGCATAGCTGACCTAAATAAGTCAAGTTGATCAGCGCATAGCTCAAGTTGATAAATTTAAAACATTCAAGATGGCATAAAAGGATTTGACTTTTAGCCATGGAACTAAAATCAGACTGACAGCAGTTCAGCTAATACAGAAAGTGATATAGCAGCAAGAGACTACCTTGACTGTCAAAACGTGTTTGTAAGTCACATTTCACCTGAAACATATCAGTCAAAACACAGTCACTGATCAAGATAAAGAGCTATAAATGGGAAATGTTAGAAAAATCTTTATCCAGGTGTTAAAACAAAGGTACTGACATATTTCTATTCATCCCTTCTTATCCTTTTTCTTTTTTACCGCCCCTCTCGTTGCTGGTGATAAAGCCAAATTGCAATTATTTGGGGGAGACAGTGGGAATAAAATACAAATGCATACAAAGCTGTGTTGAAATATTCTAGGACATTTAGAAGTATAGGTTTCCTATCACCACAAAGAAAGACCGACTCAAATGCATCTATAAAGAGAAGCGTCGTGGATAAACGCATAAATGTTTTCTGTAGCGCTTTGCAGTCGACTCCAGCAGTTCATTCATTCTTCAACAAGAACCAGGTTACAGCGCAGAGCCAAAAATCTGATTAAAGCTCAAGGTATGAACGAGACAGAATATAGAAACTGGAAATCACACCCCCAACCAATCTTTATTTGGGACACCTGAAATAGGCCAGTGGCTGGTTTCCTCCTATCAGAGGAGCCCTGGGAAACCTGAGAGAGAGACTGGAGGGAAAAGAAGAGAGTGAGGAGGTGGAAGGATGACTGTGGCGGTGGTGGGGGTGGTGGGGGGATTCAGCGGGGCCTTAAGTGTGCTATCATAGGCGTCTCTTGTGCCTGCCTGCTTTATTTGCAGTAGTCAGGTTAATGAGTCCACCAGCCCACTTGATGTTGAGAGGCCTGCCACAAAGAGCTGCCTCATTAGAGCTAGCCTGGCACGCTGCTCTGAGACAAAGGGACATTCACACTGCTGAATGCCTTTACGCTCCTCAATGCTGCCAGCCTGTGAGAGCCAACACCATGGCATAGCCCCCTGCACACGTCCTGGCGCCTGGCCAGCCACGCCACGACCCCAAGTTTGCTGGCTGGACTCGCAGGCTGCAGCGGTGCTAGTAAGCGGCAGGGTGTACTAAGATCAGCTGTAGCGTGCTGTGGGTTAGTAATGTAAAAGCCACGATGTAGGAAGCTGGGAGACCAGCTGGAGTATTGAAGATTCTGATTGGTTCCCCTGGCTTTCTTCCTTGGTTTATCTTTGTATTTGCACCAGGCGTTGCCTCAACATTCATCTCTTTCTGTGCAGGCAACTCTTAGCTGACAAGGTCTAAAATACATATGCAAATTATCTTAAAAAAACAAAACGATTTGCTGCCAAAATATATCTAATTATATGACATAACAAATGAAGTGCTGTCAGCGAGCGTGATCCCTGCCTGTGATAACAGTTACTTTATCAGCTGAGGTGCTGGAGGTATTTAAAAGTCACTGCTCTGTGTAATTTCATGCTTGGCAACTAGAGGCTGCAATATCTGTATCTACAAGAAAACCAGCCTCCCACCTAACCTGAAGTCTATAGAGAACTTTTATGTTTTAGAGGCAAACTCAAACTTTTGTTTGTGACAACAATGATGCTAATATCTTAGATGGCATGTATATTTCAGATCTTACATTTAATACTGTAAGAAGTGGATACGTGGACTTGGATATTTTGGTATAAAGTGTCACTTTTTAACTCCAGTTACTGTTATATAGTCAACGCAGATCACGGGATTAGACTTTATATCAGCCGTATTCCATGTTAGATGCACTGGCTGTGATCCAGTTCACCGCTTCAGCACAAAAAAAGGAAAAAATCTCTTAAGGCTTGGGGTCAGGAGTTAAATATTTTCTGCATAGGCAATCCGCTCTTTCCACCACACTATTTATAGCGCAGGCAGAAACAGCTGAGCTGACTGCAGTGATGTCACTTGCGCTGATGGAATGCTTTGTTCCACAGCGTGTGCGCATACCACCTGGGTCTGTGCGAGCTGCGAGGGAAGCTCGATGCAGGAGCCAAGATGGCTGACAGTTGCCCCATTTTTTTTCCAAGTGTTAAAAAGAAATGAAAAAAGAAAAAAAATGTCACTATCTTCTTAACCCAGACTGTCCACAGCCTCCAAATATAACCTCATAAAAGCATTAGGTCCTCTGACACGGCTCTGTGTGTTAATGTCATAAAAAGATAGCAGCGTTTGGGGCTGCCGTTTAGCGCTCATGCCAAAGTAGGGTAACATCAGCGTGAGCTCTCTCTCTTTCTCTCTCTCTCACACACACACACACACACACACACACACACACACACACACACACACACACTGCGGCTGAAGAGGAGAAAATAACACGTCGCCATCTTAAGCGTTTAACTCTTTGTCGTTCTGTGCATGGCGTGCATACGGCTGAGGTGTTCAAGAAGCACTATACCCATATATATATTTTTAGTACGCCTTTGGGCTTCTTTCAGTGTCCCTAAAAGAGCATGGTTGCCTGGCAACCGTTATTGTTGCCATGGAGATTCATGTGTTGGCAGCTGCTGCAATCAGCATTAACTCAAGGCACATATTCTCATTCCGATAGTCAGGCGATGGGAAGGCAACTAGGACACACAGTCAGAGAGGGATAGTAATCACTGTGAAACATATGCTCATCCATTACTTGCTGCATTAATACAATTATATCAAAAAGAAATTTATGGCTGTGCTTTGATGCAATGATCGCATTTCAGACAGAGGCATAAAATTCCACCTCATAACGGATCCCCACTTTTATTTAATAAATGGCACCAGGCTGTAACACAACGGAAAACAATGCCATTTCTCCTCTGACATAAGAAGCAAATCTGTTCAAAACGTCCCTGCTCAGAGTCACATCTGTTCCCATTTGTCTTTTAAAGCAGCAAGGTAAAAAAGAAAGAAAGAAAAAGAAACAACAAAAAAACTCAATGTATGTGAAAATCTGTACACGATATAACCGGATTAAACGAGACAATGGCAACCCGGCTGAGAGATGTGAAAAATAGATCTCGCGAATGGCACGTTTGACAACACTGTTCGCACATTAAATAATTTCACATAGACCCTTATTACACAGTAAAGTGTATAGCGTTTGAGAGACAGTGAGGCTTACGTTTAGTGATAAATTTCAGACTAAACTCAATATTTTCAGCAGCTCTCTGCCAGCTGCTGCTGTTTCATTTCGACCTGTTGGGGGATAAGTGATATTTACCTCTTTCCATTCTTCATATGGGGATGCATCCATGCCCGCTGGAACAATTGCAGCCCTGTTGTGAGCAGAAACACACGCAAGATCATGATAGTAGTTATTTCCCCTCTTTTTTTTCCCTTTTCCATGCTCCCAGCTCACTCTGTCACTTTGCTGTTGACATCACAGAGTTATGTAGGGATAAAGAGGCAGAGAAAAACAATAACAGACCCATTGACCCCTATTTCACAAACCTTGGGGGTATGGGAGAAATCCACTTACAAGGCTGGAACAGACCTGCTGATTGGGCCTCAATAGGCTTTCTATTAGGGAGCAGCAGAAGTGCAGCAGAAGGTCCTGACTACTGCCATTTCTGAGTGAGGATGTTTCTGTGATGGTGCAGATTTACATCTAACCTCCTGTACGCCTCGGGTTTGAAGCAGACACCGGACTGTATCTGGAATCAGAGGGAAAACTGGATAAGTGTGCGACGCAGTTACACAGCTATACATTATTCCACACTGTACCTTATAAAATCAGCAATCTGATCATATCACTCCCGCTGCATCTGTTTTTAAAGAAAAAAATAAATAACTGCGACCGAGCAAAGCGAAGCAGCGGCAGCACTGGAATACAAGTTATTAGAGCAAAATGATTTCCAGAAGGATAAGCACGTGTGTCCAAAATAAATGAATTCAATTTTTAATTCAATTACTGTTTTATGTTCAAGGTGGGCAATGCAGAGGAGGCAATCCACTGCACTTTAAGGCTAAAGACACAAATCTTTCCGAAACAAATCAAGATTAAGCCGCTCGTTTTACATTTATTAAAAAGAAAAAGAAGGAGAAGAAGAAGAAGAAAAAAAAGCCTGGGGTTTTCCTTTCAGCAGAGCAACCCTCAGACTATCGACTTCACTAAAAAGAAAACCTTAGGTTAATGGTTCTGTAAATTTCCCCTCTCTAACAGTTTTAATTGCACTACACAAGAGAAACATGGCTTTGGGAGTCAGACGCTATGATCTCCTGCCATAAGCATTAGAATGGAGGCTCACCTTGCTTTCTCTGGATGCTGCTGGTTGACATTTAACATCACAGAGAGAGGGGAGGTGCAGAGCCAGGTGCCCTACATGCACATTTGACCCCCTGCTAATGTCATAAGGGGAAGGTCCCACACACCCTTGCTTCGCTCATACAAAACACTACAAGGCTGCAGAGTACTATCTAAGTAATTACAGATAGACTTTAGTTACCTCTTAATATTTACATGTATATAGCATAATCCTGCAGCTTAACGTTTCCACTGCATGAAATAAAAAGCTCAGTGTTTTATTGAATTATAAAGAACATATCAGTGTCTGCTGCTAGAAAGTGCAACGCTTCCTTATATTTGCACATTGTTAAATGTGCAAATATAAGAGCATTTTAGGTAATCATTAGGAAATCAACATCTCTTTTCTTTATTTTAACTAAGGCAAAAACACAATTCTCTGCAGCATGAGGAAGGATGCAGCACACTTTGGAGGGCACAACAAACACAGCCAGCAGGCCTGTAACCCAGTGCAGATGACCTGGTTCTGCTTGCACGCAACCATGAAATAACAACTGCTGTTTATAGTTTGATGTTAGCTTGGGGAGCGTACTGTCCCTGCTCAAGCTAAGCAGGCAAACCTTACTGTCAGGATTTGCTTGGAAAAAAAAAAATTGCAATCAGGTCATGTCCTAAAACAAAGCAGGTGCTGCATCTACTGGGTTATTCTCTAATTCTGGAGTCTGCTCATTGCAGGTCAGGACTGGTGGCACATATAACGCTGTAACCCATATAGTCTTTTTTTTTTTTTTTTTTTAAACACACTGGATGTTGAAAAGTTTCTATAATTTCTGATGACTGAACACATAGAGATGTCAGAAAATAAGCATCTGTGATGAAAAAGCACAATACAAAAATATGTGGAGCTTACTAAAATTTAATAGTTAACTATTTTGTTCGTAACAACCTACTAATGACATCTGTAAGGACTCAGAACAGCCACATATATGCATTTTATAATATAAATGTTTTTATATAGGTTGTAGAAACACATGGTGAAATTTGTGCACTTTTTTAAGCCACTTACAAAAGGACAATTTGAATAATTTGAATACTGTGTATTTATTATTTTTTAATAAACATTTTTTAAAGAATAAACATATTCCAAAGGCAATAATAAATCCACACAGCGGTTTGCATCTTTATAGTCATCCCGTGGATGATTTTTGAATGTAAAGTAACAGCAAGAAATTGTCTCTACCGAAGGCGCACAATGTCTCACTACCACTGCTAAATATTCTCCATATTTCCACTCACATTGTGGAAATGCACAGTATGCCCCCTCTTTCTTATGTGGTACTGCAGGTATGTTTACCTGCCTATGTTGCTTATGTGCCATCACAGATTGGGCATCTTTTAATTTAAGCCAGAAAACCAAAATAAATGCCTTTTTTTCTTCCCCGCTTCCTCACAAGATCATTGAGGACAGCTGTGATTGCTCCTAACTTGATTTAATATCAATTTTGAGAAATTACAAAAGCCATTTGGAAATACATCAGAATCTGTTAAGTGAATGATACTGCCACACATTTTAACACATAAAAATATGCAACAAATTTGAACTTGGGTTTAAAAATAACTTGGCATTGATCAGCAAAATCAAAGCATGGATAATAATATCCCCACCAAAAAATATATAAAATAAAATATTAACTACAGTTTAACTATTGTGTTATAACATTTTTTACTAGAACTAATATGCTAAAAAAAATAAGACAAAAATTATAAGCATATTAAACCAAGTCTGCATAGATTTTATGGAGTAAACTGTAGCACAAAATGAGCCCCACTGTGCAGGCTGTGTGATGTTGGGGTAAGGCCTGATGCATGATACAAAAAAAAATAATAATAATTAAAAGGGAGGGGAGACTGATAGAAAGGCAACGGTTACCAAGGCATCTCAGTTTGGTTAAAACTGATGCAACTACAACGTTTGCTACTGCAGAGCACATAGCTCACAGCGACCCTGCACACACTTTCCTACAGACAGCACGTTCGCGTTTCGACCTGACTTCCAATTCGTTTCACTGACTGCCAAAAATAAAAGACCAACAACACCGACGCTTATTTGGGAGCTTTTAATGCTCACGCATGCCACACAGGTTTGAAATGAAATTAATATCTTGTTGTTGTTGTTTTTTTAATTAGTTAATTAACTAATTTTACTCCATAGGGTCACATATAGTTTGATCTTGAGTAAAATGAATGTGGTTGTCAGGACATTCTCACACAGGTACGGTTGATGTGGCCATGCTGCAGAGGAAGGCCTGCTTCAGATTTTTTTTTTGTCGGCTTAGACAGCAGCCTCGATCGAAGACGCACAGCACAGACCGCATTTCGATGTCGCCTTACATCTAGTTTTGTTGTTGTTGTTGTTGTGGCACTTGTTCCCATAGGCTCCGTGTGCAGAACGCTGCGCACGCAAAGGGCGTTTCGATGCGGCAGTTTCTCTGTGTTTTGACGTTAAAGAACGGCAGTCACGGCGATTATGCGACTCCCTTACTTCACGCAGATCGGTTTATATTTCTGTTGTACTCTCTTTTGTTCTTCTCGAGTCCAGAACAACGTGTCGGTGTGCGACAGAAATCCCTATCCGGACGTGTTGATCGCAAATCCAGCAGAAGTGCGAAACAAACAGGTTCGGTTCGATAAGAAGTCCAAATCCTGCTGTCCGTGAGTTCCCATCCGCCTTCTGCGCGGAGTCCCAACTTCTACCATTAGCCCACAACTTTTACAAACTTCCACCTCTGTCCAAATGATGGAATTTGCAACTGCAGCCACAAGTTATTTCTTTCTGTTTCCTCCCTACTTCTTTCCCACCCTTGACGCCCCCCCCCCCCCCTTCCTCTCAACCCCCTTTTTTTCTCAAAAGAGAGGCCCACCGGCTGCCTCTTGATTAATAAATGTTTAGGCTATGTGTTTTGAAGTGAGGGACAAAAGGGGTTGGCCTGTGACCCCTAGGAGCCCCGACCTTGCGCAGGTTCATTGTGAGGCGCTGGGAAAGGGGCTTTGGGACGGAGACCCCGGGCCACTGACCCACACACATCCCAGAGCCCTGCCATTCATGTGCGCACCGCTGCATGTCGCCCCGCAGCTTCCATTGATTCAGCGGGAACAATAGCCTTACACCCCTCTACCTCCTCCCTCTGCCAGAGAAAAAGCAGCTTTCAAACTTCCCTATATGTCGCCTGATGCAAGCCTGAACAGAATTTCTCCTCTAACGCTTTAAATGAAGAAGAAAAATGTTGACAAAACGTTAACGCTCTCAGTGGTATGTTCACCCGAGTTGCATCACAACTTGGGTGAACGTTGCATCATTGCACTGACTGGATTCTTGCAGCCGTCAAAGGCCAACACTGTAACAGAGTGAAACAATGAAACGGTAACGGAGGGAAACTGTGAGACAGAGGATGGATGCTCGGAGGAGGACGAGATGACAGAAAGGAAAGAACTCGAAGAAACAGCGCGTGAATAACACCTGTGGGGTGATTTTAACGCTGGAGTCAGATATACGTTAATAAGTTGGAGGTAAAGCGGGCATTATTGCGCCTGGGCCACAGGGTTAGCAAGGTTACTCTAATGACATCATCCGTTTCGATTGGATCTTTGCCTGGAAGTCAATCACGGCAGGGAGTGAAGGGGACACAAACGAGCAGTGCAGGACTGCCACTTGCTTCAATCAATTACTGCTCCAATTTTGAATGCACAAGCAAGACTCCCTAAAAGGAAGCTACGCCTTTGCATGTCAGAAGTTACGTGTGGTAAAGGAAGAGGCCGTAAGAAAAGGAAAGAAATACAAGAAAGAAAGAAAATGCGTGTAAAGAAAACGCTTAACTTTATTTACAGGCCTTTAACAGCAAAACAAGTTTTATGGGTCTATTTACAGAGACAACAGCCCCCCCCCCCCCCCCCCAGCTTAAAATATTCCTCATTTAATCTATGCAGAGACAACACACAATTGAACTAACAGTTTATAGAAATTGAGTTGCAAAACCGGTGGCCTGATGCGTGAAACTGAAATGAACCTCTCAAAACAAATGGCGTTAAACATGATTAATTGTGGCCGGCAAGAAGGCGACCAGACTACACAGTCCTACCGTCAGGCTTCACCAGATTATAGAGCAGTTATTCCCACGTATAGACCACATAAACTACAACATGCTGCTAAAATCCCCACTGAAACGCAGTCTGACGTGTATAATAATGATAATAATAATAATAATGATAATGAGCAAATCAGATAAATGATCGCTTTAAATCACTGGATATATAGAACTTCCAGAACGCGCATATTTGAGTGTCTGCGAGCGAGCGCGCATTTGTATGGATAAACGCGTGTTGTGCGCGGGCATGTGAGAGGAGAGAGAGAGAGAGAGAGAGAGAGAGAGAGAGAGAGAGAGAGAGAGAGATTTTACTCATTGTAATGCACAGAGCGACCTGCCCTCTTTTTGAAAAAAAAAAAGCGAGAAAGCGCAGCCATGCTTTGCAGAGGCTACAGCGTCGCTCTCATTGGTAGCGTCAGCTTCTCGCCACACGGAGTCTTTGCTCGTTCGCTGCTACACGCCGAGAGAAACCGGGAATACACAGCGACTGCCTAGAGCTGCGGTGAAGTAATAACGCTCAGATGAAGTGAAAGAAACAGCAGGGCACGGATAAATACGAGCAGAGCGCACGGTGTGCTTGGGATCCACCATATGGCGTGGACCATTTCCACGGTGAGTATTTTCCGCCGGCGTTTGCTTTATAATCAAGCCTTTGAGCAATTATTGATGAGCTGATTTGCGTCTTTTTGCTCCCGCCGTTGGTAACGCGTGCGTTTTAAGAGAATAAAACGGATGGCGATCGTTCTCCGTGCAGATAACGGGTCCCTGTGCACGCTGCACTTGCCATTGTTATTGCGGGCTTCAGGGAAAAATCCACTACTAGTTTAAAAAAAAGGATGAGTAAAGACGTTAGAAAAAGCCGAGCAGGCTTAACGAGCGGGATTTGTTTTTATGGTTTCATGATTGTTCAGAAGGGGGAAGAGGACGGAGGATATCTGAGCCTCATCGTTTGTTCGTTGCACGGCGCGTGAGGACAATAGGGGTCATTTTCTTCTGGGAGGCGAGAGAGGGAGAGGGAGAGAGAGAAGAACTGGTGAAATATGGTGATTTGCTGACAAGTCGCGATGGAGCTCCAAACAGGGGTCGACGCGAGAGTCGGACTGTTTTCAGGGGATAGGGACGTTTCCGTCTAAAATGGCGATTCCCTTTGTTTCTGTATCCCTCTCCTCTGTGTTCCAGCGAGTGGGTGATGCATTGCAATTAGCCTACAATCTACGAGCCTGCGCCTTCTCTTTCCCACTCCACGGTGCTTTTTGTGTGTGCGCGCGCTCTTTAACTGTAAAACAGGAGCCGTAATTTTTTTTTTTTTTAAACGCTGAGCTCAGGAGATCCTCACAGTTGTGGGCAGGTGTCCGATGCGACTCTTACTCATAAACAGCAGTGACTTGGGTTGAATTTAAGCTGCTTTCGCTCTAGTTTACAAGATATGCAAATCACCGTGTGCTCCGTGAAGTCTGCATCGCTGCAGATTTCACCGGGTTATAGCTGAATTGCACAGATTCTAGGATCTCTGTCAGTTTCCCACTCAGTTGAGGCATTCGACAGGAGAGGAATTCGCATTTATGCACGTCTGAGCCACTTTCCCGTTACATTCAGCGTGCGCGTTATATAATCTGGCCATAGCACGCATAATGCACCTTGCAGTTTAGTGAACGTCACTGATTAAAAATAATAATAATATTTTGAGGGAGTAAAAATCAGCTACAGCTCATCACCAGAAGCTAAATGCAGCACTTGTCAAACTCACGTCAAGCGGCGCGATCAGAATGACACAAGCATCTCTCCATCGTTACTGTGTGCAGGGAGTGCGTGTGCGCATGCCCACGTGAGTGTGGGTCTATGTGTGAGTGTAGGTACACGTGTGTTCTCTCTTCTTTTCTTTTCTTTTTTTTTTTTGAATAGTGCAATGTTGCATAACTGATCACAGCCAATGCCAGATTTGGGGCTTCACAATTTGCTAGACCATTGTTGGCATTTCCTCTGCCAGCACGCGCACATCCGCATGCACGCACCAACGCAAACACACACACCAACCAGCAGCAGAACTATTAACACATGTAGGCGATAAACGTTAATTCTCGGATTGGGAAGTCGTCAATTTCCCTCCTAGTTTCAAGGACACGGGGCAGCGATGAGGAGGACGCTGGGTAATATAGAGGAACATCTGTTTGCCTGGTGACGTCAGCACCCCCCCCCTTTCATCCCAATCCTCTTGTGCTGAAGGCAGATGCCTCATTTGTTTGGCTGGAGCACCATTAATCCCAAAGTCAGAGGAAAAGACCGGACGGAGAGAGATCAGTCCCATTTAGGTGGTGCCCGCGCCGGGATCAGCTCGGTCTCGATGTCCCGGTGCGTTTGCTACGGATGGACGCGCGCGCACAGTGCGCACCGATGCGCTCAGGACACCGGCAGTTTCTCGGGGTTCTTCGGCTGCCCGGTTTGCGATTTGCGGCAATTTTAACCTGTGACCCGCAAAGAGAGGCTGCAGGCGTTTGTGTGTGCGTGTGTGCGTGTATCTATAGATGATGTGAGGAGGGCGTTATGAGGCTATAGGAAAATCAATATTTTGCACGCGGACCTTTTTCCTCCTTTTTTGGACGCCGAGTGATGTTTCTGAACAGGTCAATGTGGAATATGAGAATTTGTCATTTGCAATTCAATATGACGCATTTGTGTTTTCTTTTTCCTTAGGTGCACTATGGGATAATGGAGGATTTTTTTTTAATGCCTTCCTCGGTTTTGGACAAAAAGCAGTCGACGGACACGGATCAAGTCATTTTTGACTGCTAAAGCGGTCTGGGACGTATAATCACTTTGCCTCCAAACTGGCTGTTCTGCGTTAAAGTCCTGTAACTTAACCTCTTTTTTTTCTCCAGCTGAATGTTTTTCCCCCGCTCACACACACACTCTAAGGTAGGCCTGTACAATCACCGGGAGAGGATCTGATCTCTTTTGATGCATACGGGATGCTTTGGATTTAAAAAAAAAAATCTTTACATTTTTGGCCAAACTTGACATCCCAAAAACATCTTTAGTTACACGTCAGAGGCCTCGGAGGCTGCAGAAATAAAGACTGATTATTATTTGTCGTAACAGGTTTTACGCAAAGGTTTGGAGGTGTCTGCCCTTTTCCCACAGTAGAGTGGATGCAGCTGGTGGACGGACACACACACACGCGCAAACACACACAGATGAGCGGGTTGTGTCTCTCCGTGTTCACAGCGGACCTTGATTTAATGTCTTACAATTAAGGCACGCGGTGAATGCCAAGAGATGATCTTCCTATCTTCTCCGATCTGCACACCCCAGAAATCAAAAGTTTAAAGTTGCAGATTAATTTTTTTAAGAAAAAAAAAGATAGATAGCCTATAATGTTATTAAAACTATACTGGTGGCGTTCTCACACTGAACTTTTGCTCTTGTGTTTCAAACTGTAATTCGTGTGCCGTCATTCGTGTGCTGTCTCTTTTCCTCCTGCATTTAACAATAAACAAAATACAATATTTGAAAGCTCTTTATTTATATGAACATATTTGCTCCAGTGTGTGTGTGTGTGTGTGTGTGTGTGTGTGTGTGTGTGTGTGTGTGTGTGTGTGTGTGTGTCGGTGGGAGCTGTCCATCCTCACATAGGCTACCCGGAGCGCTGTCCACCCTCTGTGGTGCTGAAATCTGCGCGCCACCGATCAGCCTTTTGTTTCACTTGCCCGCCGGTGGAAAAGCGGAAATGGCTCAACTTCTTCTCTGTAGTGCAGGAATGCAGTCCGGACTCCTCGACGTAGAAACGCAAGCAACTGCGTTAGAAGAAATTTCGACATTCTTGCATTTTGCAGGCACCTCAAATGTTCTTTATGTACATATATTTACTTATTAATTTATTCTAAGTGTGGAAATTCGTGAAAATCTGCAAATGGAGTGACGGCTGGCATTACCGTTGAGCTCATTCGGTTCTAAAAATAGCATAAAAACATCCCCACACATTTTTACTTCTAATCATCGTCGCACGAATTTATCAGCGACCCATTTCCCCCCTAAAACTTGCTTAGAGGGAAAAAAAATATTTTGTACAAATGACAATTATCACAGTAAAGAGGTTCTAACCCCCTCCCCCCACAAAAACCATATAGAGCCTCGCGTGACAAGGATAATAAACCATGATTTATTGGATCTGCATATTAATTTCCATAAGTACGCGTGGTGCCTTTGCGGAATGTAAATGAGGAGGACGACCGTGGAGCGTGTGGCTTAAACACTCGCATGGACTTTAAACGAATATCAGGTTTTTAAAATGTGCTTCACCAAAATCATTGGCTCAAGCAGATGAATGCAGACCACTAACTGTGAGAGTCTTGTGGCATTTCCGCTGGATGAAATAACATCCTTCGATCTTAGTGTGTCGCCTGGTGGCGTCCGCACGCAATATCAAACCGTAATGGAGACTCTCTCTTCCGGACAGTTAAAGATCAGTGGGGCTTCATTTAGTACGACTCATGTTAGAGTATTTATTTATTTATCTGGACGCATTTCTGTTTTTCATTCAGATGATTGGCTCCATGTTGCACACACCGACAGAAAATAATCAGATCTTAATTAATGACATGAGTCTGTGCGCTTCATGTAGATAGAAGGATAAGCGGGGCCTGGCTAAAGTGGGGAGGGGAGCACATAAAAGTCATTTCACCAAATCATCAGTTTATTTCCTTTAAGTCTTCCAGAGAAACATATCTGGATCAGCGTAAGCATAAACTGAATCTCTAAGTACAGTCAACGGATTCCACAGTGCGCATGATCGGTTGCCGTAGTGTTTAAAATCAGCTGAGTGGTTAAGGAGGGGGACTGACAGTTTAAGAAGTCCGCTCTAACATCCACCTGCTCGGGTGGTTAATATCATTACAAATGAAACTACAACTCGGTCGCCTCATGAATTAAAAAAGAGCAGTCTGCCTGCCGTGTCATGTATTTGGTACACTGGTGGGTCTCAGTGCAGGGAACCACATTACAAAATTGAAATTTCATATCTGAACTCAGCAGCCCTGGAGTCTGGTTTCTACTGATAACCAAAATCTTCAAAGTTGAATGAAATCCATGAGGCTGCCATAAAGCATGTTCATCATGCTCCTGCTTTGCCTTCAGCTCCTCCTGCACGGGCTGCTCAGGACGTCAGAAGAACTCTGCTGCCCTCTTGTGGCGGAAATTGATAAATGCTGTTAAACAGCACATACAAGATTTAGTAAAGAGCAAATTCTTAAAGATCCCCTGAAGGCATGTTTATAAACAGGCTCTCTTTTGAGTGATATTTTTTTGGGGTGATATCGGGGGTTTTTTGTTTTTGTTTTTTTAAAAATTATTTCCATAAAAAGCTCAGCGTGGTTGGAAAGCTTGAAAATGGCACTACGAGCTCTTCCATTATTGAAATAATGGAGAAATACATCAGTGTTGTTTGGCTTGTAACAAACAGGAATTCCAGCAATACAAGGGTCAATGTAAAGAAATAAGAACACATTAAAAAAAAAGATAAAACACCACAGATTAAAAAAATTTTTTAAAAAAGAGTGAAAAAAATAAAAATAAACATGTCGATCAATGCCTCATCAAACAAGTTTTGTTCTAAAACAAAACAAACAAACAAAAACCTAAGGATTTTTCCTCCATGTTTTTTTCTATCCATCCATTCTCTTTTGCTTATCCAATTCAGGGTTGTGGGCTGGGCAGGTGGGTGGGGGATCCCATCCTAGTTACCATAGGACAAAAGTAAAACCTGGAAATGTCGCAGCAACACAGAGAGACAAATAACCATTCACACTCACACTGGACTGTGGGAAATACTCAAAGAGAACTCACACAATCACAGGGAGAACATGCAAACTCCACACATGAAGGTGGAAGGTGGAGACGAACCAGAACCTTCTTGCTGTACGGCAACCGTTTAGTTAACTAAAATGTTCCTTCACACATGTAGTTTTAGTTTTCAGTTTATATTTAGTTAACTACAATAACCTTTGTTTTTAGTCAACTATAATAACCTTGCTCCAAAGCAAGCTGCATGTGTTAAATTCTGAAACATGCATCATTCTGCAGTGAAGCTTCCATGAAGAGTCACCAATACACCTTTTTAAATGAGGACAGAGGAGAAAACAGATGATATTATGAGTGTTGGTAAATTGCATTTAGAAAAACGTGATTTCAGGAGATAAAAGCAAAAAAAAAAAAAAAAAAAAATCATTTATGAGCATTTTGTTAATGTATTTGTTTGTCTGTTTTTAAAAGCAACAATTCTAATTATATTTAATGGAGTCAAAGTGTGTCAATGGCAGAACATAAAAAACTAGATATACTTCTATAAATAATGTGTCTGACCTGGATTATAAAACGTGGATTTATGTCTGGAATAGTTCCAAGTGTTGCAGTCCTACAACAAGCTCCAAATGCACAGTTTTGTCTGAGAAACAGTCCAAGTCTCAAAGATATTTTACAATAATATAAGGCAAAAATGATCATTACTACATTGGAAAGGCTCCCCCTTCTTCTTAACAACTCTGCTTGAAAAATGAGTCAGTTTAATCCGTCTATGTGTTTTTGTTTTTACTTTTCAGCATCTAAACTTCTCTTTTGTCCCAGCAGAAATCCTTTTCTTCGACAGTTTTGCCTTCATGGTCTCCTCATTACCAAAGTGCTGACGTACTGTGACTGTAATGGCTGTGCCACCATCCTCACCCATCTTATCTCATTAGCCGGACCTGATTGGCCATGAAGGTGTTCTCTTGCCATCTCAGAATAAAGTGACTGTCTTTGCCACTTCTTAGATCATAACTCCCCAACTATTCCCCCCACCCCCCCCCCCCCCCCCCCCAAGAGAGACATAAGCAAATTAAAATATGTTCGGAAAGAGCTAAAACGTTGACCTTGAACGTGTGGAACAATTTCAGCGCTTGTGATGCTCTTGCAAAGAGAGGATTCTGACTTTAATTACCAGTTTGTATAATTCTTTACAGTAACTAAAGGGAGATTTAGTAGTACTTATATGAAAGATATGAACATAACAAAGGCCAAACGATGTCATTTTTAGAGAACAAAACACATCTTAACATTAAAATTAGAGTCTACTTTAAACATGGAGACTGATATTTCATTCTTTTACTATAAATGTTTCTAACTCTGAGGATCTAGCTACAAATCCCAGTAAATTTATTAATAATACTTTGTAATGAATCATTTTACATCTGACCAGATACTGTCAACACAGTATCTGTTAACTCAGAACTTGCTAAGATGCTTTTCAGACTGTTTTTGAAGTCATGACTGCAAATGGATTTTACAGACTAGCTAAGAAATAAAACAGGGAAGAATGGCATCGCAACTATTTAAATTAAAATATCTCAAATGTTTCTACTCTCTGACTCCATTTCTCTCCATGTCACAAATGGAAAAACATGATTTCAAAACAAGACGACTTTCTGGAATATCTTCAGTGGGTGACTCACTGAACAGACTTTTCCACTGATATTTAGCTGCCAAGAAACCAAACCAGAGGGCGAAAAGAATTAAGGCACATTCACTGCGGTTTGAAAGCAGTGGTCAGCTCTAATCACTGCTAAAGGTACCTTTAATGTGTGCAGCAGACATGCCATGGTAAATAACCATGGTTACTTGGATAGAAGAAGGGGGAAGAGTGTGTCCTTTAAGGCGTTGAAACGAGCGCCTACGAATGAGTTCTTGTGGAGAGTAATTGCAGAAATTACTGTTAGCAGCTGAAATGTCTGTGAGAAGGCTGCATGCTGCATTGTGAGCTTCTCTGAGCTACAATGAACTTAAGTTTCACCTGTGGAGTTTAGGCCTGTACCCTCTGCAATGAAACCTAGCTCAGATATAAACTATGGAGCTCTACGCTGAGCTCCAGCCCACCATAACCCTGCAGTTACCTCTTTTAAACCACATTACTCACCAAAGTGCAATTTAAGATCAAACTTTCAATGGGCTGGAAGTCATGCAAAGCAGTGAATTTGATTAGACCCTTCCTCAGAGTCAGTTAATATCTTCCAAACATGTTGACAAAGGTTCACAGGATCAGTTATTCTCTCTAAACATAAGTCTCAGGCCCAATCAGAAGTAATGTTGCCTAGCAACTATTAACAGATTACAGACATCTTAGTATAAATTGTTTCTAAATGGTAAACAATTAATCTTCACTTGCAAAAAAACAAGCATTGAAGCACCTTTTTAAACTTTTTAAAAGTTTAAAAGTTATATCTAGTATGTTTCTTTAACAGTGTGCATCTCCTTGTTTCTTTTGAGTGTTTATAATCAAGCCCATAATTTATTTTGGTTGCTTCGGTGCTTAAAAGGAACGTTCTTTATCTCATTATTTCACCACTATAAAACCTTAACCCTGCACTACAATCTGAAGTCTTGAAATACAGATTCAAATGTTAAAAATCAGGATTTTTTAAAGCAAGAAATCACGTGATTTAAATGCTAAAGGAGGTCGTGGGCTCTATCTGAATAAAACCTATGACGTTTGACTTTCCAGTATGGTTGTACTGCACTATACCATCCACAAGATGGCAGTATGAGCACAGGTAAAGCTTGGCAAGCCCGCAGATCTATCATGGGAAATCTGACACAACGTGAGATAAACGCTACAACAGTGAAATGAAAAGGTTCGTGTTGTTCTGGAGTATAATTGTACTCCAGAATTGTACTTATTGTGATAAAACTAAACTTAAGTGGGCGAACAATCGAAAAAGCAACAAAAATTATTGAATTAAAACATTATGCCAATATCTTTTCATTTGAATAAAGCAGTAAGAGATCAGCGAAATTATCTCCTCTCTGAGCTAAAACAGCTTTAAGATTATAGACGTTGGTTAATTTGCGACTCTTGAAAAGGATACAAACTGATGTCTCGTAACCAAATCAGTGAAGCGGGCTATTTTATGATCGGGGGGGATCTTTGCAAAGATCTTGAACCCAAAGCGTATTACAGAAGAGAGACAGAGCGCATGCTGCTTTGTTTGCCATCCTTTAAATACCAATAATTAAAACGTTAACGTGATTGGGTGGTGAGTGCCAGGGGGAGAGGGTGTCTGTATCCCAATAGGCGAATCCTTTTTAATAACCCGCCTCGAGATAATGATGTAAAAAGGACCGAAGCGTCTTGTGCGTAACCAGGGTTATCGTGGAGATCCGGTGAAGGTGAATCAGACACAGAAAGGGAGAGAGGCAGGAGAGAGTGGCTCTTATTACGTGAGGCTCCTCCTCGTCTCTACACCTCAGCTGACAAGTGGAGCGAGCCTGCAACTTCACCACTGACACACAACTAAACTCGTGAAGGACAAACAGAGGAAGAAACTCTGAGACGTGCGTCAAGTTTCCCGAAGAGACCATAGCCTGCAACGACGCGGAATCCACGAGGCTATGGACAGGAGGATGAACTTGAACGTGAGCGGAGGGGACATTTTTCACAAAACTCTGAGCGCCGTGTCCACTAAAAAAATGGACCCTTTCAGATCGTCGGCCGGCATCGAACTACCAGCCAGAGACCGCCAGTCACCAATCAGCTGCTTTGACCAGGCCGAGCCAGACCCGATTCAACCGGGAGGACTGGCAGGAGGCAGAGGGGGGACGCTGGGTCTGCCGACGGGATCTTTGTGCGTAAAGTACGGAGAGAGCGCCAACAGGACCTCGGCAGCGGAGAGCAGCGGAGGTGAGCAGAGTCCCGACGATGACAGCGACGGCAGGTGTGACATGGTCCTCCTCAGCGATGGGCGGACGGTGAGCGCAGGGAAAGCTGAAGGAGGTAAGAAAACCAAAGAGCAGAAAATACTGAGGCTAAACATCAATGCCAGAGAAAGACGACGGATGCACGATCTGAACGACGCGCTGGATGAGCTCAGAGCGGTCATCCCCTACGCGCACAGCCCGTCAGTGCGGAAACTCTCCAAAATTGCCACTTTGCTGCTCGCCAAAAACTACATCCTCATGCAGTCACAGGCGCTGGAAGAGATGAGGAGGCTAGTGATGTATCTCAACCAGGGCCAAGCCATTTCTGCCGCTTCCATACCGGCCACCACTGCCCTCGCAGCTCCCGGCTTGGGCGCGTACGACCAACCGGGTGGATACCCCTTCCCCACCGGAGTGGCCGGGTCCTCCTGCCCCGATAAATGTGCCCTGTTCAACAATGCCACTTCCAGCCTCTGCAAACAGTGCACTGACAAGCCTTAACGCGCCTGACAAAGACTCCGAGAAGCACACGAGAAAGAAGAACCCACTTTTAAGGACACTTTTGGAGAGGAAAACCAGTGAAGTCAGTAGGCTAGAGACAAAAAAGGAAAAAAAGAAAGAAAAAGTAATGGCGACGAATACTTTTATGATATTTACTAAATGCATTAAAACGCGCTTTTTTTTGTTCAAACATTACTTGATTGTGAATATAAATCATCCTTAAAGTGCTGGTATGAATGACAGTGAAGACCAAACAGACGTACAGTAGGGCCTGTGAGAATGGCTGCAAGTGTTGATTTGAGTGAGTTGTTGATCACTTGCTCTGTGATGGACACTTTTGGAAATTTGGGTGACCTGACAACTTGCGATTCTTTCCACTTGAGTAGATGGACATCTTGTCGAAGCGGTCCACACTCACTCTCTGCTGCTTTCTCATTTATTCACGGTTTTCTTTCCATTCAAGTCAGAGACTTTTCTTCTTTTCTTTTTTTTTTTGGTTTAAGGCCTGCTTTCACGAAGTTTTTCTGCTGAGCAAGTGGAATGCTATGAGCAAGGAAAGTCAAACGAAACAGCGAGTTAAGAGGTTGAATCAGTCAGATGTTTATGTGCTAATTTTAGACACTTGTTAATCGTTGCGCACGCCTATTGCAATTCTTTTTGGGGGTGAGGGGGCACTGTCATATAATAAACATCCAGATTTCTTTTTGTTAAAATCCTGAATTGAAGCTTATCACGTGTTTCGATGTGCTTTTGTAATTTATTCATTTGAATATCTATGATGGATATTTTTTGCTTGCATTGCACATTGTCGTCTCTCTTTTTCTTGTATTTTTGTTTTCTTTTGAAACATGACGATTGAGGTCTTCAGATTATTCGCGTTGTCAGGTCGGGCTGTGGATTATTGTAGATACCTTAGTTATTATAAGAGCAGAGGAGGGCCGTTTGTATGTATTTCAGTGTTGAAAAGCTTTATTAAAATATTTTGAACAACAGAAAAAGAAAATCTGATTATTCATGTGAAGTGTAGCGCACGTGGAATCAGAGCGAGCTGCCTTTAACTGTTAATTGTTCTTGTTGATTTTTATTTTATTTTTATTTATTTTTTTTTGGGGGGGGGGGTTAATTTTTTTTTTTTTTTAAAAAAGGATAACTTTAGAGCCTCTCTGTTCTAGGAGCGATGCAGCTCTCATTTGTCAGTCTCTGCATTCTCACCAGGTGTCATGCAGAGAGGGGAAATAATGCTCAACAATTTTCTGCTCCATCAAAACCGGTAACTTTTCTTGTCTTAAGTCTTGGGAACGAAGGCCAGACGTGGGTGGGCGAACGTTCAGGGCAACATTAAGATGTTTGTGCTCCACGGACTAAAAGAAAAAATAAAGAGAAAAGAAAGAAAGACAACAAACCCCAAAAACAAACAAAAAAAACCCCCACACACTCTGATGACCTTTACTGTGGATGTTGAGACAATTTCCACGCCTGTGTGTAATAATATGATAATGCGAAAACAAGTGTGTATGAAAACTGTCGGCAGTAATACCTGGCCTCGCATAATCAAACAGATCGTTAAGGCAATTAGACCTCCACACTGTGATTAAGAAATGTAATTAAGACTGTTTCATTGCCGCAATTTGGTGTCTTTACTTAGAACGCAACCATCAGCTGCTCCGCGATCGACTCAAGCTTCGTCCCCCTCACTTCACTGTCCACATCGAAAACAATTTGATAAGGAAATGCTTTTGAAACAGTAAAGCCAATCTAGCATTAAATCTCCACGATCTCCCCCCCCCCCCCCCCAAAAGGCAGGGTAAAGATCGTGAAAGCTTCAGCACCATGGACAGAGGCCACAGACTTCACATTTCAGACCATGAATTAGCACCGATCATTTCGCACCACAGATTTCCCCGAACTTTTTAATACAATCAACTAAATTCAATACAGCAAACGTCTTCCCAATAAATGTTTCTGTTGTAGATGGATACTGTGATATTTTAGGCACAGCTTTCATTTGAAATCGTCAAACAAGCTTCAAGCTTGCAGAGCCATACACCAAAAACCTCTTTAAATGTAACATGCTCAATGTTTTATCCTAATAATTTTAACCAAAAGCCTGCATCTTTATCTCATTTTTCCACATAGAAGCAAACAAATATGAAAATGTGTTAACAATGCTGGTTTCTGATTTTTTTTATTTATTGTTTTTTTATTTTTACTAGTCTCCGATCTAAGCTTTGTGTCTGTATGATGAGCCATTCTGACAACAGGGTCATTACAGTGTCCCATTTAATCCCATCACACCCCTGAATGCCTTGAATCTTCACAGAAGAGCCCTTAATCAAGACTGGAAATAATCAGGAGACATCAAAACAGCTCTGGAGTGAAAATCCTGTCAGCAACTCACGTTACAGGATTTAAGCTTTTATTTATTTATTTACTGTAGTTTGAACACAGAGATGAGGCTTTTTTTTCTCCCCCTGCTGCTGTTTGAAAATGAGACTTCACAAAAATATTAATTATGCAATATGCATTAATGCATAAATGAGTGGAGCATTTAACCCATACTAATATTCACATTAGCCCATAAGAGGAGATTCCCCAGGGATGAGAGAGAGCCATATGGGTGCATAAAACAGAACACAACATCCAAAGGAAAACAGACAACAGCATAAAATATCAATGTAAAGGCAGAGGACAATTTTAGAGCAAACATGAGGAGCAGGTTTGTATAAGAAAAAGTAAGAAACTGAATAATCGAAAGTCTCCATGATCCTCTTGATAAGGGAGCTGCTAGATACTTGGTATTTCAGCCATTTTTACAAGTAGGTGAAATGTCATGTACACACAAGGGTGCCTGAAATGTTAAGCTGGGCCGGGCAGCGATAGAGCCCCAAGATGCCTCATGAAAACAGAAAAAAATGGGAGGATTTCAAGCTTCTTCTTTTTTTATCCATTTTTTTTAAAGTGGCCACCAACCAAGTCATAATAGGGAGCATCGCTTTTATCCAAAAGCCTAATAAAGCTGCATCTGTCTTTAAAGCATTTACAGTGGGAATCGGGACTGACGAATAAAACTGGAAGATAACAAAAAAACCCACCCCTTTCATAAACTATAAAATGTCCAATTTGCCATATCAGTGGGCAGCAGGGCGCTCGTTCATAACGCAGCTGCTGTGTATGCTAAAGATGATAAACATTAAAAATATACATAAGTACGCCAAATTGAAATGTCTCCTTCATATCAGTAGCTGGCAAAACTCTGACAATGGATTCATCCATGCTGTGTCACACGCTGTGTATAAAGATATATGTGCTGCACTGGTTGAGGCACCAAATCAACTGCTGGGCGGTACTTCATTTTTGTCAGGCCACTGATAGCAATGCATAATGTTGTTGGTGCACGCAATGCTGGCTAATAGAACTGTGAAGCTAAAGAGGTAAACTGCTTACATTGAGTAGTACAAATTTGAACTTCTTAACAGTGAAACCGTCATTATCAGATGCACTGTAGGGCCGATATATGAAGCTAGTCTTCGTAGATGAGCCCATTATCACATTCGAGAAATTTATTTGAGCTTTTTCTGAACTTCAGCTACAAATCTTTCCAATAGCACTTTTATTAGAAACTTTGCTTATTAGACAAGGAATACTGAATGCAGTTTTTAGGCTAAACCGTCCAAACTTGCTGAATATTTCCAAATCTTTACAACAATTAAATACATGCTTACCACCTTTAAAACACAAATAGGGTTGTTTTAAGGAGCTAAAAAAATGTCCAAATCCATCTACTCATTCTTTGTGTGCAGGAAGATAAACACCACATTTGATTTAAGGTTGCCCTGAACAAGACCAGGTGTGGATCTTACAGATTAATGCTATAACTAAGCCTTTCCTTTCAAAACAGAAACGATCCCTATTATAATATTTAAACATTGATGCTTGAAGGAGCTGTTTAACTGTAATAAAGGTTTTTATTTAGAGATGCTTTGTTGTAACTCTGAGCTGCTTTATATCTGTAAATATAAAGAATACTGACGCCGACTTAGACCACTTTCGCTGCAATAACATTCAGTATTTCCTGCATATTTCTAACTGTTTTCCCACTCACCTAACGAGCTCCTAATTCATTACATCGCAAATGTTTTTATCTCGGAGGCAGCCTCGAGGTCAAGTAAACATATGGCAGCTCGTTTAGCTCTGAAAGTTCTAACAGGGCACAATAAATGACGTAGCAAAGTGTGATTATCCCCTCATCTGGAATACAACAGTTGAGTAACATCTCTAATATTCCAACTGCCTCCATATTAATCAGATTAAAACCCCAATCTCCTAATCCCTGTTTACCGATGGCTCTGTCTTTCTGCCGTAATCTGATGTTCTTTTATTCCGCTGGGATTAAACTGTGTCATGGCTGAGCACAGTAATTTGGTGGTGGCCGTGTTGTTGTTGTGGACAGCACTGGCTCTTTGTTGCTGTACAGGTTGTTTATTCCAGAAGAAAAAAAAAAGACAAAAAACAATTTACTCTGTGGCTTGAACAAACAAGAACAGGCGATGAAGTGAAGTGCATTCATTGTTCAAATATTTGTGCCAAATAAATCAAATTATGAACGCCGTTGGGAGGCAATTCACTCGATTTGATGCCGTTTTATGGGGCCGTTGCCTGAAATATACTTTGAGCTTTGGTGTGCTTTCCATGCGCGTGTTGATTTTATTAAGAAATTACTTGTTATCCACACATCTTGATAAAAGAAACAATTTATTTTTCATTGAATTTACAGATTACGCGATCGTTTTAACGTCAAAAACTAACTTCCGGTGGGCGCAGTGGTCAAAGCTTCCCCGACAGCTGTGAACTTTCCATTTATGTGACCTTAACATCGAGATAATGTGCTTGATTAGAGCGGATGGAGAACTCACAGTGACCCGAGCGGCCGCTCTGGATTATGTTAACAGCACCACGCTCGGCTGCACTCAGCCACGTCGATGCAAACCTTAAAAAGAGTGAAGGATTTAAACTAAAACGTGAAACTGCAATGGTTTTTGTGTACTTCACCTGTGAGAGAGACAGATCCTGCTCGTCCTGCTCAATATGCAGATCGTGACCCTCTCAGGGTTCATTAAAGCCAAGGCGAGGTGGATTTCATCTCCATTTTCTCATATTCATTAACTCTGGCTTTCACACTGAAATAAAGACACGAGGAAGACACAATAACACCGAGAGTCACTCGCTTCTCATTTAATGTACACACACACTTTTTCTTTGTTTCCCTCCCATACACACGCCGATCACGAGACAAATGAAAGGCCTGACCAATAGGGAGGTGTGTAGCGCTATAAAGAAGACATTGCCTGATACAGCCTCAATTCTGTGTTGTGATAATGACAACCACCTATTTATGTGCTGTTCCTACAACAATTCATCACCTGATTGCTGAACAGGTTTCTGATTAGAGTGTAATCTGAAGATTAGGATGCACTATGAGCAAGGTCAGCTATATAGCAAACAAAGGCATAAATTCAGTCATAAAACAGTTCAAACGGTGACTGGATCTGAGGCCAGCTACTCAATGATAACGCGCTGCCACTTTCTAGGAACACAGAAGAATTTACAAAGTGGGTTTCGGCCTAAAACGTGGGAAGAATAAACCAACAATCTCGTTCCCTCCCTTTGAAAAATCTGTCACGTTACTAGAGCATGAAACCCCGCCGTTAGTGTAACACTTGCTTGGCTGATCTTCCTGATGTGCTGAGTGCCACTCCAGGCTTCAGTATATCTGTCTGAGCAGAGGTCTTTAACAGCCATGAATGCCAAGCATGGGGGAGGCAGGCCAGGCCAAGCGTAACCATGGCGGCCCAATGTCCTTGGCTCCTTGGCGGCCTTCACCTCACACTCCCTGCACAGTGAATTTTATGGCTAATTTCCGGCAATTTATCCTGGCACTTTCAGAAGAGAGATTCCTGCGGGAATAATGTGCATAATTTGCATAAATCATCCTGATAGAATGCATATCAGCATGTAACCCCCCTGTCTGATGCCGCAGCGTTTACTTTGTAATCAAAACTGACTCTTTTCCACCGGCGGAAGCACAAGAGCCACGAGAAGAGGGTCTGGGTTTAGGTGAGTAATTACAAAGAAATGAAACACGCATACAGGGGCTCGTGAAGAAAAAGCTCAATGAAACTTTTGGGAATAAAAAAAAACAAACAAAAAAAAACATGAAATCCAAGCTACAGGGAATACATCTGAACTATATTAAGTATTTATATATTTAGCTGCTTTTAAAATGCACAAAAAGAGAAGTAGTCTGATCTCCGTTTCTCGTGTGGCACAGTTTAGCACTAGTTTTCCTCTTCTTTTTCTTTTTGCCACATTCTTATATCAATTCCTAATTTAAAACAATTTCCTCCCACTGTCTTTCCGTGTCCTTAGCGCCGCATAAGTGAGACTTCGATTGCAGTTCAGTCCACAGCGCCTGTTCTCAAAAGCTCCCTCTGTGTAAGCAGCCAGTTGTCTGAGGGGAAGAGACGTGGGTCAGTGCGAGGCTTCCCCCCCTTGCTGTGATCGAATCTGACGTACAGTGAGAATGTGCATATTCTCTTGGACTGCCTTCGTTACAATAATCAGCCGTGGTCAAATCGACTTTGTTGGTCGAGGAAGTACGAGATGAAAGAGAGAAATGGAGCACAATAGGAAGAGGAGGTTTTTGTCTTTCAGCGCGCACGCAGACAAAAGGCATGTGGCCTGATGGAAATGCTATAGAGCATGCAAGCTGCACAAGAGGTAGTGGGTTAACTAATCAGAGAAGACACACAGACAAAACATAGCTGCACGGGGAGAGAGTGCTGCACTCGTTAAATGCATTCGTTTTCGTGACTGACAGGGTGTGTGTGGGGTTTTTTGTTGTTTTGTTTTTTTTGGTGCGTGTGCATTTAAGAGGAGCAGCCTTCATTGAAGCGAACAGATTTGTGTATCCACACTACCAGGTTCCTCCACTGGCCTTCACCCGAGAATCTCAGGATCTCAGATGGTATCACTGGTGACAACGGGACAGTCGTCCGCTGGATAGACGTTAATCACAATAATACAGGGCAGGCTAATCACGACTCACTGATCAAGCGCTTAATGACATGCCTGCCGTACCCACTGTAACCAGCCCGCTGCTGAGGGATTCACACACCAAGGCTAGCCCCTTTTGTGGGGGGCAGGAGGAGGAGGAGAAGGAGGATGGCGGTTATGAGCCTGGTGCACAGCCATCCAGACAATAATTACTCGATGACTGTGGTCACATTAAGGATCAGTCAAAGCAGATTAATTTCGACTGATAGCATTGGTCCCTCCTAAATGCAGATTTTCTTAATAAGAGTGAAATTGTGCCACTGCGAGGTTAGGCACAGAGAGAGATTTGCTTATACGGCGATACTGCAATTACTTATCTGGAGAGACAATGTCTTCTTGTTTGCACAAATCAAACTGTACTTCTGAATGTCAGTGCAAAAATTACCACACAAATGTGTAGTTTTTTGTTGTTGTTTTGTTTGTTTTAATATCGACTGGTCTGACGTGTGTGTGTTTGCATGCAGGAACCGTATGCATCACCACATACGAGACTGCTTGTGTGGTACGGGTAGGCCTTTCAGTAAGTACCCAGAGACCCCCCAAGAATTACCCAGAGCAGAGAGGACAGCATCTGTTTGTGTGCTTGTGCCGAGCAAACAAGGCAATTTAGAGAACACCAAGGGAGCTGCTAATAAACACAACCTTATTCCCCCTTCCTCCTACACCTGGCGCTGAATATTGCAGCACTACAGTGAGGATGCCTGTCTGCATGTGTGTGCATCTATATGTATGGATATGTATGTGTGAGAGATAGAGTGTGTATGTGTGTGATGCAATGCCTCGTTGACTTGACCAGGAGGGCTGTTATGGGGCTTTTGCAAGTGTGCATGTGATCGAGCGTGTATGTGTTATAAGGGAGCATGAGAAAATGTGCAACATGCGTGTGCAACCATTCATCATTCTGCAGTGAGAGGCATGCCAGTGCTGCTGGGAAATGGCAGGTCTGTGTCCCATCACACCCTGGGGTCTTTGTCTGTATGGTCAAAGCTGCGCCAAAATGTCTGCCCTGGATACCTGGCATAGAAACGGTGCTTTACTGTACACAAAGGTGTGTGAGTACCGGGCTGTCAGACACTGGACTTCTCCTACTTGGATGCCAGTCACGATGGCCTAAATGCAGTTGTCCTTTACTTTATTACGGCCAGACGAAATGGATTCTTGTGTTCATTTTTAAGGTGTTACACTTTTAAAAGCAACATTATCATTTAATAATCCAGGACCTGAATTTTCATTCATAAACATTTAAACTCTTCCCTGTTTTGCTTTTTTAATTTTATTTTCCTGCACTCCCTGCAACTGTAGCAGTAAACATGCTCAAATGAGACCTGCAGCTTTGCTCGCCGCCACCACTGACTGTGATATGAAGCCAAAGTGACACCCAGTGAAACCATGCATCAGACCAGACACAAAATGGCCGTCCAGTGCCAAACTCCGCCTTGGCTTTCACTTCGTATCACAGCACAGAGCCTGGCTGGGGAGTGAAAGCTTTACAGCACATTTAGATGAAAAACTCATGGCCCACTGTCAACATCTGTCACTACCAGGTATTTAAATCTTTTCATGTCCTTCCAAAGTACTGCAAGCCTTATATGGAGAGAAACATACATTTAAAACAATCTGTATTTACATTTGAGAGGTCTAGTTTGCATTTTAAGTGTAATTTGTTTGATCAAAGCTCAATAAATTCAGTCAAATCCATGAAATGATCCTGTTCGCCCTTCAAATATAAAAACTTCAAGGTCTCCTTAACTCTCATGTCACACACCTGGCAGCTTCAGAAAACAGACCGCAATCTCTCAGCCTTTGAGCCTTCGAGCCAAGAACCTCCTGAAATAAAAGAGTGTGAGAAAATAAGTGCAAAAGGGGAGATTAATCTGAGTTATTACATTGATTAGATTTCCAGAATGCTAATTAAAAGATGTTAGGACATGGGCCCAGCCAAGGATCAGTGGGCTCTAATGAGGACCAATAAGCCTCTGTAATCTGCGCTGTAATGAGAGTGGTTTAAATGTAAAGTTTGCGGGGAGACGAGTGAGGAGGAGGATAGATGTGGCGATCCCGGAGAACCAATTCCTATGCCGTCATTATAACCAGTAATAGCGAGGATTCACAGCCTCAGCAAAAAAGACAGAAATAAAAGTGAGATGAGCGAAAGGCAGACAGAAATTCAATTACACTAAAAGAGGGTTTGTACAATAAAAACATTTTATTATTAGACAATTAACAGGCTGGTTTAATAGCTGAAGGTCACATACCCCCTTGTCTTGTATTAGGAGGAAGCCTTTGCAAAGTAACAGGGTAATATCGTTTAATGGGTGACCAGTCACCAAACCTCGGTGCTCCTTTTATCTCGTTTTTCCCTTAAGGTTTTAAGATTTGCACACTTTTACCATATTTGAGGCAAAAATATCTGTCAGTCCGTTTATCTGATGGTATATTTAAAAATATATATCGATATTTCACGCAGAGACAGAGTAGTAAGCCTTCCTGAATATATTTATGAATCTTTATTTGCAGTACTAAAGAAAAGAAGTTCTGCAAGAAAAAAAGCAACGTGTACTGCCATGTTTATGTTTCACTGACTATCATCTTTTTGTCTCTTTTTATGAATAAAAGCAAAATAAAATGCAACGAACAACATGATCAAGGATATGAAATGATCATCAATACCAGTTCAGCAAATAATGAACTGGAATAATTCACATGTGAGTCTAGGAAGCAAAGAGAGACGGAGGCTTGACTGGGAACACATTTTCAAAGAAGGAATCAATCTGCAGCAAAAGAAAACGGCAAAATAATACAAAGCAGACGGTAAAGGAGTCAACTGAAATTAGGAGGGTTGTTACTTATTTAGTGGATGCTCGTTATTAGCAAATGAGCCTTACTGACAGGTGCACCCCACTCATTTACAAATTACAACATATCACTATCATCAGCCAGCTAATTTATCAGGAATAATGAGTTGTGTGAAAACAGGCTGCTAAATACTCAAGGAGAATATCACCCTAATGGGTCTCACCTGTCACGCGCTGTTTACGGCTTCTGGGGTGCTTGTTGGAGTGGCTTCAAATAAAAAGTATTTTTATATACGTGTCTTCCCAGCGGCCTGGAAAATCCCTACACCTGTTTACCTGCGTGGTTTGTAAAGTCCAAGAACTGAGCTGCTCTGTGAGGCACTAGCTGAAGCTAAAGTCACGGGAGCATTCAAACCGGTTCACGGTAACAATGCTAACATGTGGATGTTAAGCAGGTGTTGACTGTGTTTGGCGACTGACTTCGGTGTGTCTGCAGGCCAACAAATTAGCACTAAGTACATTAGGGCTGATGCAAATGTTATTAGTTTGGCAGGGATTCGGTCATGATCAAATTATTTTGTTTTGTGCTGGATGAATAAAAAAGAACCATCAAAGCTGTTATTCAGACCAAATTTCATGACCATATATATTTACAATAGTGCCAGAGGACAACTAAGAGGGTCACCCAAGTTATGTACAGATACAAATCCCACTAATTCTTTGGTCTGACTAAAATATACAGAAAGTGGTAACATGGAAACCCCCAGCATGGTGCCAGTGCTGCCAAAAAGCTGGAACTGGCACAAGTGTAAATAAATAAAACTGGTTCCATATCGATGGTAACTAAACTAATAAACTTCATATAAAAAAAAGCACATGTAATCCAAAAAAAGTGGTCTTTAAATTTTCTTTGCTGTTGATGCCAAATACTGATAGTCTTAAGTCTTAATCACCTCTCATTTATTTATATGTTACTAAGAAAATGGGAAATAGGTGCAGTGAAACATATAAACACAAATGGTAATACCAAATACAAGGCAAAAACAATTCTAATGAAAAAGTTAATAATTTCCTTAAACACTTTCACTCTTCAGCACAGTCTGAACTCTCTTAGGCAGCTTTCTTATAATTTAAGAAGTCTTCAGGAAGAGTTCTTTGGAGTTCTTGAATCCCATTCAAAGCTCCTCTTTAGATGTTGGCAGGCTTTTGTTTCGCTCTCTGTTGAGATGATACTACACTGCTTCAATAATGCTGAAGAAACTTTGGATTCATCACTCCATAAGACCTGCTGCAAATAATTTTCAGTCCAGTTCTTGTGTAATGCGGCGCACTTCAAGCCTTTCCCCTCTTCCTTAAGAACGGCTCCTTTACGCCCACCCTTCTCCTGTGACCATGTCTGAGGAGGCTTCAGAGAAAAGTTTTTTGTTTTTTTTAAGTTCTGCCACTTGTCCTGTTTCCTCAAACTTTTTAAGGACACACTGCACACCATGCTGAGATATGCCAATTTTCCAGCCAAAAGCTCTTTGGGAAATCAACTTGTTGGCACAAAAATACAATTTTATACCTTCAAACTGGGTTATCTTTGGTATTTTATAAAGTTCTGAATAAAGAAATGGGAACAAATGATGTGTTTTATGGCAGTTTATTGGTTCTTTGTTAAGTTGTCTGTTATTTTTAGACACAAAATTGGTTCATACGTTGAGTTAGGTGCCTTTTTATGCCTGAATGATTCATAGGACATGGATTTGAAAAAAATCAATCCTCTAAAAATAGTCAGGTAAAACGACTGAATTGAAAATTCGAGAAAAAGCTGCCAATCTCCAAAGAAACGTTTTGAAAGACCTTCAGGAAAACCACCTTAAAAATCCAAGAAAGTCTGGCTCCTTTGAAGCAAAATATAAAAAAAATGCTGGGTGGCTAAAAACTTTTGCACAAGTACATGGTAGCACTTGAAGTGTTCTGCGTAAGTGTGTTTAACGTGGCATATATTCAAACCGCATTATTGTACTGAAAAAAAGACATTCAGCTTACAGCTGAGGTATGACAGTGCTGATAGGCTATAAAATCATGTCATTTAATACCTCCTCTCACGCCTCCCTCTGTGTGGCTGCGTGGTCCCCATTAAGCCAATTCATCACCCCTTAAGAGAAGGCCATGAGACGGATCTGGTCTATCAGTCTCTGTGTTTAGGATATGGTTACTGTTCTCATGACCAAGGATTTCTGCCATATTAAACGTGGAAGTAAATGGCGAGGCCATCCAAACAATGGCTTTAGAGAGCGGCTTGGAGGAAAGCATAGCTTTATTGAAAATGAGAATTTATTGAGAATGCCTGAAAAGCCACTGTAGTAATCAGATATCAAAATATGAGCTCAGTGATGAAACATTAATGTAAGGTTTTGTCTGCCACTCGAAGCCAGTTGTTTGACGTGTCACTTTTCAAACAACCTCTTGAGAGTGGACCCCAGATTTGCATTTTTAGCCCCTGCTGCTGTAATGAAATAAGGTAGAGCGGAGCATATTTCAGTGGCCTGTCAAACCCACTCACGCCCCTTTGCAAAGCACTCAGAAACTTCATTTCATCGCCACCCATTCTCACGGCCATGCTATAAAATTGACTATGACAAAATTAGCAAACCTAGAGTGTTTGGACACATTCCCAATATAAAGGGTTTCTCTTTTTTTGCTCTTTGCAATCAAGCCCGGGAACATCAAACATGAAGTCTCCTTGAAAGTTATTCAGTCTCTTTGGCGACACTGCAGCTATAGATTTATGTAATCACAAGCTTGTTAGGGAGATTTCTCAGGCCCACTGACAGTGATGTGCACCGGGGTTTGGCAGACGTGACATCTGGGAAGCACAATTCTGCTGCACCACCACGCAAAAGCAATTAGAGATCTATATTCGCGGACAGGTCCAGACTTTGTTCTGTGGTGGAGGGATACACGGGTTTTAATGCCTTTATTAACATGACATGCATGTCCCACAGACCATCTTCAGATGACAATCAAGGAGTCATCATAAAAAGGGGGGCAGGAATCAGTGAAATCATGCTCCACAGACAAGTCAGGACATCAGGACGGATTTTCCAAGTGAGCTGTTCAGGGAATAAAATAGTGCCTAAGAAGATGCTGTGAGGACCATACTGTTTTTTTTTTCTTTTTAAACAGACAGGAGCTAACTAAAGTGACACCAGTTATCAGACAACGCTAAAGATACTGTAAGGAAGCAGAGGAGTATGATTAATTAGAAATGAATCAGTTTCAGTTGGGCAGGCTCCACTCAAACACACACCACTTACTCTTCAGCATTAAATGAATCTCAACTGGCTAAAGTAATTAGTTCAGTCTATTAATTACTATAATCACCCATTATCATGTTGGCCTTCATTTGAACATGTTTCATGGATGTAACGAGCCTGTAGCAAAGCTGTTTCCAGGGGATATTCTCGGTCTGAGTGCTAATTATTTTGTAGTTAAAGGATAAGGATGGTGGTATTCTATATTTCTTATTGTCAACAAATATCATAAAACACAATGTTGGACTCGCTTCCCCCATCTGTGTTGCCTAGAATAAAGACTTTTTTATATATTTCTTTTTAAAGGGTCGAGAGTAGAGAGTACAAGAGATGAACGGTACTTGTGTTTTGCTCTGCAATCCCAGAAACGTGCATGTGTCCGTCTGCATTTAACTTAAAATAGAGTGCCAATCATAATAATGAAGAAATAAAACTACAGAAAGCTAAAAAAGATTGAAAAATAAACTTTTACAATTCCCACTTCTACATTTGTGTAACATACTAGACAGCGGGACACAGCCTCACTGTGGAGATTATACACCCGCACATTTTGCTCACTAGATGACAAAAATCTTCCACAATATCTCAGTTTTTATCTTGGATTATAATGCCAGCCATGTCCGCAGCACTAGGGCTGCAGGAGCCTTTAAGTCGTCCCTCTGTGGGCTGTGATGAAATAAGGATGAGGTCTGAAGGGATGGAAGTGGAGTGCGGTAAACACAGCGGCCCTGCCACCCAGCTGTGAAGGTGACACAGGGACGCTACACACAGAACAAGCCCTTTTGATTAATCACAGGATATTTACTGGCTCAGATCTAATCAAGGACCGCAGGATCACAGGCTACATCATACACGGCCCAGGAATTTACACAGCAGAGTTAACCTGTCACCTGCCACTGTCCTCTTCCCTACATCTATAAACACTGTGCGTATAGGTCGGCCAGCAGTTACACAGCGCATGCAGGCGCCTTGAAACGACTCCAAAAGTGATTGTTTTATTTCCGCTGCAACAATATAACCTGCAGTCAGATACTCAACACATGTCGTTTGATATAAACCCTTATGGCAGAAGGGAGAAAGAGCCATTTATCTCAAGGTAGTCATGGTAATGGGATACAAGAACATGAGCAGTTTTCCACCCTAAGTAAACTACAGCACGGTGTGCAGTTGACTGTCCTGCTGGCCTGTGTGCAGTGGGATTGTTATTTTCTGTTGAGGAGACGTAAACCGAGGGCTAATCCAAGATTACAAGCGAGAACGGATTAAGCAATTGTGATCTCTGCTGGCTTGTGACTTTTATAATCGATTTAACACTCAGAAGATATTTCGTTTTCAGCGAGGGCAGCTGGCAATTTTAAAAGAAACACTTCCGTTTTGGGGAACGTTTTACAATTTCATCTTTCCAAGACATGTAGAGTGTAATTTTTATGACTCTGAGCACTCTGAGGCTCTCTATTCATGGATGTCTGGGGAATCAATTATAGCTCAATTATAAACACTGAGGCTAAATAGACTCAGAACCTTCATCCTTTTGACATTTTTTGAATAAAAAATAGATAAATGACTTATGACTAAATATGAAAAAGATCAATCTGTAGCGTAATTTTAGTACACAGACTGTCTCTCAGCTATATGTGGTTCAGACCACTTCCAGCTGGTTGTTTTGGGGTGTTTTTTTATCATAACTTTGCTGTTGTGGTTCTCTTGTGTCATTTTGAGGAACATGAAGAAGCATAAAACTCTAAAAAGGCACATAGGCAGGCAAAAGTTATTGTGGGCTTCATATAAACCTCTATAGAGCTCTATAAACACCACTTTATATGAATATTGCTTTTCATTGCCTCTACACGCAAACCCCTAAACACACATGAATTTGTTGTACTTTAACGCTTAACACTCTAAAGCATGAAATAATTGCCAGAATTTTTTTAAAATTAAATATTAATGTGAAAATATGAGTTTTAATTTGTACCATATTTTCTAGATTCAGCAGTTATTTGGGGGGTTTTTTTCTTACTAAAAAAATGTATCAAGCAATTTATTTAGGTTTTTTGGTGTGGAAAAAAACCCCACTGATGATGAGGAGTCTGAAAAAGTCACAACATAACTAAAATGAAGAAGACTTGTGCGGTTTTATCTGCTGTGCATATCAATAATTACATGAATTCAAGTTGTAAAAATCATTTGTCTAAAACTGCATGAAACAGAAAAGGACATAACCTTTAACGTGACCTGTGTCCTGTCTTTTGTTGTTAGCGCTTATACAGACAGAGACAAGAGGCAGCGGTGGAGGTGCCGCAGCCCCGCCGTGTTTATAAAGGGGTCCAGATTAAGTGTGGCCTACGCCATTGTGTCACCTGGAAAATGTCACTCCACAGGGGTGAGGAGGGGGAGTCTTAGTTCGAACAGGTTTACAGAAAAACACAGTACTGGAACAGAAAAAGGCATTTCATTTTCTTTCTCTTTTTAAACAAACTAAAACAGACAAACTAAACGGGCCAGGATGATGACGTATCAAATATCTCCCTCGATCGTGTGTTAAATAGCCAGTGATCTACAATGAGCAATGGATTTTCTTTGTGCTATCGAGCCAGATTCCTGCCACAAAAGCCCTGAACAAATAGGCTATTGGATGAGAGTGTTTTTGTCTTCCCATTTCCAAGATATTTCTTGAGAATGACGAGTCACATTAGGAGCAGGGGGAGGAGTAATTTCTGTGTCACATCCCTTTAGCCCGACCTCACTGACTCGCCAACATGAGAGCGTTCTCACTAAAAATTAATCACATTTGCCTTTTTAATGGCATCCCTCATCCTGCTGCCAAGAATTCACAATCATCTTCCTGCTGTTGTGTGGTACTTCAGCAGCCTGGCATGTCTGGTGGTGACAAAGTGATTTCAAGAAGTGTATCAATACTTACATCACCCCTCTGGCCCTTTCTCGTCACTGTTGACACTGCGGCACTCGGAGTAGGCCCAACTGGCAGGAGGCCATCCACTTTAAAGATAAACACACACACACACACACACACACACACACACACAGATCTGCAGCAGTGGGTTTAAAATATGTCGTGAAATGAGTTAATATAGTGTTAGGAAAAACTGCATTTACCATGTTGAGGTGCATTTACGGTGAGAGACAGATCAGGTTTGTCAGGTGGCACCTATTGGGTTGAAAAAGTCACCGCTGTCGCTCAATGACATTTTCACGGTGTAACACAGAAGAAGGAAAATGTGACACTAGATGCTCTCTGTTATTTTTAGTGTGGCTTGAATAAAGAGAAAAAGAAAAGACAGAAGAGGAGAGCGATTACAAGTCCACCCTGAAACACCTCTGGGCAATTATTTGGGCTGTTAATTTGAAACATTATTTAAATTACCAGGACCTCTTATCTGAACCAACCAAAATCTGAATTTTCGGATGAGGTTTTAAACACTTTTGAAAACCCTTGGTTCAGTTTCAATGGCCACACCCAGACCCGATTACTGCCAGACCTGTTTAATAAAACAAAAAAACTCAAATAGAAACTGCCTGACAAATTTAAGTTACCTTAAAGATCTCAAAAAACAACGCATCATGCCACGATCTAAAGAAGCAGCTTAAAAACAAAATAATTTACATCCATCAGTCAGGAAAGGATTACAAAGCCATTTCTAAGGCTTTGGGAGTCACGTCATCACATGACAAAGAAACTTAAGGCTCAAATCACAATTCCTTGTTACCTTTAACAGAGGAAACATCTCGTGTTACATGACAACTACTAAAATGAATCTTAAATCCCCTAAAAATCACATAAAACACAGTATATCAATGCGATGATACACACACACTCCATATAACACACTCCTAGCGACTGTGCATGGAGTTTAAACATATGAGCATCTAAAAAAAAATTAGTAAAACACAAATCTAATTTCTTGTAAAGAACCGCGGTGCACAACTTGCAAACTGCAGAATTACGACGATAAGAAGACGCAAAAGTGTCTCCATGGCTTCTGCCATCAAATATTCAGACACACTTGTAATTCCTTGTGAGTGAAAAACCCTGTAAAATGGCTGGGAAACAAAACACTTGTGGTAAAACAATGTTCTGAGGACATTCTGTCAGATTCTTCTCTTTTTTACAGATTTCATCACTGAGCCACTGTGGCGTAAATGCTTTAAAACACTTTGACATAACATGCTGTGTCCAGAGACTCTCTGCTTGTGAATAATGAATCTGCAGTATGTTCTGAACAGCTGTCTTCTTGCAAGATGTTTTTTTTCCTCCAAGGTTTTTTGGTCGCATCCTGTCCTCGAGGTTTTGAAACCTGCATAATTTAACCGATTTACCTGCTTCTCGTGATGATGGCCACCGACCAATCGGTGATTCCTAAACTTGCAACAAGTTGCTGCGATTGGACAAGTAACGGAGAGTCGAGAAGTATGCTCAATTCTTGCAACCCCCCCGCTCTTCATATTTAATTCAGAGGTTGTGTATTTCTTTATGATTGCAACATCTGTTTGCTCCCAGTGCCAGCTCGCTCTGTCAGCCACCCTCTGTTCAATAATTCCTGTTCTGACCCCTAAGAGCCCCTGACATCACAGCGCCGGCTGCTGCTCAAACTTCACTGAGAACAGACACAAAGAGACAGGTGCCTACATGCCACCAAATCATCTGCCTCACAAACCTGGTTCTACATAAACACATCAGTGGTCATGTTGCTCTGGAGTAGGACAGATAAATCCAGTACTCTTCTTTCTATCGTTACCAAATGGCTGATGTTGGACATGGAAAGGGACTTCCTAGGACTAGACAAGTTCAATATTTGCATGAATGTGTCCTTGTGTCAGGAACTGGGAGTGAGAAAATGTGACAACTGCAACTGGCTTAAGCTTTAAGTAATTTATGAATTTTAATTCACCTTTATAGTACAGGCCTGGCAAGTTAATGCTTTAAGATCTAAACTACAACTCCAGCAAGGTTGAATAACACTGAATGTACACATATGAAGAGTTGGCATGCAACTAGTGTGACCAATCTCTGAGCTGTTTTTGCAGGGAATTATGCTCTGAGGCCAAATCATAACTTAGATCCAAAACAATGGATCAAATTGCAGTACTTAGTACAGAGATACTGCATGAAGTGGTCAACAGTGGAGAGCAGCTTACTAAAACAGTGTTGTAGCCTTGAGACACTTCACCAAAACATTAACTCTTGAAAATTGCTTAAATTAAAAGTTCTGTCTTTGAAGCATTCTGTACCTCTGTGTCTTTGACTTGTTGTATAATTATAAACAGAGTTGCTGAAAAGAGCTCAGTCCTTCCTATTTTACAAAAATCCTCTAAAATGAACTAGAAAAAAGACTGAAATAGAAAAGGTGATTCATATTTATGCATATTCATTCATATTTTGAGCTATTTATAATAACTCAATCCTAATCAGTACTCACTGTGCTGCGTGATCTCAGAAAGCACGTGGAAAAGAAAAGGAAAAATCTACACCGTCTCCAAGGTGACATTAGGAAGTTTAAGGTCTTGGGTACAGGCTCGGTTACAATATGGGATGACTTTTCTGCATCTGATTAACAAAAACACGAGTGAGAGAAATGCCACGCAAAAAAAAACAAAAAAAACCCTCAACACAAATTCAAGTGGGAAACCAAAGCTGGCAGATCTTATCCCAAAGAGCCAATCAACAGGAAAAATATGAACTAGTCATGTTATTGAACTGACTGTTTCAAGATTGTCTTTATACATATGCATGTGATTTAGAATAGCATTTGTTTTTAAATATTTACCTTTTTTCTGATATGACTTTATCAGTTTTGGAATTTTGGCCCACTATTCTTTAGAGTGTTGCTTAAGTCTATTGAGGTTTGCAGGCATTCATTTATGCACAGCTCTCTTGAGGTCCCAACGCAGCATTTCAATCAGGCTGAGGTCTGAACTTGACTGGGTCACTGCAACAACTTTATTCTTTTATTTTTCATGCATTCTCTTGTGGATTGGCTGCTGTTTACTGTTACTTTGGTATACAGAGGAGTTCAAAATATCAAAATGATATTTTTATTTCTAAAGTATAATTGTTGTTGTTGTTGTTATCCATGATTGTTTAAACTTACAGTTTTACTAAAAAAGCTGAAATAAGGCACATTATTTGTTTTATGTCAAATTACAGTTATTTACTTGGACTCCTAATCAGAAAAAAATTGTCTTAGTACTTGAATAATATCATGCTTGATTAATTTGTGACTCCTCAGAGAAGTCCAGTGTGACGGCTCAAATTAGGATAAAAGAAAGAAGAACACCTGTTTATTACTTGCCTAATAAATAGCAATATCATTTTCAGCTTTTACAGATTTCTATAAAATTTGTGTTTTCTTGTTTTTCTGGCAGGTGCTCTAATTTATTTTTTAAGAACTGTATATGAACAAACACACTGGATTTCAAGACTATTTCATAAATTACCAGAGCACCGCAATGGATTGCAGCAGGTTTACACGCATCAGGTCTACTTCCTGTCAACAATTATAACTGATCAAAGTATTTTGTCTGGTTTTCTCAGCGTGATCTTCATTGTCAGAGACACTGAAGGTGGTGGGGTCTATAACAGATGCTACCCACTGACCTTAGAAAACATGGCGGAGGGGCCAGATGTTTGGATGACCTCACAACCTTGGGACCAGCTGATGTGGCAGTGATGGAGATGGGTACTGGCAGAAGAAACTGATCTAGTGGCAACAAAGGTTCCCATTTTTCCCGCTTTTTCTGTTTTGGTCTTTACCCCCGAAAGTGGGCAATCCTGGAAGGCAGGAAAACACAGAGAACAGAGGAAGAGGGATATACAGACACAAAAGAGAAAGAGACATGGAGAGGACTGGTCAGTGGTGCTGACAGTTGTCACAGATGTTGAGTTCAGCACAAAACTCTGCCAGAAGCCATCATGTCAAAGCTAAGTTAGCTGAATGAACAAGAACAACTGCAGGCCCTGCCACTTTAAATCTCGCTCAAAATTCAACAGCTGTTTCTTGAATGAATACAGATGCAAAATAATGATAATAATGTCTACTTAAAGCTCCTACACAGGAGTAAACAACCCTTCTTAACCACACCCTGCACGCATGACGTCTCATTAGCTTTGCCCTGTTGCAGCTCTTTTGGTAGATTTAATTTTAGACACAGGGAACATTTTTATGTTTGACACTGAACTGTCAGGAAAATAATAGCTTTTAAATATATGTATATATATATATATATATATATATATATATATATATATATATATATATATATACATATACACACACACACACACATATATGTATACATATATATATATATTTGATTTGATATACCTTTATTAGTCCCACAAGGGGAAATTTCATAAGGCTGCCGACCATATATATATATGCTAAATAATTTTTAGTAATTTGTTTATTTCTTTAGATTTTCAAAGCACTAACAACACAACCAAGCAGGGAGTTTTTAAAGCTGTTAAAAACCCGTAAAGCATTTTTGTCATGTGTATCAACAGTGCTGCTTCAACATCATTTCTCCTCAAATCAACGCTTGTGCTTGTCGATTCTGGCATGTGAAATTCTTAACATTTTGACTGGGTGCATCTTGGCTCTGAGCATCTTCACTCAGCTCGGAGAATGTCTTTGTGCCAAGGCCACAGCCTGTGGCGGTTTTCCTAGTGACAGATGAGCATGTCAACATGTTTGTGTGTGCGTGCGTGTGTGTGGTGAAACAATAGGCCTGGTAAGCTGTGAACTGTGCTATCAGGCACAAAACTGCCAAGCTATCCAGTACGCAGTCTACCAGCGCTCTAATCAGATATTTTAAATCTGCATGTAAGTCTGTAAAATGTTACCAAGTGAATAGAGGTGCACCTGAGGGGACACACAAACAAAACTTTTGAAACACTTTTTTATTGGTCTACATCGTTCAGCCTCGAATAACCCTCACCTACAACAGCAAAGAGTGAAAAATAATGACAACAGAGAACTGCGACATGCGAATCTAAATGTGTTCGTCCTGTCTCCAGGCCTGTTGGCAAAGGGCAGCTCAGCTGTAGCAGGCAGACTGTGTGAACAGCAGACTATGAACATCTCTCCACAGGCCATACCAAGGTGTCTAATCCAGGAAACGCTGTGAACACACACCCTGTGGGCTCCCACAGTGCACCATGCAGCCGAGATCCAACCATAGCACTGCAACGAAACCATCCGTCTCACCTAACTAGTGTGTCTAATGTAAAGTTAGAAAAGTCTTCCATTTTTATGACACATAAAAAATATGCTAATAAGGTAAGATCACTCAGTTTGTATTCTTATACAGATCAGCTCAATGACTCATTTATTGAGGGATGAATATTAAATTAGGTGCAAATAAGGATTACATTTAAAGTGTAATATAGCTAGGCAGTGTTAAGATCTTGGACACAACGCTTATTTTTTTGCATGCATTAGATTAAGACTGTTGGAAAATTTTGATATCTTCATGAATGTCCAAAGAAGCATTTTAAAGATGCTTCGTGGATTTGTAAAATGAGTAAAGCTGGTTATTAAATTGTCTTGAATTTTTAGTTGATAAATATGAATAAACCAGTCTAAACTAGTGATATTTAATCAAATGCTGACTTTTTTACTGAACAGAAGGGTGACTTTATTAAAAAAAAAAATGTGCAGAGATAAATTTATCAATAATTCGTTTACACATTTCAGCACTTTACCTGAAGAAATATTGCCAGCTCGTCTACGAGTGTGTCTGCTGTCCAGCACCTGTCAAAGCAGCTGAGTGTCACCCACATCACAGGGTGTTGCAAAATGACAGCTCCCAATGTCTGCAAAGATGAAGCCTCGGGAAGGAAAAAAAACAAAAAACAGGACAGATCTAAATTTCATACTCCCAAGTATATCAAAGTGACTCCTGTCAGCATTGCATCAAAGCAGAGAAACAGGAACTGTTCATTTTTACAGCTCGGAGTGGGACTGTGGAGGGGCTTTCTTGTAGGGGGGGAAACAGGCTGGGAAGGTGAGCACCGTAAATTATGCTGGGTGACTTACAGGGAAAACGATGACAATGAAAAGCACCTTGTCAAAAATCCCCTTGTTTGGAAGTATGACAGCGGAGTGAAAATGAGGTCCTGACACAGGGTGAAGGGAGACAAAAAAAGTCGGTTTCCACAGATCGAGTTTCTTTATGTTGAAAAGCTGCATCCGTGTGGACTTCATCTGACACTGCAAGTCTGCTGGTGACAGTGCTGCCTGCATGGTGCAACACTGTGGTAACACCTGTGATTTCGTCTTAGATCTTTTCAGGAAATTCTGTTTCATCAGTTGCGTTTTTCTTTCCCTTTTCTTTTTTTTGGGATGTAGCCAATACTGGTAAAAATATCAATCTGACTCAAATATGAAAGTGTGGATTACAATTTACAACAGATTTTTTCATTGTTTTATTCGAAGGGGCCGTTTTTGTGGAGCAGAAAACAAGTGCAGACAAAAAAAAAAGAGATCAGAGCTAAACACAAAATAACATTGACAATTACCATGGGGCAAGCCTTTTTACCTAAGAAAGCTGAATAAACAAGTGAGTGTCTTTGCCTCTATAGGCCTACAGTGCTACAAGATACAGAGATACAACTTGTGCGGAGATGACAAATATTGAGACTTGAGGCTAAAAGAAAACCAAGGCAACCAAAATCTGGTTTTGTCCCAGGGCCAAAGCCTGCACTGCACTGTGGGCCACTTCTGATTTCTGCACTAGCTGGTGTAACGCAACCAGCCATGCATTAGCATTGGCCCTCCAGTTAGAGCGGGCTCTTAGGATCCTGTCACCCGAACTTATCATACACTCTTGTTTTTCATGCACACACGGCAGACACAAAAAACAAACATGGAAGAGCAGCTTGCTAGCTTGCTTTTACTGGACACAGATCTCTTTGAGCTTCCTGTTGTCTTCAGATTATGTTCACATTTTTAGAAACATTTAATCCTGCTCAGACCGCTAAAGCATCTCCAGCAGGGCTGCTCCTCTACACAACATAAAAACTTGAATCTACCTGAATATAAAGCTGCCCCATCTCCCTCACCACTTAGAGGGGGGGCCTGAGCTAGAATACAAAGTTCAACAACTGTGAAGAAGGAACTATTAAAGAGGACACACAAAGCAGTGACCTTGACTGACAAGTGCTCTTCATTCTGGCCATAAACAGCAGTGGGGCCTGATAAGTGTTCACCGGTGCGGGAAGTAATGACCTATCCGTCAGCAGTGGTTGGGCTGTGTGAGGTAGTATAAATGGAACATACATAATGTACAGCAATAATACCAGCACGCTCACAGCCTAATGTATTATCATTATTCTTGGGGACCAGGGTTTTTTCCCCCCTCCTCTAACCCCGAACAGCGTGCCTCAACAAGGCGGTTAAATGCCTTCCGGCCACGATAATTTTATTCTAATCTTTGTTCCATATTATAATTTTCATGGTCAGAAATACACCAGGAAGCAACAGCACGTTTCTATCAAGGGCTAAACAGAACACAGGTCATAACTGGGGGTTTTATGTGACTGTATAACCACTCGTTCTCAGTGCACCAGTCAATTTACGATAAGAATGGAGAAAGCAGTAAATTTATGTGTGATGGCCCATCTCAAACAACATCGTTATGTGCTGAACTAGCTTCTGATAGCATAGCTGAACCTTCTTAAAAAAGGTTATTGGAAATTCCAATATTTCCAACATTAAGGTACATTATCAAATTTTACTACAAAGTTAAAATAAGTTTGGGGGGAAAAAACAAAACACCTGGCGTCTATGTAAAAGCTTCAACCTAATACAAATAATTCAAGTTAAAGGCCATTACTGAACACAGAAACTCCATCAACATCCTGTAGTACATACAGCTCATCATACTCAAATGTAATTATAGACAGACACCAGCGTGAGGAGGTACACTGCTGACAGAGTCACCACTGGACAGAACAGAGTCACTTCCTTCTCAGCTGATTATGCAAGTCTGCATTTACTGCAGACGAACGTGCACAGTATCAAACATTACACATCTTCAGCAGACAGATAGGAGCTGAAAAGTTAGACTGAATGTAAAAAACAAAAAACAAAACAATGAGTGATTTCTTAGCCTGCAGGGAAAAGTGAATATAAGACTACAGCCAGTTAGCTTAAACTAGCTTAAAAAATCCACTGCGTTGTGAAATTTTGATGATTTTGATACACATCATTCTTGACATTGTTGGATCATCTCATGCTTACTATCCCAGAAAGACTTTTTTTTTTACATATAAAATAAAGTTACTATCGCAAACAGTCAGAAGCAACTCCTGGCAATCTTAGTTAGCACTCAGAATTAGATGCATCTGATCCTTTTAATCTGAAATGTATTTGAGAGAAGATTTCTTGAATTATTTTATGCCAGTTATGTGCTGCAAGCCAGCAGGGAGCCAGATGATCAGTTCAACAACACCTGTGGTACTCAAGCTTTATGACAATAAAGCTTGAGTATTTATACTGCATAGTGCCAAATCACAACAACAGGCGCCTCAAAGCACTTTATGTTATTATATTATTATTTAAGATAAAGACTCTACAAAAATACAGAGAAAACATCAACAATCAGACTATCCACTGTTATCAAAAATCTGGCAAAAGCGGGAGGGAAAAACTCTCTTTTAACAGGAAGAAATTTCCAACAGAATCAGGCTCACGAAGAGGCAGCCATCTGCCGTGACCAGTTAGAGTTGAGGGAAGGGAGAGAGGACAAAAGCTACGCTGTGGAAGAGAGTCAGAAATTCATAATTATAAATGACTTAGTGCACAGTGGTGCATAAACTGATAGAGTCAAAAGATGTGTGTGAAGGAAGAAACACTTCCCAGTGCATCATGGGAAGCCCCCAGAAGTCCAAAACTATTCAGCGTAACTAAGGAAGGACTCAGGTTTGTTCTCGACATTGTAGGGCACCAACAGACTGTACATAAAAAATGGACAGCTTCAGGTCTGAAACATGAAGAAATGTTTTGTTTTAAGCCTCATTAGCCAAAAGCATCCCACTTAGCAACACAATGAAGAACGTATGAACCTTGATAACCAAGATAGCTACCTCTAGAATTAGCAGACCAACCCTTTAAATATGGTCACACCTAGTTTCAAAAGATTAAGATGCGACAACCAAAATTTATAACTTGAGGTAGTTATGTTAAATTCCTCATACGTTCATTACATGGTGGCTGCTTCCATCTTTGATATACAGTCTAAGGACCACGTTTCAGTTTCTTATTTCCTAAAAAGGCAGAAAATTGTTGTATCACTCAAAGCTGCTGTAGTGGATATATAACATTTTTAAGAGACTATGACAAAAGTTTGTCTGATTAATAGCTTCAGATAAGTATAATCAACTTCAAGGAGTGGAGCATTAGCATTAATCTATTCATCGTGAGTCAAATGAGTCAACAGTAAAGTATTTTGTTTCTTTCACGGCAGAATATTGAACAAAACTTATCACATCCCAAAATATACCTAGTGATAGCTCATTCTGTCTAGTTGCTGTACTAGTTGTGCTGAGAGTAATAATGTAACGCCATTAATTAGCAGGCATTTCTGAGGCCTCCCACACACATATCGCATCAAAGTCACAGCCAGTGTCCTTATCCAAAACTCATTTCTACTCCACATAAACACGGATATGCAGTGCTACTACGCAACGTAACATTCCCGTAATGCTGCATATCACAGAAATCAATTCCCAGATACATTTTCGAAAATACAGAAAGGGCAGTAGTTAAAATGTTGACTGTAAAAAAAAGTAGCTGTAATGGTTTTAGCAATGAGAATATTCTTGTCACATTTAAGCATTACAAATCTTGCGTGCATTCCCGTCTCATCTCTCCCAGGTATCCCTACAGAGCAGAGAAAAATGAAGGATGCCTCTAAAGCTTGGAGACAGTAATCTCCCCAGTGGAGGTCAAATCTAACATGGCAGGTTAGTGTCTGTGGAGATTGACAGCCTCGAGAAATACTGCTGCCAGGCACCCACAATGCACAGTGACAGTGAACACCTCCCAGGAAAAAGGCTGGTTACCAAGCCTTATAGAGCGACTGTCAGAGGGCGCCTGTTGTCAGAGCTGCTGCCAACTCTGCACTGACAGACTCTGTCAACCTATCTCTATCATATCGAAGCCATCTCAATCATGCGAACACCAAGCTGATCTAACCTGAACACATCTTTATCAGAAGCGTTCGCAGGCAACATTTATTCTTCCTGCATTTAAACCGTTTTCATCCAACAGGAATTTATCCACAGTTGAACAATTGAACATTTCCAGTTTCCAGTTTCTCAAATTGTAGAATTTGCTAATCTTTCTCTGTCAAAATGCAAATTAAGCAACATATCATCAAAATAAACTAGATTTTTTTCATTTTGTACATTAATTCTGCAGTTAATTGAAAAAAGACAACATAATCATTTTGCTCCATGTAAACATGTATATGGAATATAAGTGCCATAATATATGTTGTTTACTGATACTCTGTAGAGAAATGCTGTACAGCAGACCACTAATTGCATGAAATATGTTATCTTACAGGCTTGTGCTGTCTGCGTTTCATAAACAAAGGCTGACAGATCATGCCCTAAACCAGTGACCCTGCTGTGAGCATATGCACTAATGCAAGGTCACACTGGAGACTGGCCACATGAGGAGAAAACAGCCATCTAATTTGCTTTGTGAGCCCAGCAGACAAACTCCTGATGTAGTCATCACAGGCTGCTATAACATGTCAGTGTGTTAAATGGGAACCTTTTTCATTAGGAGCCCTAATAAGTGTCCCATGTATGAAACAGAGATTCCTTTCTCTTTTATGTCTGAGGCAGAAAAAAAATGACAAGGAGAATTTCGCTGCCAAAAACATGTTATACTCTCGGCGTCGAGGAGGCTTTGTTGGCTCTCACAGTGCTCAGCTGTGTACAAAAGCATAGCAGCTGATTTTCATAATGACAGGTGGCCATCTTTAAAATAATAATACCAGCCACAAACAACCGTGGTTGGCCTATTTAGCAATTGATAAAAGAACATCGCAACAGCTTCTGGTCCCCTTGGGGTCTAAATACTGATATAAAATCTATATAAATGAGTGAAGGTTGAGGAACCATGACTTTTAAATAGAAGCAATATTTTAGATATTATACATAAAGATACATGTTTTTGCAATATATTTCTGCAGAACAGCTGTTACAGATAAGGAAGTGTCACTGGTTTGATAAACATGGGTGGAGGTTGAGTGTTGATGGCAGCATGCTATAAAGGAGGGGGTGATGGTGGTTGAGAGAGAGGGGGTGGGTTATTGAATCCAGAAAAGACAGGCAGACGTACAGACAAACAGACCTATAGCCTGACGCCGTTCCCCCTCATCCTCTGCTTGCCCTTTGTCATGCACCCTCCTCACCTCCAGAGCTGTCACTGGCTTGTCAGAACCAATCACAGGATGCCATGCTGTCTGCCAGCCATGTACCAGTTTGGACAGGATGACATCAAATTTCTGGTGCTACGTGTCAAGGACCATATGAAAACAGATGTCCTCATTACTGGGTTGCCCCGTGCTTTAGACTACTTATTCAACTTTTCACAGATCAGGGGATTAAGGAACATCACAAGGTTTTTTAACTCTAATCTTATTATTCGTTCAAGTTAATGTTAAAATATTGGAAAAAAAACAATTAAATAGCGTTTGCCATAAATAATATTGTCTTTTACGTTGATGGCGTAAGACTAAGGAGAGAAAAACAGCAAACTAAAATCCAGTCAAAGCCCGCTCACACTGTGATAAAACGGTTACATGTCCAAGCCCAGTGTTATGCATATATGAGGCCCTCTGAGATCCAGCATGACAAAAGTAACTTTATTGAATAGGACAGATCGCTGCTTGTCTGACTGACTTAATCTGTTTGATTGAGCAACGGGATGCCTTCGGCTTCACAAGTCCTTCAAAGGCCGCAGATTCTGCAAGTGTGAAAAAAGAGGGAGGAGAAAAAAAAGAAAAAATATCCCCCTACAACCCTTCTTCTGCAACAGACATGCACACATACACACAGCAGTGCAGCTTTTGGAGGGCTTATTTATGAGCTTTAAACATCTTATTCATTGCCCTACCACCCAAGCCTTTTTCAGATCATCAGCCTCTGACAAAGACTGCAAGCTTGGAAAATCTGTCATCTGTCAGCGTCATTGATTAGGAGCAGAACTCTGGGCGGATGATGAGGCTTCACTGCAGCCAGCCGTTGAGGAGTAATAAAGGGCAGAGTTGAAAAGTATCTCCCCCCCCACAATAATACTGCCGCTGCAATTTTCCTCTAGAATCAATAGCGTGCCACATTACAGAGCCATACATTCATTTCCTCATGCTTCACGATCTTATTATGGGAATCCAACTTTCCACTCCGCCCCCTTTTTTCACCCAGCCGTCCACACACAAAGCAGAACTCAGCTATCATTGTGCTTGATCTGAATTTTATTTAGAGCTCCATATGCTTCTCCAGCCTCCTCTCAAAGCCCGGTGTTGATGCTTGGCCTCTCTTGGCCCGTTAACCATTAAAAGAGGGGCCACTCTGTCACTGCACTGCTTATTGTGAGCCTAGGAGGTTAAGAGACAAAAGTGTGAGATCATGAATGAGTGGCTGGCAGTCTATTGGAGGTTGCCGCAGATCTGAAATGAGAAACTGCACCTGATGCATGCATTTTGAAAGAGAACCGGGGGTTATTTTGTCTCCCCGAGTGCCCCATTAAACGCAACGACTGGCACGCCTATCAACACCTCGGCAAAGGAGAGGCTCGTCGGTGTGGCGCCGTGGACTTATGGGATTTGCTTATTGTTTCTCTGCTGCTGTCTGAACTAAATGCAGCTAAATACCTACTGAGATCTCCTGGCTGCTATGAGCATCCAGACTAACATTCAGCTAAACACGAGACAACAGAGGAGCTGGATGAAACCCCAGAGATACTCTACACCTCACGGCGGGGACAAAGCACCAGAATTGTCCTTCTGCTGTTTCAGGTCCTGCTCTGCACACACATTTCTCTACACTTTCTCCCCTCAAAATACCCAAAGCCGTGTCTCTCAGTCTCTAGGTCCCCCCTTAGTGACAATTTGTCCACATCAGAGAACCATCATCTCTAACAAGATCTGACTCGTGACACACAGATGGGGAGGGGCTGGACACGGGCAGTGCTAGCGCTGGGTGCCTGCCTGCCTGCCCTGGGGCTACAGAAAAATGCCATGCTCAGACTGCCGTGTGAGAGAACACAACTGCTTTCTGCTAAACTCTGCTTTTCCACCATAAGCTCTACCAGCCCACAGCCGGCATCGCTGGGCCATTACAAATGAATGAGATGCAATAAAATGTCAAGAAAAAACAACAAAAAGGGAATGCTACTCTTTATATTATTAAACACAAGAAACTGAAATGTAATATACAGCCTAAAAGTGCAGAAAACTATTTTTAATCATGACATTTGTCACACTAAGACCTTTAAAGTTATTCATAGCTGTTAACAAGCTTAGCGAGTGCTACAAAGAACAACAGACTGCATTATAACACAAGGAACTTCATTACTGCAAGAAGAGAAAAGATTTTCAAAGCATCCAAACACAATAAGCCTGTGACCAAGCAGTAAGTCATGTGAAATAAGCTTTGTATTGTGACAGAAAGAACAGACCCTATCAGGCCCTCATTTATTCATCTGTCAACCCACACACGGGAAGAGCCGGGAAAAATTTTTCTTTGGTGCCTTAAGGCAACTGTCATTAACTCTGCCATCAACATCATCCAGAAGTTTCACGAGTGTGCTAGAATATCATAAATAATGTCAACTTCCATCTCTAAACAAGACCTTTTTAGTAATGGCATTATATTGCCTGCATATGTTGGTTTAATGTCGGGTTACACAAAGACCCTCAGATATGAACTTTCCATTATTCTGACGACATTTAAATGCTTCGACTTCATGTTTGAATGAGCGCATGAGGTCGGATCTCGTTAGATCATGTCTAACATGTCTTTCACAAAGAAGTCCAAACTTCATGCAGGCATACACAAAATTACAACACAGAGACTTGGGCCATTGCTACCTACAGCGGGCGTCACCGTGGGCTGTCGTCTGTGCATTTGTCTCTTGAATTTTACGAGTCACTCAGGTCAATAAAGAGCAAGACTGTATGGAGAATGCACTAAACAGCTATAAGGAACATTATCGTTCAAAGTGAGCGATGTATGAATGCCAGATTGATGAACACAACAACGGTGTACATCTCACACACACACACACACAGACACACACTGAACTTATTTTTACACCCCCACACGTGTGGACTCGCAGCCTCTCTGTTCCGGTCAAGTGCTTCAGCCAGGACAACAACGTATGCAATTAGGTCATGCTGGTCAGTGTCACCCACACGGGGGACAACAGTCATTATGAATTTCAAATAAAAGTTAAATCGTACCAGGAAAGAGGACAGGAAATTGTCCAGAGGAATACTAAGTAACAAAACAGAAAAATAAATTGCAGAATACACATTTTACATGATATGAATAAAATTTTAATTTGATGGGCTTAGCCAATCTTTTTCGTATCAGCGTAAAAAATCATAACAACCTAACAACAATCCTTCCTTTCTGTTTCTTATCTTTCTATTTGATTTCTCAGTAAGATCATCACTGCATCATCACTCTGGAAACCTACATATTAAATATAAATGCAGAGCAATAAAATCAGTGTTATTAAAAACCCAAAATAAGCAGAAATATCTAGTTTTGAATGAATCTGCTTTTGCTCCAAACGCATGAAATTGTTGCATTTTTTTGTTTTTACCAAAATGTATTCATGTAGTCCCAGCCAATCTTCTTAGTCCAAGCCAAGTAACGAACAATGATCTCTTTATTTCTGTGTTTCACTATGATTGCAAAGTGGGAGAAGTGGCAGGTTTAGGACAGCCGCAAACAATAAGACCGACCACAGAATCACAGGAGTTATGTTATGGCTGTTTCAACTGTTTTTTTTAGAGAATTCATGATTATATCCACATTTGGTATGTCAAAAAAGCACAGTGCAAGTGCAACCAGAAAAGTTGTGGCGTATAACATGTGTGTAAAACAGTTGATGGGAACAGCAGGGTAATAAGAAATATTAGCTAAGTTAACAGTTATAGGTCTTTTGGCCTGGCACTGGTCAACTTGTGCACAGCGTGCTTACAAGCTTGCAATACCCTGGCAGAAACCTTGAGCATCCATGAGCCTCAAATTAACAGGAATTTTCCTTCTGCACTCCTGGCTGCCAACCATGGACTCCCACCAACACCAGCAACACCTTTTTCATGCAAGTAAAATGGAAATTAAAGACAAAATTGTGTTGCTTTTAATTACCAACATACATTTGAAACTCTTAGAGTTAAGCAGCTCACTCAAGCAGTGCACAAAACTAAAACAAATCAACATTTTGATGCTCCTAATAATGTTTCCCGTCTTTACTACCATGCGATATTTTCATGCTTCCACTCTCCTGCAGTACCCCCCAACCCTGCTGGCTGCTCTCACATTCTCACCTCATTCTCCTGGCCCTCTGGCCCTAATCCCTGGCTCTTGACAACCTCACCCACTGAGCTACAGATTGGCCGGCACACAATGCCCCAGATCCTCATTCACCAACACAATGCACTCACCGGCCATACACCTTCCCTTCTCTTTAACTCTCTGACCACATCCCTTCTGTCCGATCCCTCATTTTTCTTTCCCCTTCATTCATTCTCTTCGTTCATTTAATTTCCTCAAGCTCTCTCCAAGTCTGTCTCTCTTGCTCCGACTCTGTCTTTCTGCCAACTTGGTGGCGACTGGTGGGGCAAAACACAGAAACCGTCTCCCGCCTGGTTTCATTGCAGGGCATCGTGAGCAGGACGAGCCAGACCTCACAAAGCCATTGCAGAGTGAAACAAAGGTTGTGTGCTCCATCATTCAAACCGGGGCCACTCCGACAGCTGCCTCCGCCACGCTCACACTGACAAACGGCCAGAAAAACAGATGGTTTGTGCATTCATGACCAGTTTAGTGGAAGCCCAGGAGTCACCCCCATTCAAGGGGAGGGTTTTTGTCAGCTATTCCGTGATAAAGCTTTTCAGTCTGGTAGAAAATTAGAAATGCATTTTAAAATTGTCCCTTAATTATTGAGGTCATCCCGGCCCCATGGAGGAGAGAGGAAAGAGCTGAGGCTCTGGCTTTGTGACACATGACTGATCTGAAAAGATGGGCTGCCTCATTTCACTTTTTGAATCCTGCCAACACATTAACATACATTTGTCAGTTGCTTCTGAAGAGCAGATGCATTGAATGTTAGAAGCTAGCTATCCTCCGAGGAGAGAAAAGTTCATCATCTCAACATCTGATCAATACTGACACTGAAATCGTTCCCCCCACTGAAAATTAGCTTAATAAAGAATACTCCCCCTCGTTAGGTCAATTAGGTACTTTTTTCATACCTGCAATGCATTCATGTCACAACGACACATGCAAGCACATCTGCATAGCGTTGATAGCTGAAGAGTGTGACCAAGCTCTGAGTCTTACACCACCTCCTCACTTTTAAACTCATTTAGATTAAAAATGGCCCAAGAAAAGAGAGAAGTAGACCCTTACCTTTCAGCCCAGCTCAGTCCTGGGTAAGCTTTGTCTGTTCTAAAAGCCTTTATTTAAAGTATACAATATGGAGTTCATATGAATTTCAACCCTTAAAGAATGAAATTCAAACAGGCAAGGATAGCATGTGTAATATTTGACATTTCACAACTTTAGACAATACATAAACAAGTATATGAGACTGAGACAACCACAATAATGGTGTATGTCATGTCATTAAAGAGAGCTTAACAATTGCTTTAAAGCACTGAGGCGTGAACCATAGTGGGGCTTCTGAGCATCATCATCAAGCTGTTGGCAAGACACCCCAAAAAAGTCATGTCCAATTGCGAGAGAAAGCATTCACCATGTTGAACTATATCATACACAACACTGTTTACACAAATTAGCTGAAGTGCCAGCCAAAGTGACACTGACTAAACTTACTTTGTTTGGTCCTCCGTATAAAATTAGTTTCACGTCTCCCAGCGCCTAACAACGCAGGGAGAACGGCTGAGCAGATATGAATTAAAGATAATGCCAAGCCACAGCACGTCTGTCTCTGCCTCGAAACCATCTGGACGTTCAATATTACATCCTCGTCTACACTTTTCACACTGATCAGGATCACAGTTCTTTGACGTGTCCCCGTGATGCCCATTCGTGGTTGCTGACTGAACACATTTGTCGAGGTATCACTCTCGTTCTTGAGGTAGTCATGCGACGGCCTTTACAGAAGTTGTCTGTTTGAGAAGTCACAGCTGGAGCAGAGATGAGAGCCGCTAACCTACAAAACCATCATGTTAAAGTAATTTCATTAGATGTAAAATTTGCTATATTTTAAGAAATAGACACGCTAAAATATTAGCTTTGTTTTATGAAGTGATAAAATGGTTAAAATTTTGGTGTCAAAGAAAAGTGACCGGAGAACTGGAAGCATAACTTAACCGCTTTGTGATCTAACATGTTGTGATCCTATTAATAATCATGCAGGCTCAGCATCATTGCACTGGACTGGTAGAGGCAAATTAACATAATCATTGTCTTCATTAGCATAATTTCTGTGCTAGTTTGTCTGTGTTGCTTACTGTAACGTATAGCACAATAGAGACACCCAGCAGAATGCTACAAGCTGCAGATAACAGCAAACCACAGACTCTCACTGAGCTGTGAGAGAGCCACACACTATGATACAAACACAGATACACCTTTGCATAAACACAGTTACACACACTTCAAACACATGAAGCCGATTGCACCCTGACAGCTTTGTTTGCACTTAAGCACTGCCCTCCTCTGACTGTCCAAGGAAGTGCATACAGTCCATACAGCTACTCATCAGCGCTGCTCCGAGTCATTACACTCTTTAAAGCAAAGATGATTTCAAGATTAATTTTATTGCTGGTAAAGAGCCTGCAGAAGGTGGATGAGCGGAGTCCTCCCCACCCCATTCTCATCCCCCCATCACCACCACATCCAGTGCCATTTGTTGTTGGACTGCACCCCTTTGGCACCAGACAGGAATCACTTCCTCAGAACATGATGTGGGAGGTGTTCAAAGATAGACGCTGACAGAAATCTGCTGCCGTTGCCAAAAGCGCTGGCATTTCCACGACACAAGCAGTGACTCTCAGACGGATGTGATCCGATCAAATAGACGTGATAAAAACGTGTGAATTTGGACAAAAAATAGCAATCAGATTGAATAAATACAAGCTAGAGGTGGGCATAAACAACCTGAAAAATAACTCACAGTATGTTGCTATGCTGCAAACAAAAAAAAAGTATCTTTCAACAGGAAAAATATATCTTATTTGCCAGCGTAGCCCTTTGGTTAGATTCTGACTGGTGGTGTTGTTATTTTAAGCTCAACCAGCTGGTAACTTGATGATACTCAAAGTTGTTTAGTGGCCAAAAACGGATACATTTTCCATCTTTTTTTTCAAGCCTGTACAAACTGCTCTTCAGCATTTAAGCAGAAAGTAATTAAACTCCCAGTAGACTCTAATCAGCATTCATGAGTGGCATCGGCTCTAAGTATGATATACAGTACAGCCCCTGTCAAGGTGATTTCTCACCTCTCACCATTTCCTCCAACAGCTCTCACCATGGCCATCACACACACACACACACACACACACACACACACACACAGCTGTTGTGTGCTTGTCCCTCCCAAATTAATACCCACAAGTGAAACCGTGACCTGCAGAAGGCAGCCCCGACCCGCCGTCCCGGAGCGACTCAGTGGATCCACCCCCTGAGCACGTGGCTCTGTCTGTCTTCCCCTACTCTCCCACCCACCCCCAAAGACTGAGCAAGGACAAGAGCTTGCAAGAGATGAATAAGGTAATCGCTGGCACGGTACTATAAAGCGTAGGCGTGCGTGATAAAAGATCGCTGATTTGTTTGTTAAGCAAATTAAAAACAACTGAAGTTCTTTAATTTTTTTGATTATTTCTTTACTCCATACTTCTCCTCACAAAAGGAGCAGTTGTGGAAGTCCTGAAGGATTGCACCCTGGCTAGACCACAGAAAATAAAAGAGACTCAAGGCTTCAGAGACAATAATGGACCTTGTCTGTACAGTCACCAAATGGCTACTGCTTGGTTAGCTGCAAGCTCCATTTTGGGACCTTTGGTTCCCACATTTAATTAAAAATCCATTATCACCTCTTAGCATAGCGAGCAGCACTTCAGCCTATACTATACAGATCTGCACTCCTAATTGGCCTTAAATGGCTAAATTTATTTTCATGCAACCGGACTTCAAGTTTTCTTAAAGGGGAAGTCAAACTATTGCAAGTAGCTTGGACTCGTTTTTAAAAAATAACCCCCCTTGGCAAAAGTGCACCAGTGTTACAACAAATGATTCTCAGGTATTAGAGTGTAGACACACACCGCAACAGACCTTGTGGCAGACCTTGCAGGCAAACTGTTTTTAGGTGATGCATTAATATTCAGAAGGTGATGTTGCCAAAGCACCTTGAGCAGATGCACACTGGCACACACTGATGGTCTGAGTGAGCAGCTGAAGAGGGAACAATGCAAAAGGAAAAGGATAGATAATTCAAAAATAAAACAAAAGGAAAAAAATTCAATTAAAACAAAAGACTGAGTAAAGAAACCAAAATGACGAATTGGGATAAAGCAAAAAAATAAAATAAAAAGAAGAGGAAAATGAGCTCTCCTTCATATTCCAGCACCGCTCTCCTTCATTGTTACCTCGACGATTGCGGCCAGGCCCCAGCTCCCCTGGCAGAACCTAAGTGGCTTGCTGGCATATGGTGTAACCTCCATTTGAGTGCTAAAAGCTGGATATTGTTTTTGTGGAGCAGATGTTGGCGGGCATGGCAAAAGGCACAGCTGACTGGGCTACGCAGCTGGAAACAGTGTATGTGACCCACATACAGGGGGAGCAGTAGTCAACTGAGAGCCACAACCTTAATGGAGAATAGCGAGACATAATATGAAGTTTGTCCCTCTGTTGTCTTTACAAGCATGAAGTTGAAAATAAAGCCAGTTTAGCTGTTTTTAGCTTGTATTCTATTGCTTTTTCTGCTGTTAATTACTCCCTGATAGCATGAATACTATCCAAGCAACTTGATGACTGCTGCACTCTAATTGTAGCTGTAGTGGTAACCTAGAGATGAAAGGATCTGATTTTAATCTAATGCCTCAATCGTGACGTTACAGTAGATGCCTGAAATGTGTCAGGAAGAAGCCTCGATCAGGTCAAAATCAGACTCACAGATTGATGAGAGTTTGTTTCTATGACCGCTTTAATTTGGGGAGTTTTATTCAGGCTAATCACAGCAGGATGGAAAACAACCTCAGCTCTCTGTGCCTCCAAATAATACAGAAACCACCATGTTTTAAATTGGAATTAAATGAGCTTTCATGCCTAGATTTGAGCTAATGAAAACGAAACGAGGACACTTAAGAGTCCTGACCAATTTCTCAAACCCAGAAGTGTCCTGGTGCCAAAAGTGGACAAATGAAGATTATGCTGAGATTATAATAAGGATGCCAAAGCCATTATCCAGTCTACTTTGACAAATGCTGTGCCTTTCTGTGAGCAGATGGGACCTAGAGTTTGGGTGGGGAAACAGGCAGAGTATCCTTCACCCAGTTGGCTAGAAAAGACTAGGATAAACGGCAAGCCGGGACACCGTCAAGAATCCCCAACATTACATGTAATTTTGTGTCTGAGTGCTTAAGTTCTGTTAATTTCGCTCTGTTTGATGAAAACTGACCTGCTAATGCAACAATCAACACTGTAATAGCACGCAGTTATTTATTTTGAGTCATTCTGCATCATTTCATGTCTGTTTATTATCAATGTAATATTAAAAAAAGGATTTTATGATGTTTGCAGGGCCTCAGCGATCCCCCGCTGATGTCCGCCAACGCGAGCCCAAAGCCGCAGACTGAACAGAGCGTTTTGGTTTCACCCTTTTAATTACGAGTGTGTTAAATGCTGTAAAGGCAAAACAAACTGACCAGAGGCTGCAACAAAGCCTGTTTTCCCTGGTGAAAAGGATTAGAATGGCCTGTCACTCATCAGGGTCACGCAGTGCAGGGGCACTACTTAAAAAGTCATTTAGAGAATTAAGATGCCCCCAATCGGGCGAAAACACCACGCTAAATAAAACAGCAAATAAGTGCCCAGCACAGCCTTGAGGCGTCCGCTGTTGCCACTGTTGACCTGTCTCCTGCAAACTATTTTGTTTTGAAGGTCTAAATCTGCTCTGGCCTGTTTAATCTCTCATGGAGGTCTCATTAATTAAGAGGTTTCTGACGGCACACTGATTCCCTCAGAGGGAAAAGCAAAATATGGCCACACCTTTATGCGCTCTAATGAGAACCGTGATTCCCTTTGGCTGGGTTTAGCTACATTTGTTCAGGAGCTCCTACAAACAATAGAAAAAGTGCCTATCTCAATATTTACAATGCAGGTGTCCTCTTTGAAGCTTGCCCCTGACCAAAGGACCTAGGAATGAAAAATCACCTGCAGCAATACGGGATGACAGAGAACAGATGAAAACATACTTTTCACAACGCGATCTGTAATAATTACCACACAATTACCTCTGATTACTGCTGTATTTTCTGCCTGCTGCATATATTATTGTTTTGCTACCTGGAGGGCACAATGCTAAAAAAGCTAGCAAGGAGTCGCACAAATTAATCCACAATTAATTTGTTTTTGAGAAATCCCTTAACCCTCCATCGGCCAAGTTTCCCACAGACCTGATGGACTTACTCTGTAATTTTGACTGTAAAAGGAAAACATGTAATTCTCATCTTTCAGGAACCATTTGATTTTTTTTCCTCCAGCCCAAAACTGGTTGAGGAACAAAGTAATGTGAAGCACACATGGTAAAATCTATCCAGAGCCAATTCTTTCTGTCTGTGTACACATAGCAATACCTTACAAATACCTTGTGCTGCTGTGACACACTGAAAATGCCCGTAAAGGTCGCCTTCTTTCCCAAACTGTTTGAATTTGGCCTCTAGCACAAACGGCAGTGGAGTAACAGCCATTTAAAGAGTGCTTGTAAAATAGGCCCACCAGGTAAATAAAGGGTCACTGATGTACAACTGTCTTGGTTACTAAATGACTTAATATGACTTAATTCGTAATTTATGATATACTGATCAATCAGTAAGAGGAAGCAAGGTTAGACCTGAAAGCTTGGGGTTAGTGTGACTCATGACTTTTTAGATCTAGACACCTTCACAAAGGGTACAGTGAAGCAGCAGTCCAGTGATGCAGGTCTGTATCTACCCATTAAGATGGATAATCTGAGCAGGTTACACAGATTATATCCAGATTACTAAACACTGCTCCTGCCGCTGATCGTCTTCACAGCGGCTCGGAGGACACACTTATGGACACTCAGGGCCTCTGGGACTGAAATCATCGGATAGCGAGATATAGAACTGCTCGAGCTGCTAATACAGAAAAGGTGGACGGTGGGCACGTGAGCGCCAGCTGGTTTAGTATGCTGTGCTGTCAATGAGGGGGAAATGTGAGACCTGCAACACACATCATCAAAAAAATCAAAAAATATCTTTAAAAGAACTACAAAAGGTCATCAACACCACACAAGTTTAAGTTACACTGAAAAGCTATTTTTCTAGCTCATTAGTTTGTTTAGCTCATACAGGATTTACTATTAATTGCCCAATTTATAAATGCAACTTGCAAAAAACGACATGCGATAATTTTCTTTGACAAGGATCATTTTTACAGTAAAGGTTCTTTAGGACAAATGGGATGATTTATGTTTATTTTTTACAGTTGAAGTTACTTACATTTTATTCGTTTTATTTTGTATTTCAAACTCAGATTCTAATAGTCTATTTCTATAAGAAATTGTAGTTGATGCTATGCTATGAAATGCAGATTTAACAGTGTTTTAAATCATCTCTGGGGTGTCTTAATTAAGAACTGTTTGAAATACCTCCTGAATAAATGGTAACCTGTCAGCACCTGACACTGGTAAATACTGCACTTGATCCAGGAGTTTCTCCATAGGATCAGTGTGGGCTGATGCACTATGGCAGTGTGCTGTGCTGAGAGTGACATCCTGATTCCTGAGCTTCTGCATGAGTCAGTCCCATCCTTCCATCTCTCGTGGAGGCCTCACCCTCACGTCTCATATCAGCCTGACTTTGATGGACACATGGTCCCCCTGTGCTTGGCAGGACGGTCTTTTGAGGAACTTGAACAAAAATGGCAACAGTGATCGGGTCGACACTCTTCCCCGCCCCCTTACACAAAAGAAAAGAAAAGAAAAAAAGAAAATTGCACACCGTTTTTTCACTAGGTGATGGTTCGTGAAGAAAGACCCGAGCACTTCAACTTACAATCACCTTGACAACATTGGTAAAAGTTATTTGTATTTATATCTATCATATAAAAAGTTAGGTGAACATATACAATGATAAATACCTGACAGAAAACAAACTGCTGCTGTATCTATCAAAATAACTGCAGTGTTATTCAGTTAGTGTAACAAATAGATGTGCAGCAGACTATAAACACTCTACCTCACGGGTCTGAGCATAACTTGGATCGATTGTGCACTCAGAACATAATTGCCAACACATCACATACAGTGCTAAAACTCTTCATACTCTTAATTCAGCATGGCGGCACACTTGGCTGAAGCAAGGTCTCCTCCTTCGCCAACAGACAAAGGGAGTCCTTCACTACGTCTGTGTCAGTCTGCTCATCCCATTATATCCACTCTGCTGCTCCCAGTCATCAGCTATGACGAGCCTTCACCTGAGTTGACAGGTGACTGTCCTGAGGCAGCGCAGCGCCCAACAGGGGAGCCTTAACCTGCCAACTATCTGTCAGTTTCCCAAAACCAGCTCTGTCATGTCATCTCCTCCATGCCAATCACGGTGACACATCAAGTTTGTGTCAGGAAACAGTGTTGAAGATTACAATCTAATACAACACTGCCCTGAGCAAATGGGAGGGGCAGGCAATTATTATGACACGGCGATGGTAATGTAAATGTTGGCAGGTCACATGAAAATAATTACAAACAGGACATTTCTTCCTAAAGGTTTGACTTTTGTCTGTGCAGTATGAGGGGTGATGATTCAAGAGGGCAAATTCATAAGAACATAAAAGATTCAACACAAAGATAAAGACAAAGACGGACGTTATTCAAATATCATCTTCATGCTTCATACTTTGCTTCCATGTAGCCAGACTTTCTGGCTTTTTTCACTCATTTTCCGTTCAGTCCTTGTGCCTTACCGTTTTCATAGGAGTGGTCTTTGTTTGTTTAAAAAGCCACTTTATCGTGACCTGAATCATTCAAGCATAAAAAGATACCCAACTCAACCAGACTCGTGCCTACACATCTACTTTCAAGCTAATTAGAACTGCACCAACTTTTGCCTAATATATTATATTTCCATTTATTCCATTTATTTCCCATTTCAAAAGTCGCTCCACCTATTTCCCATTTTCCTAGCAACACATAAAAACATTAGGGGCGGTTCAAGACTTTCACGCATAACAAAACATCAAACTATATCCCTGTTGGTACAATAATAATTGACTTATAATTTAATTAACTGAAAGAAAATTGATCAGTAATTGGTGTGTTAGTATGTCAACCATATAAATAATTTGGAAAGCACCAAAAACCTCTAAGACAAATTCTAAAATAAAAGTAGGGTGAATATTTTAACATCTACATTCAGAGTGACTTGAAGTATGACTCCTAGTGAATGCTAATATATCCCAGTATCTGTTCATTACCTGAAAACAATTTTGTTAATTCAGTGTAACTGCTGTGTCTTAAATCTCACTGATCCATATTTAAACTTGCTAATTTGAGTGCATTCACGCTTAAAAACAAAAGCGGGTATCAAAAAATTGATGCTGTACACTTCTTACCCTCAATGTTCACCATCTTGGCTACAAAATGGAAAAAAAGTAACTACCAACTGAAGGATTGCTTGGTAAGTCCAGAGACAGTATTAAAATATGGATATAGATTCCAAAGCATAAAAACAAAGACAGAATGGAAACACCTTTGACCTGCATTCTACATAAAGACCACCAGATAGCGATGGCTAAAAACCTTTTGGTCCCAACAGATGTCAGTGGGAAACATCTTTCTGTCCTGACCTTTGTAAACACTTTCCTGTTGGCTTTATGGGCACAGTAACTCATTTGGGTCATACAGAATTCAAACTATGAATATTTTATGAAATTTGGTCAACCTGTGCTTCAAAATGGAGAATTATCTGTGTCGTGAAAGCGGACACCCATTGGCTAATGGGTGACTAACGAGTGACTTAAGTGTGGCTCAAGTCTTTAGCCAATGAGCCGCTCCTCCTCATCATATCTGGTTTTGTAGCCAATGGCAGAAATGTTCCTCAGAAGGTTTAAACTGCCTGTGGGTGCAGTCTGACCACCGCAACCTTTTTTTTGGTGTTTTAGTTTGTTAATCCTTTGCCTTCAGTGTGGAAGAGAGGATTGACAACCTGTAAATATTTGCAAAAATGCAACAGATGCAAAATGCACATGACAATCATGTTCAAAAATAAAATCTATAATTTTGCATAATTGTCTATCTTTATAATCTGGATGTAAGGAAGTGTAGGCCTGGTAGGTAAGTAAGAGATGTAACTATGCAAGTTAGTAAGATTAGGTTTTCCAGCCAAAAATGGCTCTTGAATGAAGGTGACATTATTTTGTGAACTACTATTTGCAATTTGATGAAATATATTTTATATCTGTATCTGTGCACTTCTCATTGTGACTCCCCAAACTCTCACATTTCTGTTGTCCTTTGTTTCTGACTAGACTGAGATTCATTTGCAGAATGGTAAAGGTTGAACTGACCTAGCCCTGTAATCACCGATTTTTGGGTGCTGGGGGGGAGCAAAGCAGTCTGTGCCATATGGCTAACGATCACAATAATAAATCAATTTTAGGCACCCCGTCATAATTTATCTAAGATATTATGAATTTTTCCATTCAGTTGTTTCCAGTTACTTGTCATGGCATTCCAGGAGCTCATTTGAAAAGTGGCAACGAGGCAAGCAGGCAGAGTTTTAACCCACTGCTGAGATTTTACATGGGACTAATCATGAATCATTGATTGATTGAAACTCTGTTATCAGTGGAGGCTTTTTCCTCCCCATATGTAAATGAGTAACCTTTAGGAGGGCTCTGAGTGGCAGCTGTGGCAGATGGGCAGTAACTGTAATGGGGTGGAGGTTGGCCTGAATAAATATCCCATAGTCTGGAGCTTACCTAGTATATACACTGCCCATGGAGGCTTCATGATGAGCCTATGCCAAAAGAAAGGTTAAGACTACAAAACAAGGAGTATCTGGGTTGATTTGCTGATTAGAGAAAATCAGTGGAGGGGGACAAGGATTTAAAGTGACCTAGCAGCAAGATGCAGCCTCACTGACTCTTAATTTTAACTTGTGTCAAAAGTGTGGACTTCAAACTAACAGTGCCATTATGTGGATTGCGTTCAACAAAATAACAATCATGATACATAAAAATGCTCTGAATCACATTTAGTATGATATTTTAGATCATACTAACTTTAGATATTTGGGATTCAGGTATTTGTTTTACTTTGATATTGCAAAGCACCATTTGCTAGCAATAGTTGGTGCAACTTTCCCAAAGTGCAGGGTAGGAGTAGGGTTAGGGTTTGCACATATGATGATTTAAACCTCACAGGGTTATTAGTGCAGCAGAGAAAAGCAGACATGCAGGAGGAGAGCTAGGGCTTTTTAGAAAAATCCAGTTTCATCAAAATTTGTGATGGTGCGCTCTCTCATCTTTAAGCATCATTCTTTAGACCCCGAGCGTCCATATTAACAGAAACATAGTACCTTAAAAATTAAGAAGGACCTAGTACTAGTAGATGTCTAGATAGTCATAAAATTCAAACGCCCTGTTAAGAAAACAGTGTTAAAAAATAGATAAGTTTATCTTTAAGTGGATGAACAGAGATGGAGGCAGTGTTAGGTGTCCATCTGAGGCACTGAGTGATTAAGCATTTTGATTTGATGTAATTAGTTAAAACTATAAACACAGGGGAGGACGTCGCCGAGTACCACCTATTTCAGTTTGAGAATTTTGAGGAAGAGAGAAGCAAAAAGATTTTTATGTAGATAGAAAGAGAAAGACGGCAAATTCAGCAGGAGAGAAAAACTAAGACAGACACAGAAAATGATGAAGACTCAAAAGTAATAAAAAGCCGCAGAGACAAGTTAGGTCACCCTGCTCGTGATCTGAAAGCCACACAGAGAGCAAATGAAAACATGGCAGCACAGACTCAGGCCTACTGAGAGGCAGAGGTGGAAATGTCCATTTTCCCCCACAGCCTTAAATTATCGTGACAGCCAGTGGCTTCTTGCTACTGCAAAAGTGAGTGATTAGTATTATCGTTTAAATTGTAATTTGGCAGTTAATTAAAGTGACCTTGGTGTCTATTGCTGCATCTGTAAACGGGCAACCAGAGTGCCGTTCCGTCTCTCAGCCGTCTGTGAGGCCGTTGTCACCGGGGCCCGCTACAGGATTAAGTCACCCTGGTGACAAAACCAAATTAAGCAGCTGTCACCGCCTACCTGCAGCTCGGAGCTTAAGATGATCAACTTATGACCGGTCGGGGAGCAGAGCCTTTTCCTGCTCTCCCTCCTCCCATTATCATTCAGTAATTCATGATTAGTTTTAAAGGTTTTTTTTTTTTGAGCATCATTAAAAGCTCGATGTTAAGAGCGCGTTGCATGAAATCATCAGTGCCACGTGTTAATGTCTGATGAAAAGTCTGTGACAACATCTTTAAAACTCAGTGGAGTGTCTTTAACAATTAGTTGTGTAGCTCTGACTGTGGAAAATTGTTCGCTGCAATTTCAGAGTCGGACTAAAGCGTGCAAAATGAAAAATAACAGAAATGCAAATGTTTGAGATTGCTGGCCTTTAATGTTCTAATACTGAGGGAGAGATCCGACATGACTGAGGGGAACTGCTGGAAGGTGTCCACTCGGTAAACAGCAGGATTTTATGATAAATATTTCATATGGTGATGTAAACTATAAAGTAAAAATGGACATACACAGAAAATATGCTCACACATTATCCCAAGAGAAATACATTTCTATAAGGCTGCATTCTTAATTTATTGACTGTATAAATGTTTCATACTCTCAAAACAGTTTAAGGTAAAAAAAAACAACTAAAAAAACAAAATCACATGAAACTTGGAAATTACATCTCTGCTAAACTTACTTCCCCTCCACTTGCCTATCAACTTCAGCTTAAGGCTCACGATTTGTTGGATATAAACAATTTTTGTTGTTTCATCTCTATACACCAAAATCTCTGGATTTTAAATCATTCAAGATATGACAGAAGAACAACTATTTGCGAATTGCAGTCATTTTATACTCAAACTTAATCGCACATCTTTTTTTATATAAGCAGTCAATGACTGCTTGAAGCATAGAGCCTATGGACAAAACCTGATGCTTCTTCAATGAGTTGAGAGCAGGTGAGTTGCTTCTGCAGTATGCTTTAGGTAATTATCCACTGGCACTCTGAAGCTTTGACCAATCAGAGACCTGGCTCCACTGGCAGCCCTTTATACCTATGTCACAACATTGCGTCCAGCATGTTTAAAGGATAATGTGGTATATGGTATCATGAAGTGTTTCTCTCCTTCTCCCCACTTTTCTCCTCCCGTTATTCTCGTACGAGTTGATCTTGGTTTCGTCTATTCAAAAAGATTTTCAGTACCATGGAGACTTTTTTTAGATGTTTTCTGGTAAAGTCTAATTTGGCCTTCCTCGTCTTGAGTGTAGCTAGTGGTTTGCACCTTGTTGTAAAAGCTCTGTATTTATATTCAGGAAAACATTGTTTGATTGCAGAGCATCACAACAGTATGCCTTCCTCCTTGAGGGTCTTCTTCACTTGGTCATATTTTTGTGAGGTTGTTTTTCTTAACCATGGAAATAATTCTGTCATCATGCGCTTTAGTTTTTTTCTGTTGTCTTTCAGAAATTTTGAATGTCCTGAGCTGGCAGCAATGCACCAGATTGTTCAAATCTTTGCTCTCTGAGTTTTTTTGGTTTTTTTAGCCTAATAATTGCTTCCCAGACTTACACTGATATCTCTTGGGGACATGTATTTAACATTCTAGTGGAAAGATATTAAATAGAAATTTAACATTTTGAATTAACTTCATCTATTATGTCGGCTTCATCTGTCATCTTTTGTTTTGCAATTTGTCAGCACTGATATAAAGAACCAATAAATGAGGAGACATGTGACTCCAATGCACTGAATTATATTGAACCAGGTTTTATCTGGAAGTAGTTCAAGTCAAATCTCTAACTGAACGCGCTTTTCATTCCTTTGGCCTTCTGTTGCAGCCTCATTACCACAAGCGCACTATTACTAATGTTAACCTGTCCCAGTGTAAATTTCTCTATTATGCACATCAGGATTAATGGAAAGGAGGAGATGGCATGAAACTTTGTTACTTTTTTACTAATAAACAATAGACAAACTACAAGTCAAAGATAAAGCCCACGTTTCACTCTAGCTCAGTACTGTGGATGTTCCAGTCAGAAGGCTACTTTTGACCATGGAACCAATAAACAAGAAAATACAGATGATACAGAGTGCAGGACCAATACAGAGTTCATGTTACAACAAACACTGCTGTTGTTAATGAAGTGACTCATATATGTGCACACAAATGTCACACTCATTCTTATCAGACCTGTGCTCAGCCCGATATTTTAAAGATATGAGAATTACACCCCGTTACCAACTCAAGTATGCAAAAACAATTTTCATAGGTTATTATAAGTTGACGCTGAGTCACTATCACATTTTCATGGCTTAGAGTACCGCTTGAGTACAACCGAGCCATTATTAATGCTATCAGTAATATGTCAAATGTGTGAAAAAGGTTATAGCAGGCGTCCAAGCACTCAGACATAATCAGCCAAATAACTCCAAGAACCTCTGTGATCTCTTTGCAAAGCAGAGCCTTCAAATGATGCTGTCCTCAGAGACTGTGATCACGGGATTTCGCTATAGTTAAAAAATGATGGCCTCAGAATACTTCTCCACAGACTCATCAGCCTGAAAGACAACTGCACGCAGATTTAACACTCAAGCGTGCAGCTTTACGTAGCTGAGGTTAAAACAGGTGGCAGGAGATGCAAGGGGTGGGTGAGTAGGGAGAGTTGGTGTGGGAGACATCACAACAAGCCCTCATGATAAAACAGGCCCATACAGACTGACAGCAGGTAAATTGTATGTCAGCAAGGTCTGCATTTCAATCCTTGCATATTTTCAATAGGCCCGGATGAAAAGCCTCCCTGCTTCGCTGCCTGCAAACAGTCTGATTCAGTGCTAACTGTTTTTGATTAAAATGTCAATAAGGCTGTGGGCTCCTTTCATCTCTTGGGGCCCCAAGCTGTCTGTCTACTACTCACACCCCCAGCCCCCACAAGCAGGGTTCGACTCGTGACATGGGCAGCTATTTATCTACTCTGGGAATTGTGTCAGGTAATAAGCCCGGTCTCTGGGGAGCATTTAGTCTGATAGGAAAAGCTGATTGGGACAAAAGGCCCCTGAATCTCATTCTGCCTCCCGCAGTAGCAGGTGACTGCCGAGGTAAACACAGTTCTCTTGGGATGAAGAAAGGCACAGGGAAGATTTGGGGTAATACACAGTGGAAACAAGCAAGTGTGTTTAATCAGAGCAGAAATTGTGATTCACTGAAGAGGAAAGAAACACCCAGGGTGCTGTTTACCTCAATCATTAGCAGAAGATACAGTAGTGGTAACATTGCACTATACTTGCTCTAAACATAAAAGCAAACCCATAAAACAGAGGAGACTTGCTACCCTGGTACATTGTGACGGATTTTATCTGCTCACCAGAAGAAGAAAAAAGCCACGAACTGATGTCATAAAAAACTCAGCCAGTAGATTACAACACTTACCCAAAAACAGGCACATGAGGATGCTGTCTTGTTTGGCTTTGTTTGTTTGAGCCTGAGAGAAGCAGAGAGGAGAAGGCAGGATGGTCAGAGCAAGCAGCAGCTGTATCCACAGATGCTCATGTAAAAACATCCTTATTCACATGTTCCCCTCCACTTGTTTGTTTCCTGGTAATTTAGCCCTTCAGCATGAGAAAAAAAATGCTGCTTTGTTTTCATACTAACAAGGCAATTAGCAATCATTACAAATTTCTACTCTGGGTGGCCTACAGGCAGATACTGGTAATGATTTCACCACATTATTTAATCTACAATTAATGGGTCTGAGAGCACATGTAAGACAATAAGATATGCATAAAAGTTGGAATCCTGAATCCTGGGCTAAAAATTTATTTTTCTGCCACCACTCCCTCTGCCATATCTTATTAACCCTATGTGCATAATAGATCTCCAATATCTGCATAGTTTAGGTGAGCGCGGGGCAAGTGTTTCAGGTTAAGCAGTTAGGTGGAAATTACAGCAGACAGGAGGCACTGACACCAAAAAGGGTTATAAACGGTGCTCCCTACTCCCCAAGGACGATCTGTCACACTGCAATCACCGGTAAGGCCACCGGGAGACCAGAGCAGACCAGAGGGAAGGGAGACGAGACTCCTGACAACTAAATGACAACTACACATAAAACAGAATTGGTTACATTAGAGCAAGTGCAACAGTTAAAATTTGCCTAACAACTTTAGTCATGTGGCTTGGCAAAAAAGCAGCGGACGCCAGAAACCAGCCCAGGTTGTAAACATAGCCATAAACTACGAGCATTTAGTGTGGCTAGCAGGTTGGAAGCAGCTTTTCACAAAGCTAGCTGTTAATTAAACAGCTTCAAACACTGTTACTGACCTCTGTCAACGTCCTTGCACTCAATACAGCCAAACCTTCCTCTGTGCAGCTGGCATGATTTCACCACGCAAAAATAAATAAATAAAAACGGAAAAGAAACAAAGAAGACTTCCTGAATCAAATTTAATTTAATCTGATTAAATTTGGATGATTTCATAGGTCCAGTTTGACAGCACCTTTATAAACATCTGCATCTAACCTAACTGACCGAACCATAACATCAGTCAGAGCACAAACACAGCCAACATGCTAATTTTTCAAAATATGTTAGTTGTTTTATTATGAAATGTCTGCAAGGGCACTATACTACAAGGACAACATGTTTTTTTAAAAGCCCTGATCTTACAATGACATGAAAAACCTTCAAACAACAGACTGTATATTAAAGATGGATGCTGCTTCTGGAGCTGAAAAGAGAAGCCAATGCAGAAATTCCTCAAACTCACGAGTGGAGGATGCTATTCCTCTAGTTGTAAAAATAAGTTCGACTGTCTAGGAGAGAATGACTCTAATGTTTATCTGTTTTATGACCTCAGTAAACAGTTTCCTGATCACTTTATGTTTCAGCAGCTAGCTTCAAATCTTTTTAATATAGCATGAGCTTGAAGATTATGGCTCCATAAATAAAGCACAGGATTCTTTGAGGAGTGATTTTACAATCTATCCTAGCCACTAATATTTTCATAAATATTAGTGGCTTTACTTCTGTGCAAACAATCTTTATGTGGGAATGATAGGTGTGCAAATCTAAATTAAATTTGCTAATGAGTGAATCTATATTCTCTGGTTATTTACTAAAATAACCATAGCAGATGCACAACCTCCACTTTTCTCCATGTTCATGGTCGCCAGCTCTCTGTGGCCTCATTTCATATGCAGGTTCATCTGGCTCTGGACAAGCGTGGGTCCTTGCTGCAGAGTGGCCCTACAGTCTCCAGGGCCAGGCCCTCTATTCAAGGTCCCCAGGGGCCAACCCCCTACCCTGCTTACCTGCTTCAGTTAATATGAGCAAGCTATGGCTGCCATATGTGAAGCTGTAGGAAAGCAGATGCTGTTTTTCCATTTGTGAAATCAAGTTTTTGGAAAGCAGTCAGCATTTTGATGGTCAGGCTGAAGCAAGTGCAAAGGGGTGAAGGCAGCAGAAAGGCAGCAGGGACAGTTGTTTGGTGTTTTGTGCACATACTGCAAGGTCTCATCATAACTGCGAGAATGTGAGGATATGCTGATCTCGCAAAGTGAGGGCATGCCATTGTTTTTAATGCGTCAACTCCTGCATTCATCCATGAAAGTTCAAAGACACACACACACACACACACGCAGGCATAAACACAGTCACGATGTGTATCTGTCTGTAGCTGAGCAGTTCCTTTGTCAGTCATCTGCTGATACTGATAGACAATACGGGGTTGAGGATGCGTGTCATAAAAGAGAAAAGCCTGAGTGAAATGACAGACTCTCTCGCCATCCCTCTCCTCCACTGCCTCCATCTCTCACTCTCCCCAAACATCTCACCCACAGCAGCCTGGATTGCTATGACAAGCCTGACACCTGTCAGTCATGCACTCACAGACAGGATGGAGAGGACAGCAGCATACACAGGTCCACATGTTAGAGCAGAGTAGTACTGACCTCACTTTACCACTCATCCACACACACACAGTGCACAGGTAGTGCTGCCACACTGGCACTCCTGATGTGGCCCCTGTGAAACAAACTGTTTTTCCTAACGTGGCTGTGTAGCATTTAAAGCAAACAGGGAAATTATTAAATAAAACACTGATAATTTAATTCCTTCTGCAACAGTCTGACAGCAATAATCCATAAAGTAATACACTGTGTAATGTTTTGATGTGGATAATATTAATGCTACAATTAAAGTTGTGCTGACTTGATGTTTGAAAGGTTAGATTTCACACGATTATGTGCCAAAGCGCCCAACGACCGCCACCACCGACTCCCTCCTGGCGACAAATTTCATTAACAAACCTGATGTATACAGAACGCGCAGCCACACTTCAAATGGAGGACATAAATTTCAGCCTGTGGGGTACAGCGGTCACATTACAACTAATCAAGTGCTCTCCCTGTACCGTTCTGGAAAAAAAAAAAGTCTTCTTCTGTTGAGATGGGTGGGGGAAGATAAAGGAAAATATGACGCTTTATTTCTAATCAGCATAAATTACTAGCATCCATCAGGTGAGGCTCAAATTAAAATCCTCATCTGACAAAGCGATGGGAAATGTGCGAGCTCACTCATGAATCAGTGTGATTTAAGCCAATCATAAGACGGCCTCAAAGCCAAAACTCACACTAAGGTTTAACCCAGTTGCCCCTTCTTTACATTCTGTCACTAAATCTTGAAGGGAATGTGTGGTTCTGAAAGCCAGACAGGGTTCAGACACAATCGCAAAGGAAAACAAGTCCTGGCTTCATCGTTAGCGCATGTATCAGTGGCTGTGTTGCACTGTAGCCTTATGTACCGTCTAGGGGTTGCGCTGATCTATTTCATGCCAGACATTTTGTCACAGTAGGGAAACCTCGGGTCTATTAATGAGGGCTGCGTTCTACTTAGAGGAGGTCATGCTTTTGCGCATGCTGGTTAACTGTCATGGCTGACAGGGACACTTAATGCAACTGAGCCATCATTAATCCCACCTATGGTCTCCCCAAAGCAGACAAAATGTCTGGTTTGAGAAAGGTCTATTAGCTACCGCTGCAGCTGATGATACTTTGCTTTATTAATCTGCTAGCACCAACACTGCTCCTGCTCTGAGGTCAAGTGGATCGCCTGCTGAAACAAACCCAGCTGGCAGTTACTGAACATTTCTCTTAAGGATTGCCTCCACACTCTTAACATGTTAACATATTCTCATGCTTTTTTGTTGTTGTTGGGGGTTTTTAATGACACATCCTGAGAGAAACAAGCAGTGAACACTACAGTCAAGGCTGCACCAAAGACAGCCCCCCCCAAAAAACACTTAAAAAGACAGATAGGGTTTCACAGTATCAAACTAGTGGATCAAATCCTGACAACATGAGGGGCAAGGCCAACTTGTCAGAGCTGGCAATTACAGAACAAGGTTCATCTAACATGGGCAACACATTATTAGCTGCTGACAACACCAGTCAAATCAAAGGATGTTGTCTTTGCTCTATCTTTTCACTTCAGATCAGCGTGAGAGTCTTTGCTGCTGGTTTGCTGCTCTCATTGACTCTGTTTCACTGTGTGCACGCGTGCCTGTTAATCCTCTGCTCATCTGCAGAGCTCACTGTGAGACACACACACAGAGTGAAGCAGACCCACAATGATCATATTAACTTCACTCGTTCTACTATTTCAAGTACAAACAAAACTCCCAAACAAGTATTAATCTAAATGTTGTGTTTAGTTTTGTTTAGTTTTAACAGAAAGCACCTGCCAGTGTCCAATGTGCTCCAGGCACTGTGGATTTTTTCAAAGTGCTCTGACTTTTTCTTTTATGACTTCTTGAAGACAGTTCCCTGTCCAATCCTCCTGATTCACAAAAAACTGTGAGTCACAAAACACACAAATTTCAGCAGTGTGGACCTGCAACCAGCAGAGTTGCTCCCTCCATGTAACAAGAAAACATATAAGTGAGAGGGGGTTGTGCCCAAAGGCATTGTGGGAGTGGACTTCAGGCAAGCAAGTGAAGAAGGAGGTGGAAGACTATTTTGCATATTGTTAGATCCAACACAAAACACTTGCATTTTCATAGGGGGGCTTACAGGATGTGAGGCATGAGCCTCTGATCAACCAAGGCCTTAGGAAACATGAGCTTCTTTATGTTTTACAGCCTCTTGTCATCATGCAAAATACTCAGCAGTACCTACAGAAGAAGGTAATAGACATGCACATAACTGTACTCCTTGTGCAAAATGCATTATTTCATGAAACTAAAGTATAGCAGAAACACTGCAGAATAAACGAGAACTCTGAGAAATGTCAAGTAAAATGCTTACAGCATCAAAAGAGCAACCCTTCGTTTACAACGATAAACACGTGGCGTCGCATGACTTGCCAGAAGCTCAAGGACAGTACAGTAATGTTTTTATACAATATGGGCTCCACTTTAAATGAGACATATGCGTAAAAAGAGGCGAGAAGAACGGGAGGTTGTATTTAATAGGAAAAAAATCTAAATGTGTATTAGTCTTGACAAAAAAGAAGAGTGTTTATCTGAGATACACGTTTGAAGCAGGCGTGAGAACGACAGCGGTGTATAGTCGAAACTTGGCTTACCTGGACTGCCTGGTATTTGCTGTAACTAAGCGGGACTTTATCATGTTGCAGAAAAAACAGAAAAACACAAAAATAAAAACGTGTGCTGTTAAGGGACATTTTTCTAAACTTATTCCAACCAGAAGTTCAGAAAATTAAAAGATTAAAACGGCTCTGCTCTGGCTAAACGGTGAGCTAATTGACAAGCCCCGCCCACTCCCAGACCCGCAAAAGAAAACGTGGAAGGATTGGTCAAATTTAATCTTGCTATTTTTGGTTTTTTATCATCTGTCTGCTATTTTCATAGGTCAGAGTTATTTTTAATGTTGTTGTTTTTGTATTAAAAGTTCACACAATATTAGTCATTAAAAAAGGACACTTATTAAAAAGCTAAAGGTAATAGCTTTGATTTTACTAGCAAGTTAAAGCCAAATGTTTATCAAGAGGTGATTGTTATCTCACTGGTCCTTAAAAAGAACCCCTGAGTATGAGATATGTTTTTGCAGCTTGGCATGTAAAGGCAGAGATAATTTTTGTGTCTTTGTTGGCTAAATGGTTTGTGTTATGCCATACACCAACAGCCATCCCAAGGAATTATGGCTTCAGTGTGTTGTCTGCTAAAATTAATCTCAGAAACACTGTAGTCCTGGCAGTCCAAAGATATACCTTTGTCATGATCATTGATTCCTATGACTCTGAGTGAGGCACAGAGTTGTTAGATCAGAACTAGCAACAAACTGTCCTCACCTGAATAATAAAGCATGCATCTAGACTTAGAATGGAGAGAAGTTTACAGTCAGTTTGATACCGATGTTTCATTTGCTCACTATTATGCAAATTACCTGTTGGAAAATATTGCACATAAAGATTGTTAATTTTTTAAAGATACAGGGAACATCTGGTCTTATTTAACGATATCAATGATACTTCAGTTTAAAATAGAGTCAGAGGAGTGTGGAATCTGTTCTCGGCCTTTTATGTGGCTTTATTAAAGGCTACGTTATTAAAACGCTGTAAATCTCCTAATTTTCTGCTCATAAGTCACAATAACTTTCACTTGTTCAAATTCACATTTTAAACAAATAGCCAGTAGGTGGTGTTTACTTTTAAACTTACTGATTTCTATATCTGAAAAACGAGTAAATAAATTAAAAAGTTTGTCACTTACAATTAATTGCAAAACTAAAAAGTGTACCTATTTTAAGGCTGTCTTTTTCAGTCTTTTTCTTTTTCAGTACAGACAATAGCAACATCTCTGCAATGGTGCAGAGATGTTGGAATAAATTATGGAATAAATAAGGGATCGATAACTGGTTACTATACAGAGCCATAGTTAGAACTTAGCTACGTAGGAGTCAGTTTGAAGCACATCAACAGTATCAGACATAATTCTGCTTTATGGACTATAATCTTACATCTGATATTTATCAGCAAAATAAAACCAACTGAGATTAGCTTAATTTTAAGTACTATTATTTTAACCTAAAGCGTGATGACCTGATGAGAGCTCTGATGTTCTCATACAACGTCCAAACCAGCCACAGGTCGCAGATTTAAAACTGTAGTCACAAAGATAGCACACTCTATATATGAGACATAAAAGCCACTTCAGTGTTTTACAGTTCAACTTATGAAACTAATTAGTGTAATTGATCTAATTATTAGTTAAAGTGCACATATTTAACATTGGTAAGATGTTTAAAAGTGGATGATTAAGAGTACTCTGAAACACCTCTATAAAACATAGGAGGTAAAGAGAGACTACAATGGAACACATCCAATTAATCAAATAAGTGCGGCAATTAACTAAGTGAGTGCTTAGGGGCAGCAGTGGAAGAGAGGACAATTGATTTTCTGTGAAAGTACTTAAGGCCTCACATTTTATTAGAACTAAAGAGTGAAGATGGTTAGGACCCCGAATCCAGATATACTATGTACAATAAAAATGCCCACAGCTGAATTTATAAGATAAAGGCAGAGCAATGTTTAAAAGCAAAGTTCAAAAAGCATAGCAGAAAAATTTAGTACTAATGGAAAGACTTACTGGGTTTGTTTTTGCCCAACATTTTTGCAAATGACAATATCCTGAGCTGATTGTGAACCGTGTGGCAGGGAGTTCAAAGACAAGAAACGTATCCAATCAGGGCCGCCTTGGAAGCAGCTCTCCCTGCCTAGATTAGTTTTTTTTTTTTTTTTTTTTTTGAACAGATGGCTTTCAATTTTGAACTTTTGCACTGGTGCAAAAAAAGCTTGGAGAGTCAGGCTGTTTTTCTCACATCACTGACAGAAGCTGCACATCAGATGAAGGGGATGTGTGAAATAGCATTCCCAAGCATTTTCTGTCTCCATGCTCAGGACACAAACACGCACATGCAGGCAAGGTGCGGAGGCCGGACCATGCTGCTTCATCGGATGCTTAAACAAAAAAAATATCAGAGGGAAGAAATTCAGGACAAATGCTCCTCGCACTGTAAGGCTATTTTACAACAATGAGTTGTATTATATGCTGCACAGTTGTGTCAGGCTTTGTGTGGTTGCCTGTGTGTGAGTAAATCTATAGTTAGATAAGCACATAGAGGCAAATCACAGGGGGTCCTGTCGTGTCAAAAATAGATTACGAGTCAGTTATTTAATGTCTTACTACCACCATCGGCTGATATTGTCCCACATTAGCAGCATCATGTTCTCAATTTTCCCCCAGTAGCATTGCTCATCCTGGCAGCCAGCTTGCCCACGCCGGCACGAGTCGAGAGGACAACTGGAGAAAGATCACAGTTCAGGCTCAGTCACATGGAAAATATGGAAATCAGGCGGTGCACGGACGGACCGCTGTGTGTTCCCCCTGTTTCAGCAAGCTGCCACAGTTTGACTGACAAACTGACTTTTTGAGGGGCTTGTGCCCATTCCAGTCAGAGTTTATTGAAGGTGATTTTGATCTCCTCCATGAGGCCACAGCAGTGGTGCTGCCATCTGTCACCTTGATTGCATGGCGGCCTCTCTAGGGGGAGCGCCATGGCTCCTGATCGTTTACAGATTGTGCTGCTTTCGCCTCCATAAGGGCCACATGCACAGGGCCAGATGGTGAGCATACACGCTTATTATGAGTCTTTATCTCTGTGCAGGAAGGAGTGGAACCATTAGGCCTCCCTCAGGATCTCCACTCCTCTCTGCAGCCATGCTGTTCCTCCACAAATACAGTCCTCTTCTTCAGCTGACACGCACACATACCCGCATAAGCACACACATAGCACACAGGACCACTTGTCAAAAAAACAAATACAGATCTACTCAGGGCATTCGATGGCTGTGTTAATACATCTGCACACTCACACACACACACACATGCATGCACACACAAACACCTGTTTCTAATCCTGAATAATAGGAAAATATGGCATGTGGCAAAATGTTAGGTGGGATGGCTGTTGGTGGTATTCATTGTCATGTAATAGACATTGTCATTTAATGTGTGACTTCTAGGAGCACTGACATATGGTGTCAATGTCACACCTTTATAAAATACAGCAACAGTATCCTGCAGGATCGTGGAAAAAAGCTGTGTGACCACATGGGCCGGTGATCAACACTAATAAGTGCCTATAAAGAGGCATCCGTGTGTGCGCCTGGAAATTGTCATATTAAAAAATAATCAGAGCACTATGCTGCGCAATAGAGTCTGCGTGCACAAATGTCCATTCATGCATGAGTCTGATTCAAACAGATTCAGCCTGGTATGAGACATTGGCAGGAGGCTGTTGTCCCTATCCCTGACATATGTACTGCATGACCAGGAGGGTGAAGAGTATGTTCAGGATTAAAAACTGACATGTGTAACGTCACCACTCATTTGTCATGCTCCTTTAGAAGCCAAAAGTTCATTCACTTTAATGCCATTCATTGTTTGGTAAACTGTGTGATTATATAGGGAGGCAAAATGGAATTCATAATTATTCAGGCATTTACTGTGTAATGCCTTAATGAGCATTACTAAGCTCTTCATGAGAGGTAGTATCCCACTTGATCAGAGATTAACAAAGAGCATTTCAGTGTATGCTTTAATGCAAAAGGCTTAACTGCTTGAAGCATGGCTTCATTTCTCTCAATTACATCTAATCTAATGTTTGGATTCCCTCAGCAAAGATGCACTATTGAAGCGCATAGCTGACCTAATGACTGTAGAAACACTCCCCTGCATAAGTAATGCTTCAAAACCTTCACTGTAGCGTATCACCATGCATAATTCCTTTGTGTGACTGAAGTCCTCTGAATTTCAGCGCTTGTTTGTTAAGAGTGGGTTGCTGTCAGTAGACAAATGTACTTCATTGTCCTTTGCTGTCCCTGATTTTCTGTCCTGGAGCAATAATGGCAATGTGCTGCAGTTTTAGGACAACAGCCGGCTATCTGTGAGGGTGAGCCCCCTCGTCAGTCTCCAGCACGGTGCACAAACTGACATACTGTATGCCAGCCTGTGGTCATATTTCAGCTTAGAGCAAAGCAGAAACTCTCCGCAGCCAGACCCTGCAATATGACTTTGATCATATCAAAGCAAGACAACTTTAAAAATTACTGTAAGCCCATCTTAATGTGTATTAATTAAAAGGAAATAGCTCCTGGAATGCTTTTAGACACATAGGCACGACACCTCAAGCTTATGTCTGTTTCCTATTGAAATTTCACATATAAAATCATCAGCTGACAAGCTAAACGACCACGTGTCACTATTTAATATCACTACAGTAAATATGAGCATAATCACTCATAAAAGAAGGTCACCAGGGCCTTCAGGGAGTTTACTGTGGTGAGATGCACCTGAACTGGACCCAACTGCAGATCAGTGGGGTATCATGAAAAGTGCCACAAGCACCCAGCCCTTGCAGGCCTGTCACAGACTGAAGGTGTCACCCGGGAAACAGCAGTTAAATTAACCTCCGCGGGCTCCAACCAAACAAAGCCCGCAGCATGCCAGCGCAGTCCACCCCAACCCTCGTCAGTTTTTGCCCAGTCCATGTGATGGGATGATATCAGTTAAGTCAGATGAATATATTTTAAAGTCAATCAGTCATTTTGCTATGGCAGGCCACAATCCAGTCAAATACATTTAAAGAATGGTGCTATTTTCCTAGTAAGGACTGCGCCTCTGTATGAGACAAACATACTGATGGAGCATTGTTAACATCCAGGCCCTGCTGAAGTGAAAATTCTTACACAAAGCAGCTACTTTCAGATAAAAACCGATGATTTTAGTGTGGAAATCGTAAAATTCATATTCCTCACAATGCGCTGGTTGTTTTATAGGGGATTTGGTGGCCAAACTTCCATGTAATTGAAGAGGCATTGGTAGACCCCACTGGAGACATACCATTGGAGCACACCAGAGCTGAGTTACTTAGAAGAAGCTTCCTCTTGTTTGCGTTGGAATTAGCACTGAGAGCATATACACACGTACACACCCATTTCAGCACACACTCAGTCTCAGCCTTTTTCACCCTTCTGCATCAATCTGTTCCCAAGCTGTTCCCACATTTTGGTGAATTTCCCAGGCTTATTTGTTGGCAGAAGTGAATACTGGGGCTGATTACTTTAGCGTGAACCCATCAAGTCTGCCCAGGCTGCATGCTCAAAAACCAGCCACCTTCCTCTCTTGCGGTGAGCTTCTCAAAAGAAATCTGAAAGGCGCGGGTGCAAAGTTGCAAGATACAACATTAACGTTATTTTAGGAAATACAAACAGCGACAGTGTCGTCCAAGACGCCACGGCATCTGCATAGATCTTAAATGCAGAACAACCATCAGCAACAAATCCAAACCTCATTAAAGAATATAAATTCAAAATCTATTCTGGCACTCAATCCATTGCAGATTTTCCCCCTCTTTCTGTCTCATAAATTACAGTTCTGGTGCACTGTGCAAATATTACCAAGCTGTAAGACAGCTGTGCCCCATTAAAATGTGTTATGGTTGCTGATTTCCTACAGCACATGGTCATCTTGCCAAATCTACAGCCAGCAATTAGCAAAGATGAAATGTTTAATTGTGCCTTAATTTTGATAAAATTTATCTGTCAGCCATCCTATAATCAGGCATTATGCTCACAAATCAACGTCAGCAGATTTAGGGAGGGGAGACGTCCGCTAACCTGACAGACATGTCTAGATGTCACTGCCCTGCTCTAACTCCTCCTGGAAACAGGAGGGTATGTTAATACTCATTAGAGTGCTGAGAGGATAAAACAGAGGGCTTCATTTTACTATCTGTGATATTACGGAGTGGATGCTATTACTGTCCAGACAGGACTCTATGCAGTTTGATTATGCGCATGCTCATGCAAATATTTTAGAGAGCGTTGCTCTTCAGTTTACTGCGTGGTTTAAGAAACAAAGGCTGCATGAGCCGCTTGTCTCCCTGTAAACGGGTAACAAGATGGGAACACGTGGGTGATCTTGTCAGAATCACAGGACAACAGGACGAAAGAATTCTCTGACAGATGGATGTCGGCAGTGCAGGAGTGGGAGAAGGTCACGATGGGAGAGACACAAAGCCTTCTATCGCGATGGGGGGGGGGGGGGGGGGGGGGGGTGATTTCTCAGGGTGCTAAACCATGTAGTCCTGCCAAAGCACGGCCAAGGCAGGCTGAGAGGGGCTGCTTGTGCCTCTCTTGGGGGATACAGGGACTCAAGATGAAGTAGTGGAGAGGAGCTCCCACTGAAGCTGAGAGTGATGGGTAATGGTAATAATAGCAACTGATCAGCGGTGGACTATTTAAGTGCTCAGCCAAGTGAAAATTCTTATTCTGGTTGAACTCAGTGGGGCTTTATGCATCCTTGCATAAAATCCTCTGATTTTCAGTAACACGAAAACTGTCACATTTGCTATCAGATTTTATCAACTTCTGTTAATGGTAACTTATATGTTTCAGGGTTGTTGTTTTTTTTTTCAAATAGAAGAATACAGTTAGATCAACCTTGAACTGAAACAAAGTGTGTTTGTGAGGTAGCGTGCGATAAAGGACAGCAGCCGTTTTGCATATTTATGACTAATGTTGTCCCCGAGAGAGGCCTCCCCCTCCCTGGGGGCATTATGGGTGATTATTGTCATCTCAATGCAGCCAGTTATTCACCAACATGCACCGCATAAAACACATCATTACAAAGGGCCACGACAGGAAATGAGATATGGGGCAGGGCTCCAGGAGCAGCCCTTTCTAATCACAATGGCCAACTGTCACCTTCTGCATCCGCTCGTCTGCCACAGCTTTAAGCAGCAGTGTGGAAGGATTTCACTGCAAACTTTTGAGTGGCTCTGCAGTGGTAGGACATCCTGCATAACATGTGGCACCCATGATAATTACGGCAGAATTAACACAGGCGGGTTTATAGCCCTTCTGCCGCCAGGAGATTGCTGCCAGATAGACACAGGCCTCGTGTTTGAGCAGCATACTTGGGTCCAGACGCCCACCCGTCTCTAACACTTCTCACTACAACAACTGTTCTGGAGGAGCGGACCACTTTCAGCAGAGCTGCCTGTCACAAACCCTCTCATCCTTGCAGCAAAGTCTGAATAAATTGAGAACAGTTCTTGGAAACTGGCAAACACGGGGAAGCCAAATGAATATTGTTAGTGCTAGACTTATAGTATACATTTCAAGTCAGTATCAAGCTGTCATTCACTGAGGAAGAAACCCTATTTGTGGTTTGTCGTGGCCCAAATATTAACATATAATTAAAATAAGTTAAATAAAGTACACATATATGTATATGCTTATTTCCTAGTGATTTAATTTTCTTATTCACACATTTTAAATTCACTGAAGGAACAACCTGTGGGATAACTTGGACAGAAACACAGTCCTCTTTACCGTGAACCAAGCCTTTCATTCTGCAGATGACAGAACACAAGCGATCATCAGTTTCATGTACTGTATATATGGCGACTTGATAACCAGGCTCATCAAAGCCTTTGTGTTCTCCCATACGGAAACGGCATGTATAAAGCCGCACTACAAGGGAGAGGACATCAGTGAAGGCGAGCCAGCCACCCTCTCGTCCTTGATTTCTTGGGTTTTTGTTCCGGGATTAAAGAAGAATCTTTGTGATTTGCATTTAAAAACATCGTGATCAAAAACAATTACCCTCCTCCTTCTGTATTTTTCTCACAGCAAATGAATCAGATTACAGGCCTTGGTGAGCACTGGCTTCTTATGGCCTTGTTTCACTGACAATATTTGAAGTTTCCTGCAGTAACTTCATTAGGCGTATTTTGTCCAGAATTAGTGGAGCGTGCTGAAAATTGCTAATGACAGATGTTTCTCCACACTGTCACACTCCTTGTATCATTTGATTTGGAAAGCAACATACGGTGTTCTGCTCCATCAGTATGTCACAGACTGTCTGCAAACAGCTGGTCATAACTCAGTTCAGTGAAAACCATTACTTTCCAATGAAGTGTTGGATACGTTCCAAATTGGGTTTTGGCATGGCCTCAGCTGCACCCGTGATGCAGTGCAGCCCAGTACTGCAGGTACACATGGAGGAAAAAAGGAGGGGTGAAGGGAGAAGGTGAAGAGGTTTTCTATGAATCCTCTGTCTCTCTGATCTCTAGCCGAGAGGGGCATCGGATAGTGGATAATTTCAGATATGGCAGATACAGCGCAGAAACAAAGACGAGAGCTGAATACTCTAACACTGCCTGATGATTGTAGGATAACTTTTTAAAAGATGGTTGCTTTGACACTACGCTTTAACAGTAGCAAATGTTAGCTCAGAGGTACTCCACTAATCCCTCACCTTAACAAAAACCAAATCCCAGCACGACAAACACAGGGCTAAAAACTCCACATATGAAGATTGTAGTTAGCCAGGAAGCTGCTACTAGAGGGTAATTAGCTAGTAGCTATGTTAGCTAGAAGTTGCTTTCTTCCTAGAATTTGATGAGTTTGGTGGCAAAAGGACATAATTGATACCTTAGTTTAACACTGATTTGGATAATTGGTAAAAAAAAAAAAAAAATCAGGCTGAGTTTAAATGAATACTATATGTGACCCAACATAGGCAAAAGTCAGCCAAAGAAACACAAATGATGCAATCGGACAATTTTCCAGTGTTTCTTATCTTATCTTTATTCTCTGCAAAGGCCTTGAGGTAACTGCTGTTGTGATTTGGTAATATATAAATAACACTGAAAAGAACTAAATTTAATTGCAACACCTCTGAAAAATGTTGTTTATCGAACAGTTTCTGATGCATAAACTGCAAATAAACAATAGACAATTTTGCCCTGCATTAAATGTTACTGAACCACAACAATCCAAAGAATGGACACATATTAACATCAAGTTAAAAACAGAAAAAAAGATTGATAAATAAAATCTGCTAATCAAGAAGTTTTGACATTTTAAATATTTGTAATTTTAAAGTAATTAAGACAACGAACTTGTTTAAATTGTTTGACTTTTGGAGATCTTATTTTCTTTCTTTCTACTCATAGACCTTGAGATTTTTAATGGCACTGCCACTGCACACAGAGTTGACTCAGATTTGCTCGGGGAGGTTTGAATTCACACAAAAAAAATCTACAGTAAGTCCAGTTTGGCATGGATCAATACAAATTACAAATGGTCGGGCAGCTAAAATCACAGAAATGGTACCCGGCAAAATATGATTTAACTTCATGTCTGAAGTTGTGGATGAGATCCTGTTACCACGCTTTCATCTATCAGTTAAATTTAAAGCTTCAGTAGGATTCAGGTAGATTAAGCATAGAGCCTGGTAACAGGGGAAATGGCCAGCTTGGCTCTGTCAAATGTGACAAAACCTGCAACATAAGAGGTAGTTTGTTGAGCCAAACAATAATGAAGCTTACCAAAATAGCAAGCTGTGGTTTGTGGTGCTGTTTCGTTTCTTCATTTCTTATATTTTCTTTGAAGAACCTCATAGTCAGACTGACTATTTCCTTCATTATTCCTGTCTTTAGCCTATCAGACATTTCTCACACTGCTTTGTGTTTATGTTGCCTAGCAGGACAGAAATAGAGTATTTAAGTATATAATTTTTGTACCACAAATATTTCATTTTTCTATTCTGCAAGAAATAGGAAGGTTTCATTTAAAGACCTCTTAGAAAAAGAGACAAAGAAAAAATGTTTAGCTATAAAAACAACATGCAAATGAAACTGGTTAAAAACAGGCTTAGTACAGTTTGAAACCCATATATGCAGTAATTATTCCTGTAATTATAAGGTAAAGATTCTGGGTGTTGGGCTGCAAAGCTCTGGCCAAGAAGTCTGCGTTGTGTGCCAGGACATCTCGCAGCTCAGCTGCTGCCTGCATGCAGCAGAAGTGTCATTGACACCTCGCTCCATCTCTAAAGATAAGGCAGTAATGACGTTCTGTATTCCTGGGCTTGTCGAGCCTGGGTGTTAGTCACTATTTGGCCAAAGTGGTAAAGATCCCAAGAGCAAATTAGCCTGCAGACAACATATGCTGAATTCATCTAAAATTGTTTATTCCTGAGCGTCCCTCTTTTTATTATAAAAGTATTATCAGGAAGGTCAGAAGAGAAAATGAAGGATGATTATTCCCATGAAGATAATATAAAAAGTGTTCGGATTAAATGTGTGCTGACATAAATCCATCAGCAGTCAATCAGTCAGCGATTCATTACATTAAATGACACCATCATCACATTCTTTAAAGGCTCAAAAGCACCTGAGGGACCTTCATCACTAACAACATGAAGCATTCTCATTTACTGCATCAATTCTGCAACCTCTGGCAATATCTGGTCCTTTTATGTCTTCACCAACTGCATAACTGTGTAGCTGTTCGGTTGAAAACCTGACAAAAGAGAAGCGAATTGGATTAACGAAGACAAATATGTGAACTCGGTTGTATGAATGTGGTCATGCTAGTCCCCTTGGATGGTATTTCTGCTGCAAAGGGCTGTTCTCTCAATCATTGTAATAAGGCTGATCCCAGTCAGAGCTGTGACAGCTCAGAGATGAGGCTGCCCTGTTTCTATACAGCACAAGAGCTGGCAAAATGATTGGAGTAACAAACTGCAGCCTATCTAGGAGCGCTCAACAAACTGCATACAGCAGCACATTTCATTTATCTCTTACAGTCAAAAAAAAAAGACAAGACCTTAAAATCAGCCATCCTATTTTTAATGATTTAAGTTTTCTAGACATCAACGAGTCATCAATATCGTCCCTTAAGGCAGTTTGATAAACTACTGTATACTTATTTAATTTGAAAAATAAGAATTGATGGTCACTTTCAATCAAAGCAGCATAAAAAACATGTACCTTTTGTGAAATACATTCAATTCAAATCCCTTTAAATCTTACCCAGCAGATGTAAATATGAGTCTATATTCCTCCTCACACAAAAGCTCATTCATATAGAGTTAAGAAGCTGCACTGATGTACACAGCAGTGTTATCTCATTATCACCACTTGCATTGTTCGCAGGCCATAAGCAGTACAGTGGAAGTGCATGAGCATCTTTAAGGGATATCATCCCATTAGGCTGCTAAGGATAAAAACCCTTTATTTCTTGTATTAATATTGCTTCTATGGAGAGCGATAATGTGATGTTGTTTAGCCACAAAGAAGTGAAAAATGAAACATCATTTGTGCTTTCATGGTCATGTAAGCATCGAGCACACTACCCACAAAGCATGTAATGTCCCTGCTTTTAATGGCTTGTTATTTATTTTGAATTGCAAAAAGCCATGTCTAATCGAGCTCTTCCTCACATCGTCACCGCGTGTGCTGCACAGACACAGACTCGTGCTGTAGGTGCCTTATTAAGGGAAAAGTGACAGCACTAATAATGCTAACATAACTAATTACCTCTAATAAATGAAATATTTGACCATTTTAGTATGCCGATCCTCGTCTCCTATTCCTTGACCCAAAACTGACAATTGTGTTAATTACACCTGATGAGGTTAGTTGATGGAAATTTATGTTTAACAACGTTAAAGTGAAAGGAAGAGGACATCGCCCTTGGAGTCATCAACTCAATCAGCAGTAATGACTCTAATGCTTCTTTGAATTTTATACTTATCACACACTTAATTGAGGCTCAGCCTACATAAAAGCAGAGAGGGAAAGATGAGGCAACACCTCTGCAGTGTTTGGGTCATTCAGCATTTAAATGATTGGACATATAATGAAGAACAAACAGATTAGAATGAAAAAAAAAACAGCAGAAGATCATGCTTCACGTTTTATCTTCCTTATTTCTAGCTCTTGACCTTCACATCGTCTCTGCTATCCTCTTTTAGTGGATCAGATTTCCATGTCTAGCATCTCTCCCGTCACTCTAGCGTGCTCCCAGGCTCTCTTCTGATTTCACGAGGATCGTCCTCGAAACAAAAAAGTCACATTTATCTCGATAATTGGCCCTAATGTTTAAGTGGATAATGTGGTTATTACTGCATTCTTTGTTTCATTCCTTCCCCTCCACGGCGCTGTCGCCCTCTGTTTCTCTTGCTTTTTTTTTTTTGCTTTTTTTCTGTGAAACTGTTGAGCTGGTAAGTTCAATGCAGAGGCACGTATGCACTCTGGAAAGGTAATCTAGAAGCCAGTTGAGCCATGACAAATAGGGACAGCTGGCCTAATTGAATCATTTGAGCTAAGACAGCTCAACTTGGTTATCCCCTCTGCAGCCCACACTGATATTAGTGCAGGAATCATTATCCATGAAATCATGTCTGCTCTCTCTGACTGCATCCTTTATGACATGACAGGCAGCCCAGCCTGTCTCTTTCACTCTCACACCAAAAAGAGCCCTTCATCACAAACAGGCAGAGATGGAGACAACCAGGACGGAACAGGATGTCTTTTTGTCTTTTTCTGGGTGCTTGTTCTTATTAAACTGTTTCATCAGATGCTGTGTCCAGTGCATCCTTCTACCACAAAATCACAAGCACAGAGCTTCATTCTATTCAACTGCACTGAGAATATTATTATTATGGTTATTACTGTTATTATTAGTGGTAGTAGTAGTAATAAAAGTAATAGTAATTATAATAATAATGATAATAAATTGTATATTGATATCAAATTAAGCTTTAGCACTTTTTAATAAAAATAAAATAAATATATTCCCTAATAAAAAAGTATTAAACATATAAACATTAGCATTTTTTAGTCTATGTGATATAAGATCATTTATAGAATTGTAGCATCAACCTGTAGTTCTTAGCTGACATGAGTGGCTTCCCAGTGTGGTCTTCCGCTGCTGTGTCCCATCTATCTGAAGATTCAATGTGCTTTGCATACAGAGACGCTCTTCTGCATATCGTGTATATAACATGTGATTACTTGACTCACTGTTTACTTCCTTTTTAGCTTAATTGTTTTAATCTTTGGCATCAAAAAGGTATTTTCAAAAATTTCTAAAATACTCAGAGGAACCTGTCTGGCACCAATAACCACTCCACAGTCAGAATCACATTTCATACTCATTCCGATGCTCAGTTTGAACTTCAGCGGATTGTCTTGACCATGTCTGCGTGGTTAAATCCATTCAGTTTTGCCATGTGGTTTGCAGATTTGATATATGCATTAATGAGCAGTCGGACAGGTGTACCTAATAAAATGGCTGGTGAGTGTTTATTGTGGTTTAGTAATAAAGCTTTCATTACTGATCAGTGACCTTGTATTTGGGCGTCAAAGCTGTTTAGTTAAAGCCGCTGGTCGCACTGACATGCACAAGGTGTCCTTTAAGAAGCATCTGTTAGAAGGAGGACCCAGTAGATGCACTGGACCCTCTTGGGGGCAGGAACCCTTGGCATCACATTCAAACACCCTTAAACCTAATTTTTCAACCTTGTAGTAACCATACAATATTTGTTCATTGGTGCACTATGAGCAAACTTTCAGAAACATCAGTTCCAACTTTACAAAAACCATGGAAGCAGTGTTCATAGAGGCTGTAAAAGACAACTATTAACCACCAAGTAAATAACATTATGGATAATTTTAATGTTTGCTAAAAATAAAAAATAAAGCTATAGGTTCCAAAATGATGTAGAACATTTTGTTGCTTTTGAAGATATTTTTGGAAAAACACTTTCAGTCACTTCCTGTTACACTTCATAGAATTTAATGAGACACAATTACTTTTATTCCTGGAGACCATTTGCAAATAATGTAATCAGGTGGGCTTGATGGGCTCCACTGAAGGCTCAGGAAACCGCTTGATGGAGGGAAAGAGGGATGCCACATGTTCTGAGACCCCTCCTGTCTCACAGCCTGTTCTGTGCGGTTCCTCTCTGCAGGACCCCCCTTCATGCCAGGCAGTGCCGTGGGCATGAGCCGAGAGAGATGGAACCGCACAGACAGACTTCTTCACTGAGAGTGGCACTGGTTAATAAAGGGGGGGGAGCAAAGTACTGAGAACTGAGATGTTTTATTTGTTTAGCCACTTTAATATGCCAAGGACTTTTAAAAAGTCCCCTTTAATGCCCCTTATAAGTTCATTATCCTCTCCTTTAATGTGGTGATGTAGGACATGAGGCAGTGTGTCTCTAGACTCAATGGATAGCCCTTGTGTTCTGCGTAATAATGGACATCCATCCCACAGTGAGGATGCCTGGCTTAATGGAGCTCAGACTGGGGATACTGTGCAATGTTCAGGCCCATTTCCTTTTGACTCACATTCCACTGGGGATGGCATGACCCCAATGAGACGCCTGCTTTCCCCAGGTGGCAGTGAGCGATGCTCCTCTGCAGTGTCGGGGCAGGGGAGCGAGGAGACCCTTCTTTGCCCCATGGGTTGGGCTGGAAAAACAGACGCCCACGGGCTCGCACATCTCTTATGCATGCATACACTCAGTTGAACCCTTTGCACCCTCGGGGCTTCCAGCCCACTTTCAAGGAAATTTCAATGTAAGCAATTATTGGGGGTTAGGGGAGTGACAGGTCTATTCCAGGTTCCAGCAGACACACAGAGGAGAAGCGGGCTGACAGTCATGTGGAATTACCACTCGGGTTGAGGCAGTGTGCTAAACTAAGTGAGCTGCATGTCTGTCTGCCTCTCTTTTTCCCCCTCTGGGCTTTTTTTAGACGAGGGCTCTGCTCTCCCTGGATGTTTACACATCATTAAGGTTCTCTTGTCTCATCTCTGTCCTTTAAAGAGCAGGGCTGCAGTAGGTCTGAGGTAGAAGAGAAGACAGTTTCTGATCAAGTGTGAGGGAAACAAAACAGGCAGTGGGATAGACAGTGAGAAAACATTTCAGGTCATGTCAAGAAGCACTGCTTGTGCTCTGCTAGGAACCTTTTGGACATGTTTGATATTCAGACTTTGAAATAAATCAGTTTCTGTAAAATAACGTCAGTGTTGCTAAGCCTAAACTTTTGCTGCAGCTTTTTTACTATTAACAGTTTACTTTCAAATGGCTATATTAGAGAAACTCCACAATTATTATTAACAAAAGGAAAGCAATCAGCAATCGTTTGCATGCAAATAACTTCAGAGCTTTAAAGCAAACTTTTTAAAATCTTCTGAAATCTTCTTTCCTCAGAAAGAAAGAAAAATAGTGTTGCAGGAAAGTGTGGTGTGTGGCAGACACGTTAGACAACAGTGGTAATGAAGCATTGGCAGAAAGTGATAATTATTTTAATTAATGATAATGGTTTTAATGATTCTACATTTTGGCTAATTGATTATGATTGATTGCACATTACTAAACAAGGAAAGTGAATCAGGGAGGTAATCAGGGAGATGACAGCACAGGTCAACACTACAGCGTGACGGAACATACACTACACATGCTAATCAGACCCAGAGAGACGGCAAGAGGGAGAAGCAGAGATGGGCAGATGGAGGCAGGGATAAAGAAATGGAGCAAAATAAAAGAGAGTGGAGATCTCTAAACCAAATAAAGAAAATATCCACAGAGGATTGGCTGCTTGTGTTTTTGCAAAAAACACACAATTTTTAGATGATTTTCACCTCACATTTGGCATCATTTTTTTAAACCTCAATTATTTGCAAAACAAATTGCTTATCACTCGCCCATAAGGCTATACCATAGACACATAACTAGCTAAGAGTGCAAAACACCCTGATAAACAGGGCCTTGTGCCAGCTTCTAAGCACAAACAGGTGCACCTTTTCTTTGTCCAAGAGGTATCAGTAGCACTCGTGTCTCTTCACAGCCACTGGAAGAGTGTGTGTATGTCAGGGTGGAGGAATCGAATCCCTTGCATCCTCATCATATCATCCAGGATCACCCCGGATGATATGACCCGGCGTGTGATGAGCATTTAAGGATGAAGATGGCCCTACCTCTTCTCCTCTCCATCTCCTCCTCTTGTTTCTCTCCATTGTGCAGACACTTATCAGAAGGATTTTTGCCTCATCCCAGACTCTCCACTCCACCTCTAACATCAGATGCTATTGTCTAAAGCCTCCACTCGCTCCCAGTCCCAGGATCCTATGACATGCAAATCTGTCCCCTTGATTTCCCTTTGGAGAGATGCTGAGTGGAGTGGTGAAGTGTCCTGCCCTCTGACCTCAGCTCCCCACCCCACACGTCCTTCTCTGTCTGCAGACTGTGGACTGTGTTTGAGTTTAATTAATGAAATGTATGATAATGTGATTTCTTTAATAGAATGACATAGTCTAATGGTGTTGTGTGATTATGATTAATATAGTACTTTGGTGGGAGAAAGCATCAGCCAACGGCTAAATGAGGCACCCCTCTCTGTCCCTGGCTCCAGTCCTGGAAGCGTTTCAGCTCTGTGAGGACTTCTGTAACATCACAGTGCAAATTCTAACATTTCTAAGAAAAAGCCTGCAAACCACTAAGGGCCTTGGAAAAAAGTATAGTGGAATAGAAAAAGTATGAAGTGCTAACAAAGATTTTTTTAGTTTCGTTTACTTACACTTCTGTCTAACTAACAAGATAAAATTGTACCGAGTACTTGATATTTTAAGTAAGACTACTCAGGATTACTATTTTACTATTTTAAACAACTAATGTGACAAATTCTATTTACTTGAACAGGAATCTCACTTACTTATTAAAACCATGCAAACCTATTGCCTTAAAAAAAGCAAGTAAGTGTTATTCATGTGATTTAAGTGCTCCAGAAATTACATACACACTTACATATAACAAAGTTAAAGTACAGTTCTACACATATATATATATATATTTTATCATCAGTGGAAGCATCTATAGAACAGGACAGTCAGTCATGAAAACAGGTTTAGTCTGCACAAGCTGGCATTGCTTATAAAAAGTTATAGTTCCACATGTGGTGGTTACAAATCAAGTGTGCAGACATTTGTTTAATCACATTCAAACTCAAAACGTTTTTCTAATTGTAGATGTTTGCAGATTTGATGGAAGTCTCTTTTTCCTGGCCCAAGCAAAGCATCAACCTTTGAAATAAGTGTTTTTCATAATGTCCTCTCTGACTCACTCACACGCACACATCATCCTTTAAATACACATACTATTGCTAATTCACACCCATCAGTTATGTATGGCCTTTAACTGATCCCTGATCTCCCAGCTGTTCCTCGAATCTGATTCTGGGGTCCACTGTCACTTTCATCACTGAGGAAGTGACCCCCAACTGTCCAATCCCATTTTTATCTCCCATAAAAAGCTCTTCTGCCCATTTCATGTAAGTTAGTACAGGTTTATGTTATGTTAATGATGATTTGTGCATGACCCACGTACCCCACTTCTCACAATGTTAACACAGTGAATCCAATTCCTGCTCCAACACACCGGATTCAGATGATAAGCTGGGTTTTAACTGTTACAGTTACCTGATAATAGATCATTATTTGATGTTGTCCTGAGGCAACACCAAATGCTCTTAGTAATGCTCTTAGTTTTAATACATTCATTTCAATATGAACATGTAAAAAAAATTATTAGTCTTAGTAGTAGCTGGTAATGCCTCCTACACAGATGTGGTTCCTAAAAGGATTGCTCCGCCCCCATGGGTCAAAGGTCAAACCTTCTGCTAACCTTCATTTTATTGAACTGTGACGTGTTTTCCCAGGAAGTTGATTCTGTTGATGTGGACGTTGCGTTGAACACACAAGACATGTGACATGTCATTAAACAAAAAGGAAAAAATAAGCAAGTTTTAAGGGACAACGTAACAACCCAAAATTTGGTTTGTTGGCTGATGATGACATCGTGGCATAAGGTGCCAAGGGACTAGAATGAGCTTTGGAGCATGTATTAAAACTGCATATATTTTAAAAAAAAAATCTGTGCTGTAGACTGATTTTTACAGTTTTTTATAGACAATGTAAAAATCATTTGTAGAAATCACTTAGAAATTAAAAAGTTAAAACTTCCCAACTTTTTTGTCAAAGTCAGGAACTTTGAGGTTTGCACCACCTGACTAGCCTCAAAATAACACTGTGTATTTAAACATAGAGTCTGCATTGACATGTCACCGATAAATGTAAATCCAATATTCCTGCTTCTTTTATTAATATGTTGGCTTGCAGCAATTCAAGAGGATACTATTTTACCTTTCAGGTACTGAAAATGTGCTGGTGCAGCCATTGCTTAATTCTATATGACATGTTGTGTTAGGAAGATAATGAACTGTTTGTTTTTTCCTTCTTCTTACCTTCAAGTACCTGCTGTGGCAGAAAATGACATCATGAGAGTGATAAAAGGATCACAAAAAAACAATAATGTTGGAACAAGAGAAGCATATATAAAAGGAGCTCTGTGGGGATGAAAAGAGCTTCAGACACTCCGTATGTACAGTGTGTCAAATATTAGCAGACAATTGATTCATACTTAATGTAATAATAGTAATTTTAACAAAATCTCTCGTTTGCCTAATCTGTACCAGAAGTAAAAGAAAATAAAACACTGAGCTTATGATAACAACTATTTCTTGGCCAAATGTGGAGTCTCGCCACAAGTGTGTTATGTTTGGAAAGAGTCAGGCTAGATTTTTTTTCCCTGAGATAAGCTTCGGTTGTGGCTTCGTATTAAGTGTGCCGAGATGAGAGTGGTTGTCACCTAACTCTCTGGAAGAACACAAAGAAGCACATTTTCTACAATTATCCTTACTTTAAATCGTGAGCGTGTAACTCTTTATCCTCATCAATTAAATGTAACCAGATTTTTAGGGATCCGCTACATAAAGCTGCTCCGGTATCCTTTATTCATGTGTGAACAATAATGCAGCCCTACTATAAACACACAGGGTCTCACACCGATCACCCATTCCATATATCTTCTGTTTGTAATGATCCTATAGGTCAAAGATCACTATTTTCTCTTTCTGATGGAGATGTGGCGTGAGGCGTGAAGTGGCAGTCAAGCATGAATCATATTATCCTTGAGGAGATTAATGTATCTGAGTGAATGAAGGGGGTAATGGTGTAGATAAAGGCCACATATTTTCTTTTTAGACTGGGATTAACTACTTTTTTTCTACTGTTTTCTATCAGCTACCCCCCAAACCCCATTTTCCACATAATCAACCAATTTCACCATATGGCCATAAAACTTCACATTTAGAAGTGCGTTTCAGGTGTGACTTCCTGCTTTGACAGCTACTCCTATGTGGTAAATCAAGGTAAACACTTGTCTTTCAGAAACAAAGCCCTCCATCATATCTGTTCTCCTGAAGGTTGCTTGAAGGACACAAGCGAAGCCACTGTCTGGAGAAACAGGAGGTTCGAGGGAAGTGCTTCTCCACAACCGTTTGTCACTCTGATATCTGGTAAATGTGATAATTAATACTGTAATTTAACTAAACCCACTCTGTGAGGTCTGTAATTAAAACTGATGTACCTACTTAGCACACCAAGCATCACAGGTGGGCCCAAATTAATCTGCAAATAGAGCTAAATTGCCTGCGCTTAGCGTTTTCGTCAACGTCACTCACTTTGGGGGGAAATATCTGTAATTAATTCTGATATAACAAAGCCATAAATTTGAGGTTAAATGCAACCTTGACAACAGACGCGATGACAGCAAGAGACCTCATCTAGTCGTCCCAGATGGGATCCAAGACTCTGCTTTCTCCCGAGAATTTGGCCAAGAACTCTTCTGACAACTGCTTGCTGCATCAAAGAGGAGATATTCCGTTTTCTTGTATTCCCTTTCGGTCTTTTTCAGCTTTGAATAAATGGGAGTGAAGCAAAGGTTGTCTTGCAGGCTACAGAATGGAAAATGATGTGATTAGTTTTGGATGGAAGCCAAATGAATGAATGCATTTTTGATTTTTGACTGAAATGAAGCTGCAACCACGAGACATTTTACAAGCTCCTGCAGTCTGAAGGCATTTCTGTGTGATTTTACTTTATGTGTCATGCGTTACTGAGCTTTTCAGTTCGTACACCCTGTTGCACAGATAGCTTGGTAGATACAGGTTTGTTTGGTTTTTTTTTTAAATATGTCAGGATCTTATTTTTAGTTTTGCAAATTCATTGCCATAAAGATCAATTCACAAAATGTCATGGTCTCCGTGCCTGCCCGGTCGGCCCCACAAGGCTACAATTGCTGTTGCTGTTTTCTCCCTCTCTGCCTGGGCGGAGCTCACTGTGGGCTCCCGCCCTTGGCCCACACACACACCTGACAACACTCACCCATCATCACCGGGAGCACTATTTGAGGCTGGAACACAGATCCTCTCGTCGCTGGATGATTGTACCCCTAACGTTAGTGTTCTCACAGCTCTTGTGCTTCATATCCGTGACTTGTGATTTGTTGGTGACCTGCCTTCTCGTCTGCTTCAGATCTCCCCCCCCCCCGGACCTGCGACCTCCCTGCTACGGGAAAGTGTGTGAGTGTGAGCGGAGAAGACGTGAGCGAGTTACCCTGTGATTCCCCCCGGAGTTTTTGGATCCCTTCACTGTACATATATTGCACTGCACTGTAAATAAACCACACCTTGGAGATACCTTACCGCTCTGCGTTGAATCCCTGTACCAGATCGTGACACAAAATGCAGCCAGAAAACCTTTCCACCTATAAAAAGGGTTTCAAATCAGCAACTATGAAGATGTGAAATTTACATAATAGATAATGTCAAAAAAAACCCCCAAAAAACAGGTGTATTGAAATAAAAGAGACCTCTACTATGAATGTGCAGTATTGTTCACTGCTCTCTCCTGGGTTTTTGCTTTGCTTGGTAGACGCGGCACAAGCCGGCACACCGCTATTGTTGAGGAAAAATAGTAGATTAAACTGAACGACAGTCAAATCAGAGAAATAATCGCATATTTATGAATATTTAATATGGTCATGGCAAATAAGGCAAGTAATTAGGAGTTTCCATAAATTAGCAAATTGTTATTTTATGTTAATGAGAGATCTTCAGCTTTTTGCCTTATGAATAATTTATGAATCAACAAAAAAAAAAAAAAGTTTAGCAGGAAAGGAATGAGGAAGTCTGACTGCCGTGTTGATCAGACACACGCACACGTGTGTGGAGACGAGCAAACACGCAGCTTTCCCTTCAGTTCCCATTGTTGTGTTCAATTTGTCTCTGGGTATTTGTTAGGATGGAGATGGCAGGTTGCGCAAGTTGAATGTACAATGCGGCCGGGTGTGGAGTTGTTTTGGAAGAAGAGGTGATACTGGCATCACGAGCAAACGCCTCTTCATGCCCACTTTATAATACAGTAGCCTCTATTCCAAAGGTAGAGAAGAGGAGAGTTGTGGGGAATGTGGGTAAACTGGTGAGTATTGTAGTGTCAGCTGTCACATTTTTTACAAAGCTTTTTATGGATGAAATATAGTGTGAAGAATGAAGATCCAGGCAGGCTGGACGGAAGGGGGAGGGGGGTCTCCCTAAACGGGTTAATATAAAGGCGGAGGAGAGGAGTGGGTGGGGCAGGAAGGGCAGCGAGTCAGAAAACAAGAGCAAAACAAATCTGTGAACTGGAACTCAGAGAGCAGCCACTCAGGAGGGATTAATGAGAAGTAGGAGGCTGTGAAATTATGTGGCCTTTGAGTGGGGAGAATGGCCCTAGCAGAGCATGGCCCTGAAATGAGGTGAGACAAACTTCACCTGATCCACAATTAACGGCATCATGCGGATGGGTGGCACGGAGACACAGCAGGGGAGGGATGGATGGGAGGAGGTGGGGTGGGAAAGCACAATTCACTTTTGTGGCAAATTATCACCCCTCTAAAAGGGGCACCCAGAAGAAAACGGGAGAGGGGGGGCTTAGTGAGGAGAGGAAAGGATTTTACACACCTGTCCTTTTTTTAAAGAAAAAGAAAGAAAGAACGACAGACAGAAGCAGGGATGAGAGGAAAGATTTATGGTTAGTGAGGACAGACAGTAGCTGGGGATGGAGACAATTAACAGTAGAGAAAAAGCATGAATACAGAGTGAAAGAGTGAGAAACAGTGGAGGTAAATGGGGCAGAGTTGATTGCACACAGGGTGAGGAGCAATAACAGGAGCACGAATGATTAAGTGGTGTTAGGGACTAGGAACACTTGTTTGCAAGGACAATCTTTGTGTGCTTTTGTTGTCTGCCGGCCGCCTTTATCTTTGTGTAATTCTCCATCTGATGAAATGTGTTTAAAGAGATGAATTGGGATCGGAGGAGCCGTCCTGACATGATTATGAGGGATTCATCTGCAGCCATCTGCCATCGTTATGAAGGGGGGGCTAGCAGAGAGATAGAGAGAGAGAGACATGGAGGGAGGGAGGAGGGAGGGAAGTGCAGACCTTCTGTTCGGCAACCCTGCCACAGACCCACCATTACACAGGCCTCTGGCCTACAGTTTAACATGAAGCCTTGGTTTGTCCCAGTAACGTGAAGGTGAGTTTTTTTTGTCTAATAAAAGAAGCAGAAGTGGGTCATAAAACTTGTGCACTTGTATTTCTTTTACATGAACAGCACTCTGAAAGAATACATGATGTTAAATGCAGAGAGGTGATAACTGCTCAACCCCAGGGGCACAGTCGGGTATGCATAAAATCAAACTTTATTATCTTTGTAATACTTCCCAGGTACCAGTGGTATTATATTCTGTCTTGGAAATGGGACCTACAGACTACATCATATTCACACACCAGTTGGAGGAGAGGGCACAGCAGATGGGTCCATTGCTCATCACAACGTCCACTTGTTCTAAAGGGGAAAGCGGGGGCCTAAGACAGCATGTCTTAAGTTGTGTAATAGGCTTTTAGTGTCACAAATGAAAGTCACACGTTTGCTTTTTTTTATCAGGTTGATTTTTTTTTCTTTTCTTTCTCTTTGGACTGAGAGATTATCTCAGGGATAAATATGGACTTATAAGCAAACTGTATAACATAAACCAGGACTGCCGGAGAGAGGAGGACAAATTTAGGAATAATAATATCAGAATTCATCACTTTTTCTTGAACGGTGTTCATGACTAATGTGTCAATCTCTGCTGTGTGACAGCAGTTGCCATGGCATTTGGCATGCAGTTTCCCCCCATTGTAAAATCCTCCTCTGTGTTATTTGCCTCTATAATTTTGAGTGGGCTTTTTTAATGCATTGACAGCTGCCTTCTTTTTTATGATTACTTTGCTCCAGTGTGAAAAATCATACAATTCTCCTTCTATTTTAACAAAGCACCTATTTCATTCTTGCCCACTATACGAGCGTGCCATCACTTCATATCACAGGTCAACGTTACGGCGCTTAATTATGTGCCGGCTGCTTGGGGCTTCTAATAACCTGTCATTGACGGGAATTTGAATGTCACACCATTTTGTTGGGCCCTAATGGCAGCAGGCAGATCCACTGATGAGCCGTTTTGGGACAATTACAGCGGATATTCAAATCACTGGTCTGGCTGTGTGGTGAACTGCAGTACGCACGACCTGACAGGGGTTTGACCAACGTTGTGCGTGCACGTGCACGCGCTCACGCACGCACACACTTGTTGTGGGCTTTCTCGACCCAGCAAAACCACGAGGAAGCTGCTCTCCCTCCTCCACAGAGCTAGTGCTGAAAGAGTTTCACTGTAGCCTGATCGCTTTTATTATCCGACTAATCCAGATATCAGCGATTTCATCAAGCCGGGAAGATATGCATGTCATGAATTATTTTGACACTGGGACCTTTTAATTTTCGCCGGCAATATTTCATCCCACCAATCAGCGCCTGGAGTGGTTGTCGCCGGGCGGACGCGGCGGTGTCAGAGGACGAGACTCCCCCCGGCGGATCCAAATCATCCGGGGAACAATAATGAGCTATGGCCACAATTACGAGTTGCCTGTGTGTGCATGCATCTCATCAAGGACTCCATGCAAGCTGCTACAGGGAGGGAAGCACGCAGAGGTGCACAATGTAAAAAAAATAAATACATATAGCACATCTTAAAAAACGCACTATAGGATGGGCTTATACTCAACTAGTTGCTCAGTCAGTAATGGAAATAACTTAATCGCTGCTTTGCGATTGTTTTCATTAAATACTTAAAGTGCAAGAGAAAGGGTTAAAATGCTGGTTTAAACTTCCGCAACACTGCATTTGAGCGAGTGGACAGAGAACAAGAAAATCTGCAAAAAAAATTTAAAAAAAGGTAATATTTCAATAAATAACGGATATTTTATGTAAAAATACAGAAATTTCCTGTCTTTTTACAAGACATTAAATTAAAAATAGTTATTTTAACATTGAATTGACAGAAATTCTTTTGTATTTTAACTGATTTTCTATATTAAACAAAAGATATTTACACGTGTAAAAGCAATGAAATGACCTAACAATGCAATTAACTAGTCTTAAAAGAAAATTGCTGTTATTAGTTCGGTTTTATTATTTGATTTTGTGCAAAGAATTTTGTACTTTTGCTGGATGATTAATGTAATAACATGATATACCACCCATTTAAGAATGTCAAAATTATGCTCCTAGTAACTGTGTTTGTAATCACAACTTTTTACTGTTAGTTTTTGATTATATCAGCTGTAAATAGGTTTTTGCGTCTATTGCAACGCACAAACCTATTTACAGTCTATCCCAACTTAAAAAGTAACTTTTACAGTTTAATACTACAAAAAGTTCTGGCAGCCATTCTACTTTATAGATATATATATATATATATATATATATATATATATATATATATATATATATATATATATATATATATATAGATAGATAGATAGATAGATAGATAGATAGATAGATATAGATATATATAGATATAGATATATATAGATATATATATGCTAATATTTCTGTAGTAAAGATTGAAACATTGTAATGCGCTTCAGTTTTATATTTCCATCGCAGTCTTCCATTCTGCATGTGGATGCACACAAAACATAAAAGCAGCTTATGATGCATTTTGCAAAATGTGCCTGCACATTGCTGTCCCACCACTAACATCATATGGTTCTTACATAATAGTTAACCAGTATTATATAACACTGACAGGAGCTATTCCACTTTCAAGACTGTACCCCGTTTGGGCAGCTCTTATTTTTAATATGTAACCTAGGAAATGCAGAAAATGTGCTTGTAACACAAACTCTTTAACTGAAATAAAAATTTGTAAAATTTTCTGATAAAGCTGCTCCACAACGCCAGCGTGAGCTATAAGAGTCTATTAATTGTTAACACAGCTTTTGCCAAGGCTTGCCAGGTTGTATTATGTAACTATAATGGCTTAGTTGTAAAGTTAGAAACTAATGTGCTGTATTGCAGTCCTCAGGTTTATAAACAACATTTAAAGTAATAGATGATGTATTCCACATTAATACATATAAAGATACTTTTTTAAAAGATCATCAGTACTCTAAACAATTAAAATCAATCAAACATATTTTTTATATATGTGTTGTCCTCACACGCTAACAAAAGCTACATCCAGTTTAAACTCACACAGCATTACATTCACAGGGCCTCAGGTCTTAATGTGATATGTGGACTGTGTAACTTAATACTCTGTGTCTTTACCCAGCTCCCTGAAGAGCGGGTATTATGTGAGCAAATTGGATGCTCAAACAGTCAGTCCGTGACCTTCCCTCATCCTGGATGTTGACCCCCGTATAAAGAGAGACATTACATCTCGTTACACAACAACACGGCTCAGGCGCTTCGCTCCAGATAAAGAAAAATGTCTCAATTAAATCTTCACTGGGGCCCCCTGCCGAAGAGTTATCGCTGCCCCGGTAGCGCTGATCGCTACACTCACACATCCTCAAAAGTTATTTGACATAAATTGCCAGAGTCACATCATTTCCTGCCACACTCTGAGCAGGATTTACAGCTGATCCCATTGACTGGGAGCTGAACCTCCAATAAAATTTCTCAAGAGCCCGTGGGGCCATGAGATGCACCTATCTACCCTTCATCAGACCCCTCTTCCCTGCTTGCAGATTAACCATGCAAATACACACAGGTGGGAGGGTGATACCGACAAAACATTTATGCACATTTATGCAACTGGGCTGATATGAGGGAAGGAGTGCGCACAAGACAGGCTGATTGGGTTTTATCTGATGGGGGAGATTAGAAAGGAGGGAATTGGAAGAAGAAGAGAAAAAAACCTAAAGGAGAGTGAATTATCTAAAGCTTTAATTGGAAAATGAGAGGTGAGTGCCGCCCATTTTCTCTGGAGGATATCAAAGCATATCTCCTTATATTAAAGAGAAAAAAACTAAGAGTGGTAAGGTCATTGTTAGACAAGCATATCAGCTCTTGGAAAAAAAAAAAAAAAGTAAAGCTGAAAATGGCTTATCATTAGCACTAAGGGCACTGAAGAGAAAGGTGTGCACTTAACTACAAAAAACAACCTTATGGCTGCATTAGTTACGTTAGCCTCGCAGATATTAGAGGTGAATAAAGCGCATTAATGGCTGTGGTCTCTTAATGGTCATGATGATTCTTGCTCAGGTTCAAACCTACCAGATGGAAAGGGAGTTTCAGCAATGGCTTTCAATAATCATCTTAGGTCATCTAATTACAAACAACGTTTTCATCAGGTGATGAGATTTATACTCGGGACCACTCACTTTCTTGTTTGTCGTCTTCCCCAGGCTGCTGTCTCTCTCTAGTGGTGATGCGTGAGAAATAGGGACTTGTAGGCCTTTCATAACAAAAGTCTACCATCCTGTGAACTGCTGTCTGCATAAAATACAAGAGATTCGCTTTTGAAATAATCAGGGTAACATGCCGAACTGTTGCCTCTATTAAAATAGTGAGAATGTGCAAGCTTTTAATGTGCTCAGAAAAAAGCTCCAACTCACATTTGTACAAATGTCTCAATTTTAATATCCTCATAATGGGGAAGAAACAACAGCTAGTTAAGTAGTCAGCGAAGGCAGGAAGGTTATTTGTTCATAAACAAGTCTGACCTCCTTTAAAATCAGCCACATTAAGTATTTGTTTCTCTTTTTTTGGCTAATATATTGATTTGCTTTCTGTTCTTCACTACCATACTGTTTGTTTGCCTGTCAAAGATCATACCTGAATAACAAAGTCAAATAATGCTGAATTTACAAGCTGTGTTAATACTGGTTTTTATCATTTCATTTCACATTTCTTTCATTTTCAGGATATTTTCCAATAAAAAAACAAAGCATTAGTATAAATTATAGCCTCAGAAGACTAAAGTTTTCTGTCAACATTAACATAAAAATGTTATTTTAGGTCACTGTTCATCCAGATGATACAGCAGATAAGTGAAGGCCTTCTCTACAGCTTGGCACAGCATTTCATTGGAGGCTCAGCAGTAGCCACATCAGCAGTAGTAGCAGCAGCAGCGGCTTCAGGGCCTCCAGCTGGGGTTGGCTGCTGCCTCTGCCTGCCTACCAGCACTGAGGCTTTTGGGGGGGGGGGGGGTAGAGTTGTGGGCAGGATTGCCCTGGGGCACGTCGCTCATGCACCAGTAAAGAAAACTGAAATTCTGTGCTAGGAATGCTTGCTGGAGCGCTGGTGTGAGCACTGCACATGGCAAGAAGAGGAGTGCAGATGATAGGTCAACGAAATCTGTTACAAAATGAATAAATAAATAAAAACTCAGCAGACAAAATTTGATTTGTACCTTTATCATTATTTGCATTAACAGTGTGTGGAATTCTACATTTTGAAGATCTGCATACATTATACGGTACTACATCTGCTGACAGTGGATGTCTGTACACATGAAGTTACATGTCTGAGGACTCAGTGGTTCTCTGTCAACTGTACAGCTGTGGCAACTCTAAAATTAAAAAGAATTTACACTTCGATCAACACATACGGACAATTCTGAACATTGTTCAAGTATTTCTTCCCAGTATGAGCCCAGACAGAAAACGTTAGAACAAAACCGCACATGGAGGTTTGTGAAAACGGACACGTTAATGATGCGACTTTAATACTGCTCACAAGTCTTGTTTTTTAGCTCACACCTTCTTGTTCAAAAATGTTGATTTATAGGCTGTTGTTGAACTACATTAAACACATAAGTGATTATTGCTTTTCCAGAGGGTTTACGGTTCATCAGTTGAGGTTATTCAGTTCGAATCCTTGCCGTTCATCTCTTTGCCACCTACGCTCCATCAAAAGAATAAAAGACAGGATGCTCGAATATATCAAAACAGAGTGATTTAGTTTTAAGGGTTAATTTCTCTTTTAAAGCTCACTAAGAGGATTAGTGTTAACCGTCTGAACCTCATAATCCAACTTAAAACCATTATTACTAAAACTCAAAAAATCCTTCACATGTATCGGATTTTAGGGAATCAGTCGCCATTTACAACACATACATAACCATACCTTTCTTACACTACTGCTCCTATGCCAGCGTTACTAAATCCTCTATATGGATGTGTGTGTGTGTGTGTGTGTGCGCGCGCGCGCATGTTTTGTTGAGCATGCACCAGCATGATCCTTGCTTTAAGGACACTGCTGGCTAAACTGAAAACTAACCTTATCATCAGGAGCCGCTAAAATACTGTAAAAAATGTCAGTGGAAGTACAGGTAACACTGGAAGCATTTGACAAACACACAGCTAATGGGTTTGTCTTCACCGTGCTGATACACGGTTCCACTAAAAGCTGAAAGCAAACGTAGCCTAAAGTCGACAGTCACTGCAGGGCTCGCGGTTGAACACTCCTTCTGATTAGAAGACCAGAAAAGTCCTGGTTTCAGACACAAACAAAGACATCGAGGGCTTGTTCGTTAATCAGCCAACAGGCCGGTTAGTTGTTCCTCCAGAGTGCAATGCAGTCTAATACATCTGAGTCAATGTGTCCTCTTGCTGGTGTCTATTTACTATTTCTACTGAAGTGACGTCCCTTAGTGGGCAGAAAGCCGGGGGAGGGGGCAGCTGCTGCCAGCAAACAACAAACATTAAACATGCTCGGAGCTCTCAAATAGTTTGAATGAGTGATGAATAAATAATAATTACAGTGAAATGTCAAAGAAGGCACACACAATAACCAAGGAGGTCAGCATCAGGCAAATTGGCACAGAAGTGTAAAAACATGCTTTAAAAACAAAAGAAAAATGGAGGGAGAGGCAGAAATTACATTATTAGGAAATTACAGGATAAAAATATGAAAAATATGTGTTAATGGGACTATGACTGGAATTAGACATCAGGGGGAAAAAAATCATGCACAAAAAAAGAGATCACTATTTTCAAGATACACAAAAATCGCCTCAAAAAATTAAAATAAACCTGCTGCAACCCAGTCGACGCAGAGAGACACACTCCCAGAAAGCTATTTGGTTTCATTCAGTCCTCTGGCTATGTCTTTTAATTACATATGCAGCTAGTATATAGTTGTGCACATACAGCCAGTAGTGGGATGTGTAGCTCGTAATAGATGTACGCAAATTATTGCAGGCTTCACCTGACAGTCCAGCTCTTGCTGCACACGTGTGGCTGGGCTCTATGTGCTTTGGAGCTGGGAGTCTAGACTAGTGTAGGGCTGTGAGGCAGGCTGGAGCCTGGAAGGAGGCTGAGAGATGCTAAGTCTGCAGCTGGATGGTACCTTTGACAAAATAGGGAACAAAGAGCAGATCACGCGAAGCTGTCACCAGTAGAAAGAGCGTGACAGGAAGTTGGCAGCCGTACTGAGCCAGCCCATGCCGTCAGTGATAGATCCTACACGTGTGACAGCTTTGTCCTGCTCCTGGGAGGGACTCTCGTCCTCAGGCAGGTAGTCTGGGATGTCTGTGTTTTCCTCGACCACCACCGCTGAATCCTCCTGGAATGGCACCACCAGCTGCACACAGTCAGGGGTGGGAATCAAAAAAAGTGAATAAAGTGCTTTTTTAAGCAAATACATAAGATTAGGTGGGTTAGCATAAAGCTCAACTGTTTGGCAACAGAGTCTAAAACCACAGTTTAGGTTCAAATACAGCAGTGAGACAGGTCTGACCCCTGCTGGCTGCACGGTAAACTGCTACTTTCTTGTAATTACTAAAGCAATAATCACTCAAAATATTTATAGGGTAATAGCTTATTTTTTATAGAGTTGGTAAATTTATGCTCTTTGAATGTGGGCCACTGAAGAATGGGGACTATTTGCTGTAAAAGGTGCAACAAGGACTAGTCATGTCTTTGGCAAAAAGCAAACTAGCCTACAGGCTGAGGCAGAGATGTGACTAGCTAATCATGTCAGTGTGAATAAGTCTCAGCCACAGGCAGGGGGATAGACTCCCTGTACACAGATAAACACAACATACATCGAGCACACTGACCTATCAGCTGGAGGCTTCAAGGGGGAAATCAGTTTTATATAAAGGAGTTTAATGTAAACAGTGCGAGTCTAACATTGCTTTGATTCCCACATCTAAGCACTCCGGTCCTCTTTACCTCTCCTCCATCCTCTGTCTTCACCACCTGCTGAGCCATCAGTACTTTGGTGGAGTTAATGGCCGTTCCCAACGCCTAGGAGAAGAAAATGCATTTCATTTCAAAAACAGTATGCAACGTGATGATACTACTGGGTCAGCTAACCTGTGCACAAGTGCATCTGGTACCAGTATCAACATGAAATATTTGCCATCCAACAAATGTGATTACTTATATGTGACTTGTTAAGATATGTTCTGATTTAATATGCTAGGAATGACAACTATTTTATATTTAAAATACCAATTTTAAAAACCACTTCCAAGACTGTTAATGATAAAACACGAATCATCCATAAATTAATACATGCTTTCCAAATGAAACTGGTATTAGCCTTAAAGTCAAAATATGTGTCCCTGAACTCTAAAAGAGATTTTCTGTGTCCGGACAGACATTTTACCTCAGCTTTAAGGTCAGAGCGGATCCTGACCACACATCTCTTAACAGCCATCTGGAAGGTAAAACTAATGACTCCTCGAATCTTCAGCAAGGCCTCCTCACACAGGCTCCTTCGAGTCTGAAAGCAGGAAGGGACACAGTGACCATTAGGAACAGAAAGAAGAAGAAATTCTCTCTTAGATATACATTTATAAGCTTGAAAATGTGATTTTGTTCAATTTTAACTAAATATTTTAATGATAAAATAATAAACTGCTATTTAAAACTCACTTTTGGGAAACAAATTATAGATTTTTAGTCTCTAGCTTCAACAGCGTTGTGTGTTTCTGCTAAGGAGACAGAGAAGCAGCCCATCAGAGGCCGTCTGTCTGCTGTAATGTAATCGGGCTAGGTGAAAGCTTCCTGGGGAGCAGCATTCAGCTTCAGGCTCAATGTCCTGCTGTTCAGAGGCTGACATTTACAACCTGACCCCTCTGCCCTCTTATCATGTGCCAGATAGACACCCTTATGATGTTTGGCAAACACTGTGATTATGGCAGCAGCAAACATGAGACTCTTGTGCACTGTGGACATTTGGTATGTGTCTGGACCTGACAGAAGCCTGACGATACGCTGTGTTAAGACTTCAATGGACTTACAGAATCGTCCAGTCCATCGATGTGCAGCACGACAGTTTTGGCCCTCTTGTTGTTGGAGCCCAGGAAGAAATGGGCTTTGCGCCGGCAGGAGGCGGCAGCTGCCTCGGCCTTCTCAGCCTCTTCTTTACCAGCTGACTGCAAAATCTCATAGATCTCTGAGGCCAGCAGTTTGGTCTCCCCAGGTGAGGTGCTCCTTCAGTGACAAAAAGTACATGTACAGATGAGTTACTAGCCCACCTGTGAAGTTTTTGTCAAAAAATTCCCAAGTGCATTTTAATAGTGCAAAAAGGATTTCCAACATAGTTTCCAATTATATTAATTTTAGAAAGCATAAATTATTTCTATTTTCTTTAAATTACCAGGTTCATTATTATTACCTACCTAAAAAACTGAGCTTTGTTTTGTTTTAGCCATAGCACTCAAGACTCAAAGCGTATAAAATCAAGGTAAATGTTGCCAGCTCAGAATTGAGAAAAGAATTGTTGACGCTCAAAAAGCAGGAGACAGACACGTTGAGTGAGAAGCGTCTATTAACCCCAGAACAACTGTCAAGACATTAGTAAATGACTTCGCCAAGTTAGGAATTTTAGTCTTAAAGGAGACAACCTGCACAGCAATGGACTGCGAGGTTGTAGACCAACAAAAACGCCAATACTGCAAAATAGAGACCTGACTTACTAAGGATAACCAGGAAAAAGATTATATATATTGGAAGCACATACGTTACTCAGAAGAGATGAAACTGAAGCTCTTGGCTAAAGAGATCCTGCTCATGTTTGAAGAAGGGAGAGGCATACAACCCAAAGAACACCATCCCCACACATTAAATTGCTGTGGTAGAAGTATGCTGTGGGGATGTTTCATTGTGACTGGAGCTGTGAATCTCATCAAGATGGAAGGAATTATGAGGAAAGAAGGATATGGGAAGGTTTTAACAGAAAACCTCAAGCAATCAGCAGCAAAATGGCTCAGTGCCGTCGCTTCCGACACAACAAGAACCCAAAGCATACGTCGCCCCTGGTAAAGACCCACCTCCAGAAGACCAAACTGAATGTTGTTGACTGGCCTGCAAACAGTTTTGACTTGAATACCACTGAAAATCTGTGGAGTGAACTAAAGACCAAAGTCAGTGCAAGGAGACCATCAAAGAACCGTGAAATGTTGTTGATGTCCAAGCAAGTGGTCAGCGTCACCCAGCAGAGCAGAGCTGAAACTACCTGATAAGTCTCTGGATGTCTTTTTAAGTACATCTGTACTGAAAATAAAGGTGCAAAAGATGAAGTAATTCTGATGCAAAGAATAAATCAGCTAATTTAGGCTTGTGAAAATGACAATTAACGTGAATGAAAGTAGAAACGGTATTGCCAAAGCCTGCATGACTCTGTAGGAAGTGTGAACTGACTCATAAAACTGAAATTAATTAAGAGCTGCAACAGACAGAAATCTAGAGAATTAAACATTTGAAAGTAAGTAGCCCCTTGCAGGTATCCAAATTCGGTATGAAAGCCTCTAACAAGCAAAGTATATACGGTGGGTTTCATGCACTGCTTAATAATCATCACATCAAGATCTATGTGTAGCTGAAGTCTTTCATTACATGTTTGATGTTTTTAATAGTCTGAGTCTAAAGTCCACTAATAACAGTCAGATAGAAATATGCTGAAGTCACTAGTTGTTATTGTTTTTTTGGGTTTTTTTTTTTTTGGTAATGCCAAAACTATGTTACGCAGGTTTAATTCTAAGCTTTGTAAGCATCCCCATTGTCCTGATTCTGGAAATTAACAGGCACCCACATTCACAGGAAGCCTTTAAAGGTAACTCCTCTTTGCATCGCTCTATTCCAAAATTGTTTGTGCAGCTATTTAGTGTAACTAAAGACAATGTTGCCATTATAGACACAACAACTGAAACACAAGTTAATTATGCCTATTCTGCACTGCCGTCAGATTTGCTACTGTCCATTTTGCAAAAATCTCACAGCAAAGCATAATATTTCACGGGCAGCAGCTTTTTGCAAGAAATTCATGTGAGGTCAGGAGCCATTGTTGTGCCAGAATTTATATTTTATGAGGGATCCTGGGTTACTCCCGCAGGCTATATTGCTTCATGTGTCACCAAGTCATCACTCCTTCCATATTAACCGCATATGACATTAGCTGTCTGGCACTGCCACCCTCTGGGAGCCTGACGGTCCACAGAGCTGTGCCACACATTCCTAACGCAGCTCTGCAGAAGCCTTCCAGCAAACAAAACACTCTTATGAGTAAATTCATTAAATATACTTAATACTTAATAATAATCACTGAAGAAAATGAGGCTACCTGAGAGCTTAATGACTTAAGGGTTTAAAAATCACATTCACACCCGTTTTGTACAACAATGCTAGACACTTCCCTTTAGCCATGTGTTCCCACTCTGTCCAGCTACGATCGACCTCCACTCAAAGTCAGCATGACTGGGCTGTAAGCTCAGAACCTTGCTGCTGTTCCTGCAGGGCTACTGTTCATGCCAACACCTACAAGCTGGAGTGACTGGCTTACTTTACGGTTAGCATGAGCTATTGCCACAGGTGCTTCTAGACACTCAATCAGATAAAAGCAGTTGTCTCTCTTAAAAATGACATGTTTATGATCATGTTTTTAAAAGCAGATCTCATTATATGCAATGTTCTTCTAAAGCTTTTAAAGGACAGTCAACACAAAAAATTAAAATTACCATGTCTGCAAGATATTCTACTTACTGCAAAACAAAACAAGTGCTAATATACGCCTACATCAATTAGCACATGCACAAAGAGAACTTTCAGAGACGACAAAATGGATTTAAATCTGTAACGTGCAAAACTGCATTTTAAGCCTTTGTCACCCTATTCTAGTTCAACTTTCATCACACATTCATCCTGACATGGCAAACAGAAGGACATCAGCCTGCCTGGAAAATTCTGCAGCGTGGCAAACACTGTCCATGCAAAACAATAAAAAAAAAACAAAAAAAACATGTTAAAGGTTTCATGTAAAGAAAATGCACTGTGAGCATGTGTGTCCGTGCTCTGTGTGTGTGTTTGCATGTGTGTGTGTGTGTGTGTGTGTGTGTGATGGGAACATGGACTTGCTTCTGCATGACATTCTGCAAACTCAGCATCATGCCCAGTTCGCCCTTCATCTTCTCTCTGTTGGCTCGACATTCTGCCAGGTAGCGCACGGCCTGCAAGGACAAGGGCAGCTGTTATCTATTTGGCCATAAAAGCTGAAAGACGCTTTGTGATATTAAAAGAAAGAAAAAGAAAAAAAGGCACGACTTTAAAAGGGGCATGCATGTGCAAACATTAAATGTTACATAACCGATATAAATACAAATGTACTGCCTTTGTGTTTACCGGGTAACCGAAAAAAGTAGTTATATAAAGCCACTTCAAATGTGTGCACACAATGTGAACGAATGGCTATAGAGGAAGTCGTGAAGGGTGGCTATGTAAAGCATAGTGTTTACACCACATCAAACAGCAGATGTCCCTATTGTGCAGTGTTTCCAAATATGGACCTTTTTTCTTTTTTTCTTTGATATTGCGCCATGTGCAAGCTTGTGACTGAATGTTACACACAGGTGGAAAACATGCCCTTTAAACTGTCACTGAAACCTGTTCTGACACTGCAGGACAGCAGGGGAGGTTTTCCCTTACAAACCAAGTGCTTTGTGTTTTATGTGACCACATACTTACCAATAGTGCAGAGTAGACAACCTGTGGATTTGGATGGTCCAAAAAGAGGATAAGACCTGGCAGACAGCCTTGGTCTTCTACTATGGCTCTTCGGTTCAAGGGGTCTGCGGCAAGATCCCGCAACTGGTTCACCACAGTCAGTGCATCCATCTCTGCACTCATGGTGCTTCTTGTCTCGATGCCACACACATTAAAACAGTCTCTTCCTAAAATAAAACGATAGAATATTTTAGAAAGCGTATGTTGAACAACTCAGAGAAGCAGCTAATTTTAGTTTTTAAAAGACCTTTTCTAATTGAAATCTAATTTTCACATCTTTTACAATTTGGTAACATGCTCAAAGATATTCGGTTTGGGATCATTTAAAGCCAAGCTCAAAGCAGTGAATGTTGTTGACAGTGTGGCCTTGCACTAGACTAACTCTCTGAATAATTTCTTGCCCATTAACTAGGGAGGGACCTTAGATCATGTGATTCTTCTGTTGTTGCACAGAGAACAACAAAAAACATTTGGTGATGCTCTTTCCAGACTTACAGCTAAAAACATCTATATTACACAGGTAAGTCTGGACAACAGAAGAATCACATGTCATATTTCGTTGATCTCTTCGTTCACGTTTTTATTTTAAAGTGTATAAAAGTCTATACAGCTTTATTTTTTTGCATCCAAGTCACTTGTAAATATTTATAACTTGATGTCTTTAGAAAACAAAGTTGGGTTGATTGTAAATCTTACAACGTTTAAACTAACTTGCTGCAAACCTATGTTAATGGTACAATTTCTAATAATGTTATGCGTTGGCGGCAAGTTCTAACTACTAAACACTATATCAGCAATAATATGTGTAAAACGTACAGTGCAATCTGACTGAGAAGTGGATTATAACTACACAGCTAGACATGTATGATAGTTGTCATACTATCTGAAGATCGAGTAGTTTAGCGTTGTATGAGGCACTTGAACCAGTACTTTAATTTGCGCTAACCCAAATACAGATGCTCCTTTCAGTGAAAAGACACTTTCTACGACCCCTAACCTCACCTCAAATCACGCCCTGTGAGACGGTCCGGGCTATGCTAGCTAGGCTAGCAGGCATTACTTGACAATTGGAGCATACCTTCCTGTCAGTTTTCGTGGAAACCAAGAGACAATTCCCCGTGACTTCGGCTACGACGGATTCAAAGACTGCGCAACCACAAAAATCCTACGTTACAAACAGCTAACCCCAAAACAAGAGAAACGAAATTATTTCAGTAACGCCAGGCCTGCGCCTCTATCTCCCCTTTGCCTGTTTAGCTAGCAGCTGTGCACTGCACTGTGTTTGTGTTTTGTGGCGAGCAAATGGGGTACAGCTGTTTCTTCATAAAGGACATCCCATTTTTCCACCAGGATCCCAACAGTTTAACTGTGACATAGCTCCGTCGGGAAATGTAGGGAACTATAACGAACGTCCACATATTTGCTAGCATGTGGTTGGATGGTCTGGTAGAATGGACTGTCGTGATAGCAAATCACGAGACAGATATGTTTTAGAGTTCAATGCTAATTGGTGACTTTCTTTGCCAATCAATTATAATAACCAATCGTGAGGTTAATCTACGTAATCGTTTTTTTCAATTGGCTCAAAATGCATTCCATAGGTCCTACTATGTTAGCCACTATCTGCTGTCCATGTCCGTCGTGTTGACAAGGTGGAAAAATTGAGAAAGTTATTCTACAAGCGCAAGTCCGGTAAGTTGGAATGGAAGTAAGGCACATACTGATCTTTGGATGTGAATACAATATAAAACACGTGGTGATAACTGTCTCGGGTAAGTTATAAATTATTATAAATGTGTGTTTCTAGGTCAAATCCTTATAAAATTCATCGGATTGTATTAGCTAGCCAGCTGCTATCATTAGCCGGTTAGCATAAATGCCCGCTAAAGTTGAGACTCACTCATTTAGCTTAATCATACACTCTATAAAAACGTTGGTCTGTGTTAAGCTCAGAGCGCTTGTTCCCACGCTTATCCTGTTTCGGTAATAAGAGAAGGAAAATTTGTGGCTTATTAATGTTATATAGAAAGGGAAACATATAAATATTCATATCAGTGAGGATTTACAATGTAAGAGCAGCCAAATTGCAAAAAGAAAAAACACATTGTAAATTTTAGGGAAAAAAAGAAGATCGTTTCTAATTTTTAACATAGCAGAGATTTATTTAATTTTTGTTCCAGAGCATCTTAACGCTGTTATACTGTAGATCCACAAAGTTCTTCCAGTGCGGTTGTTGGTTTAAAGTGTTGTGTTTGATGCTGGTTGAAACTGACTTTCTCACTCTTGTTTTGTATTTCTTCTAGATGACTGGTTGGTGATGATGATGTTGATGTTGGCACGTGTGCCAGTGTACCCTTGAAACGCACCGACAAGAATGAGCAAAGAGTATGCAAGGATGGAAATGGACCTGGTATGTGAAAAATTAGATTAAACACAGATATTTGTTGTTAGTCAGGTGACGGTTCCACATTGACTGAGCTGTATTTAGTTGAATAATAACTTGGCTGTACCCAGTTAAGTTATTATTCAATTGCTTTGAATTGAATTATTATTGCTTTTTCTGTTTCAGGCTTTTGGATCAGTGAAGCCTTATGGGTCCTCGAGAAGTATTGTGAGGAGAATTGGTACAAGTCTCCCGATTAAACCCTGTCCCAGGGTAAATTTTCAGGTGAGGCCAAGTTACTCTCATTAGAGCTTTTTAGTTTTGTCTTATTTAAGGCAAATTAGAATTGAAAGTTTTTTTTCTTTTTCTTTTAAGACAATGACATGTTGTCTCTCTTATGAGTCATTCCTTTCTCTTCATCTGTTTTCACGCACGTCTCTCCTACCTGCTGGAGTCACTGCCATGTGACAAAATCACATGTCCTCTTCAACTTTTGTTTACCTCTGCTCATCTGACTGTTTTCATTTTAGAACCATAAACAGTTTGGGTGAAGGGATATTTGATTACCGCTCGAACACTGACTTTAACCTTTAAGAATTTGATTACCATTTTAAAAATGTTAAAAACTGGCTCGCTGTTCTTCACTTTCCTTCAACTCTGTGCTTTTCTCTTCTTTTCTTCTGTCTCCAGCTACCCTCCGTAGCTATGAGGAATGCAGTATGTCTGCTGTAGGTCAGTTGGTTCAGCAACCTTCAACAACCTTGAGCTGACTAATTCCTACTGAGCTACCTGAACCTTTGATTAACAATGTGTAGATGCTTTTCCTCTAAACTAACCTTATTTTTACTGAATGATTTTCTAACATTAGTTGTTGTATGTGTGCTTGGTGTGCTATCATCAGGCTTTTTTTTTTTTTTTTTTTTTTCCCCTCTAAGCATTTTTTTTAAATCCTCCTCCTCTGATAGCTTTATCCATACCATGATGAAGCTGGTGTCTTGATTGGCAGCAGGAGGCAGAACTGCCTGGTGGCCACTCTGGCTGATGTTGCATGGATCGACAGGGATGAGGATGATGAAGACGACTACTTTAGCAGGCCGAGGTAAGACTATAGTCTGTAGAAAGATATCTCTGAATCAGGCTGAAGACTTAAGCGCTTGTAAAGAGTTACTAGAAGCAGACAGTTTTATTTCAAATCTGCAATGGAAACAGGTCGGGGATCCCACCAGGACTCATGTTTCGAGCCCAGCGGCCTCACCCTCGCAGAAGTCGCCTAAACCGCCAGAACTCTCTACCCAGTATGCATCATGGAGCTTTGGATTCACAGGCGTCAGCTGCTGCCAACAACGAAGCCATTCAGAAGATCAGTGCGCTGGAGACTGAGCTTGCAAAACTCAGGGCTCAAATTGCACAAATTGTTCTGGCTCAAGAAAAGAGTGCACAGCCAGGTACTGCTTAACAATTCTGTTACAAATTTTTTTTAAATTGTATTTAAATTTTTTGCAACATACTAAATGACTGTATAGTCTCTTATTTTTCTCTTCATATTTAACTGTAATAATGGAAATGTCCCTCTAGATGGCAGCAGAGTGTCACATGGCGTATACTCTATTTTCTTTCTTTTTTCCTCTTTCTTTTGTGTTACATTTGCTACTACCACAGGGGCACCTCCTCCCCCTCTACCCTGTGGCAACCTGCCACCTCCTCCACCACCTCCCCCTCTTCCACCCCCACCCGCAAGTCTGCAGCGGACATTTTCGGCCATTGAACTAATAAAAGAGCGTAGAGGGAAGAAGACATGCGGCCAGACAGTTTTGGAGTCAAGACCTGCCGAAATCCCCAGCATGCTCGATGTCCTAAAGGACATGAACAAAGTCAAGCTGCGATCAGTGAAAAGGTAGGCCTCTGCTTAAGACATGAATGAGATACATTTGGAAGTGATGAAAAGTGGCCAGTGAAGTGTTTCTGAGGTGTTTGAAATCTCATTAGTGAATGCAAGTGCTAAGGGCCTTTCACACCAGACGCACAAAATCCAGGCGTATCTTTTGTGCATTAAAAATATTGTTCGGATTCACCTTTTGTTAATGCAACAGTTCACACCGGCAATATAATTTCACTTTTCTCATTTAGAAAACTTGATTTATTTATTTTGTTTGTTTTTACAGTTGTTTTCTGAGGACAAATTTTCTGCAAAAAACGGTGTCTGTGTGTGTGTGTGTGTGTGTGTGTGTGTGTGTGTGTGTGTGTGTGTGTGTGTGTGTGTGTGAGACACGTGAAGTTCGGATCCATAAAATTTGGAATTTCCTGTCATTTTTATGCATTGCGCTCAGTGTGTAACGGCTTTTAGAGTCTGACACAAAGACATTCATCTGAATCTGACACCTCCTTGCTAAGTATAAGCTAATTCAAGATGAATCTCCATTAAGTCATTGACTTCATGCATTACTTCAAATTCAACTTCATGTTATCAGACACATAGTGTCGTCTTCTGTTTTATTAAGCCGCTGCTACTCAAGATTTTTTTTATCACGCTACATTCCTATGTAGTGCCAGAGCTACTGCATGCCCATATTACAGTATTGTGTGCTTTGGTCAGGCTGTTGGAAAACTGATATGTGTAATCACATTGAGAAAAGTTAAAAAAGAAAAAAAAAATAGGGGTGGTAGATGTTGTTTGCCAAAAAATGGGTCATTTTTGCCCGTTGCTAGGTGGTTGCTAGGCATGTAGTGGCTAGGCTATTGTAGTGAAATTAAAACAATGGGATGCTTTCCTCAGGTGTTTTTAGGTGCATAAAGGCTAAAAACACGTCACTGTTGCTAGGCGGTTTCCAGGCTTCATAATACAGAAAGCATAATTCAACTAATTCAATCAAATTAGATGATGTTATCATGAAAATAATGCAAGGTGTTGTAGGGCCGTAAATGTTAAGATCCTCTTAGCATGTTGCTAGGCAACGTGATGACGTTCTCATTGTACTATAGTGATAGTAGCGCCCATGTTTATATGTTCCCTATTTCATCCTAGATCAGTGGACTAATCTTGATGAGGTTTTGCATAAACATTGCCTAGAGCACCTGTGTGACGTACACAAATATTTTATACAAATCCCACAGTCGTACATATTTGTGCATTTGAGAGTTCAGTTGAGGACCGAACGGAATGTCCCACTGTAGAGCAGAGTGGAATGTCCCACTGTAGAGCAGAGTGGAATGTCCCACTGTAGAGCAGAGTGGAATGTCAGATGAGAACGATATGGCACAATAAAATGTATGATGGCGTACCTGTCTGCCAGGTTTGCTTGTTGATAATTTTTGGAGGAGTTCACAGAGAAAGAATCAAACACTCAGTGATTTGGTGCGTTACAGTAACATTGGTAAATGCCCCATCACCTGTGTGTGTTTACAGTCGTCTGGTAGAAGATGATGCCAAAACAAAGTCCAAGGAGCCGGCAGATGCTGCATCTCTCATCGCCGAAGCCTTGAAGCGCAAGTTTGCTCATCGTCATCGAAACGACAGTGAACGAGATGACACGGAAGAATTCAAAATTCCTGTCATAGAAGCGAAGCCTCAAAAAGAAACCATTCCGGTGAGAAATGTTGATGTATTATAAGGAGGCTTATATTAATTGAAAAAAACAAAACAAACAAAAAAACAACTTTTATTATCGAGAATAAGTGAACTCAACACCCCAGATGGTCTGTTACTCAGAACCATGCATGAAGTTGTTCTTCAGAACAGTTTGTAAAAGGCCTGCCTTGTCAGAGAATATTTGGCAGGTGTTTGGATGAACCATCTATCACAGGCTGACGTCAGTAAATCAAATCTGTAAATTACAGAACAGAGTGGTGAGGAGAAAACAAATCTCAGAAAACGTGTAACTCGCTGTGGAGTTCTCAAAGTTTTGTATTTTGGAATTAGCTTTTAACTTTTTGTTTTTAAATGAGTTCAGTTGTGTCCACAGTGGGTTTGCTTGTTATTTTCACTGTTAGTCTTTTGAAATGTTACTGTATTTGGCAACTATGTTTTCCAAGTTGACAAAATCACATCATTTTTTTTTTTTATTTGTTTAGAATTTTTCTCATTTTTATTTTAGTAAATTGCAATTTAAAAAAAAATAAAAATTATATTCAGTTTTAGTCTTTAGTTTACTTTCAGTTAACTATGATAATGTTTACCAGCCTGTGTAGTTAGCGTGTTGGAAAACCACTCCTGCTGTTTTTATAAGTATGAATGGAAAAAAAAAGTTTCATCAAACCTGAAACATCCTTTAACTTCAACCATACTGACCTGATGTTTCTCTAAAGGATGCTGATCGGTCAACACTAATTGGTTCAGCTACAAGTGAACAATTTGAAGCAGAACCACAAGCTGATTTTTATAAAAGGGCAAAAAAAAACTTAGCGGTTTACAAAAAAGATGAGTAAAATATTTAAAACTCCGTGTTTGTAGATGTCAGTTCAGATGGCACAGATATAATTTTTAAGAAGCATTTCAGGATCTTAATTCATTCTTTTGTCATGCAGTTGTTTAAGTGCTCTGCAGATTTCTCATGCACTTAATTCTGCTGTGTTCTGTTTTTCCACAGTTTGGGCAGCACATGTTGAAAGCAACTGGAAAAAGAAAGTTGGTCTGAACAGACAATGTAAGCCTAAGGTCCAGATGTTCTGTAGATGCATTGAAATTCCTTTTTATCTAATCTGTTTCTTTGGAAGGACAAGGGATTTTTGCCGGAATACGACCTCAAGTCTCACCAGTCATCCTGACTGATTTTGCACTTTTCTAACTTATATTAACCTCTTTCTTTTAAAGACGTTTTATTGTAATTTGTTGTCGTTGAACTGAAGGTCTTAATTTTTGTGTTCAGTCTGTCTCGAGTGAAAGTTGATTTTATTATTGAAACTTTGGGTTTTGTTAAACCTGCGCCTCAGCAGGGCTGATCAGCTTCCTATCTTTTAAGGCTGCATAAAAGCTGAAGAGTTCATAGAAAAGGAAGATTTTATGACTTGTGCACTTTGTTGCCTGACGTTTAGACTACTTTATGATTAGGATCTGTTTATATTTTGGTTTAAGTGAATAATTTAGTTTTTAACACTTAATTATGGCTTAGATTCGTCTCAGTGTAAATTAATGTGTTATCAGTCAGGTTTCAGTGACGCTGGATAATATTTCATCTTCTTCCCAAGTTGCCAGTTTTGCTTTTAGCTGGTTCACAATTATGCATATGTTTTTCTGTGTGATTCGCCTTTAAGAACCAAAGATATTTCACTGAAGCCCTTCAGGATTTCGCCTTTCAATACCAAATTTTGCATTTCATGTCCCTTTTTTTTTGTCTTTTTGAAATTAACTGCTGCTGGATACTTAAAGGTACTGGGACACATGCAGCGTTTTGTTTCTACCTCTGCTAGGAAACACTCTCGTAGATTCAAAGTTCAGCAACAACACTAAAGAAACACTACGCTGACACGATACTGCGAAGCTCTGTATTGACAGCATGTTTTAACAAATGTACCCAAAGTCATTAGTATTGCATAAATCCTGCTTTCATGTAGAGGTTCATCACATTTCCAAGTCTGGATTGGATTCAGAGGCATTCGAGGTTTTTAGGAAGTGTTTTGTTTAATTAAGGAATGCACATTGTTACTATTTGTGACTATTATGTATGCCATGTAATTGCTGCTGAACATCAGCTGGATTGTCTTTCATGGGGAAAGTGGAGTGGATACGTCAGTAGTAATTGTTTTTGTTGAAGTTGTCTTACATAAAAGTTAATTTATCAAACTAATAAATAAAATGTCTATCCTGACCTGTTTTGTTGTCATTTTTGCTGAAGTTGTGAGTTGAAGAAATTATATGATGTTTTGGTCATTTTGAGGTTTTTATCTGAAAATCCATCATTGTGTGATTTCAGATTAAATAATAGACTTAAAACAAACAGTCAACCTGGAAACCGACTGAACATTTTATAAACCTATTATTGTTCAGCTGCTTAACAAATATCTAATCAGCTGTTCACATGGACGAAACCACAAAATCCCATTTACTTCCTCTAAAACTTGCATCTCTGCATGCAGTGTACCCTTAAACAGCCTGCCCTTCTATAAATATCAGCTTCCATTCAAACTGTTTTTGATGTAACTTATAGGTAATTTTTACATGCATTTTACATATTTAACTGATATTGCGCACTCACTAACCGCTTCAGTAGAAAAACCTGTTCAACTTCTTGCTAATGCAAATCTACAGAAAAGCCAAACACCTGCCAAAAATTTAGTGCACTCGTAGAGATAGGCGAGATGACCTGCTGAAGTTCAGAATGAGGAAGAAAGATGATATAAATTATTTGTAATATGGCACGACTGAAACTGCTGATCCACTGGGATTTTCTCACAAAGCCATCTCTAGGGTTTAGAATGAATGGTTAGAAAATAAGGAAATATCTATCAGCAGTTGTCAGAGGAGAATGTGCAGACTGCTGCAAGCTGATACGAAGGCAACAGTAACTCAAGTAGCCACTCGGCACAACCAAGGTATGCAGAAAAGCGTCTCTGAATATTCGACTTGTTGACCCTTGAAGCACATGGGCTACAGCGGCAGAAGACCACACCGGGTTTCACTCCTGTCGGAACAGGAAACTAAGGATAAATTTGTGTAAAAAAAATTGGTCAGTAGAAGATTGGGAAAATGTTGCCTGGTCTTTGTGATGCATTCAGGGGTCAGAACTGGGTTTAAACAACATGAAAGCGTGGATCCACCATGCCTTGTATCAAAGGTCCAGGCTGCTGCTAGTGGTGTAATGATGTGGGGGATAATTTCTTGGTACACTTTCTGAGCATTGTTTAAACAGCACATCCTACCCAAGTATCATTGCTGACCACGTCCCTCTACGACCACAGTGTACCCATCGTCTTGTGTTGGCTTCCAGCAGGATAACACACCATGTACAAAGCTCATATCATAAACTGCCTTCTTGAACATGACAATGAGTTTACTGTCCTCGAATCGCTCCCATAGTCACTAGATCTCAATGCAACAGAGCAGCTTTGGGATAGTGAAGCAGCAGATTCACAGCTACAGTGTGACGACATGAGGTCAACGTGGACCAAAATGTCTGAGGAATCTTTCCAGTACCTTGTTGAATATATGCTATGAAGAATATGAAGGCAAAAAGGGGTCGTAACCCAGTAGCAGCAAGTTGTACCTCTAAAAAGAGCTCGAGTGGGCCTACTGGTTTCACAGTTTGCCAGTATCGACGTGATTATTAACTGGTGTAAAACTCAAGCATTTGTCAACAACGGGTTTTATTATTCAAATTGTAACTGCAACAGGCATGTATCAAAAAGGTCAATACAGCAAAGCCTTTACAAAATCTGGCTTGACACTGAAGTCTTCCCAAAAAATGGCTGTCGCAACAAATTGTAAACAGTTTTTGTCAACAGTCTTACAGCACTTAACAGCAAAATACAAATCAGCTAAAGTAAGAAAAAAAGCACCTGTTATCTTTCAAAATGTATAAACACAAACACAACTTGTGGCACTATACAGAATCAAAGTAGACAAACCAAACACGAAGAAATGGAATGTTCAAATTCACTCGACAATTTTGTTTCCGCACAAAAGAAGAAGAAAAGAAAAGATAGCTGGAGTTGTTCCTCGCAACAAAAAGGCAAAGGGATCGGACAGTGCATCAAAAGACAAGCACGCCATGCAGTTGATGGGAACAGGAGTTGGTTTGGTCACTTAGCATAGTTTGTGCATAGTTGTAAGGCATCAGTCGAGCAGTCCTTTAGGTTTCATGTGGCTGTGAGACATTCTGAGGAGAGGGAGACTCCTTAGTTAGATCCTAACCACCCAATAATAATAATAATAAAAACTTGCATTATCCTCCTCCCCTTTTACAAAAAAGAAATAAATTTTTAAAACAAAAAAAACCAAAAAAACGTCTGCAAACCCTGAGCAAGTCGAGTTGCGTGGAGTTGACTTCCAGGTGAGATGCATGTGCGGTGACTAACCACCCTCCAGTCTGGCAGGGAAGGTTCCCACCCACCCTCACCCCACTGCCCCAAGTTTAACCAGGACTGGATGATGTGGAAACATCAGAAAGAGACTATTTCCTATAATACCTTCACAGGATGTCTTGGAAACAAAGCTGCTCATCGAACGCCGCTGTTATTCGGGAGTGCAGGAACACATGGTAGAACAGGTGGAGTCATTTATGGCATCTGGTGTGTCTGAATAAGGTTCTGCTCATGGCTTTGACAGGGGGTGGGGGGTGGGGGTAACAGTTCAAAATGAGTGGTTTCTTCACATCTGTGCTTTGAAGGCAAATGTGGGGCCGACGTGATTCGTTTCAGTTCGACGGAAAGATACAAAACAAACAAGACGCGTAAACAGTCTTCGTAGAGGCAGCAAAAGGACTGGGCTTGTCACATTTTTTTTTTTCTGTTGTTTTTTTTTTTACATGAGGAAGAATCTTCAATACCAATGCAACAACGGCATTACTCCAAAGTCTTTGAAAGGTCTGAACACTCCAGTTGTCTCAGTCAATACAGTTCAGATCATTCTTCAAATCTTTGTTTTCAAATGGCACTTAAAAAAAATACCAGAAAAAAGGTCTTCTTCAGTTCTTATACTGCTTTCCCCTTAAAGTTCACAAACTTCAAAAAAAAAAAAAAAAAAAAAAAGGTGGTGCGTTCAGTCAGTAATGCCAAAACTACAGAGGACAAATAAATAAAGCAAATAAAAAGAAAAAATACAGCAGTAGCCAAATGAGGTATCTATGTATTGCTCTATGCCAAAAAAAAGAGGAATTAAAATTAAATAAATTAAGTAAAATCAGTGGTTTATCAAGATGGGAGGCCAAAGCAACAAAACATAAACTAGGTGTTCGGAACGGGTGGGGCAGCGGCGTGGCCGCAAACCGCTGGGTGCCCCACCCGACCCCCTCAGTGTATTGTGAGGCCCTGAGGCCCCCAGGGGTCACGAGGTTGAGGTGAAATGGCACAGAAGGAGTGTGTCAGGATTCTCTGCTTCCCTGAGGTATTTCTTTGGAGCTGGTTCCTCCTGCGGTCGTAGCTGTGCTGCCGTCACTCGGCGCGGTGGCAGCGTCTCCTGTGTCTGCGCAGGCCGTGCTGGGCTCTGCCTCCTCGGAGACCGGAGCCGGCTCCTGCTGTAAGCCTCCCCAGCTGGCTTTGTTTAGCCCCATGTGACCCAGCATGGTCTGGGACAGACGTGTGTCACAGAAACGGGCCCACTCTGCAAACAGCGGCTCAGCCACATATGTCATAAAGCCTGAGGGAGGAGAAAGGGCGGCAGGTGCTGATTAGGACGAGTATTTGCATTACACGCAAGCCATTGATAACGGGGGAATAAAAACAGAGCCAAAATCCTTGCCTATTTGAATGTTGCCGACTGTGTTCATCTCTCTGTCGCAAAGTGGGCTGACTTCAAGTTTGTGCTTCTTCTCAATGTCTCCTGCAAGAGTGTAACAAAGACTTTAATAAACAAGAAGAAAGAAAGGACCTCCAATCTGGAGAAGAAAGAGCAAAACAAATAAGGGAAAAATATGGACAGATAACCTTGTTGGAAGAACTCCTCTGTCACTTTCTCACTCCACTGTTTGCTCAGCTCCCATGGTCTGCAGGGGTTACAGATATCTGCACACTTCAGGGCCATCTGCATTGGAAAAGCAAAGATAAATATGAACCTGCTGTTTGCTGAGATGCAGGAGCTTTTTTTTAAACCAACACTGACCTGCAGGACGAAATGACGATGGCTGGCGGTGCTCATGCACAGGTTCTCCTGGTCCAGGTGCAAGCGAAACCTGGACAGGTAGTCATTCTGCCTGCTGATGTCCGTGGCCAAGATTAAGGAACCCAAATCCCTCTCCATGTTCAGCCTGAGGTATTACAAAGCATGTTTGTTTAAGAAAACACATTTTAAAGCAAAGAGCAGTCTTATGAAAGAACTCCGTTTCTGCACAGCCTTGTAAGTGGCACAGTTTGAGTTCTCTTTGTGTTTCTCAGTGTCAGACTGACCTGTCCTCAGCAGGCAAATGGGAGAACAGCCCAGTCTCTCTGAGCAGACCCACTGCTGACTTCCAGTGGTGGTTTTCCAGAACTGAGGTATTCTAGGTGAGAAATTGTGTGTGCACGTTAATTTAATACATCGTACAACATCCTTCACTGAAGTCTTCTAATAAGTTAGGCAGGCTAAAGAGTGACTGCTTTGTTGCCTTACTCTATAGAGTGTGGCAAGATAGTGGTCAGTCTTGATGAGGAAAGGCTGGTTGACCCCAGGATGGTCCAGGTCATGGGTGGCAGCTGCTAAGAGTCCCAGTAAGATGTCTTTGGAGGTCAGAGACTTGGCAAGCTGCACAAAAAATAATGCAAGAAGGGTTTAAAATACAAGAATGCCTTCTCCGAAGAACTCTCAGCTCTGCAAATAGCATACTTTTATTCAAAATCTGTCTGTAAGAGCACTTATTTGGATGCATTATCAAACGCACATCTTAATGGTAGCATTCACTGGTTAGACTGAAAGAAGCTGATGAGGAAAGCCTGTACTGTGAGTTGAATACTGTTGAAGCAAGAAACCTTGGCTATGCAAGATTTTTTTTTAAGAAGACCTTGTTGTGGCTAGCAAAGGACTGGGTGAGAGTTAGCTACTTAAACCCAAAAGAGCTCAAGTGTTTTGTCTCACCATGGGCTCTCGCAGGTAGCAGTACATGGCCTGTGTGACATCTGCAGCATGGACAGCGTTGTGGTACGGGTTGTCACTGTGGTAGTCCTCCTGAACCATGACCAAAAACCTCCAGAGTTTGACCATGTCCAGCTGGAAGAGCTCCACCAGCCCATACTGGTTCAGCAGGTGGAAAGTCAGGGTGATCAGGCTGTTTCCTGAGCAAGAAATCAAATCAGAATGATCACTCTGCATTCATCCCTTAAGTTCACCTATAAAAGCTGCAACTGAATGCTGCTGAACTCAACAATAATCACTTCTATTGCCAGTCTTTTTTTATGGATGCATCCATCTTTCCTAATTCTGCCTCCACTACACCACCTCCTCCTTCTCGGTCTAATTTTTAATAGTTGTGATTCTCACCACTGCAATCCTTAACTCCTGCTTTTGAAGTTTAACTCGGGTCAAGTCAGAGACGGGTCAAGAACATGTCTTAAAGCTGTTTTGATGATTGGATTGAGGTTACCTCAATTATACAGTGCAGGATGTGCAATTATATACATGATAAGATTCCTTTTCATCCTCATTACGAGAGTCGCACTTAGTGGTTCAAAAATAAGAGAATGTAGAAAAAACGAATTACTTTTGTTTACCACTGACTTCCTGAACTCCACTGCTGCAGTCTGGCTTTCACACAGACCAGCTGCCCCCCCCCCCAAAAAAAAGGAGTATGATGAAAATACAAAGCACAATCTCTGAGGCTCCTTTCACACGTCAGCTTAAGAGAGTTGGAATATTTTCCCCCGTTATCCTTTCTCGCATGTCGTACACAGCAGGAAATTGTCTGCTTCAGACATGCTCTCACTACAGGAAGTACTCCTGGTGGTTTGAGCGAGGGATCTTACTGGACGCAGAGGGGAGGAGGCAGCGCACAATACGCCAGAGTATTAGCTGCGCTATTTGCACACTGGTGCAATCAGACATCACATGGACACTGTACTATGCAGCACGCAGATGAAAAGACCTGCTAATGGAGAAATGACTGACATTTCTCCCACGCACCACTGCCGAGTGCTGGAGTATGGACAGCGCACCAGTCTGTGAGGTTTAGAGAAATTTAGGGCTACAGTGCATGTGTGAAAACAGCTTATGGAAAAATATTCTTGAGGATTTTAGAGGTTACAGGAGTACACACAGAAAGGAGGAGGGGCTAATTCAGAAGAGTATGCACTTCTATCCTATTACACAGATAAATAAATATAGGGCCTCCACACCAATACACTTAAAATAATTTGAGTTTAGTTTAATACAAATCTAAATAATACAGCACTGTATATTCATTTTCTGTCAAGCCTGGGCTTTGCTTAGACATAAAACAGCTGATGTATATTTAAAGTAAAACAGTGACATAGCTGCAGAGCTAATCCTAAAACTGTGCCAGGTATCAGATAGATGGCACCAGCGCCAACACTTTAAATCTCAACCAGAGGTCAGGATTCACCAGTCAGTGTGCACGACAATCAGCCACAACATTAAAACCGCCGACAGGTGGAGTGAATATTGATCATTTTGTTACAACACCTTTAGTGCTCTCATTCATGCGGGTGTTACTTTGATAAATGCCACTCGTGAAACATTGTTTCAGAGTCAGAACACGCACACCTTTTCTTCTTTTTACTTGGTCCCTTTAAGGATAGCCACTGAGGATCATCTGCCTCCATCTTACTCTATCCATATCTATCCTCATGTGTCACACCAAACCTCTGCAGGTCCTCCTTCACTGCATCTGTGGTCTCAGTCTTTTCCTCCTGCCAGGTTGCTTCTTTTTCGTCCGACTGTCACAAAATCCTTTTTCAGTATATCCATCATCCCTTCTATTTGCATGTCCAAACAATCTCAGACTTCCCTCTCTAACTTTGTATCCAAACTGCTCAATCTGATCTGAAATCTGCCTCATTCCCAACAGAAGCATTTTCAGCTCTGCCACCTCCTGCTCGGTCTCCTGTCTTTTTGTCATCCACCTTCACTCTAGTTCTTGGCATCTAAAGTCACGCAAATTTTGTAATCAGACTGCAAGCGTGAGGCTCCATGTGGATGTAGAGTGGCCATTACATTGCAACAACAGCGCACGCGCGACATTGTGCCGTCTGTGTCCACAACAGAGTAAAATCTTCACTTTGCACGTCTTGTGTCCGTTCCCTGATGGCTGTTTTTGGGTCACAAGGTAGGAACTGTGGTTTTAACGTTGTGGCTGATTGATGTCAGTTAAGGCATCATGGCATTTAGAACAACGTCTCAGAAGTCCTACAGATTATATTTTACCTACCATTTGTCAACCTATCGAAGAGGAAAATGTCAAAATTCCAATTCCCGACTTTTTCCAGCATGCACTACGATAGAGAAAAGAGAGAGTTTTACGTGAGGTTTGGAAAAAATAAATTATAAAAAGAAAATGTGCACTTCTGTTTTATTGTGGTGCCAAATATTACAAATAGTCCCATACTCTAGCCTGTCCAGTGTAATCTTCATCGAGGATGTGGAGGGGTATCTGCTGGGGGACTCCTCGCAGCAGACGGGATGAATGCAGGTATCTCTGGAAGCTGAGCAGCCTGTGGACCCGCCTTTCAGGATCATAGCTGGCCGACGTGGAGCCGCAGCCCAGCCGTGCTGCGCACACAAACACACAGACGCACACGATATTTTACAAAGGATACAACATCTAAAACAGACGACAACGTTGGGGCATGTTCATTTCTAAACCTCGTTAGGCCCGGAGAATTACTTGGCTCGGACAAGCTTGGTGGGGATCTGACACCAACACAGCAATACACAAACAGTTGCTGCTGACACAGCCGCCCACTCATAAGCCTTTCGTCTGGGATCACACAGCAGACATGCTTTGTCAGTGGTCTCTCTCCCTCCCTCTCTCTCACACACGCACACACCCCACAAAAGGCACTGTGTCTGAGTAAACTGTCGCTGCAATCCAGAAACACGTCAGCGTGAGGTAGGATTAATCTTGGGTCAAAAATGTCAACAAGTACACTCAAACGTTTTCATTGAAAAATGAAAGTGGTGCTTTATCGTGCACCTGTAAGCCTCAAACAAGGTTTATAGTAAGGCACACCTCAGAGACAAGAACACAGGCGTCTTTCAGTCACGCAGGACAGGACTAGTCTGTGACTCCTACCGGGGAGGCTGGTTTTTTTAGTCAAGATGCTCAGGCTGTACTCACTGTGAAGCGTTCGGAAGTCGATGCACAGGTACGGGTGGGAGCTTCTACGTTCCGGTTCAAATCCAACCTGACTTCTCACTCTCACATCTCCTAGAAGAAATCAACACTTATTTCCTCAAGATTCATACAGCGTGAAAAGAAGTCCAGAAGTGCATCCAATTAGTAATCTTTTGGCGCTATATCCTGGAGTTTATCTTGCTTTAGTGACACAAAGATGGGCTTTACCACATGACAATGTAGTAAATCTTCTTTCATTTGGATTTTTAAGAAGCTGAAACTTACTCTGGTTTTCTGGCAACATCCAAAGACAGAGCAAATATTTATATCTTACTAGTTGCTATTTTTGCGATTTCTGTTATTATAAACTGTTATTTCTCCCCGTGTTTCTTGCTACCTGCCCTTTTTAGTAGCTTGTGCTTAAATTGCTTTAATGTCAAACACTTTTACTTCACTGTCATAGCCTCATAGCACTGAATCCTAACAAAATAATCAACAAAATCTTTCAAATTTGCTTTTTTCTAGAAAACCTACAGAAAACCATTTATTATACCTCAGAGTGTTGACAGAAAACCTACCCCACCCCCTCCCCAATCATGTCTCAGCTTTTCTAAACAAGGAAATAATCCTTCTTATGTGAAGCTTTGGAACTAAATCATGACGTGTGACAGGACGCTGTGGTAAAACCCATCATCTCTGTACTCCCCAGCAAGCTAAAACAAGCAAGAGATTGTGGAAAATACTATTTGACCAAGACCCAGTGTGGACTATCCATGTGCGGGCACAGTCACACACAAGCACACACTCCCATGTTCCAGAAGAGGAAACTCAACGGACAGACAAGTCAAACAGCTGAGCATGCAATGCCATGTCTGCTCTACTATTAGTACTCCGAGCCACTGAGAAGGATCTATAGCCGATCTGTGACTGGTTTTAGTAGTCAGGCAGAGAAACAGAGACAGGCTCCAAACTCAGACCTAACAGACGGCGGCCGGCCTGCTTGCTTGCTTGCTTGTAGGCTGCAGTCGAGAGCAGTGAGAGCACAGTGAGGTGACAGGATGGTGCTATGACTGATGCAGCAAATGCTAGTGTGTTGTTCCAGGCAACACTGTATGTACAGCAAGACTCTATACTGCAGTATACTGATTAAAGGTGAGATGGTATGCTTCCAGCATAGCACTTAAATTGTGTCACGTGTGCATCAGTTTATCAACAACAACAACAACAAAAAAAAAAAAGCAGTCACACCAGTGTGTTCCCACAACCACCTTGTTACTTACTTGCAAACAGCTGTTTGAATACTACACAAGTTCCTATCAAAATACCAAAAACTAAGAATTACTATTCACGGCATAGCGGCGCTAAACATTACTTTGAAAAGCTATTCATGAATGTTTAGTTTCGATTGCACAATATGAATTCTGCAAAAATAAACAAAAAAACACCACAATTCATGCACTTTTAGGCAGTCGTCATATGCCCATATGTATGCACATCTGTCACATCTGCAGATGCAAACACACGTGCTCGGGCCCAGAGCGCGTCTGTCTGCGCGAGTTTGCGTGATTAGTGCGTTTTGAGTGTCAAAGGGTCCACGTCTCCCTATGGTGCATTAGTGCTGGAGCTCTGGGGTGAATGTAGGTCATGTCATTATAACTGATGAGGCAAAAGCTCTGAGTCCTGCTATTTGAAAGCACATCAGCATTAACTTGGCAGACTGAACCCAGGACCAGGCCAGCACCCGTCTGCATTAGCGTGCCTCTCCTTACACTTAATTTAATCTGAAAATCTACACACACAGATGCTTTATGCCTGTGACATATGAGACTGCCATCATACTTAGCTAAGTAAAATGATTAAAAAGCTAAAGCTCCTTCACTCAGCTCAATGAAATGCTGTTATTATGACTAGACTAGGCAGCAGTCGACTCATGATCGTGCTGGAAAGAAACAAAGTATGACAATAATATGTTGTTTTTGGTTTTTTTCACATTTTTTTTTTCACGCTGAACTGCGTCTAATACTGATAGCTCCCTGCCCGCTCACTACATTTCATAGCAGCAATCTAAAATATCCAAGAAGAATACAGACAGGATAACACTTCAAGCAATTCTACTCTTCTTCTTTGCTGCTACCTCCCAGCCAACAAGTATGATATGAGGTGCCAAAAGTTCCATGCAAAACAGCATCCTTGTTTAGTACACATACCTCAGGGGTATAACCAGCCTCTAATCGCACCATTATCCCCAGTAACCTTATTGATTACGGAGCTGAACTGGCTGCTTCCTAGATGCATTTGACTCCATCTGCCTGGCAGAGCTATGAACCTTCATCCTCACATCCATTTTCTAAGCTGCTTATCACTGAGTGCGAATGGACATGCACGAATGCACGCATATGTACACAAAAAAATAACCTCAGCCAAAGATGCTTTAGTTTATTTACAGTTAAAATAAAAACCGTATGCTCATCACATATCAGATTGAACTTTTAAGACTGAAGACTACCGATACACATGCATGCACGCACACACACACACACACACCCTGAACCCTATCGTGACTTAAAAGATTAAAAAAGGCCAGGGATTGAAAGGATTCTGGACATGCCCTTAAATGCGCATCTCAGTGCTTTTATTTTAGACGATCACAGAGAAGGTAAACCTTCCGAGGTCTCGAAGTAGTGTGACTGTGTCTCTACTGTGTGTATGTAGAAAGAGCAGGTTAACACTTACCTAGCATACGAATATACAGCGCTGTCTGGTCAGAGCTGTCGTAGGAGATGGCCCCTCGTCTCTGAGCAGGAGAAAAAAAAACAGAAGAAACGAAAAGAAAACATCAGCTATTGTTCAACCGATACAGTGCAACGCAATTACAAATACTGCCGAACAACAAAGAGGTCCCGCCTGTCCAAAACCATGTGTGAAATATAACAGTCCCTGATCACCAATAAAGACCAGTGGTGCTCGAAACATCACTTCTTTTTATTGGTTCAATAAATAATTGTAAACCTGAGCCCTGCAGCTGTTTTCTTACTATAACAATCACAGTGCAACAACAGGCGCACCCCAAAACACTTCTTCTGAAACATGTGCCTTATTATTTTTATTTTTTTTTACATTTTAATGCATATGCAGGACTTGATAAGAGGAGGGTGGTGTAATGCTTCTGCTGCAGGTTCTAATCTCCAGTGTGTACTCTGTATACTCTGGTGTTATACTGATAAACATGCTCTAGCACCGTGTCATCAGCCTGATTCGGCACTGCTATCAGGCATGTGAGAAACACATGTGCTATTTGGGGACACACGCACACACAGACACCAATAGTATTTTTTTGATGTGTGAGGTTCTTATGCAACTTAAAGATTTGCCTCAAAGCATAGTTTGAAAATGCAGAAGTATTAAAAGTATAGATATATTTTCTAAAGTTATTTATTCTGATGTCAGCACGTGAATGCACTTTGATTTAGTAAAAGTGACTATGGTGGAATTGACAGCTTGTACAGATGTGACGGACCAGCTTGCAACAAGTCAACTTATCAGCTTAAGAGTCTAAACTCAGAGCTTCTGGCAGCTGCTTCATAAAAGACTTTTTTTGCTTTGTCTTCTTAAAAGCAGTTACAGGAAGTGTTTAGTGGCCATCTGCTAACTGTTTATTCAATAAAGTCTGAGCTAAATCTAGATTTGGACATTTAATTTAGACTTTTTATTCCATGTCAGAGTGTGCCAAGGAAAAATAAAATGATGAAAAACCTTTTCAATGCAAGACAAAAGCAGAGGGAGCATTATGCGTAAATAACATTAAACAACACTCAGTCCTTTCTAAATAGTACCCCTGTGTTAGGATTCGGTCTATGCCTTCCATAATCCAAAAAGCACACTTTAAAGCAGTGGACTAAGACAGGCCACAACCAGACTTGCACTATGATGAATAAATCTTTAACGTGCATTGAACGACGCCCATTCGTTTACTTAACCGTCATTCAGTTCAGGATGGAGCCTATCCCAGCTGTCAACGAGCAAGCATTGTGATACACCCTGAACAGGTTGCCAGTCCATCACAAGAGGCAAACAACCAATCGCACCCACATTCACACCTACAGCCAGTTCAGAATCCCCAGTTAACCAAACGTGAGTATCTTAGGACTGTGGGAGGAAGCAGGAGGACTCGGGGGAGATCCCACACAAACACAGATACCCCTCCCCATAAAATAAAAAGCACATCAGGGAACTTTATTCATATTATTGTTCCTTGCACACAGAGACAGAGAAAGAGTTTCATGAAATTTACTGAAATGCAATTTAGTAGCAATTTCAAAAGCAAAATTAACTTCACTGCACAAAACTCTTCTGGAATATCACTTTTACTGCTTACTGTAACCCACGAACATGAAATACCACGTAAATGCTGTAACTTCCTGAAATACTTCTCTCAGTCAACACTGGGTTCAGCATCACATCCAAACAAATCACAATACCATTTCCTGTAAAGTAATGCACTTGACGCATCATGTTTTAAAATATGTAAATACTTCCTCAATATTCGTCAGCAGTGCAGCAAACGGCTTTGGTACGCGGGCTGCAGATACATTTTTAATGCATTGGGGAAAAAAGAAAAGAAGAATAAACCAGGAAATAAACCATTTAGGTTATTCAGGTTTCGAGAGAGGAAGCAAATGAGTTGAAGAAACATTGAAAAATGTTCCAGCAAACCCTGTTTACTTCTTTATCCATGCATCCATCCATTCATCTTAATTGCTTATACAACTTAGGGTTGCAGGAGGTCAGCAGTCTATCCCAGGGTACACTCTGGGCTGGGATAACAATCCATTAGAGGATAAAATTTTTACTTTTATTCTCTGCACAAAAAACAAAATCCAGTCCTAACTAGTATTCCAGTGCATGAAGGCAGCTGCGACAATAGTGTTACTTGCACAGCAGTAGCTGTAGCAGGCACGACTGCCGTAACTACATATTTGCTCTGTTGACAGACAGCTGCCCAAGGCTACAGTAAGGTGCTGGCTCACCTCTCTGTGCACTTTACACATCCTGGCCCCCCTCCAGGTCAACTCTTCACTCACCCTAATGGGGCTACCCTTGTCTAGAGTTACCCCTTTCACAGAGATCCTGCATAACTGGAAGATTACATCACTGATTGACTCGGTGCCAGACTTACAGCTCTCTACTAGGACAAACTGTTTTTAAAAGGAAGATGTTTTGGTCCACTGACAACCAACCTGTTCACTGTATACAACTCTAAAGAACAAAAGGGCCTTACTGGATCCTTAACCCTCCAGGTTAACACAGGGCACCCTTCACTCAAAGCACTCTAATGAAAAGAGAGCATATTTTTATATAAAGGAAAGTTATAGTAAAAATAGATTTAAAAAGGCAAAACTAGGAAGCTCTGTATTATGGTCCACAACTACAGAGTACAGCAATGGGCTTGATAAATATGTCTAATCTGTGGCCATTTAACGACAGCCGGCAGGTCACACCAAACACAAACGCATGCAAAAACACAAATGCTCTGGCTTGTACACTCATTACCTCATATAATTAGGATTACTGTGAATCTTTCACACACACAGATATACACCTAACAATGTCTGTACTCTAAGCTCATGACAGCCACCAATCCAAAGCTAATATTTTACTGCCTAGCAAACAGCTTGACTCAGGGTGGGTAATGTGCAAAGCTGTATTTTAGTGTCAACAGGCCTCTGTGTTTACACATGGTGCAGTGTTTAGTGTGAGCATTATAGATTGTGGGTATGTTATCCACGGAGCTTGTGTGTGTGTGTGTGTGTGTGTGTGTGTGTGTGTGTGTGTGTGTGTGTAAGATGGGGGTTGGAATAGGCTGCAACACGTGTGGGAACTGTATAATGCTGGCTAAGAGTGGGTATGAAGAGTGACCAGCCCTGCTAACACAGCTAGCACCAACAAAACCTTTTGCCTGACCACACACACACACACACACACACACACACACACACACACACACACACACACACACACACACGTCCAGCAGCCAGTTGGCACTTACTGCCATGACCTCCCTTGTACAACAAGTTGGCAAGAGCTGCACTTTGTGTATATCACATTCTCACTGTGAACAGAAGGGAAAGTCAAATTTTACCCTTGAAATGGCCAGCCCACAACACACCCACACACAGAGACACACACACCCTCACATACCCTTGACACGCCTTGCTGCACCAACACACAAAGCCAGACAACCATGGGCCTGTCATGGTCCAACAAGAAGTTAAGTCACTTTTTTAAGCTTTGCGCTTCTGGCATTTATGCTTCACAGCTGTGACTGAGATACGAAGACAGATGCAAGATATCAACTGAAGAACTTGAGCTAAATGTCACATGCACACTTAATTTATTAAACTACTATTAGATTACTATGACCTGGATGACTGAGAACCTACACAGATTTATTAAAGTTTAAAGAACAGTGTTTATTCACTTTAATTAACTACAAAATTGAAATTACAACATATAAAAAGACATCCAGCACTGAGCTTCTTTTTTTTTTTTTAATTGGTAATTAAAGTTTTGTTTTATTTCTTACGGTAGTTTGAGGGTTTTTTAGGGCTTTAGAGACTGAAAAAGCATTAGTGCACATTATGCAAACTACAGTGGGGCAAAAAAGTATTTAGTCAGCCACCGATTGTGCAAGTTCCCCCACTTAAAATGATGACAGAGGTCAGTAATTTGCACCAGAGGTACACTTCAACTGTGAGAGACAGAATGTGAAAAAAAAATCCATGAATTCACATGGTAGGATTTGTAAAGAATTTATTCGTAAATTAGGGTGGAAAATAAGTATTTGGTCACCTCAAACAAGGAAAATCTCTGGCTCTCACAGACCTGTAACGTCTTCTGTAAGAAGCTTTTCTGTCCCCCACTCGTTACCTGTATGAATGGCACCTGTTTGAACTCATCATCTGTATAAAAGACACCTGTCCACAGCCTCAAACAGTCAGACTCCAAACTCCGCCATGGCCAAGACCAAAGAGCTTTCGAAGGACACCAGGAAAAGTATTGTAGACCTGCATCAGACTGGGAAGAGTGAATCTACAATAGGCAAGCAGCTTGGTGTGAAAAAAATCAACTGTGGGAGCAATCATCAGAAAATGGAAGACATACAAGACCACTGATAATCTCCCTCGATCTGGGGCTCCACGCAAGATCTCATCCCGTGGGGTCAAAATGATCATGAGAACGGTGAGCAAAGATCCCAGAACCACACGGGGGGACCTGGTGAATGACCTGCAGAGAGCTGGGACCAAAGTAACAAAGGTCACCATCAGTAACACACTACAACGGCAGGGAATCAAATCCCGCAGTGCCAGACGTGTTCCGCTGCTGAAGCCAGTGCATGTCCAGGTCCGTCTGAAGTTTGCCAGAGAGCACATGGATGACACAGCAGAGGATTGGGAGAATGTCATGTGGTCAGATGAAACCAAAGTAGAACTTTTTGGTATAAACTCAACTCGTCGTGTTTGGAGGAAGAAGAATACTGAGTTGCATCCCAAGAACACCATACCTACTGTGAAGCATGGGGGTGGAAACATCATGCTATGGGGCTGTTTTTCTGCCAAGGGGACAGGACGACTGATCCGTGTTAAGGACAGAATGAATGGGGCCATGTATCGTGAGATTTTGAGCCAAAACCTCCTTCCATCAGTGAGAACTTTGAAGATGAAACGAGGCTGGGTCTTCCAACATGACAATGATCCAAAACACACCGCCCGGGCAACAAAGGAGTGGCTCCGTAAGAAGCATTTGAAAGTCCTGGAGTGGCCTAGCCAGTCTCCAGACCTCAACCCCATAGAAAATCTGTGGCGGGAGTTGAAAGTCCGTGTTGCTCGGCGACAGCCCCAAAACATCACTGCTCTCGAGAAGATCTGCATGGAGGAATGGGCCAAAATACCAGCTACTGTGTGTGCAAACCTGGTAAAGACCTATGGTAAACGTTTGACCTCTGTTATTGCCAACAAAGGTTATGTTACAAAGTATTGAGTTGTATTTTTGTTATTGACCAAATACTTATTTTCCACCCTGATTTACGAATAAATTCTTTACAAATCCTACCATGTGGATTCATGGATTTTTTTTTTCACATTCTGTCTCTCACAGTTGAAGTGTACCTCTGGTGCAAATTACTGACCTCTGACATCATTTTAGGTGGGGGAACTTGCACAATCGGTGGCTGACTAAATACTTTTTTGCCCCACTGTATATGGTGCACACAAGAAAAACAAGAGGTCTTGATTTTCTTGCACGTAACAATACAAGCCTTAGAGTGGCAGGTAGATACTAGTGAATGCCCTTTTTCATGTCATGACCAAAACTTGCTTGATTTGTTTCCCAATGACTTTAATACAGTTAAAGTTACTCCAAGCTGCTTCGAGCTGTCCTCCAAGAAACTGCAGCTTTACAAACTCTGACTTCACTCTGGAGCAGTGCCAGTTTGCATTTGACCAACAGCCTCAGGGATGAAACAAGGCAGAGCCCAGATTAAAATTTCTTGCAAGTTTCTGTTCCTCTTTAGCATTTTCTTTAAACATTAGGTTAAAGCAAAACAGGGGTGTGATGGGTGAAACGTGACTCACTGGGCTGGAAAGCCATGAAGTCACCATCCAGCCATTTCTGGTGTGTTCAAGATAGTTTTACACAACACTTTTGTACTCTCTCCTGATCACCCCGAGCATTATAGCTACCAAAAACCAGAGATACGTGTGTACAGGATATGCTAATCTTGCCATCTAGATTTTCTAATAACTTGTAATAACTGCAAATGGAGTGAGTAAACACAGTGTGAAGTTGTTAGCTTTGCATAAGGAGGCAAAATGAGGACAGTTACAAGTCCAGATGGCATGTGAGTGAGCAAACATTTACGTTAACAAATCACCACACAAACAACAGGGCTGGCCACATCTTCGGTATATAGACATCTAGTTTAAAGACTAGCTGGCACATGTCAATCACAGAGCCCCTATGAAACAAAACAAATCATTATATTTTAACAGCAAAAAATGAACCCCCTTCTACCCAGTTCCCACTTGCTGTTAAAGAACCTGTAAGTAATGACAGTTGCTCAGGTCCCCAGGCTACTCTTGCCCAAAAACACTGAGGAATGAGAACATGGAAAGTTACGCAAGTCTGCATGTCAAAAGGTAGATTTCATCAGCTAGTATCAGTATTTGGTATCAACGTGGCTGGTTGTTACAGAAGTACATATCACTTCGATCACTGGTCACTTCGTTAGGTTCACTTGCTCAACTACTCAGTAACATAAGTATCTCTTTAGCCAATCACATGGCAGCTACACAGTGCAATCAGGAATGCAGACATGGTTAAGATGACCTGGTGTAGTTCAAACTGAGAATCAGAATGGGGTAAAGGGTGATGTGAGTGACTTTGAACTAGGCTTTTTTTATTTTTTCATAAACTGCTGAATTACTGGGAATTTGGTGTAAACAACATGTAAGCATGGATGCGTCCCAGCTGACGTCAATGGTCCAAGCTGGTGGTGATGCTCTATAACGGTGTGGGGATATTTTCTTAGCACATGTTGGGCCTCAACTGAGAATTGTTTTTGCTGATCATGTCCATCCTGTTATGACCACAGCGTAGTGTTCTCGAACATGACAACAGGTTCACAACAGCCTCCACTGTCACCTGATCTCAATCAGATAGAGCACCTTTGGCATGTGGTGGAATGGGACATTCCACCACAGCGCCTCGCTGTATCAATGTGTCGAGCCAGCTTTAAAGGCAAAAAGGGTCTAGCCCAGTACTAGCAAGATGTAACTAATAAAGTGTCAGATGAGTATATATAGAGATATTTACCAGTTAAAAAACTAAGCAAAACAAAAGAGAAAATAAAGGAAAAACAAACTCTACAATGCCTTTTGCAGAAATATTTTCGGTAACTTTTAGGTCAATTTATCAATTTTTATACCAAAGGGATCGGTATCTCCACTCCATTCCATCAAAACACTAGCTGAGGGAATATTTTTCGGAAGAGTCATCCCTCCAGTGACTAAAGAGACTTGGGACATCGTAGCAAAGATGCACCAAAGCTGTTCTTGAGGCACATGTGAGCCTAACATCTTACTAACACGCATGTTGGTTTTTCCCTTTAATTTGCACCAAATCTTCTGAATTATACACTTTATTAAAACTTAAATGAGTAACAATGACTCATTCTGAAGGTTTTTTCAATTTACTTCAACATAGCTTTAAAAATTTAACAAAACTTCTATTGCTTTCAGTGCCTTTAAATGAGTTGCAGTCTGTTGGTTTTTGATTGTAGCAGTCTGACAACAAGCTAGCTTTAGTTCTGTTTGGCGTTTTAACCACTAGGCCTAACAGCGCAACCATTGTTCTCCCTGCAATTCCATCTAAGCTCGTTTACATACAGCTCTGTTTCTTATCTCGGCTTAGCGCCACTGCCTTGGGGCACAACACTCAGGTTTCTGAGGTCAGGACCTAATGTGAAAACTCCTCACTATGTGGCTGACCCCCAGGGCTTCGTTGTTTGTCATTTTCTCACCCGTATAGTTAAACAGACACAAACAAATATCAGAAAACATGCAGTATGATTAATGCATGCAGAATTAACCCAAAAACACTCATTTCAAAACACTCAGAAATTCAAAATCATTGCTCAAAAAGCACTTTCACCAGAGCACCGTGAAAGAGCAGATACAGATGCCTGATGCCCTTTCAATGGCACAATCGAATGAAATATTCTCACACTTCCTGATTTGAAACACAGGCCTAAAACTGGCTTTTACTAGGTTATAAAGATCTTAGAATTTGACTTAAACTGAGGACCTGCCTATTCCAGTAAGCAAGTCAGCTGGGGCCAAGCAAATGAGGAAGCCAGCAGTATTCCAATAAACTGACATATCAAAAAACAAAGCAGTGCACACATAAACCCTACACACACACACACACACACACACACACACACACACACATATATGTAAATGCTCGAGATAAAAAGCAGGTGGACGGGTTTTTCATAAACCAAAAGCTTCCTTCTGACTTATGGCCTCTTGCAGCGCTCTGCTGTGTGGGACGCCAAATTCCAGAAACTGAGTGCTAACCTATAAACAAAAGCAGATCTGGAGTGTGTGTGCGCATGTGCGTATAATATATATTTTAGCCACTACATACACTAAAACCCTGGATAGAGTCTACCTGCTGGAAGAGTGTTTTATGAGTACTGTGTCCACTGTTAGTTTTTGCAGCTGCAGTTAGTTTTTGCGAGACGCCCGCTGCTTTGGAGGAGAGGCCTGGGGTGAATTGGACTGATATCTTGGCCAGCAAATGATGACGAGTGTAGCAGTGAGCAGTGTTACAAGGCGGCCTGCCTGTCAAGCAGTCATATATCCACAATCAGTGATTTTTTATTGTTATTTAACTTTTAACTAGTCGCCAAGTGTGTCATAAATTCTTTTTTTTTTTTTTACACCGAGTGCTTAAAAGGGCCTTATATACACACATACTGTAAGTCTACGCTGCACAGGAATTTCATTCATCTCAAACATCATCCCCAGGCTCTAATTGCCTCTCGGGGCCAACTTCATGCCCCGTCCCTCCTTAGAGCCTTCTGAGGAAAACAAACGAAACCCAGGTCACCAACCAGCGCGATCTGTCTGAGGTTTGAAACCAGTAGCACTGAGAAATAGACTCCCTTCCTGTATAGGCTCATACGTCAATAAAGCCACAGTAAATAAGAATAAAAATCAAGCAGCGCTGATGTTGTGGCTGTCGAAGTGCGTAGCCACACTCTCGTGGCCGACAGCACTCGACGCTGCAGCACAAAAACAGATCAGTCACGTGATAAGAGGGGGCCCCTTGCAGAGACAGGGAGGCAAACAGAAAGGGTGAGGAGCGTGTATGGTTGAATGAAGACAGGGTGCAATATTTGGCTCCTCTTTATTAATCAGCGGGTTAATAAACACCCGCAATCCCCCGCCTTCTTATCGGCAAGCAGCACAGTGCATTCCAGCTCAACTGTGTGAATTCAGCGTGAAAAGTTTTGGCGGCGCAGGGGTTAAATGTTTTTGTGAAAGGTTGTGAAACACCAGGCTCAGAGTCTGAACGGCTCCTTCAGCATTCTTACCACATCCTGAAACGACGTCAATCTGATGGCACTGCACAGGAGGAAAAAAAAAAAAAAAACAAAAAAAACCTTATCGGTTCAGTTAAAATCAACAAAGTAACTCCCACAAAAAAAAAAAAAAAAAAAAAAAAAAAAAAAAAAAAGCACGGCACTGTATTCCCTTATCGACCTCTCCACAGAAACACCCACAGCAGCAATGAAACAAGCAGTGCCAGCCTCCACCCTTATGCACGGGCTTCTCATCATCATCATCATCATCTCCTCTTGTGCGTAAACATCTCAAATGAGGAGCCAATCTCGGGTCAGCAGCCACTACAGCACTGATGATATCTCTCACTGTGATATGACGAACTGATAGCAGATCAGTTCTCCCAGTCTAAAGCTGCGTTCCTCCCTTTATCACCAAAAATCATCGCACTGCTCAGGCTTCATCAATACTCCGTATTTGTTTATTGACCCCCTTTTATCTCTGCAGGATCTTTCTTTCTGAAAGTTTAAAGCCTTATCGCAACCGTGTGACCGTGCGTTACTGGCAGCAGCTCACGACAGCCAAACAAAAAGATGAGAAACTCTCGTTCCCACCCTGTGCATCATCTCTTAATATGAGATGTATGTAATAACACAAGTAACATACTGTCAAGCTGTGTGCAAATGCATTTGTGCTTTGTAGTTTAGATGAGAACCACATGACTCTTTGCAGCGTCCTCCTCTTGGTCCTTTCATTTTGCATCAACCTAATCTGACTTATTCGTGTCTTTGGTTCTCTCTTTTTCCAAGAGAAGCCAATGCGACGCCATATTCCAGGAAAATTCTAATTCATCTTTCACCCCACTTTTGGGATTTGATCAACTTACAACACCCATTGTGCTAAAGACAATGGAGGCATTGTAATGGATAAATGGGCCCCGTTTATTTAATGCCGTTGCTGTTTTCAACGCCTCTTCAACGGCATATTTACACCCAATCATAACAATTCCACAGTCACAGAGTGACATATTCTTCAGAGACTCCGACCCTACTCTTTCGTCCACTGTTTACGAGAGGAAATGTCTTCATCGGCGAGGGAAGGGGAGGGGTGCATCGGAGAAAGAAAAAGAGGGAGCTTGTGAGCGAGCGGAACAAGATAGCCAGAGAAAAGAAAAGGGACTGAGACTTCGACCATCTGTGAGCCTGGCAGCAAGCCAAACCACTGCCCACAGAGCTGAGGCCCATGCCTAACTGCCTCTTTCTGCAATGGTAGTCCAGCCCCGCTTCCACAAACAACAGGCCTGTGGAACCACACACAAAAACACAGCAGCCACCAAGGACAAATGCACCCTTATGGTCATAAATAGGGCCCAAAAAACAATATTTGTAGAAGTGTAATTGCTTGGTGACAAAGGCTGAGTGACACTGCCGTATGCAAGCAGGTTCACCAATTCTGCCGATGTTCACAAGGGATAAAGACAAATGACTACAACGTAGGCTGGTCTCAATGTTGTCTGCAGTGTTTGTAAGCCTTCTCCAGTCCAGTTTCATGGGAAATGATTTTAACACTAAACAGTGCACTTTTTATGACAAAGAAGCAAAGGCTGTGAAGGCAGACCGGCCGAACTGAGAGATCAACGTGAGCAGGAGACAGAACGGCTTCACGGATTCTGTTTGTACATAAAAGGAACAATGCAGCATTATACTTATATTGATTTCCTTATAAGGATTTAGGATTTCCCCCAAGGAATCCTCCTTTGGACTATGGTCCAGAAACCACCATTGTGCAAGGACAGTTTGAGGATGTTGAATTGGTTTTATGAAAAGCCTCCTGACTGACTCAGAGAGAGATGTTTGCACAGTGTGTTCAGAGAGTGTTATTGAGTGACCACATGGTCCAGCCAACTTATCCAAGATTGCATGATACTGGTCACCAAAGGACAAACACTAATGACCCAGTGAGAAAAAAAAAGAAAAAGAGTGCTGACAACAGGCCTATGAATCGGTCTTTGAAGGGGCTGCCTGTGAGGATGGATGTAGGCTCAAAGCAGAGACACACATGGGTGGATATGTGGAGCAGGGTCCTGTACAAAGAACTAATGGATGGCCCATTGAAGAGGACGCTCACGTAGTCATAGACAGTTGCTTAATGCTCAGTTAATGGGCTGAGAGGTGCCGTGCAACACCGTGGGAGTTTCTGTTCACAAGCAACTAGCAGGATGTGACCCCAACGGCACGAGAATACACCCCGCTGCTACTTTTGTCAAGAAACACTGAATCAATAGTAACGATGCTTCCCTTTTTAAAAGGAGCGACACCGTGGAGAAGGGACTTCATTGACTGGTGTTGTGAGCTGGCATCGCAGGCACATGCCTTGATTAAACTAGTGCGCTGGACAAAGGCCAAAGAGATGGTACCATTACCTCAGACACGTGCTCAAATGTGGTTCAGCGATTGGCTAATGTATTCAAAATGCACTGTGCTGCCTGCCAGTGTCTGTGTGTACATGGCAGTCAAGCAGAACATGACCCCTGCTGCCCCACACACACACACACACACACACACACACACACACACACACACACACACACACACACAGGCTGTTTTGAGAAGCAAGAGGAATAAACAAAGGTAGGCTCACCAGAGGGACATTTTCAAGAATTCAACACTCTGAGAAAGTAGGAAGTTCAAGCATGACTCAATGATTTAAGCTCTCCTCCCAGCATGTTAACATAAATAACTGTGTGGCACGTTCCCTCTGACTCCCAGGAGTGAGCTGGTACACCTCAGCATCATGGTTCTGAGGAAGGCTACAAAGTTTAAGCTGAAGAGGCCTTTATCAGGGGGAAACATACACAAATGTAAAGTTGGCTTTGGGTGATGACTTGGTGTGTGTCTTAGGCTCTTGAAGATAAGAATATACAGTATGCCTCTGGTGGAGAGCTCTCGCAGTGTGTGTGTGTGTGTGTGTGTGTGTGTGTGTGTGTGTGTGTGTGTGTGTGTGTGTGTGTGTGTGTGAGAGAAATGGGGCCTAAATATCCAGCAACCACCTGCAAGATTCCTGTGGATTATTTATATGGTTTCTGAAAATGATGTGGGTTTTAAGACGCATGTGCCCCCCCCTCCCCCAAAAAATAAATAAAAGTAAAATAAAATAATCGAGCCCACTGTGATCAGATGATAGGAAATGATACGTGTTTTACCTGTGACAGCTGTCTTGGATCAGGAGCCCCGAAGAGAGAAGAGCTGGAGCTGAAACTAATGGCTCCCCTTCGGCTGAGGACATGCTTGGGAACCGGCCTGTCTAGAGGCAAAACCGGCAGCTGATAACATACTTCCATTGAATAGTCAGGGCTGAATCCGGATCAAAAATATAGGAAAAAAAATGAAATATTTAATGGGAAAAAAGACAGCAGATGCAATGCGGAAAAAAGCAGATGAGTGATTAACTAGAAAATCTGCCGGGGCAAGAAATAAAAGAAAAAGAAAAAAAAATCTTTCACTATTGTGGAAACGATCTGATATCGAGCTGCAAAGTATTTCTGTTCATCATGAGCGACTTAAAACTTGTGCAGATCGCCTTCATTGATGCTGTGTCTCATCTACCTCCAGTTTTACCCCCTTTGGTGTCATTCTGTCAGATTTAAAAAATAATGATAACAGTAATAAATCATGCTGCTGTTGCATTTGCCTCTTTCCTTCTCATTTTACTCAAATCCGGGCCCACGGACGACGAGACCTTCTTGCCATTTTCTGGGTCTTTATGAAATTGCTTCCTCATTTTCAAAGCAGAAAAAACCGCCCGCTCGCTCGGCTTTCGTGGCGCTCGCAGATCCGCATATCACGTATCCCGGCGTGTAAACAAAAGGCACGACCACTTCCAAAAAATGTCATCAACATATCATGTTGTATGCTACGCCGGCGGACGAAGTGAGGCAGCTCCAGGATGTGAGAGCTCGTCGGTCGTTGGCCCGGAGGACGAGGAGGAGGTGGAGGAGAAGGAGGAAGGGGGGGAGGCTTTCTCTCATTCACACTTTATACCGCCGGCGAGATTTTATCAACACGTAGGGCTTCTCCGTCTTTTTATCTGGAGCTGCATGATGAAGGAGCAATTGTCTAAATTCGCCGCTGACCGTAAAGCACTAAGTGTCTGGCTCAGAGAGGGGAACCCCGATGCTCATTTCACTCACTGCGACTCCGCTGGGTGTAAAGGAAACGTAGCGACGCGCACTGCAAATCTGGCAACCCTCTCAAAAAATAATAATAATAAAAAACAAAAAAAATTAATACCCTACGCGGCGTTTTTTTTTTTCACTACGACTACCTACCTATCGTCCTACACATTAGCCTACTTTACGCTTTAAGAGCGCACACCACCTGCCAGAGATGGTGCTGTTGGAGCGAGCAGAGGGGAAAAAAACCGCCCTTGTTTTAGCTCGACCAATGGTGTGAAAGCAGCTGCTCCAAGCTACACGTCGATTGGACAGTGACGCTTAGACGGTATAGAAGGACAGCTATGATTAGCTGTGAGGCCAGGGCAATCCCAAGACCTATATGAGCAGTCGTTTGCAGACGGCGTGGACTTTCTCAAGGGTATTCCTCCACAACGGGGCTTGCCCTGCAGCGGTCGACATCATTGCCTGTGATTACCTTCCTCTCATGAGTCATACTACTCTGGAGCTGAGACTTACCGGGAGTTTAAAATGCAGCCTAAGAACAGCTGCAAAACCTTCATCTTTTGTTAAAGAGTGGCCATATATGAGTGCATGTGTTGACTGCGAGACAAAAGGAAATTCAGTACAAAAGGATGACTTTGAGTTGAGTGTTTTACTGTCCGCGTGCATTGTTTGGACCTTCCGTCTACCCCAGATATCTCTAACACACTTGGCAATTCATTATCTTTCACTATACAGTGTAGCTGCAATTACTCAAATCAACCCCTAAGTGAAAAATTACTACATTCACATTTTCACTCGAGGTTTCTCCGCCATGCCCGTGTGCTCGGGGACAATGGGTGTGCCATGGTAACAGCCAGGCCCAGTGCCAGTGTATGTATAATCCCCTCCATCCCCCATTTTCACGCTCCTGAATGGTCTGAATGCAGTTCCCCACAGCCGTACCCCCCACAAAGAGAGGTCCTGGCATCTTTTCCAGGCAACTAAGGCAACACTGCAAAAACACAACAACAAATGTGTCATAGACAGTAGCAGGAGACGACGGAGTACCAGAATACCTAACTCAAGCACAGCTATCCCATTATCTAAGGGTTGGGGTTTTATTTTCAGATCATTTCCTTTGTGTTTAACACTACTAAAGGAAACTATAGGGCTCAGTAGCAATACACAATAAGAGTTACTCTTAAATTTTATATATGTTCATCTAAAAGAGTCATCATACACCAGGGTACATTTGTGTTTTCCAGGGGATATGTCAAGATTAGAAAAGACTCACTATAGTGAAAGGCTGGCCTAAAAGTATCAGATATTCAGCATTCAATTAAATGGTAAAATATCTGTAGCTACTTGTTGGCTAAATGATAAAAGCAAGGGGATATCTTTTTTAATATAAATATGGAAATGGATTTTAAAAAGTTGAAAAAGACATCCATCTTATTAGCTGCGTATCCAGTTCAGTGGGTGGACTTGAGCCTATTTATTTATAGTTTATAGCTCATTTAAACAACAGAAGTTGTGCTCTAGAGGCAGGCACATTTAAATTCCAGGTCTCCAAAAACCCAGTTTCAAAACCCATCAAAAGCTGAAAGGTGTGTTTTTATTCTATTAAATGATTATTGTAGAATCGCAGGGATCATTAAAATGTGTTTAGAATTTGCAAACTTATGCTGACTCATGCCATAAATCTCGATACACTGCTCACCCCTACATACACTGCCTTTATATGTTAAAAGCATCAGTATCGGTATTGCTATTGGCAATACTGGCAATACAATATTTACTTAGTATCGGATGGATACTGCAGTATCCCCATACCGCTAGTATTCATGGTGGTACTGGAGCTGATCTGATAGTGCAGGTACCTCTGGGAAATAACACAAAAAAGGTAGGAAACACAAATGTGCTTGTTTTCAGAGGATTTGTTTGGAGGAATAAGAAAATAAGTGAAATTTCTATTTAAATATTCTGGGCTTTTGTTTTCAAAGCAAATTTGGCCTTTGCAAACCCAGGCAGATGATTAACAAAGTAATATTGTGAAGAGTTCATGGAACACCTCGTGGCTGAGAATACATTCACAAAAGTTTTTAATGTGACGTTTCACGTGTAAATGTCTAAAATAACACTCCTTGCTTTTTAAAAAAAATACCCGCCGCTGCAAACACTACAGAGATGGCCAGCCACAAATAGGCTGTACTGTTTTTAAGTGCACGTTTCTGAAACTGCTTAATCTAGCATGTGACGGTGTCAGTGGCACATCACACATGCAAGCACACGACGGCACACGCTTTACCCCTACTGCTTTAAATATACATCTTGGAAAGCTTTTTCATTCATTAATTCGCTCCTCAGCCATCTTTTTTTTTGCCACACTCACACAAAAACTACCACACACCATGCATGGTGTTATATACTAGCACTGAGCATCAGTCTCAGGAGTTTTAATAAAACAGGTAAGGTGCAAACCTGCAAATTCCCTTCGGTGCCACAAGTGCAGTGTCTGCTTCTGAGAACCCCCAACACTCCACTCCCTGAGGACAATGTACCACGGTATCCCTAATTAATAATCTTCTACTACACTGCAAGAATCACTGGAGTTATTTTATTTTCCTTTACTGGCAGTTTTTCTTTCCTCTATAGGTCTCTTTGAAAAGCAGGTTCATTATGTGCACACACAAACACAAAAACATAAAGAAACTGCGGATTTCTGATAGATGCTTATGATGCTCATATGTAATTTTAATGCTCATCCTCTGGATTGTATTTATGATCAGGTTAAAACTGAAGAAATGAACAGCATGCTTTTGAAAATGTATCACTGTATGTATCTGGAGCCATCTTGTGGTAAAAAAGGGCCATTACAATGACAGTGTGCTTTTAGATTTAAAACAAAAAAATAAAAATGATGTTCATTTAAACGAAAGAGCATCTCAAACATAATATAAAAATATAAAATAGAATATCTGGTTACTGCTACCAGCTTTCTGAATGTTGCATATCTTCTACAAATACCGCAAAATCTTTCAGTATGACAAGCTAATACAAAGATCACACAAACATAGCTCACCTAATTAAACATTTATGCTTTATGTGGAAAAGAATATGTCGAGATAAATACTACAAACTACATAAAACGATCATTTCAATTGTTTTAAACCGAGGCCCGAATGTTTCCCAATCGCCTCATCTCTCGTTTCCATCTACGCTGTGCACAATATATCTAATTAAAAAAAGAGTGTGAATCACAAGGTGTAACAGCATAATTGTGACTGCAGTGTCTGTGCTGTGCTGACGTCTGCAATGATGTCAATATGCAGCTGTGAAACATGCTGGACATACCCTGTTTTCTTTCTGCCACTAGATAGCACCCTTTTATTGTGTTGAAGGCCTGCACAAGTTACAGTGACAGCTCCGTAGTACAAGTACAGTACGATACAGTATTATCCTTTTTTGGTAACCATTAAGAGTTGAATTGTTTATTTATTTAAATGTGTAAAAACTGATTTATTATACAAATGTTATTAAGCAATTGGATCAAAACTCAACAATTAACAGATTAGATGTAACACTGACATTCATTGTCTGGCACAGGTGGAGATAAAATATTAGCCAACAACTGCAAGGTTCTCTGCTTCTCCCCTCTGTAACTGTGCTATCTAAGAAATTACCTCGTAAGTTATTTGGCCATAAGGCTGGTATTTTGCATAACAAAAACTTGATTTGTTAACTGGCGAGTGGGTAGTCTCAAATACTTTAATACTGTGTCTGCCTCTGCATTAAAAACTACAAAATGATCTTTGCACCTTGCACCTCTGTTTCCCCCTCATTAAGATCTCAGCACAGAAGTTAAGAAACAGTTTATTGATCAAGCTCCTGTAACGATGCATGAATAATTACCTCAATGACAGAATGAATATTCACAATAATCCCACTATACTGTGTTCATGCTTTACCCTTCGTCTAAACCAGATACCTCCTGATATTTGAACAATCAGCTACCAGCTGTTAAAATCACCCTGCTTCACTATCCTATGAAACAAAGCTTTAAAGGACTGCACTGTTCATGGTTTACAGGCTGTGAGGTTTAAACCAGGCTGAGACAAGCACTTGAATGCTGAGTGCATTTCAGTTTCCCATGACCATGCGGTGCAGCGGTGCTTGTTAAAACAGGCTGACGTCTCTTTTACGTCACCGCACGGCAGAGGATGTTACATAAAGTTAGGAGTGAAAATCAGGCTGATTGATTTCATCTTTCCTCTAATCAAGTGACTTTATCGAATAGGATGTTAGACATTTATATGTGAGTGAGAGTTATCGCATCTCGTTCATCTGTTTATCCATCTCCCAGAAAGAGTGTGGCACACTTTTACTCTAACTCCATTTTCATTTTCATTTAGTTCAGTTCAGTTTTATTGAACTGATCACAACAGCAGTCGCTTCAAGAAGCTTTATATTGTAATGTAGAATAACAGAGTTAAAATCCCAACAATCAAACACTCCTTTAGAGCAAACACTTGGCAATAGTGGAAAGAAAAAACTCCCTTTTAACAGGAAGAAACCTCCAGCAGTACCAGGCTCAGGGAGGGCCAGCTATCTGCCACGCGTTGGGTGTGAGCAGAAGAAGACGGGACAAAAGACACACTGTGGAAGAGAGCAGGGGAGTAATAATAAGTAGTAAAATGAGGAGTGGTGCGTGTGTGTGTGAGGACACAAAGAGTGTGAAGAACAAACACTAAGCATAACTAAGGAAGGATTCAGGATCACCCGGTCCAGCTCAATCAATTTGTGGATGACAAGATTGGGATTTTTCCGCTCTAAAACATTGTAGGTTGACATGTTTTGTTACACAACTGAGCCAAGTTGTGCAATTTTGAGCCATATTATACAACAGCATGAAAGGTGCATTTTAAATGAGATCTTAACACAGATGTTAGTGGCCTGTATAGGGGACGGACTCTAAAGCCAAAGATAATGTGGCTACTGGAAAAATGCTGACTGAGCCTTTTTTTCAGAGTCACTCTTTGAGTTTTGTGGGTTGTTTTGAGTATTTTTAAGTAATTTATCATGGCTGGAAAGTGACTCGGTGAGTTTGTGTCTTGATCACAAATGACACAAATGACGTGATCTCAACATAATGAGATCGCGTCTAAGTTGAGTCAAGCCTGACCTTTACTTATATTGTCATGGATCCCAGTCTGTAATTTTTCCATTAATCCCTCTAACAAACAAAAAATATAGAGAAATATTAAAACATTTTCATAGCTTAAATGATCTGTATTCATTTACACACTACTACTTGTGTTTTGAAGGTATGGTCAAAAATAACTTCTAAATATATACACAGCAATGAAGTACTAGAAAACGTTTCTATTTATTACGATTAAAACAAGTAAGCTATATCTACAAAGTGTGACAATATTCCATTATGCCCAATTAGATTTTCATGATATTGTTCATTTAAAAGAAACAGAATAAGGTACTGTACTGCGCTCTTGATCTGCAGACCAGAAGCTATTAAAGTCCGACAGGCACAGGTGAACCTGGAAGCATTTTAGAGGATAATCTGACATGCATTCTTTAAAAAAAATACCAAAAAGTAGAGGCACGCCTCCTCACTGCTAACCTTAAAGGTCACTGCATGTTGAAGGTTCCTGCTCATTTATTCATATGATAGGGGATTGCTTACTTTTACAATGAAGTACCTCTTATATTATCCAGACTCTTGGCTGTAACAGTACACAGGACCACATGTAGTTTTCTTTTATAACTTATCATCACTGTGCATCTGGAAACGCCAGAGAAAAGATCTATTAGCTGGGATAACTAAGAGGACTCACTAAAAATGTAATCAGGGTAATCACCGAGCACTGGATCTTCTATTTCTTGGAGAAAATAAATGTGAATGCTGCTGCTAAATCAACTATAAATATTTGGTGTACAGCTGCTGTATCTCTTTGTATGTAACCCCAGTATGACCTCAGCAGTACTGCTCATAGTATCACAGTATCATAAACAGGCCTGCGTTATCATTTTGTTCTTTTGCAACATTAACACAGTGACGGCAAATCCTCGAAACTGCCCAGAGTATCACTAGTTCAGACCTGAACTATCCAGAAGTTGCATAAATGGATAAAGATCTGACCTTGCTTTTTTTTTATTTAACTACATCCTTGGCATTTAAAAATAATGTGAAGCCTAGCTGATGGTGTCTGTGTTCATTTCAGATGGAATACCTTTTAAGTCTTGCTAATTACTGTTCGACGTTAATATTTCTTCATCCCAAGCGAATCCGCGGTGAATTACTGCTACCTTTAAAATTACTATTCATTCTAGGGTATGATCATACTTTTTCTGACCCAAAGACTCTCAGCTCAGTGGATGATTTAGGACAGATATGGAGATGAAGAAGAAATGGACATTATCTGGAATTGCTCGCAGAGAGTTTTTAAATCACAGGCACTGACTGCTTGCCATCTGCGTGAATACAATATGACTTCCACCTAACTGAAATATTCATACAAGTGAACAGATGGCACCCTTTGCTCTGCTCCCTTTTCTGGTTCCTTATACACTTTCATCTTGCTTATGAGTTTGTAGACATCTTATGTGTGGGGTTATGTGTGAGCGCAGGTGTATTTCATGGCCTTGGCAGTGCATGCAGACCTTTTTCACGATTCACGCAAAGCACCGCTTACCAACGCCGAGCGAAAGAGGGGAACAGGAGTTTCACACTGTGCTCTTTAAATTGGCAGCTTTTAGCCTCAAAGGCAGCACTGTCTGGCATTCATATTGGCCTTTCATCTCCAAGTAATCTCCACACTGCTCTTAATTTGTCAATCTTTGTTGGATTTTTACTAACAGGCGCTGCAATATTATGAGTCAGATAGTAATGGCTGAAAAATTATGAATTCACTTCAATCACAAAGACATAACCCAGAACATCTTCTTAATTGATCTCATTTGAATTCACTTTTATCTAAATGGTGAGCATCTGAGCAGCCTGTGCTTGTCGCTAATGAATATGTAATCATGCTAGTTCAGCCTTTTTAGAGGTTACTGATTAAAACTGAATAAAGTGGTGTGCCCACAGCATCACAAAATGACAAAAAACTTCAGTTGTAGTACATCACAGAGAAAAAACACATCAACAGAAAGGAAAACTGGGTGAGACACACATGAAAAGCTAAATGACAAAAATTAGTAAGAGCGGTGTTTTACATTTACATAGACTTGCAAATCACAAGAGATGGGAACTTTACTATTTGAATGTGTATATTTCTCATCCTTTTCCCCCCATTTTATTATTATTTTTTTCACCTTTTTTCTCATTTCTTAAAGTTGATTCCTAACCTGCAAACCCCGGAGTGGACACTAAATGAAACAAAGAGACAAATTAGAGAGTGTGAGAGAGACATTCATTCATTTTCAGTATTGACATCTGTCTAAAATGTTTAAATATGACTCATTGATTCTGCATGAAAAGCACTGTGTGCACATCTATGTGGCTTTATATAAAAGGAAAAGAGGTGCGAGGAAGGCAGATGTCATATTGTATGAGTCAGATGAAAAGAAAAAAGAAAAAGATGAGGTATGCTTAAATGGGTCAGAAGCTTCCACTATGAGGATCCTGCTACGTTCGCTTTGACATTGAGTTTCTAATTAAAGAGTATGTAAATATTTTTTGTATAGGTCAAATGTTTTGAAAAAGTGCATCTTTAATTGCTTCGTTTGCGTGGGACATTTAGACGTGACAAATATTTGGAAATAAAGTGAGGAACTCATACAGATTCATGAAGATGAGCACTCCATTAGCAGAGGACAGGGGTTTTAATTTGTAATTGAAATAATGAGAATCAGTGGACGGAGGAATAACAATCGCTTGCCACAGTCCTCCACACAACTGTTAATTACGGTCTCTGAGTCATCCATCTGAATGTGTTCGCAGCACCTTTATAAGTCATTTCACAGTCAAACAAAGTGATAAAGTCTGTTTTCATCATGAGTGGAGAGATAATCAAACACTAAACAATCACTTTTAAATTCCCTTTTTGAACAGAGTGCTTGCAGGTGTGATCATTTCTTATTTAACATGCACAGCAGATTTGCAGGATATGCTGTGTATTTGTGCTGACTAGACCATCACTGCAGGCAGTGCAGTGCCAAACATTTTCAAGCTCACTTCTATCTTTCATCCACCCAAAAAATCTACTCGATTCTGTGGGAAAGTTTAAGAAAATCATCAAATCTGTTTTTATGGATTAGCATTTATTTTTAGAAAAATACATTAACTGCCAATACTAGCCATTTTTTTCAACATCTGAAATATGCATTTTCATTAAAAGAAATGATTAGAGAAGCTTCATAGAACAGCAATTCTTAGCAAATTTGTAAAAGCGCTCAGAATTTCAGGTGGAGGGGAAAAAAATACTCTCTCCTTCGAGCCGGAGTCGAACCAGCGACCTAAGGATGTCTGGGAAACCACTACAGTCCTCCGCTCTACCAACTGAGCTATCGAAGGGAGCTGACGACTACAGCTAACCCATGGGTATTTATAAGATCGGCTCGTAAAACGCTTTATGCTCTGCTTCTGCGTAAAGTCACAAATATGGCGGACGCCCTGTTCGGTTAACGTGTTTTCGGGAAATTTGCATTCGCTACTGTTTTCCACTTGAGCTAAATGGTTGTGTGTAAGAGTTTCCCCACATATCTCAAGTAACTTGGTGTCCCCCAAAGGAACTTTAACATTGCAAGCCTTTCAATAACTTAGCAGCTATTAAACCCTGTTATTATTCATATTCGTTAGAGCTAACCTAGACAGCTTAATAATGCTACCTTACCGCACTGTATTTCGGCATGATATGCGAAATATATCAAACACTACACCGCAAGATTGGACCGACTACGTATCTCACGAGCAATAAATACACAAACAACGAGTGACTTCCGTACCGGGGAATTAGCTCAAATGGTAGAGCGCTCGCTTAGCATGCGAGAGGTAGCGGGATCGATGCCCGCATTCTCCAATAACATTTTCATTCAATGTAAGGCCTTTAACATGCTAACAAACACCAAAATGTTTTAACTGAATTGTTCTTTTCTGTTTTTTAAAATAGTAGCAGTTATCACCTACATTTAAGGATGCGGTGAATACACCCAATGTTATGGTTGTCGTCCTTATGCTGTTCTCTAAGTGTAAATACCCATGTGCAAAAAACGCTTAACACATGCCATAGTTTGTTTAATGCTAGGTATAATCACGATCACTCCTTTAATTAGGAACTTAGCCAGCGAACCTATTATTGTAACAAACCTCTCCTGTGCGCTGTTATCTTCCCTCTAACGTAATGGTCTGTTCCAAACTTTGACGGAAGTCACATTCGATAGCTTCCTGCTGCTAAGTTAACATTAATGCAAAGCTGGCACTTGATTGGCAACATGGTAAAAAGGTGTCGAGAACTACGTGTTTTCAGTAGAGATTTTCAGATGCTATCAATAATTTTAGATCTAAAAGTCACATGGGTCATATGATTGCATCTCTTGCTAAATCACTCGCCCCCACCCTATGAAACGCATAGCTACATTGCACCCAGCGTAGAAGAGGCTGGGGATGGGCTGCTGTTCAGCACTGCCCTACTTAGTTTCAAATATGGACAAGGCAAAAATGGCAACCTTAGACGTGACAGCAGTAGCTGCTAAAAACAGAACTGACACAGAGGAGATATGTTTGTCCTAGAGGGTGTAGACTCCTAACAGGCCTACTACTTAGCCTGAAGCTGGGCCTATGATAGACTGCTTTTAGAAAGGACTTCATACTAAACTTTTCAGACTTTTTAAGTTGTTTAGTTGTGTTTGAAATCGTTGACACCATGGACAACTTGGAGAAACAGCTGATTTGTCCAATATGCCTGGAAATGTTTACAAAGCCTGTGGTCATCCTACCCTGCCAGCACAACCTGTGCAGAAAATGTGCCAATGATGTTTTCCAGGTAAGCTATTGAATGGCTCAAATTGGTAATTATTTATAAAGTTGGTCTGAATTTTCACATATCAAAGACCCAAATAGTGACATAAATTTAACACCCATAGGCTCTGTTTACAAGCATGTGGACTGAATGTTAATGATGGTGGTTTGAAGTTTGTGTTATGGACTGTTAATCCCCTGGATTAATATTTCCTAACTGCCGAGTGAAACAATGTAATTATTCAGAGCTTCACTTGTTGTTTACAGGCTTCAAACCCGTACCTTCCAACAAGAAGCGGCTCGTTGACCTCTGGTGGCCGTTTCCGATGCCCGTCCTGCAGACACGAGGTGATTCTGGACAGGCATGGTGTTTACGGCCTGCAGAGGAACCTGTTGGTTGAGAATATCATTGACATGTTCAAACAAGAATCCAGCAGGTGAGACAGATCAGACATTTGTCAAAATAACAGAAAATGAAAAGAATTCTTCATGTCTGACAGGAGGATGTTTTCATTTGTGAAACTGCAGTAAAGTATAATAGCAGGAAGTGAAACACTGGCTTCTGAGTCAGAGATCTGCAGTGGGTGAGAGGGCATTTCTACTTGCAGTAGTCATCCACACAGATTTTTTTATCCAGCAGATGACTGAAAGGCTTGTATGACATGATATCCACAACACTTCTTGCTGTTGTGACATTATTTCATTACAATTATCCTGAGTAGAGTTTATAGGATGACCGAGATGCTTCTTCAGTTCTGAAACCAAAACGTAGAGAGTGCCAGGTATTTAAACCCTAATGGGGATTTCCCCTTAAGAGGAGATCGTTGCCTGACTAGTAGTCATGTCCATCATCACACGAGCCAAACTGGGAAGAAAGCAGTGGGTCGTTACCACCTGAGGCTTCAGATGAAATCACTGTGAGATCTTGCGTGAGACCACATTATGTGACCCGTTGAGTTCACCCGATGCAACGTGTGAGTGGATGTTGAGCCGCGTGGGAAACGGATCTCGAGACTGCATTGTAGGTGGTTGACAGTTGGTGTAGTTAATGATCCGTCATCGTCTTTTAAACCATCTCCTCGGTCTAAAATGTAAACATTCGCATCCCCCAAAGAGTTACCTTTATCCTTAAAAACAAGCAAATGTAAGGTTTTGGAACCACCTACTCAAAGTCAGGACCTTAAACAGGTTGTTCGTGCTCAAAAAACCCTTTTAAATGTGTTTGAATTAAAGCAATTCTGCAAAGAAGAGCAGGCCAAAATTCCTCTACGGTGATGTGAAAGACTCATTGTCAGATATCGCCAAAAGCTTTACGATTACTTTTTCACACAGGGCAGGTGCATTTGGATAAACTTTTCACTTAAAAAATGAAATCATTATTTAAAAACTGCATTTTTTATCTTTGTCTGATGGTGTGACGTATAAACTTAAGAAATAAGGAAGGGGGGAAAACTTTTAAGCTATATAAACATGAATCATGTATGCTTGCTCCCACACTACTCAGCAATGATGATGACCTATTGATTACAGTGCTGGCAGTGCATGTGAATGGCAGGGCACACCTGATGGGTCATCGATAAGCTGTTGAGATGCCGAGATGTGTAACAGTGACATTATCAAACTGACACTGCATGTCACATCAGTATGCAGTCAAATGTGCAGCATCACAGGACACTACTGCTGTTTTCATCGCACCTCAACAGCAGCAAACCAGCACCAGAGAAAAAGGAAGAAACGCCCATGTGTGATATTCACGAGGACGAAAAGATCAACATTTACTGCGTGACCCACGGTGTGCCCATATGCTCCATGTGCAAGGTCTTTGGAGCCCACAAAGAGTGCGAGGTGGCTCCTCTCAGCAGCATCTACCAGACGAAGAAGGTGAGGCCCGAGATGCTTACAAAGGCTACGAATACTGTCAGCCATGGTGATGTGTTTTTTACAGTTTCATCATGAAGTATGTCGTAGTATAATCATAGATTTGCCCCAGATTTGAGTCTGTAGTCATGCTGTCGTGTCCTTGCCCCCTAGACGGAGCTGAGTGACGGGATTGCCATGGTGGTTGGTAACAACGACAGGATGCAGGGCATCATTAGTCAGCTAGAGGAAGCCTGTCGTGCCATAGAGGTCAGTGTCCGACTGCTGCAGTGCCTGGCCGCTCACTCACGCAGCAAGCCTCACTCCGTGCACACACTAATGCACCTGCACAGACAACCAAACTGATGTAATGTGTCCTTGTCACGGCCACTCTTTCTGCTTTTATCCATCTGCGAGATTTAGACAGAGAGGCAGTAAGAGGAAAATAAATGTTTTGGTTCCACGGACTGCTTTAATCTCCCCTTTTCATATTTTCTCCTACGCTGGGTGCACATACACTAGTTAGAGCACCCTATTCTGCCTTCGACCCACTTCCACGGACAATAAAACGAGCAGTGTAATTGATAGGGCGAGAACAGGCAGCTTTCTTATGGTTCACGTGCCACAGTTGGATGTAGTAGAGAGGAAGCTGGAGTGACTCCAGTCCCCTGTGTGTCACTGCTGTGGCGTCATGCACATGGCACCAACTGAACGGAAGGAATTTTGCAGTGTTTAGACATCCGAAGAATGAAAACAACAACTAGTTACCGCATTTTCTCTCATTTTGAAATTCTAATGTACTTCGAAACTGAATTGCCTACATTTCCCACCCAGAACTCATTAATAAAGAATGGACCTGCAGAATTTACAATCTTTCCCTGTGGGTGTGTGCTTTCTTCACTTGTTCACGCACGTACAGGAGAACAGTCGGAGACAGAAGACTCTGGTTTGTGAAAAGTTTGACCACCTGTACTCTATCCTGGAGGAGAAAAAGAGGGAGATGAGTCAGAAGGTGACAGGCGAACAGGAAGAGAAGGTAAACTATATCCGGGGCCTGACAAGGAAATATGGAGACCATCTGGAGGAGAGCTGTAAAATCTTGGAGATGGGGATCCAGACTATGGATGAGCCAGAAATGGCTTTATTCCTGCAGGTCAGAGCTGCTACCACATGGGGTTTAAATTTGACATAATTTTAGCCAATTCATAAAAGTTTATCAGTATTTTATGTGCATGTTCAGTTGAACTCTCCCTTGTGTCTTTCAGAACACAAAGCCTCTCCTCAAAAAGTAAGTATGCTGTTTGTTTTTCAATAATAATAATTGCACTGGTAAGAGGATGAAGGGGTTTTGCAAAAAAGAGAGAGACTACACCGCCAGTGTAAAAGTCAAAATCCTTTCTAGCTAATGTTTTTTAATCATTCTCATGAATGAGTACATCTGCACTTACACATAAAACCAGAACTCTAATAGAGCAAGGTCACACCTCCCCTCTGGTAGCTGTGGAAAATAATCCTGTGAAATGTTGCAAATCACTATCTTCTGCTGTGGCATCCTGAAATAACTTGCCGAACGTGCTAAACATCACAGATTGAATATATTTAAGACGTGTTACCATGACTTTGTGAGGCAACATTTAGTCCTGTGAATATCCTAAATGAGACTTATGTGCTCAGGATTGAAGAGGCATCCAGTGCAGCGCACCTGGATAAAGTAGAGCTTGGCTACGAGAGTATGGATCACTACAAAGTCGACTTCAAGAAAGAGGGCAAGGCCCTGCGGAGCATCGACTTCATCCAAGGTAAAGGAACAGAGATCGCGGCTTTAATTTGCTTCACACCCCTCAGTGTTGTAGTTCTCTAACCTTCATCCTTTTTTGCCTTAATTCTCACACAGATGACAAAGATGAGGATGAAGAAGATGAGGCTGCAGGAGCCGGTGCTGAGGAAGGAGAAGGATCACAAACTGTTCCTGGAGGTGCTGTTTCAGCCACCTCTGCCCAGCCTTCTGCACCCCCACAGCAGATGAGCTCCTCCCCCAGCGCACCCACGAGCACTCCCTCAACTTAGCTGTCAGCCATCGGCCCTGACAACACCTAAACCAGAAGCAGGATTGATTGTTGCTCCTAAATGTTGACCTCAGGTCAGCTGTGATACATTTTTAGCCACGAGGGGAACCTAATCTGTGTATGTAGATCTTAAGGAAGGCAGAGATGTTTTACTTCTGCCTCTTTTGTTGTGATTGGTCTATCACAGCATTCGGACTGATTTAATCTCTTTTTCTCTTATTAAAAAAACATGCTTTAGTTCCTCCTTTTCATTTTGAACATGCTTAATGACAGAGGGACTTTGACTGTCATTCAGCTCTTTGCAGAATTCAGATGTACTCAAATATTTTTTTTATGTGGTTGACCTTTTGAGACTTGCTCCTTAAACTCCATCATTAAAAAAACATAATAGGAGAGCCGCTGGTTCTCCTCCCTGTTGTATACTTCTTGATGACTGATATAACTCTGTGAGTAATGTAGCAGAGTGATAAAATGAGCACTGTGACATTTCAGTATTTCCTACATCGGGCTGCTTGCGTTATGTTTAATATTCTTCATTGTAATGTGGCACAGGTATTATTTCCCATGATGATATATATGATACATGCATATTATATACATTAAAAATGATTTGACTAAATACCATCAGCATACTTTTTCACATCGCTATTTGACACTAGATGTAAAAAAACAGTTTTGTTTCTTCGTAATGCCTTCTCTCTCCCTCCCTCTTCGTCTTTCCACACTCCTATTGGCATATTTCCGTGGAAGGAAATCCAGCTCAATGCGTGAGTGCCTTTTTTTGGCTTGTTCAGACATTTTTAACATCCTTCTCCACTGCATGATCAGGATAACACTCCTGCATATACATATGAGACCACAGTGAGCAAATATGAGTGCTCCCATATTTTTAGACCAAAGCAAATAATTTGCTGCCCTGCGATGGCCTCACGTTGCTGTAACTCCACCGCTCAGGTAGTCCACCATTCAACGACCATCTGTTATTTTACACCGTGTCTCGGTGAGTTGGATCCTTTACAAACGGGCTCAATCCCACACTAAGCCTCAAGATGCTTCGCGGGCCAAAAAGAATAGGATGACTCACACCCACGGCTCTTGTTTAGCGTAGCCTGACACTGGGGGTCAAGAATCAGCGTTCACATACACACGCTCACACATAAACACACACACACACACACACACACAGTGTCTTCGACACTAATTAGCTATCAGTGGTGCATCTTTGAGCTAAGCGTGGTTGCCTCTTGCTGGTATAATGAGAATTGCCTCTTGAGGATTAAGGGTTTGGAAGAAGAACGCTGTATGAATGTTCACTGCGCTGAAGGGTTGTTCAGATTTTTGGCAAAGTACTGCAGTTAGAGCTTTTTTTGTGTGCGTCTGTGTTAGACAGAAGGCATGAACTGGCTCCAGAGCAATGCCATGGTTAGACCTATGCAATTGTTTGCACTGAGTTAGGCAAACCTTTACCAGTCAGCATTTATAGGCAAGACTCGAGATTCTGTGGCCATTTGTGCACTCTTAAAGTTGTTATTTACTTTTTTTTTCAAAGTTTCTTTAATGTGGGACTACAAATCCATGTGTTAAAAGTCATTAGAAAAGTGCGTTTTAATCAGATTACTAGTCAAAGTTAATGGGATTATTTATTTATTTTTATTGGCGTTAGTGTTAACTAATATGTAAGGATATCCACAGAGAAATGTAAGCATTGCTTTTATTTTTTTTTTATTAAAAATATAGATATAAGACGTTCTGTTGCACAACAGAAAATGACTGGTTGCACATAAGTTTATTAACAAACATAAATTTCATAAATACAGTGATTCATAATCTAAAACAAAATGCCAATTTTGTGAATGCAATTCATGTCTTAGACGAAAGTATTTCATCTCAAATATGAAGAACGACATATCTCTACAGATCTGACACCAACATTGAAATGGCAAGGTACAATCGGCTCATTATAAGTCAAGCCCGTTTATGCTCCATAGTTTGAGGTTAAAGCTATAAACAATAAAGTGATAAAGCAGCACTATATTGTACAGAGCATGTTTTGTGCTGATGGCAAAAATGCACAACAGAAGGAGTAAAAGAAAAAGAAAGGGAAGGGAGATCTTTGGCGGGCTGGGAAATCATTTCCCGAAGAGCTCCATCATTCTTCTGTTATTCTGCGCTTGCTGAGCCAGCTGTTCCGCCCTGGACATCTCCATCATCTCCCGGAGCAGATGGAAGGTCAGATCCAGGGATATTGGCGGGTCCTCGGACCTTCTTCCCCTCTCCATCGAGTCGTCCCCGCGGTCTCCGAAGCCGCTTATGAGCGCCCTGATGTTCCCAACTTTACCCTGTAAAAGACGCCGCGTCAGCTGGAGTTGCAAAGCTCTGTTGAAGATGGAAGGTGATCCGCCGGGATACATGGACGTTGATGGGAAAGAGTTCGAGTCCCCGTTGCCCAGTCGGATGAAATACTCCTCCCCAAGCCTCTCCAGAATCGGGCCGGATTGCAGCTGCTGGGAGTTTTGGGTTTGTAGAGCTGGGACGCGCAGAGTACTGCCAGGGCTCTCAATAGCCCGACATTCGTAGCGCGGTAAGAAGGCAACTAGCAGAATCACGGCGGTACCGAATAAATTGAGCTTCATGTCAGGATTTCAACAGGAATCTGGGAAGAAAAAGAAATACATTGGGTTATTTAATTTTGGCACGCTCGTTTTTTTTTGCTGTGGCGCGAGATGTGCCGCGTAAAAAGGCAATTACGCACGTAAAAGAGACGTTGCAATAATGTAACGGGCAAATTATAACTATTGCTGCCGCAGTTTATTTTTATTATTGTAAGATATTTTGCGATCTGTTGCCACCTGTTATTAGTAAGGAGACTATATATTGTACAACTGATCAGCGATGTGGAATATTTACGCGTAAAGGAAGCTCGAAGATTAGAATGAGGAATTATTGTCTTCTATCATTATACTTAGTCCATCCCCAAAAATGAAATCAGAAATGAGAATAGAAAGGTATCAGCAAAGCCAAAAATCCACTTTATCATCTACAAATCCACTTTATCATCTACAAATACAGTTTTTAAATGTTTGCTGTGAAGCACAAAGAAGTCTTTAATTAAGCAAAGTCGCATTGAGCTGTGCTTGGGAAAAGAATAACTAAAATGCTAAAAGAGGGAAAAATACGAATTCAAAATGTGGGTAAAATTAATGAAACTTTTCTTACCTTCAGGCTTTAGAGGTGGTCCGCTACAGCCGTGTAGGTTGCCAGGTAGTTGGCGAGATGCCGCCCTCCTTCACTTCACTTTGAGGAATCAAGTATATAGTTACTTAAAGGATAGATGCTGAATGGACTTATATAGCCACCCTCACTATAAGTGTCGCGCTCCAAGCTGAGATTGAGTCTGCGCGTTCTTGCATGGGTGTAACGTGAATGGACGCCTCTGACAAAGTGCTTTAGTTTAGATGAGATGAGTCATATGTGAGTGCGCGCGCACGTGCACGAGCGTCTACCTCGGCGCTTTCAGAATAGGCCTATAGGTGACACACCTGCCGGCATTTTCACTTGAGTTTGTTAGTTGAAAAATAATTCCAAGGGTTTTGGACTCCATGTGGCAAATAATCAGAAGTTAAAAAGTAATATTTAGACGAGATAAGTCTGGAACTATGTTTTTTCTTCTTATCAGTCACTGCTCATTTTCATCATGTGTCTTATAAAAGACAAAGGGAAAAAAAACCTTCCTCATCTGAGGACACCATACAGTGACTGCTATTGCCTACAAAATTGCAAAAGTTATGTAACACTGTGGAAGTGCGGTAGTTTCAGGTATGACATTTTGGTGCAATCTTCAGGACTCACTTTGTCTCTGCATTTTACACCACAAGTATTCCAAAGCAGTTTTCCATCTGCCCTGTGTTGCATTCAGTGAAAGTGCATTTGCAAACACATCAGGCTGGGAGAGAGAGAGAGGTATTGTCTCCCAGTGATTCATTGCTGCTGCACATATATACGTCACCACCTCTTCCAATCGGTGCCTTGGCCACCTTGCTCCAGAGGGGCCCACCGCCAAGCCACACTTGCAAGATGAAGCGCTTATCCGAGTATTAGAAAAGCGATTAGAATGTTAAAAAGCTCAAATCTTTAACTTTGTGTTTCTGTCTGCTTTACCTGCTTTACATTTACCCAAACATTTGCGCAATACCTTAAAACAAGCAATTCCTCCACAATGGCAGATGATTTCTTTTCAGTTCCATTTGTTTATTAGTTTGTCTGTAAGCAAGTTTAAGTAAAAACAACCTGGCTGAAATTCATGAAACTTGGTGGAAAGTTGGCTATTATACTTTGGTTGGATCCAGATGGCCTTCTTTTAAATGATGAGCTAGGACACTGGCATTGGTAGAGAGGCCTTTTAGTTTGCATTGTCATTAAATGAGCACTAATTCTTCCACAAAGACAGAGACAGAGGATGTGGATTCCCATATGGCAAAATATGTTGATAAAAAGATGGCTCTTTCATACTTGCAACTAAAATTAGAATGAATTGTAAGGCAACCCTTCCATTTAATCCTTAACAGTAAATCCATTTCATTCAGATATTCAGACCGGGAAAGAGTACGATTCAAACATATGTAGAGGTCAAAGTGACCTAACAGGTAGTGTGCACTCAAGTAAAATCAACCACTCTGGAAAGAGAAAGGAAGAGAGAGCAGAGGGGGAACATTTGATTGTGTAAATGTAGTCATGAAGTGCAGGATGGTTTTTCTTCAGAAAGAAAGTCCTGTCTTCCAAGATTCATGCATTACCTATATTGGTTTTAGTGGATTAGAGGATAATATGCAAAAACCTTGTTTCCCCTAGCCTCTCGACTTTGTCACTTTTCATGCTCCGTTACCGCTCAAAGGGACGTGTCAGGTCCCATCATGAGAAACACATGTTGGCTGACACAAATAGAAAACACCGCCATGAGAGAGGGACTGCTCGTGGTCAATTCACATCACCTCATTTTCAAATCACCGTCCCTGGACAGATCACTGGGAGAGAAATCCTCTTCTGTGATGCAACCCCGGAAAAGACTTGGGCTTAAATTATTATCTCTCTCTTTGCTCAATTAGAGCGAGTCTTTTAGATGATTACATTAGATAAAACCCAAATGATTTGTCCTGGAAAACTGGAATGTTGCCACCTTTCCCGCTGGCATCTTTTGGTGAGACACTCAAAATGAATAGATGAAATTGGATTTCCACAGCACACAAACTGCAAATTGCCAAAGAAAAAGTATTTTACAGAATCACTGTCAGAAGAGCAAATTCTCCTCTGCAGCAGATTCATTATTTGATCATTTGCCTTTCCGGTGCTTCTCGGTGAACTTTCCCTTTGTGAATAATTGGACAGCTTTCTCCAGTGGATAGAAGCGTGTTTTTCCTAATGCATGCTTGACTTTCACAAACAAAATTTTAATAATCAAAGTCACTCTCGCTGCTTAAGTGAGTGCGATCGCTGGGACTGCAGAGCCCAGGGCTAGACTACCACCTGACCTCAGTCTTGTTGCTGAGGTGTCCTTCTGGTTTATAGTGCAGTGATATAACCTGTTATAAAAACACCTCTAATAGAAGTGAGAGCCTGGCCTTTCATTTTACAAAGAAAAAAGACATGGACAATTTTACAGAAATGGCATTTCTTGTTTTACAGTTGACCACAAAACTACTCAAAGCTTTCATACAATCAGCCAACTAGTTATATTGTTAAACATATACGCTTCAACCATGGCTATTTAAGGCTAAGAAGTTTAATTTGCTATGCAAGAGGAGATCTGCCAGTATCCCCACAGGGTGGCTTAATGTTAAAGTGTTCTTCAGTGAACCCCAGCTGCTTTTGAAAAGAACTGTTTTGATGAATGTTTCAGGATTTGACACAAAGCAATCTTTTGAAGGTTTCAATGTCATCACATCTTGAAAAATTAAATGTGACACGGCTGGCTTTCTCTGGCTCTTCCTAAGACCGTGTACGGTAACCCGTATGAGAATGTGTGACGCAAAGTTCTCTGTAATGCAGCGAAGCCCCCCGAGGGCCATCTGTCTGTAACGATCTAGCACGTGCAGGCCAGAAGCTTCACTTTTACTCGTTCACATAGTGGTTGCCAGTCTTGTCACACAAACGTTGTGAAAGGGAAATAATGCCTGTAAGGATGATACTGGAACTCATAACAGAGCCCAGAATAGCTCCAGTGTTTAAGTTGAATAAGCAAGTAACAAATTGGTAATTACAGTATGTGTTTTTGTAACTACAGAATACCTGCAGATTACTTTTTGGGAAACCAAAAGTTTGAGTTCATATTCTGTGCTTATAGTCATTTTAAGAGATAATTCTGCCAGCTTTGTTCTTACTCTGTCCTGATATCGTAAAGATACTGAGTCTTTTTTAAGTTTAGAATCTCTTTTCTGTTTGTTAAGAAAGACATAAACTATACTAAGTTCTTTAATCTAAAAAGCCTCCATCCATTAGTCCATTTATTCTCACTGTCATAGATCGAGAAGTGAGTTCGCCAGTTTGTCACAGAGCTCGTCTAAAAAGCTAATTTTATATTTTGATTAAAAATTAAATAGACAATATTTAATACCTGTAATTAAAAGGATCGATTGGAGAGTTTGAAGCCTTTTTTTTGTTGTATAAATCACATAAAAACACCAAAATCAGCTGTGCACCTGGCTGGCTGCCATTGCCTTTTGCCACGAGACCCTGTTTGCTCCCATAAAGGTATAAAATATTTAAAGATGTCACTGATACGTAGTTTCATTATTCTTTTTAAGTGATTCCCTGGAACAGCTGAGGTCTAAGGTTTTCAGCAAAGGTCACTCAAATAACAGTAAAAGAGGAGGAGGGAGTGTGTAAACCAGTGCAATAGTGAGCACGAGGGTCACGCATTTTAAATAAGAGCCCTATAGAATCCTAAGGCTTATTAGTAACATTAATTCTTTTGTATTGTTTATACGTAGGAAAAGATGAGACTGTACAGTAGATTACAATCCAGATTATCTTCTAATCTGGACACTACATACTATACTGTCACTTTCAGTGTGACAAACCAGTTAAATATGACTGCCGACCAAGGAGGAGGTTTGTAAATTATATTTTTTATATACAGTCACATGGTAGCAAATCATTACATTCGGGCATGTAGACAGGGTCAAGACAACCAGCTGAAGTTCAAAATGAGCATCAGAATGGCATAGAAAGATGATTTAAGTGAATGTGACATGGCTGTTGTTGGTCCGAGTATTTCACAAACTGCTGATCCACTGGGATTTTCCCACACAATCATCTCTAGGGTTTACAGAGAATGACTTGAAAAAGAGAAAAGATCCAGCGGGCAGCACTTCTCTGGGTGAAAATGTCCTGCCGATGTCAGAGGAGAATGACCAGACTGCTTCAAAGCTGCTAGGAAGGCAACAGTAACTTACTGATTACAACCACACAGTCACCGATCTCAATCCAACATAGCACTTTGGAATGTGGTGGAATGGGAGAGTTACATCATGGATGTGCAGCTAACAAATGCACAGAAACTGCGTGATGCTGTGTGTCAATGTGGACCAAAATCCCAGAGAAATGTTTCCAGCACCTTGTTGAATCTACAGCATGAAGCAGCTCTGAAGGGGGTCCAGCTTTGTAAATGTTTTCACAGACATGTCATATGGGTTAGTACAATGCTTGCAGAGATGTTGACGCATCATTCTTTGCTAAACTTTGATTTGACTGGTAATTTCCTGTCATTTGTCCAGCAGTCACATTATGTGAACTGAATATGTTGGCTCAGTCAGTTTTCTCAGATTTATCCTGTGAAATGAGACATATTTAGGGGCCTGTCTCCGTTTCAGGAAATACTAAATGTTCTGCTTCTGTGCATGATTTCAAGTTATTATTAGTGAAACTTTATTTCAGTGATACGTGACATACTGTTCTAACATTTCACTCAAAGGCATGAGACAGCAAATCTCCAATCCTAGAGTGTGATAAAAAAAAGAAAGGAAAAAAACTGTCTCTGGAGAAATCTAGGCCAAAGCCATTCTAGCAAAATTGTAACCCAGTTTTCTCTTTGATAATACACTTTGACCATAATTGTCTCTTTGGGGCCACTTAATCTGAACATATATGCTGATGCTGTCTTCGCTGTGCACCCTCATGGCTAAGCTGCGAATCATCTATAATTCATTAATTTTGTCTAATCGTTATGCTGCTATAAAGTGTGATCAGTGGCAGGAATTTCTCAAAAAAAATAAAAAGTCACGTCTCCTTTCAAGATTGACAAACATCAAATACATTGATGCTGGCAGTTATACAGATCAAAGTGACAGAAAACAGCCAGGCAAGAAACATTTCAAACAGCTTTCTTTATTCTAATCTTGGATTGTCTCAGAGCGCTAACAACCTTAAAAGCACTCTTCTTCCTTTCAACACAGCTCTCCGCACACCATGTAGCAATCAGAGGCATAAAGGCTGAAATGGTTGAACAGGTTTCTTCCTGTCTTTGTGAATGTCCATCATGCTGCTCTGTCTCACAGCGATCAGTGGTTACCTCAGGTATTTTTACATAAGGGCTCTTTATGTGGGTTATGACCAAATGGAAGTTTATCAGACAGAGCTAGTTCCCAGTAAGTGGATTCAAATGGTTATAACGGCTGGTATACCCCTGTAATATTTTTCTTATGTAATATTTTTAATGTCTGTGGCGGTGTTTTGGAATTTGCTGAGAAGATGCCATCAGTTTCAAAAACTGCAGCATCTATTTATGTCAACTGGTGGGCTAATGAGATAAAACCTGTCAGTGTATAGAAGTGTGTGGTCTTTTCTCCCTTTCTTTACCTAAGCATGCTTGCTGTATCTTGTGTGTTTTTTGTTTCTGTTTTTCTTGATTAAACCATTTACAGCAAAAATCTTGTTGCAAAACAAATAAAGAAACACAGGAAACAAAAAAGGTTTTATTTAAATAAAACCAGAATTCAATGAGCCTATATTTATTTGAAATATGCGTATTCATTTACACCAGCTGAAACATCTTATATGCATTATCTTATATGCATTGTCTGTGACTCCGTGTTTATGTTTTAGTTTATTATTATTCTGTGGTTTTGTTTATTCTGGGTTTTTGTACTCTCCTTTTTTCTTGTGTGTGGTGTGTTCAGTTGGTGTTTCCTGTTTTATTTTGAAGGTTCGTGTCTCTCGTCAGTGATTCTAGTTTCACTCCCCCTGTCTCGTTATGTCCAATTATTCCCAGCTGTGCCTCCCTCCTGTTTCCCATTCCCTGATTTCCCAGACGAGTTCCCTCGTCTTCTTTGCTGGTTCGTCTGTGTATCTTCCTCCATCTTCCTGTGCATTCTCCCCACGTTGTTCTCCCTGCAAGGTACCCTCATTTATGTTCTTTTTTTGTTTTTTAAGTTTTAGTTTTCCCAGTTTAGAGTGTTTTCAGTTCTGTTTCTTGCCACCCTTTCCTTTGTTTGGTATATCACTGTCGCAATAAAGCTTGCTCACTTCAGAAGCCACCTGCATCTTGGGTCCTTTAATAATACACACGGCTTGCCCCGGCAACCCGTGACACTTGTAGTCTGACTAATTGGTCTGTCTCATGTGGCTTCACAGATAGATAAAGTTCAGTATCATGTCACATAGCAATAAACATGTTTTCCGTGCCTGTATAAGCATGTATGATGTAAATAAAACTGGTACTAGCACAGAACCCTGTGGAACTCCTTAAGTAACTCCCCATTCACATAGAGAAACTGGAGTCTATTAGACATATATATAAAACCACCCTATGGTCTTACAAATAAAACTTTTTGAAATACTTTTGTGGAAATTAGGAGATAAAGAGGACTGAAAGGTTGTACCACGGTATAGATCAAAATCCAGAGCCCATAATTTATTAATGTACAATGCATGGGTACCATCTGTGGACCGAGGAAGGCATGCATGAAGAAGAACAGGGAAGTATCTTGCTTATTTCAGCAAGAAAATGCCAAACTACGTTTTGTCAGTGTAGCTCCAAAAGGATCCATGTGCTAAAGTGGCATGCCTGGAGTCAAGACCTTTGAAAACATTTGGCACATTATAAAATAAAAAAAACACAGAAAACTGCCCTGTTACTGCTTCTGAGGAGCTGAAAGTCCTATGTCAAGCCAGGGGTGTAATTTCCAGGGGGGTTATGACCCCCCCCCCCCCCCCCCCCCCCCCCAATAATCAGACTCAACCAATACAACCTACCCCCCCCCCCCCCCCCCCCCCCAAATAATATTATGAGTTATGTTGCATAAATAGGCTGTTGATTTTCTTTACTAATTTCAGTTATTACCAGAAAAATAGTTGCATGTTTAATCATCTGGGAATTTACCTAGATTTATTTATTTATTTAGACAGAGATCTTGACCCCCCCCCCCCCCCCCAATGTTCAGCACAAAGTTACACCGATGTGTCAAGCAAGACACATTTTACTTTCAATAGTGTAGTAAAGTTCCCGAACAGAGAGCAAACATGCTGCTGGCATCCCCTTCATCAAACTGACTCCAAGTTCCCGGTTTCTAACAGAGATTGTCCGCTTTTATATATGTGTGTGTCTTCATGGCTCTTCATGCCTTGTGCACAAACTGAGTCTTCTCAGATGATCACGCTGGGCATTTGCCCCATAGCACACATAACGAATGTCCTCCATCACATTAGACATAACCCAAGCCACTGAAGATGAAGTGAAATCAGCTATGAGATGCATTGTTGTTTTTCAGGAAGTGGCTAGTCTAATGAGGGGGGAAAAAAACGATGGAGCAGCAAATTGGGTCAAGAAAATATTTTGAGACCCTTCTGCAGAAACTATCTTTACCATAAAGAACCCACAGTCTTGATTTTGGTGTTTATCACATTAGAAGATCATTAAGAGAGTGTCTCTCAAATAAAGACATTCTGTACATCCGCACATGTTTTACCCCAGAGCAAAATGAGTGACTCATCCATTGCTTTCTTTTTTTTCCTGTTTTACTTGTTAACATCAGAAGATGACTGAGATTTTTCTACTGTAAATTGGGAAGTATTCCTCTTCCCTAATTGTTTGTGTAGGTGTCAATATTCCCTCTTTGGCTTCTCCCTGAGCCTGTTTGAGGAGCTAACAGGCACTGATCACACAGTGGCAGCAGGCCAAAATAAAAAATGAGACAATCACACCAGACAGCAGCACTCGGGGGGGAAAAGGGGGGAACCAAAAGATATTCATCCTTTCTTCACAGAAACCCGAGCAAATCGTGTTACCCTAAAAACGGTTGGCACAAAAATGAACTTGGAAAGAAAGTGGCTCCTAATACAATAAGAAAAAGCGTGTTAAAGCTTTTGTTGCTGTACAGTGAATAATATGTTTTCATAAATATATTGTTATGCTGAGAGCATTAACTGTGTCAGAGAGAATCACTGCTGGTGTGAACCTTGTACTTCGTGATTAATTCGATTGAGTGGCTGTAATTTAAAAGCTTCCAGAGCTTCCACATCAATCTACTGAACTAGTCGAATAAAACTAATGTAATGAATCAATCAGCAGAGATACACACATTAATCTGAAGAGGTCCTCTGTAAGAAACCTCTCACCACCAAGCTTAACCCTCCCGGGAAAGAGGAAAGAGTCCGAGGGAACAGGGTTAGAGAAAACAGAGGAAGATACAGGCATTTATGGCAGGTGGTTGGACACTGAAGCTAGCCTTGTCTACTAAATTCATCAGCATGAATGACTGGACAAGTTAGTCTGAGCAACGCCAAAACAGCTGACAAACAGAGGAGACGTGCCAGGAACTGCACTGTCCTTCACCGGTCCCTTCTCGATGCAGTGGTGATGGGCGGTCATCCAAATATTTAGCAACACTGAGGTTCTGATGTAACTGTCCCCCGGTGCTGCTAATGCACAAAGAAAACACCCTTTGACGTAGAAAGCACACAGACATAAGTACGCCATTATGGGCAGTGAGGTAAGCAAGATGAGTTTCACCTTTCTACAATCTGGTCACATTTCAAAACAGGAGCAACCAGTATTTTTGCTAGTTAAACTAAGTTTTTATTGGAGACTGTTAATGGTGAAAACTTTGATATTCTATGAAAATTGCCAGATGTTAGCAATAAACCCAGTCACACTGTAACCCTTTTTGATTAAAGGGAGAGCAAAGTTATCAATGAATGGACTCAAGGCTCACTGTTTACTTTGTGTTCCAGTCGTTTTGCTAAGTTAAGCTAGCTTAGCAACACTAGCCTAGCTACTTGCTGGCGTCAACTTCATAGTATACACCCGTTCGCTACCTTCATAGTATACACCTGTTTAACTTCTGATTAACACAAATATCTAATTTCATACCTATATTTAGGCATGGAGATATGGTAAATACCAGATGCTGAAGTTGAAACTGAGTTTAGAAATGGGGAAGAAAGGCAATTTAAGTGATCTTGAACGTAGCATCGTTGGGTTGGTATTTCAGAAACTGCTGTAGTGTACTGCATAAAAGTCACCAGCGTTCTGGTGACTCAGTGACTGCAGAGTTTCAAACCCCTCTGGCATTAACATCAACACGAAAACCGTGCACCGGGAGCTTCATGATGAGTGTTTCCAGGGTTGTGCAACTCCTGTATGCGTAATGTGTAGTGAGTGTAGCTTGCTGGTAAGCCTGGAAAAAATATTTGCCTTATTTGTCCACGTTTCAAGTCAAGTCTAAAGCTAAAATAAAATCAAGTCCATAGATCTCAAATGTAGCATAGTGGAAGTGCATTCTGTGGTTTAGAAGATGCAACCTCGAATGCTTTAGCTTTCGGTCAGGAACGAGGAACCACCAACAGGCTTTGGTCCGAAGGCATCAATGACCTGCACTTTATATTTTGATGTAAGAGAAGTTGTATTCTGTAAGGCACATAGACTACAACTACTTCTCTGGGCTGCCTTGATATTAGTGATGATTCTTTCCCTCCTCCTACAAAACTAGTTTCACTTAGAGCATAATGATACATTTGAGCACTGCTGTGTCTGAGTCCAGCTATCACGTGAGCTTTTCATGTTCTTCTCTACATATATTGCCTGAGTTTATACACCATCGCTGCTTCGGCTGCTTTGGCAGCTTTGGCATACCTTAAAATATCCTGCCACTCATGAGCCGATGCACCAGTGAGAGGCAAATTTAATTTTGCTCTATAAAAACTAAACTGTGACAAAAGCTAGATCTCTACTTGTCTGTTGTCCTTTTTCTTACTGCCTTTTCTTACCGTATGTCCTATTTTTGCTACAAGACTCTCTACTTTTGGCCTGTCTTAGCATCCAGTTTTGAACTTTTGAAGCCTTTGTTAGAATTAAATAGTTCTATCTGTAGATTTAACACTTGAATTTTGCTGGCTAACGCCGGTCGCTGTATGTGTAAGCTGCTTACAACATCTTGCCTCAACCTCCAAATCTGCTCTTTGTTGTATGATTCACATTATACCATCATCCTAAGCTTTAAAAAAGCCTATTCAGTATCTCCACACTTGTATCTTTGCCATGCATAACACATTACAGTTCACTTTAATAGGCAGCCTTCTGTAAATTTCTACTCCCAGTCAAACTGCATCATAACTGTTTTTGACGTAACCTGTAAATGTAATTTTTAGATGCACTTTTTGATCTTTAACTTCAGTCTACACTAAGTTGTTTATTAATGCAACTCACATGACAGTAATTCTATGCAATTAGGCATGTACACATGGTCACGAAGAGTGGCTTAAGTTCTAACTGAACTTAATGGAGGAAAAAAGAGGTGATTTAAGTGACTATAAAAGTGGTATGGTTGCTGGTCACAGACGGGCTGGTCTGAGTACTTCAAAAACTGCTGATCTACTGGGATTTTCCTGTACAATCATCAATCAATTCAGAGGAGGATGGCCAGACTGCTTCAAAGCTGCTAGGAATGCAACACCTACTCAAATAACCAGTTATTACAACCAAGGTATGCAGAACAGCATCTCTGAATGCACAACGCATTGAGCCTTGAAGTAGATTGGCTACAACAGCGGAAGACCACACCAGGTGTAACACCTGTCAGCTAAGAACAAGAACAATGGCTACATTTTGCACAGGTTCCCCAAAATTTGCCAACAGAAGATTAGAAAAATGTCGCTGATCTGACGAGTCTTGACTTTTGCTGCAACATTTAGATGGTAGGGTCAGAATCTGGTGTCAGTGGTTCAGGCTGGCAGCTGTGGTGGTGCAATACAGTATGATATGGGGTTTTTTTGGCCTCTTGTTACTAACTGAGCATCTTTAAATACCACACTCTACCTGGGTGTTCCTGCTGTCCATGTTCATCCCTGTATGACACAGTGAGTCCATCCTCTGATTGTTGTTCACAGTAGGAAAACTCTTCATGTCACAAAGTTCAAACCATCTCAAACTGGTTTCTTGAACGTGACAGTCCTCAGATGGCCTCCAGATTCACCAGATCTCAGTTTAATAGCGCTACTTTGGTGACACGGATTCACATCATGGATGTGCAGCCAACAAATCTGCAGCAGCTGTGATGCTGTCACGTCAACATGGACCAAAATCTCTGAGGAATGTTTCCTGCACCTTGGAAAATATCCCACAAAGAATCATGGGGTCCAACCTGGTACTAGCAAAGTATACCTAATGAAGTGGCCAGTCGTTGTATTAGCACAGACAATGTAGTAAGTCTTTTTTGTTTTATTTTGTTGTTTTTTTTAATCAAATTAAAATTGTTCCTGTCACAACACCATTATTTTTTGCCACTGTGACAACAAAGTCTTCCTTTGATTACTTCGTACTAAGTCGAGTTAGCTCTCATTTGGCCGACAGTGACAATGTTTGCCTAATGAGGTGACTTGAAAATAAAAATAATATATGTCACATGGAGTAAAGGTGAAGTTTATCCCTGTCGAGCCAGCGACTTAAATTGCCTTTCCTCGCAATTAAATCACAGTGCCTTTAAAAACTCGTTAAGTGCTCTCCAATGGGAGTTTTTCTTTGCAGCATGACTGAAAAAAAAGCAAAGAATTCATTCACAGGTCATTATATTTGAGTACCTGCATTTTCAGATCTAATTATTGTTTCCACTTTTACTAATCAGCAGTGTTTGTCTGATTACTTTGCCTCATGCTTAAGGTTTGCTTTAACATCCTTACCTCAGTGCAAAAAATGTTTTATTGGCAGCTAAATTAGACAGGTTGCAGTGAGCAAATATTCAATGATCATAGCTGGAAGGCTACACTCGATCCATCCAAGAACTTTCTGTTTGACTACTGAATTGTTCTGTGACCAATGATTTGTAATTAGGGTGTTTTCTTTATTCCCCTCCCCGATGTGTCCAGCTCACTGGGCTGTGCAGACAACTCCCACACAGGCGATTGTCAACTCCGGTGGGCTTCCCCAAGCTCCTTGACCCCTCTCAACATCAGTGAGAGTGAATTTCATTACCTGCAGTTATGTAAACATTAATTAGATGAGGGATTTTGGATACTGGCCCAAACCCAATCCTTCCTTCTGCACTGAGCTGGAAGCCATCACTCTCCACCGTGCTCAGGTTTGTTGTCTTGGCATTGGCGTGCATGTGTATGTGCACATTTCTTTCGTCTGCTTCACATAAATAAACCTACAGTACAAAAAACGACTAAATATATGCACCCATCCGCCTGATTGAGCTGTGTGATATAACGCTGAGCCTCAGGGTGGATGTAGTTTAGTTTAACTTGGTTTGGCAGTGATTTTTCAAACAGGGCAGAAGGATCAGGAGCCTAACTAACCACAAGTAGGCTGTACATAGCCTGAGGTGATTCACACAATTGCAGTCAAGATGCTGCTTTGTTTCACCCCTACACCCTGCCTGTAAGAGCATGTAAAGGATAAGAAAACGGATTCGGCATCTGTTATCCTTCCTAAATCGTCTCCAACACTGAATCATCATGTTTTATTTGGAAGTGCATATGGAGTCGACGCCTTGAGGCTGTCACTCTGCATTACCCGTGACCGGCACCACGTATGCAGGAAGGAGTAAAACAAGCTGTAGTGTAAATTATCCACAAATCCCCACTCTGGAGGAAACACTTTAAAACCCTCAGAATAAACCTGAGAAGCAGCACGGCAGTCGGTTTCACTTTGAGGTGCTTCTTCGAGGAAGGAGGCAGAGCAGAAAAGTTGATGTGAGTGCAGATGTGTGTGTGTGTGTGTGTGTTATGTATTCTCATTAGGGTGTTTGTAGAGGCTGCATATAATGGAAATGAAAGACCCTCTCAAAAGAATTGCTGACTTTGACCATTTTGATCACAGCTCATTATAATAGCTCTCTTCACTTCCTGCTGAATCTAAGATGGCAACAGAGCAGCGGGAGTCCCGCCTTTGAAATACCACAATCTCGCATCTATCCTCAGAGCGCGAGCAAGTGTGGACAAATTAAGAGGAACACCAAATGATATCAAGCACCTGAGGGGTGGTGAGGTGGAGGAGCGTCGCTATTTGCTTTGAAAACAGATTCGAGCCTTCTTTAGATGCTGTCACAGTCTGAAACTGTTCATTCAATAGAAGATCCCCCCCCCTTTGAAGGATAACTGAGGTGGAAATCTGCTTTGCACGCTGAGATCCAAAAACTCCTCATAAAGGTTCATTCATGCTCAGATCTTTTCATGGCTCAGGGGTGCAGAATTTGAGCTCCTTATGCCAGGTTTCTCTCGTCTTTGTGCACAGGCGTTAGATAAAAGTGGTTTCTGAAAGGCAGCACCACCATACATTCGAGCTTTGTATGCCCAAGGTCACAAAATACAGTTTTCTCTGGAATGAGCGACCGAGGTGCCGGCTCAATTTAGTGGTCTTATTTGAGGCGGCACATTGGAGGCACTTAACCACGACAAAGTGTCCATTTATGACCAGCGTGCTGCTTTGCTGATGCACTTTTGTCCATTTTGGGTACTTGCTGTTCTGATTTCTGGAAGTCTGGTTAGTAGCCTCACATCAGTTGGCTAACATGCAATCACCATTTTAACAGTAACAATGCTGAAAATTAAAGTAAATGTGCTTTTTGAGCTTTCTAAACCTGCAGACACCTTGTGAAACTCAACCAAATTGCTTTACTTACTCAAACTTCAGGGTGTGGAAGGGGGAAAAAAGTAGAGATTACATTTACATTTCAAAGGGAACATACCAAGGCTTGAGGGTCCTTGCATAGATGTATGCGATCCATATTATTTATAGCTCAGGAATGTCCCCCGGGACGCTGATGCTGCTCGGCGTCTGTCAGGCCACAAGCGAGGACAGTTAGGTGAATGTAGTTTGCAATTAGTGAGCCAAAGGGTTCCACAGTGCGTGACCAACATTTAATCACTCCATTGATCCGGCAACTATTTGGAAAACGAAGCGAAGCAGCTGACAGGAGCTGGTTTTAGACACACGGAGCAGGTGGACTTTATATTATATCTCCGATTTTCTGCTCCAGCATGAATGTGATCACACTGGGATGTTTAGCATGCCGGAGACAAACTGACACTCTGTTAGCAATAAGTGACAGAGGCTGAGAGAATGAGTGGAGCAAGGTGACTCCTGCCCTTTTGTTAATGAGCACCGCTCCTGTGGCTCATTCTAACACCACAGACTGATGTATGAGTGGCTCCTGTTGAATGCCGCAGGAACAAAGTCCCTATTCCCGGGTGGATTTCTTGGAATCTCACTCCATTCTGCCTGTGACAGCGGTGCATGCACATGCACACACACACACACACACACGCAAAGAGCAGGACCATCAACTCCTGCAGATGTCGGTGGACAAAGAGGCAGAATTGGAAAAAGGCAAACTCCAAAGCTGCTGCTGCTGCTCAAATAAATTGATCAGCTCATAAAAATGAGAAGTCAAGTTTATCCCTAAACTTGCACTTTGTTGTCACTGACTTAGAATCGTCATTTACGTCCTTCCGACTCGAGTCTCCCACTCAACACTTTCCGGCTGCGTTCACAGATGAATAAGAGTTTCTGAAGTTTAATAGACAGATGAAATGTCTCTGCAGATCCTTTTTGAAATATTAGTGGTGCTTGACTCGCAGCCCACGAGGGAGACAGCAGCACTTCCACGGCATCTCAGCGCATCTTGAAAAGGCCAATTTGTCACTTGTCAGAACGCATATTTTTGTTTGAAACAATTTCTTTCGGTAATATTTTTTTACATTCCCCCATGGTCCATTGCCATCAGATCATTTGGCGTCACGTTGAATAGCACTTAGTGGCTAAAAGCCCTCTTGTCTTTGATAAAGCATGTGAAGGGTACGTCATCAGGGCTGCTCGCTTCCTTTTTTTTTCTTTTTCGAAGCCACGTTTCACACGAGCTCATCATTGGTGATTGAAATTTTGCTGAAAAAATTAAAATTAAAAATTAAAAGTGCTGCACATGAAATTACATACCTAATTTTCAGCTGGGTTTCATGCACATAATATCTGTTGTAATCATGCTTTATTCACTAAATAATGTCTGATTGACCGAATTCTACATCCCTTCTGCAGAAAACAATTTCCCTGTGGAATTAGTGGCTGTCTGCATTCATTAAGCTCAGTATTGGTCTAATTATGCGCCAGTAAGCACCTACGGACTAATTAACAGGGGATCAATAAGGGCCCTGGATGCCTCTCACGTAGGGCCCCAACATTCACCCCCCTCATTAATGGGGGTGCACCGAGTTTTCAAAGAGGATTTCTCTGGCTCTTTCCTGGGGGCTGGATGACACATTAGGCTGAGGGTTTGGCAAAAGTTAGTGTTTCTCCTCCTCTCTCTCCCTCTCTTTCTGCATTAATGCGTGTCAAGCAAACTGATTATAAGCATGTGAAAATTACCACAGGCTCCAGAAGAAGATGGCAAACTATTTAAGGGTGCTCTACGAGTCTTCAGGCCCGGTGGAGATTTAACATGATTATGGATGAAAGGCTGAAAGGACCTGTGACAGCACAGATTTAGCCATGATGTCGGCACTGCGCTGAATTTAAAGGAATAGTTCAGCCACCTTTTAATATATTTTTTTGATTTCTTGAGAGGATTTTAATCAGCTGTACAATACATCTGCCTATCAGCACCACTGGCTGCTAGCATTAGCCTCACATTCACCTGAGTGGCGTCAGTATTCCCCTCCAATCATTATTTTTCATAAAGCGCCCCTTTAAAGATTATTTTAGCTCTGAAATTAAGTAAATTTAACCGAAAGTCCTTTAGCTGCAGAGGCTTTAGCAGCCAGCTGCAGATTGGTGACAGCTGTTGCAGGTATAGCATTTATCAGAAACTGTCATGGCCAATTAAGTGTTGGTGACAGGAGCATTGTGGAAAGCGCTGGCCACAAATGGAGGAGGAACGCACCAGGCAGGGTATGTCACGTCAGAGATGATTTGACATGGCATCTCCCAGGAGCCTCTAAGGGATACAGTGCTGCATGATTTAGAGAGTCAATTATGCAAGTTATTGATGTGCTTTTAATCAAAGCTAAGGCATCTTTCGATTTCAGAATTTAGGAGTTTGCTGTTGGAAACTGAGGAACTGCTTTTGCAGACTGCCTGATTTTAAAGAAGTGGAATGACATTTCAGCTAATTATGAGTGGCTGAAGTGAATGAAAAACAAAGGAAAGCAAATCCTTGTGTAAAGAATTGAGTACTGTTGAGCCGCTGACCGCACAGTGGGGACTAAACAGGACAGGGGAAACTGTGTTCTGTTTGAGGTGCGAACTGGATCTTCATTTGAGCCAAACACTAAAAATTTTACTGATAACTGTGATTCGAGCTATTTCTTATACTTTGTAATATCTTTCCGTCCTCTTCCGGTTAGGCTATGCAAACTGGAGTAAATTAAAAGGCGCAATGAGCTTTATGTAGACAATATTTCGGTTTGAACCCAGTTTGACAAATCCTCTCAGATGTAAAAATATTATTTTTATTATTACTGTTATTATTGTTATTTAAACAATTTCAAGATACATTTCTTTTTTCCCTATTTGGTTCGTAACCTTTTACCTTTTGAATTCAGACTAGACGATATTAGAGTGAGAGAAAGCAGACAGTTGGAAATGCATTTAATAAAGGTCATCTGTGTAGAGGGAGAGGTTATGGACTAGGCTAGACTGTGCCTTGTGAATCTGTCCTGGCTACAGATGGATATCATGTCTGTGTCTAACTACACTATAAAGCCACTGTCACGTCACCTATTATTTAATGAACTCTTGTTGCCTCAATTTTTACTATTCAAATCTAATTTTTCTGAAGCGAGATTATATTTAGGTGAGTTATCATCTGAAGGTAAAAAGCATACGTATAAAGCATGCTACTTTCATAAGCCTGCGACCAACGACATCGATAGGCCTTCTTGATAATTCAAGTTAAAGGACGTAGAAATAAAATACAAGACAAGCTGTTGGAAATATGTCATATAAGAGTATTAACATCACACCGGCATCACAAACACAGTCAAGCAGTAATACAAATTAGATATAGCTGCCTGTGTTGGTACTCACCTGTCAGATACAGTGGCCATGTCTGTAATGATGCAACATTCAATCCGTTGTAGGGTTTAAACAGGTCAGCTATAAAGTGATTCTACCCCTCCTGCACAGCTGTCATAAAGGCAAAGATTAGCTGTCAAAACAGTGCAGATAGGGCTTAGTCAGGGCTACGATACATTAACATAATAAAAGAAAAGTTGGAAACAAAGGCTTTCCCTTCCTAATTTCATAGTTTTGCAATTTTGCATTTTGTCACACTTAAATATTGCAGATCATCAAATATAATTTAACATTTGTAAATTTGTCCACTCTTCTTTGTAGAATTTTTAAAAAATTCAGCCACATTGAAGAGTTTTCAAGCATGAACATTCTGTTTAAGGTTGTGCCAAAGCATCTCAGTTTGATTAGGGCAGACCAAAATCATCTTTTTGACTTTTTATTTGTTTGTTTGCTTTAGTTCGGTGTTTTTTAGCCATTCAGAGATGGACTTGCTCGTGTGTGTTTTTTATCGCAGTCCTGCTGAATAACCTAAATGTGCTTGAGCTTGGGGGCATGAACTGATGGCTGGATGTTCTCCTTTAGGATTTTCTGGTTGAGAGCAGAATTCATGGGTCAGTCATGACACAGACCATCACATTACCACTACCACATTTTGACTGTTGCTATGATGTTTTTATGAAATCCTGTTTTGTTTTATGCAGACGTAACAGGACTCAAACCTTCCAAAAAGTTATTTTCCCTGCAGTTCTTTAGATGTTGTTCTGGTTTCTTTTGTGACCTTCTGGATGAGTTGTTGATGCACTCTTGGAGTAATTTTGGTAGGCTGGCCAATCCTGGGAAGGGTCACCGCTATTCCAAGGTTCACCAGAGTCTTAAAGGGTAACAAATGGCTTTAACCCTTTCCAGATTGATAGTGACTGTGTTTATTTAAATTATGTCATGATGTGTTGCCTGGGTGTGGACAGTGAAGCTAAACTTAGCTTTCCAAAAAATGTGGTTAATCAGTTAATTCATGATTTTTGATGTGGGGGTATCTTAGGTTATTTTTGTCTAAAATTCGTTTGATGATCTGAAATAAGAAAGAGGACAAATACTTGTCACGGCACTGCAGATTCCCGGTCCAGGCTAAAGCAAACGTGTGAATAACGTAAACTTTCAACTCCTGCGGTTGCACAAAGACTTGTGGTCGTACTGAAGTCTATGGAAAGACTGTTGTCGCCTCTTTTCCTGTATAATGTAGGTAAACACTTTCCTTATGGGCTCAATTACTAGTTAACAACTAGTCAGTTGCAAGTCATGTAACTCGCGATGAGGATGCACTGCACTCAGTTTGTTTTAGATCTGTCCATCCCTCATCAGATCCAGTGTCAAAATAACAAAACGGCGATGATCAGCTTTACGTTGGGGCTTCACGATGGTCACAACAGCTACTATCTATGCTAATTTAGGCAGCAGGTAATGAAGTGAGTACTGCTGCAATGTCCTGAGCTAAAAATAAAAAGGCCTTTCATTGGTCTGGATAGATGTAGTTACCTGCTAAACGATACTCTTTGTTCACTTTAAATGATTGATGGAAACGACACAAGAACGATTACTGGCTGTAGCTTAAGTAGGAGAGGTTTTGAGGGAACTGGCTAAACAGTGTGCAAGGTATAACCAATGATGTCACTGTGATAAGACCCCCGCAGTGCTGCTGAATACAAAACTGAGGGATGACCTCTGCAAGCTTCCATAACACCAGGCACTACCCGGCTCTGTCGGCTTCCAGCATCCAGCATGAAGCCTCTACAGCACACACACACAAACACATGCGTAATGCACTCGCTTGCATCATCATAACCCCTCTCACATAAACACACACACACAGAATTAATGTGGCTCGAATGATATCTCAAGGACTCGGTTTCCACACCATGCTGGGTCTAGGAAGCAGGCCAGGTTTTGGGGTGAACTGTCTCACTCGAGTCAATTGGACAAACAGGGGGCGCACTTCCGGGAGCCTGTGGCTTTGTTTCCTGCTTACCTGCAAACGAGACACCTGATGTGTCTTGGCTCCAGAGAGCTGGGTAATACTTGCCACTACTTGCCACCTTTCACCCAGATTTTGCAGTCTATCCTCTGACTTCTCAGAGTGTGAGATGCCATGCGGTGCAGGCGGTAGTTTGGGAGCAGCAGGTAGCTGTGAGGCGTTACTCAATGCCAAATGATGTCTCTGTCTCGACTACAGCAGATCAATAAAAGCTCTGACCTCGGCTGTCAGCCAGCTCAACTCTGTTAGCAAAGGGAACGCTCATGAAACAGGAAGCGCACAATAGTGTGTGAGCTTAGCAGCTAGGTCATTTGAATTTTTTGTCTGACATGAGCACCCAAGGGCGGCAATTATTGATTCTTGTCAGAAAAATCCTGTCATATGATGGTATTTCTTTTGGCCTCGGTGATAAAATCAAATGTTTGCTAGGTCTTTGGGGAATATTTTAAGTCTCCCATTGGCCTCTTTGACACATGTTGAATCTGAAAATTTCTCATTTGCGTGCTCAGTCACTTTTGTTTCCTGTAGAAAAAGCAGACTTCGCCCTGTAAAACACATTTTACAATCATGTTTTTCTTTAAAAATAACCGACATTCCTCTCAATCCTGACTAAATCTATTAAAGAAATACCTCCTCTGTCCTCCAGCTAAGTAGGTCAAAGAATTTTACGTAATAACGCAAGGACTATAAATACACAAGCAAACTGTCAGCAGCTAATCATGTCTGATTTACGCTGGGACGATGCTGATGAGACTATTTTTCTCCTCTGTATCTGGGCCCGCAGCGCTCGCACCTCTCTGATGCTAACTGGTCAACTTTTAGAAGGAGTTTAAAGCCTCAGGCCCATTTTTGCATGAATGGGTGTCCTTTCTTTTCCCCTGTGACTCATGGATCATAGCGTTTACCAGTCAGTAAGTATTTAAGGATGCCTTAAAAAGTGAGGCATGCAGATCGGCGTTGTTGCTGGAACATATACAATGTTTTTTAGAAAAAAGGGGAAAAAAACCCTTTAAATAAATTCAGTGAATGCGATATTGTAATGCTAAATTATAAAGCTCTTTAAATAATGCAAGGCACTGATCCTGTCAGGCAGTTTGTTCCTGCTTAGTGAACCATTCATAAGCCGTGCTCATTCATAAAAAAACACAAATGTGCAAAGGTGATCAAGGTCTTTGTTTATTACATGTCCGGATGTATTTTACAGTAAAGAACTATTATTATAATTAGGTTGTTATTATTAGTAGATTTTTGTGCTCGTGATTATTACTTCAGGTGTTCTCTTTCTACTTTACTTTGGATTTTTAATACAAAGAGCATCGTCATCTCATCTGTTGCGTTAGTGTTTTACACAACTTACACAGGACAGATGAGGCCATGCACTAACAGATCATTCAATATAGAATTCAGGAAAAATATATGAATTTGATTTGATTTATTTAACTTTTACACACAGAAGGTGCCCACAGATACACTACACCTCTTTTCTGCAGGAAAACAGTGCTAAATGGGCTCTTTCTGAGCAAAATATCATACAATTTACACTCAATAGAGACTAATAAGATAAAAAAGTGAATGGATAAAATGAAGGGACGTTCATGCTAAAGAAAGTGATCAGAAAGTTGAAAGGGTACATCGGGGTAGCCTTCATAATCTTCACAAGCTCCTTTCAGTTAAAACTAAAATACAGACAGGTAACAAATTAAAGTGTTCTTGCCCACCAGCTGCTGCCAGAACAGCCTAACTGCATCTTGGCATTGACTCTACGTCATAAGATAAAGGTGATCACTCAGAGCAACTGGGTATTGATTTGTCGCAACTCCCCTCTCCAAGGAGACAAGTGGGAACAGACCTCTGCGGTGAGATTTATCTCAAACATAACAAAGCCGCAGAATATCCTTCAGTGTTTCACTCTGTATATTATTATAATATCTGTATATTACAGTGATTAGTTTCTGAATCACTACGCAAAAAATCAGGACCATAAATAAACATTGACTAAGAAGTCATAAAATTAAAAAATAACTTCCTCATTTGGTCTTTTTTCCTATTATTTTACAGTTTGCATTAACTGGAATACAAACTCAGATGAGACTCACTCGGTTGCAGAACATCAAATGTCCCCTGCAAGTCCCAAATGCCTCTCTTTCCCAGACGCATTGAAAGAAAAAAGGGGATTAGACTGAAAGTAACAAATAAAAATAAAGAAATCTAAACCTTAAAGGGTTTTTTCACATGAAAGCAGTAATGTTTTATGGAGAGAACTCTTTTTAAATCTTATCCTATAAGCCCATTTAAAATCTGGGGAGATGGCAGCGCTGAAAGTGGGAATGTCTTTGCTCCACGGTCACAGCTCATAGAGGACTTTATCCTGCCTGTGACTGTGTATCCTCTCAGAAAAGAAACACCATGGAAAAGTAATCCTACTTGCCTGAATTCACCCTGGATCAAAAGTCAGCAAGAAAGGAAACGAGCACAGGAGGCCAGCCAGCCAACGGGTGGACTGTGCTTAAATTGGGTAATTTTAGATGATATATATCCACGTCACACAGGACCTTATAGCCTTCTCTAAATCACGACAGGGACTTTGGGCCACTAATTGCGCATTTCCTCCTCACATCTAACAAACACAGCATCGCTTGTGACCTTATCTCTGTGCCTGTCAGAGTGTTAGCATTCACATGGCAAGTGTGGCGATGAATGTAATTACTGGAGCCCAAAATAATAACACCATCGTCTTTGAGCGACCAGCAGCCAGTCAATTGTAACAGAGCCCCACCCTCCCTCCTCCAAATTACATGAGACAAAGACAAAAATAGAGTCATTATCGTCCTGGGTCTGTGGGAGAGACCCATTCAGAACAGACTGGAGAGAAGGGATGGGATATTAATAATTCAGGATTTTAATCTCTCACGATAACACTTATAGTAATCCTATTATAAAGTTTATTACAGGCGCACAACTTTAAAATGACACCCAGCAAAGAGAAGTCAAAGAGAAGTATGCAATATGCATACACAACTCTCCATTTTTTAGTTTTATCACGGATCTTGAGGTGTTCCCACACCTGATGTTTTTGTCACTTGCCTAGTTCATTATACAGGATTCCCCTCAAATTATTTCCATTTTTATGTTCTGGAAGAACTGCTTAAAGTAATTAAAGAAAGAGAAAACACGCGCACCTTCTGTACTGCTTGGATTTTTACATTTTTTTAAGGTTTAGCGATTTAAAAGGAGCACGAATCAATTTATATATCATTGTATTCTGATTCTAACTTAGGTTATGACCTTCAAACAGCAACTCAGACTGCTGTGGAGCGTTGATTGAACGATATTATTACTGGTGTGTCAAGGTCTGAAATGAGCTTTTAATTTCATGTTTGGAGTCAAACATAGACAAAGAATACATGAGTCCTTGAATCTCATCTTGTGGGCATACATGTGTGTATGCGTGCATGTATGCTTGTTCATTATACTGGTGCAACGTATGCGCTTTCATACCTTTACCTTTGTATTTTCCATGTATTAAATGTGCTCAATGAGCAAAGCTGCCTTCAAAAACGTGAAAGACCTGCAATTATATGAGAACTGATTAAACTCTTCTGGATGATGACGGCCAAAGAAAGAAAAGCTGCAGTGGTCAGTGAAACTGCAAACAAGCCCAGCGCTACATCTCTGACTCTACAGGGTCCACTAAGCATGTAAAAGGTTAAAGTTCATGACAGTGCAGTCAGAAAAAAACTGAACAAGTATGGCTTGTTTGCAAGGTTTGGCAGCTGAAAGCCTCTTTTCTCTAAATACAACACGGCAGCGCAACTGAGGTTTGCAAAGTTGCATCTGAACAAACCACAAGACCTCTGATACAATGTCTTTTGGACAGATGGGAACAAAAAACAAACACAGCATATCAGCTAAAACATTTCATATGGACTGTTGAGCACGGCGGTGTAGTGGCAATGATTTGCGCTTGTTTTGCAGCCATAGGATCCAGACACCACGGAGTCGATGAGCCAACCATGAACTCCTCTTTATACCTAAATATTCTAGAGTCAAATGTGATCCATATGTCCAACAGCAAACCTGCGAATCTACAGCAGAGTGGCTGAAAAGGAAAGAATCAATGTGTTGCAATGGCCCAGTCAAAGTCCAGACCTCAACCTGATTAAAATACTGTGGGAAGACTTAAGAGAGCTGTGCACAAACAAACACTCGTAACCCACAATGAACTGAAGCAACACTTTAAAGAAAAGTGGGACAATATTTCCCCAGAACAACTTGTGAGACTGATAAAGTCATGTAGAAAACCATTACTTCAAGTTATTGCTGCTAAATATGCTTCTACAAGCTACTGAATCATCGAGTGTGCTTCGTTTTTCACACGCTGCTTCTTCATTTTTACTTAAATAAATAATGACACTGTTTAATACATCATGTGCTGCGGTTCATCCTGGGTGTATTTACCTAATCTTAGGACTTCTTATGAAGTTGTGTTAGTTTGAGAGTGTAGAGCGATGTATGAGCTGAGTCTCATACTGAGGAGGTGTTTTGCTAAAACAGTGAAAGTTTGACTGTGTCAGAGTTATTTGGGTTTGTTAATAATTTAATTTGTTTTTAATTAATTTGGTTTTTCAGCTCAGTTTAGTTTCAATTAGCGTCTGGACTGGGTTTGTTTGTTTCAATTTAGTTTTTATTGTTTCAGCATCTGTAATGAAGGTGCATCACTTTGTAAACAGCAGATATTTGCACATGATTAACTCTGACACTGTCAAGATGAAAGAAGTCGCCCAACAAGCAGGTTTATGAGATTTTAGCTGATACTGGTGAATTACTGCTCTTGGAATTAAAATATATCCTATTATGGCGTGTTTGGTTAGGTCAACAGAAAATTATTATTTTAATTTGTCCCTGAGGTGATGTGAGGCAAAGCCGTTTAAATTAGTGAGTGAAACATTTGAAAAAGTTTCAGGTGGCTATAGAGGAGGGGGTTCTAATGAGTACATAACCTCTAATTGTAGACCAGGAAAAATGTTTATTTATCAGTTATTCTTTTTTCGTTTGTTTTGTTTTTCCTTTTTTATCTTATTCCTGATTTTATGGTAATAGAGTTTATTGAGAAGTTGTGTTTTCAATTTAAGGAGCTTGGAAATACAGTGCCTGGACTTCTTAAGGTTAAGGTGAAGATGTTTCACCTCTCATCCAGGAGGTTTCTACACAGACATAGTCTATGAAGGGTTAATGGAGATTAAAGATCAGATGCAGGTGCTAAAATCAAATGCCACCTGTGGGCAACATGGTTTCATTCTGTATTGTGGTTCTCAGGATCTCGCCTTTGCTTTTTGTCTCTGATGTGCTTCAGCTGGATTGATTGAGCCATGACATCCAGCTCATACTGGGGTGGTTTGCAGCCAAGTGTGAAGCTGTTGGGATGAAAATTAGTACCTCCAAGTCTGAGGGTGGAAAAAGAGTGGAGTACCCACTCTGGGTAAGGAACAAGTGGAGCAGTTTAGCATCATGAGTGAGGGGAGATCTGCAGCGATGCTGAACTGGTGAAGATGAAAGTGAAACTGTCAGTTTAGTGGTTGATCTATATTCATACCCTCACTTATGCCCACAAGCTTTTGATACTGACTGACAGAAGGAGACTGCAGACACAATCAGCAGAAAAAAGCTTCCTTCAGAGGGTGGCTGGACTCTCCCCTAAAGATGGGATGCAGAGCTCAGTGATTCAGCAGAAACAGCCATTAATCCTTCGCATCCAAAGGAGAGCTGAGTTGTTTTGGACTGGGATGTCTCCTGGACACCTCTTGGGTGAGGCGTTTTGGAGATGTCCTATTGGGAGGAAAACTTGATTGCATCTCTCGGGTGGCTTGGTGTCCCCCTGAATGAACTAGAAGGAGGTGGTTGAGGAGAGGGAGGTCTTCTCTGCTTCTCCACAACCCTGATCCAGACTCGGATAAGTGGGAGTGGAAGATACGACTTTGATATAATTTTGAGATCAGCGGTGCATCATGCATGTTGTGTTGATCAATTTAACCAAATTGACAAATGCTTAAATTTTAAATTTTTCTCATGTATTTCTATTTTATTTTAGCTTGTTTTGTAAGTATGTTACCTTCAAAGGTTTGGCACTACGTACACAGATCTGTGTTTCCGAACAAACAACACATTTGCATTTATTTAAAATAACAATAAATTGATCATAAATTATGCAAGTGACTATTAATGATTCATTGAATTATTCATCCTTATTGATTTTTCATCAAGAATCCATTTTCAGCAGCCATCACTCAAGTGTTCCTCAGCCATATTGTGTTCCCTGATGTTAAAAGACTTATTGAGCTTGAGGAAAAATAACAACTTTTCCATTTGTGTTAGCACTGTTAAATTTTCCTCCATCCAAAGTCTGTATTTTTTAAATTTTTAATATTTTCCATTTACAATACTAGAAAACAACTAGTAAAGGGGAACTGAGGAAAACTAACAAAAAGTTTTCAGAATAGAAAACTTTTTGTTAGTTTTCCTCAAACTGGGGCCAGCAACACATAAGCACATGAGATACACAGAAAACACAATATAGAAACCTGGAGAAACCCCGGGACTTGGAAACATGAGAAGTGAAGTGAAGCAGTGGATGATGAGCAGATAATCCAACAAGGAACAAAGGAAAATGCCCACAATAAAGACAGAGGGTAACGAAGGAATACAGAAGGGAGAATATGACACAAGGTAGACACAGCTGAACCTAATCTGACACATAAGACAAAGAGGAAGCAAAGCGGCACTGGCGGTTGAGTGGTTGGCGGAAATGGTGTGGCGCGGCAGCTGCAAGGCAATTGAGGAATGGTCGGTATTGCATGGCAGCCGCAAGCGGTTGGCGGTGTGGCATAGCATGCCAGCTGCTGGCAGTTGAGTGGTTGGTTTCATGGCAGCTGCAGGTGATTGAGTGGTTGGTTAGTGGCATGGCAGTCGGAGGCGGTTGAGCGGTTGGAGGCGTGGCACAGTGTGCCAGCTGAAGGCAGTTGAGTAGTTGGCTTCGCGGCCGCAGGCGGTTGAGCGGTTGGTTAGTGGTGTGGCAGTCGCAGGCGGTTGAGCGGTTGGCGGTGTGGCACAGTGTGCCAGCTGAAGGCAGTTGAGTAGTTGGCTTCGTGGCAGCCGCAGGCGGTTGAGCGGTTGGTTAGTGGCATGGCAGTTGCAGGCAGTTAAGCGGTTGGAGGCGTGGCAGCCTCAGGTGGTTGAGCGGTTGGTTAGTGGCGTGGCAGTCGCAGGCGGTTGAGCAATTGGTTAGTGGCGTGGCAGTCGCAGGCGGTTGAGCGGTTGGAGGCGTGGCACAGTGTGCCAGCTGAAGGCAGTTGAGTAGTTGGCTTCGCGGCCGCAGGCGGTTGAGCGGTTGGTTAGTGGTGTGGCAGTCGCAGGCGGTTGAGCAATTGGTTAGTGGCGTGGCAGTCGCAGGCGGTTGAGCGGTTGGAGGCGTGGCACAGTGTGCCAGCTGAAGGCAGTTGAGTATTTGGCTTTGCGGCCGCAGGCAGTTGAGCAGTTGGTTAGTGGCGTGGCAGTCGCAGGCGGTTGTGCGGTTGGTGGCCTGATGTGGCAGCCACAGGCGGTTGAGCGGTTGGTGGCGCTCATACAGGTCCATGTCTGCTGGGTCCATAGTGTGGTCAGATTTTTTGCAAGGGCAGATCGTGTGGAGAAGAGAGAGTGGACCCAAGGCAGACAAACAGCGAGATAGGCGAGAGTTTAATAGATAGCCTTTATTCTTGGCTGCATGAAAATACTACAAAACAACTAGTAAAGGGGAACTGAAAAAACTAACAAAAAGCTAAACTTGGGACAGCAAAACATAAGCACATGAGATACACAGAAAACACAATATAGAAACCTGGAGAAACCTGGTGGAGTTGGAGCTGCAAGGTGACTCAGAGTCAAGGTTCTGATGTAATCTGATGTTCTGCTGCTTAGCTGAGACACCAGGGTCTCCCACTTCTTTTTTTTCTAAGGTTAGACCCCCTCCAACCCTCCACACATGTGATTTAACAAATGTTCCTGCTCAAAAACAGCAGGAACATTTTCAAGTATGCTAACATAAATTAGCCCCCAATAAATTTTCATTGGGTAACACAGTGTTTAACTGAAACACAGGAATGACTGCTAATAATAGACACTTTTGTGCCTCTGTATAGATAATCCATTAAAATCATGAATGATTTACTATGAATGACTCCATTAATTTTCATTTACACCATTTCTTGTCAATTCAATGTAATTTCTATAGAAAATAAATGTATTTTTTATCTAAAACAAGAACATTATAGAACCTCAGATGGGTTTTTTGTTTTGTTTATTTTTGTTTTGTTTGTTTCGTTATTTCACACGCACATGCCAATTTTAAAAACACCTTTAGACCTTTTCATTTTGGAAATGTTTTTATTGTTAAAGACAGATCGTTTTTACATGTGGATCATTTTTTGTATAGAGTGATGAGAAAAAGTCCATGTGCCACTTCTCATTTCTTTATATTTTGCTTGAAAAAAAAGGGAATTGGCAGAGTGATTTACTGAAGCATGTGCAAATATATATAAATACATGTATTTACAGCATATATGAGCAAAGATTGAGTTTGTACTCCATTTTCAATCCATTTATTGGTGGTGGACCTGTATCTGATGCCACTGAGGTCACAATTCATCACTTTTGACAAGATCTCCAACACCCCTGGATGAAATGCACCTCCAAACCATGACAGAGCCTCCACTGTGTTTTACAAATAACTGTAGACACTCACTGCCGTGCCTCTCTCCTGACGACCTTCCTGCATATTGATGAGAATCTGAACCAAAAATGTCATATTTGAATTCATCACTCCATCAGATCTGCTGCCACTGATTTTCAGTCCAGTTCTTGTGTAATTTGGCATGCTTCAGCCTTTTCTCCCTGCTTCCCTTCCTTAAGAACAGCTTCTTGACAGCCACCCTTCCACTGAGACCATTTCTGGTGAGGCTTCAGTGAACACTAAATGGATCACCTGACGGGCCAGATCCATCTCTCGGGTCCAGTATCAGGTCTTTGTGGATTTTTCTTCATGTGTCTTGAGGACATGACTTTCAGATACCGTCTATCTGTTGTATCTGTGCGTCGCTGTTACGCAAAGAAATGAGACGACAGCGCACTCCTGTGGTCACGTGTCAAACTGCAGCTCGCCGACTTTGACCCGGAAGCTCTTTTCACTGACCCGTGTGTTTTTCCTGCCTCACACGTGGGGTTTTCAGCACTGAGCAAGATGGCAGCGTGCAGTGTAGAGGAGTTGTTGGCTAAAGCTGAGGCGCAAGAGGCGGAAACGCTGAAAAGCATATCAGTCCAGAAAGAGCTGGACCTGGAGTTTGACATCGGGAACCTGCTGGCGTGTGACAAAAACCGCATCGAGCCTCGCGACCTCCGGGAGAAGAGCAGAGAGGACTTTCTGCGCGCTCTCGCTCGCGACAACACGCAGCTTCTCGTCAACGAAATATGGAAACAGCCCACGGAGAGGGTCGAGGAGGCGATAGTGGCCAAACTGCCGGAGCCGACGACCCGGCTTCCCAGAGAGAAGCTACCACCGAAACCCAGACCTCCAACAAAATGGGAGCAGTTCGCCAAGCTGAAAGGCATAAAGAAGAAGAAGAAGACCAACCTGGTGTGGGATGAAACCGCAAAGGAGTGGAAGAGGCGCTGGGGCTACAAGAGGGCCGGCGATGACACCAAAGAGTGGCTGATCGAGGTGCCCGAGAGCGCAGACCCGAATGAGGACCAGTTCGCCAAACGCGTCAAAGCCAAGAAGGAGAGGGTGGCCAAAAACGAGCTCAACAGGCTGAAAAACATCGCCAGATCGCAGAAAGTCAAGATCCCTGCTGTAACCCTGACCCCCAAAGCCAGCCAGTCCAAAGACGAGCTGGCCAGAGCCGAGAGTGTGGCCAAAACCTCCACAGCATCCTTGGGGAGGTTTCAGGACCGCCTGCCCAAGGAGAACCCAGCAAAGAAGGGCAAGAAGAGGAAATTCGAGCCCCTCATTGGCAACTTTTCTAATGAAAAGCAGAAGCAGCTGGAGCTCCTGAAAGTCATGGACACTAAGAAGCCCAAGTTGGACATCACCAAAGCTGTGAATAAACAGATGAGGCAGGAGGACAGAGAGGAGGCTGCTGCAAAACACAAGAAGGCAGCAGGGAAGAAGGGACGTAAAGGCGGCAGCATGGGTGGAAAGGCCAGAGGAAAAGGTGGGAAAGGAAAAGCAGCTGGAGGGGGAGGAGGGAAGAGAAGAGGCAAACCTGGGAAGCGCTGAGGACTCTTGTGTCTTCCTGTGTGTGGTTGTGTGTGTGCCTGCCTTGGCATGAAAGTGTTGGACATTCATGATGCAATATGAACAGAACATGTGGTTTATCTGTGGCCCACGGGTGGGATGCTCCCTCCATCTATGTAAACTATGTTTACTGTACATTTTGACTGCAGCATCCATGATGATTCTTTTCGATGTATGTGTAATATTCATGAAAGAATTTCACAAATATACTTTAATATTACAGCGAGTAGAACACGAGTGACTTGTTTTTCTGTCTTTAATTATTGCAGAAGTGATTTTTTAGTTCTGTGTGAGTAAATTGATGCTTCAAGTCTGAAACGGTTACGTTAAGTATCGTAAAGCGTTTTAGATCCTTGATAAATGAGACATATTTGAAAATAGGTTGTTTTTAAGGCTATTTTTGTTACCCTTTACATATTACTTTGTAAAATATATATATATACATTCAAAATATTTGACTTCTAATTTTTAATTTCATTACGTTTTCATATGATTTACATAGTTTTAACAGAAGTTTAATGTAGTTTATGTAACTTTGGGGAAATACTTTAATAGTACTGATAAAACCAGAGTGTTTGTGCAAAACAAATTGGGATTATAAGCACTATTTGATATTTAAAAAATAAATTTCTTTAAATTGGGCTCAGGGACCCACATTTATCTGTAGCCAGGAGGTCAAGAGATAATTTCCTATAAATCATAAAGGTTTGCTGCTGAATGATTAAAAAAGTGTTATTCAAATGAAGCTTTTCACGTGATTGTGGCTAATCATGTCAAACTAATTAGCTCGCTCTCTGCATCAACTCGTTCCTTTGGAAGCTTCTTGCTCCAATTGAAAGAAGAACAAAAATGTGCCACCCATAAGTCAAAAATTCAGGTTATCAACTTGGTAACTTAAAAAAACTTGAAGTTATTAACTTTAAATTTTGAGATATGGATGACAGAAAAAGCTGTTTTTTCATTGGCAGAAACAAGCTTCCATATGTTCCCACTGCTGCTTAGCTTTGTTTATTAGCCAATTAGACTGTATGGAGAAAAGTCCATCTGGCATCTGTCTTTACAAACATTTTTGAAAGAGTGGGTCGTTCCCTGAATTTAACCGTGGATCTGTAGTGGGAATGCAATGAGTTCATTTAAAGTAGAAGTGTTTAGGAACCACAGGAACTCTGTGTGAAGTTAAGGTCGCTGAGGTGCTCTGCTGACTCAATAACAGCAGACCTCCAACCTTCGTCTGGCATTAACATCCACAGAAAAACTACGGTGGGAGCTTCTTGGCAGCTGCTGCAGCTTTGCGCATGTAGTGTAAGTATTACAAGAGTGTTTATATCTACAGCATATTTTTATACACTTATCCACAAACTAATTCTGATTTATTAGAATTAGTTTGTGGAACATTTCACCAACGCAGCAGCAAAGTAGTACAACAATATGCATGTTCATCATTATTTCAATTTATTGTAAAACCAATGGAGTTAATAGGTGAATTTTCTGCTCCTGGATATGAACATATATGCATGTCAGAATATGAGACTGCATAAAAAGCCATGCAGTAGCTAAGAAAAACTCAGCCAGGGTTGGTAATGTGCAACAATACCTCTTATGGTGTATTTAATAATTTGTTTGTGTGTATTTAGTAATATAAGGTGTATTTTCTGAAAGAATATGGGGGAAAAATTGGTGCCGCACATTCTTGCTAGTTAAAAATGTGGCCTACAATGGCCCAGTGCTCCCAGAGATATTTAATGGAAACGTTCAAACAGGTTTTTTTATACATACTTGTTAACTAATATACATGGTCTTGGGAAATAGCTTCAAAGCTTCCCATTCATATTAAATGAGGCTGGTTAACTGCAGCAACAAGCTCCAGCCAGTAAATGCATGTCGGCATCAGATCAGATGTATCATTCATGTAACAGCAGAGAGGTTTTTATGCTCAGAATATTTTTTTTTAAGCTGCCGCAGATTGTCTTTACAGACTCTGAGCTGTTCAGTGTTCATCAGTTTTCTTCTTCCGAGAAGCATCAGATCGGATTTCTTAGCAGCTTAGCTGTGGTTTTTTTGGTTATGTAAGGGCTTCGGTTTGGCCTTGATGTCTAGACTGGAGCCATCGTTCTGAATTAGGAGCAGTGTATAGTGTAACAAATAGCTCACAAAGCCAGAATCTGCAACTTAAGTACATTTAAACACAACACAAAGCAAACTGTGAGTGGGATTTTTCTCTCATCCAGTTGAGCATGTCTTGCTTTTGTGGTGGTATTGAGGTGTGTATTTCCACGGTCTTCACCCTTTTGAAAGAGATTGGTCTTGGAGCCAGAGTGGTTGCAGTCTAGTCAGACATTTTCCTGGACTGCTAAGGCCTCAGATAATGAGATTTATTAGTCTCCTGTAGGGATGGGTATTGATAAGATTTTAACGATTCCGATTCCATTTTCGATTCTGTTTAACGATTCGATTCTTTATCGATTCTCTTATCGATTCTTTTTTTTTTTTTTTTTAAAAAGGAGAACACTAAGGTCGATTAGCTCAGAGCTTTGTTTTATATCTTCTCTTTGAACAAGATAGAAATTTAGGAGTAACATGGCCTTACAAACCCAACAGTGAGATCTTGAGAGATCCAGCTTACGGCTCTTCAATGAGGTGTCACAGGGTCCCCAGGAAAAAAAAATGTAAATGTAAAATAATAAAATAAATATTCTTGTGAGACATATCACATATTGACGGGGTCGGGTTATGTTAAAAAGTATAAATTGTTATACTTTGTTCATTGGTTCAAAGGTACCCCACACTTCTTTTTTTGTTTGCTTGTTTGTTCTGGTGTATTTTTCATTTGAACTGTTACTCTGCCAGAGTACTCATATTTACAAGATGGCATTGGTGTATCAGGAAAACTATTTTGTACGTATGTTCCTTGAAGGGGATTGAAGTCGTTCTTTTTTCCACCGCAGCGAAGGGCTAGGAGTAGGAGAGGAGCTGCTGTATGTTTTTGTTATCGAATCGATCTGATTGTGAAATAAAGCATATGCAGTGAGAAAGCAACTCCAGGAGTCATCCCTGCCTTAAAGCTGCAACATTCTTCTGTAGCAATAACAAAGTATAACATAAATTGTTCTGTGGCAATTACACAAGAATATCCAGTAATGTCCCTGCCCACAATTAAACACATTCACTTACCAAAAATCGGGGGCATCTGCTGTGGCAAATGGGTGCAAGCCTTTGACCACAAACTTAGACACTGCTCGGTGACATTAGTCTATCCTGGCCTGAAAGGAGACGCTACCGGTAGACTGCAGCGAGAACTGCCAGCATCTGAGCCAGACTCTGTCTGTCTCTCTCATCATGGTCACCTACATGTACAGTAATGGCAGGTCTTGTAATAAGGCAGATTGCGCTAACATAATATGCACTGTTAGTTGATTATTTACCTGCCGCATTAACGGGAGAGGACGTGCAAACGTTAGCGCTGCTGCTGGGTTGAGAGTCAAGAGTCCGGAGCGGAATTAAAAACGCGTGTCATCGCGTGTTTTGTGAGCAAATGCTTTTGCATATTCGTAGTGTTTCCTCCCTTAAATGAAATATCTACTTTGCAAGTTGCCCTGTTGTCATCGGTTCTCATAAAGTATAATCAAACTTTTGAGCGTTTGAGCCGCTTAGGCGCCGTGTTTCCTGCCAGGTAAATGACACTCCGCAACGTGGTGACGTCATTCGGGGCGACTGGAATCGATAAGGGAATCGTTTGCAAAAATGGCAAACGATTCCAAGGAATTGAAACAGTGGGAACCGGTTCTCAACAAGAACCGGTTTTCGATACCCATCCCTAGTCTCCTGCATTTAGAGGTGTTTCCACTTTCAGACGGCACACAAACGCACCTCTTGTTCTGTTCACCTAGATAATCCATGATCCTCTGACAACCTTATTTCCTGTTGACACTGATTGTAATTATTTGTGAAAATTGACTGCGCGTAATTTCTGTTTGGATTGTCTAGAAGAACAAAAAGTCAAATCCTTCTGCGTGTGCTGTATCCTCACTTTGTCGCCAAGGCTGCGGGGTGCGCTGTCCAGCTCCAGCTGAGTCATCTCTCATCTTAGTGATGGATGCCTTTTTATCACTAATGCAAGCTCGCAGCCAAGCGCCTTCGCACCAGAGCTGGAGAGGGGAGGCGGTGGTGGGGTTTCAATCACCATCTGTTGAGCGGTCGGGCACTCTGTCCCCAGCCCTATCATCTTTGTCCCTGCTCACCCAGGCCACAGGAAAGTGGGGCACAGCCAATAATCAATCAAGCACTCCTGATGAGGTGAAATTATGAATTCTCATTCACATCTGAGCAAGCACTAAACTTCTTTTGCATGTGGCCAGATGGTCAAAGAACAATAGACATTGGCAGCAAGATGGAGTGGTCAAGCATGACATATGAGAAAGATGCCGCCTCTTATTCCAAAATAAAAAGCATTGGCGTCAGGTGATAAGAAAATTCTAACAATCATACATTTTCTGACATAAACTAAGATTTTACTCGTCCCTGGTCACGTGTATGTGTGTCTCTGTGTGTGTGTGTCCAGCTCCAGTCTGTGCTGCAGTGGATTAGTCAGCTGCATTTATTTAAGGTATTGCAGTGAGAGCTCAGTAGTCCCGGACAGTGTGAGAGCGTCCGATCTTCAAGATGCAGCGCATCTACATGCACAGCAATGAACACTTTGAGGTTTTCACCACTGTCCTTGCTCCACAAGGTGAGTGGAATCATATCTGCAGGGAAGTGTGGCTTAGCAGGACATTATTTATGTGGTTAGCAAGAGCAAGCCCAGTGCCAGCTGACCGATAAATGCCTTGTTTTCCCTCCTTCTGGACAGTGTACATAAAGATTTAGCTGCACAGATGTTTATGTGCGCGCATTAATGTCGAGGTCTTCTTATGGACATTTGCATATTAATGAAAAATGTTGAAAATAACCCTTTTTTGCTGATTCATTTCTGCTCTCGATGATAAACAGGGAGGTATCGATACAGAGCAGAAGCTGAAAAGGCAAGTTCACTTTTTTCTTAATTTTCATCAACAGAAATCTGCATGTTTAACTGCACTGATATGAAAATGAGAACTCAATTCACAGGTTTATGTATGCTTATATATGTCAAAGACTAATGGATATGAATGTGACATTGCATCAGTTTAATCAGTTTCCTGCAAAACTACGCATTTAGTTTTCCACTTTCTCTCACATAATATTCAGGTGTAACATAATGAAGGGTAAACCCTGATTAAGAGTTACCATTACACTAAATAACAACTAATCCAAGTCTTCACACGTAATCCTTTCCATTCACCGACTCTGATCTGCGGGCTGTAAAAAAAAGGAGCTGGACGCTAATCATGAACAAGTTCTGCCCTAACATAAATGTAGCATTGAATTTTAATCTTGCAATATTGAATATTCAAATTAGAGTTAAAAATTATTGTAATTCTCCTTTTGTCCATTAGATGGTAGTGGTGCACAGGTACAGGCCCCACTGGCCTGACGAGCTGGAGCTGTCTCCAGGTGACGTCACCCTGGTGCTGTCCAAACACGAGGAAGGGAGGTGGTTTGGGAAGTTGCAGAATGGGCAGCGAGGTTATTTCCCCGCCTCATGCGTGATGGAGCTGCGCCAGGTTGGTTGGCTTCTTGAATGTGCTCAGTAATGCAGAGAAAGTGGACAGAACTGTTGCTGCTGCAGCTTACAGATGACAGATTATATTATCCTCTCTGCTCTGCTTGTCACATGTATGTTTTAAATAAGCCAGAACCAAATGTGTGCCTACATAAACATATTACAGTCATGACAGAATTTAGAAACGCCTATGAGAGCTGTTTCCTTAAGTCAGTCTTGAATTGTTGCACATTTAATAAGGGATATTTATAAAGGGTAATTCATAAATTTCAGACTTAAATGCATAATATTTGCACTGGTTTTGGTGCGAGCTCATATTGTGCAGTGATTGACCAGAAGCAAAGAGATTTCTCACAATTTTACCTTCTCTAATTTAGCAATTAAACACTGACAAACACAGCAGGTGTTAAGAAGTATAACATGCTCCTCACTAACAGTTAATAACTATAAACTATTCTCTCACCATTCTCTGAAAAAAGTTTAAAAAATTTCCTGTATTATCAAAACTTTTATAATGTCAGTTTGATTTATGTTATTTGCTATAACAAAAAGACATGATCAAAAATTACTTCTATGTTTTTGAACAACACAAATAAAATAAAAAATCAAAAACAACAAGAAGAAAAGTGTTTTAAATAACTCTATTTTATAATTACTGTCTATTTACTATTAAATAATTAATAAAAGGTGGAATTAAAAACATTATGTTTCCACTCTCAGGCAAATCTGCCTCCCAAAGGCCTTCGGAGGAGTTTATCTGTGAGGACTACACCCGGTGACAGTGAGCGCGGCAGATATGGGAAGTAGGTGTAAACACACACATCAATAATTTCATGCTTCCCTCTTATCAAGTATATGCACGCACACACACACACACAGACACACAATCATGCACATACACCCAGCATTCGGCAGATGTTCCCCACATCCCCCATCTCCAAATCCCACCCCACTGCTCTCCGCCCAGCACCCCTGAACAGGTGGCCCCTCTCTTCCCTCATTAGTTGACAAAGCACACTGATTACTGAGCCTGCTAAGCACACACACGCACACACACGCACACACACGCACACAAGCTAGTCAATCCCCTTCTCACAGTGCTGCATCTCATTAGGGCCAAAGAAGAGCAAGAGGGAAAGAAAAGACTTTGTAGTTGTTGTTTTTTTATCTAAAAGAAAAAACAGTCAAATACACCCCTGCAAGAACTATTTGATATACAGCACATTTGGTTTATTATAATAAAATCTATTACATTTCATAGCGCATACTCTCTCTCTCTCTCTCTCTCTCTCTCTCTCTCTCTCTCTCTCTCTCTCTCTCTCTCTCTCTCACACACACACACACACACACACACACACACACACACACACACACACAAACATACTGTACATAAGCCCACAGGCCTCTTCACATCTTGTCTGCTCACAGTGGAATTTGGGTCATAAGGAATAAACAGGGTCTTTGTGTTTGTTATTTCCTCTTTGTCCCCCAGTGGACACATTCTGCAGGCATTCAAGAGGGGGAGCAGAGGAGGTGGAGGAGGAGTGGGGCTGGAGAAGGGCCAGGGTGAGCGTGAAGGCCCTTTCCTGGTTCGGAGCTCCCAGATCCCTTTGCCTCAGCCCGTGGCCTCTCAGCCCCAGGCACAGAGATCTCCAAACTTGCTCCACAGGATCTTGTCCAAGTGCCGGAAAAAGATTGAATGCCAGGGAGCCACCAATGGGGCCTTCGAGGGCGACTAAGAAACCCTTTTCTTTGTCCTGGGTGGCTGAGCTGAGATCACTTTGGTGAGGTTGCACTCGGGGTGGAGGATGAGGGGGTAGAGGAGCTTCTGAAATGTGCAGATGAGTTTTGAATTTCCTGATGTGGGCTTGTACTTGTGCTTTATCAGGATTTTCTAAATGCAAGCAGGAGGTTGAAGGCTGAATGTAAACCCCCTGATTAGTGATGTCACAGTAGTGTATGTGTGTGTGTGTGTTTGTGTGTGTGTTACCCACTTTATCTGATGGGCAAAGCATGCCGTGACATCACTGATGGGGGTGTTGTCTCAAGTGCAACATGCTGGAAAGTTTGAAGGTGTTGCTCTTTTCTGCCCAGTTCAGCTAATCTAAAGTCAGGCTTATATTCTGAAAACTGTACAACATTAGTCGCTGCAATCAAAGCTCAAACAACGTAGCAGTTAGATGCAGTCAGTGAAGCAGGAAGTGATGCTTCATGATTATTAAATTTAGCCTTTTCTATAACGCTGCCTTTATTGAATGTTATTTCTGCTGTTGGTTTTGTTATGTTCCTTACTTTTTTCCTGTGATTTGTTAATGTGTGTCTATGTCTATTTAATATGCTGTAATATGTTACTGTGATAATGATAAAACCAGCAAACCCTCCGTGACTGTATGATGATTTCATTTCAGTCCAAACATGCCTCGGTGTACGACTCAGTGCTTAGGCTCCTGTTCATTTTCCTTTGAACACACTGGGCCTCCCTTCTTTCTAATAGGAAGTGTGATTGAGGCCTGCTGAAAGCTTTGCCAAAAGACCAGGGATTGTGCCAGTTGCCCCAGCAACTACAAAGCAGCTCTCAGAAGTTGCATGTAGTCTTTCTTTTTCAGTGGTGCCTCCCAGCCTTGTCCTTGTGGTGGGATCTCTATAGGGTGGGCTGTAGATTACCTTCTGCAGAGGACATAAAATCCTAACTTTGGCCTTGACCTCCACAGGGAAATACACCCCTCCTCCACTTGCTGTTTGATATTCACTGTTGTATAATCCTTTGTTATAAAGGCTGCAGGAGGCAGTCACTCTGGGGCCAGTGTTTGGAGGACATGTCCTGCACAGTGAAGAGTGTAAATGTTACAAAGACAGACAGCTCCACTCGTCCTGTAGCAAACTCTCATTCACAAGGAGAATATTGTAGCGTTTACTGTTAGAGTTTACCTCGAGCCTATGACTCACTTTTATATAGGGTCAAGGAATTATTGTGAATAACTTTGTGATTACTTCTGGAGTTTGACAAAAGAACTGAGTGTATGCACATATATACAAAGTTATTGTAAGTGTAGCTGGATATCGGGTATAAAGTATGGAGGATCAAAACTGTCAAAATCCAAAATAAACAATAAAAAACTTTAATATTTTTAAATGAAATGAAATAAATAAATAAATATGTCTACAAATGCACCAAAAAGAATTGCAAACATTTTTGTCATTTTTAATTTTTACATTAATTATAAAATATGGCAAAATTATTATTTTTTTTTACAATTTTTTAAAATTAATATAATTGAGCTTAAGTGTCTTATTGGATACATGGCTCAATACATGAGCGGGGCACCAAAAGGAATAGGCAGGAATGCCAGAGGAGCAAAACACCAAGCAGTGGTAGACAGAACAGTGACCTGAAACTGCAAGACCAAGCTCACCAACCTGTGCACTGCCTGGACTGACTGTAAGAAACCCTATGCCCAGTGCCCCACACATGGATCCTGGATGCCTAGAATAGTACAAGATCAACAGGATCCTAAGAGCCATCCTCAGGAATTCAGTGGGGATGTAGCGAACAACTTCAGAGGCCAGCTTCAAGCCAATAGCATAAGTCACCATCAAGTGTAGGATCTGCCAAGGAGATGGTCTGTCCCCTCTGCTGTTCTGCATAGGCCTGAACCCCCTCAGTGAGATTATTGAAAACAGAATGGAGCGATCATCAGCCACCTCCTCTACATGTGTGATATCAAGCTGTATGCCAAGAGTGAATGAGACATCAATGCACTGATCCATACCACCAGGATATACAGCGACAACATTGGAATGTTGTTCAGACTGGAGAAGTGTAATAGGATGATGACAAAGAGAAGGAAGCTAGTCAGAGCTGAGGGGACTGTAATACCAGAGGACAGCTACAGCTACAGCTACAAGCTACAAGTACAAGTGGTCTGGAAGTCACAAGGTTAAAATGGGACATACCCCCTAGGGTGTTTGGTAATGAATGAGCTAAGGTCCTGTGCGACCTCCATATTAAGGCAGACAAACTGGCGATGGCTAACCAACTGGGCATAGTAGTGGTAGAAAAGCAGAGGAAGATGGCTGTAGTGATAGCTGTAGCTATACTAAGTGATAGCAACATCAGGAAGAAGGAACATGACAAGCTCGAGAAAAACCAAGGGATGAGAGAAGAGCTTGCAAAGTTGTGGAGGGTGAAAGCAACGGTGGTCCCCATGGTAATCGGACCACTCAGTGCAGTGACCCCTAAGCTGGGCAAGTGGTACCAGCAGATCCCAGGAACAACATCTGAGATCTCTGTCCAGAACAGTCCAGAACAGTCCAAGGAAGGATCCTCAAGCTGCCAGGCCTCAGGTAGAGGACCCGATCTTTCACAGAAAGAACTGAATTCTTTCTGTGTTCTGTATTACTGACTGTCATTAAAAGTGTCAGAAGGTGAAAGATGAAAAATTAAAAATAAAGGAAATAAAGATGTGTGAGATAATACTACAAAGGTAAATTGATAAAGAAGCTGAATGAAACATTATTATCATTTTTTTTATTCTTTACATAATTAATACATACATGTATTTTTCCATTAAATTTTTTATTTAGCAGCATCAGTCCTCCATACTGTAGAGATAAACTTTCCATTGAAAGTAAGTCATAGCCTGGCAAATCCCCAGTCAAATGTGAGCCTGACTTACCTCACATGGCGCTGACACACACAACAGTGGAAACAGTGACCTATATAGAGCGGAAAGGCCAGTGTCCAATTTTAACACACACACACACACACACACACACACACACACACACACACACACACACACACACACACACACACACACACACACACAGATACAGTCTCCCGCCTAAAAGGCTCCTATCCCTGTTGTGTTGTGCTGGGTGTCTTTTGGGTGGTGGGGGAGGAGAGGTGGAAGGAGGGGGTAACCGGGGTGCCTGCCAGATGACTGCTCTGTCAGCCCTATAATGGGCTGCCATCTGCTGTCTAGCATACACAAAGGCAAACAGTGTGTGTGAGAGAGTTTGTGCACTCGCTTATGGGTGTGTGCTTAAAGAAAGAAGGCCGAGGAGATTTGGTCAGATGCCTGTAGGCTCTGTTTCATGTCTTTGGTGCAAAGGGTAGACCCAAAAATGGACACACACACATACCTTACCTAGTCAAGCTGACTGAATGATAAGAGATACAGAAGGGGGGCAAACGTGCACTGGACATTATACGGTAATTAAATCAGTGGAAACTACAGCATGTGAAGAGAATCTGTATATCTGGGTTAAATGTAATTCATCCAAAAACAGCAATTATATGTTTATTTTAGGTCTATATAGTGTTTCAGTAAGTCATTGTTTCAACTAAATACATGCAGGAGGTACAAAGTGGAAGGGCTGCTGCCAATAACCAATTAAGAAGCAAAGGGTCCCCGACATCTTTCGGCTCATAGTGCGGGTCACGCAATAACAAAAGGCCCTCTTGTACCAGAATGAAAGCAAAGGAGGACAGATTGATTAAGTGGACATGGCGTGCATGTGGCGCTCGTGTGTTTATGTGTACATTGTTTGCATGCATGCGCACTGCCGCTCCTTCAGCATAAGGCAAGTCGTCACATTCTCCCTCCATTTGGGGGGCAATTGAGTGAATGGGCCTGTAAAACCAACAGCCCAAAGGACAAAGGAGCTCAGGGGCATTAAGTCATGGGTGAGTGGGCCCCTTTAGGGCCAGCAGCTGACCCTGTGGAGAGGCCTCTTGTTCTGGTGGAGGGGGCTCGTGTCCCTGGACCCCAGGCCAAGTTGACAGCATCCCAACGTATACATACACACATGACAGAGAGGTCATCTTCAAACCACTCCATGAGTTGTCACACCCAGCCTTCACCTGCTTAGATGTCCACGCTGCATGTGAGGAAAAATTAGAGTGCATGATTAAAGGTGGAATATTTCAATTTCCACTTTCACCATTTAAAAAGACAAAGAAAAAGCTTTCAGTGGCGTTAGTTTTTGGCAAGACGTCAGAGTGTCGCCATGCCCGCTGTGAACGTGTCAGAAAAACTAAGCGATCATCAGAAATCTTTATTATGCAGAAAACAGCATGTAACGTATACTAATTTGCACAAAGGCATTTTGGCAGTTGATGGCAAGTGAAAATGCAAACACAAGAAAGTCAGAATACCTTTAAAATTATCCAACAAATGCATTTATTTAGCCAAATTAAGTACATGGTTACAAAGACAGCTGGCAGGATTTCTATGGTACCTCGATTATGGTTTCAACTGAAAATGCTATATAGTATAACTCAAGTGTTACATGTGTGATTCTCCTGTAAATGAAAGCAAAGTCCAGCATCTTGTGTACTGCTCATGCATAACTACAATAGTATATGACAGCTGCTACTATCCTGTACTTATATGTACTTAATGCCCTTGCAACCTATGATGTTACAATGTCATTAACACACAAACAGATTATCTTGGTTTTAACAAATGGAATGTACAAACCAACACACAGAACATACGACACAAATATATACAGATTAGACAGATCTCAGCCACCCGATCCAAATATACAGTAAACATCTTACAAAGTTGTTTAGTCTGTTTTTAGCGTTGTGTACCATATTCTTCTGATCTTTCCACCTGATTTCCCTGACAAGATTCCCTTCTTATTCTCACTCAAATACTTAATGCAGGATAATCCAGATTATAGCCATTACTGGATCCACTAAAGCAGATGATACAAGAAAAAAAATACATGTAGCTATAGTGTTACTTCACCAGATTATGGAGCTTTTTTTAAAGGATGGTTCGAGAGTGCATTTGTTCTTGTCCATAAGGTGAAATGAGTGAGCAGAGAAACATGTGACATCTCACTCAAGGGTAGTTCAGCAGGATACAAGGAGACAATGGCTGCAGCAGAGATCGTATCTGGATCTTGTACAGATGTTAATAAAAACAGAATGCAATGATTTGCAAACATTTTAAGCCCTATATTTAGTTTAAAATGTCACAAAGATAACAAGACAAAAAAATGTAAATAGAAAGATTTGCACTTATTTTGAACTTGATGCCAACAAGGTGTTTCAAACCAGCTTAAATACTAATACTACATTAGAAAGGTTCATTGTAGTGACTATAGTGACCAAGGCAAATTAGGGAGGCATCCTTCACTTAGTGAGACTGTGTGGGCTAATAGTTCAGTAATAAATGTGATGTCTCCAGAGAACATCAGTGAAGCTGACACTGAAACTAAAATGAAACATCTGACAACCATTTTCAGTGAACGGCTTCTTGCAGTTGCCCACAGTGTATGTAATAAAAAATGGCATTCAAAGTAAGAATAGAAAAAAAATTAATCTAACAATATCCAGAAATACAGCTGCCTGGGCCAAGCTCATTTAAAACGGACTTGGATGAAGGGAAAAACTGTCCTGTGGTCTGACCAATCACAATCTGTAATTCATCTCTGACATCGTGGACAATGTGTTGTCCGGGCTAAAAAAGGGAGACGGATCAATCAACTTGTTATGAGTGTCCAGCTCAAAAAAGCCAGATGATATTCGGTTGCATTGTGCACACTGCACGGCTAATATGCGTTTTAATGCTTGGTGATATTGCTCCAAAGAAAGAGGTGAAGAAAGCAGGTGCTAAACTGTCCAGCCCAGCGTTCGGACATGTCATAAAGAAATTAAAAATATGACAAAGAGGACTAGGAGCTGGTGACCACTAAAATCTAAAAATGGGAAAACATTTTGCTTTCAGACTAGTGCACCTGCCTTCCTCATAGTGTTAAAAAAGCAGTAGTCAGTGGTAAACAAGCCCTTGTTTTCACCTTATTTGAAACATATTACTGGCATCAGTATCAAAACATAACATCCAACGACATCTTTGCACTGTTTACAATTAAATATAGGGTTTTAGCAACATATTGCATTCTGCACAGCAGCCCAGCATTTTAGGAGACAGAATTGTAATAACATATGTATTGACCAATATGTATTTTGTGTTTTAGCTCAAAGCCATCTGTCTAAAAATACAAGGTTTTTACGTAGTGCATTTTAAATACACCTTTTGCAGCAAAACAGGAGAAAAGAACATGTGTAAATAAAGCAGCATGATCTTAACATCAGCATTCAAACATGAATGAGCAAACATGAGCAAACATAAGGAAACACCCATCTAACACATACACACACGAAAAAAGGTAAGAACTGGAACTACATTATGAGAATGAACATTTACATTTAAACAAAGAGGAAAAAAAGTGCAATTAGTCTATGATTAGAGGTCAGAAATGGAGTCCCGCTACCTACATACATCCTATCTATATTTTACAAAATCACACGTACAACTATGCAAAGGTTATTTGCTAGCTCTCGCCTAATCAGGAGAAGAAATTAACATTAAATCAGTTGCAGTGCTTGTTCTTCTAACTTGGAGAAATAAAAAACTGAATGGTTGCCCAATCCTAATTTTGAAAGAAAAAAAGACAATATAATTTCTCAATAATTTCTCTTAAATGTTTTCTTTTAGAAATAAATAAATTAGTAGACATTAAATAAATAAAACCTACAGCCCTCACATAAAACCTAAATCCTTCTCCAACAAAATGCTTGTTGCTGAGCACTAATGATACGAACGTCTGACCAAAACAATGGCGGCCATTCATTCCCTAATAGAGAACTGCTTTAGAGCAAGTGAGAGTTTTTAGGCTGTTTTGGCAGCAAGATTAAACTTCTTCGAAACTCACGGTGTCCGATTTATATTAATATCTAAGCCTTAGAGCTGTCAGATAATAAATAAAACAAACAAAAATAAACATTAAGGTACCCTTCCATTTTTGAGGTTCTTTCACATGTACATTGCAATGAAATACATTCAACCGATGTCTCCACCGACTCTATGGCCTTGGAAAGGAAACGCTGTGTTATAAAAGGAATAAAATAATAATAAAAAAATACCATCACAAGTGCTATCCAGTTTGCCCTCGAAAATACTGCTCCTTTCTCAGCAGCAAAGTCAACTCAATAGTGCAATACTGACAGCTTCCTATTTCCATCCTAAAAACTTCACATGGAGTCCGATTGGCATTCCTCCTTAACATAACACTGCTGTCACAAAAAACATGTAAGTGCATTTTTTTTCTCATTTAAAAATCAATAGTAACATTACACACTCACCAGCCACTTTGTTAGGTACACCTTCCTAATATGGGATTAGACCCTCTTTTGGCTTCAGAACTGTCTTAATTCTTCATGGCGCAGATTCAACGAGGTGCTGGAAACTTTCCTGAGTGATTTTGATCCTTATTGACATGATAGCATCACATAGTTGCTGCAGATTTTCAGCTACATCCCAAAGGTGACTGGATCTGATGGGGTCTGTTGTCTGTGGATCCCATTTGAGTACAGGAAGGCAGGATGGATGCATGATTTCATGTCGTTTACTCCAAATTCTGACCCTACCATCTGAATATTGAGACTCGTCAGACCAGGCAAGATTTTTCCAATCTTTTTTGTACAGTTTCAGGGAGCCTGTGTGAATTAAAGCCTCAGTTTCCTGTTATTAGCTGACAGGAGTGGCATCTGGTATGGTCTTCTGCTGCTGTAGCCCCTCAGCTACATCAGAGGTGCTCTTCTGCATATTTTGGTTATTTGAGTTACTTTTGCCTTCAGTCTGGCCATTTTTACCCATTTTGAATTTTGTATCTGTAAAACCTAGAGAAGGTAGTGATGGAAAATCCCAGCAGATCAGCAATTTCTGAGCACCAACAACCATGCTGTGTTCAGTCACTTAAATCACCTTTCTTCCTCACTCTCACGCTCGGTGTAAACTTCACATCATATGATCATCTTGACCATATGATATGCCTTGCGTTAATGAGCGGTCGAGCAGATATACCCAATAAAGTGGCCAGTGAATGAAGTCTGTACTGCGTCAGTTTACAACCCATGGCGTGATTTCATTGTACACGGGTGTCGGTAAAAAGCTACAAATGCTGCACATACGTGTTTTTTTTATCTGCTAACAGCAGTGGGGCAGTTTAGTAAAAACATGCAGGAGGAGATAAACAATGAGTAGCGCTACATCTTATAATGTCTTTCATGTCTTTAAACAATATATTAATAATATACAACTCAGAAGCAGCCGCTGCTGGTGATACACACTATTTCTGCAGCCTACTCTATGTGCAGGTTGATTAAAAGAAAAAGCCTTTTTGTATGTGTACAAAACTGCTCATGACTGCTGGCAAACAGAGAACACTTTGGGCAGTTACCTCAAAATGCGTTGAGAACAAAACCTCTGTATGGACGTCACTGGCAGTGCACTTCTGCTTCAGAAGAAAAATAAAACAATTTGTCTTCACTGGATTGTCTCTTACAAGATTCAGTGGAGGTTTTAGTTGTCGGACAGATGTAGTGCTGCCTGCGTAGTCGAGGGGACGGCTTTAAAGCACAAGCGCCCTTGAGACAGAGGTGGACGGTGGGTAGGGATTCAGGTACTGACGAGCCTGTTCTGTCATGATCAGTTGGTCCTGCGTCTTTCCATAAACCACTGCTTCCCACTCACTCACCTGCACAGAAGGTGATCAGTGGTTACTGTGATTGTCTGTTTCTACCCTTTTCACAGCATTAACTACACATTGACATTAATGACAGTTGTTTTGTTTCGTCATACCTGTGCAGTGTTGTGTTTTGTTGCTTTGTTAGAGGTCGGAAGCTTCTTCGTCCGAGGGCTAGTAAAGTGTTGAGTATGAACGGCGACTCCTAATGAGAGCTCATCTTTCCCAGAAGTCACAGAATGGCCACACTCGTCTCTCTCGGAGATCGGAGAAACCAATGAAGAGCTTGTCAGTAGACCTTCATCTGACACCTGCAACATGGCATTCTTTGAATGGTGCAGGTTTTAAGAAAGCAGTAGATTAAGAGTAATAGTAATTACATGGTATTTATAAAAATACTTTTACTTGGAAAGGGCTCCAGGACCTGAAGCTGATTTGAAGTGTGGTCAGAGAGGCTTACCTGTGCATCGTCGAGCTGGTCTTGGAAAAGTTCAGTATTAATGCTTTCTTTGCCCCAAGGGTCCAGGACAAGAGACTTGCGCACTTTTCTAGCTGGGCCATCCATCTAATTTTGAAGCATCAAAATGAAATAAAATTATTTCTTAGTTTTTTGATGAGGTGTTGAGGTCATGAAGGTTGTATTTCGTGACTTACGTTATGTTTCCACACTCTGTAATCTGGCTGTAAGTCTGCTCTGTTGAAGATGTCTGTTCCGGTCTCTTGCTTTAGAACTTCTCGAATGTCTTCTTCGAGAAAGGCCAAAGGCTGTGGCTGCAAAACAAAAATGGATGAGTATAACCACAAAAAAGGCAGCAATATGTTCACCTGCTTGCACCAGAATTTGGCAAATTTACCTCTCTCTTTAGTGGCCCGTGCATTTTCTCCTGGGCAGCCAAAGCATTTTTGAAAGGAGTGGGTGTCCTCGGAGTTGGAGTCATGACTGTTTTGCAGAATTTAGGAGTCCTGGAACTACATATTTGTAATTGTGATTACACTAGTTTTCTGCAAGCAAAAAGATCTTCTGATATACTGCTTACAGCCGATTCATTTACCCATCATTCTCTTTCTGGTGTTTAGGTGTGGTATCTTTTTGAAGGGGTGTGTTGAGCAGACACCTCTGACCGCACACAGGAGTTGAGGTGAGGGCGGGGTTTTCCAGATTGAGATGCTCTGGCACTGATATGTTGCAGAACTGAGGAGAATGAAGACATGGCATATTAGTCAAATCACTGCATCAGCTGTAATGGGAAGATGTTCTCTGAAGTAAATTATTAAGATAATTACTCGTGACGGGGTAAATGGCAGTGTCTTTATAGGTGTTTTCTTGGGAGAATTTGAAATATTTTCCAAGAAGGAAGAGCAAGTCTTGTCACACAAAGGAGATGGTTCCCCCCTCTCTCTTCTCCTCTTCCTCCCAGTGGAAGCCTGGGTGGGTTTGGATGAGTTAATGGGAGTCAGGGATGTAAGATCTCCCACACCAAATGGAGCACAGTTCCTGTCTTGGCCTAAGTCGGTAGTGGCAGCGTTGACTGGGTAATTCACTGAATTGTACATGGTGCTCTCTTGCAAGATAGTGCTATAGGCTGCCTGGTTGTGCCTGGACGGCGTCGCCGTCTCTGACAAATCAAAACTGGCCACTTCGTTCCATGCGACAGGATCCTGCAGAGCAAAACACATCTACAGTAGATCTTTAATACATTCACAATATTTGGCCAACAAATTTACACAGAGTTATGTTTGTTCTGTGTTCATCTCCATTTGTTACTCACTGAATCAATAAGCTCCATGGTCTCTGCAAATTCTGGTATGGTCTGCAGGGTGGACAGCACTGTGCTGGCCTCTACAGCCAGGAACTTGCTGGGCGAGACAGGAAGCGGTGCTGGAGCTCCCTGCGGGATCTCAGGGCCCTCCCAGGGTCTTCTCTCTGCTTGTTCTTCCAGGCTACTGCTACTCGTGGTTAGCGTGTCATCTGACACACTGTCTGGCCATGCTGGGTACTGCTCCAAACTCTGAGATAGAGGGCAGCAGGGGACGGGTGGGGGTTAAAGACACTGCTGTTAGATCTTTGGCTCGTGCAGCAGGATGGTGTCTGATCTGATGGGTTTGGCAGATGTGGTGTAAAATTATTGCTAATTTGCACGAGTTTGGAAATTATGTGTAGGAAATGGTGGGAAAAAATTGTACAGTATAAAGTCGCTCACTGAAAAGAATAAATGTGAATGAAGTATGAAAACAGTCAGTGCAGACAGAATAGAGACTGAGAATGCTTTAGTCAGAACCAAACTGCGGGCTAAGTGTGGGTATGGTAGGATGGCAGGGAGTGAAGGCTGGAGGGGATGAGGGGGCGGGATCAAGTTTAAAACTAAAATAATGGGCGAGGTGAGGGGTGGGAGCTAGGGGGACTACCAAGCACAGCTTCAGGCCAGTCTGAGTAAGTGGCGAGAAGGGGAAAGTAGTTACTATTGCAACACTACAGCAAACAGGCTACAGACACGCATACATGCCCTCATTCTTGTTTTAGAATATATACACTGCAAAAAGTTCATTAATGAAGGCCAGTTAGAATCAAATGCCAGGATTTTGGACTTAAATAAACTTTTCGATATCAATATATTGTTTTTTCAGATTATGTAACTCGCTGTTTATTTCACTTTGACGCGAAGACATATTTAATATAAATATGAGCCTTTTTACAGTGTATGTACTGTAAGCTATTAACACACGCAGGCTATGCTGACTAAGAATGCTAACACACATTCAGTGTGTGTTCTTACACATGAACCTCTGCACTGCACTTGTTGGTGGACTTCACTCTCTGCTGACATAAGCAGCAGTTCAAGCTCCTTAATTCTTTGCTCTCTGTCAGGATCATCCAGGCAGGATGGCTGGAATAAACAAACATCAAGGAGGAAGAGGAGGCGAAAGGAAAAGAGGAAAGAGTTACGAGAGTTAAGAAAATCAGGAAAACAAGACATAAACATAAAAACACTGCAACAACAGCACTGACATCGCACACCCTTTCAGCTGTATTTTGTGTTAGGAGAAAAAACAGGACGTTCAAGTTTTTGATTTGAGCTCCAGAGTTAGCAATCACAAGTACAACTACAGAAAGACCAGAAAATAAAGAAGTCAGACATTTTCCCCACTAGCATGCAAAGAAACCTTATAAAAGACTCACTGATATGAAGCTTGAATTTTCAGGAAGACTGTCCATCATGTGCCCACCATGAGGCTCAAATGGAAAACCACCCGTCTGCAAACAGAGCATTACACTTAGCTCAAATAGCGCCAAATCACAACAGCAGTCACCTCATTGTGCTTTATATTGTAAGGTAAAGATCATAATAATACAGAGAAAACACAAACAATAACATGTCTCTTTATGAGCAAGCACTTGGCAACAGTGGGAAGGAAAAGCTCCTTTTTAACAGGAAGAACATCTGGCAGATCCAGACTCAGGGAGGGGCGGCCATCTGCCGTGACAGGTTGAGGGTGAGGGGAGGAAACAGGACAAAAGACACACTGTTGAAGTGCAGTGGTGTATAAACACATAAAGGGGAAGGCGAGTGAAGAAGAAACAGTGCATCATAGGAAGCCTGCAGCAGCCTAAGTCTTTTTCAGCATAACTAAAGGAGGATTCAGGGTCACCTGATCCAGACCTAACGATATGCTTTATCAAAAAGGAAAGTTTTAAGCCTGATTTTAAAAGTAGAGATGTCTGCCGAATCCAAACTGGGAGCTGGTTCCACAGGAAAGAGGCCTGAAAGCTGAAGGCTCTGCCTCTCATTCTACTTTTAAATATCACAAGCCCACAGTCTGAGAATGAAGAGATCGATTGGGGTGATACGGTACTATGAGTTTTTTACAGTTAAATGGGCCCTGATTATAAATGTTGTGTTTGAGGTGAAGCATGTTTTAAGTAAGAGGACAAATGAAACAAAGACTGAGGATGGACCTGGTTTGATGCTGTCATAGCCACAGGGCTGCGGTCACAGTGCTGGGGCTCTGTTGGAGTTGCAGGACACTGCCTGTTGTGGCGTCTCTTCCCATTAGCAGAGGAAGTCTTGCAGCCATCTTGCAGGTACCCCTCATGCTCCACTTTTCTCTTCATGGTGGAATTCCAGTGGTTCTTGATGGAGTTGTCCGTTCTGTTAGGGGATAGCATTGCTAGTGTGACTCACTTACATTACTTAGACAGGAAGCACAAACAGACAGTGTGTGACGCACTACACTACCGTCCAGGAAGAAGCTTAGAGATCTCAGCCCAGCGGTTGCCAAGGCGTTTGTGGGCTTCATAGATGATTCGATCCTCTTCCTGAGTCCATGAAGACTTCTTAACTTCTGGGTTGAGGTGGTTGTGCCAGCGTTCACGGCACTGCTTTCCGATTCTTCCCTGGAGGTGCTTCGCAATCACTGACCAGCGCTTGGGACCATATTTATGTACGAGGTCAATAACCTGCATAAACACCACCACGTGGAGGATATTCAGTAGAAGCACAAGTAAATAAATTCATGGATTTATGAATGAATGGGGTAGGGCCCTAATTAATTCTGCCACTCTATAAACTTGTTCAAAGAGTTCAGATTTCTAAGAGAAGCAGTGCTGTTTAGAAACCTTCACTATAGCAACAGCAGAGCTTGTTTGGCTCTTTCCATCGAGGCTGAGAAATGTTGTGATGTCACTTTTGGCAGGCTAAGCTATAATTGTAAGATCTGTGTTTTTGTTATGATTCCAACATTTCGGAGGAATGACACACCATTCATGACATTCTTGAACAACAGTGATCCATTTAAGGAATGCATCGCTGGTCTAACAGCAGGAAAAGGTCTTCAAGCTTTGCTTTGTAGGAAAAAAAACTAATTAAAAAAGCGGCTGGCTGCTAAACCTCTTACTTGAAGAGACTGTTTTATTACGAATGACGTAGTGGAGAATTTACTTTAGAAAAAAATGAAAAAAAAAACCTTCTTGGCGGGAAGTAAGCATGCACATGTGCACAGCCTGGTTATTCTGAAGCTAAAGGGTACATTACATATTGTGGCACTTGTCTTTGTATTGTGTGTTTTCAACCTGTCTAAACTGCTCTCTCCCCTCTCTGCCATATCATTTACCCATTTTGTCACCAATGTTTCTGCACAAAATAGGGATTCAGAGTTCATCTTACCTTTTGATCCTCCTCCTTTGTCCATGGTCCTTTCACTAGCTCTGGATTGAGCACCTTCTGCCACCGGTGCTGACACTGGCCATCTGTCCTCCCCTGTGATAGAGATACACAAAGAGCAACACCTCATTACAGTAGTAACTGAAAGAGATAAACCAATATGGTGTAAAGTAGTAACATTTTTGTTTAATGAAATTACACAATTGTGCTTACTGGAAAAAGGGTAGCTATTAATTTCCAGGAGTCTGTTCCGTGCTGCTCAACAAGCTTTTTCAGCTTTTCATCCTGAAGAAAAAGAGAGATGGAAAAAAAGCAAATGGTACAGAGCGCGTGTAAGGCATCTTGTTCAGCATTTTCACATAAACACTGTTATACAGTTACCCTTAAAGATGTTTGCGAGGAGATAAAAGCAGAACATAACATGCAATGCCTCAAGTTAAATCTTTCCAACAAATTCCCAGCTCAGATGTCAGATCTCTGATAAACTTACCTCATCTCGTGACCACTTTACTTTGCACAGTGTCTTTTTATCTTTGCTCTTCTCTTTACTCTCTGGATCTGTGGACTGCAGCTCTTCATCCTCATCATTGCTAAAATATACAAGGCAGTAAAAGAAGAGCACATTTAGACCACAAATGGAGCCCAAGACTGAGGTATGAGGTCAGTGCCTGTAAGCTAATATATTAGACATCAATACATGGACACCAAAGCTGTAAAAAGAAATTACTTGAGAATGGTGTAAGAAGCTTAACTATTACTACAGGATGAAGGCTCAGTGTAATTAAACGGTCTTGTGACCAAGTAGATTTGCCTACTCTTTGCTTTAACTTCATCTGAAAGAAATAAAATCCCTGTTAAAAGAATTAGACTTTAGCAGTGAGTTATGCCAAGCTTTTTAGGGGCAGGATTGAGGAAAAGCAGCAGCATGTACCAAAAGCTGACCACAACTCTTTTGATGTCATAGCAAAATAAATAAACAAATACATTAATAAAAGACAAATAAAAGCAAAACTAAAAGCATCAGTGGGCAATAAACAAGCCTTTGACACATCATATCAAAACTGAAAGCAATGTGTTCTTCGTGTATTGCACAACACTGACTCTGGACATTTTAGCTAACCAAACAAATGAATCAATGAGTTCGTTGATGCGGGGATCTCAGTGTGACTGCATTAGGTCACAGGTCTTGAAGATGTAAAGACAGAAATAACATGTCAATTATAATTATGCACAATAAAGAACACAAAATAGAACTACTGATAATATAAAATGTCAGCACACTGCATTTCAAAATTTTTGCATGCAAAAACCTGCTGCTGGGCACTAAAGTCTTTGCAGTGTGGGAGCAGACTTTAATAAATGGAGGAGAAATTAAATTCCTGAACAGCCAGGCTTGTTGTCCTGTAGGAGACCTCTACAACCACACATGCACACACAGGGGGTTGGGGAGTGCTCTCTTGAGGTCTTGTATGAAAATGTGGATGAAAGGTCTTCCTTAGAGTGGAAACTTTAGTATACCAATTGAATTTTGGTATGGCCTGATTCCCTCACAAGAGGCAAGAGAAGTTTGCTGAAAAGGAAGGAGGGGCCTAAGGTGACTGGAGGAAAGGAGGGGTCTGCATCAACAGGCTCTTTCACTACCAGAGCTTTATAAGTGTGTGTGTGTGTGTGTGTGTCTTGATGAGGTGGAAGAGGTGTACTGGGGTGTGGTTAGGGGACTGGCAAAGCCGTAACGGTCCAGTTCAAAAAAGTTTTTAAAAAAAAGGGGGTATACTTGCATAACCTCCTGGCATTTATTCACTTTGAAACTGAAGAATATAAAACTATAATTCTAGGTGGCAAGTATAAGAAGCACCATATTTATATTCAGTGTTTAATCCATTAGGAATACATCACCTGTCATAAGCAATGAATATGAAATAATAACTCTGAGTTGTTCTAATTGGATAGAGGACTTTCTCTAAAATAAAATGTAACAAGCGTCACCAAATAGTATACTGATCTACATCCAGTGTTCAAACAATCATGTTGCTGTTGAAGTTTATCCATATCTTAGAACATAATGAAAAATGCCCTTTATAGAGGCTAACAGACCAAGGTTACAATTTTAAGGTTTCCTATTTTCCAAAGTCTAAAGGTAGCAGTCCAAACGATGCACGGGGCAGTACTATACTGTTCAAATATTCATACTTACTGGGATGGACTGAGAAAATGTGTAGTACTTTTAGCTTAAGCGATGACTATAATGTCTGATTAACAAAACTGATTGATATGAATAATTTTTAAACTAATTAACCCACATTTTTCACATGGTATACTTATACAGTCTAGAAGCTTTTTCTTCCATTGCCAGAAACCCAAGAGACTTAATGCAAAAATCTGTAATGTATAATTAGAGGACACATGCTATCTGATGTGGAGTTTTTTTAGTCTGTGGTTGTTTTTATTTTAAATTTTCAGAAAAAGTGAATCTGAGCAGTAAAGATGCATTAATCTGGCTGATTTGTCATTGTCTAGTAATGCGTTTTCAAGGATGATGCTGTTACATAACAGCTGTGTGAAACTGGCTTCACATTCACAGAACATTATTTTGAATGCGAAACTTTCAGAAGCATTGCCACCCATTCAAATTAATGCACGTTTCAGGTTGTTTAAGCTATATCTGAAACGTGGATTTTACACTGTCTATACTTTTCATCGGGGTATGTTATTAACTATAGGTGTTATTCATTAACTACTTATTCATAAATCCCATAGGCAGACCTTATTACAGTGCAAGTGTGCAGGTGCACTTGCAGTATAAGCTGTTTATATGAGGCACGTCGTATTAACTGTACACAGGTGCATTGTGTCACGGGAACTGAATAATGAAACACTGCTGGCACCCACCTGCGTGATTTCACGTTGTCCATGACAGCTGGTAGGAGGACTGAAATTCTTCGTAGATGAACCTGTGCTTGGCAGCTCCCTAAAATCCCTCTTTAATAGATGTGTATCCATAGAAAGCGTTGACAGTCATTGCAGGTTTCTTCGGGATCTGGCTAGCAGCGAGCTAACTAAAAGCACAGTTTATAACATATACTTTCTCCGTACAAGTCATATTCACATCTTCCCAGAGAAAGGCGTTGCTATGTCCTCTTCAGATAAAGGCTGTCTTCAAATGCGGACTCGTAACATAAAAACTCGCTATGAAACTGAAGGTGGGCTACTTTTATTACTCTATCATAATCTTTCTCTTCTGTACTTCTGTTTGGCGTTATGATTTTTGTCCATCCCGCCGATTCTCGCGCCCAGCCCTCTGCACAGGCGGCCTCGCCCCCGATTGGTCAGAAACGGGGCCGTGACGAGAGGAGTCGGTTCTCGAAACTGATAGGTCAAAAACGAGGACACACTCGCAAGTGATTGGTTAAGAATTTGCAAGCAGTTCTTTCATTGGTTGAGAATCTCAGGAGGCGAATGTTATAGCAGACAACAGTGTTGTCACCTCTTTCAGCAAAATGGGTCTTTTCATTATGACTGTAGTGGCTCAAAGTGGGTTTCGGGATTTTCTGGGGGCCCTTTGGGGACTTTCAGAGGGTTCTGAGGCACACAGCGCGAAAAATCGCACAATGAAAGCGCAAAAGGCTGCATCATCTGCGCCTTTGTGCCATCGTATACCTTCAGGTGATTGCATTTGCGCTGATGTGATGCATTACTATGGTATATTTATTATTATAATTTGCATCTTATATAAGGAGAGCAGCAAAACAGTACCATAAAAATTGGCTTTCCACGAGCAGCTCTAAAAACGGTGTTTTGCTGGCATCTTGTGGACAAAACTTAGGATATCGACATACTGCTTGCAGATTTCACTCATATAAAATATAATTAACCTCTTCATATGGGGTTTATTTCAGTGATATGACAATAGTGACATTTCTGTGTTTGTGCAATATGAAAATATTACAACATTTACTGTCACTACCCGTTCGCAGTCCCATACATACTGTTTTTATTATTCATTAAGTATGACATTTTTATGTAATGTTTTTTTTACTTAAGTACAGTGTAAAATATTTTTTTAGAAAGAGAATGTGGTCAAATGAAATTGACTTGGTACCAGGCACATTTTTCTTAAGGGATCAAGCGCCTGAAACACGGACAGTTTGTTGATATTGTAAAAAATAATAATAATAATACAGCCACAGGGGGGCGTTTTAAAAACGCACTCCCCTGTTGCGCATGTCCCTAATGGTATGCCCCCCCCCCCCCCGTACACCCACGTTTCCCTGCCTGAATGCCACTCCCGTAATGCCACTCCAGGCTCTATCATGTTCGTCCATGGGAGGCCGCTGTTAAATATGATTTATTTGAGTAAATAACACTTTGATTTTAAATATTTTAGCTGCATCTTATTCAGAATTATTGCTTCGTATTTACTGAGGGTGAAGAATCATTATTTGGCTGTACCAATCTTTCATATCAGCTCTGAAAATATGGTGTTCTTGCTGTAATGTTGCTCTTTACTAGGCTTATTCTGATTTTTACTGTTGCAGTACAAAAAATATGGTTTTCAGAAAGAGAAGAGTTTAAAACATACTTTTTAAACATATTTATCAATTATTTATATTTAGCAACACAGAGATGCTGCCTCGGGAGATTTTCAGTCAAAACGTAACTGTCCAAAGGGTTCCTTTGTCGCCACCTAGTGGCTAGTGGTATTTACTGCAAACCAGATTACCCATGAATACTGTTATTACCGATTTTCGTCGCAAACATGCACTTGCTTTATAATCAGCATTTGTTTTATTTTCCCATTTCCCATCTTCTCTGGCCTAGAAGCTTCATATTCAACATCCTTTGTCCATTATCCCGTTTAAAGAGACATAACTTACATTCTTTTCTCTCAGCAGTCTGATTTTCCTCTATTCTCTTAATGATCATCACTATACCCCAGCATGCCTTTTTTATAGATCATCTATTAATCATCTACTTTTCTGACGCCCTCTCTGATCTAAATTCTGCTTTGATCTGTATTACATGTATAGTTGTTGTACTGTACTTGTTGCAATATCTGGATTTTCTGAAGATTTCAATTACAAAAGTGGACTTCCAATGATAAGCATGATGAATAAGCATGTGAGACGCAAAGGACAAAGGATGAAATGAATTTAACATTAAACAGCAGGTCAGAGGTGGCTTCAGTTTTCCTCAAGCTTATACTGTGGAGGAAAATGTCCAATTATGTTCTTAAATTCTATGTCAGGGGCTTTAATTAGCAGTCACTGAGCAAGAGCAATCTTCATCATCCTCACTGCAGCAATTTTTCGTGTGACAAGTCAGACAGGGAAGCAGATGTTGCCTTGCTACGGTACATTACAAAACAACACAGGATTCAGAAACATGTTTCTATGTTTGACTTCATATTTGATTTCCAGGCTTGTTCTGTTCCGTGTGTTTTCGGGCCCTGACCTCAGAAAACCACAGAGAGGCGTGGACCAGCCTGCTGCTGTTCTTCCACTGATCTTTACCAATGTGCTAAAGATCAGTGATGAAATGACAGGAAGTCAAAACACCCACTGATGCTTTGTGAGTGACCTTTGTGCACACAGACAAGTCAGTCTGAGACCGTTATGTGTTACATGAACTTTTAGTATTGAAGAAACAAAATTAAACCAGCTGAAATAATTTTTTACTATTTTATATGTGTGCACATGTTCTGTTATGCAAACAGCATAAACATAATACAGAGGAGGAAAAACAAAACTGGTTTCCTGATTTGTAGATGTTAGGTTTTCTAAACTTATGTTGCAAAAGATTCTGCACAACTTTTTGTACAATACATCATCTGGCTTTCTAATCAGGATTAGTTAAGTTTTTGAACTTAATTTGAAATGCTGAATCGCTGAATTAGAGTTGCAGATGCTAGCTATTTAATGTTTATTAATTATCAGCCAGGACAACATCATAGGAAATTCTTTATCATTTAATAACGAATGATATAAAATGTGTTTGTTCATCCACAAAATTTCACCATTACATTATAGACAGAAACAGGTGCTGTACATCTTCTTGCATCCATCCTCCTGTCACAGCCTGTGCTTTACAGAGTCTGGTGTCTCTGTAGCAACCGTGTCCACAGTGACATACTTATACCAGAGCAGAGCCCGACAAACTTTACTCCACTTCACTACCAGGCCTTCTGAAGATCCATCACACGTTTGTTTAGGCAAATGGAACATTGGGAACGTTTCTCCAAGTGGTGAAGATAGATGCATGAAGGGCATCTACTCTTAGGAACTGTTGTCCATTTTTGTGAACATCCCTTGCCATCCATCCCCAAAGGTTCTCAGTTGGATTAAGATCAGGGGAAGATGCAGAATGGTCCAAAAGAGTGAAGAGTGAAAGATTGTCCTGGAAGAAGTCCGTTGTCCTGCAGTCATTGTGCACTGTAGCGTTGTCCTGTTTAAAAACCCAGTCTTTACCACACAGACAAGGGCCCTAAGTCATGAGGGATGCTTTCTGCAACATCTGGACATAGCCAGCGGCCATTTGACGTCCCTGCACCTCCTGAAGCTCCATTGTTCCACTGAAGGAAAAAGTACCCCAAACCCATATGGTGCCCCCCCACTGTGGCACGTAGAAAAACTCTCGGGTGGCATCTGGTTGTCATGCCAGTAACGTTGGAAACCATCAGGACCATCAAGGTTACATTTTTTCTCATCAGGGTATAAAACGTTCTTCCACCTTTCAGTGTCCCATGTTTGGTGCACTCTTGCAAAGTCCAAACGGTCAGTTCTGTGGTGTTCAAGGTGACGAGGCCTTTGAAGATGCTGTCTGATGGTTATGGGGCTGCAGTCAGCACCAGTAACGGCCTTAATTTGGGTCGAGGATCATCCAGTGTCTTGACGGATAGCCATTTGGATCCTCTGGCTCACTGCTGGTAAAATTTTGGGGGGTCTTCCACTTGACTTTTGTTGGTCTGTAATCCTCAGCAGTGATGCCGCGCTTCAAGTGCTTATGCAGTTCAACAACCCGACCATGCTCAAAAAGGGAGCGATTTTTTTTGCCTTTACCATCAGAACGCCATGGCAGTGTGACTACCTGACAGAAAATGACAGTGAATCCACATTTGTGCCCAGATTTGGCCTTTTAAAAGCATGTGGTCTTAAATTTTTGATCAGCTGTAAAACAGCCTGTTTCAGTTTAAGTGTTGTTCCCAATAAATTGCATGCTCAAAAAAATGTTTTGTCTCACCCCCACTTTTTCTTGTGGCATGTTGAAGCTCTACTTGGAACTTGTTAAGATCTAACTATGCAAAATATGATTTTTTTTAAAAGATTATTTATTTATTTTGCCATTTTTCATGTCGAAATGTACAAATATATGATTGTGGGATTTGTATAGAGTATTTGTGTACATCACATAAATGTTGTCAAGCACACACATTACAATCATTGAAGTATTATAATATTATTGATTTTATTTCTTTTTATTATTTCTTTTAATTTTGCGTTACTTTTGTCAATTTGTGGCATAGGCCCACAAACTGAAAACTATTCACACTCATACAGATACAGTTTTGGTTACTATCAAGATGACTTAAAGGACAGCCGATTTCAGCAACAACAAAAAAACTTTTTAAAAAAGTAAAAACTATTTACTTCTCACTTTAGCTATTAAATATATGTAAATATTCAGTCAAAATGTAGATGTCAAACTTTTCTTTTTAAAATATTTACATTTAATGTTGGCTTAGCTCTTCAGATTTGTTGTGGAGAGCACTACTGGGGCCTTTCTCTTGTATCAGCTCTGTCAGGTCTGACCTGGACTACAGTGTGTTTAGGTGTTGACCACAAAAGGTCAGACACAAAAGCACTGAAAGTTTAAATCACACTTTTTTGTTAAAAAGGATATTACCACATTTATGAAGCACTATATTAAATAATATGAACTAACAAAATATTAATAATTGCATTATTATTAAATGATTCATAATTGAAATAATTCATCGTGGATACTTCATAGTTGCTGGCCTTCAACTGTCTGAATACTGTTATGATTGTTGGGTTTCTGTTGCCTTCTTTCCTGTTGGTGGCGCTGTTGAACTGTTGGATTTCGTCAGAATCAGAGTAAACCAGCTGTGCCAAGCAAACATGACCGGAAGTTTTTGTTATCCCAGGAAAATAAGAGCCCAAAAATGTTTATTGCGTAATCAAAACGTCGTGATTTTATTAAAACACAAGTTTTGAAATTTTAACCAAGGACATTTGTGTAATTACATGCATACAGAGTTATAGGATAGCTGGCCAAAATTATTTTTAAATGCCTTTTTAATCGCCAGAGTAAACAAACTCATAAAACTAAAGAAATGTTGGCAAATTTGCTAATTTAGTTAAAGGTGACTGTGTCCTTGAAGGCCAGTGTAAATTGTTGTGTAAATTGTGTAAACCACTGTTCAGGGACAAAATATAGATTTTATAAAAGGTGTTCCAAAGCATTTGAAATACAAAATATCTCTCAAGAATCCAAACATATCACAGATTCTTGATAACCAAAATTGCATGTCAAATATAACAGTTAAAATGAGTTCTAAATGCATACTTGTTGTTCGGATTTTGTTGACGCATGCCTTTATTTAGATTGGAAAGGGAATCAACAAAACAGTGAAAATGACAAAGACGAATAATGCAACATTTCAGCTCCCAGAAGTCAGTCCTCTTTGATGTGCTTTGTATTTTTTCTAATCTTTTCTGACTAGATTGAGTTGCACTCTCACCAGTCCAACCCTGTTACACACATTTCCAAAGGAAGGCAAATTAATTGAAAAGATTCCTTATTTATATGACTGCATGTATCCTTGACTTTCCATCATCACATGTATCATATTCTACAGCTCGCACCTCTTACAAACACATGCTAAAAACATATATGTAAACATAAATAACATAAACAACATTTCTGTTGTCTGAAATATATATAGCTATGTACAAGCACAAGTTCTATATGTAATAAGTCATTATGTCTTGTGTAAATGGTTACTCAAATTGTAACCCTGTTACCATGTCATGTTAATAATATAATCGTAAATGTTTTTCCTAGCTCTGAATCTATTATCTTTGCACTGGTTTAAATTATTAGATGAGTTTATTTGAGAAAATTTTTGAAAATAAACCAAAAAAGTGGGACTATTGAAAAGTTAGATGTGGTAAGGTTCAAAAGTTGCTAAGATTAAGTCTAAGTCTAAATATTAATTAGTTAACTAACTAAAATATCTCATAAAAAGTGAACCTTTGATGCCTGAGGTGGACAAATTTAAGGGGTTTTGTTTGTTTTTTATGGTTTATCATTTGTTTTTCTTAAATACATAGATTATAAAATAAATGCATTATCACTTATTCGCCACTTTTGAAACCTAAACTGCCCAATTATAGAATGACTCAAAAGTATTATATGGGTTGGGCTCCAGCAGAAAGCACAGCTTTTTATCTCAGAGGCTACAGTAAGATGTGTTTAATATGTTTAATTAGAACTATGATTGGCGTGAGGATACGGTGGACGGGAACATTAAAGTAAAACAAAGTGCTTAAAATGTGTTTGTTTTTAGCACAGCGGCTAAGCAAAAGACATCAATTCAGGAAGTTTTATTCCCCTTATATTTTGAAAAGCAGCACCGGAAGTAAAGTGGTGTCTAGTGTGTACTTCACGGCGGTCGCGTCTGTCCGTGTGAGGTCCCGTGACAAATTTCATTGGAACTTTGTGCGGCCAGGAAACACTGATGTTTCCTGCTGCGCTCACTTGTCGGACGGCTGTGAGCAGTGAGAGAAAGCACACTTTCATTTGGAGGGTTTAGGGACTTTCGTCCCTGCCCGACCTGGACAAATGTTTGCTACCTTAGCAGCTTAACTGCCGTAGAGCGAAAAATCCCCGCTGGAACTGCGAAAATAAAGGAACACCGCGTCAAAATCCTGAAAGGTACGTGATGTTCACGTAACTCCTAACGACGTGTTGGCTAGCTGTAGCTGTAATATTTACTTCAAATGAGGAGAACTGGTGCCAGTGTAATGTTAAGTAATATAATGCTAGTTATAACATTAACCGTTTGTTGCTCAAATATGTCACTAAAGAAAGTTTAGCCGAGAGACGCTTAAAGTTACTAACTTGTGTTTGTGTTTGCTCATCTACTGTTTAGTACTCATCATGTCCTTATAGCTTAATACTGTATTGTTTATAGTTTGTGTTACATTTGCGGTCTTGTTAGAGTGTATGAAGCTTATCGTTTAGTGTCTGCCGGGGGTTTATTTGCGTGTGTGTGTTGAGCTCCTCCCTCCCCTGTCTCTTTTTTCTTTTCTCTCACGTCCTCGGCTCGAAAATGTATTATTAAGAAATTATTTTCCCCTCAATACACGTAACATGTGCACAGATTTAAAAGTAGTACCGGTGTAAGTACACCTGTACTCTTTGTAAGCTTTTGCCGATACTTTTGGCAGAATGAAACAGAAATAGTAAACGAGGCCTTTTTCAATGCTGTCTTCAAGGGAACTGTCATCCACATAGCTCTACGTAGCTTTCAGACTTCAGAAGCTGTCACAATGAATGTTCACCTTGAATGTTTATCCAAGCTTGTGTGATATTAACACGCACCAAAAAACTCAAATTTACACTGACAGGAAGGTTGCTTCCCTTGGTGATCCCTCTTCATCACTCCGTTTCCTCTTATTATCCAAAGAGTATATTTAAACTCACATGTGGACTCTCATCTCATCTGTCCATTTGCTTTGACTGGAGGTCAACTTCACATTTCCTTCCCTGGTGTTAATGTGTGGTTTTATGGGACAAATACTCACATTACAAAAGAGCCAGCTCAACATCTGTCATAACAGAGCAAGCTCCTTAAGGCTGCTGAGCGTGCTCTCTTTGAGTTCTTATTTTCTGCAGCTGATGAACCGGTCATTTCTTGTCAGTGCACACACTGATTCAGGTTTGCTGCGAAAAGGAAGTCAGTAGACACTGCGGCTGTCTCTAAGCTGTCTCGACTGTCAGGTTAGGGTAAGAATTTGGTCATGTGCTGATGCACTATGTTTGTGCTCCCCGCACTACTCAAGCTGCACTTCCTCTATCAGAGATTTGCCACTGTTGTGGCAACGCAGACTGGTCTGAGTAAAGGTTAGAAATTATCTTTCGTCCCCTCAAAACTTTGCCTTTTTTTTTGTTGATCAGCAGCTGCTTGCCTGACTGAGCTTTCGTGGTCTTCTAGTGTTGCTTATGCTTTACTGTACATAACCACAGATGTCCCTATGTTTGAACTGATCATTGAGAAGTTTTTTTTTTTTTATCCCATGTAGTAGGCTGTAATATTTTGGGTCTGTCATCACAAGTTAATTCATGTTGTGATGTGGGCATAAACTGTGGCGAGGACACATGTTTAACAATAGTCTCATTCCTTCTTATTCGCATTGTGATTCCCACTCTTTGTTTTCACTTCTTATTATTTAACTTGACAGTGCGTGCTGGTGGGTGTGGTGAGCTGCAGCATTCCATACTTAGGAGTAGCAGCCTGTGTCAGGCTCCAAATGTAGGTTTCACTGCACGGTTATATGTTGTTTCCCCCCATCAACAAAAAAAAATTCTGGAATGTTAAAAAGCGGGTCCTACCCTGTGAGCTTCACAAGCCATTTAAGCATGAAAAACACGCACAGATGTGAGGCAGCTCGGCGATGTGCACAGGCATTTTAGTGTGTGCCAGCCACAATGACGCAACCTTTTTTTTTTTCCATTACAGAATTGAATTACACCGATTCTGTAATAAGATTCAGTCAATTAGATCAATACATATCCTAATTTATCACCAGAAAATATGTTTTCCTGCTTTTACCTGTTTTTATTTTTTTTAAATCTTAGGTGGCGGGTGTCACGAGAATTACACATTAAAAGGTCACCTTGGGCTGAGGCTGATGGGTTTTGATAGACTGAACAGTCTCAGCAAAATGAAAATATTTCCTAGTTACAGCTCTATTTTTAAACAAATGCTTTGCATATGTGGACAAGCAGTATTAGAGGGAAAAGTTAGTACTGGTAATACTGGCTCTTTGTGTTCTTATAAATGTGAGTAAAAGTGAAACTAAAAAGAAAGTTTTACAGTGTCGTGACAGAACAGAAAGAACGCCTAGTGATGAAGAGGGCATGAAGGTCCCTCTGACTGCACTCATGCATTTTAAAGAGGGCCGCTCTTTTACCGTTTCCTCACCCCAACGTGAGCAGAATGAGATGCCCACTCAGGATCCACTCAGGATCCGTACGCGGTAGGAGAAAGCTGTCACAGAGCAGGTTTTCTGTGTGTTTTGAGAAAGCAGCAGGGCTCGGAAAGATAAAACTACTAAACAAAACTAGGCTGACCTCACAAATCTCAGACAATGGTCAAGTCAGAGCAGCAGACAAAGAGCTTTGTTCTAAAACAACAGACGTTACATAACGGACAGAGAAGGATATGCCGCTCTCTGTGTGTTCAGTTAGATTACACAGTGTTGAGTATTTACAGTACACATGATCGTTTCAGGTCCCCAGTTAAGCTGGAGACAGAAGACACTTCTGTTACAGTTTATTAGAATTTACTCATTAAGACTTATCAGTATTAACTTTGTCCCCCTTCACCTTAAATCAACTGAAAGCCTGACCTTTTGTTAATTCAACAGTCAGGGGAAGGAATTTATTGGATCCCAGCAATTTGCTTTATTTATTTCCTTCTAATGTTTTGCTTGCTGTGTAACTCTGGCTTCAAAAACCCCTGCAAGGTTTAAAAAAAATTATACATTTTTCTACTGAGCCAAACAAGGGAGAATGTCACAGACTCAGCATGTTTGAGAGCTAGTGTGTGAATCACTGTGGGCTTGTATGTGCTCAGTTGTTAGGGGAGACATGGAAGAGATTGCATGGATAGAGTCATCTGGAAGAAGATGGCACGATTAACAGCAAAATAATAGCTAGTATGTGCTGTATTGATATGTTTAAGTGTTATGTTATTAAAACTGAGGGAGGATGGGATATGCTCACAGTAAGGAGTGAGTTAACTGGTTGCCCAGGAGGAGGGAGCCCACCTGCTGCCATGTTGCAGCTCACTGACCCATCTGTTGTCCCTGTACTCTCACCACAATCTTCCCTTTTTAACTCTTTACCCCTCAAAAGCCTAGCAGGAGTAACCCTTGAAGCTCTTTTATGAAACTAATGGTTTCTGTCATATTTTAAGCCTGCTTAAAGAACAAAATGACTGGGTGTGCATCAGAGGCAAGTGAAGGTGGTCTCTGCCTAGGCAGCTACCCTTGGAAAAATCCAGAAACTTTATTTCTTAACAGTCAGATGATATATGATATATGATATAGTCATTTTTATGGGTGAAAGAGTTAAGAAAGCCGAAGGACTTGTAGACAGACTTTCAGCCAAGACTACATTTGAATAACGTCTTTTTAAAAACGATTACCTGTAATGTAACAGATAGTGACAAAAAAGAAGAAAAATACTTACACTCTTCAACGTTTTAACATACGGTGTACATAACCTAGTTTAAAAATAACTAGACCGGTGTTACATATTTTGTTCTGTTGTGTATTTAACATATCTTAATGATATGAATGTTTGATCCTTGGCAAAATAAAACTGAGCGTTTCTAACACATGGGATGATACCATTTCGAGAACTGAGTGCTTATAAAGTGCAAAGCAGTTACAACAAATACTGTGCCGATATAATCTGATTAATGAGCAAAGGCTGCCACCTCTGAAGTGTGCAGTGATGTAAGCCCTGCAAGCTGATATGTGTAGTGAGCAGAGCAAGACCAGTTTCACTTCCTGTATAACAGAGTAAGCTCTTCTCTTTCCTCTTTTGCAGTAGAGACCCAGAATGAGGATTGGCCAGTCGTATACTTGAAGCCTTTTCCTGGGGGACACATTACTGCACCTTTGAATGCTGACCGGCCCTAAGATGGAGGACCAACCCAGTTTTCCCAATGTCAGCATCCCTTGCCACAATGAGCAGAGGGACAAAAAAAAGCGTTACACAGTGCGTACATTGGTTCATTCATATTTTTTCTGCAGGAAATGTAATCCCAGAAATGGTCATTTAAATTAGGACTTGCTACTTTTCTTAATGTTTACATGAATTATGGTTGTCTGTTTTTTTTCAGGTTTACAAAGTGATTGTCAATGTTGGACAACAGGAATGGTTTGTCTTCAGGCGATATGCAGAGTTTGATAAACTCTTTAACACAGTAAGCAGTGGAACATCTTGATCTTCCATCAAATCTAATTTGGGGGGCAGATGTTGTGTTTTATGATATTAAGAATCATTCAGAATAATTACAAATATGTCAGAATAATCTTCTCCCTTCTAAAATAATTTTCTCTGTTGCGCTTTTAACACAGTTAAGGAAACAGTTTCCATCTATGAACTTAAAAATTCCAGCTAAAAGGATATTTGGGGACAACTTTGACCCGGGTAGGTGTTTGCATATGACTAAATAGGCCCTGCTTGATCTTTGTTGCGTGCAAGTGATTGATTGTAGGTTTGTTTTAAATAGAGTTCATCAAGCAAAGAAGAGCCGGGTTACATGAGTTCATCAAAAAACTCGTCTCACATCCTCAGCTTTGCAACCAGTAAGTGTAGCAGCTCCTACTGTTATTATACAACACTATATTATATATTGATGTCTGATGCTAACTTTATTAGGATGAGTTGTTCAGATTTTTTTAGCCGTGCTTTGTGCTTATTTAAATTAAAAGTTGTACTATGTTGGCTGTCACCTGCTGCTGTTAGAATGTTTTTATTTACCTGCTTGTCCTGTGTTAAACTTCACAGTCCAGATGTGAGGGCATTTTTACTAATGGAAAAAAGGGAACAAATATCAGATGCCTCTGAGGATGAAGATGAAAAGGTATGTAGCAGTTTTGGATGATGGTTTGCCTGTCCTGATGATAGCATCTTGTCTGATAACCCTTTTTATACATGCATAAATATATCTATATAAATATTTCAGACAGTTATTTTAGGCTGTTATGTTAATATGGCAGCTGTGGGTCTCACTGGCTTATCTAAATGATGTTTTTCTGCTCTACAACAGAACAACTCTACCTCCAGAAACATCAACCTGGGACCCTCTGCAAATCCACAGTATGTTTACTAGAACATAGCTGACAAGGCCTTGATGTTTTTATCAATTATTTCTATCTGAAATGCCTGTAAATTTAAAAATATTTTATCTTTCAGAGCCAAGCCCACAGACTTTGACTTTTTAAAAGTCATAGGAAAAGGGAGTTTTGGGAAGGTATGTAATTGGTGCAATACTGGAAAATATGTTCACTTTATCTTCATCCCAGATGTTAGACAGTGACAAGTTTTAATGTCATTACTGTTGAGGAAGCAACAGGTTTTAGTTCTGCATGTGTTGCCCTTTCCATGTAGGAAGTGAGAATCGGATAAGGAATTATTTTGGTTTTCAGTGTTGATGAAATTCTCAACGTGCTCTGGTTCTCTCCTGATGCAGGTTTTCCTCGCTAAACGAAAACACGATGGAAAGTTTTATGCCATCAAGATCTTACAAAAAAAGATCATTCTCAACAGGAAAGAGGTAAAACTTTGATCACCACTGAGTTTATCTGTATTTTGGCTTGGATATGTGTATGATAATGGTTCACATATATTGTTGTGCCAATCAGCAAAAACACATCATGGCAGAACGCAACGTTTTGCTGAAGAACGTGAAACATCCTTTCCTGGTTGGGCTTCATTATTCCTTCCAGACTAAAGACAAGTTGTACTTCGTGTTGGATTTCATCAATGGAGGAGAAGTGAGTTGTTTCACTTTTATTTGTAATAAAATCACACAGAATTGAGTCACACTGTCATGAACAGCTGAGAAATGAAGCAATAAAGAAACTTTTTTAAAAATCCCCCTTTACTGTTAACACACCTCCATGTGTGATATTTTTATTAGCGATTATAGCATTACTTAGAGTAAGGGTGGCTTTTGCATGTTACTGCTTCAAGTGTGATTGGCTTTTTTAGCTGCGCTGCGTGACAATCAGCATGCCATTAAAGCCGAATCTTACTCTGAACTAGATGAGCAAAACATGCCAAAAATGAAATATCAGTATTTATAAGTTCTCCATAACTTTTTTCTTTTCAGCTTTTCTTTCATCTTCAAAGAGAAAGGACGTTTCCGGAGCCCAGAGCAAAGTTCTACATTGCTGAAATGGCAAGTGCGCTGGGATACCTGCATTCTCTCACGATTGTTTACAGGTATGCTGCTGTTCAAGTGTCAGTCAAGCCAAATATGTAAAGCCAAGATACAGTCATGTGAAAAAGAAAGTTCAAGTGATTCTGTGAAGTCATGTGAAAAACTAATACTACTACTACTAGCAAATAGACCGTGCAGAGAAACTATGAGGAGAAAAACCCCGAAGAGCTACGTCTCAGACATCTCATGATTGAAATGCTATGGTGGGGTCATAAAAAAGCTGTGCATAAATGAATGCCTGCAAAGCTCACTGAACTGAAGCAATGCGGTAAAGAAGATGCAGTGTGAGAGGCTGATTACTTCAAGCTAATAAAGCTAAATGTGTTTCTTTAAGCTGTTATAGGATGAGATATACTTAGTTGTTTTTTGTTTTTTTTACAAGACTTTCTTCAAGTGTAGAGCTTATGAAATTAAATTGAAATTACATTTACTTCAAACATATGGGCGTTTAAATGCAACTGTGTTTGAAATTATTTTTTCAGAGACTTAAAGCCAGAAAATATCCTTCTTGACCACGAGGTAAGTGTTCAACGAATCCCGAAATATATCTCAATGCCACTTTTGGATATCATGTTAGGGTTATAACTGGTGGAGGAGTTATTACATAAAACACGTACAGGACACATTTCATTCTCCTGCTGTCATTTCCAGTTCCAGCTGGACAGAAAGCGTGTGATTGGATTAGGTCTTATTAATGATTTTCCTGCCTAGCCTCATTGAGAAAGTTAGGAAACGGTGAATGTGACTGACTGCTGCAGCCAACATTCCTAGTAAACAATAGTATCCTCAGTCCCGGGGGTTAATGAGCTGCTTGTGTAGCACATGTTATCTAAAAACATCCCTATGTCCTCCCTTTTCTAGGGGCATATCGTACTCACAGACTTTGGATTGTGCAAGGAAGGCATTTCCCAGAAGGACACTACCACTACATTTTGTGGAACACCTGAGGTTTGTGTTCCAAGAAAGCCTTTTGTTTAACATGACAATCATTGAAAACCTTGTTACAAAAGTGAAGTTAATAATTTTCCGCTGTGTGTGTGTGTGTGTGTGTTGTAATTTGTTAAACTACTGGAGAATAAAATACACTTTCATATGCAAAAGAACTGTAGCATTGATAACTGTGTTTTAAGCTAGAAGGAAAATGTGAGAGTTAATGTCATATTATTATGTGGGGTTTTTTCTTCTTCTTCTTCTTCTTCTTCTTTTTAAATGAGCAGTACTTAGCTCCAGAGGTCTTGAAGAAGCTGCCGTATGATCGCACAGTAGACTGGTGGTGTCTGGGCTCAGTGCTGTATGAAATGCTCTTTGGTCTAGTGAGTTTTTACTTTGACATTTCCAAAAATAACTCTGATTTGTAAATCTGCTTTAGTGATAAATGTTGAAACATTTCAATGAGTTGCCACATTTTCCTACTCACTTATAAACCTCTACTTTTCTCCCCCCCCCCCCCCCCCCCCCCCCATATTCTAGCCACCTTTCTACAGCAGGGACACACACGAGATGTATGACAACATCCTCCACAAGCCGCTAACCAGGCGTCCCGGTGCCTCCAACACAGCCTGGTCTCTCCTCGACGGGCTGCTGGAGAAAGATGGCAAGCGCAGACTGGGATACAGGGAAGACTTTGTATGTCTCATTTATTAAATTGATTTTCACTACAGAATTTGTAACTTTTGAGCTCTCTCTAGTGGCCCATACCTTTAATGTATATGCGTGTCACTGTCTCTAACACTAATTAAAAATGAGTGTCATTCTTCTCTTCACGCTCTGTTAGCTGAAAAATCATGTTGAGGTTTATTTACTCTTGACTTTCAGATTGAGATCAGAAGACACAGCTTCTTCTCTTCCATCAACTGGGATGACCTTGAGCAGAAGAAGATCCCTCCCCCTTTTACACCACTTGTGGTAAATATTTTTTCCTGTAATCAAAACCACCTGGGTATTTTACACTTATTTTGACTCTTCACAAGACATAATTCTCTTGGCTTTGCAGTAGTATAGACTTACAGGACGTTCTGTACAGTACATTGTTTATATACTATTCTAATCACACTGAATGACTAAAAACATCTTTGTGGAAATGGAGTAGCTTTAATATTTGAGTTATCATGTTTATAGTATGAGTAGATCTAGTTCATAGTAATTCTTAAAGAACAAACAAGAATAAACTTGTAACAAGCGTGCACATACATGCAGTCCAACAAAATTAGATATGCAATCTAACAGAGTATTGACACAATGAAAAGGTCACATTTCGCTTAGGTAAGCTTTGTTGCAGGGGTATCTTGTTGTTTGTACAACTACAAGTCTTGATTTTTTTTTTTTTTTGTAAACTGGCAACTCCATTTATAATTTTTTATGATTGCCGTGTCTTTTTGGAGCACAGTGTAAAATTGAAACAATGCTTTTCTGTCACGGGAGTAAGTCACCCTTAGGTGACCTACTCTGTGATGGTGTTTTGTATTTTTTAACATGAATGATAATGTGACCTCTGCACTTTTTTTTTTTTTTTTTTTTTTTTTTTTTAAACAGAGCTCTGTCAGTGATATCTCAAACTTCGATCCTGAGTTCACAGAGGAGATGGTCCCCAACTCAGTGTGCTGGTCTCAAGAACAGTCGATTGTCAACGCTAGTGTTATGGAAGCCGATGACGCTTTTGTGGGCTTTTCTTACGCACCGCCTTCTGATGATTCTTTCCTATGAAACATTCCCATAGAAGCATTCAGTTGCCTTAACCATTCTAACTTTTTTTTTTTTTTTTTTTTTTTTACTAAAGGGAAGCAGTATAAATGGATTAACTTGTTATGTGAAGCCAAAGCACGCAGCTGAGAAGGAACTGCACTCAAAATAGATTTTGGTTGAAACAAGGTATTATTTTACCTGTATTTATAATAATAAAAAAAAGACAGATTCTATTTTTTAGATTTAGGGACCACTGTTCTTTATTAAAGTGATTTCTGTCAGTTTACAAAATAAGCCTTTATATTGCCTTAAAATTATCCCTTAAATAAAGTCAGTAAGCAGTTTTCTGACAAACTTGAACAGTTCACTGGATTTTAAGTGACTCAATTTGACTCTCAGACACAATTGTGTTTGTTTATGTAATTACTGTAAAAAAACAACAACTATTGTTTATATTCACATTCACATTAAGCTGGAAGTGGGGATTACTTGAGAAACCAGTAAATGCAGCATTTTGGTTTGTAGGTCACATTTGCAAAATGGAAAAGACTGTCTTCTGCTTCATAAGTTACCTTTCTATGTGATTTTTTTATTGAACTGTATGTGTTTATTTTTTCTGTTATTTGCATTAACAGTTTTTTTAAATTCAGAAATTCCACAATGCTTTTCTTTGTCTGGCAATTAAGTAGTCCTGTATTCCTGCACAACAATAAAAGAAAATTAAAAAAAAAAAAAAAAATCGGTTTGAAATGTTTGTGGATAAATTTAAGCCCAGCTCCCTTGTTTTAATAACATCTTCATTGAAGTATGCATAAAAGTGTGTATTTTAAATTTGCTATAAATTAATATTAAGCAATAACGTCAATTAGAAACCACTGAACTGACAAATTTTCGCATTATGGAAACCAATTTATGAAATTTTCTTAACAAAACAAGAAGTTCCATAATTTTCCTTAAAATATTTTCTTTATAGCCGGAAACCGAAACTATATATATTTTAGTTTTTCTGTATGTACAGTTATAAATTTTTTTTTAAAAAATTATTACGTCACATTTTGTTGAAGTTAGCTCCCCCCGCTGAACCCGGGCTAACCTCAACTAAACATTAAACGTCTTCATGATATAATTTGTTTTTAAAAATGGCTGACATTTTATCGCTGAAAGAATCGGTTTTGGTGTACTTAGACAGAAGCGGTGGTCTTAAGAAACTTTGCGAAAACTGCAAACATTTTAACGGTATGAGGTTCCGCTCCACGGCAGCCATGACAGCTAAAATCACCGAGTTTTTAACTTTGCTAACGGTCATTTTCAGGCACACAGCAGACCGAGGCGGTGTACAGGTTTTGTATAGGTGTTAATCCGGCCGATGTGCTGGAGCTGGATCCTGTACTGGGGGACTGTGTTCTCCATGACCCCCTGAAAGCCACGGCTTTGTTTCAGTCTGTAAGTGAAAACTGTGGGCAAAAATGAAACGTAGCTACACTTTTGCTGTCAGCTTAACTATATTTAACCAATTCCTCATTTAGGTTTGTTTCCTGGCTATAAAGACCCTTTCACTTATTGAAAAAATACACATGGAGAGTCAGGTAAACAACCGCTTCCCCTTTCACCGAAACAATACTGTGTTTTGTATAAATCCACAAGTGAAGGGCTCGTTTCCGTTTACTGTCCCAGTAAACAATGACTCCTAAAGGGAATGCAGCCCTCATTAATACACCTGGGCTTTTCCTAGTGTAATAAATCAGATGATGCCTCTGTCCTCTAACAATGTGTGTGTGTTTCTTTTGAGGTGAATGTTATTTTGAAGTTCACACACCTGCCTCCATTCCCCGAGTACACACTGGACCTTTCCAGTTTTCCTCGTTTATGTCGCCCTTTGAGGCCTGTCTCCATGGAGGGCCTGGTCATTTCCATGACAAGGGTCACAAAGTACACCCAGGGGGCGAGGTTCCTCTGCACTGATGATGACTGCCCCTGCTCTACAGGTACTGCAGTACATACACATACTCTGTGGTTTTTAAGTCAGACTAAGACAAATGCAGTATATAAATTCTCATTTCTGTGATGCTGCTTGTAGGTTTTCACCACATTCGAGTGCACGCACCCGGAGCAACAGAGTCAGCCACAGTGAGAAACGACTTCAGCTGCATGATGTGCAGCTCCCAATTGAAAGAGGATGTGAAGTTTAGAGTTTTAGGAGGTACTATTGATTCAGAATGCTGCAGTGCGTTGTAAGGTTTGATTTTAACATATTACTACTGCAAAAATATCAGGTCAACCCCTCATTTTTTTATGTTTTGCTTCCAGTGAGCCAGACATTCTTGTGATTTTTTTTTTTTTTTTTTTTTTTTGCTTGTGCTCTCTGAAGGTCTTTCAAAGATTTTCTTTGGACATTGGCTGCTTTTTCACTCAGTTTAAGGTCCATACTTGTATCTGTCCATTTTCATAGGAATGTTGTTTTGTTTGTTTTCTGTTTGTTAAATCACCTAACACTGAACTATAAATCATTCAAGTATATTGGGTCACGTCCTGTATACACATACAACAAAACTTGGTAATAAACCAATTTTAAATTTATCTTTACACACTATGTTACTGGCAGCCTTTTACAAAAACACAATTTTTATTCATTTTTTAAGTGAATCTATGAAAAATGCAGCAATAACACAGTTTGAAAGATATAAAATAGTATTTTTGCATCAACAAAATCAGCTGAAAACAGCCACAATAACACGGTGGAGGCTATGTCATGGTTTGGTGCTACATTTCAGCCAGTAGTGTTGGGGATCTTATCAAATTTAAGCAATTATAAATACTGAAAAGTTACATCGGACTTTATTCCACCATGCAGTGGCATCTGGAACCCATCTCACTGGCAGCTGTTTCATTCTTTAACATGGCAATGATCCCAAATAAACTGCCAGTCATAGATTGGTCTCTCCAGAACCTGGTCCTCAAAATGATTGAAGCAGTGTGGCATCATCTTGAGAGAAAATGGAACAGAAATGCAGCCATCATCCAAAGAAGCGCTTTGAATGTCCATCAGGAAGCCTGGAGAACTAATCCTGAAGACTACTTAAAGAAATGACAAGAAAGCTGCCTAAGAGATTCCAGGCTGTGATCTGTCTGGAATTATAAGAAATTTGTTGCTGCTTAATATGCTGTATTTCTAATGTATGCTTACCCATGTTTCAGTAAATCATTGTGCCTATTTCCCATTTTCCTTGCAATATATAAAGTGGCTCCAGACTTTTGCACAGTAATTATGTATGTGTGTTTTTTTGGGTATAGACAAGCAGCTGGTGGAGCTGATCCATGTCAAAGCACTGGATGTTCTAAGAGGCCACGAGCAAAGCTCAATGAGATACCAGTCTGTTACCCTGTTTCTCAGAGGTATGTCTACAGTCTGCAGTGTGCAACTGTTTTAGCAGCGTGAATAACGGAGAAGAAAACTCATAGCTTTTTTTGGGAGTGGTGAAGGCAGTGGCAGAAGATGAAAAATATGCACTAGCATGCATTACAATACATCATGATCACACTTAATAATACCCAAGAGCAGAAACACAATCCATTACCCAACGTTTACATCAGAGTAGCCTAATCCTAAAACAGACGATACAAATCATAACACCAACAGTACTGAGTGTGACGGCTCCTTCGTGAAGGTCAGCACTGATCTGCTGGTTCAAACAGGACTTTGTGCACCTTGGCTTTTTGATTCAGAGAACAGCTCCGTAACAAAAACATATCTTCGCTATAAAACATCTGAACCACGCAGCAGAAAACCAAATAGCTTGTTATTTGAAAAGACTAACGGTCATTTACCCCCACTCTGTAAGGTGATTAATCCTTTTTCCTTGGTTTTCATTTGTAAACTGAAGCATTTAAAATCAAACTGCACTGCAGATTAATATCCTCAAAATGCAAGTTTATTGTTTTGTTTGGAAAATAAGATCTTAATCCATTACTCTTGAGAAATGTGGTTATAATGGCTTATATTTACAGTCAAATGTATTGAGGTTTGCCATTAATTTTCTCTGGCTTGTTAAACGAGGTTCGCTTTGAAACACAAACTTGGTGGGGGAGAGTTCAAATAAATAGATTTTAGTGCAGCCGGCTGAGCACGGTGCCTCATGGTTGGATATTAAGTGTTTCTGTCCCCTCGAATAACATTGTCCCGCCAGCACCCCTGAGAGCTTAGCAAATCTCTGCAGCAGGATTAACATATTCTGTTGACCCAGTCCTGTGGAGGAATTCAATACAGCGAGCTCCCGTTACTAAACATATATGTTAATAAGTGCAAAGAACACTCATTAGCTGGCTGTGCAGTTCGCACACAGTGAAATCTTTGTTCTGAAGTCCTCACTCTGTTTCTCTTGGCAGTGGCTTGTAGGTGGCATGCATGTTTCTTTAGTAATCACCGGGCAGCCGAGAACAACTCCTTTGAGTGTTAATGCTTTGTTTCCCCATCTCATGTAGACGAGCTGTGTAACTCCATGAGAATCGGGCGATATTACCGGGTGTTGGGCATTCCTGCACATGTGCACCAGTGGCCCAACATTACCTGGAGTGTGGAGGCAAATAGTGTCCAGCCGTGGGAACCAGTGTGTAAGCCTGTGAATTATCTCCCATTAAAATTACAGAATGAATAGCAGATATATTAAATTTGTCTTCATACAGTGAAGTCTCAGGTTTTATATTTTTTAATTGTAGTAAAAGACCATCTTTTACAACTCAACTTACAGGTGACTGTAAAGTCAGCGCCCGCTTCCAGGAGCTGTTGAAGGGAACGGCCTCGTCTCCATGGAGGTTCTCCGCAATTGTAGCTCACTGCTTTGGGTTGGACGTGGCTCCTCTAGGCTTGTACGACACTCTGAAGCTGAGCTTGCTGCTTAGCTTGGTGCAGACCAGAATAGATGAAAAGGACACGTTTCACAACTTGGATCTTCTTGTTGTCACCACTGACACGCTTATACTCGACAGGTAAACAAATTTAAATGATCTGAATCCTGAAACCTACTGCGTCCTAAACAGGGATGTATACTTAGAACAAAAAGTAAGGAAATTTTGTGTTTGATCAATTATGTCTGTGTTGTAACAATGATTCTTGGCGATAAATCTTACACTGTTGGAAAGCCTGTTTATTTCCCCTTAAATGGTGCCACGTTTGTAAGGAAATGCATTTGTGGGTTGTGCCCATAAAAACTTGCCAAATCTTATCTGCCAATGCCAAACAGCTTTTTCTGCTATTTACTCTTGTTTGGTCTCGTTTATTGGACTGGAGGATTGAAGTCTTAAGAAAGAAGACATAATGGCAATTTAACAATTTGTTAATTAACAAACCACGACCTCAGTAACATGTGGAAGGACCATGAACAGCCACAACAGCCCTGGCACCTCCTCCTCATGCTGGGCACGAGCTTGGTCACACACCATCACACAGCAGTGTGTAACCACATGCTTGCGTTATGAGTGCTCAAGTAGAATAGAAAAGTGCTATTTAAGAACCAGTCCATTTACCTAAATGGACCCACTAGGTACCACACTTGTGATCAAATCGTCCTCGTTATCCATCCATCATCTTATCCTTTTGTGCTAGATTGATGACATACAGCTTGAGTTTGGCCTATCGTGGGATCAGGCATCAGGCCACGGGGGAGATGTTCGCATGCCTGTCCCGGGATGAACATGGGGCAGGTACTGCTAACATCCATGCTGGTTCTGTCCTGCTAGCCACTGGGGGTGTTTGCCTGTTGGGAGATCTGAGCTATTACAGAAAGGACAAGTTGGATTCCATTAAGTCAGGTAACGAATGTAAGTGCTGCAATAACCTTAAAAGGATGTCAGCTATAAAAATCATGAATCTTTTTTAAACAAAAATTTTTCCAGTTATGGAGACCCGCACACTATCAGTGTTCATCCCTGGAAAGAAATATGGTGAGGATGCAGACCAGCAGCTTTCCTTTCCAGTCCAGTGTAGCTTCTGGGCCGCCACAGACTCCTCCCGTCGATCTGGGAGGGCAGACTGTGGCGCACTGGGAGCAGCAGTGAGTTCAGTTCCATCAAGTTATTGTTGTATGAATGTGCTTTACTGGGTCTAAGTTTAGATTTATGTTTGTAACTTATTTTGCCTATTACACAGTTTTTAAAAAAAGGCCCCTTTCCTTCAGCTTAGATGCTGTTTGTTGGTGCTACAGGCAAAACAGGAAATTGAGACAATTTAGTGCTCTTGAAGGAAGTGCCCTGCCCAGGCAATTATACTTCACAGCAGAACCCTTGAGAATAATCAGTGCTTTGTGTTGCTCTTTTTGTAGGCAAGGGGTAAATAATGAAATGTAACCATTAAAATAAAGGTTTATTGACAGCTTTCTTTACTGTGAGCAGGAGATGGGTGCTGTACCAGCTCAGTTGGCAGATGCCTTTGGCCTTGTCATTGAGTGTAGAGACAGGGTTGGAGAGCAGGCCCTGCTTGCCCAGACTGTCCACACCCTCCAGCATGCAGTACAGTCTGGAAAACCCCATGACCCACCCTGCTGGGAGTTTTCCACTGAAGACTATCATGAGGTTAACAAACATGTTCTATTACTATTATATTATAAATTATGTTATATTGCTAATATACTATTATATTCTTCAGCTGGTGGCCCATGCACAAGGTTTGCAAGTGGAGCTCAGCCCTGCAGCAGAGAAAATAATCCATGGTTACTACATGGCGAGCCGTAGAGTGCGATCACAGGGTCAGGGTGTCAACATGTCTGTGGCCTCTATCAAGCTGCTGTAAGTGCTTTAATGGCTTTTTACATTCAATCTCTGCTTTCTGCATTTAAACTGCAGAGGTGAAAGTCTGCTGTAATGTCAACTTCATCCACCAGGTGGTGCAAGCCCACTCTATTGCTGCTTGTAGATGACCATTTTTCATGCAACTTTGACAAATGTTTACAAATCTTTCCCACTGTGGTGACACGTTTTATGTTCAGCTAAAACTATGAAAATAAATGTTCTCAGTGAGAAGGCCAAACAGGGCAGGCCACATTATACTGTCCATACACAGCCAGTCTTGATTTATCCATTTACATTTTAAATGTAACATTTTTATTGATTACTTGTCCTACAGTGTATTAGAAAGGTCTTACTGAATACAGAGGCAGACATTCACATTGTATATTCATTTTGTCACAGGATCTCTTTGGCTGAGGCCCATTGCAAGCTATGTCTCAGAACTCAAGTACTAGAGCAGGATGCTGTGATCGCTGTACTCCTTTGTGAAAGCTCAGTCTCACTCAAGCATGGTATTTATTTCATTTTTACACCTCATAACACTAAAAGGTAGATATTTAGCAATTTAATGACATTACTCGATGGTTCTGTTCATAAGCATGGTTCATTTTATTGATCAATATATAACACTCAAGATAATAAAGCATCAAACACCAATATAATATACAATATATTCAGGATTTTCTCTTCTTCATACAGGCGCCTCTGCTCTCATTATTCCACCCGATCCAGTGTTTCCTTGTGACCTGGGAGATGTAGATGGTTTGTGCAAGCGAGACGCTGCTCTGGATGAGCTCCATCAGCTTATCTTACGGTTCATCTACACCAACGCACCTGGAGCAGACACATACATTACAGAAGAGTGAAGCCTCTCTAGGTTGTTTAACAAAATGCAGGTAGGCAACACAAGATTAAACTCCTTTATTTTTACATTTCAAATCTGTACGCTGATCAAATACAACCAAACAAATAAATACGTGCTGAATGCAGATAAAAAGATGGATTACCCAAAATCTGAATCCAGTACATGTTTAAAAATATTGCATCCAAGATTAAATAACCAAAATACACTTAAGATATTTTTTCTTGCAGACAAATCCCCCCACCAATTGTGCATATCAAATAAAAAAAGAAAACAACTATCCATTTTTAAATTGTAAGCACGAAGGGGGGGGGGAAAAACTGAGCTCAATGTGGCATGTGCAGGTCTGAAAAACCAAAGTGACAGAGCTAGAACCTGTTACTTACCTTTCAATTGTGGCCACTCTGTGTACTCCCAAGTCATTCAAGTGTTTCCGAAACCTTGCACATCTAACAAATATACAGTATATAGTCAGTCAAATGAGAATAAATGATTTATGTGGGTTTAAAAGTAATTTTAAGTTCAGTTAGTCACATTCTCAGCAGCCCATTTTGGTCTGATGGGTAAACGGCGAAAAAGTGAACTCATCATTACAAGTTACATCAGCAGACATACCAGTGAAGTAAGCTGGCAATTTATGCCTCTTTTACACTAGTAACTACTCAGCTCAACTAGACTCTGTTTCAGACGCTTTCCATTACAATTGAGTCCTAAAATGTGCTTGCAGTCGTTATAGCAACGCATCTGAAAGTCCAGTAACGACATCTGTATGTGACAGAAACACCACAATGTTTGTTCCTATGAAGCCATTTCTGTCATTGCCAGGTTTCAAAAATGGAAGAAGTCACTTTCTTGACTTACTGAGTGACACTACTAACTGGCCAATTAGTGGTATTCTGTCTGTTGACGTCATATTTTTGGACTGGAAACCCGGCTGGGTAGGTACTAAAAATGTACCTGATCCCAGGTACTACCACGTAATGGAAACCCCTAAAATCCCAGTCTAGCCAAGGCGTGCCAAGTAGGTACTAGAGGAAAAGGGCTATTAGAATACCAGCTCCTGAATACACCAGTCTACTACTGGCTTTACTTACCAGGAAAGGCATGAAATCACTGCCAGTCACTGTGTAGCTCCATTACTGCTGCTGCTGTTTATCTGCAGAATTAACAATACACAGTGTAATTTTAGATACAGGTAATGTAGAAATAATAGGCTCAAAACTGAAGAATTTCAGAGGTCAACTGAAATCAGATTAACAAAAGAACAAAATTTCTAAATGGAAAGTAAATGCCAAGTTTGGCAAGATGAAATTTTCTGGCTATGTGTGAAACTATTACTGTATTAAATAAAAACTGGGGTAAACTATGTGACACAAAGGCTGCAGCTGGTAATTCAGTAGTCCCAAATCTCACCACTTAATTGTCTGATGGGTAAACGGCGAAAGAAGTGAACTCATCACTATTCCAGCTGCAGCTATAGAATAGCTGCCGCAAAGCAAATTAATATAACTTGTTGTTTGGGAATCCTTTTAACCACTGAATCAGTATGAGCAGACAAGATTTGCAACAATTACTGCAGTTACTCATTTTTCCATTTTACTGTTGTGAAACCACTAACCTGTCCTCAGGGAAAGGAGACAAAGGATTAGGCATCTCGTGCCTCTCCTGCAACCACAGCATGAGACCTGAAGCAAAATAAACCACTGACATGAACTTCCTGAAAATCTCTTCATACAAATCAAATATGAGGCTGTCTGATGTTATGCTGGCTATTCAGTTAGTCACAGTTTCACCATGTTATTGTCTGACGGGTAAACGGCAAAAATGTGATCTCATCACTATTCCAGCAGCTGGACTGAGCTACAGTTACACCAAAACTTAAATATGGTCAAATATTTCAGCTCTCACCTTAAAGGGTCAACACAGTGAAGACATCAGGTTATTTGCAGCAGCATAGCATCTGAAAAATAAAATAAAATAAAAAATGAGTTAGTTTAGTATGATCTTTTGGTTTTATTAAGGACCAGCCTAATAGTTCGCTCTAACTTTAAGTTTTTAAATCAAGTAGTTACTCCCTTTCAACAGAAATACACCCCAACCACCTCTCAAGATCAGTGAAAGTCTGTCACTGCATCTTTTCCAAACCTTGCAACTAATTGCTCTCAGGAGTGATGGGATATTGATTTTCAGCTTGAATAAGTAAAATGTACTGAAAGAAAAGCCAATACAGCGAGAACAGATGACTGATCACCTGAAGGTCAAAGGTTGCAAAATAACACAGCCCAGGAGCATGGCTAACACCGCATGTCTGAGAATGGGTTCAACAACAGGTCACGACCTCTGCCATGACCTTATGTCTTCATTGGGGCCTTGATGACTTTCCCCAGTAAACTAATGAGAGGTGGTAATTCCCTGACCAGCAGCTCTTCTGGTGACCCCTTGACAAGATTAGACGTAGCGTTCAGTAAGATGCTGAATGACAGTGAGTCCAGAAAAATGATTTATTACTTTACTTCAGGGATGAGACCTGTCTATTATAACGAGACATGCACACCAATGAACAAAGGTGGCGAAGGAAGACAAATCCCCAATATTACATTTGAGGTGCAAATGCAAACTTTTTAAATATGCTATCACTTGCTTTTAGGCAACCAAGAAACCAGAAGTAACCAGAAGTTTGTCTTTAAGCCCTTATACGACTCTTTAAACTTATAAAATTCCCCATCTTAATATCTAATACAAGTTCGCCATCATTTCAGCTTCGTTTTTAGTTTACGCAGGCATACATCCACAGATCTGCAAAATAATACTTCACGCCACGTGTTTCTTGTGAGCCTAACGTGTTCACATTTGTAAACTGGAACCAATGAGATCGTGGGACCGGGAGACGAGAAATAAAAATGTCTGCCACATGAAACGATTGTATTTTATTACCAACACACTAACGTGTTTTTGTAAGGACAGAGTTGGTGCAATGCTCAAAATCAGGAGCCAGATTAGCTTTACTATACAAATGGAATGAAACACCTTTTAGTGTTTTAACTATGATGAGAAACAGTAAAGCGAGGGGAGGAAAGCTACGCTGTACTCCTTTCACCCACGTGGCTGAGTAGCTAGCTAGCTTCATGCTACCGACTAATGGCCTGTTTCAAGAGCAAATTCATATTCATCTTGAAAACACGCTGACTGATGGTCCATTTTAAGCTATGCAAACGTACACAAGCGTGTCTCTATTGCTTACCTACGTGTTGAATCGCGAAGAAGTTAAATGTTGAGAAGAGCTGAAACGCCGCACTGCCTTCTGCAGCCATCTCCAGGGGAAGAGGAAGAGTTTCCGGTCCGACCTCCTGTTTCTACGCACCACGGCTGCGCAGTGCAGCATGCGAAGTGCACAGCGAAGCATTTTTTAAGCTTCTCTTTAACATCTAAAGTGCTCTTATTTATGCACTGTATTGCATAAAGTTTTAATAACAATGATGATGGCCTGTAAAGACATATACATATGTGGTGATTTTTGTTCAGTTGTCGTCATTCTATATTCTGACCGATGGTCATTCTGGGCATGCGCTCACGGGCCCATGTGTGGTAAAGGTGTGTGTGTGTGTGTGTGTGTGTGTGTGTGTGTGTGTGTGTGTGTGTGTGTGTGTGTGTGTGTGGTGGGGGGGGGGGGGGGGGGGCATCCAAGAGGCAAATGGAATAATAAATTAATTAATAAACAAACATACTAATACCAGCGCTGTATTCAGTTAAAAATAGATCTGAGAGAGAAAAGAGACAAAGCAAGTGTGTGTGTGTGTGTGTGTGTGTGTGTGTGTGTGTGCGTGTGTGTGTGTGTGTGTGTGTGTGTGTGTGTGTGTGTGTGTGTGTGTGTGTGTGCGCGCATCAAAACTTACATTAAATTTATTATTATTGGTAATTTTGCCATTTAATATAAGGTACTTTAGAGCTTTTAGTGAAGCTGTACAATCATGGCCACTTTTCGTTTTTTTTCAGGAAGGTACGATGCTCTGAATTTGGAACTACTTCTATGTACTTGTATATGAACGTTCCTGTGTAATATGTCTGATTACTGAAGAAGGAACAGAAGGCCGAGCATAAAACAAATGAATAAAAGTGAATTTAAAAACAAACAAACAAACAAACAAACACAAAAAACAAACAAAGAGGGGTATGTAACTTGATGATCTGGACATGTGACAGCAAAAAAATCAAATTAAATCAAAATGAATAAATAAATAAATAAAAAATATATCATAATTTCTGTTTCTATGCTCTTCTTTTATTTAATCCGCACTAGCTAAATTAGGGAAATATCGTCATTTGTTTCATTGTAGCCTAAAGGGATTTACACATACCTTTATCAATATTTTAAAAATTACATCATGAAATCCGATTAATCAGTCTAACAGAGTCACCAATAAAGATATTTTGAGTGAAGAAATTGGTATTATAACACTTATCATAACACTTTAATTCATAGTGAAGTATTAATATTTTAAATGTTAGTGATAAGAAAAATAATCAGAAATAAGAAAGCAGTCATCCCTTTTAAACTGTATGGATTGTAATTGTTTTTACTAACACTATAAATTATGCATTCATGTATCGTATTTTTTTATATTTTCTGATAAAATAATACCAATTATTATTGTTTACATAGACCTTTTAGCCAGTCGGATTTCTAAAATCAGCTGCAAGACAAGTTAAAACGTTTCTTTATATTTGAAATTTGTGTTATCTCCAAATTCTTAATCGAGCACCACAGATGGATTTGATTAAAACCTACAGCCACACAATTACAGTGACTGTTCAGAGACCACAAAAACCACAATCACTGTCCAGCAAATGCCATCAGTAATAATAATAATAATAATAATAATAATAATAATAATAATAATAATAATAATAATAATAATAATTGGAACACCTTTAAAATGTTTCGTTCAAACCTTGGAGACATATCTTCTTTCATTGTCAAGTAATTTATTCACAAACACATTTACACCCATGCATGTAAAAAATAAGGAGGAACATGAGACTCGGAGCCTGCATTGTGGGCTCCCTGACAGACCACTTCACATGACAGATGTTAAGTTATTCACACATGCATTTAGTGCAAATGTCTCAGCTGAAAGTGCACACTCAAGCATGACGGGCTCGTTGCCCCGAGGAGTCTCTGTAAATATACCTGGGACGTGTGTGGAGCTGCACAATGCAGGCAGGATTAGTCGAAATAACACACAGAAATATAATGTATGCTTTCTCAAAATTTATACAATAAAATTCACGTAATATATTAATTTACAAGGTCTTCCTAATTTGCGGTGCTTTAGTGGGAGCTATTCTACAATCATGTGCCGCTTCGGAAGTAAAGCATGAACTCATGCACAAAACGAAGCTGTTCGGTACAAATGAATTAAGCCTATTTTACTGGGAGGTGGACGACGATGGGCCTTGATCCTCTGACTCTGAAGGACTTGAAGTGTTTAGGAATTGCCCGGTTGCTCCAACGTACAGCCTGGATCGCATTGGCCATTTCTGTAGGGGGAAAACAGAAACTAATAAATCGAAATATTTAAATTGGTAAAATAATTTCTAAAAGCAGAGCTCGGTGGTGTGACAGGATTTTCTGCATCTATAGGATAAAGGCTGTGCTAACTTCTTATATTTTAAAAAGTGAGAAATTTCTAACAGAACATGATCACCAAAATAATTTTAGAATAAAACAATTAATGAAGAATTGAAAACAAAACTAGATCTCTAGTGATTAATGCTTATTAACACTGACCTTCACCGGGTGCAGGTAGCCTTCGCCTTTCAGTGAGTGTAACGCCTCTGTTTGTTTCGTGCCCTCTCCTTCCTCTGTGCCTTCTTCCTGCAGAGTTCGAGTCAGATGGGCAATATAGGTGGTGGCCAGTATCAGCACGTCGAGTTTGGACAGCTTGGTGTCCGGCGGCACTGACGGCAAAGTCCTTTGAAGCTCCAGGAAGGCGTTCCTCAGCGTCTGTACCCGGCTCCTCTCCCTCGCCGCATTCGCTGCTGCCGGGCGTCCGATCCCGCCGCTCTGGAGCACTCTGGCCCGGTGGAGCTCCTGACGACGACCGTCTGGACTCGGGCTGGAGCTCGGGCTGGATCCTGGACTGTCATCCACCACTGCTCCGGAGCAATTACCGCTGTCCATTCGGAGCGTCTGTCTTCCAACCATCGGGGTGCACTTACTGACCTGGATGAAGAGGTTTTAGGTTAGCCTATACCTGCCCACTGTAGCTGCACATTTTATTTGAACTCTAGCTGTAACTTTCAGCCATTTTACAGACAAATTTGAATATTTAATTGAGTCCGCTGTTCTGTAGCAAATGTTCTAATTTGAACTTAAACATTTATACTTATCTACACTATTAAAGTTGCTGCCTTTTGCATTTATTTATATCCATAAGTTAAGTTCTGTGATTAAATGTCAAACTGTATGATGCTGCAAATAAAACAGGAAACACACTTCAAGTCTAAAAAAATCTTTCAGCATCAAAGAAAAACAAAACAACAAAAAAGAAACCTAATCCAAATAACTGACAGCTGTCCAGTTGCACTGACATAAATTTATGCTCAGTAGATTTCCAAACCAAGTCTTTCCCGGCATGAGAGCTTTATCTGTTCGGTAGTCTGATGGGGAGTTTACCTCTGGTACTTCTCAACGGCTCTGCCTCAAAAAACGACATGAAGGCAACCCAAAGAAGACGTCGTTAGGTCGGAGAATTTGCTCGCCAATGTAGAAGAGGTCCCTTTCAAAGTCCAGTTTATCCTTATAAAGTATGCTGGAACGCTGCGCCGCAGTCCCCGTGTACGCACATCCAACACTTCACCTGTGTGCGTAAGTCTCGGGAGCCCTTAATTTATTGGATACACAAAGCGGCGGACAAGTATTTCACTCCGACATAATTAATCTTTCGACCCATAACACCCGCTCGCAGCGGAGAAAAGGCTGCTCTTTCCCCCTTCCCAACTTATTTCTGTCTGGGGGCAGCAGAGGCTCGTTTTCAACGCCAGAGGCAGGGCTCTCTTTTGCTTCAACTCCGATATGTGCAGGCCGTATCCCACTCTAATTGGCTGCGAACTTGACACTGTATTTTCTTCATAAGCCTATCACCAAAAAAAAGAAAAGAAAAAAAAAGTGGCATTGGGGAGAAGTTTGGTCACAATTACCTCAAATATGCTCCTTAAGGTCAGAAACAAAAGGCTGGTCTACCAAAACACTATTTGCAATAGACCATGAAGCCAAACTGACAAGGGTAAGGTGATATGCAAAACATGTGACGAATTGCCAGAGTGTCTTGAATTGCAAACTCATTGGAACAGCTAATAAATAAACTCCAGCACTGCAATCAACAGGCAGGCGTTGAGGAAATTCTTGTGAGACTCATAAATTAATCACTCTGATTTTCAGGGCTCCAAACAGAGATGTCGGCAAATTAATGAAAGGAATTATTCATAATATGTGTATCCTCAGAGTGTTCTTAATAAACATTGTTTTTGTAAGGATGGGGTAACAGTATTGCTTCGGGCCACTAATTATAAGGAGAAGTAAGGGAAGGTTAAGTAAGCTTGTTTCCCTAATTATCCCGCATCTTTCAGGGTTACGCACCCACGTGGCTCCCCAAAAACTCAAAGTAACGACGATGAGACCAAATATGTCCGCGTTGTGGCTTTATATGTTATAAAAGAGGACGGAATCATTTATCACGGCTGTTTAAATAGAAGCACACGCTGTTAGTTTTGGATAATGTAAAGACTTGTAATAATAAAGCAGAGCGATCATTTAGATTGTGCCACTCTGGATCTCCATGTTCACTTATTTGCTGACATGCATTTAGAAGAAAAATGACATCACAGGAAATGCATTGCAACTAGCAGTTTGGGTTTGGACAAATTATTTAAATCATCAGACACCCCCCCCCCCCCCCCCCCCCCACTCACACAAAGCAATTATCAATAAAACAGCTGTAAAAAAAAGCATTAAATAAGTGTCTTTATTTTTTCCCCACAATGGTTATTAATTTTAGTTACTTATTATTTCAATATAATGAAATCACTTTAGAATATGCTGTAAAAACATGCCATAGGTGAAGGAAGCTGCAGTGACTCTGAGTTCCCTGCAGTTTTGCAGATATAATAATCAAGATGGATAAACAAGGCACAAGCACGGTTAGTCGTGGGTGAAGATTTTGGTGCACTTGTAGGTTTGTCTTAAAGCAACCACATGACTGCAGACAGCTGATGAGACAGCTAAAAGATCAAGGGTATTTACAGAAACTGGAATTTTTCTGCCCTGGAAGATAAGAGAGAGAGAGAGAGAAAAAAAATCAAATGCTGACAAATAAATATTATCTCTATAATTGTTTTATGGCTAAACTGAAATGTCTTTAATCTTATGTAAAATCAGTAAAACTGATGGTTCCTTTCAGGTTTTCAAGAAAAAAAGATAGGAAGGAGAATGAAGCAAAACTAACTGACTCTTACAATAAAATATGAATTTCTCTAGCAATGTTCACTTTTTTTGGAGGCAGGGGGGGACTTTAAGAATTGGGGTCAGCCTACCATCAGCAGTTATTACTTATGATTTGGATTCAGTCTGCAGTTAAATAATTTAGTAAGTCATGACATAGATGTGCTGAATGTAGGCTTTTTTAAACTGTGATACTGGACCTGAGAGACTGCTGTGGCTTCCACCTCTGCATGTTAGCGTGGCTGTGACCAGGCTGCAGATCCTGACCCATGTTAAATTCATCTGAAATATAAACAAAGCCAAGTACTGCTACTACTACTGAAATTTGCATGGGTGTGAAGTCACCCAGCGGCCTTATGAACTTATGTAAAACTCAATTCAGACTTTTTTGTGATTTTCACATTAATCTAAAAACTGATAGTATGGTTTTCCAGTATTGTTATACATATTAGCAGATCCACAGTAGCCTTACTAAAGCAAAGAAGTGACTTAATGGACCATGCAAAGACGAAAGGGAGAATTAAATAGCAAAAACAGGAGGGAAAAATGACTGTAAACAAGGTTGGTGGATTTTTTAAAAAAAATGTACAAATAAAGTAACTTACTTGTTAGAGAATAAGGGATGAGTGCTCCAGACATCATGCTTATTATTTTTTTTCTTCTTGGCCTCCCTGGATGCTTTCCAGTTAATAAGAAACTCTCTGGTTAAGTCATTAATCTCCCTTCCATCAAGAGCCTCTATAAGAAATGTTTTAACCAAACAAACATTGAAAATAAAAACATAAAATGAACTATTGTGAATGTTTTGATTTTATCCTTAAGAGTGTTTCCTAAATTTAAGTCACAGCAAAATAATGAAAGCGTATTTTCAAATTAGAAGTGAACTGAGCAAACAAATGATTATTATTTTACCGAGGCTTGTGCACACGGTTATCAGGCGGTCTCTGTACTTTGGTTTTTTACACACAGGATTTCCACTCAAATCCATTAGAAACAGCTGAGGCCAGTGGCTGAACACATCTTCTAGCTCCTGAAAATAAACACAGAGCAGGAAATCTGCTATAATCTGTTGTGTCTGAATCCCTAATTATTCTACTGGAAACACTGTGTCTCTAAGGTTATTGTCTACACATCAAACAATAGCCCAGTTTGTTTAAAACAGATATAATGCAATCTTATGATTGCTATACAGATGATCATAGGGAAAAAAAGAAAGGTGTGAGTGAATGGTAATATGAAGTATAAGGGCCAATAGAAAGTGCATAAACAACACATCAGTCTGTTTTAATAAACAGTGTCGCCGGTGTCATGTAACTACAAGTTTTCTCCTGGGGCAGTGTGAGGCTGGCTCCTCCAGCGAGTAGCCTGCAGTTGTATGTTTATCTAAAGGCACATTAATCCAAGCCTGGAAATATGAATACTCTCTGGACACGCTCTGATTGTTCATTGCCTTCCTGTCTTGGCCAAAGCGCTTCCACTTTTCCAGCTTGAGCCGCAATCAGTTCAGAGGGGGACCCCTGAGCACCACGCGCTCCCAGGCTTTGATAAATGATCGTGTCAGGGCCGTCACTCAGAAGGCCCTCACTGAAGAGGAGCCCAGCGCCAAATTGCCCCCCACGCGGGGCGTGGAGAACAGCAGAGGCTGAATGCTCACTGAGCTTGGCCGGCTCTCTCACTTCCACTAATGATGGGCCAGTTATGAACCTGTATTTGACCAGAGCTTCGATTCCCCCTGTCCTCTCTGCCCCGCGCACAGCTAACTGCCTCAGAAGATGCTCCCCATTTGTCACCCGGGCTGACCGCCTGTCATAATCTATTTTAAAAATCCATAATGTTTCCTCTGGACTCTGACCAAATGGTGCAGAAGAAAAAATTGATCCTTTGGAGGGCTGTCTTTGCGCAATCGATAGTGGCAGACGGGTTGTATAAATTATAGGAGACATCTGTTAAAAAAAATGACACGTGTACAACAATTACCTGCATCAACGATCTCCAAAGAAAGTCTTCTGTTTTAAGAAGGTAGTAAAGTCAACTACAAAGTGCTTTCATTGCGTCATCCTGCTATTAAATGCCAATAAGAAGCAAGAATTACACCCTTTCAAATAAAGCCATCAACTTTTTCAGTTAACAGATGAGTTTAAACAGAGATATCATTGCCATCATAGCGTCAGGGAGTCTAATAAATCTCATAAAGTGATACAGCGGGGGTTTGCGACATCAAATAGACGATTCCAAGGCAGAGAGGGAAAATCAACCTTCCAAGGAACGGGAGAAACTTGTGCTTGTTTGAAGCTGTCAGCGAGAAAATTCTCGGGGGAATGGTTCGCTGATTTGTTGAATAATTCTGACCCTGTGCGAGTCGTGGAGACTGGGAAGCTCTGGCGGGATTTGCAGGATTTAGTTCCTTACAACCCCGCTATCCATATCATTTCACACATCAGTGCAGAAAGCCATGGAACAATGTTAATGCTGACCTGATCAGGCATGCATAGTTGCTGTGAAGGGGTAGTATTTACTTTGACTTCACGTGCACTCACTTTCTAATTGAGTCACACTGCAGCAGGAGCCTTGAATGACATCAAGTAAGTCCTGAAAACGTATATTTACCTCAATACTGCACAGCTTATTGTCTGCAGCAGAAAAATGCTGGAGCTCCTTCAGCACCGCCAGGTCTCTGATATCATCGATGTTGTTGTTATTAATATTCAGGACACACAGAGATTCCTGAACAAAGAATTTACAGAATTCATATTAATGTAAAGAAAATAGTTCATGTTACAGTCAGTACAATGACAGACTACTACAAACAGATCCTAGACTATAACGTATATATGAAACATATTTTTTATGGTCAAATCAACTTGATATTAAACTACAGGTATTCAAATATGCAACGCAACTTCCAAAGAAAAGACAAAAATCATTTGCACCCACCCAAGGAAAATATCTGCAATACCATATATCAGAGCTTAAAGGAAGCAGTACTAGTTGGTCCAAACTACATTTACTTTTATCTCTTTATTCACTTGTAAGCACTCTTAAGCATGTGGATATGTTGTCTTTACATATATATATGTGTGTGGTGCAGTTGCAAAATGTTCACCCTGGTTAGAAGTTTCACAATGGCTCATTTATAAAGCGCTGGAACTCTTTAAATTTGCACAGCAATTTCTTTAATTTATCTAAACAAACCAGAAGCTGAGACTTCTGGTGTGTTTATCCATAGCATGGGCAGTAAACGAAGCAAACAGACTCAACTGATTTGTCAGACCAGAGGGAGCAACAGAGATCTCTTTGACATCATCAAACCCTGCACAATATTGCTCTTACACGGATCAGGGGAAATCTCAGATCTCTCTTTCACTGGATGTGATAACCTACACATGGGTTGACAGCTCACACACATCTTTGTGCATGAAAAGGGAATGTCAGACCTTCGTCTGGTCTTTCGATAGCTTAAAAACGTATAATGAATCAACCAAGGATAACTTAAGTTATTTGGAAGTGTGGGAGATGTTTTGTTCTGATACTATTAGTGAGCCGAACAGAGTAAAAATAGGTCATACAGCGAGGGAGTCGAGAGTCCTGGGGTCAAAGAGCAACTTTTCCCCCGGTGTCAGTCTTTGATTCTCCACATGAAGCTCTTTGAGCTGATGGAGCTGCTCTAAGCCCTCCACCACAGCAATTCTGTTCCCCCCGAGATACCTGCAGAGCAGCGAAAATAACATACATGTTCAAACACACACCTCCCACTTCATATATTTATCACCAATCAGTTGAACTTTACTCACAGTTTAGAGAGGTTCTGCAGATTGTGCAGATTGTCTATATGGGTTATGCTGTTGTTCTGCATATAGAGATGCGTGAGGTTGGAGGCAAAGCTGAGGTTGCCAATGTAAGTGATGTTATTATCATACAGGTAAAGAACGGTGAGGTTTGTACACATTGAAAGATCTCCCTTGAAAATCAAGAAAATTAGGCATTAAAATTAGTAAATTGAAAAAACAGAATTAAAGAAGTGTTAAAGATGCTGGTTACTTACAATATCTTCAATATTCTTGTTAGAAAAGTGGAGGTGGGTGAGTGTCTTGAGGTACTCTGGGAAGGAGAGGCCCCTTTTCTTTTTGAAGTGCTTTCTAGACTTAGCAATCAGATCTACGGTCAGATGTACCATGTTGGCTTGTCACAATCTCGGCTTCAGAGAGGATCCCTTTCAGCTTCAGCCAAGCATTCAGCCCACAGCAGTGACTATGGGTTGGCTGTGTCTAAAACATATAAATATTTCCTCTGAATATTTGCTGACAGAAAAGTATTCTTTTTACATTTGTAATAACCTTGTACAGAAATTTCAATGGTCTAAAACCTAATCACGTCATGGTTTGAAATAACTAATGGAAAATTATATGATTTTAGGTGACCACTGTGTTTTTATATAAGGCTTGTGTACTAAAATGACCTGACCGTGAGGTATACAATTATACTTTTTGAGTTTAATTTCCTCAGGTATTAAGCTTAGGTTGTATTAAGTATACAACTGTGTACGCGTGTAGTTAAAAGATAGTGTTGGGGAGAGGAGAGCAGAGTGATGTGACAGCAGGTCTCATCCACGCTTGATCTCAAGGCTTCAGGTCGGTGGTGTAAGGAAAACTAGACACTGATCGATAACTGAACTCAAACACTCCTGGGCCTGGGGTTTTCAGGGACGGCGGTTTGTCACTGTCAAAGAAAATCCACGCTTATAGCAGTGCATACGGGCAGGGAGTAACATACTGAAGTGGATAAACTCCAAAGCAACAGTGAAAGGAAGGAATCGGGTCCTTTTTATGTTGTGTAGCTTCGCTAGCACAACAAATATAGCCCCAATATTAGCCTCTTAACTACATCTAACACGAAGTTCTACGTTTCCGCTAAATATTCTTCAGGTGTAAAAATCAAATATATAAATAGTTAACTGCATTCTCCTACCTTTCAACGCCGGCAAGGGGGTTTAAAACGTATGTTATAGCTACACAGTTTTCAAGCGTGTTGGGCTTTTTTGTTTGAGATCGTGAACATGGTTTCTATGGAAACAACGGAAGTAGCGTCCGCGAGACACAACAGAATTCCACGGGTCACTGAAATTGGCGCAACACCAGCGAAGCGGAAGTAGGCTATTAAGTAGCTAACTGGGGGACTAGTGTACTGAAAAGTCCCGAACAGCTAACATGATAGTAAAACTTCCAGATTGAAAAAAGCTTTTTTATGTTTTTATTTTAGGGGAAAGTCGGTAAACTTTAAATTTTGTCATGACCTGGGTTTCCTTTGAAGGAGTGACTTGCCTCTGCTTATGCAGCAGCCCTTGGTGGGGAGGAAGCGGGATCAATCATTCTCACAGCAAAACTGCTCTTTCCATCTCCTGATTAGTGTGGTCATTAGATCTATGCCGCCTATTGGACAACAGCAGGCTTTTAACTATCTGTCAAAGCAGTGCCATATACATTAAAACGCTTCTTAAATCATTTTATTTTACGATGTTTCTTTTTCACAGTCATGCAAGCAGAAACCTTTTTGTACTAACGGGAACATACTTCAGAATTAGAAATCTGTTGAAAAGGATCGTTTAATTTTTTTTGGCTGCCCACAATTTGACTTGATTAGAATTTACATAAATGTTCTTATTGCAGCTTTAGTCATGCATACAAATGTCCATCTGGTGATAATCACAATATTTACATATCCAACAAGTTCAACATGTTTCTTAAATCATGAAAGACCAAACATGAGGTTAATCTATTTTAGAAGTGCATATTTTAAATACCTCCTCAGCACTGACAGTCAGACATGTAATACATTTAAATATTTGGCGAAAATACAAACTAGTCAATAGACTGACTGCAAAAACCTTACTCAATGATTTCATATTCCTAAACTTCATGAAATCTAATCTAATAAGTTCCATCTTCGTAAACCAGTACACCAAAAGTTCTCAGTTTTAAGACACGGGTTAAATCATGGTTAAGTAAAATCATTATAGCAAGTGGTGCCAAAGCTCATGCTTATGAGAAAAAACAGGCACCTCCACTCTCCCACTGGGATTCTCTCCTCTGCAATACATGACATCAAAAATATACATGTAGCCATTACAATACCATAGAAAAAGACATCACACAACCCCAGGCCAAAGGAACAGGAAAAAAAAAAAGGGAAAAGAAAGAAAGGCAGACTCGGCGAGTGTCTGCTTCGATGGAGAGCAGGCGCGTCGGGTGAATGGACCCCAGTGTGCACGGCTTCTGTTTCTGCCCTGCATCACTGCCACACCACAACCTGACGAGCTGGCCGCTCTGCCACAGCGTACCACCGAGGGCCAAACTGTGCTGGGAGCAACTCCGCAGAGACATCTCACGCATGGCAGTCGATTCCCGCTGAGCCTAAGCAGAAGCTGTAGTTTGTTGTTCCATTATGTAATGCTATGACAGGCTACACCACTTGAATGACTGACTGGTGCTAGGTTAGACTGAGCGTTAAATGTGACCACACCGATGTGTTATTTAAATGTTGTGCTGAATCAGGGCTATGTGTGAAAAGATGCCGCCGTGCCTTGGGCATTGAGAATATAATATTATGCATTAAAGAGTAAACATTTGGACAGCAGTGTACATCTAATCCACCTTCCACTGAAACCGATCACTGTCCCAGCTACACTTTGCCTTATATAAAACAAAGAAACAAAAAAAAAACAAAAACACAAAATGCTGCTTTTTTTAAGTTTTATTTTTTGCACGTGTCTTCTAATTCTTACCTACATGAAGGAAAAATGAATAGAAAAGCACTCCCAAGAGAAATAACAGATGATGCTACTCTTAGCAGTTAAACATACACCATGAATCAGTAAGCACCGGGCATGCACAAGAACACATTTCCAGGTGTAATTCAAATGGCCTTGTGGCTGAGGTTTAATTGCCAGACGTGTTGATTTGATTGAAGAGTTTGTCCTTAATGACTTGAGACATCAGACCATGAATCGCTTCTATGGTTGTCTTGCAGCTAAAATAAACCACAGAGAGAAATGAAGATCAGCATTTAATCCAGGGGGGAAAAAAGAAAAGGAAAACAGATGCCGCATAAAGGGATATGACATTTAAAGTGGTGTCAGCAGACTTTTTAAAGGTAACGTTGCTGTTTGCAGACATTCGTAGTGGGTGTATGTATCAGATATCACTGAAACTAAAGCTACTTTCGACTGCACTCGTATTCACGAGGGGTCACCACAGCAGGTAGCTCGCCGTGTGTGATTTGGCCTTCCTGTGTCTTATCCTGAAACCGGGGATGTTTAGCTTGACAGCTGAAGGTTTAAACCACTACATTATAGAGCCACTAAAAGATGAAACTGAAACTGAAACCACTATCAACATTATTTGCCCTGATGAAACCCGTTTTTTAAATTCATGTGGATATAGTACAAGTGTAGCATTTACTTCATTGTTTAGTTTAAATATTTAATAATAAAAAAGTGAAAAAAAAGGTTTTTCAGCAGAAGTTTGTTTTTAAAAAATACTTATTCTAACATATTCTGTGTATTCAAATTACGTATTTAAACAGTTATAACCTATTATTGTAATGTGCATAACAAATTCATAATATAGTAACGTGTTACTTAGACTCTATATGTCATTCCTAATATGCCTCTATGTTGTCAATACAAACAATTGCTGAAAGAAACTGTTTTAAATCTCTCTATATAGCATCATTATCACCTTCAGATCAATCTATTGACCCTGAAGGAGAGGTCAGAGGTCAAATATGACATGATATTTTAAATCCTTATATGGTGCTTTTTATACCACACTTGTAAGAATCATAGCTTCTAAGTTATAAGGCTTTTTGTCAATTTTCAGGCAATAAATCATTAAGTTGACCTTGAAGGCCTGAGTGGATGTAAGGAAAATCTTAATGGATTGTTACCATGATGCCACCTTACACCCCAACAAAGTTTATCTAAATGAATTCAAACATTTTGAAGCTGTTTGCACACAGAAAGAATGACACACGAAAATGCTCCCAAAAACATGACCACCTTAGCGGAGTTCATAAAGACATTACTGAGCTGGATTCTATTAGAAACTATATCAAGAAATTTGAAATAGCCAAATGGGGTCAGTTTGCATAATAACTGATTAAAAAGTATCTTAAAGCACTGAATTATTACTGCTAAGCAACACTGGTCTGATTAAGAAACAAATTTTAGATTAATTTAGCAACAAACACAAAAATAAACTACTGTCCTTAACACCTAATCAATGCCAGATTTAAAAAAGACTGACATTTAATTTGAGGATGTGATAAAAATACTGCTCGAAATAAAAGAAAACAAGCCAGTTATAAGGTCAGTGGAAAAAATAATATATATCACACAAGTAGAAAATATGATTACATAATTGAAAGCAACACCACTGACCACTTTATTCATCTAGTGGGATATTATTTATACATTTACAGTCATATTATATCATACTTAAGTTACAGTGCCCAAAATAAATTAAGCTGACATTTAATTTTACTAAAGCATTCTATCGAAAATAAAACCCACCTGTCTCGTGTTGCTTTGGCCAGTTTGTCCTCAGACTTTCTGTCGTGTGTGTCTAATCCGAGCATGAAGCAGCCTCTGCCCAGCTGGGCCTCCGACTGCTCCAGCTTCTCTGACAGGTCGAACACCTGGCCCGTGGTGTAGTCCGAGTTCTGACCATGCAACACACAAACACACAGAAACTGACTCATGCACAATTTGCCACTAAAAGCTTGATAACAGATTTTCCTTTTTTTTTCTTTTTTTGCAGAATGGCAACAAATATGTCTAAAAAGCCAGAGGAACACTTTATGGGTTGTGGTGAATGAAAAGAAGTCAGTGAAAGGTTTGCTTAAGGTGAGGCCGTGTTTATGGTAGAAAAGGTAATTAAAACACAATGACAAGGGAGGCCCCTGGCTGGGGTGACAGTGTAGCAACTGACAAAGCCCGTCACCCATAAAGCAGCCCGTTCTTGACATCTAGTCAATTCATCTTCATCCAAAACGCCAAAAAACCAACTGTTTGGACAAGCCTGATGCCTATTTAGACTGTTTAGTCAAGCTCAGGACAGAGTTCCTGCATCCACAATGCAAATTTACATGAGGGGCAAACGAACAGCAAGGGGGAAAAGGAGCATCATGGAGTCGGCTCCAGCTTTAATACTTATCTCCATTGTGAAAAAAAGTTCATGTACAGCTTATTACTAAAATCAACAAACACGGACGCTTAGCTAATAAGCAGCAATAAATCATGACATCACAAGCTGGTGACCACATGTCTAAATGAGTTATAGAGTAATAATTAACCATAAATCAAAATGTCAAACAAATAGCAAACATTTTGATTTTTGAAATGCCCTACATACCGTGAGGAGACTTGAAGAACTTAAGGTATTAACCCAATATTTATTCCAAAGGAGTTCCAGGAGCTTTCTATCGAGGGAGGACTTAAAGTAAGTAACCTCCAAGGCGTAATACCTAAAAAGGAGAGCGACAGAGAAAAAAGAAGCGCATATGCAAGTACTGAAAATAAAGTAAACAATAAAAAATGTGTGATACGGTACATGCTACACAAGTATTTGATCCGGTACAATACTGTAGCAAATATAAATACTCACTGTTTACAGTGTACACCAAAGTCTTCAATCTTGTTCAGGGGGATAGTCTGATATTCTGAGGGTCCCTCATCAGGGGGTTTGTAACCCTAAAAATCCAAAAAGGAAATACTAAGTACTTACTACAGTAATAAGGAATTAAGAATACAGAGTGACTGAAAAAAACTTATAAATATATTCTTAACAAATACACAACAATAAAATCAGTATATAAAAATGTCTCAAATAATCAAATACAGCTATGCACAAGAAGAATGAAAAAACAGATATTTTGTGATTTTACTAAAGACCAAAGAGGACTGCTGCTAAAGTCTTTGCTTTACCTTCGGGTAGGTTCTGAAGGCACCGAGGTTGACTTTCCCTGCAGAAATAGTCCGAGTGGGATCAATCTATAGGAAGCAAGATACAGTAGAACAGGAAAACAGAGTCAGGGGTCACACAAACCTCTAGGGACTACTCAAATGTGGCCACCAGGAGCCTTTTTACTGGGGCTGTCAGTGTGCTGAAAATACACACTTAATTACATGACGCCCCTGGCATTTAAGCGCCGCTAAACCAAATGAAGTGTAAATAGCAAATGTGGTTGTAATAGCAAAATATTCATCAGTACTACATGCAAATCTACAACTCATCCATCAGTAATCTTCCCCCCTTCTCAGTTACACCCACATTAATGGGATGTGGGATATGGGATAAGCTCCATTTGAAAAGTGGGAAAGTAGAAGTCACAGTTAAAAAAACAAACAAAAAGCCATTAGCTTCAAAATAAAACTGGTTACTATTTCCCATCTTACCACAACAGCCACAAAAGGCTCCTGAAACTGTTGGTTGAGCATCTGGGTGCTGACATCTATGCCGGAGAGCCAGCATCCATAGCCTGGATGACTGTGGTACCAGCCTATCGCATTCTCCAGCCGGCCAACCTGAGGAATTGTAGATAATATAAAATCATATCTTCTTTAGGGCAGTGTAAGATGTCAGTAACATGATTGTATTTGACACAGTTTGCAGTTTTTATCCTTATCTAAAGTAGCATTTTCCTATCTTTCCTTTTTCTTTTAAGAAAAAATATCTCCACATTCGTGTAGTCACTTGAATTCATTAGAGTATTGGATAGTGTATGTTAAACAGGGACTGGAGAAACCTCATAACATAGTACAATTTACACAAAACTTTACAATTATTCCTAGATAATATAAAAGAGTGCAAATCATATTAACCGTATAATATATTTATACTGTATTCCTGCTTCTTGGGTTGCAACATTAACTACAATAAAGTGCTTGAAAATAGGTTAGAGGTAAGTAATCGTATACTCAGCATGGGAAAAGGCAGACAAATGTGGTTATATATGGTTATCAGAATATTAATACTATCAAAAGACAGTAATGCTTCAAATAATCCCTTTATAGTTTGTAAAAATCTTATTGATATTAAGTTAAAGATTTTTCTAAAGCAGCTGAAACACCCTTCCTTAAGTAAAAAAAAAAAAAATGGTTGTAAGCCAGTGACATTCACAGAAAGTATTAAGTTAATGTCTCAGATGAAATCAAGTCTGATTTTATTTAGGCTATAGTTCGGTTCCTTCTTTCTAAGTCATAATTCAAACACGATGCTCTTTATGTGCGTGGAAGTCAATGTCCCACCTGTTTGGCATTTTCAATATAGGCAGCCATGTATTCATAGGCTGCCGCCTGGGCGTTAACTCTGGTCTCTGTGCCCTCCACGGGCAAAGCAAAGCTGTCCATGATGATCATGGTTTCACCGTCCACCTTTCCCAGCATGAGGCCCATCACCTCCAGGTTTCCTCCAGATCTGGCATGCATTACCATCTTCAACAGGGCCAAAGCTGAGATTTTGCAGTACTTGAAGTAGTGGTGACTAAAAGGTGAACAATGACAAATGTATTTGTATTGATGTTAGATAATATTAAGCAGTGCGTATATTGTAGATACACATCCAGTTTGCTGTACTGCTACTAACATAAAGACCGGTTTGCTAGTTTGTAGCTAGGCTACCACTAATGTTCCAACAATAAACTACCAACGAACACCATTTAATACGAATACGGCAGCTCAGCAATCACCTAAATACTTAGACAGAAACCTAAATACCACAATGTTGTTTTGCACCCACTCTTTCGTCCATGGTTTCGCAGCGAGGATTTCTTGTTGTTGCTTTTTGTCATATTTGTAAATTTCATCAATGCTCTGAACTTCCTGCATGCTGTTAGACAGCTCCCATGTTTTCTGAGCCGTATTGCTCCCCGCCATGTTAATAATGTATCCAAGCAAAACCCGAGCCGTAAAAAAACCCGATTTTTTTCTTTAAATAAGGGAAGAAGTGCTGTATTTCTCCCCCAAAGATTTTGATAACGTTTTAGGAGCTGATAGCCACTCGCTCAAGGAGCCATGACAGTGAGCGATACCAACGCAACAAAGTGAAACCGACGGGGACGTTCGTTTTCATATTACACATATTTACCACTGATGTGTTTATTTGTTATATGCCATCTCTTAACACTACAACGCAATGATATATGGTGATATTGCATTCATTAATCATATTTGTATCTTATTTATTACTCTTATTAGAATATATTTACCCCTGTGACGGAAGCCATGGTTTAGTCCTGCGACGACGTCAAACTAACTTCTGGGGACGCACTGACATCTAGCGGCGCTTTTTAGAAAGGTACCTACATCTATTTGTCAGGGCTTTTTTCTTAGAGCCTCAGCACTGTACTGGGAGCTGAAGTATTTAATGAGTCAATAAAACTGAAGCTAGTATTCAATAATTAGGCAATACTATTCTGGAGGAAGGCCGTAGCTAGTAAGTTAAAGGGCTATTAATTAGCCTAAAGGGCTGCTGGGTAAGGCTAGATGGTATCATTTTTAGACAACAGCAGTATGTTAAGTTTATTAACATGTTGTTAATAAACTTTGCCTGGTTTTATGTTGTTTAAAGACGATTAAAAAGAAACAGAAAATTCAGATCCTAGTGTTAAATATTGCAGAGTTATTAAAGACTTAACATTTGGACTATATTAGACATATTTTTCTAGAATGTTTGTGTTAGATGTGTTTGCTAGCCTCTCCCAGGAGAAGGTTTGTGTCATGGTTGCCCATGGCAACGGAATGACGCTTTGGGCTCGCTGTGAAAGATCGGTCGGATAGGTTTGAGCTGTGTGTGGAAATTTAAGAATTATTGATATATATCGTGTTATTTGGTCTTGTTATTTGTCTAGCCAGAGTTACATCCGAACTTTAAAATAGACGCGCATGTTCATATACCCCATTATGGGGTATATGAACATTAAGTCCAGTGTTTGCCTTATTGGGTGTATTGTGTATCACGATTGGACGTTTTTTTTTTTTTTTTTGAGAAGCATGAAGAAAAAACTCCCCGCCATATGTGATCAAGGACTTGCGAAGCAACGTTTATAGGTGTAAACTAATCAACCGGTGAGTAAAAACAAGCAAACAAACAAACAAAGGAATTCTTTTAATCACATGTTGCTTTTTAATAAACAAATCGGTGTTTCAGCGAGTTTTTCTCCACAGTCAGGGTCAGATGGTGCAAATTACACAATGCTGTAAATATGACTTCAGCAGCAGCTCTAGGAGTAAACCCCAATCCCGACAGAGGTACTGTACAAGGCTGTAGTAGTGAATTGGCTGCATTATTTAAGCCTGTAGTGTTTAGTGAATAGTTTCCTGTTTTTATTGTACAGTCTACTCTATATATGCCGTATTTCCCAGGTATTGGCTTAAGCCATCTGCTGGGTACCGAGTATGAAAGGAAGAAGCAGAAACTTCAGCGGGAGCTCCAGCTGGACTACAGAAACTATATATCCAGGGTGTGACGACGCAAAATAAATAAATAAATAAATAAATAAATAAAATAAAAATCTGAACATGTATAGATAAAATAATATATAGTTCATTTAGCCAAAACAATAGGAATTTACTGTTACATCAGGCATATAATTATATATAACCTATAAGAAAAGGTCTTAAATAAATCAGAATAGCTTATTAAAATAAAATTTAAAAAACATGCCAAGACAAACTGGCTTAGTGAGGTAAAAGATGCACAATTTAAAAAAACAAAAAAACAACCACAAGCAATCTCAATATAAAAAAAGAGAAATAAACAACAGAGCACCACACAAAGGCATTAGAGTATAAACCTTTTACTGAGTTATTTTCATTCACTGTTGTAATAAATTGTTAAATAGTAGACTAAACATTATATGAAAAATAATTAACCTAAAGTCAGAACATCAAGTTAGATAAAACTGGAAATCTTTGCTTTATGTAAGTGCCACCGAAGTGACAATTTGTAGCTCACTGTAGAAGGAAAAGCACAATGAATCACAGTCACAATGAAATTTCAACAGCTGATTACTTATATTAAGATAATAATTTTATGTATTGCAAGTTTTTTGAAGCTTATGCTGAATTATTTAAAAAAAAAAATTGGTGTCCGATTAACATAGATTAAATATGTGCTAATTTGCATACATATCCAATTGACAGAATGGAATAAAACACCTAAATGTGCATTTTAGACATTTCCTTTTTATTAGTGTTACATTTAAGACTTAATAAATCTTAAATCCTAATCTTAAAATTGTCTGGAACACGGGAACTTGTTATCTGGAATGACATATCAGAAATCGTTACGAAAATACATTCACCAGCCACTTTATTAGGTATACCTTCCTAACGCCACATTAGAACCATTTTGGCAATCTAAATGGCATAGATTGAACAAGATTTTGCCTTATGACATGGTGGAGTGTTTTCCTGCTGAAATCAGCTATCGGACGATGGATACTCATGGTCATACAATGATGGCCATGGTCAGCAACAATACTCACGTAGGCTGTATATACGTAGTATCATCAGTTGGTACTAAAGGGCCCAAAGTCTGCCAAGAAAACATCCCACACACCATTACACCACCACTATCTGCTTTAGCTTATCTACTTCAAGGTTCACATGGTCTTCTGCATACCTTGGTTGTAACAAAGGGTTATTTGAGTTACTGTTTGCTTCCTATCAGTTTGAAGCAATCATTGCTATTCTTCCCTTATCTCACCTCTGGCATCAACAAGACATGTTCACCCAGAGAACTACTGCTCCCTGGATTCAGACTGACCCAGTAGATCAGCAGTTTCTGAAATACTCAGACCAGTCCATCTGTCACCGGCAACTATGCCACATTCAAGTAGCTTAGATCACCTTTCTTCCCCATTCTGATGCTTGATTTGAGCTTCAGCTGATCGTCTTCACCCTGTCTACATGCCCAAATGCACTGAGCTGCCGCCATGTGATTGGCTGATTTTGTATTTGCATTAATGAGCAGCTGAAAAGGTTTACCTAGCAAAGTGGCTGGTGAGTTTATGTCTGTGTTTAACTAAGTTGCCTCTGTGTTGCATTTGCGTACACACAGCAAATCTCTTATTCTTCCTGCAGAAAACGGATCTGAAAAGTAAAGAGCCTCAACAACAACTTGATGGAGTGTCACTACCGATTGATGAGAGGATATCTGTAAAGGTGTGCCTGCATTCATTCAGTCATCAAAGTAGAGCTTTAGCTCTTCAGCTAGAACTGATACAAACTGCCGACTGCACAGTGCTGCGCGCTTCATGGCAACTGATTTTCTTTATATAAGACCGTGAACTTACAAACAAAAGTTAAGAGGGATTTCAGGCGTCTATATGTGCACGACAAGCTGAATGTTGATAAGTATTGATGCAAGCATTTTTGAAATATTGAGGCAAAAAATATAGCCTTAACCTCATCGTCACTCGAATGTGTGCAAGCAGAAATATGTATCTTCTTTTGATAGAAGATGGTATTCTTTAAGTTTTGTATTTCCTTAAATTCTAAGTGTCACATGAGCTTAACTGAGCGGTGTGGCTGCTTGACTCTGACTTTTTGTTTTTTCTCTTGCAGGAAAAACTGAGAGAGGAGAGAAATAAAGAATACAACCTCTTCCTCCAAGAACAAGCTCAAATAAGAACGGTAAAGAGGAGAACGTCTTCTGTCAGTCCCAAGGTAAGAAGACTGATGACTCAATAGGCAGATCGTGCACAATAACGCTAGTGTGTTTGGTGCAATAATCCATGCAATTTTTATAGCACACTTTAAAGGATTCTCTATCAGTAGAAATGCTTCTCCATTTATCAGGTAGATACAGCTCACTGAGTACTTGAAAGACAAATAACGAAAAGCACTCTGTTACAAAGTAAATGTTTTTTCACATTGAATTTCTTCCTCACATTTTCATTTTCAGCCTGGACAGATTCACGCTTCAGATGGCTTGAAAATTTCTCCCCCAGCCTCTCCCCTGTCATCCCCTCACAAACATACCCACACAAACATAGTCCCCAGTCACAATGAGAGGAAAGATGCTTCCACTCTGACCGAGGTGTTCAACGATGGAGAAATCAGGAGTCCAGTTCAGAGGCGGCGAAGACGCTGGCAAATCTTCAGAGCAGAGCCCTACAGCTCTGAAGACGAGCTAAACACAGACAGAGGGGATGAGTTTGATTTGAGATACAGGAGGAGGAACGACAGGCACACTCAAGAGCCTGGGTACAAAGAGGAGATGACAGCGCAAGAGTGCAGAGTGAAGAAGTATCCTTTTTTTTCTGGAAAATGATTTGAATTACTGGTAGTTTCATCCGTTACCATATAAATGAGATCAGATTGCTCCTCTGCCAAATTTCACTGTCCTGTCTGTTTCTATGGCAGGGCTTCTCAGGACATAAAGGAGACAGTGGCTCCTACAGTTTCTCATCAGAAGACCAATGACACAATTTGGAAGTCTGAGTAAGCAAGTTTATGTTTTTTGACCCCTGCTTCTAGAAAGATGTTAATGATCTCAGCTAACTGTACACTAGCAATAATGTTAGCTCATAAATGCTTTGCCCTGGGCAAAAGGTTTTGCAGCAATGTGATTTATGATGATGAAACAGTGGTCACATATAGACAAGGGCGGCCAACAACATCCCCCTGGAAAGTCTCATAAATTTTCAGAATCAATACCATCAGTACCATAATTGATTATACTGGTATCTGCTGCCATATTCAGTTATTGCTCTTCAACACTTTTGCCTGCTGTTGCATTTCATTGTTCCTGAACTACATTCAGTAACCTGGTAACATGAGGTGCTGTGATAGAGAGTGAGCCTTGGCCCTTTTCCAGGCAAAAAATTGCTCACCCTAGAGTTTATCAGAAGAGCTGGATTGATGAAGCACAAGCCTTTGCTCTCTGTCTCTGAGTTATAGCCCTCAAAGCTCTGCAGCCACTGTGTGACATAAAATCGTAGCTGGGTGTGGCTTAAAGAGGAAGTTATTGCAGTGATGTTACCCTTACATGCTGTCAGTAATTGGGTGACTCTTATGGAGAGTCCCGTTCTGTTTGTGTATCTGTATTCAATAGTGTTCAAGTGCCAGCCAGCATGAAGATGGCTGCAAGATCTGCTGTCAGGAAGGATAAGGCTGATTTTGCTACTGGACTGTTGATAGGTAAAAACATTCTTACTACACAGATAATAAATGCAATTTATCAATTAAAGTCATATTTCAGAACTTAAGCAGTATTTTAATGACTCTACGTCTTGATGCAGGAATAACAGAAGAGCAGGAGACAACTCAGATGAGGAAAGAACAATACAGGCAGGAGTTACTGAGACAAATTGCTGAAAAGCAGAGGAAGAAGATGGAGTAAGTATTTATTCTCAAAATCATCATTTTCATCAGAGTCCTTTAAGCTAGCTCAACCCTTATGATCTACAAAGCATGAAATCAAACTACTGATCGCTGGTCACCTCTCTTCTTAACTTAGAAAAGACCTGTCGAAGCTAGGTTAAGAAGAGAAGTGATGAGAGTTAGAGGGGGCAAGGATGAGATGGTTTGGACATGTGGAGAGGAGGGATAGCACATATATTGGACGAAGGGTGTTGAAGATGAAGCTGCCAGGCAGGAGGAAACAAGGAAGACCACAGAGAAGATTTCTGGATGTCATGAAGGAGGACATGTGGAGGGGTGTGACAGAGGAGGATGCTAGGGATAGGGTGAGATGGAGGCTGTTGATCATGTTGTTGAGACCCCTAAAGGGAGCAGCTGAATAAAAAAGAAGACATAGAAAACAACATCAAGCCTGTGACGTTGTTCTGTCCTTTTTTTCTCTTTAGGGAGAAAAGACTTGAGCTGAGAGTTGACCCTGAGAAAGAGGTAGGAGAATAGCATTAAAAGATCTGGCTAGCAAAACCTTTAAACAGCAGAAACATAATGTTTGTGTCAGGTCTGGATTTGTTATTATAACTTTCATAGGTTGTGGAGTCTTGGAGAAATTTCTTGAAAGAAGTACCACCTAATCTTATCCTCGATATATATGTTGTCTTTCTTTGATGATTGTGTTCTGGACCACACGTAATCTGTTCCAGCCTGACCGAATACAGCAGCTAGGGTCTGTGAATCGTCACTATAACAGCCTGAGCCAGGATGTTCTTCACAAGCTAGGAAAAGATCTAGAGGCCGAAGGGAAGCACCTAAATCCCAGTCTTGAAAATGGCAAACCCACTGAGAATGCAGATGAGAGAGCCCCCCCAGGAAAGTCCCAGGTGGACTTGATTACAGCTCTCAGACAACTGTCTGGGAAGACTGTGCCTTCAAATGGGATGGAATTACCGCAAGGTGTCCCCTCACTGGACTATTTTAGTGAGGACTACCACAGAGACTTCTCAAACATCCTAGGAGAGGTGACCATCCCAAGGTAGCTCACATTTGCTTCGATTAAATGAATAAAATTAGCAGCCCTGCTATACACTCACTGGAGTGTTGGTAACTCTGTTTCAGGGTTGCGAGTGTTGCTCCTCCTTTACCTCCCATTGTACCTCACAATTACAAGACTCCATATGATGCAGATTATTACTACTATGGAACCAGGAATCCATTAGATCCTCATCTTCCTCACAATCCAAGTAATGTAACTATCTGTTTCACAAATATGTATTTACTAAATGTTTCTTGTTTTTATCCACATTTTTTTTAGACTTATGTTGTTGATTATTGCTAGCAGTTTTTAAAGCAGACAACGACTGGTTTGATTTCAGTGTGGTGATGTTTAGATTGCTGGAGTTGAAAAAACGTGTTGCTATCCAGTTTGTGTAAAGTCAACATTAAAAAGAAACTGCAACAACCTATTAACAAAATTAAAATAAACCCTTACATTTACTGTGATAGATGACCTGCTGCACTTAACGCAACTGTCACCTCCATGCAAATCATATGAATGTCGCTTTAAGCTTCAGAAAAGCTTAAAGCAACATTCATGAAAACAGTAATGTTACTGTTTCTCCTTTTCTACAGCTGAAGGCAACATTAATGATAATACTATATGCGAGTGGTGTGTTTGGTTACAGTTATTTCTTTTCTATTTTAATATTACTGCCAAATTCCTGCTCTTTATTTGAGCTTTGTTTGTGGCAGTCAGTGGCAGCAGATAGTTCATGAAGCTCTTGAATCGTGTGCATTCTTTATCTTATATTTTTGTATTTTCTACATCAGATGGTCTGCCCGGGGGGAATCGGCAGTCTGAGAATTCCAAGATTCTGTCTCAGAGAATGCGTCCTCTCAGATCCAGTGGCCAAAATGAGTCAGTGACCTTCCCAGCACCTTTGGAGTTTTTTTTGTAAAACATGTTAATTTTTTCAGCATGTTGATGTTAATATAGATTTTATTCAGTAAAGCTGCATTAAATGCCCTCATCTCTGCTAGCAGCAACCCAGTAGATCTTTTCTCTCTTCCGGAAGAGGGTCTTCACAAACTGAATACTTATCACTACCTTCTGTACTTATATCTCCTTGCCATTTGCTACTCTGTCTGCTTCCAGAGAAACTCATCAACATGGAGCATCTGCTCTGGTTTTTGAAGAACTTCATGCAGAAAAGTCAAAGCAGAGGAGAGAGAGTGTACTGAGCTACCAAGAGACACTCAGACAGCAGGTACATTGTTATAGCTCCATGAAGAAACCACATGTTCTGTTATAGCGGTGTCATGGTTTCATCCTTTGAAAATTGTGTCTGGGGCCCAGATTAAAGAAAGAGAGGAGCACAGAAGACTAGAGAAAGAAGAAACAGCACGACTCAATGCCAAGATACAGGCTGAGATGAGGGCATACAACCCCTGGGGGAGAAGTGGAGGAGGAGGCGCTCCAATTAGAGACCAAAAAGGCAACCTTGTTAGTAAGTTTTATTGTAATGGTGTTCACCGGAGGCCAGATAATTTAATGTGTTTGATCAACAGATATTAATGTAACATGTTTTAATGAATGTTTTGCTGCCTTTAGGTGACCTGAATCACATGCACAGGATCAATGAGGCATCATATAGGAATCCTGTGCCCACTCCTGGCACTGAAACTAGTTCTCCCATTTCCCATCGACTAACAGGTAATGTTATCTTCCTAATATTTCAGTGGCTGTGCATTTTATATGCTTTGTAGATCTATAGCTTATGGCTTTCTGTCTTTTCTGTTTTAAATTGTTTTCACCTTTTACAGGTTTCAAGGATGAGACACTTCAACAGCAGGACAGTTACAGAGCAGCCCTGAAACAGCAGGTAGGTCCCGGGGCCTCAGTCTGTAGATGGATGATAGGAGAGGGTACTGATGAACTGCAGGATGAAATGAAATGCTTTTAGACTTACAGCAACCTGTATTCTCAACACTTTAAAAAAGTTGTAAATTAACTGTAACTGTGCATTTCAAACAGATAGAGGAAAACAAGAGAAAACAGCAAGAGGAAAGAGAACAGATTAGAATTGAGGAGGCGAAAGAAGAGAAGAGGCTCGCCATGCAGAGGGCACGCTTACAGGAGGAATATGAGGAGGAGCAAAGGAAAGAGAAAAGGAGGACTGAGGTGATGAGCTTGTTTCTTTTATAAAGAGTCCTACATCATTTCTCCTTCTTTATAGTTTTATCTACTCTCTGCAGCACAAGCTGAAAAACCAAGGCTGGATCCATGAAGCTGAAACACATCGCCAGAAGCAAGAAAAGGTGGTGATGCAGGAAAAAGAGACTAAGAAGGTACCTCAGACCACCAGGGTGGAGAAAGACTCACGGTTGAATTATGAGGTACAGTAAGCACGAAAAGACAGGAGTGCTATAGCTCGCTGTGTCTTTGTCAAAGAATGACATTTTACTTGTTGTCCTGCAGAGGCAGCCCTCTCCGCCTATCCCAACCTTGCAGAAAAAGCTGGCAAATCTTGCGCCATATAGGCCCTCCTCTGTTTTGAGCCAGCGGTCATCCAGAACTGTGAGTAACTCATTGCAAAGATTGCAAATATTTTCACATTTTACCCTTTATGATAACTCTATAATAAAAAAACATGCATTCACAGAATCGCTCAGTGTCAGCACCGCACCACCGACCACCCGATGAAATTCCCAGCCAGCAGGGTAAGATTTGTCTTAACCTCTGTGCGTGCAAATCATAAACATTTATTTTTCTGATCCTTGCTCTGCCTTCACTCCCCTGTCATGCTTCAGATGATCAACAGGAAGTAATCAGAAAGCTGTCAGCCCTCCGTGGTTATCTGAGGAAAGAGCAGCGACAACTGGAGGTTCAGATGGGTCGCACGGATTCACACGAGACCCACTACAATCTGGTAAACAGGTACTGCAGTCAGGCAGCACTGAACAGCAGGGGGATGTGTGCAGGTATAACAGACCCAAAATAACAGGGATTTCTATCTTTTGTGCCAGGCTAATATTAAGACATTTAGAGACGCTGCTATGTTGAATTTAACCCAATTAACCCCCAGATGTTGTGAAGTGAAGACACAATACTAACTCTGGGCTGTTAAAGTGTGATCTTGATTTGATATTTGTAGTGAAGTATGTATTACTGTGCTTGGAAAAAATGAAGTGACCCATGTCTTTCCTCAGTGAATTGCTGTGGAGCACTACAGTAGCCATGTTGCTATTTAGAATATTCTCAACCCATTATTACCAAGCCCAGCACGATATGTCGAGTAACTGCATCCCTCCCTGCTAAATTACAGGAATGTTTTACAAGCCACTTGTTAATCTGTGCTTGTATTCAAGTTTACAGCAAATCATCTGAGAAATGCCTTTGAACTGGTGCCAGTCTCTGGGCTTTTCTTTTGTCACAGACTGCTCACACAGAAGGACCAGCGCTTTAGGGAACATAAAAGCTTTGGAATGTATTCAGCAAGTACAGGTCAAGCGTAATGCCCTCATTGTTTTATAGCAATGCAGAATTAATTTATGTCACTGCAGGGACAGTGCAGCAGGTGGAGCTAAGTGGTATAGTTACTGTGCACAACTAGAAAGCATTTGGCATAGTGAACTGCTGCTACGTTTTCAGACAGACATCTGTTTGTTATTAGAGGTAGTTGTTCTGTTTAATTTGGGATTTTCCTCCTTTGCTCATGTGTAGAAGACGACCACATAGAGAATCTGCACATAGAGAAGCTGTCCTGTCTTCAGCTAGGAGTCCTTCTCCAGCTGATGCACATGCTAACAGGCAAAACATCAGGGAGTTCATCCAGCTTAAACACAGAGGTAATAAAAGACACAGCTTTGACACAGCTTTTAATGCTTCTTTGAACCACTGTTGTTCTTACAATGTACCAACCTGAAGTAAGTCTGATTTAATTTTCATTGCACAAATAATAATAGATTCAGGAATGTATTCACGGGAAGAGGCTGGCAAAGAAAAAGTGGGATAGTCGGAGAGCTGAAGAAAAGAGTACTGGAAGGCTAGGCGCACAGCAAAGAGAGAGGTGGCCCTGGCAAAGGAAAAGGCTTGTAGTGAGTTGTATGTGAGGCTGGACACTAAGGAGAACATGACTTGTAATGAATGACTAGGCAGAGAAATTGTGCTGGAAGAGATGTCCACCAGATTAGAGTGATTAAGTATAGAGGTGGAAATGTGCTAATGTGAAGAGAGTGTGTTGAGAAGATGGAAGGAGTACTTCGAGGAGCTCATGAATGAAGTTAATGACAGAAAGTGGATGAAAATGGAGTTAGAGAATCAGGAAGTGCAGAGAATCAGCAAGGAGGAAGTGAGGGCAACTCTGAAGAGGAAGGAGACGGGAGACATCGAGAGGTCTAGGAGCGAGGGCCGTGGACCTTTGAACAAGAGTGTTTAACACAATCTTGGAGAGTGAGGGGATTTCTGAGGAATGGAGATGAAGTGTAACCGTACCACTTTTAAAGAACGGGGTTGATGTGAAGAGAGTAACTACAGAGGAATAAGATGGAGAAGTGTAGAGAAGGACTGATTGAGTTGCACTCTTTGTGGATATCATAGGGTGCCTAGACAGGAACTCTGGTGCTGCATGAGGAAGTCCTGAGGGGCGGAGAAGTATGTGATGGTGGTGCAGGGCATGTAGGACAACAAGACAATAGTGAAGTGTGCGGTGGGAGTGACAGTTGGGGGGTGAAATTACATCAGAGATAGGCTCTGAGCCCCTTCTTGTTTCACTGGTGACAGAGAGGCTGACAGATGAGATCAGGCAAAAGTCTCTGTGGATGATGATGTTTGCAGACGATCACAGAAAAGATTCATGGATGAAGTGAAGGAGGACATGCAGGGGGTTGCTGTGACATAGGAGGATGCTAGAAATGGGGAGATGGAGGCAGATGATCCAATGTGGCGACCTCTAAAGGGAGCTGCCGAAAGAAGAAGAAGAAGAACAAATACGTCTAATAATGCTTTTCTTTTATTCTCAGTACTAAGCTACATAGAGGAAGTTAGTGTTTATTCTGTTTACAATCACTTTGGTCATGCTGTTCTTGTAAGTGTGGAGGACACCAAATGGTTTAGACTTTTAACTGGTGCTCTATCTCCCTTTATCTAAACCAAAACTTTAATCTCATGAGGTCATTTGAGGCCTCGGTCAGTGACGGACAGTTTGCCCATGTGTACAGTGAATCTCATGTAAGCTACCAAAGAAATGACTGGATGTGTTCCCAAACTGGAGTTTGAAACACACTCAGAGCTGCAAGCTGTAAAACCAACAAAAGAGGATAAAGGACTAGATGGGTTTTTTGGCTTCACTAAACACTTTTTTTGCTTTGTGTTTATTATTTTACTGATGCAAATATTTAATTTATTAGTCAATTGCTTTGCCTAGAGCTGCCCTATAGTAACAATCCCTGATGTGACGTAGCTTGCTTTTATCCTACAGGTACGACATCTCGTGAGGAGGTTCGAACCCTGTACCCTGACCCTCCCGCAGACACACAAAGTCTGGACATTCAGCAGCAGGCCCTTCTACGTGAACAACAGCACAAAATCAGGCTAATGAGGAGACAGGAAGATGGTCAGTGAGCAAATACAAATCAGTTTCACCTCAAATGTTTGTCCTCTAACTCCTCCTTCTGTCTTCCTCTGTAGACTTCTTGGGCCGTCAACTAGGTCATTATTATCCTGTAAGTGATCAGCACATTACACAGTAACTATATTCTGCACTTTCACCCTGGCAGATAATTCAGTCTTGCATGGCTTAATTTTAATTGTAGAGATTTTATTGTTTTCTGTCTGCATTTGTGTCTCCTCCCAGATCAAGAACCCTGGACGTGCCACTCACAGAAACCCCATATTGCCATCAGAGAGTTCTTTTATTGGTGAGTTTGGCAGAATATGGTCCGTCTGTAAAAACAGTCTTTCTCATTTATTTCCCTTCTTGTGTTCACATGACTGGGGACACAATAGACTTTGAAAAAAAATCCCAAAAGCACCAGATGTTTTACATAAAGGTGACACGGTTTGGGAAGTCCTCTACATACAACCTCATAATACCTTTCTACGACACTCTGTGTGCCAGGCCAATTTAGCTCTTGGTTTCTCTGCCAGGCTAACTGTGGTGCGTGCCAGCCAGCTGTCTGTGTTGCAGCTGGTGCCAGTGCTAGTTGCAAGGTGACTACGCCAGCTGCAGGGTGGTGATAGCAGACTCCCAGAGCACAGGCAATTGGTACATTAGAGAAAAAAAGACTGATGGCTTTTGAATACTTTTGAAGCTCAGGGTTTTCTCACTATTTTCATATTATGCATGGATAAACGGAATAAAGTTTAGGTCCCTACCATCTGTTTGGCTGTAAAGACATTTGCAATTAATGATACATGGCAATTGGGTTTTTGTCAGGTTACAGTGGTGAGGCACGTGAGCAGAGATCCCTTCAACCATCAGCAGAGCACCAGGAGAGGACGGCACTTAACTATGATGTATGTCTGATATGCATCTTGTGTTTTACTAAGATCAAAAGGATCACCATCATTAAGATATCAAAGCTCTGTATATATTTACAGGAGGTGGCTGACAAGGGGGGTGATAATCTGCCAGCAGTACCCAGTCACAACAACCAGAACAAACGCCACATTACGAGGCCAGACTCCCACTCTGGTGATCACAGCGTAAAAGGTAAGACGAAAGAATTCACTACAGGAAGCATTTAAATGATCAGGCTTATAACTAGTATAGCAAGTGGGAGCTAATCTTAAACACCGTATAAATTAGTGAAACATAAAAATCGTGCCACTTTATATACTTGTTGGCTTTTAGCAACATGTGCAAATTTTAAGCGTTTTTTAGTATCACTGAAAAAAAAAAAAATGTGATGGATACGCCCCTGTACCCTACAGACTGGCTTCCCGGTGATGAAGCGGACATGTCGTCGCTGGGCTCTGCCATGGGGAGGCGTGTCTCTGTGGACACTGTTGCCACGGAACTGTGGCTGCGGCCCGGAACGTCAGACGCTGTAAAGCAGTGAGGCTGTAGCAACAGGATAAACAGGCGGATGGGAGCTCCACACAGACTTAAACACTGCATTGCACAGCTCCCATTGGTGGCTCTCTAAACTGGAAATGCACAGCCACCTTTTCTGCAAATGCAGGTGGGGGTTCTCATGAGAACTGATGTCCTTCCTGTGCAGTGCTTTACTGACTTACACTTTACTTGTGTGCTGTTTCTATTTGCTCTCATTGGAGACCAGAGTCTGTAAAAACATTAATGACTATTAGATCACAGAAGAAACAGTTAATACAAAACTCACTGTGGCCAATTCCTCTTTACCTTCTACATTTAGCACATTAGCATTTTGTAAAGGTGGGATTCAGTTAATGAATAAAGTCATGGTGTTTTTGAGCAATAAAAATGTTACTGTAATGTTGTCCTGGCTGATCATTCTTAAACAGCTGGCAGCAACTGTAATTCAGTGATTCAGCATTTCAAATCAACCAAGTTCAAAAACTTTATTGACCTAGAACCTGATTAGAATGCCAGATGATGTATTGTACAGAAAGTTGTACATATTCTTTTGCAACATAGAAAACTTTACATTGCTGTATCATATACATTTGTTTTCTACATCCATGAGCAGGAATGCACCCCAGTCATACTTAAAGCACAGCTAACATTTGTCATTTTCTCTATACATATATCTTTCCCCCAGACCAAAGAAAAAACCATTAAATATATTATTAACTTCTGATTTTTATACACAAGAGTGAAAACTAAACTCACATGAAAACAGACTAGTGACTCAAAAAAGCAGCTAGAATCAGTTTGCTGTCGTCTTCCAGTTATAGAAGCCCCGTTATCGTCTATTTCGGTTAAAAACCTCATAACATATAAAATGGAATAATTTAACCCATCACTTTCCGCGGTCTTAGTTTAATTACAAATCGTACTGTTTAGGACAATCTGCAGGAGGTGGTACAGTCAAATAAATTATCACAAAAGTAAAATCTCCAGTGCATTTGAAGAACAAAAACAAAACAGCTCAAGTGCAGCAAATCCAGAGAAGGAAAACAAATTTAAACAAAAATAAAAGAAATTTAGTGTTATAAGATTATATTACACAACGGCAGATCAGATCTGTACAACTAGTATCATCCAAGAGGCTATCCATACTAATGTTAGCCATCTGCAGTGCAGACAGAGAGATCATTACTATCAACGTGTGACAAACGTCACTGTCATAGTTGCAGAATATGTCTTTTTGCACGTTGCTGAAACCATTCATTCTTTGTTTTAAATATACAGTAAGAAGCACACCTTTTTTTTTTTTATATCTTCCTTCTGAGCAGATCAGATATGGATAACTGTCAGTTGGTTATCAGTAGTTTTATCCAGTAGAGGCATCGCTACACATGGTACAAGACATGTTTTTATAGTGTTAGCAAGGACTCCGTCTGGGCTGTTTGTGTGTACAGGCGTGTCTGTGTGTGTGGTGACAGGGTTAAGGGAGCGGGTGGATGTTAACAGATAACTGACTGACAATCAGCCAATTTTAAATCAAGTGTTCGGCATAAAAACACACCGAGGCCCCTGAGGCAGCACAGAGCACCAGCACGGCCATGCGAATCTACGACGGAGGCCTCGGTAGGGCTTCGTGCTCCAGGCTGTTTGCGGTGCAGCGTCACTGGGCCTCCTCCCCAGCCTCCTCCCCAACCTCCATGTCAGTCTCTGGCTCACGGGCCTGCTGAGGCTCTGGCAGCTGTGCAATGTTAAACACGATGCCGATACGCAGGTAAAACTTTCTTAGGATAGCTCGGAGCTCGGGGATCAGGTCGAACTGCATGATCTCACACAGAAGAGGGTAGTATCTGGATGCATGAGCTTTGAACTACAAGGTGAGATGAGAGAGCAGGAAGAGACAGAGGAAGACAATGAGAAGTTAGATCTTTAAACACATGCTCATATTCTTTTTGATGTACACAAAATCTACAAAGAGAAATCTGTAATGGCCCAGTCACACTAAAGTGAAAACAGGATGACAACCTCACTGTGACCAGAAAAATAAATAAATAATAAAAACAACTGACTGGGACTGAATTTAATTTTTTCGCGTTGGGTGACTAATTGCAGGTTTTTTCAGTGAATAGTTTTGTTCACAGGGTGACTTGACAGGTTGCCTTGTAGGAGGCAGCAGAGAATGTAATCACTCACAAACAAATTTGCAAAGGTTTGTAAATAAATGCCTCATTCATAAATGCACAGACTGCCAACATGCTGCTGATGAATGCAACACTCTACAATCTCTTTGCATTAGGGAACTTGACTTAACTGGCTGCCAATTGGTTGTAATCTGGTCATATATTTATATATGAAAGCAAGGTTGCAAAGTGTTTGTGTTCTTTTGCAGTCAAATTGCATCAAATTTTGTGGAGGACTTTCTGAATTTTTGATTCAGATGTATGAGGTTCTGGTTGGACTCTGAGCATAAGGTGGCATAGATGGCAAGAGATCTTTCCCCCAATTTATCACAGTTCATTGCCAAGTTATCACTAACACACTGCATGTAAATACCAATTTGACCCCATTTACTTGCAAACAGACCATAGTCTAATTCTGTCACGTTTCCATTTTATTATCATCTTCATGTGCCTCTGACTGCAATGGTTTGCAGACCAGGTCTCCATCTTTGAAGCATCTATTTCAAATGCAATAAGATGAGTTCATTTCACTTGATTGTAATAATTTTGCTGTTATCTTCAACCACCATTTCCCATACCATAATACTCAAGGAAAACATGATGATGAATGTAGTGGGATTAAGGTTTAGCCTGCTCAGTTTTGTTTGTTGTATGCCTAACAGGATAGGTGCAAGCATATGTAACAGCACACATGGCCAAAAATATGTTTGTTTTGCCTCCGACACCAACAAAATACAAAAAAAATATAAGTATTAAGTATTAAGCTACATCACACGTAGACTTAAAAGGTCTTGTCTGTGTGTGCGCAGCAACGAGGAAGAGCATCAGTGGGTGTTTTGGCTTCTTACCCTTTCATCATTGATCTTTAGCACCTTGGTGAGGAAGAGCAGCAGCAGGTTGGTCCACGCTTCTCTGTGGCTTTCTGAGGTCAGGGCCAAGAAGTATGCTATAGCCTCGCTGCACACGCTACACGAAAGAGAAGAAGAAATCTGGATTAACACACCGAACAGAACAAGCCTGGAAGTCAAATATGAAGTCAAACATAGAAAAGTGCTTCTGATTCCTGTGTTGTTTTCTAACGTACTGTAGCAAGGCAACATCTGCATCCCCCGCCTCACTTGTCACATGAAAAATTGCTGCGAGGATGATGAAGGTTGCTCTAGCTCAACGACTGCTAATTAAAACCCCAGACTGAGGCTGGTATGAAAACAATTGGATGTTTTTCTCCACACTTAAAGCTCAAGGAAAACTGAAGCCACCTTTTTGTCTTTGATCCTGCAGCTGCCTGACAACATCCACTTCCTCCTCTCCTCCCTCCTTCACACTCACAGCTCTCCCGCCTCTGTGACTTAATGGCCACCCAAATCTGCTTTGGTCCCTGCGCTAATCAAACTAGCATGTGAGCTGCGTGGCCTCTGGTAAACAGAAAAAGTGCTTGTGTGGAGTTCAGACATAAGCCTGTGCTGCTGATGTGGTGTTTTAAGTGACACACAGCAGCATTTCAGTGAATTAGGATCTGCATGCAGGCACTAGCCTCCTCCACCCGCATCCATTCTTATCTCCTCTCTAATAATGAATGCAACTAGGAGAGACGAGCAATGATTCTTCTTCATTTTGACATCATCATCAATATGAAGGCGAGGCAGGGAGAGAAATGGGATGACAGCAGTGTGTGAGGCGTTGAATAAAGACAGTGTGATGACAGCAGTGCTGACTGAACAATGAAACATCTTATGCGCTGATTCCTTTGGATCCAAACATCACACAGCATCCACTTCAGACAACCTCAAAGCAGCTAACATGCTGGGCCTTCGCCACAAGTAACCAACTACAGTTACCGAAATCTCAACAACCCTCCCTAATGTCATAGCGACAACAGAACAGCCCTTTCCTTCAGACGTCTTGAGCTTCATTTGACCAATAAAATAGTTTAGAACTACAAAATAAATGCAAATAGACTTACGTACACTTAGACGAAGGGTTAAGCCAGTCCTTTTCCTTATAGTCTCTAATAGATTACTATAATAATATTGAGCCAATAATAAGATTTGGAATGTTTACACTCAGCTCCACTGACTGCCTCAGTAGATGCAAAGTTACCGCTGCCCATCAGGATAGCATGCGGTCCTTACTTGAGCAGTCGTCTCTGGACCTCCTCCCAGGCGTCCCGGCGGCTCTCGTCTGTGTACATGCGAAACAGGATGCGCAGCCCACATGCCAGGCTGCTGGTCTCCTGCTTCAGGAGATTGGGCTTCGACTTTCCTTTGAAACCTTCAAAATGAACAAACGCAAGCAAGTCTTTACAGCTCAGCATATTAAAGTTTTCGAGTTTTTGTCTGTCAAACCTAAAGAGACTCGAAACAGACTTTGTGTTACTGTAATTTTTGACTACATGATCAAAAGCAAAGGAGAAAAGATGGAGCCCATGTTCTCTCGCCCTACCTGCTTTCCACAGCAAGGTTCTTTGCTCGTTGTTGGAGTTGAAAGCCTTGGCAAAGTGGTGCGAGTCCAGCAGGCAATCCAGCAACTTAAAAAGCTGCTCAGAGGTCAGGTAGCGATACATTCCCTGGTCCTGGGTCTCCACGGAGACGTCTGCTGAACACACAGCATCCCGCTGCGAAAAGACAAATGAATGATGCATTACTTTGTAACACAAAAACAAAACACGGCCGCATTTCTACGCAGGAGTGGGAGAAAACAGCTGTTTGTACCTGAGCAGCTGCAAAGTTCTCCGCATCTTCCTTCTTACTGGTGGCGGGGAAAAAGACGATGTTGTCGATGGTCTGGATCAGCTCCAGCTGCACGACGCACTTTATGAGTAAAGCCGAGAATAAACGCTGCTCCTGGATCTCTGTGGGATACGCAAGGGGGGGGGAAGTTAATCAGAAAATGTACGCAGGCAAAAAACACACAGGGGTCAAAAATCTCTGAGTGAAGTGGCAGACTGACTTGTTTGGGTCCTACTCCTTGGACCGTCCTCGGTCACGCCTGAGGCTGAGCTGTACTGACTCTGCCGACGATTCTCCATCGCAGCTCTGTCGGAGCTGCTGATGGAATGCTGGTCATCAGAGCGGGACTGGATGTCCAATGACTTCTGGGAAACTGAGTCCTGGGAGCAAAGTAAACAGAGGTACTGCTATAATGCAAGAGCTGTACGTGTAAATCAATCAGTTATAGAAAATCTAACTTGTGTTCTCGTTTTTAAAAGGAAAGCAAAAATGCAACAATTTCATCACCTGCAACAAGCAGAGGAAAGAAATAATTAGTGATATAAATGAAAAATACCAGCTGTTTGTCAGGCAGGCTCTGTGTTGATAAGTGCTCTCCCTCTGCCCCCGCTGGTCTCCATGTTAAAAGCCTTTGAGACAGGAGAATTAGTCATTCAATAAAACCCAACAAATTCATCTTTTCATGCAGGGTAATAAACAACATCCAGCTTTCATTATAGAAAAGTACCAGAGACGGCCGGCCGATTAAACCAACCAAGGTCTTAATTTAAAATCCATTATGATTTTTAACTTAATTATACATAATCTGAAAGAATGTGATTACACTGAATTGAGAGTGAAACATTAAAATCTAGACGCACAAAGCGAAAAATTAAGACTTTTATTCTTTAATTCGATCTGCCGCTTTCATTTTGCAACTAAGCACTGCTATAAGAATAACCGCAGGGATTAAATGCTGCATTCAAAAGCATGGGTGTGTTTTTGGCAGCAGCTTACGCGTGTGGGATTGTTGTCTTGAAGATGTCCAGCATGCAGTTACATGTCTTGTCCCAGGTTTCTGGGGAAAACTTCTCTCCATTAAGGATGACCACATTCTCTAGACAGTTTGTGCCTGAACGGGCGAGCTGCTCATTATCTGCAGAAGAAGAAGATAAGAGGAGGATGAGGAGGAGGAGGGGGAAGAGATAAGGAAACGGTGAATTGGAGAGGAGAGATGTTTCCTTATATTGCAATACCTAAGGGACTAACTGTGCAGCTAAACTACTTGACATTGACAGAAAGGGGGTTTTCACTGGTCTGGCCCACCTAAGTGAGCTGCACACCTCCCTGCCCCTTTATTCTGCCACTTTTTAGATAATTCTGCCTGTAAACATTAGCCAAAAAGAGGGATGTGCACTCACCTTGCTGCACACACCAGTAGAGCTGAGCAAGGATGTCATCCAGCAGGACGCCATTGAGGGACTCAAAGTATTGGGTGAAGACATCGCAGATGGCGTAAAGTGCGTGGTTGCAGGTAGTCGTCATCCACTCTGCTTTCTGAGGGCGCAGTGAGAAGGTTTCAGCATGAGACCAAAAACAAATATACCGGGAGATTAAAGATTGTGCTCTGACATTTTCTGAGTGCATCTGGCTGAGCCGTTCAAACACAGGATGTGAAGCAGAGGATGTGGATGAAAGCGTTATTGTGTACCTCAGTCTGTTGCTCGGGCAGCTTCATGTTGTCAAAGATCCTGAAGACAATTCTGAACAGATCCTGCCACCAGTGTTTTTCAAAGGTGTGCCCATAGGTCTTCATCACTTCAAACATCACTGTAAGCCCCCTGGGAAATACGCAGACACACACATGCACATTTTGTTTTTCTTAATACTATAGATGATGTGTTTTTAAGTCTTTAAAGTCTATAATCTAGCATTAACTCCAGCTGTGCAGCAGGACTATGTAGAACCCCATGCAAATTTTCCATTTCCAATCAGCTGAAATGTGAAAGCGTTTTAAAAGCACACTTGTGCATACAGGTACCCACCCTATAAGCTCCTAAACAGCAAGCTAAAAGGTAAATCCCGCCTACCTGGTCCTGACATCCAGTTTACACCTGTTGATGATGCAGGAGAGCTCAAAGAGAATAGGGAACCAACCCCGCACCCACACACGGTCCTCGGGCGCTACATTCATATCATCACTGGTGTAGTCTTTGAAGGCCTGCCAGAGAAATATGAGTTCACCACTGCACCATTTCTGCCTCAGGAGACAATTAATCCTCCCACACATCCATACATATTGTTCATGCCCCTGGTACGCACTGCACATGTTCTCAAGTTATTACGTCAAGCACAAGAAGGTGTTTTTTTTGCAGACAGTAGTAGATGTAGGATAGATTACAGAACTACATATATATTCATAATGCTAATGTCATGTATCTTAAATGCATTATCTTTAATAGTGTCTCTATATTGATGTCTTTATTATGACTTGAATTTTTTTGCTGCTTCAACCAACCATTTATATTCTGACTATCTGAGCTGATGCACAAGTCGGTGCATTTTGCATCATAATCGATCACAACACGCCTCCCGTACAGTATTAAATTAAGCGATCTGTATAAGACGAGGACTCGTATTGACCTGTGGCCTATCTGAGACGTATTTGGCGCAGTGTCGGATGAGGCGGATGGCTTCCATGCTGGTGTCTGGGAATGAGGCATTGCAGGCAAACTCTGACAGACACTTCACGGCATCCTGGAAGGAGTCGATTGTAGCCGCAAAGTGCTTTTCAAATACATTCGCTAGGAGGCAGACAGAGGAGGGAGCAAAATTAGAAGAGTGGTGGGGGTACAGGGGAAGCGCAAATTAAACCAGTCTGCTGACTACAAGGGAAATGGAAGTGGTTAACGATAAAATAAGTTGGGGAGGTTGTTGGACTTACTGACGATATGACCAGTGGTCTGGAAGGCCAGCTCCACGATGCTCTCATCTTGGTCAGAGGCAGCCAGGTGGAAGACGGAGAAGATGTTTTTCCATCCTGAACGGATGTTCGCTGCCTGGGAGTTAACCATCTGGGCGATACAGCGCACCACCATGTCTCGGATGGTGGGAGACCTGAATGGGAGACAGAGAAAAGAGGTGAGTGATGAAGCAGAAGGAGAAGGGGTCAAAACAAAGAGGAAAAAGAACAGGAAAGGAGGAGCCGCAAAATAGGAGGAATAAAGTAAACAAATATTTAGTATACCACATACATAGTATATGTAGTAACATCCTGTTATACAGTTTAAACCTTCTGTTTAAGGATGGAAGCCAATCAGAAGCAGTCTTAGGATATTTTCACACCAATGGTTTGTTTACTCTGGTCCAAATCAGTTGATGAGTTTATAAACTTGTAGCTTTTCTTTAGTTTGGCTTCTTAACACATACAAAAAAAACTTACAGGGGTACTTGAAGTGTATTGGATAGATGTGTCTGGGGTGAGAGCAACAAAAGTAAATACAGGAAGAAGGTGCTGTGCTCTGGACTGCTGGAGAACATGCTACCCCTGATGCATCCCACAATGCTAAGCATACAGGATGTGACTACAGAAAAGCTTTTAACTTCAGCCTGTAAGGTGCACGTGATAGTTTTGTTGGATGGAGGTCGGATCACATCCACGCCATAAAGACACACTCTTAAGGAGAGGATGGCCTTAAAGGAATAAAAGCTAACATAGCTTGTTTCAGGCAGTGAATGTGTTAGAGTTATCACTGGGATGCCGGTGTGATAGCTCCCTCAGGACAAGGACTCCAGTCAGAGAGTTGGGCACAGAGAGTGCTTTCCAGATATACTTTAATGAACATTAACTGATTGAACAGCAGGCCAGTAGTACAGCAACTGGCATACTCAGTGAGAGTATAAGGGTGCGTATGTCTGTGGTTCTAAATAACAAGAAAACAGGGAGAATAATTACATGACAAATATAACAACCATTACTTTTCAACATCATACATCAATAACTAAATGCTCTGGCTTAATGAAATCTCACATTGGCAGGAATATCTGCTTATCCAAAACAACAGAAAGGCCTAATATCTCAATATTAGCAAAGATCAGCAATTAGGTGGTCATCACAGCCCTCTAGTGGCCAAATAACCTAACTGATATACATGGATCTGACCTGTGTCAAAGGCTACATGCTTCTGCCAATATCAGTCGAATCTCCTAACATACTCCATATCAGGTACATGTCTTATAATGTGCTACCTCCTAATCTAAAACCCCTAAAGGATGTAAACAATATGTCAGAGTATAGATCAGTCTCCTCCTAGACCGCCTCAGTGGAGATGTATACTTTAGCAACATAATACCACAGACTTCTAACAACTTCCTGAAATTAACGGAAGTATATATATGTGTGTGTGTGTGTGTGTGTGTGTGTGTGTGTGTGTGTGTGTGTGTGTGTGTGTGTGTGTGTGTATCCAACCTATTAATTTAGGAATTGATCCTTAGAGCTACAGAGGTTCTGAATCACACTGGAAATCGCTATTCCCCCGTGCTTAGCGCTCCTCGGACTCTTAGTACGGCTGGACTGTCGTAAAAGCATGTGACATCATCACCCAGCAAACAATAACAATGAAAGTGAAAAATAAGGAGACTTTCTGACAGAATGCGTCGAGGCACAATATAAACTAAATAAGCATTATTTTGAACTCTGGATGACAGCAAAGCTACTCTAGTAGAGTCAAAGAAGAAAAACATGGAGCTGGTGCCTGCATAATTGGTCCCTTTTAAAGAGAAGAAAATGAATCCCGTCATTGATTTCAATTAGCTTTAAAGGCTCTTGATGACATCCACAGCCCTGTTCTCAGAGAGAATGATTATTCCAGCTTTGGCTAGAGTTGTGGCCTCAGTGAAGAGCAATCCTAATTGCTCCGTAGCTATGAATGAGAGAGGAGTTCTGCCTCCACTCACCATTACACACACCGACACAGGGGAAGGCAGCATGAACGAGCATGAGCGAGACACACTGCGCTGCAGGGTTTACGTGGCTGCCTGCCATCTCCTCTCTGTTGAAGCTCTCGGGCTGTTCAATCTGTGGGTGGATTTATACTTAAACTGCTACTCCTATTTCATATCAATGAAACGTGTGCTGTAACGAAACAGCTTTCCTCTTTGACGTGCCACGCAGCAGCCTTTACGGGAAAATCGCTCTCATTTATAAATGATAGCTGCTTAAATTCCAGCCGAGATAGATTCGGAGCAAACGAGGAAAGAGAGGCTTTTACGTGAATTCACTGAAAGGGTAATGCAAAGAGACTGAAATGGGTCAGCTGAAATGCTGGGTTGCTACTCGTCCCCACGTGAGAAAGCAAACAACATGCCAACTCACTGCTACAGGGAGGAAGGGAAGGAGGCACAGAGCTGCAGATGAGGTTAAAGGGAGAGGTTTGAGTGCGTTATTTCATTCTGTGCATGCGCCCAAGAACAAGGGGCGATTCCTAACTTGTCTTTACACCACCAGGAACTACAGATTTCCACTTGCAGAGTTAACGTGATCACTCACTCACACATGATTGCACTCCTTCTGTACCTGTTCTTCTTCATGATGTGCTCAAAAGGCCTCAGGAAGTCTTTCTGGAATCTGAAGTTAGCCAGCTCCCCCTTTTCCAAAAACTTCATGGACAGCTGCCGAAGAGAATCCACCGCGAAAATGGCCACATCTTCATTGGGATTGCACCCAACCTACACAAAGACAGAACAATATTGTTAACACTGTATTATTTTTCACATTTTTTTCTCCTAAATTCAGCGCATGATGTGCGGCTCTCTGAGAACACACTGTTCCTTTACTGAAAAGTAAGCCTCTAACATTTCTTGAATAAACTTTTCACATAACAGGCACTCCTTCGCCAAAATCCAGGCTGTAGCTGCGCCGTGAGACTCGAATCTTGGTGAGAGACGAGTCCTTGGAATATCAAAATGCCAGAATTTGGCAACAATCGGTGTTTATCATTACAAAACAGAAAGTGGGAGAGAGAAGGAAAAAAAGCCTTTGTAGCTCAGTTCCTGCAAACCTTTGGGATAGATTTTCAAACCAACACTTTATGGAGGAACAAAGCTACCAAAACATAAATTTAAAAAAATAAAATTTGTATTGAAATATCTATAAAACCAGTGTTACTCACTTCCCCTGTCAGTGATCGTAATGTTGTGCCCGATCAGTGTATTAAGCTATGAGTTATCTAGTTCTCGCTCACCTTGTTAAAGTGGTCTCCAATAACCTCCCAGATCCTGGACCACTGCAGCCTGATGCGACCCATGTTGTAGTAGGAGATCTCCACTATCTTCTGCAGGCTGAACATACGTGGGTGTGTGGGCGAGGCCAGCTCATCCATGGACACGGCGCACAGCCAGCGCACGAAATCAACTGATGAACGGACAGAAAACGTTGGCAATGAAAAGCGGTTTGTGCAGGACGTGATTCATGCCAATTAAAAACAGCTAGCATGTACCTCTGCTTGTAAGCAATAAGGAAATTACATGTATAATAGTGGATCAGCTGGACTCACCTATTGCATTACCGTCCAGTCTGGTAGAACCTGTGAATATCCTGTACAGAAACACAAATTACTTAAGAGCTGCGCTGTATTTTCATTTCTTTTTACTCCAAAATAAAGGTAGATAAGAGGATGTGATCCTTGCTACGTTCATTTACTGCATGCTTCGTTTAAGGACGTTAAAGTCTACAAATAAACAAACAACAGCAGGAGGTGCATACCTGTCCACAGCCACCACCACACTCTGAGAGCTGGTCTCTCCGATGGACTCCTGAATGCTGGCAATCTGCTTACGGTCCACAGTCCCTCCAACTGCAGAGCAAAACACAGGTGGTTGTTAGGCTGATTTAGGCTTTAACGTTGGTCTTTGTGTGCACGATGCATTCAAATGATGATCGCTGACCTAAACCCAGGTACTCATCGCTGCTCTGCTCCTTCGTGCTCGCAATGAAGCCCTCCTTGCCCCGCACCGTCCCTGAGATGTAGCGTGCCTTGACCCCGGTACCAATCAGCTGAGCCAGCTCCAGCTGACTGATGCACTTCAAGATCTGCAAGGAGAAACAACAGTGAAGTATTTGGAGGAAAAAAAAAAAAACAGATGCAGAAATGTAGAAAGAAGTTAAAAAACAAGCAAGCGCAGCAAACTATCATATGTAGAATAAAGTGGGAAAAGGGTAACACCAAAATTCTACAAAATGTGAGCTATAAACAAAGTAAAGACAGGTCTCTGCTCTGTTCTATAGTGGGGCAAAAAAGTATTTAGTCAGCCACCGATTGTGCAAGTTCCCCCACCTAAAATGATGACAGAGGTCAGTAATTTGCACCAGAGGTACACTTCAACTGTGAGAGACAGAATGTGAAAAAAAAAAATCCATGAATCCACATGGTAGGATTTGTAAAGAATTTATTCGTAAATCAGGGTGGAAAATAAGTATTTGGTCAATAACAAAAATACAACTCAATACTTTGTAACATAACCTTTGTTGGCAATAACAGAGGTCAAACTTTTACTATAGGTCTTTACCAGGTTTGCACACACAGTAGCTGGTATTTTGGCCCATTCCTCCATGCAGATCTTCTCGAGAGCAGTGATGTTTTGGGGCTGTCGCCGAGCAACACGGACTTTCAACTCCCGCCACAGATTTTCTATGGGGTTGAGGTCTGGAGACTGGCTAGGCCACTCCAGGACTTTCAAATGCTTCTTACGGAGCCACTCCTTTGTTGCCCGGGCCATGTGTTTTGGATCATTGTCATGTTGGAAGACCCAGCCTCGTTTCATCTTCAAAGTTCTCACTGATGGAAGGAGGTTTTGGCTCAAAATCTCACGATACATGGCCCCATTCATTCTGTCCTTAACACGGATCAGTCGTCCTGTCCCCTTGGCAGAAAAACAGCCCCATAGCATGATGTTTCCATCCCCATGCTTCACAGTAGGTATGGTGTTCTTGGGATGCAACTCAGTATTCTTCTTCCTCCAAACACGACGAGTTGAGTTTATACCAAAAAGTTCTACTTTGGTTTCATCTGACCACATGACATTCTCCCAATCCTCTGCTGCATCATCCATGTGCTCTCTGGCAAACTTCAGACGGGCCTGGACATGCACTGGCTTCAGCAGCGGAACACGTCTGGCACTGCGGGATTTGATTCCCTGCCGTTGTAGTGTGTTACTGATGGTGACCTTTGTTACTTTGGTCCCAGCTCTCTGCAGGTCATTCACCAGGTCCCCCCGTGTGGTTCTGGGATCTTTGCTCACCGTTCTCATGATCATTTTGACCCCACGGGATGAGATCTTGCGTGGAGCCCCAGATCGAGGGAGATTATCAGTGGTCTTGTATGTCTTCCATTTTCTGATGATTGCTCCCACAGTTGATTTTTTCACACCAAGCTGCTTGCCTATTGTAGATTCACTCTTCCCAGTCTGGTGCAGGTCTACAATACTTTTCCTGGTGTCCTTCGAAAGCTCTTTGTTCTTGGCCATGGCGGAGTTTGGAGTCTGACTGTTTGAGGCTGTGGACAGGTGTCTTTTATACAGATGATGAGTTCAAACAGGTGCCATTCATACAGGTAACGAGTGGGGGACAGAAAAGCTTCTTACAGAAGACGTTACAGGTCTGTGAGAGCCAGAGATTTTCCTTGTTTGAGGTGACCAAATACTTATTTTCCACCCTGATTTACGAATAAATTCTTTACAAATCCTACCATGTGAATTCATGGATTTTTTTTTCACATTCTGTCTCTCACAGTTGAAGTGTACCTCTGGTGCAAATTACTGACCTCTGTCATCATTTTAAGTGGGGGAACTTGCACAATCGGTGGCTGACTAAATACTTTTTTGCCCCACTGTAGATATACAAATTGATATCCCAGAGGAATCTGAGGCTCGGGAAAGATGATCATTTAAATATGAGATGAATAATAACAACACGTTCCTGCGAGCCAACACAAACGCCAGTTTCATGTGACATAAGTGGAGCGAACCTCATGCCAGGAGTTTCCCAGATAGTTTCCATCTGTGTGGGCCACAGTGATGAGGGTCTTGATGGTGTCAATGTTCTTCTGCTTCATTTCTGCAATGCCTGAGGTGGCTGTGAGCAGGGTGAACCTGGCCAGAGCCTGCACATACGCATCCCTCTCCAGCTGTGAGAGGCAAAACAACAACAATGCTTTGTGTCAACGCGCTGCCAGGTCGGTAATACGGTACGGCACTAGTCCTACAAAACAGATTGCAGTACCTGAATGGAGAAGATGCACGCGATCCTGATGGCACAGCGGATTCCTTCAAGACACAGCGAGGCCACCTCAGTGTCGTCGCAGTCCTGAAGCCCCACGCTGAAGGCGGCCAGGAAGGGCGTCCATGCCAGCTGAGGAAACAAACAAACAACAACGGCAAGGATGATTTGTTTGCAGCTGTGTCTGTGCCCAGCTGTGTCTGAAGCACATGTGCATGCGCTGGCGTTATTACCTTGAACATGGGTCTGACATGCTCCAGATGTGTGGCACTGGTGAAGGGAGCCTGCACGTGGCTGACGGCCTCCATCAGAGCTTTGGCCGTCTTAGCCATCTGCTCCATCTCCAAGTTGTACAGCAGGCGCCTCTGCTTCTCGCTGGCCACACCTGAGCAATAAACCCCAGACATTTTTTTTTTTTTTTTTTTACAGAAAGTGGAAAAAAAACTGCAGCTTTTCTTTTAACAGCTGCTGCAAAGTGTAAATCAGAAGTGTTTTTCATAGAATAACTGATTTCTGATAGCTCCAAGCCTCATCCAAAACCATTCCAGCAACAACGATATCAAGTAAATGACTCTGGATAATATCTACAATCTCCTTTTTCATTACACCTTTGAGAACTCCTCCAGCACTGAGACTCACTTTGCTTGTTGGATTTCATGGTGAGCTCTTTTGTCTCCTTCATGGCGATCTTTTTCCCCGCGATCTCGTCGTAGATGGCTGAGAGATATTCCTCAGGTAGGTCTTTGCTGTCATTGATGCCCCGGTTCATCTTGATATATTGCTCTTTTGTCATTTTATTCTTAACCTTTGCAGATAACAACAGGGATTCGGGTCAAAAGCTGCTTATTTAACTTCTGTGATTTATGCTGAACAGATATTTAAGGGAAGGACTGCTGTCTAAACACATCCCGAAGGCCGTTGCCTCACTGAGGCGGAGCGCTCACCTGTGGACTGTGAAGGTCTGTTGTCAACATAATGATTGAGTAGGCAAGGACATACGCAGTGTCAGCGCTGGCAAAGAGCGTTTGCCTGGGAAAGGGACAGGAAAGCAAGGGTAGGAGAGCAGATTAATTTAACAGCACTGTGTTTACTGACCACAGAGAACCAAACGCAAGCATTTCCAGAGTCATAAACTCACCCCTGGTTGCATTCAAGATATCTCGCCGCAAATTTCTCCATGAGCCGGTCGATTTTCTGGGCCTCTCCGGGCAGCCGAAAGCCCTCCAGGAACATCCTCAGCGCAGAGACAAAGTCTTTGCCCTGGAAGTCCATTTGATCCACGTAGGCGTACATCACCTCTTTATTGAAACGGTCATTATCCCCGAGGAATTCTCCCACTTGAGTCTGACAGAGCAAAAGAAAACAGAGGCTATGTGAAACGTGCCGCAACGTAAAACACATATTTAGCATTTGTCTGTGCTGGTTCTTATCTACTGCGTGTGTGGGAGAGTGTCTGAAATAGATTGAAGTTCTGAGATGAGATTTCTTTTCTAATGAGATGGAATGACCATAAATGTGCCAAAGTTTGTCTTTCTCTGGGAAATTTCTTAATATGCATGAAGCACCAAAAATACATTTGACAAACTCAGCACCAACATTTCTTTTCAGAAATAATCATGTGGGGTATTACCAGTTTTATGCAAACAACATTTTTTTCTACTGGGCTACAAATGCATGCTAGCGACAGCAGGATAGGATGTAGACTTTAATAGTATCCTACTGTAGCTGATCTGGGCTCTGTACCACAAAACAGGTTCAACATCTTTCCGTTATATGGATCCACTTACCCTAACATCGGGACATGAACATGATAAAGTAACCCAGGCTTTATCAATCTAGCTGGGATATGATTAGCATGTTTACATCAAAGGGAAGTGGTGCTGTTAGCTGGTAAAGTTATGTGTAAGAAACTGTATTTATCACTGATCCTCATTGTTAGACCCTCTTGCTCTCCACACACAGGGGTTTTTTCCAGGAATGGATTTTTCTAGGCAACTGATTGGTCAGTAAGAGGCGATTTCATACCTGCTGATCTTTAATCTCAAACCTATCATTTTCCAGAGCAGGTTAGGTTGGCAACATGTTACCATGGCAATATAACCCAGCAAGACCTGAACCACCTTGATAGTCCTGAAAACTCAGGGTTAATCCTGAAGTTAAGATAGATTAGCCACATCCTGCTTCATAGGACAGGCTGTAGCGTTAGCTTGCTGCACCCTTGTTCTGACGGGCGGATGCAGGCAACAGAAGAAAAACAGTCACTTCACGCCATCTCATATGTCATCTGTTGCAATATTTACAATATTAGACATTCTTAGACTTTCTTCATTTCATATCTCAGCTTTAGTTAACGATTCTGATCTCCAGATGTTTGTGTGGGAAACTCACTCCATGCTACTAGAATGAGCCATTTTCCTCCCTGCCATAACTTCGCTTGAGTAAATCTCATTTGTGCTATTTTTAATAACACCCCCCGACACATACAACAACTGTTCTGGTGCCACAGCCGCACTTACAACTCTGGCACCATCAGCCGTCGGTGACTGAGTATCGTATTCGCTTAACCCGGTCTTGGGATAAAGCTGTAAACGTTACACCTGCTCTGAGATCACTGTGCGGTTTGTGCTTCCTCACTTCAACATGCCAAAAGTCTGGACCCAAATCTGTGTTGTGGTGTGAGCAGAGAAGCAGATCTGTACTCTGTTTTAGCTGAAAGTAAGAACCACATGACTTCTTACCGAATCGAGCCTCTCCTCCTGGTGCAAAAACTGAGCAAGGTCCTCGGGGGTTGTACCCAGCATGCCTTGCTCCTGAAGGTACTGAATTCCTCTCTTTGGTTTCTTGTTAAACCTATAGAAGATCCAGAGAAGGACAACTTAATGAAGCTAATGCCACAGTTATCCGGAGGATAAAACGATTACTCCGTGAAAGCGGCACCCCTTACAGGTCGATGCCCTGCTCGATGATCTCCTTTTGCTGCTTGAGCACTTCAAACTGCTCTGGGTTGTCAGTACCAGACATCTGCGTGCTGTAGCTTCCGATACCGGACGAGGCTGTGGAGTCCAGAGAGTTAATGCTCCCATAGCGGTTTATGGTCTCCGGAGCCTTGGACTCTGTGCTTTCTTGTTCTGATGGTTTCTCTTGGCCTGAGGAATAAAAAAGAAAGAAAAAAATACACCAGATAAGACAACGCAGAAGGGACGACAGATAAGTGGACATATATGATAATAACAGAAAAAAAAGACTATTGTTGCAACTCCCAGCAAACATCATAGAAGCGAGGCCTTTAATTGAAACTCTGGCACAAGCATGGCCTCAAGGCTTAAAAAACAGCTAACTTAAAGCTAGTACTGCAGGAGACAAACTTCAGTCATTTAAAAGGGGGAAAACTGGACCAAAGAAAATGAACCCAAGGTCTACTTAATGATTTTTTGTTGTTGTTGGCAGGGAGGGTATGAATGCAAGCGTTACTCGAATCCGTGCACAATCGCAGCTTAATGAATTCCAGAAACACACATTTATTCACACTGTCGGAGCAGGTGCAAGGCAGGAGGGAGGGGAGGGGTATTATAAAAGGTGGGTTATCTGAAAAGCTCCAGGTCGTCAAAGGGAAAGCAGAAAGAACTTAGACACCAATAGAGGCTGGTTTCTTAAGCCTGCTGGAGTAAGCTCAGGGATCTGCTGCTGCTGGAGCGAGTCCACGCTGTAAGACGGAGGGAGTCTGATTACCTATCGGAAACTCTTTAAAACATTCAGGACAAAGCCGCAGTAATGTGAGCTGGCACTCTGTGTCCACTCCCCGGCTTACAGAACGGAGGGAAAACAATGGGGGAACACAAGCTGTGCGTCGGGGAACTACTTTATAATGTTTCCATCAAAACCAACCAGCAGCATTTTCACCTATTAGTAGTTGTGGTTAAATTCAAACACGGTTTTTGTTACAAATCTATGGGTATAGCTGGGCAACAGGAAACTCTCAAACACAAGCTATGTAACCCAACATTAGTACAAAACTCCCTACGGACACAACGGGTGTAAAACGAGCGACACAAACACGTTCCAGCAAACACTCCATACTGCTCTACTGTTACCTGCTCTTGCTTTGAAGTCGTTCACAAGGAGAGACAAGGGACAGTTTAAAAACAGGGGATGTGATATATTGTACTGCTATACTCTATTTGTAACCACAATTCATATTCCACATTGTAAAATAAAAGAAAACAGTGAAAACTTCTCTGTCTGAAATTCGGCGGCAAACGTAACATTCAAAATTCAAATACTAACCTATAGTGATGTGCGATACCACTGATTTCCTTTCTGATCCGATACCAAGTAAAATTCAGGGTGGTATCAGCGATACTGATCCGATACCGATACTCTGTACAAAAACTTAATGTTTCATTGCATTTCATAATACAATATATAATTGTATTATGTAATTGTAATAATAACATAACCATATTGCTTCATAATGATTAGAGGACATCAGACAACTTGTTTTTATTGCTTAATAATGCAGAATAATCATATAGAAACAAAAAAAAAAAAAAAACTGACGTTGTGCGCTATTTGAGCATGTTGCCTGCCTGCAGCACTAAAGGACTCTGCGAGAGACGTCGGTCTCGCCCTAGCAGCACCTGTCCCTGTCCTCCTCTTCAGTTCGCCTCAACATAAGCTTATCATATTCTGTGATGTGATTTACTCCGAGGTGTTTGACGAGGTCAGTGGTGTTGCCACAACAACGTGTCCACACAGGACTCTGTTTGCGCTCAGCCATTGTTGTGAGTGTGCACGCCAGGGGCTGCCACACATTTATACAGCCGTATTCCGCATATGACTATGAAAGGCGTAAGAGGAAGTAGTTCCTTCCAAATTAGACGATCCGAATTGTATAGTTTCTTTCCACTGCGTTCATTTTAATGGAAAAACTACAAATTTACCCCAGAGTACTAAAATATCGATATTAAAATATGAGAATCGATTCTAGAACATAAATTGCTGGGATCGGAAGAATCGATATTTCAGTATCGATCCGCACACCACTACTAACCTATGAGTTCCTGCTAGATTGCTAATGAGGTGGCATAAGTTTTGAAATAGAAATAGCGCCACTGTGAGCGAACACAGCTGCCTATGCTAGTTAGCCCTGTTAGCCCAGCCTGAGGCTAGCCCATGGGCTGCTCCAGAAGGCTTCTGGGATATCTTTCCAGTGCTTTCACGCAGCTGTACTCTTCCTTAGTTTGAGCAAACAACAGAAATCCTCCGATGTGCTGAAAACCCAAGGGCCAGTCTGACACTGAAGATATCTTCAGTCCACCCCCCCCGCCTCAATCATGGCTCGGCCTAAGGTATCGTTCTTTTCAGGATTAAACCTCCTGGATTAGCCTGTCTGCGCCAGCCTCTGGGCATTATCCCGCTGCTTCGAGCGGTGGGAACCGAGCTGATGAACGTTTGCATTTCTTCTTAAGAGTTGTAGCTCTCCCAGATGAATGCCAGCTGTCCACCCTGCCTCTGATTGCAACTATGCTGATGGAGCTTTATCGCAAACCAGTAAAAACCTTTAAAAGCCTGAATTATGAAATTATTGCTAGAAATGTCTACATTTTGGAAATAGGAGTGTTTATCAAAAATCTGGCAAATAAAATAAAAAAAATATGCAATCTTAATTAGCATAACAGTGTTTAATTAGCATCATATTTCCTACATTAGGTGGAGGATTGAAAAAGACGGAGGCTACAAGGCAAAAAATAAAATTAAGGTACCCAAACACTTCCTTTTATTTAAGCTTTAGTCATACATTCAAAGCTCATTCTGAAGATTTCAGTAATATTACAGGCTTGTGTCCTGATGTATTCATTCGTGTTATATGTTCTGTATTCTGCAATTTAACCAAACAGTCTTCACTGTTATTTTTAAGGAATTACTACACTCTCCCCTGCAGTAACACATTGTTCTGTGTACAGCTAGCCTGTCTTGGATTGTTTCAAACTACCAGCCAAACACTGATCAGTGTGCAGAATAACAATGAAGAGGAAGGTTATGCCTTGTATTCAGATCAGGTCTGATGACTGCCAGACAGTTTTGATAAAAGACATGAGTGTCTCACCGAGGCTGGTCTGGGAATTGGGGTTGACGTATTGGTCTTTACTCCACTCCACCATACACTTCAGGATTGACACTAGACACTCAAGGCCTTTCTTTCTCAGGGTCAGCTCCTAGAAAAGCATCCCAACAGTTTTTTTCAGCCCAAGATTGTGAATAATAGCAATAATAACTTTAAATTAAATAAATAAATAAAATCACCTGCTGGGGGGTTATCCCAAGCTCATGGCCTCCACGACCTTGTGCAATTTTCGAGAGGTCGTTGACCAGCCGTTCAAATATGTTAGCAGCATTCAAGTCACAGTCATAGTTCACGTAGATGTCCACGACACTCTGGGCGTCTGTTGGGACAGATGGGAGCCAGATGGAGTTTGGGAGTGAAAATGTGGAGGGTGAATCAATAGGCATACATATAAAGATAATAATTAATCATTAGATGAAACTGCAACTTTGTTACGACAGTCACGTGAAAAAAGAAGCAGTTCATATGAGGTATTATTCAGCATTTCTGTACAGCTAAAAACTTTTTTGACAACTAGTAGATATATCTGCACCACATCTAAAGCCCCAATCAAAGTACTTCTATTTTCTAAATGACACAAAGAGAAGTGAAAATAGAGAGAGACGCCAACCTGCACATATTCTAGTGAGGGTTTGTATAACCATCCATTTGTGGTCATAGGAGCTTGTGGACGTCTCAAGAATATACAGGAAAATCTCCTTGAAGAACACCTGTTGAGAGAGTTCATGTGACAGTGTAAACATGAATCACACACACAAGGAGAGGTAAAAACAACCTTCAGGTGCCTGCATAACCAAAAAAAAAAAAAAAAAAAAAAAAAGAGAAAGCCCACACGCAACCCTCCAGAAGCAAAACACGATTCCCCTCGAGTGGATACAACAAATATAGCAGGTGGATGTCAAATGTTCGACAGTTAGACTCAGAAGAATAAACTGTAGGCAGAGGAGGAAGAACGTTACAGCAGATATGGTAACAGCCCGTCAATATCTCTTACCACTGAAAGATGCTAGATATAAACATGAAAGATACACATATATACTGACAGTTCTTCACTGTAAAAACAAGTCGATCAAAATTATTTTCTCTTTTAAATGTGGCGTTTAACACCTCAATTGTTCCTGTGTTTCCTACAAAGTGAACCAGGTGCCAGATGAACTAGTTGGCTGATGAACTAGCCAAGTAGTTCATCGGGTTTTCCCTGCACATCTAAGTAAAAATAAAAGAGAGAAAAATATCCTAGCTTGACTCACCATGGGAAAAATATTGAATGACTTCTGGGTTCAAAACATTTCTTTGTACTACGTTCCAGAGACTGTTAGTGCAGAAACTGCTGCTTTCTATGGCGATCCTTTCTGTCGATACCTTTTTGCTATAAACGGCACTTCTTTGAAAGTCCAAAAGTAGCCGGGCACAAAACGACTTGGGTCTCTAAAGCTAATTTTCCCTTCATCAGTAATGTACAAGGAGGATTTCTTTTATTACTCACACATTTACACCTAATAAGGATTTAAGTGTGCCGACACAGGTCGCTGCCTTCCTAGATGTTTGCATTTTTAATACAGTTGTAAGCTGCATTATTGTCAGACAAGTTTAATAGTAAGTAAGACCCCAAATAAGAGGGGCTGCATGTCTTTGTGATGAACCTCTGAGGTCTATGGATGAAGCCTGCTAACAAAGAAAGGAGATATCAACTGAAAACTCTTCTTCTGTCACTTACATAATCAAGATGGCAACGACTGAAATACCAGACTTAACGCTTCCAATTGTGTTACCACAATCATCTTTTATATACAGTTTATGGTCAATACTTTCATAAACTATATGGACAAAAGCACTGGGTCACACCTACTGTTAGCCATGCAGTGTGCCTTTACAAACACAACTGAATACGACTGTGATGCCGTAACAGAAAGGAAATGAAAGCATTTAGGAACCACAGCAACCCAGCCGTGAAGTGGCAGACTATGTAAAGGTCCCCGAGTGCAGTCTCTGCTGAGTCAATAACTGCAGAGCTCCTCTGGCATTAACATCAGCACAGAAACTGTGTGCCGGGAGCTTCACGGCATGGGTTTCTATGGCCGACAGCTCTTGTGTAGGAGACCCAGTGCTTTTGTCCAAACTTAAAGCAAATGCTTTACCTCGATTTGCATCTTGAGGTGTGTCTTGAAGTGAGAAAGGAGAGTGAGGAAAATGGAAAGAGACAGTTCGAAGACCTCAGGCACAGAGGAGACCCCATTCTTGGACAGAGCCACACACAGGTACTGCTTGATGGCGTTTATGAACATCTCGTTGGTCTTAAAGATGGGCCCGGCGTTTTGCAGGATGGACAGCAGCAGCTGGAGGGACAAGACCTTCGACCGCAACTCGTGGGACCTGAGACGAGGACAGAAAAGAGGAAGTTAAAATCTTTGATGAAAGCAAGGGGAACAATTGATTCCCCTTCGGAAAGTTACAAAATTAAATTCATCCACAACAATAACATAAGCTTGTTATCATGAATTGACTGTCTCCTTTGAATAGAAAAGAGGGCTTGAATTAAAACACAAAAAAATACCCTGTGCAGTGGTTTGTTTGTGCGCACATATCAATGTGTGAAGCTTCATCTTCTATAGCAGGGGTCGGCAACCTTTCTAATGATGAGTGCCATCTAAAATTTCCTCAGAAGTCAATGTGCCATATCAACCGTTGCATTAGCAATAGATTTAATAATGCTCTACATCAACAGCTACACACTATATAAAACAACTTTATAGAACTATATTTCTAAACAGACGTTGGCATAGTGCAGATCAGCTATTTTGATATGTAGAGCCAAATACTGTCAATAAGGCCTGTGCAATGTTCTTAACACAGTTAAACTTGTCAGGTAGTGATGCCCAGCAGGTGAAAATGCAAGCTCCATGAACACGCACAGCTGTGGATTCCAGCTGCGTTCGTAGTTCTGCAAACTTTGACCCCACAGAGTCGAGCTTTTGAGTTCAATCAGCTGCATTTCGATGTCCTCTGTGTCCAGCCAGTTAAAGAGAGACAAATCCAGCTGCTCGCTAAAGCTTTCTGGTTAGATCAGAAAAGAAAACATTGGTCCATACACCTGAAAGTCCCGAAGACGCATCGTGAATCCTGTCTCGAGTCCATGGATGTATCAGTGTATTTCCGTGGTGCTGATGCTGCGCTGAGCGGACAGCTCCTGAAGCATTTGTGTCGGAATGTGGAAATTTCAGCATCGCTTGAAAAAACTGCCAGCTAGCCACGTCCCTCTCACAGGTAGGCTACGTTATTTTTATCCAATTACAAGTTGAATCTGGTAGTTGGGGTTGTTAGCTAAGATACCGTCATTAAGAAGAACAACTGACGTGTCTATGCGAGCTAATTTGCGATGTGCACCGGTGGCCCGGCCATTTATTTTTTAATGCTCCTTCTCAGATTAATTCACCGCGTGTCGTGCCATCAGTTAAACCCTTCACGTGTCAGCTGTGGCACGAGTGATCAGGGTTGCAGACCCCTGTACTATAGCATTTTACAGATCCAAATCTGCAATAACGCTCAGCGCTGGATAAAACAACCAAAAAAATGTATCTAATCATCTGCCCAAGGCTTTTAACCATGAAAAGTTTTCGTCACAAAATGCTCTTGGCAACCAAAAGAGAAACAAAAATCTCACTAAAACAAAGTACCTATAAGTGACATGATCTGTCCTTCAAGCAAAGTTATTCCACAAAGTGGGAAAAGTGTAACGCACAGTAAAACTAAATCATGCTGTATCTCTGCATCAGAGAGTTAAAAACTTCAACAGCATCAAAGAAATGCTCGGGAAACCAAATCAAACGCCCCTGCGCGTATAGCGTCAGCCCGTCTGAACTGTTTTCCTGCAGCAGCAGGACGAAACAAGTCAAAAATCACACTTTCAGCTACTTTATATTCTGGGTTTGGCTGCTTCTGTGCAATGTCTTCCATCTCTGGCAAGCAGACAAATTAGGATTTATGTGGCACAACAACAGGGTGCCTCTACTTCTCTTTCAATAGCCAAAAAATATGGAGCAAAGGAAAACATACTGCTTTATCGCCAACCAGATTGTTGTGAAGAAAGAAATGCAATGTTAGTACAATGCAAGAAAACTACAACACTAAAAGCATTAAAATAAGAAAGAAAAACGCAGGGTTAAGACAGCTGGCCTCCTTTTCATACCCAAAGACTACATCCGCCTTTATTTTAAGTTTATCCCCCTTAGGATATCCAGAAAAGAGTAGTTAGCACATTGGTGGTTAGCAAATCTAGAATAAAAATCAAGTATTTCTTCAAATTTATAAAACAATAAAATAAAGTAGTTTCTGATGGTGATAATGATAATAATAAAGCCACACTTTCGCCTGTGTGCTCCCTCATGACAGAGTGACAAAGTGTGACTCATGAGGCAGAACAGCCTTGTTAGGAAGGTAAAAGGTTTCTGTCTGGCACTGACACGGCACATCAGTGCTGAGGTAACTGACGTGGCCTTCATTAGACACACACACACACACACAAATGGGCACAAACACACAAACACCATTCTTTCTTTTGAATTTTCAACATTTTCATTAAAAAGCTATTGAGCAAAGGACTGAGATTGCAGTTCATTTCACCGGATTAAAGTAAAATAAAAGTGACGGATGATTAAATAAACGGAACAGTAAACAAACCAGCCAGCAGAGCCTGAATTGAGTTTCACAAAGAAACCAGATGCGGGAAATCCAGTTTCTCAAAAGCTATAGCCATCAGGTCAAGCCAATCGCATGCCCTTTTTGGAAAACCAGAGATGGGTCAGAAGAAATATTACATGAAGGCACATATCTAATTATACTTTTCTGCTGTTAAAAAAAGGGAAGCAGTTAAAATGGGATGAAACCAGGAAGTGATTCAGAAAATGCTGAGTGATGGCTCATTGTCTGCCTTATCATCATGTATCAGAACACTGCAGTTATCATGGGAGCGATCCTCATTTTAAACCATGACTCACATTTGTGCATGTCTATCCCAAAGATGAAACCAAATAAAAATCGAAGCTTTTCATTGGGGGCTTTACTGGAAGCACAATACATCACTAATTCATTTTACTAACAAACAAAGGTTTTTGAAGGAGAATGTCAGCTGGAAAGCATCCAAATAAAACTGATTTTCCACATTCTTTTAGATAACCACATTAAAAATTTCATTTATTTCTCATTAAATGTCAGTAATATGTTTCTCCACTGCAAACTAAGTAATCAAGATTGGGATACAGCAATGAACTGATAGAAAGTAAGTCCAAAACTATTTGGATAATTCATTATTTCAGTTGTTTAGCAGCAAAAATGTTTTACAGTTAGGTCTTACAGTTAATCACTCAGTCATCCATCCATTCATTAGTAGAAGTCGAAGCAAAGACCCAAAGATCTTCCTCCAACTGACCACCTCCCCTCTTAGGTCTACAGGGGGACACCAACGCGCTCCCAAGTCAGAGATATAATCTCTCAAGTGTGCTGGCTCTGTCCTGAGGTCTCTTCCTGGCAGGACAGACCCCAAACACCTCACCTAGGAAGTGCGGTGCCACAAGGCCCAGTCATCCAACCGACAGGAGGGGTTTGGTGCTATGTGGACCGAGGTGGAGCTCTTTGCCGTCCGATCCTCAGTTATTAAACCTGACTTCAAGTGAAACCTCAAATGCCTCTGACATAATTTAAGAGAGTCTGCTTGATGGGTTTTCACAGGCATGAAACCAAACAGAAGTCATTTTATGTATTTTTTTACTGCTGTGTCTAAAACTCAGCATTATTTCAGTATCAGGCTGCTATCACACCTTTCCCTCCTAACACAGCATAATTATCTCACTTTTTTTTGCATAAGTCAAAGGAGTCGAAAATATTAACCAGAAACAGACGAACCAAATAACACACAAGAGCAGTCATTATGTTTAATTTGTATCCTTACTTCGGATCAGGTGGCCCATCTGATAGCGGTTTCATTGACAGCTTGCAGAGCGAGCGAAAGACAAGAAAGGCATCTTTCTGGAGGATGTGGGAGAATTTAGCACCTGGCGGCTGGCCCGGTGCTGCTCCTGATTCCTGCAGACAAACCAGAGAAACAAAAATACTTTTAAAAAATGCCACTTTCACTCTTTATATCCTGTTGAGTGCTTAACATAAACTGTGTGTGATTATGAGCTTCCAAATCTATTAGATTTCTTTAACAGCAATCACTGAGGAGTGTAATCCTGCATAATTGGTCACATACAGCTGAATGGAAAAATTGTAAATACATAAGAATTGTAGAAAATAGCTATTTTAGCTTAATTTAAAAAAACAAAACAGGTATTCAAAGTGTGTGTGACATGTCTTTCATCATGCTTTTGATTCAAATAGGGTAACATAAAGGTTCACAGTCAAAGCTCTGATCATTTGCAGGTGATGTTAATTTGACATAAAGTAAGCAAGCTGCGTTTCCTGGTACCTGAGTGTCGTTGGATGAGACGGAGAGTCTGTCATCAGGCAGGGAGGGGGTGAAGCTGGCAGAAATAGGTGTGCCGGGGATGCCGTTGGCATGGACGTGCTCGCTGTCACTACCCACAGTGCCCTCATCCTCCAGGGAGCTCTGGGTGCCCTCTGTTGCCGCTTCTGCAGGCTCTGACTCTGCTGGCTCCCCCTCGCCACCAGACTCCTTGGTGTCAGAGCACAGGTTTGCTGGGTCCAGGCAGTGGCCTGCAGGGTGGAGTTGAATCGACAAGGGGTGATACACTAATCTGTAATATTTAAACACCTTCAAATGATCTACAAAAGGGACACAATTTGTTTTTTATGACGAGAAAAGCATTCTAGACTTAGTTTGACGACCTGACGAATTACAAAGAAAGAAGACAGCTCTGGAACATAACCGCCATCTTTCATCTGAGGTTAGCGAAGCAAAGAACTATTCTTCTGTGTGCTCAAAGAATTTTTTTAGGTTTTTAAGCTTTTACCCACAAAGAAAGAGCTCTTTGCTTTTCCCATACACCTCCACGAATGAGCCGCGGAAGTGTCGGGAGGAGAAATTATAAGATAACACTCTTCTAACTCGCTAAGTCTGGGGTAAGCTTTGCACAATGGCTGCAAATCTGCACAGGTTTTTGAGAATTTAAAGATCTCCTACTCCGACAGCAAACTGAAATCTACTTTCAGGAGTTGGCCTCAATAAAGAGCAGCTGGTTGCTGGTTTATTCTTCAGTCAGCCACTTTTTTCACGACGCAATTAGTCACTGCCTTTAAAAATAAAACACCGATTTAAGCAAACAAGCAACAAAGAAATCTTACCTCCTGCAACAGTATTGACCACCTCTTGCAGAATACTTTGGACTATTTCCTGGGCTTTCTCCTCATAGTTTGGGGTCTCCCTGTCCTCCTCCTCAGCTGCCTCTGCATGCTTCTGGGCTGCTGCACCTAAATAAAAACCATGTAAAGTCTGAGTGTACGCCTTGATACGTTGTACATGCAGTCCTGTGAAAAAGAAAGTTCTGTATAGAGTCTCGTGAAAAGCTAGAGGCTGGAAAAAATGGCTTTATTAGTCTTTCATGTTATTGTGGAAGAATTTTGGCCCACTCTTCTTAACAACATTGCTTCAGTTTCTGGAGGTTTGCAGGAATTTGTTTATGCACAGTTCTCTGAAGGTCTCACCATAGCATTTGAGTCAGGCTGAGGTCTGGACACCTTGATTCTTTTCTTCTTCTGTCATTTTGTTGTAGATTTGCTGCTGCACCCAAATTATAGCTTAGAGATCTTTTAAAACCGCGTGTGGAGTGCAGTAAAAGGGACCAGCATGCAAAAAGTTACAATGTCACTAAAAAACATTTTTATTCTCCTCTTCAGATTCTATAGTAGTTCCCTCATTAAAGGAGCTTCTGCAACACTATCTGTAGTATCAAATATCTGCAACAGAAAACACTGGTTCTTGCAGTTTCTTTTTAATTATTACACCAAACTGCAAAGCATTTTAAGCACGAGGCTTTTACAGTTTGCATTCAAGGTGCTGTTTACTCTGGACAAGTTGATACAACTCAAACGACATGCCACGTGCTCTTGAACGTTACGCCGTGTGCCTGATATATTTAAAGCGACAGTTAAACAGCACTTAGCTGTGAGAGAGTTGATCGCTTTTAGTGGCCAAACATGGTGGCACAGGGAGAGATTAAACTTAAAAAACAAAAAAGCAAGATAATGGGTTCATAATCAGGGAAGAGATATTTTGTGATTGTCCGTGTCTACTGACAGAGAAAGAGAAAATGGAAAAAAAGGAAGAAACTCTGCGTGCAGCCTTACTTTCTGCCGCTGCAGTGGCTTGGTCTGCCTCGGTTTGTTCACTTTCAGCCACGCAGAACTCTGAACCGTTTTCTGGGTCTGGGTTCTCTCCCTTCTCCTCCTGCTCCCTCTGCTCCTCCTGCTCTTTGAGGGCAGACCTGCCGCTGCTCTCCGGGGCCGGTGTCGAGGGCGTCGATGGGGTGGACGGGGTGGTGATGCTGGGAGTCGGAGGGGTGAGGGGCCCGTTGGCCTCCCGTGTCGGACCCTTCGCCGGCGAATGAATGTGGGTCTGGTGCTGGGCGGAGTCTGGCTCGGTGTGCTGAGTGACTGGGGAGTGCTGCCTGTGCCGCTCTCTCTCCAGCTGTTTTGCTTCTTGCAGCTGTAAGCAGGGGTGGGGCCCACACACACACGCACACACAGACAAAACAAAACAGCAAAGCACACATAGACAGACAAAGCATGCAAAGAACAGCAAAAGCATCATAGAAGACAGACGCATGCAACACACAGACACACAGAGGACAAAAAAAAGCAAAGGTTAAGCATATAAACAAACTCATCAACAATTACAAGTCTGATCAGCCTGTCTAGATTCCCTGAAGACTCACTGAGCCACAACACTCCCAGATGTCAAAGCAGAGAACAAAAGATGACTACAGATTGTAGTTGTAGTATACAAAAAAAAAAGCAGTACAGTTTGCCAGCATACATCAGATGTGTGTTCATATGGAGATGCGTATGAAAATGCACGCACTGAGAAGAAAGACATGCCATTAAAAAAAACAGCAATCAGACAAACTTCGAGGAATCGGTTCATGCTGGCCCGTGTCAACGGGGTCTACTCTAACCCGCCGGTGCTGCAAAATATTTCTGGTGGAAAAACGGCTGTCCCGGCTGATGTGTCACAGCTGACATGTGCAACCGCTGCTTCTGACGGGGAGCGCCGCAAAGTGTTGCCATGCTTTAGCCGGGCAGGGCCCAGACCAAAAGTGGGTCATAAATCATTTGCACATGCTCATAATCTATTAAAAAAAACATTACATGTTTGTGAAAGTTGTGCTGATTGCCTCCTGGAAAAGGCTTCTGAGAAAACAAAGAGATATTTAAGAAAAAAAAAAACCAGTTTAACACTTCAGTGCTTGACAGCAAACACCGATCCGTACGAGGAAAAAAAAATAACTACGAGCAGCGGCAAGAACAAGAACCCAGCGGTGCATTTTGCCATCTGAGCGTGCGTGTGATGATTTGCCGACAATAAAGGTTAAAAGGCAAATGACAGACTCAAGAGTCAAAGAGGAGAGGCGCAGCAGCTTGAAGGGGGGGACGTGGGTCACAGATGAAAATACAAACAGTGTGACACATTTACCAAACAATGTGATCTTTCGAGCTACGGCGACTCTCTTTCGAATTCAGAGCTTTAATTAGAAGAACAAATGAGCCAAAATGAATTTGTTTCAATGAATTAGCCTGTCTGTATCCATTACTAGCCATAAGACACAATTACACTATCAGTATTATTACATTCAATCATTTGACTATTACAAAGCAAACCAAAAACTGACTCCTCTCATTAAACTCGTTGCGTCTTACTCTCAAATCAACACTCTCGATAATTAAACCAGACTGCTGATCTTGTCGCATTAAATGTAATCGAATAGATTCAGTGACACGGCATTGCGAATGAAACGATTAGTATTGAATACGAGTGACGGTAGCGGGACAGGACGAAGGCGCCTCGACTGGGAGGTTTGGGCGAAGACAAACTAAGATCATTATTTAAATGCCACCTCAGTCGGATAGTGTGATAGCTGTGATCACAGCGTGCAGAATACTTCTACACACAGACACACAAAGTGGATCTCCCTGTGCAGCAGCAGCAGCACTGGGCAGGCAGCGACAGCACAACAATAGGCCTCTGCCTCAAAGTCTGCCTCGTCTACCGACTCCTGCCTCGCATTTCTCCGTCTGACTCGGTATCAATGGCTCATTGTTCTGAAAGCCCTCTCAAGAAGCAAAGCATAAGAAAACTCGTCAGGAATGAGACGGGCGCAGCTGACCTGCTTGTACAGCGTTTACCGCGCCCAGGTGTGACTGTAAACTAAAATGTTAACTGGTGCGGGAGGAAAGCGAGATGATTTGTGGGCAAGTCAACAGAAGCCACAGCAAGCATACGGTGGAAGAAGTGCACAGCATACCTGCTCCTGTGCGGTGCAGGAGCAAAAAGGAGGAGAGAACGGATGAGTGCATGGATGGATGAGTGAGGGAAGGAAAAAAAAAAAAAAAGCTCTAATGCGCAAACACAGATGCACAGAGAAGAGTTTAGAAGAGGTCGGATCAGGCATGTCACGGCAGTCCTGCACGCTTTACCTGGCGGTCACGCTTTCTGGAGGCCAGAGACCAAGATAGCCTGTGATTTGTAAGCTATGTGTCCAAAAGGAAAGGAGGGAGGCAGGTGAGGAAGGGGGGAAAAAGTGTCATTCAAAAAGAAAAAGATGACATTAGAGCAAGCTTTTTTTGCCTTTTTTTCTGAAGGCAATAACTAAAATGTCCCTCTGGACACAAAGCAAACAACAGATTTTAATTAAATCTGGTGGTTCGAGTAAACCAGTCACAGAAAGCAAAGACATTATTTCCAATCCACTCTGACTCCAGATTTGACTGCAGCATAGATTTGTTTAGGCTAGCGCTATAATTTATTTAATACTCATATTAGCTTCACTGGCTTTTATGCATTAGTGACAGCATCAGTGATTCAGACAGCCGCTCCAAAGATGAGCTGTCCATGGTGTCTCTACATAAACAGAATTCTGTGCGATTCGGTGTTTACAGAGGCTTCGAACATACTGCTTGGTTCTCCATGCGTGCGAAGATAACGTTGAGCATCTGTGTGAGCGTGGCCTTGGCTGTGGTCTGATTGATGAGGTTCTTGCTGGCCAGGTAGATGTTGTAACAGGTGCGGACGGCCTGCAGAACAGTACCCTCGTGGATTTCTATATGCTGAGACGTCACCGCTGTCAAGAGAGCCTGAAAGGAAAGACCAAAAACTACCATTAACTGCTGACGCAGGACGAGAAAAAGCCGAGAATCGCAGCTGCGCAAAAAACCAAAAGCCAAACACTGATGCAGTCAAGAACAGCTGGACGTTTCAGCATTCGAAATCTTAAATGCAAACACCTCTCAAAAGTATAGGGCTGTGCGATATGACCAAAATCTCATATCCCGATATAAGACATTTATCGTCCTGACAACGATATAAATCACAAAATCTTCTGTAAATTCTGTGAATCTCGGGCAGCTCGACTTGCGTAAAGTGTTTCCAGCTGGGCGTCGTGTACCTGGAGACGAATGTTTTAACCGATGCATGAAACTACACATTTTTAGGCAAAGGTTGTAACGGCCGCCGTTTTCTTTGTGAGTATTTATTACACGCCGTGCTGCGGGGAAAAGCCTGTTCTAACGTTTGAGTCTAAGGTTTATTTTTTAGCACCTGACGGCTCTTTTTTGCTTCTCATCCGTCAAAACTCTGCATACTCAATCACATGATTCAGTTTGTTTTGAAAAGTCTCAACAGGATCTTGAGCTTTATTGTGAAAGGTTTACGTGGAAAACAAACAAGCGGACAGCGGAGCCACGCGATGGTTTTACCATCGTTGTTGCTAACGACAACATGTAAAAACAGGCGCTTGTCCGTCTGTAGTGTGGTTATATTAAATATAAGAGAACGAGAGAACTTTAAGAAATTAATATAGCTACAGGTCACTACAGTAACCGTCAAAACGATGAAAAAATATTGCTGTAAACAGTTTATTTTGCAACACCACGAAACAAACGATAGCGTAATAGGAAACGATAGACGTTTGTATATCGTCATCCCATATATATCGTTATATTGAACAGCCCTACAAAAGTATGTCAGAAAATCTAGTTTATTGAACTTTTTCTGATGCACAAACTTCAAATAAGCTCATAACCTCACAGCTACGAGGGAGGAATCCCCGCCCACAGACCTAAATAGGGTCACTCACAGGTGTAAAAAAGGGGAGCAGCCATGAAGCTAAGTAGAAGTCTTTAAAACCAAAGTCACTGTGGCTTTGTCCATTTTTATATAGTCTATCAGGAGAACAACACAATACACCACAAAGCAGGGACAGCAAGTTATTAACAATAAATATAAAACAGATTCACAACTAATATTAAAACTTAAATAGTTGCCACTATCACTGACTTTGTCAGGTAAGTCTCCGAGATAAAATGAAAAAGTAATCGTATTTACAATATAATTACAGATTGTTTTTCAAATGACATACATATTAATAAGGTAAAATAATATTGTATTATTCAACAGTCCAGCAGGATTATCTGCTGCAGCCACAAACAGCAAGTGTTATTAAAGATTGCTGCAGATCAAAGCCACATAAAGACACAGATGTGGTCTTTTAAGGAATGACTGTCGGCTAATTAAATTCTCTAAAGTGTGTATTGAGCGTGTCTGCGACAAGCTGCGATATGTCAGAAGAGGGGGACGGCAGCACACCTTAATAATCTGTAGCTGCACGCCCTCGTCAGTCTGAGGTCCTTGAAAACAAGCGCAGATGGTCTCGATGATCCTGTCGATGAGCTTCTTGCCCGGAGCCGTGCTGTCCGGGGCGCTGCCCGTCAGGTGGCCATACGCTATCAGCTTCTAAAAGTCACACGAACATGCAGACGTAAACACACATATGCAAAAACACAACTAAACGACCTGGTAGCATGGAATTAAAAGAACTTATTTTTCTTCAAAGACATCCAAAGATACAGTAAAGGCAGAGCCCAGCACACAGTTCGCTGCCATAAAGTAACACTCGTGCAAGCACTCGGGGGCCTGCGGTGTGACTTGTCCCGCCACTGACCTGTAAACAGTCGAGCGAGGTGATGACGATGCGGGGACATTTGGATTGACATGCCAGCTCAAACGGCAAGAAGTACTTGTCGGCTTCAATGAAGTTGGTCTTTGATTTGATTGGCGGTAAAGTGCTGGAACCTGATTTGCCATCTCCACCCGGTGGACTGGGGAGGGAAGGAAAATAAATACATTTTAAAAAAGAGGAAGAAAGGGACAGAGACTGTGAGATAAACACTGTGGCTCCGCGGTCCCGTCTGTCATCTGGAGTCACAAGAAAAGAAACGGGGCATAAAAATCAACATGACACACTAACACTTTTGTTGACATCCAAGCCTGAAACAAACACGAAAAAGCGCCGGGGATGGCGTGCTTCACTATAAAGAACAACCTCTGCTTGCTCCACAGCTGAAGCAGGACATCAAACAAGCTAAACCAAAGAAGACCCTGTGCTTTATCCTGTTCCTGAGGGGGAAAATGAATAGTAAGAACAGATTTTATTACACTGAATTTAATGTAGTGCCTGGGGTAGTAATCCCAGAGGTTTTGTAATTCAAGCTTTGCCATGGGTCCATGCTGATAAAGCATCTCCTCCTGCACGACTGGTAACTGCACAGCTATTTTTTCGGAATTTTTAAAAGACCGGAGACAGCCTTAAAATATAGACCATCGCTTTCAGCAGCCATGTCTTTACAGCATCCCTAAGCGCTACCACCACACCCAGACTGCACAAGCTGGAAGAGGAGAAGAACAGAGAAAGGGAGGGAGACGGCTAGCGGTGGAGGGGGCTGCATTGTTTATGTCTTGGCAACGGAAAAAGGACGAGTTCAGCTCTTTTTTAGAGGGACGACCACGCCGAGCATAGAAGGGCACAATCAGAGACAGAGAAAGAAGCGAGGACTGATCGCTTGTACAAGAAGAGAAGAGGGAAAAAAAGGATTCAGAGCCAGTTAAAAACGAAAGAGGCATCAAGCAGCATGAATTCACCAGGAAAATGAGGGTGCTCAGAGAAGAGCAGAAGAAGGGAGAACGCTTAGAGCGCTGGAAAGGAATATAATATAAGTTGTCTGAAAGCAGCCGAGGAAATGGGTATTAATTACCACAAATTAAAGATGATTGGACAGGGAAGGAGCTACAAATATCGAGCATAAAAATGGAAAACATGAACCCGTTTACCAGGCTTACAGTCTTCTTCAAAAACATTGTGGACAACAACATTAAAATGATTAAAAAGATCTTTGCTATGATTCAGCAAGAGCATCCACTCTGTCAGCTTATTACTGGTCTGACCCAGTCTCAATTTCTCTCTCAGCTATTATGTTGTGGATCTGCAGGGAGCTCGTCTCCGCTGGTTTATCCCTGAACTCCCTGCTTAATGTCACCTGGCCTGCTCAGCCCTTTATTATAAGCCCAATGTCAGGCTCAGGCTGCTTATAAAACATAAACACTATAAAACTGAGTTCTAGTCAGACAGCACAGCCAGCACATCCTGCAGCTATGTTATTACATGGAACTGAATACTGCATTCAATTAAATGCTGAAGTCAAAGGTTCATCTTTATCTTGGAAACAAGCGCTTAAAAATCCTTACTGGAGCCATGTTTCCTTACAAGCTCTCAATCAGGTCACATGTGCTTTCATTAGCAGCTGCACTTTGCTTTTAATTTCATAGCTTTCAAAGCTTATCTAATTTCCTGGCAAAGAAAACGAAAAGAATGCATAGAATTTATCTTATTGTGTACTACTTCAGGACTTCAGGGCTGCCGGTTGGTCAAATCTGTCACCTTTGGACAGAACCAGAGCGTTTCCTCCATCTTTATCCTGAGCTAATCTCTACAAAGATACATCAGCATTTAAATAAGCACAGTTCTCAGACGAGGGAGAGAAAATCGGGTGCTGGAAGCTTTCAGTCTGTTTGCATTACATGCTGTGTTGGCCGATCATACAGCAGGCTTTGGCCTGTATGCAGGTAAACAGTCTGTGTTTTGGCAAATGCAATCCCCATTTTGCTTTTCACACCGACTCCAAACCAGTGTCCATTTCCTGATGACAATTTAACTTTGAGCTTTTTAAAAAAATTTATTGACATTCTTAAAGAAAGACCTGTGCACAAAACAGGAAGTGGTAAAGCGTCAGAATGCTGGCTGTTGTTTCTAGATGCTACGCCATATGGACAAAAGTATTAGGACACACCTCGTTGCCACAGGTTTATAAGAAAAACAAAACAAAACAAGCAATTCGCCATGCAGTCTGCCTTCACAAGCACTTGTAAAAGAATGGGTCGCTCTAAAGAGCGTAGCACTGTAACAGGATGCTACTGTTGCAACAAGGCAGTTTGTGCAATTTCTTTCCGACTAGTTCAACTGCAAGTGGTATTATTACAAAGTAGGGCTGCCACGATTAGTCGACTAGTCACGATTACGTCGACTATCAAAATCGTCGACGACTGATTTAATAGTCGACGCGTCGTTTGAAGCTTTGTAAGATCACAAAAGGCGCAGGAATAAGTAGTAGGATTTAAGAGTGTAATAACGGACTGAAACAGAAGATGGCAGCACTGCATGTACAAGGATGCCAGCTGCCGTTAAACCCCGAAGAAGAAGAAGCTTTGTCCCAGAATTCATAGCGCAGCCCAGCTCAGTTTACAACGATGGCGGCAGCTAGTTAGTTTTAATATTACTCTTATTATTCTTTCTGGGTCACAAATTAAACGTTTAACATATTTTCAGGCGAGAATGTAGCTGTGTAAACCTCAAATAACTGCTCAGTTATTCAAGACACCACATATTTTCAAAAGCGCTCCGACGTTTTCGGAGACGTCTGTTACCCACTAGCTCGATAGCGAGCCGGGGGCAAGGCTCACTGGAGCCCGTGAGAACACCGGACTCCCGGCAAATCGTTTTCAAACCCACTGCTGTCTTTCGCTACTCAGGTTAAACATGATATATAAGTCACTTAGATAACTTCAAAATGTTATTGTTTGGCTTTTTTTAGTATTTTATTTGTTCCTGAGTAAATCGGTTTGGCTGAGATTAAAGTTCTAGTTTTTACACAGCTGAATAAACGTCAAGCAGACAGCTGATTATCAGAAGTGTGAGATGCTGGGGAAAATACTCCGGTGTCCCGTTATATTTTAGATAGCAAGGAGTTTATTAACTTTCACCGAAACAATCTGCAAATTTCATTAAAATTTAATAAACTATCATCTTGTCTTTATTTTTAGTTAGCACATACCTTAAACACTTAAAGCTGTAAGCTAATGATAGTTATATAAGAGCAGATGCTGCTGGTGCAATAAGCTGTATGTTTTACGTCCAATGGATGCATGCTCTGATTAGTCGACTAATCGCAAAAATAATCGGTGACTAGTCGACTATCAAAATAATCCTTTGTGGCAGCCCTATTACAAACTGAAAGGCATTAGGAACACAGCAGCTCAAAGTTACAAAGCTGGGTCGCTGCGTGCTGAGACACATAAAAGTTGCCAACCCTTGCTGACTCTATACCGACAGAGCTCCAGTCCTCCTCTGACATTAACATCAGCACAAAAGCTGTGTACTGGGAGCTTCATAGCATGGGTTACCATGGCTGAGCAGCTGTAATTACAGTGTATGTTATCAAAGTATGGCAGATGGGTTTATTGGAAGACCAAAAGCTGGATCTAGTCTTGCAGATTAGTGCGTTATCGACGCTGTAATTTTTGGCAAGAATGCAATTTTAAAGACACTTACTTGAAACCAAGATACAGAACAAGTCCTGAGAATATTGGAAAGTTTCAATGTTTAGTGGTCCCAGAAAACTGAGAAAACCTAATTCATGTAAACTCATGTAAACTGTACCGAGTGCAGGTCACTTTGTAGAGCTTAAATGTTTGATCTTTCAGGCCTTTACGTGGTGTGGTAGTTAACTGATACGAGCATTTTTTTAAGATTATGAAATGATTCTGGAATAATTTCCTAAAACACCATTAATGGTTTTCATACAACATGAGCTTTATGTGGCTGCTTTGTTTAAATATCACAGTGATTAGATTAGCCAGTAATGCTTAGTACCCGTTTCCTTAGCATATATTTAGCTATCGTAACAAGATTTGATTTTAAACAGTGATTTGAAATGTACTTAGTTAGACACTGCCCATGCCTACTATTGCAATTACATTACAGAATGAATGCACAGAGAAAACCTATTTAAACTGGGCTGCAGGCTCAACCAGGGTGTTTGTATTCATAAGTAGCAAAGCTAGAGTATTGCATCTATCCGAAAAGAGTTGTAAAGCACCTGAGGTGAAAACACAAGCAGCAATACTTCTGTGAGCCTGGTGCTGGCTGCACAGAATCCCTAACCTTAAAATTCAGATGAATTTTGAGTCACTGGTAAATCTAATTTGGAGAGAAGTGAGTGAAATAATAGGGAAGGATTGTGTGCGAAGGGGAAAATGATGAGGGACAGAAATGTAAGTGGGAAATAAAAATGAGCTGGCGTGAGGAAGAAAGGATGGGGAAGAGGCGAGGTGGCATTCATGCTACATTTCATTCCAAAGCCCATGATACTTCGAAGCCCATTCATGAGCACCCCACACATTCACACACACACACACACACACACACACACACACACACACACACACACACACACACACACACACACACACACACACACACACACACTAGGCAGAGCTTCATGAAGAAATCCATTAATGAGAAGGCAAGACACTGTTGGGAACAAGCCAGGCAGAGAGCCACAAACAAAAACACCAGAGACATGCACATGAACACCCACACAAGCACACACACATACACAGTTTTAATCCCCTTTACGCGTCTGAACACAGGCAAAAGCAGCAGAAAGACTTGCAAGTGAGTCATGAATTTTACAGTGCCTGAACACGCAGGGAGTGACAAAACCCGTGAAATGACCTTTGCTGCCTTATTGTGTGACTCCATTCATCAACTGCTTACCTTAATTTTTCCGATTCTTCTTTGATTTCCTCTGAAAGACAGAAAAAAAAGTAACATGTTAAATAAGTCAAATATAGGAATCTGTGGACAGTATTTTACATATTTTTTAATATCTGAAAGCTCATATTATGCATGGCCAAAAGTTTCAAATGATCAGGTCAATTTATGCAGAAATAATCCCTCCAAACTGACATCTATGTGCAGCCACCAATTTCCTTCCCAGAGGAACTGTTGGCACCCTTCAATAAGGTTTTAGCTGGAGCCAAAGGAAAATTAATTAATTCTGGACAATAGATGTTTATGGTTTAGCAAATATTCATAAATGACAACAAAGTGTTTCAGTTTCACACCTCCCAAAGGCTGATTCAGAGTGAGGACCCCCCCTGCCTCCAAGCTACAATGCAGCTGCACACATCCAACATATCTGCAATCTTAGTGCATCAACATAGTAAATTTTCAAACACATCTGCATTCAAAAGATCTAAGTTGATGCTTTAAGTTGATGCGGTCACTGAACAGCTTGTTGGGTTGGGGTTCCGCCTGAATGCGCTTGTTTCGTCATGGTGATGGTCTTGTTTGCGTCCCTAACGGCAACTAGAGAGGAGACTGGTTTGTGTATTGCCTCAGCTGCAGCACTCAGTCCCCAAAATGTAATCATTATTCAGTGTGCGCCGTGTCCGTGAGCCAGGCCAACATTTGTGTTTATTTCACAGATCTCCAGGCTTGAAAGCAGTTGTATGAACTTGCTGAGCACTGACACAGAAGAGCAGGAAAATAAGAGAGGCAGACACACAGAGGGAGGGATGAGAGAGAGAGATGGAGAAGCTGAGACAGAAATAGAGCTAGAGAGAGCGGAAGAGAGGCCAATTGGTACTAGACATTAAAGGGAGCCTTCAATGAGGAAGCTTTTAAAAAACACAGTGTCAATCGTCCTCACAGAATTGCACGAGCCTAGCGATGATTGGGAAAAACCCCAGTAATGAAATGACAGCTCAATTATTTCACTGCTGGAAGGCTAACGGGTCCTTTCAAAGAAATCCACTTGGTGAGAATATTTAGCTCTTAACACTGTGGAAGTAAATTAAAGCTGGTTTCAACCATGTTTGACTGCGCAACTCAGGAGAGGACGATTTTCCGAACTGTCTGATGCTAATTTATACATCCGTTTACATGCAGTCACAACCGGCCCACAGGACTTTTGTTCACATGGATTCAAATCTGACATAAGATCAAAGCAATGATCATCTTTTAACGTCTTTATTCTACAGCAGACAGAACAGGATCGTGACTGCTATGTCTAAATCATCTATTTAATAATTAATGAATAACAAGGCTGTGACAGTTTCCCCCATTCTCTTGATTCAGTTAAAAAGCATGATTGTAGAAGCTGAGCTGATACTAAGGCAGATATTTTCACTTATTAGCAACAGGACATCAGAGGATCTATCTCACCTTATGCCTAGCATCCATTTTTCAACATATATTTCTAGTATATGCTCTGAATATGAAACGTAATCGGTAAACAAATGATATTTGACCTGAAATTGCGAGACAGAGATTAAGTATTAGTGTATGTTATCTGAATTGGTTACATAATTTCGAGGTTACATAGGAGTGGGAAATCATGTGTGCCTTCAGAGATAACGAATCATATTACAGTGATTATCATGATGTTGCTTAACAACAGACAGAAGACTGTAGATCAGCACATCTCTGAACAACATTTCTCTGCCACATATAAAACTGCATAGGAACGAGTCAAGAGACACAACAAAGAAACCCAAGAGTTCAAATCCATGGCCTCCATGCAGTCCCAAAGGATCCACTCCAGTATACCCAAGGAGGACCCGCACTATAGTGAGAAGGGGGTTTTAACATTGTGGCTGATTGAGCTATTCTTCCATACTTAGCCATCTTCACCTGGTTTGTTGTCACCCTGTGTGTGTTTGTGCAGGAGCTGTATGTAGCCCAACGCACAGTGTCAAAAAACAGGGTTCCTGCTGCTTTGTTTTAGATGCAAAAGTCTCAGATATTCTCAAACTGGTTTCTTGAGCATGAGCAATGAGTTCATTGTACTCCAATGCACTCCATAGCCACCAAATCTCAATCCAATAGAGGACCTCTGGGATGGGCTGGAACAGCAGATTCACATCATAGATGTGCAGCTGATAAATTTGCAACAACTGTGTGATGCTGTCATGTCGATATGGACCAAAATCTCTGAGGAATTCTTCCAGCACCCATGTTGAATCTGTGCCACAAAAGGATCAAGGCAGTTCTCAAGGCCAACATGGTACTAGCAAGGTGTGCCGAATTAGGTGTCGATTGCCGACCAATTGTTTAGGGCTGAAACAATTAGTCGGCATAATCGATGACGCCCATAAATAAAATTCTCAACGCGTCATATGTGCTTTTGTAACTGCATTACACTACAGGAAGCTATGGTGGCAGTATCGCCTATATCGCCTGCCAAGACTTTACAAGAACGAAGAAGAACTTAGTTCGCAAATGGCAAAACAGGAGGAGGGAAGAAAATGGAAAGCATTTCACAGAAAACAAAAAAGTTTGTGCAACGCAGAGCTTTCCTTCCACGACAGCACTACTGCAGTGCACGAGCATTTGAGACGCTGGCACCCTGAAGCTGTAATATCAACTCTGAATGGGTCAGTTTTAGAGTTAGAGTTAAGTTAGTGTGTCGCATTGATACCTCGTTTAGTGAACACCATTTCAATTTTGACCAAACCTTGACCAATTAGCTCTTAAGAAATAGTCTCCAAAGTGAATAATCATTAACGTCCGATCTTTCAGATTTCTATCCCTTCAGTTTAACAGGAAAAAAGCAAACGTGATAGAAAAAGACCCAGTCAAACATCAGTGCTACATCACTGCAGGCACTGCATGTTACCATGAAAGAAAACGTGGTGTAAAATTGCATCTCTCCTGCTCTGCTTACTGTCGGTATTGCATGACACTAAAATTCCAATAAGTCTCTAGAGGCCTCTATTATGGGATGTGTGAAACTATAATCGTGCTGACCCCTGGCTATTCCACTATCAACATTAGCTTCACGTCAAGCAATTACTTGGATTGCTATCAGATTTATGCAAATGCACAGAGAAGTCAAACAAGCAGCCAGTACAAAACCAGTCATTTTGACAGGAGGGGTGGGGACTGTCACGTTGACTGTGTAAGTAAGCATCAAGTAATTAGCTCCGTGCATCGATGAGAAACTGTCACCTCGGGATTTGAACACTGAAACCATAGCAACAGTGGCTGGTGGTAATAATGATAAGGAGGAACAGTGCTGGACACTCCTAGGATTGGACAGACATGAGATGGATGTTAAAGTTATGGAAAATTATGGCCGCTTTGCCAGTCGTGGGTTTCAAAGCAAAACATATGCAGAGTTGTGAGGCAAAGCAGGAAGTGGGCAAAGATGAGAGAGTAGCATTAACACACACAGAACCCTAGACACTTATTAATTTGTCTCCACTTTTACTAACTGAGTCATGATGTAATGGTTTCCTTCCTTGGATACTGAGCTGAATTACGTTGCTATATAAAAGCCAAAACACTGCACTTGTCACAAACAAGACAAGGAAGCACAAATGAGCTATCAAAGTGTGATCTGTGGTCTCAATCAGAAAACTCACAGGCACACTTTTGGCCAGAAGACACAAGTAAAAAGTTCAATGTAGTGGAAGAAATGAAGAAAAGCACAGGCCAGAAAACAGCCAAAGGGTCCAATCTAGACCCAATGGATGGCTTCGCAAAGTGTGAAAACTGCAGGGTAGGAGGGCATCATTTTAAACTTTCCACTTCATTTAAAATTAAAGTTATTATGAGAGTGCTTATCTGATCTTTCGGTTTCCCTGCCAGTTTTACAGCCTTCTTACCGACAAGGAAACCAGCCCCACCCCGCAGAAGAACACTAGTGTTTCTATGATGACAGAAGATAAAGAGCTGTTTGAACAGTATGCCTTAACAGCTTTATATTCTTACTTAGCAGAGGAAATTTTTTAATCAGTGTAAACATATTTAGGATGTTTTGGGTTTTGTTTTTGTAGCAAAATAAAGAAAAAAGAAAAGAAAAAGATTACTGGTTATTTAATGGTTTGAATGGTCTATCCCACTAGAGATCAAACTGGGCTGTAATTGTCCAATAAACCAAACTATCTAAAGGAGCCTTCCCACATAGGATATCTCCAAACTTTAGTTTGCTATCACAAGCTGATAGAAGTCAACCCTTTGTGATTTATTTACCAAGCCTCATTCTTGATTTACGATATCTTCAAGGTCAGCAACAAAGAAACCAAGGTGTACCAAGGTATTTAGTGTTAGTGCTGCATAACTAAAGCTTTCTGCACACTTGTTTGTGGTATAAAAGAGGAAATAACAGGAGAAGAGAGTAAGACCTCCTCCACACAGCTGTCACATGGGGTGACAGTGATGCAGATGAAGCCAATTGGCTCACTGCTTTTCAGTCCGATGAGCACACTTGGAAAAGAGCAGGGGTCCACTGAAGGGGCTTTTGTGGGCCAGCTGATAAAACTTGGAAACTTTGTAACTAAAACTTCAAAAATCAGACTGCCCCATAGGCAGAGATTTCTCAAAATGAACAAAAATCCCAATAAAGTTGGCTCATTTGTCTAAAGTCACAAAATAGAACTAGTAGAAACATTATCAATGAAAATCAATTGTTTCAACTTCTTTCTTACTTACAGGGTTGATTTTGCTGTGCCAGGATTACAGCTAAATGACTGGCGGACAGGAAACTGCTCCGATTAATCCATAACAGGTGTCTTAATGCATCTGTTATAGGTCTCTTATAGCTTACATACACTCACAAGATACATTACAGGGAGCCATCCTGCTCATCAGCCATCGCCCACATCACAAAGCAACAAAAAGTCTTTGAAAGCTCCCCCAACTTTCTGTCTCTTCACTCCTACCCTGACTTTGACCCAGATCCTAACACTACGACTTAAATGAGCAATAATGTCTGCACATCCAATCTGACCCCCTTGGAGAGAGTCTTTTTAGGCCTGCAGTACACGTTTCTTTCATCATCCAAGGACAAGTGGGTCAACTACGTATAGAACTATGTCTTTCTCTGGTGTATAATCACACAGGACTACTTCTTAAAATGAGACGCTAGTTGTTAGATTGAGCACCTGTGTTCACACACTCCAGCTAACCCTGCCAGTCCTATAAAAAGTTTAGCCTAGATACTTTAGGGCGAGCCCACATACCCTGAGGCTGTCATTTACTGAAGTGCCCCCTTCCCAATAAAACCGTCTCTAAGCTGCAGAGAGGGTCAGTAAAAAGCTGGCTAATCATTGCTCCACTCTGCTCTGGAGTGAATGCAGTCTCCACACCTGTATAAAGGCAAGAGTGGGTAGAGTGCAGCCTCTGAGTGCTGGCAAGACTACAAAATGGGCATTTATTAATACTTTCAAGCACATAGACACAGACACACACATTCTAGTCAAGTACCTCCCCACAATAAAATCATACTGTAGGCACCTGCTATATTAACAGCCTCCTGATGGGTAAGTAAAAAACCTAAACAAAAACTTCCTCATATTTAGAAAACATTCACTTCTGCAACCCCAACTAGCTTATGTATCACAACACCTATGCAAGCTGCTGAGTCAGCGCCACCAAATATCACAATGTGACTTATATCTCACTCATAACTGCTTTAACCGTTTTTATTTACGTTTCGGAGCGGATCACGGCTTCTTTTTGCTCGCGTCCCTGCCTGTGAACTAAAGTCTGCTATGTGACACCTACACATGAAGGCCGCCTGTGAAAAATTCATGAGATGATGACATCGTGAAGAGACCCGAGCTTCAGTGCCTCAGCCTGAAGCCAGCTCACACAAAACAACCAAATCCCACCCCTGACAGCATGACAGCACTACTAAAACAATGCACTTATCTGAAAAGAGCACGTAAGGCACGGTGATTTGATATTAGGGTGTGAGCCATACACAACACAGATATAACAGTATGAGCAACTAACAGCCAATAATCTGACAGATGAAAGCACAAAAACCTCATATGTGTAAGAGACAGTGCCTGACTGAGATGCTAGGATAAGCACAGCCTGATGTGAAGAGAGAGACACCAACATCACACTCAATCGCTGAACCTGACAGTGAACCGAGACAGGTTCCTGTAGTGCTTTATATAATATGTGTTTCACAGGGGCTTATCAGTGATCCCCTTCAATCACACTTACACTGAGCTACAGCAAAAGCTGATCATGGCTTAGATATGTACACAACAGTGTAGTTAGCCACTTAGCATTCCAATAGGCAGCCATAGTAGATAAGGCTGATGAATCAGCACGGGAAGTATTTGGAAGCCCTGAGCAAAAGGTTAGCAGTGGGATTGTGGGAGGGTTGCCAGTTTAAAACCAGGAGAGAAGAAAATGTAGCAATGACTGAATGAGAAATATGCTGTTGACCACTACAGTTCACAGCCCGTTCCTCAAAAAGGAGTGTTTGTGTTCTGAGATTGTAAACAGCGTTGATAAAAGATGTGCTTGAATATTCATGGAAGTCTGTACCGAGGCTAAGAGTGTACTACATTTACGAGACGCCCCGGCTACACGTGGTGATGAATTGTAGAAAACGCCAAGTCTGCTAGCACGAGCAGAACAACAGCCTGCTTTCATCATACGTACAACACATCAAACTCCTGCTTCAAAACAACCTGCTCCCTCTCGTCTCCCACTGCTGCCGGGAGCTACTTGCAGACTAAGTTGAGTCTCCCCCCTTCCCGTGCGCCACCCTGCCCGAGTGCCATGACGAAGCATTCCTCAGCCTCAGCAGCAATCTGCGAGTAGCCACAGGAATAAGTCGGCAGGACCGTAAACCCTGGAGTCACACATCCTAAGGCCTCCTCATGTGTGTTTATGCATGTCGTTGGTTACTTTTGCTGCAAGTAGACATGGTGACGAGAATCGGACAAGTTTTCACTTATTTCTCTACATTAAATCTAAACAGGGCTAAAAGGCTGCAAGGCAATGAAGCTGCCCATCTCGAGAAGGTCAAGTACCAACCTAGTGTCAGAAGGAAAAGGGGTGCAGCAGGTGGTGCAAACAAAGTGCACACAAAAACTTTTGGCGCCTCAGTAAACTCGCAAATGGTCGATTTCTGTTTGCCAGTTTAGCTTTACTGCTATGCAAATCGATAGGTGTTTCTCTATTTTTCTGTCTCAGTGAGACCAAATGAAAAATTTTGTTAGGATATGTTTGACATTTGCGTTTTGCTACTACCAGTAAACTCTACATGGACATCTGTGAGAGAAGGCTTGGAGCAAAAATAAACAGAAATAAAACTGTAACCCATCCAGGGTGCAATTCTTCTCCGAAATGTTGCAGTACGGTTGTCTTGTTGCAGGATTCGCTCATTATCACTGACGCCAACAACAGTGTGCACAGCAGGTAGATGCACTCAATGGCAGCCCTGAGAGGATGCGTTCACCTGGGCAAATATATCTCAGCTGACTAAAGCTGCTGGATCAACACTAATTCAATAAGTAGACATTTTTAGCCAGCGTAAAGTTCATGCGCGGAATAACAATCAAATGCAATCAAAAACGCGCATGCGCCCACACTAGAAGAAGAAAGAAAAAGAAAAAAAAATCTCACGAGACCTCTAACATTTCATCAATTAAGACACAGCAGCGCATGCACACGGCTGCTACACTGGTGGGAGGGAGAGAGATAAACAGGCAGCTCTCTGGAGATGCTCCGCAACACGTCACAAGACAAGCAGCTAGAAAACAGCTCGCTGGGAGGGGACACTGGGTTCAGACACAGAGGGAGGAGAGAAAAGGGAGAAAGCGAGAGGAAGCAGAGGCAAGGACGAGGCTATTTTCCAAAGAAAATAAGCTTAATAAACCTGCCTTTTTATTAGCTCTATGATTATGGGGTTGGGTTTTTGTATGTGCAATAGAAGCATTGTGTTGCTGTTTTTGTGAAGCTGCCACCACAGTGCAGGCGGACAGTAATCATTTCTAGACTGTAATCAGACATGTTTTTGATCATCTATAACACAGAAGAAATAAGACATAAGAAAGAGAGACAATGTGAAGGATTTCACTGCAGCCTGATCAATTCCTGGACCTTGGATGAGTAAAAAAAAAAAAAAAAAAAAAATCTCCACTATGATAACACAACACTTCTTCACAATGGGACCGCAGCAATCGCTACCAATGCACATGCATATACATATGCAAGAGGTTAGAGGTTAATTTCTGACTCAGTTTCCATCACCTGAGAAAGGAGCTGGAGAGCGACAAAGGGCATCCGCCTTCTGCAGCACTATTTCCATTTCAAAGACTTTAGAGCCCATCTGCATTTGGCATGGATCCTGCGGTTGGCACTAACCGCACCATACGCAATGATCAGCGAACATTCATTTTAGTCAGACTGCTTTTACCCCAAAAACAATCATGATCACAGTGAAACACTACAACCCGGTATCCAGACTGTCATGATTGGATCTCAGGTACACTCAATAATCAACAAAAGGCATTTAAGCCTAATTTTTAAGCCAATATCCACACACAAGACAGAGGCTCACACTAATGCACTACATTTGACCAATCTGAGAATAAACTGTTGTTGTAGGCAAACATGGCGTAGCTGCGATCACCGAAGAAAGCCTGAGAAAAATCAGACCTCTGACATTTCTGCTTTTCACGATGAAAGAAAAGGTTGCACAGCGGTAATTACATTCGGTGTGGAAGAAGGAACGACTGTCAGAGGTTGTCTGGGCTACCTAATCACATGTGCACTCATGCGTTTGGGCATGCGTGCTTTACATTTCCGTGTGCATGTGTGTGTCCCACCAGCCCACTCACTCGCACTTGCATAAGCCCTTCTAATCACCAGTCTCACTCCCATGGCTGAATCAAGGCTCTAATTTTGTAGCCAAAAAGTCCCAAAGCGCTCTGCCTCCACAAGGTCTCGATTACTCAGCTGTTGGCTTTGTTATTAAAATTAATGCATCTTTAATAATTCCACTGTGGTTGGACACATTATGTAGCATTCTTCTATCTATTGGTATGAAATACAACCGCTTTTCTTTTAAAACCGGGTTATTATCAGCGTGCAGGCTACAGAATCTGGAGACAAACACTAAGCCTAGGGAAGGTAAATACAAGTCATTTTTGTAAGTGCACCTGTCGTCTTCTACCTGCCCTGCCATGTTTAGGGGAACTTTACACTCACAAGCACTGTGTGATACTTCATTATTACAGTGATACTGTTAGTATTATGGCAGAAGTTGGACATTTGTTAAAAAGAGAAGTTTAAAATTCCCCTCTGACATCACCTGACATTTGAGAGCTGGCACAAGGACACAAGTTGTTAACTTGTATTGTGCACTACTACTGTATCTGCACCATTTTGTACCATTTGTAGTGCAGTTTAATACAACTGTCCCTTTACATCACTCAGAAAGTGCTAGCTTGTGAGCTAGACTAACCATCAACAATGACTATGTTTCATTCCTGTCACTTCAAGACGAGCTCCATCTGCACCACACACCTGCCCTGAGCTTTACTGTTTGCTAGCAACAGCAAGCTCAGCTAGCAAAATTTATCCACAGACAGTCCATTATTAGAAATACTGGAGTTCTACTGATTTTACTCTATTAGTTATCCACACAAAGGCAATTTTATTTGCCAAGCAATTAAATGATAAATTCTCCAAAATACACCGCCACCACAGAGGCCCTTTTGCAGGGTCTCGAATCAGCAGCGGTGAAGCACAAACCTGCTAGCAGCAGCAGTTGCTGTGTCTGCCTCTACCTTTTGCCGTGCCCAAACTTTTAGCCTCAGTAAAAATTTGATGGTTGAATTGTTTTAAAAACTAAATAAATAAACTCCCTATATACACACAACTGTCATGAAAGCATGAGTTAGATACAGAAAGCAAAGGTGTTTTTTGTACCAGGCCGCACATATTTCTATTTCTGCTTATGGAGTCGGTTTCAAGTAGCCATGAGAGTATGAGTTGAATTCACTTTGTTACCACTTTGTTAAAGCTCATCCAGTTCATCCAGTTCAGGGACCTTTGTTCCACAGCATGTTCCCAATCAATCTCTACAGTCTCTACTATGTGACTACTGAAGTATTGACAGCTCTACAAGCTCAGAATACCATAATATTCATTACATTCTGATCTAAATTAAGACTCAGATTAATACACGGCTCAAATTGCAGACTTTCACAATGATAAACAATGGCACCCAGCTGGTTAACAGCCAGCATGTCTGCAGACATTGGACTTATTTATAAGTTGAACCATATTAAAGTACCTATAAACACTTATATTCCTCCAAGGTGCAAAAAAGAAAAAAAAAAAAACCCTCCCCACCCAAAAAATCCAGAAACTCAATAAAAAACTATCACTGCGACACATAATTTGCTCAGTAGCAAATTTACACAAATTAATACAGCTAATAGATGAATACAAGATAGATGACCCCGATAAAAAAAAGTCCTGCAAGATGAAACTGAAAGCAACACAAAGGGAGGAGGGTTTCTCATCATGTGCCTCATCTGTTTGCAGTAGACTATAATTAATTTATCACCTGTCCCAGGACTGAAGAAGGCATCAGTGGAAAGAAATGATGTATTATGTATTGACATATCAGTGTAAGCATAACAAAGTGTGAGGAGGACAAAAACAGTCTCCTTTCTACATTCTAAACAGTCTCCACTGCACAGATAAAAGGATTATTTGTGCTTTCAGAGCTAGAATAGGCTCCGCCATGTTAACTACTCCACTGCTCGCTATCTGAACACCAGTCAACCTTTGGGGTTACAAGCAGCTTTTGTGTCTGCACTTGGTCTGGAGGGGTGGAAATGAGACAGAAATCAGGCGTGGGGCCTTTTCTTTAGGGAAACAGAAGAGAAAACATGATTGGAGAACAATTTATCCCAATAAATCTACTGTACTTCTCTTCTTACACATACATTACAATCTAAAATTAAGTAGTATAGAAATATATAGTATATAACTCTGAATTGAAGATGCTTGGAGTTTAAAGTGTTGCTTGGACAAAACAAGCAATCTGAAGGTGTCGCTATGACTCTAATAAGAAAAAAGATAATATATGCAAGTCTCGAGGTCATATCAAACCTTTCAGAGCTCCAAGATGAATTCTTTTTTCGACTGATGCCTTTCTTACTTATAAGAATTTGACCTGAACTGTGCCTGTATAATCAGATTCTAGTTAGGATCAAACAGCCCCGAACATTTACAGTACCTTGGCAAATAAAAGTGACATAAAAAAGGAGGCTGACAGCTGCTGTTGCTTCCCTCATTTACACTTTCTCAACGCCTCAATGCCCCAAATGTCTGGTGGTGTCATCAGCAGGTTACTTGGTGTGCCTCAGCTGCATAGAAATCAAAAGGAAACTGGCTGCCTTCTGCTAAATTTTCACGAGGAGAATGAAAGATGGCAGTAAAAGGTTGTCAAGCATGCAAGTTAGTGTTGGTTATTTTGCAGGAGTACAGACGTTCAAGGCTTGCCCCCCGACGGCAGCCTTGAGCTCCTGCGCTTCACATCCAGGGAAGGCTGTGTGGCATCTTTGCGCATCGTGGTCAAAAACCCCAATTAACAGACGGCACCATTCGTAACCTTGTGCTTATTGCGGTTGAGCATGTGGCGACTATGGTGCAGCTTATCACGGAGGAGCACGTGCCCACCAATCTTAATGATCAGAGGTACATTTGTCCTGTTGGCTTCCCGGTCAGCTCTAAAGAGAAGGTAGTCCATGCAAGCAGCGGCCTTGAGCTCTGTGCAAAAGTACACCCTGCAAACTCTTGCTGATTTTGTCTCTGTTTACAGCTTCATTCAAGGTTCTTTTGACCTTGGACAGGGAAAATATTTGCCACAGCAAAGCTCAAAGTGAAGTGGCATTGGCTGGAAATGTGTTTTTTGTTTGGTCCAAATTAAACCTTGTAGTGGAGCACAAATTCAGTCAATAAGCAGGAAACATTTCCTAATCATGTTGACTTCATGAGTGTTGGAGTAATAAAAATATTGATAAATGTTAGATGTATTTAAGTAGCACGGGACTTTGGCTAAATATTAAACAAGCTTCTCTTGGAAGATTTTTGACTATTAAATGTTTATTAACCTCTATGTGCCAGAGTAGCAGTTAAGGAAAGTGCAGGTACCTTTGAGAAGTCTAAGTGATAGTACACATTAACAGAGAAACCATCATTTTTAACATGACCGAACCAGTTGGCCAGATGTCTTTAATTTTCTTTTAAATGGACTCAGCCAAAGGTTGGCAGTCACAGCATCAGTGCCCTACTAGAAAAGCTAGAGTGACAAAACGCAGAACAAAGACCACCAACATCTATTCCACTTTATTTAAGAATTAATGAAATCCAGGGAGGAGATGGGCTCTACTGAACCAACCAATGAAACCAGAACTTACCATTAGCACTCCATAAGTCTGCAGGCTGAGTAAATATAGCACCTAGATGATGGTTTATTGATTATTTGTTTAGTATTCATCCTATAATGCATTCATATTTAATGAATATCACCCAAACAATCAGTACTTTACAGAAACCAAGCTGACAATAGTTATTTATATATAAAACATGTTAGATATATCTCAACTGTATCCATATTATAACATGGATTGCCCTCAGGACTGTGCAGCACATGTAGCAGGATAGCATCACCATGAAAAAGGCTAAGTAAGTAGCAGGGTGTCCACCATAGGTCGCTTTAACTTTGCCCCAGTGTAAAGCATATGGGTCAATATATAAAAATCAGTTTCCCCCCAAACGTCCAGTACTGATCGAGCTCTACTCAAACACAGTTCACTATTCTCATCTATTACCACTGTTGGTATAACAATGTATTAAGATTTTGTGGTAATGAGTGACTGTGTATTACATTACAATCAAATTTGACAACAACACCGAAAAAAATTACATCCCTGACTTAGTCACAGTGTTTCTGTCTCACTCATCCTTGGCTGGCAGGTAACTCTGCAGGACTTCATCGGCAACAGGTTTCTTGTGACCTCTGCAGCTGACCCTCAGATCATACACCCCTAAGGGGAGAGATAATGAGCATTGTGCTCAGCGGGACTGAACTGCTCAGGTGGAAACAAGTGCTCCTTCTTCTTAGCAGTGAGGCGTGAAGAGAGCCCCCCTGGTTTAGACATTACCAATCTTTCACCAGCCGAAAGGCCACAAGAGCTACTCGAGGAAAAGAGGAGGCTGGCTTTACAAAACAATGAGACCAACCAGATCCAATCACATGAAAATAGAAACTTGTGACAACAATGAACCAAAGCCTGAGCCGAATTCAAGGAGGTAGTGTGCATATACGGTCTAAGGGCCTTTGATATTTTGAGTTAACTGTTCTTTGCCACCAGACAGCTCCTCTCAAAGAAGCCGACAGTGAGATCCACAGATAATAGGGCCCTGCTAAAGCGGCACTTTAGGGAGTGTGAGAAACTGAGATGATGTAGTTTTTGTGAACTGCCGAGTGAAACTGATAACGCAGGAGGAACTTCACTTTGGGAGTTATGAGGGTGAACTGTTTGCGAAGGTAGCTTCTTTTTAGCTTGTTCCTGATACCTTGTTTTGCAGACGGGAAAACGCTGAAAATAACGGGTATTTAACAGACACCATGTGAAACAGGAAGACTTTCAGTGACAGCAGAGAGGAGAGTGTGGCACAGGCACTTTCTCAGAGATGTCTCAGAGCTCCAAGAGCTAAAGGGGATTATGTAAGTCAAGCAGTATACTGGGTCACCCAGTTGTTTTTGATACACTACTGCATCGCCGCTACAACTGCGCTTATTGCAGAGATTCGTATTTCATAGCGCCCACGTACGGCTTCACTGGGAAGTTAAAAGGTTTTATTTTTTGTTTTGTTTTTTCTTTTTAAAGAAGATTCACCGCCACTGACTGCTAAGTAGGATTCAGTGTTAACCAGCGATTTTTAAATCAGAATGACAACATATTGTAGTGAACAAACTAGCTGCTAAAATGCTATATGCCAGCCAGTAACCATGGTGACTTTAATGGTTTATGAATAAGCATAGCCCGTGTAAACTACACGTGGTTTATGCTTGGTTTCTGTCTCACAGCTGTAATGTCTACATTTTAATCAAACCCTCGAGGTAAGCAGGAAAATCAGAAGCAAAGGACAATCAGTACCAACTGATGACATCATCAGATCAAGTCCCTAAGCCCCCCAGATAAAGAAACACCACCGACTGTCTACTAATAACAGGAACAGAACCATGCAAATTGTGTACGTCTGCTTTAAGGCCATGCTACATAGAGCTTCCTATTCTGAATTAACACCATGTTACTGCTCTGTGCACAAAAAGCTATATAATTCATGTGGGTGGTTTAGCTTCACAAAACAACACAGCAGAGTCTAAACAAATATGCTGCATGTATTTTGCCTATAGGCCACTACAAAAGCCTTCAGCAGCTGCACGTGTTGATAAAGGCAGCACTGTTGGGACAGGTAGGATTTTTGGCTGCTTCACAACAGGACTCTTTGTTTCTCTAGCTGTGTCATATTACTAACCAGGAAAAAACTAAACAAAAAAAAAAAAAATCCTAGCCTGCATGGAGCTAATTTTAACTCCAACATGAGAAAAAATATATGTTTTACGGGGTGAATTTCCTTGTTGTTAATAATGTTTTACAAAATTTACATTTACCACTAATTATCACCCCTAAGGTTATGTTTCCCAAGACACACTTGCTAGCAAACGTTAGTGAAGCTCACGCCTGTAGTAAAAGGTCAAACAGACGTGCAATGACGTTCATTTCAAAATAAAAGCGCAGTTAATTAGATAGCACGCCGATCAATCTTGGGTTTATTGCGAAGAAACACGTTTATAAGAACAGAAAGTACAATTTATAACGTGTATTAATCATTAATAGGCTGTATTAAACGATGTTCCCTTTTGATTGGTATAAATCCTTCTAACTGTAATTTTATTTTTGTACTAACCGGAAATTATCTTCTCTCCACCCCTAGAAATGACACCATTCCTAGCATAAAGGTGCTACTGACAACTGTCAACCTCAAGCTTCTCGCCAAGTCGACTTCATTGTCTAGTTTTACAGAGAAGACGAGGCCACCCGAGTAAAAAGGTTAATAAATAACAGATGTAATAAAATAAAATTTAAAAAAAGTCTTCAGCCCTTCCTGTACTGACCGGGGCACGGCCACTTTGTACCAGGAAGAGACGCAAACATCTCACCTTAATGGGGTGAAATCATGTAGTTTAGAGAAACACAGTTTACGCTCGACGAATATATGGAGTGTGCTTGTGTGTCAGGGTGATGACTAAAGAGAAACACAGCCTTAAACAACTTTGTTTCCCCTGTGATGTCCGGCCTGTGCACAGATCGCTACTAGTTTCGCAGCATCGCTTCGGCGTTGCAAACACCCACCCCTCCTGCACCATTTCCGTGTTTTATACGGAATCATTTCCACGGAGCCTGTGCCACGTCAATTAAATGCATAGGTTTTACTGAAATCTTACGCAGGGCAATAAGACCGGAGTAAGAGCCAGCTTGTAATAAACGAAAAGCACACGGTGCCTTGCCAAACACTGCGACATTGTTGCAGGATAACCGGTTAATAAGTGAAAGGGTGCATGACGTGTCTAAATCAATGAGTCCAAGACAGCAACAACGTGACGCTAAAACAACACAACTCACCTAGTGCCACCTCGCAGGCTTTGCGCAATTGGGAATGGTGAGCCTTTTTCACCTCCTTGTCGGCCAGGATCTTTTCCAAAGCTCGTGTAAGGAACATGTTTTTCGTCTTTTTGCCCTCAAACATGTCGCACCGGAATTTGGAGCGAGGTGTGCCTGGTCCCAAGGGGGGCTGCAGCCTCCTCGAACAGAGATGTAATTCCTTTAGTAATGTCAGCCGCAGAGCCCCTAACAGACAAACATAAATAAACACAGAAGGTGGGGTAAATCCCTCAGATTGCCATTAACGACCTGCCTCCTGCGCCATGTTTGAGAGAGGAAACGACGTCACGTACGTTTGAGAGCGGCCGCAGTGAGGCAGTAGGGAGTGAGGACGGAGATGAGAGTGTCCCTGCACCCGAGCTGTGTCTGCACATTCATGTACACCTGAGATCCACGATTTGTTTGACCAAGACACATTTTTTCTGTAGTTTTGGTTCTGTGCACCGCCGCTGAGGAGCAGACTTCATTTAAAGGGGTTTTACACAAAAATTGCATTAAATGTTTAGGATTTAAAGCCATTTTTAAAATAAATTGCCAAGTTTCAGAAGCTCAAAATTAATACATTTTCACTGGAATTTCACATTTGAGGCCCAAAGAGATTACAGCGCAGGTATTGTAGGTTATTATTGGACTGGGAACCTAAACAAACCCATAAGTGAGACAGGGAAAGCTTCAGTCAGCCAAATCAGTAGTCTGATGCACTGGGCACCTCATTTAATTGAAGTGTAAAAGGTTCTCTATCTCGCTCTCTGCTCTGCTTCAGCCAAATACTGCAAGACTGATCAGACACAACTTCACAGAGCAAGTGGATAATGACCCAAAGCATACTGCAAAAGCAACCCAGGAGTTTCTCAAATCAAAGAAATGGGATGTTCTTTAAAGGCCAATTCAGTCACTTAATTTCCACCAAGAAGAGCTTTTTTTTCTTTTTAGTTATGAAAGGCCAAACTGAATGCAGGAAGAACCACAAACAAGCAGCAGCTTGAGAGGAAACACAGCACTAAGGGTCCAGGCTTCAGTCACTCATTGGCTGCAAAGTATTAAAAGCATCATATATAAAATTATATTCGTTTGTCCAAATAATTTTATATTAAATGTATAGGAATGTCTGTAATTAATGCACTTCAGTCACATATTGATAGTTTGATTTTAAAATTCACTGTGGTGGTTTACAGAGGCAAAACTGTCTTTGCATATAAACCTTCATGGTCGTATTAAACCTATGTGTGAAAGCCCTGGCGTAACATGTTGCCACAGTGCCTTAAACCACCAAGCAGAAGAGTTTGCTGTCTTTTGTTGAATAAAACATAACTTTCCTCTGACATGACATGCACATGACCTACAGCAAACCTGTGTGTGGTATCCCTGTGGGCATTTTGTTAAACATTTTCATTGTAGTAAATATGTAGTAGCCTGTGAAGGGATCATGATACAGTTAACTCAAACAGAACTGAAGTCGATCCTTTTGGGATTCTCAGTTAATCATAACGGACCCACTTAACTCTACATTTAGAAACAATACAGTGTAAATAGATCTGATTGTCATCCTTGTAAGGACCCACAGATTTTTTGGAGGAGGGGGTTAACACACTTTACTCGTGAATGAATGCAAATGTAGTTTTCTTTAAAGATTTCAGCAGAACTTAAAACCTTAAAAAAAGACAATTTCAAGTTGCTGCTTTTTGTTTTGCTCATGTATCAAATCAGTTCAGGAGTGATCGCAGGCTTCATTTTTGGTGGCAGAGCAATTTTAAATCCCTGCACATGGCAACTTATTTGTCTGTGGTTAATTTCCGTTATAATTTCCCAGTCAATTTAATCTTTATGGTATTTTGCTTATTGCCTTACCTCATACATAACTGTGCATATCCACACATTCAGATGGTGCTACACTGCATTTTACAGCCTTTAGCAGAGTGCAACACATCCAGGAAATCTGGCAATTTGACAACACAGATTTGGCAGTTGTGGGCGGTATAGTTCACTTTCACTCGGATCGGACTGTCCCGCGTGTCAGTCCCACCGTTTCTGAATCCATAAATAAGAGCAGAGCTGCAGAATCTGCAGACTGGCTACGAAGAAACTAAAATAAGAGGCAGATGTTTGAATCGATCATTAAATGCTATTAGTTAAATCAAAAAAGGTCAGAACGTTATTCATTATAAACATCTGCTGACTACAATGATGTTTATCATCAAACATGGCGACGAGTATGTGTGCAAAACACTGACAGAACATAAATGAGGGCTGAAAGCGTGACCTTTAACCTTCTTGTAGATGTTTGCATGAAAGCTATTAGGAATGAATTATTTCTAATGATGTCAGTTGCAGCCAGAGGCCAAACTAAATGAAAATAGGCCAAAACAAAATGTACACCTGTAAAAGCGGACAAGCAGAAAGGCAAAGAAGACAGAAATTCAATTACAAAAAATATATTTTGTTTTATAAAACAACGTTTATTCAGGTCAGACACTTAAAAAGATCTCATGATAAGAACATAGCCAAGCACAAGTAAACATTTCAGACACTGTCTTTTTCCATGCCTGAGTAATGACACAGTAAGCTGCTGAGGTCGCAGGTCATTCTTTCTAAATGTTAGTCTGGACCAAATGAAAGAGAGAAAAAAGATCTACACTGAAATTTACCACTCTGAGCATATTTATTATTAGTAATAAAGGTTTTTACGCATTTTATGAAAATCTAGAGTGGCACTTGGTAAGAATATTTCCTAGAATAAAAAAAAACCAACCAGAATAGAAACAGGCTTAAAGATGTTGTTCTTTTTAAACTTGTATTTAATAAAGCACATTTTAGAAGACATAAAAAATATTAGCTTTATCTTTACCATAAAAGTGCTGCTGTAGCATAATGAGTGATCGCATGACCACTATTCACTGTAAAAAATAAACTTTTTTTTAAAAGATGCATTACTTAAAAGATCCTGTAGGGTTCAAGTGTTTTTTTAGTGTTTGGTTTGTTTGCACACAAAAATACATCACCATCAGCTGTTATCAGAAAAAGGAGAATAAGATGAACGACAAATTCAAATTCACGCTCTGAGGATCTTTGTCGGTTCTTCGCTTGATAACATCTGAGCGGAATATGAAATCTCAGGAAAATATTAGGTGCTAAGATAGGTAAGTCGGAGGGTGTGGTCATATATATGGAAATTTCTCCCTATCTGTCTTGCACTTCTTCAGCACTCCTGATGCGATGGCTTTCACGGCTCTCATAGTCTCAGTGCAGGTTGGCTTTATTAGGGATTCAGGTAGAAGGAAACCAAAATATCCCGTATCCCTCAACTCAAATGCAAATGCGTAGGGGATCCCGTTCCTGTATGCCCAGTCGATAGAGCTTCCTGAGCTGACGTCTGCAAGGAAGTGCAAAATAGACAAGGGTAAGGAAAGCTTAAAACAGGAATACCTTAAGTTAAGTAGCTTTGATTTTAAAGCGTTCCATTTCTGTTGCTGCAGGTGAGCGTTTAGATATCGCTCCTCTCTAGAGCAACATTCAAGGCAACTCTGAACTGATCTTGTATATTAGAAAACTGGCATTTTTCTCCTAAGTTTAAAATGAATAACAGCTCATTTCCATTGCCAGAGCGCAATATTAGAAGGATTCGAGGAACTCACACAGAGTTGTGGAGGCAGGTCCGTATCTGTACTTCACGCCATAGGCAGAGTACAATGCTGTCACTGCATTGTGAGCTGCTGACTCCTGGATGCATGAAAGCAGAAGGCTAGCTCATCTCACATACTGCATTTCTTTAACACTATCAAAGGATCTGTACTAAGCAGCTCTCTCAGATTAATTAAAAAAATAAAACTCAGTGAGTGTTAAGCAATAGATATCTTACCACACAGTTGAAGTTGGGGATTGTGGCATACTTGTAGGAATATGGGTAAAGCAGCATTTGTGCATAGGCATGAATGGATATGTATGCTTCCACGCGTTTCTTGTGCTTGCGCAGGAACTTAGCGACAGCTTTGACTTCAGGTTCAGATTCGGGGAAGGGACCGCAATACGTGTCATCGCACGGATGAGAAGAGGCACCTTCATCTGGGGAAGCAAAGGGAGAAACCACGTCATCATATCTTCTAACCATACCAGGATGCTTTAAGTGGCATCCTTAATCCAGAAACAGTGACCAAGCAGTAAGTGTAAAGAAATGGAAGTAGAGCAGTAGTTCGCATTGTTGGCACAAACTTTCCTGCGGCGTTTCTGCGTGGAGCATGTGTGCGTTCCTCCCACAGTTCAAAGATAAGTGTGTTTGGTGGATAGGTGATTCTAAATCGGCCACACGTGTGGCCATGTGAGAGGGGGAAAAAAGAGCTTTAGAGAGCATTAAGAGCACAGAATAAAGTGCTGTGTGAATGTGTGTAAATGGATGAATGGGGTTTGTTGTGTAAAGCTCGTTGAGTGGTCAGTAAGACTGGAAAAGTCTAGAAAACCAAATGCCAGCGTGAAGGGGAACTAATAAAGACACAGACTGAAATATGATCACATTATAATCCTTTGCAGACAACCTTATTTCACTCACCTTGACCCAAAAAAGTAAAGAGAAAAGCATCTGAACACATGCTGGTTTTAATTAAAGCCGTATTTTTAAAACTACGAAGTAAAAAGGGCTTCTAAGGTGACTAGTATTAGTCTGAAATGTGTTTGTTACTTTAGAAATTATGGGAGAAAAAAAGACATATTTCAAAGTTTATTTCAGGGATACTTTTTCTAAGGCTCAATTATCATGAAGTACATTTACACTTGAAAGTCCTTCTTAAATATATCTATAAATAGCAGAGGCAAATGAAAAACCATGAATTTCAGTCAGACTGAATGCTATCTTTGGGCTCACTCTGTCCTGTTTCATGCCTTTTTACAGCAGTCCATTACTGACTAATCAAATAGACTATAATTCATTTAATTATGGTATATTTCTCACACCATTTCCAGACTTTTATCATATATTTTGCACATATTCTCAAACTGTCATATGCCAGAACTCTAAATGCTGTGAATTCATGACCGAAGAGATGAATTCCCTTGAAGAGATGTTCTTCATGAGGTATAAAGAAATCTTCCACTCCTGTGTGTCTAGATGTATCACAAAAAAACTTTATTCTATTTTCAGCCTATGTCCTCACTCTCTAGAGAATAAATGAGAACAAATGGATGTAGTTGTTCCTACGTACATAGGGGCACATATATACTCTTAGTCAGATTTGTCAGGTGTTATTTTACCTACCACACCATTTTACTTTCCAGTTTCTGTTAGCGTCCACTCCCCTGCAGTGGAACTTGTGATTTTTGGACCGTGTCTTTCTCCAGAACCGATCCTGCAGGCAAAAAAAAAAAAAAAAAAAAAAAAACACGTTCTTGTCCACTGGCAGTAAAACACATCTGAACAACAGGTTCATTCTTCCTGCATGCAGCAAAAAAATATAGACAATTAAACATAAATTAAGCAGCATAATAACATATAATATCATGTATTAACATAAATTGCATTATTATTTCTCCTGTTTATACGTAGACATTTTTTCTTTCTTTAAAATTATTCTACAATCTGTAGGTGGAAAAAAACAAGCTTCCAGCTTCCCTTCTTTGCCTTGTTTTTAGCAAGCAATCCAAAAAAAATGCAATAAAATGTATATGTAAAATGTGCTTCCCCTCTAAGAAAAGCTTCCTCTCAAAAATGTACATATAGAAAGACCAGCAGAAAAGCCTACAGTACCGTAATCCAGCTGAAACGATAGCCATCCACATTAAAGACAGGCATGATGTAGAAGTTGAGCTGGTTCAGTAGTCTTGTCATCACAGAGTCATATTGGTATGAGTTGATAGCCTGTAATAATAATATAATGTAAGTCCAGTGTAATTATAAAACATGCTCAACTGAAGAGGCATGTACTTGCAGCCCCTTCTGGTTGCACTGATAGCCCAGCTCTCTCAGGGCAAAACGTTCATACGTGCCATCACAAGAGCATTTGCTGTGTCTCCCAGCACAGTCTCAATGTGGAGAAGATACCGGGAGAGCTGGACAGGGCGGTGGAAGGGCATCAGGATTAGTAACTGCTCCTTTGGGCCGAGAGGAGCACTGCCAATGCCTCACAAAATGACTTCCACGTGCATTTATCTGACCAAATTTTGAGATTCAAACTCCATGAAACTTATAAGGATGCTTGATTGGCATTTGCCAGAGCGGCCTCACAGTGAGCACATCTTAGAGATGCCTCAATTTGTCTGTGTTTGCCTGTCTGTGACCACCACCTGCAAACTTGTTCTCTTTTTGGGGTGTTTTCTTTTCCAAAATTCTGGAAAAAAAAAAGATGTCCACACTTTTTCCCCCCAGTGACCCTAATACTCTTTTGTGAATGCGCCATTCTGGAGGAGCCGGATTACCTGTGCAAGCAGAATGGGCTGCAGGTACTGTCTCATGCTACCATAAGTGGCAGGGACGTGAGCAAAAAGCAAGAATGGAGAAAAATCAGTCATTAGGGATAAGGAGAGAGCAAATGTCTGTGACTACCACCTGCAAACTCGTTCTTTTTTGGGGGGTGGTCTTTGTTTTTGCCTCTCCGGTGCACTCGTTGTCACTTTCATTTGCATGAAAGCAACTGAAATTGATTCACAAAGGTTTCTGCATAGATTGATATCCCTGAAATTTAAATGACTTTATGTTACACTGTGATGATCAAGTGTTCCTTTAATTATTTCTGAGCAGTGTATCCTTTTTATATTGTATTCAGGCTCATTATCTATTGTGCATTCAAACAACTGAGTCTGACAGCATAAGAGGATTGGAGCTATGAGACCTGGGCACTGGGCTAATGCTGCTTATACCTGCCTTTTAACCAGACTGAGGCCAAGGTTAATGTGCTTAAGGCTTGAACAAAGATGGCACCCTGACCTCCAGTGGCCTCCCTCTGTCACTACACCACAGCACATTTGTATTTCCGTTCATCATGAGTCCATTTAAGGTGAAACAGTCATGTATTTGACTTTTGCCTTTCTAGAAATTTGAACTGAACCATCATACCGGAGAATGTCAGTGCAACAAATCATTGTTCTGTGAACGGTAAGGTTCAGTGTAATACACTTTTTACTAGCTGATGTTTAAGCAGTTATTTACACCTCAAAATAAGAGGATTTTAAAACAGCTGGTTTTAATGCACCTCACAGGTAACATTCAAAAAACACTCAAAAAAACACCCAAAACAATCCTTTGGAATTCACTTGAAGTCAGCGCTCTAGCTTTACAGATAACAGATTTTCCTTTAATTTTCTTTACTTTCTGGCACTTATTGTGCTGGACTGTGTTGAAAATCCCACTCATCTGGCATTTAAGCATTATAAAATGAGCCATTAAATGTTCTTGCAGTTAATGTCTGGCTCTGGTCTGGTACCGTCCTCACTTCAGAGAGCACGGAGACTTTAAGGGTGCAAAGGAACTTGTGTAAATGCCTGTGTTATTTCCAGCATTTTAGCTGTAAAGTATTTTCTTAAGTATTTGGATAGCTGTAAATGACAAGTGAACAGATGTTGGCGCTTTGATGAACAGACCATATGTCACAGATAGCCTGAATGATGATCTACAGCAGGCAATCAGCGGGATATACATTGTGTTCCTGTCGAGGCATTTTTCGCGCATACATCAAAGAAAGAAAATTGTAAAAATTAAAAGCAATCTGCAGACATTATAAGCACCTCTTTAACAAACCACTGGCAGAAGGCAGGTCCTATCCACTCTCTGGCGTGAACACCACAGTCGATCCACACAGCTTTCTTCTGGAGACGACGTTTCTTTCCTAGCTGACAGGACACGAGCATTTTTAGCTTTAGATTAGGACAAGACAGTGTGTTTGTTAGTTTTAATGTGCCTCCTCTCCTACCTGAAGCACATAAAGCGGTCTTCCTTCATATGACTTCCCAACAGAGAACACGTCAACCAGATTGGGGTGGGTTGTGTTCATCATAAACATCCAGCTCTGGATCTGAGGGACAGGAAATGATGCAGGGAAGTGGATCTTAAAAGACTTGTTTACATAATTTTCAGAAGTAATTACTATGCATTATTGCACATCTGTGTGCTTTGTAAACGTGTGTTGTACATTGAGGGAGAGGATGAAAGCTCAAAGGACAAAAGATTTGTCCTCTGAGCTATGCTGTTTCATAGGGCTTGAAAGATTTGCAAACCAGGAGCCTGATCAACCTGGGAAAATAAACACTCTAAAGCTGTGAAGTGTCTGAAGTGGAGCGCACGTCTCGGTGTGTGAAAGCGCGAGGCCGTGGGAAAGACACATGTGGAACTGTGTAATTGAGAGAAAGCACCCTTAGAGAGGTTTTCTGTTTACCTTGTGGGTGCAATAGATTAGAGAGCAGAGGGGAATGAGAGATAGGTAGGTAGATGTTGGGCTTCATGTCTACCTCTTCCAGAGAGTGGTAAACCTCGTAGTCATACTGAGCCTCTGACCTCCGCTTGCGAGAGGAGCGATATCCCGTCTGCTTTTCAATTTCCTTCTGTAGATTGGAGATAAATACCCTGCGTGAATGAAAGAGAGTGAAGCAGACAAACATGGTACACATTATAACCACTGTAGCATGTTTCCCATCGGCACATTTGGTACTCTGACTGTATGGTGTATGGTTTATTAGACAGTTAATACAAAGATAGAGGAGGGTGTGAACTAGCCAAAGGGAAACATAAGTAATGTAATCTAAAGAATACAGAAACAGAGCTGCCCTATGTCTCATTGTGCAGCTAATGTGTGGAGATTCATATCAGGAAGCACTGGGGAGCATTTTTCTGTAAGTGATGAGTCACTACACTTTAAATTTCCATCCAAATTCAGTCCAAATAGGAGGCTGGGATTTAGAGATTGCAATTCTGTAAAATGGCAGAAGTTCAGGAAAGAACTCGTGAGCTCAGCTCAAAAGTTTAGAAGCCCCAATTCCAAAAATGTTGGAATGCCATGTAAACAGAATGCTTTGTAAATCTTATAAACCAACATTTATTCACAATAGAACACAGAAAAAATACAAAATATTCTATTGATAAAATGCAATTTTAATAAAAAAAAAAAAAAAAGATAATTTTAATTTGATGGCAGCAACAGGTCTCAAAACAGTTGGACTGGTGGGGGAAACAAAAGGCAGTCAAAACCAGCGGTGCTAAAAAGAAACAAGTGAAGGGACATTTTGAAACTATTAATTATCAATGCATTGTTAATATGACCGGGTCAAAAAAGACCATCTTAGAGAGGCAGTTTCTCACAAGTGAATATCTCTGTGAATATCTCATCATCTACAGTTGATGATAAATTATTATCATATATTTTGGAGAAATCTGTGCGTAAAGGACAAAGCCAAAAATGACATGGTAAATGGACTGATAGTTATATAGCGCATTTTTATTCTCCTGGAGTACTCAAAGCGCTCTATATACAACATGCCACATTCACCCAAGCACGGTCCTCTCTGCTTTTAGGTGCTTACTAACTACCATTCACTCTGCGATGGCTGAATTGGAGAGAAACTCTGGTTAAATATCTTGCCCAAGAATATTTGGGGTCCGATCAATAGATGACCTGCTCGACCTCCTGAGCTACAGCCACCCCAAAATGATACTGGAGAATGCGGGCATCGATCCCGCTACCTCTCGCATGCTAAGCGAGCGCTCTACCATTTGAGCTAATTCCCCGCTAAGCCCGAGCTAACTCCGCTCTCATCAGGTTCGCAGGCAGCACTGCATTAAAAACAGGTATGCTTACAGTTTTTCTCAGTCGCTTTGGTGCGTTTCTCAGATCAGAATTGAAATTCTCATAACTATTAGTTCAACCTCCACAACACTCAGTCATTTGTGCACATCATAGTAGCAATTTCTCCTCTCTCTGAACAAACTGCAAATGATTTTGGACATGAATCAGTTGCTTCCATACATTTCCCTGCTGCTTTCTGACATTTCCATTTGCTTATGTCATGTCAGTCAAAAGTAATCATACCTATGGATGCTGAATAGTCGTTCCCAATAAAACTAATAGTCATACATCCATTGCTTGAGTCATCACACACAAAATTGTTGAACTAGTTATCACATGCCAAATATTGGCCATCTGTCAAGCAAATCCTATACCTTTCTGTATCATTGTTCCTGGAAATGTCTCCGAAATTGAACAATTGATCTCGGGTGAATTACAGCTGTCACTCATGAGGAGGCGTGTGAAAGTTTAGTTGTAACCAATGACAAACAACTTGTTCACTGTCAATTATGGATGAATCCTGTGAATCCCCAATTGGCAAGCATATATAAACTGCGCAGGAGCTAGTGTGTACCATTTCTACACTTCTGTGACACAAAATGGAAGGTCAGCACCGTGGAAGAGGGGTGAGGATGCGGGGAGGAAGGGGAAGAGGGAGAAGAGGCAGATATAGGCGGATTCCTAATGAAATAAGGGCTACAATTGTGGACCATGTTGTCAATCACGGCCTCACCATGGAGGAGGCTGGTCGAAGGGTGCAACCCAATATTGGAAGAACTACTGTCAGTTCAATCATTCAAACATTCCGTAGGGAAAACAGGTATGCAAACAGTAATACACTGTACTGTACTGTGCCATCTCAGACACATCACATGTTACTGTACTGTATTTGCAATTTCACAAAAAGTTCACTCTGCACCACATAGGATTGTAAGACAACCTCGCGGAGGCGGAAGAGGGCCCCTTTTTACCCCACAGCAAGAAGAAGCCATTTGTGCAATGGTCATTGCAAACAATGCAATAAAGCTGAGAGATATACAAAGCGCTGTCATAGAGAATTACACGGTATTTGGCAATATTGAATCTGTTCCAATTTCAACAATTGACAGAGTACTCAAGAAAAATGAAATCCACATGAGCAAATGGCCCTGCTAGCAGCCATGGATGCAGCATGTGACGACATCACAGCAGGGTCCTGCAGAGGATGGATTCGCCACTCCAGGAGATACTTTCCTCGCTGCATTGCGAGGGATAACATCTGTTGTGATGTAGATGAAAATATGTGGCCAGACAGACAGGAACGTCTGGATGTGCCAGAATGATTTACTGTACTGTTACATGTGCTGTTTATTGTTCACATTAGTGCACAGCTCTACCAAATGGGTGATTTTATGTTTACATGTATTCTACAGTGCACAAGTGACTGTAGCATATTTTTCTTTTGCACAATTCTGTAGGATTACAAACACTTCTACACAATGGAAATGTGAAACGTACGTATTCAGTGTCTCAGTTACTCCCAAGACTCCCATAACATCTACAGTAACTTTACTGCACATTTCAGATGGCTGTACAGGTAGGCCATAGTGCTGTCATCAGCATTTTCAGGTGTCACCAATTGTTTTTGCAATGGGAAACACTGAAATTATAAACTGTCATAGTGGAAACATGACAATACCATTTGACTATCTTGTTCATAAAGATGGTGTCAAGACTTTTCATTTTGATGGCACTGACAGTTTCATTGACATGGATACTTGCTTTTGAGGTATGGATAATCAATTCTGATTATAAGCACCTCTTTAACAAACCACAGGCTATCCACTAGGTTTTGCAGTTTGCACTAATTGTTTTGGGAAATGCACTAACTGCTGTGCAAATGTTAATGGTGTTCTGAGAAACGCACCAAAGCGACTGAGAAAAACTGTAATATGTCATGGAAATCACTGCATGAGATCAGGAACACTTCCAGATATCACTGTACACACGGTTTTCTGTGACATCCACAAATGGGGGTTAAAGCGCTTTCACACAAGCCACATGTAAACATGATCCAGAAACACTGCCATCTACTCTGGGCTCATTTTAGATAGATAGATAGATAGATAGATAGATAGATAGATAGATAGATAGATAGATAGATAGATAGATAGATAGATAGATAGATAGATAGATAGATAGATAGATAGATAGATAGATAGATAGATAGATAGATAGATATCCATAATCATATACTGTGCATGCTACCGTTGTATATAGTGTATTATCTTACTTATTTTTTATTTGTACTTTATTTGTATTTTTTCTTCTGATATTTTTCCGTCTGATATCTGTACCTGAGCTGAGGTAAGGCAAAAAATTTCCCCGTCGAGGGATCAATAAAGTCTAATCTTATCTAATAGTGATGATAGATCTACAATGCTAAATTGCACACTGCATCTTTCCTACAGTCCAGACGATTTACTGAAAACATCTGACACGTCATGAAATGAAAAATACAACAAAGAAGACAGAAGACTGTTGAGCAGCTAGAATCCAAGGATCTCATATGAGACAGCAATGGGACAACATTCGTCTCCCCAAAGTCCAGCAGCTGGTCTCATCAGTTCCCACAGTCCCCCACATTTACAGACTGCTATTAAAAGAAAAGGGGATGCTTCAAAGTGGCAAACATGGCCCTGTCCCAACTTTTTGAAATGTGTTGCTGTCATCAAACTCAAAATGACCTTACTGTTTCTTAAAATAGTGCATTTGAGTTTAAATATTTGACATCTTTTCTGTTTTTATTGTGAATAAAATATGTTTACCAGATTTGTAAATTACATTCAGTTTTTATTTACATTTTACATGTCTACATGTTTTTTTTTAAATTGGGGTTGTACATTTTGAAATGCATTGTATAATTTCAGTTATTTCTTCTAGACTAACCTTACATTACCACAACCGACATGGTTGTGGATACGTAAGCTTCTGAAGGGACTAAATCTGTATAAATCTTGCACCATGTCTGTTGTTGGCTTGTCAGGGGCTTGGACTGTACATGGAACAAATAACACAGGTGATTAGTGACAAAAGTAATTTTTGATCAAATTACCAGGATGCAGGAAAACACATTTGGAAATAATGCAAACTAATGATAAGCAGGTCTGTATGAGTTTGTCTTTTAATTTTGCTTCTCTCATGTGTTGTTGCCTGTAGAGATGATATCTTTGTATATACAAATACCTGATAAATTGTGTCCCTATTGACTGCACTACCGCTGTGAATGAAGCACACAGGTATTTGGGGGTGCTGGGATGAGGCAGTAAATCAGGACTCCTGGTTTTATTGTTGACTCATTGATGAGACCATGTAACTAAGGTCACCCTCTCTCATCGCTTGCAACATCTAAACCAGTTTTCCACCTCATCAATCTCCCTGCTGGTAGGAAGAATCATAGCAGTTATGCTACTACTCTTTATGAATTACGAAATATGGTGTAATTGAGGTTAAACCACAGTTATAAGCATCATTACCTGTACACATACGATCCTTCTTCACCTCCCACCTGAGTCTAAAGCATATCATGTGATCTTTTTCAAAGCATTTTTTATAGCAGGTACGTACTAAAATACATTTCCTCATAACGTCCTTCTATAACAGTTTCTATCCACAACTCCTTTAATGATGCTAAAAATTGGGTCATTATCCTGTGAATATACTGAGATGAACAAAATGAAACCCCTAACCACCCACCAAAGCCTGTCCCCCCCGCCGCGTAAACCATTTTGTGAAAAATCCTCAATCAGTCAACAGACAGTGGGAAAAAAAAAAAATCCTCCTCTGCGCTTCAATTCCTCCCCAAGGACTGAGATGACAATGGAATTTTTTCTAGCTGTGGCTGCTTTGATAAAACTCCATCATTTCAGCGCTAATTTTGATGAGGGATGGTGTCGAGAGATGAAAGCGTTGCTTTTTGGAGCAGATTGATAGAGTGTCTCTGATGTACGTGTGTGTGTGTGTGTCCCAGCTTTGTGGAAATATGAGGGCCTTTGCGTGCAAAATATGGCCTATTCTGCATGTGGAAATCACATATACTGTTATGAGAAAGCTGAGTAAACAACCTTTGGATAACAGATGTGTCAAAGGGTGCATGCATGAGAGTAAATATGAGTGTCCATGCTTTTATACTTACTGATAATCAATATTTTCCCACTTTAAGCGTGCGTGTAAACCTTGCGTGTCGTTACGTTTCACGTGGACATCCACTGTGGCATTGTGACAGATTAGAGAAGCACTGTTGGGCTGCCAGAAATCCACCTAATGGAACACAGTGAACATATTAGGGTTACAGTGACAGAAACACCCAGCAGTAATGTAAAAGTTCTTACACTGTGAAAGTGTTCTTGGGCAAAAGCAGCCTCACTGAAACGGCAGTTTTATCTTAAAAAGTATCAAATTTAATTCATGAAATTTTCCTGCTTATCGATAGAAACTTTCCCATGAAAGGTGCCAGGAGTGCTAAAGAGTGAACTGTTAGCTGACCGGTCGCTATAGTTGAGCGTACTGTATGCCAGCTATCACGGTTATTATCACCCAACTTTAATGGGATTAATTTAATTTCTTTGATAAAAACAAATATTTTTTAGTTTGTGTGTGTGTTATGCCGTCTACCCAAAGAAACTCACTAGAAACTGGACTTGCACTTACACAGCAGAGCTTTAGGATTTTTAAGACCGATACCAGTGCTGATATTTGGTGATTAAAAGGTTGGATATGTCAGGGTTATACTCATAACATAAACAGATTTTCCTGACATTTGTTGTGTGTAAATATTTATGAGTCCTTACTGAGATACTATGACAATGCAGTTTTAAAATAATCTTGTTCTATTTTCCCAACTACTCGTGGATTACTCATTTATGCTCAGGACGATCAGCTAGTTGTTGTGTTTGTGGTGTTCCAAACACGTGCTGGACAAACTAATCAATCAATATATTGGACTGCATTCAGGCTTCATAATATTGTGCTCTTCTAACCTAACTAATCATTCAAAGCACTTTACTACAAACCATATTCACTCATTCATACTTTATTCTACACCTTTAAACACTTTCTATCAAATGCAAGCACGCACACGCACACAGTTTTATTAAGACCCAAACAGGGAACCATTCCTACTTCCGTGTTCAAGCAAATTTGGGGAATGATTCAATGGAGCAATCCAGAGTAAATAAACCTCACTTGGCTTTCTCCTCTACTATATGACCTCAAATATCTTTGATAACAAGGTCTTTCAGTACTTATCACGATGTGATAGCCAGAGTCCTAACAGCCAGATATCCTTGCCAACCAAATAAACAAATAATAAACCACATAGTAACTATAGCAGTAAAACTGTGGAAAAAAGCGGAGAAGACGAGAATTTAAAAGGATTTAAAACAAACAGGAAGCAACTGATCTACCAGTAAAAGCACTGTAGTCACTGTAAAGAGATTGCTGTTTCTATGTTTGCAGATGTGTACGCCCTCAGCTGGCTTTCATTTTCTGCATGGGGGCAAAACATGCACATGCTTGTTAATGTGTCAATTGGTTTAATGCTTTACAGAATGCATACCAGAATAATTTAACTACGTTTAGAGCCAGAAGGGTCAAATACCCTCAGCTGGAATGCATGGTGCCCCTGAGTGCGAACCCCTCTCTATTCCTGCACTTTTATGGTGTTTCCAAATGGTTAAGCACCCCAAATGTTTCAGCACTGCTCGTCTTTTAGCAAAACAAATCCAAAACACATATGCCAGAAGGCACTCAAATGTCCCTGATCAGATAATACAATTCCTTAAGTTAACATTTTATAGCTGTATTTATGTGCCTCAAAGAGGCATTCTTCATCTGCCTTATAAATCTTTTATCTCTTGATTGTTTATTTGCAGCGTAGCCATAAATTGGATTTGTTTTGTTTTGGTTGATGTAGCACAGACACGGGCAGAACAAGAAAGAAAAAGTTACGGTTCAATAAAAATGGAGCTGGCTCCCCTTAGGCCAGATGAGGTGAAATCAAGTAAATGAAATCAAGTTGGTCAAGGTAGATTTAATATAAGAATGCCAACAATGCTAACGGGGCTGTCTAAGCTGAATTAGACAAGCTATAGCATCTTAAATGCATTAAATCTGTTTGGAGGTCAGTCATACCTGGAGCAATCAATATTTATTCTGAAAACCTGTAAGGCCCACATGGATTGTGACAGTTTTATCCTCAAATTCAGCAACAGCCTGTTAACAAAGACTGTCTCTCCTGCTGTGGAAAAGAGATTTTCCACTTATGATGATGTCATCTATAGGAAAACGCTGAAAGTTCTCTACAAACATATAAAATGATTTCAATATGACAGGAATATCAGTTTCATATTAGCCTGTGGATGTCTCAAACAAATCTAACATGAGCCCCAAAAGAAACCGAAGCTAATTCTTTTTTGTAGCTCCCATCAAGGCCCTGAATGTTTCTGTTTATCTCAGTTTCGTCTCGGCTGTTACAGCTGGAACTGTTAGCGGTTTACTCTATCCGTTGTTTGAAAGGAAAACTATCAGTAACCACGTAAAGCCCGTGTTTTCATGCAAAGCTAATATTAAGTGTAATACCCATTTCCATCTCCTCAGCTCTAAAGGGTTTCCAGCTTTTTCTTATGTACAAATAAATTAAATGTTCTCGAGCTTTAAATAGTTGGTCAGAGGAAAAAAGCAATATGAGAGTATTTAACTTTAAGAGCTTGTTCTTGACTTTTTTTTTCTATGTATTTTGTTGTTGTTTTTTTAACATTTTAGGGAGGAAAGAAATCCTTAGTTGAAGACACTGCCGAGCTTTTTCCAAAATGAGGAGCCCAGGTAAAAGGAGATCTCTAAAAAATGATGCTATTTTGTCTGTGATGCGTCCGATTTTTGACTCACCTGCACCCTGAAGTGTATTCGACCTCATGCCTACCCTGAAAATGAAAAGTTTGACTTGACACTGGAGGCATGGCAGTGTGAACAAGCTACTGAAAACACATGTCCACAGCTGTCCAAACAGTGGCTGCTGCTGCTTTGGTTGGGTGGCCTTGAAGCACCCTGTCCACTGCCCATTCATACAGAAAACTGAGGCCCGACCAGGAACCTGGCTCTCTCTTAGTGTCGCTCCCTACAAATCAAAAAGCATTTACTAAGTACTTCTCTGGTTTTTTTTGTCTCTCTTCAATCCTTTTTCTGTTTTGGGCCGTACTGGCCTGGCGTTCCTGGACCACTTGCGGTAAATGGTATACCAAAGAAAGCTAAAACTGACCACACTGTCTGAAAACCAGGATTTTAGAACCACCAAGGCTCAATTTTTTAAATGAACTCTACAGTTATTATTTCTACAAGCAGACTTTCAAGGTAATTATTCTGTAATAGCAAACCTGTCAAACAAAATAACCCTCAGATTGTACATCTGTGAATATATGAACATAATTAGCCATGGGAAAAAGGTGCACCCAGTCTCCCGTTTTTAGCCTTAAATTTAAGTGTATTTTTGATCTTTTGAGAGCTGTTAGAAGGGACAAAGTGTTATTATTCCTTCCCAACTCCACATTTGCCACCTTTGACTCTGTTAGAGATCCTGGACCTTGATGCAGTTGATCCACTGTCTGAAACAAGCTCCCTGCCTTCTCGCTGTAAACGAACTTTCTTCTAATCTCTCACCAACTGTGCCCGAGGATGGCCGTATTAACGACACCCACTCTCACTGACATCAGCGAGAGACAGAAGAGAAAACTGGTTAAACTGAACATTTGGCTCACATATTACTTACAAATACTTTGACCTCATTATTTGAAACCATATTTAATATGAAGCTCCACCATTCTAACAAGCCATATGCCATATATTCCAGAAAATAAGGAAAAGGATAATAGATCCGCTTTGTGTTCCTGCTCACAGAGGATGACTGGATCACTGGATTTCTCTTTGTAAGTCTTAATCTTACAAAATAGAGAGTCCTGATATGAATTATGAATTTGCAAACAATTTAGCTTTGCATTAGCAAACTAAAGCAATGTATAATGAAGGCCATGCTGTTGGCTGGGGTAATTACTTCCAAATGAATATGGGAAAAGAAGCAAGGGCTGTTGTGTCCTGCAGGGGTTCCCCCCTGTAATTTCAGTATCTTTGAAACACATGTTCATTTAGTTCTTAAGCTGTGAGACATCCAGGCGTTTGACCCAATATGACAAACTCCTTTGTATTTCATCCCATTTTCTTTTGGTGTTTCATATTAAAAATGATTGCCGAGTGTCTCGCTGACAGTATCTCAGTCTCTCAGATTGCAAATGTGTCCTGACTGTGACAGATGAACACACTTGATTGCTTTCTGCCTCATTGAAACTGTCACATCGCCTTGTCGGCCCACCATCCCACCGGCATCGGGGCTAACTGCTTGTCCGTGGCCGATGTTCAGCTGTCAGACATTCATGTGGGCTGAATAATAACAGATATTAAACTTTTAACATGCTAAAAGTATCACATCACATAAATATATAGCACCTAGGAATGGATATAAAAGGTGTACATGAAACAAAATAAAGTGCCAACCTTCATGTGTCCGAGAATTTCTCTTAGGGTCCGGACCTCCTCATCATTACTTGGCGTGATCTTGAAGACCTGATCACTGTGAAGAGAAAAGCTTTTGTAAGCACTTTTTTTAAGTATCCTAAAGTTTTTTTTATGGCTCTGTAACAGGTCTTTGATCCATTTTTTTTGTTTTGGAAAAAACACATCATTTAAAAAACATCTGGGCCATTGTGTCAGGTAATGAAACTGGCTTTTGTGCCAATAGAAGAGGACACTTCTTAAAGCAGCATAGATTGTAGATGGGGGGAAATGGGTGGGTCCTTTTTCAGTATAGATGACAAGGATCAGACCCCAGCCAAACAATCTGTCTGAGGTGTCATTAAAGGATTATATTTCATCGTTTCCAGCTCTGCAGGTTGCACCCTCATACAGTAGCAGCGGCAGCTGCTTCACATTTTCATACTGCAAATCAGTACATCTTGTAAATATGGACTGATGTCATGTATTTACCATTTAAGCATAGTATAATGATCTTTTGTTTCTAAATTAGAAGTAGCAATTAGTTTAATGCATTTGCCTACTTTTAAAAATATAGTTAAACCCTTTTTCCAGTTGTGTAATTTTAGATAAATCCACACAGATAAAACTACAGATAGATATTTAACAATGAGATTTATCTTACTAGAATTAATGGACTCAATGAGATTTAAAACAAAACCCGAGTGAACTTAAGAAACAAGAATACATTTGACTGCAAAAAAGTTAAAAATTACACCACCGAGACAGCAATCATTACACCCCCATACAATTCTTGACATGTTCACAGATAATGGAATAAAAAACTGTAACCCCGCGAACCCTGTGAGTGCTCCTAATCCAGTCTGCAAACCACGTTTTTATGCCTGGCAGCAAAACAAAGGCTCTCTTTTTCCTCACTGTGAATCTTACATCATGTTGCTATTAAATCTGCAGATCTCAGCGTCTTCACTTTACCTTACAGTTAACATGCCGGCAGTATTTTCATTACATTCTCTTTACGATAGGCTTTATTTTATCTGCAGAGAAACCTGTCTGTTTGCCTGGTTTTCACACTTTTCCACCTTCTCTTTGAGCATCTTCGTCTTTCACTTCTTTCAAAAGTCTTTTAATGGTTTGTCACACAGGAAGTTGGGCCCCCCCCCTAAACAAAGGTGGCAGTAGGCCATTCTAAAGGTCTGAGCAACAAAGGCGTCTGGGTGTCCCACATGAGTGACTGCCCCATTTCACGCTGCTAAAAAAAAAAAAGAAACCCAGCCTGTTTCCACGAAAAGAGCAATGACAGAAGACATACTGAAACACAGTTCCTGAAACATCAGAGTAACATGCGTTTAGAAGAAGGTTCACAGGACTTTGGTACAGTAATATAAGCATGGCGTAAACAAAGACAGCCTTTAGCATCCCAATGCTTTTTAGGCCAAATCATTCCTTCATGTTTTAATGATTCTCAAAGCTGACAGCCTGTTTTTGTTACAAAGCTGGACTGGCAAAGACATTTTGCTTTGTTTCTACCAGCTACGGGGCTAAAGCTGTCCTTAAGTTGTCAGTCTGTTGATTCTCACAGCAGAACCCTTTCTGGGATGGAAGCAATTTGTTTTTAAGACGCTCAGGCCCTTAAACCGAAAAGCTCTCAGTAGTATTTTATATTTAAACAAACTACTCTGAGCCTTCCTCCATTTGGAGAATCCAAATTTCAGTGTCTGATAATGCTCTGTTGATGAATTACATGATATTAAATGAAAAGTTTGGAAGAGGAGGCTTCCAGTTGTGATAACCTCCCTTTTCTATATAATACCAAAACATAAACCCTAGAGGAAATATCTCGTTGTCCAAGTGCCCCCCAAATTTTTAATCTGGGGTCAAACAGTGATATTAGTAATTTAGGCGATGGGGTGCTTTGCCTGCATTCAGTCACATGAACCTGCAGACAGACTGATAAACCAAGACCTTTGATTAAAAAAAACAAAAACACCTCATAGCATTAGTACTAGAAAAACATTGCGCTGGAAGCCAGTGCAGCTTCAAGAATCCCCACTGTCATCTGTGCTGTATTTTGAGTAATCTGGACACAACAGACACGGTCTTATACAAATGCCATCAGTCAACAAGAACACTCTGGGAAAAATTTAGAGCAAACTTAAACATGGTATTATGTCTCAAACGGGAAACATGGATTGTGGAGATGGCGAGCACAAAGGCTGTCTTTGTTCAGTCTCTCATAAGATAAATGGTAGTGTCTGCAGACGACTTGTCAAAGTGCGCCTTTCCTTCACTCTAAACACTTCTGTCTCCCTCTCAGTGTTTACGTGAATGGGAATCCCAGTAGCCTCAGAAATGAATGGGGGGGCATTTCACTCACCCTGCGTAGCGGTTGTTGTAGAGATAGCTGAGGACGGGACACAGCACGTTATTGCAGATTATCACCCAAGTCAGTAAAACCGATGCGCGAAATGCTCCCATGTGGTCCGGTGACATTTCTGATCAAAGACGGAGACACTCTGAAGGATGCAAATAAACTAAAACAAAAATGGAAACTTGATGATTCTCGGTTCAGCCCACCACCATCAGCAACAGCAGCAGCAGTTTGGCAAAGTCGCGTATTGGCGTGCACTCTCGTTCAGTTCTTCCACTGACGAAAAAGGTGCAAAAAGTCAGTCCACTGACACGAGAGACACTTTATCAACTCTTTGAAGCTCTGGAGGGAATTGCAGGGTAGCAGCTCTTTTTAAAATGAGGAGGACCTGAATCGCGTGGCTCCGGTGTGGGCGAAGCCGGTAACTGGATCCCTCTCCGGTGCGTAATGTGCTCTGAGAGGATAATGAGCTTTAATGCCAGCCGTTAACCCGCGTCCGCCTCAGGTTATTTTTTTAAGGAGATTTATATATGTTTTAATTTTTAAGTGATGCATAAAGTTCTGATTGAATTCACCTCTAAACTTTAAGAGAAATTTTCTTCCAGTGTGTTCAGCTCAGGTGCTTTTTTGGTGCCGATTAAACATCCTACATCCGCATACAAACAATACACATGCTCTTCTCACAAGTAATTTTCATCAGCGCTCTGATCTTTTTTATATTATTAATTGTATCCCCTGTAGTGAGAATCCTGTTACAGTACCACAGTGTGCACCTTTAGGTGGAGCTTGGTATGAAAAAGAGGAGTCTGAGCCAGGAGAAGAACAAGAAAATGCTGAATCCGGAAAACAACATGAGAGGACTCTCATTCAGACCCGAGGAACCTTCTGAGATCCTAAACCTTCTGCTTTCCTGTTTACTTACATCTCTGTACTCTGAGGCCAGTGTCATAATAACCAGCTAGCATTTCTGTCAGTGCCTTGGCCTGACTCCACCATGGAGGAATTCCTCTGATGACTCTCCTTGTTCTAGGCTTTTTTCGTGCCTCCCTTTGATCCACTACCTATCACCCAGCACGGTGATTAAATGTCTAAGTCAACCGCCAGCCTTTTCCTTTTGTGATTGCATGGCAGCAGCACATTTTTCACATACTTTTTTTCCAGTGTCAACAGCGCGCCACCTGTTCTACACCAATTACTCTACAACAGTCTCCATAACACACCCTTCTCTCCCCCCCCCCCCCCCCCCCCCCCCCGACACACACACACACACACACACACACACACACACACACACACACACACACAGAGGAATAAAGTGCGCACTCACTTTAGGCAGTGAAGATATAAATGAATAACATGAAAACTAAGACCTTAAAATGGGATCGTTTTAGTTGTACCGTTCAGATAAAGGTATTTTCAGGAGTCAAGAGCTCAGATTTGGCTTGGTACAAACTCTAGGTTGATAATTACTGTTTTAAAGGCTCCTTGTTGTGCCTAAATTTATATAATAACATCAATATATACATTACTGTGCAGACGTCTTGAGCCACCGTGAATAGATGGATTTTAGTTCTGCCAATTTTTCTTTTGTCCAGTTTCCTCAAATTTTTAAGGAGACACTGCACACCATGCTGGGATATGCTGATTTTTTAAGCTAATAGCGCTTTGAGAGTCACCTTGTTGGCATATAAATAGTATTTTATGTCTGTCAAACTGTGTTAAACTTCTCAGTGATTCAACTAAAAAATGGGAACAAATTATGTGTTTTTGGAGACAGGCTGCTGGTAACAGAGTGCCGAATGATGTCATTTAAAATAGGTTCTTTGCTAAGTTGTGTCCTATGTGTAGACACAACACTGGTTTATCCCTTGAGTTAGGTGCCTTTTTATGCTTGAATGATTCAGAGGTTAGCTCTAAAGTGAAGAAAAAGCTTTCCTCTGAAAATGATCAGGTACAAGGACTGGACTGAAAAATGAGTAACAAAAAAAGACTTTCAGAAACCCCAACAAACTGCTGCTCAAGGTCACTTTAAAACATTACAAAGAGCCTGGATGCTTGGAGAGAGAAAAAATAGGGGTGCCTCAAGACAATTGCACAAAGCTGTTAACTTTGTATCCTGCCACGATCACTCAAAAATCAGTCCTAGGATACTCATTATAAAGGTGTTGACTTTAGCTATTATTGAGATAGTGCCTGTTTTTGTCCACAGACTCATGCACATCCATTCTGAAACCTCTACCATGTAGGACTTTGTTGACTTTTGCCTATTCTATTCTATTCTATTCTATTCTATTCTATTCTATTCTATGATTTTGTACTAACAACATGTTTCAGAAGCAAAAAACAGAAAATGACACGTTGCTCTGCAGCTGCAACATATTTTCAATCAAGATGGAGCTTGACCTTCTTTTTAACAGCTGAGGTTTTTGCCTTTACTCAATGTGAGGAGCACTTGGTCAGAATATCCATGCCGTGTAAAGATCCTGCTCTTCACTGGAAAATTTCCTTGCAAGATGTTTGTCTGACAGGGCTACTTTTTTCATTTTCATTTTCTTAAAGAAATAACATAAAATCCATGAAAGTGCCTGAGCACCATGACAGCTGCACACAGGAGTATTATTCATAAAACGCTTGCTTTGCCTTCCACGTATATCATGTTCAGGGATTTGTAGGCACAGTGAAAACACTGGTGTGTAAAGGCAGTTACACTGGCTGGTCATTTAAGCGTGACATGTTTGGTACAGAGGGCACTGCCAACACTCAGTTTGGTGTTATTTTTAATACTCAGGAACACAGACCTGGGTGTGTAGCAGTCCTTTACGCTGTGGTCTGACTGAAGGTGGAGGCTCAAGCTCCTTTTTCAGAGCCATGAGTCTACAGCTGTACAATCTTAGCATGGCATCCAGGGCCAGTAAATCTCCATTTTCATCCCTGAGTCCCGAAACTGTGCTGAGGGGCGTGAAAGAACCCTTTGATAGGCGTGCGGTCTGCCGGGTTGGTGGCGCTGAGTGGGGGTCTGGTGAAACCACGGGGCCTCTGCAGGATCTGAAAGGTGGTAGCTGACCCCGAGCAGAGCTGTGAGTGCACATCTCTGACCATTTGACCCCAAAGGGAGAAATGAAAGAGAGAGGTTAGCAGGGGTTGAAGATGATGCAGACACTGAGAGGCAGCACAAAGTGGGGCATTTAACAGCCAGAAAAATTTGTCACTTACATAATGAAAGAAGAATTTACCACAAAAACATCATCTCAGTGACGACGACTTGCTTTTAATTAATGATCCCATTCTACAGATCAAAAAGCAAGAACATCATCCATCATGATGAGAAAAATGCATTGATGAAGCGTGCACTAATCTTTGCTCAGACATCTGCAGCTCACAGATCTCCATCTGTTTGATTACAAAGCACAAAGACTCGCTCACAGTAATAGAAATCAGTGTGCGTTACAGGAGACCTTGGCAGAAGAGTGTAGTGGTTAGAGAATATGAGATGAGTCAATAAAGTGGAAGAGGATTTCTGCAGAGTGCTGCTTGTTGGTACAGCCGTCAAGTCTGCTTACATTACACAGCATGGAAATGGAAAGGCTGTCAAGAGCGTTACGAATTACCTTTCTGTGTTTTTTGCTCAGCGTATCTTGTTTCTCCATTTTGTTTTGTTTTGTTTTTCGGCTTTCCTGCACTGTTTCGTGCTGGCAAGCAACACGAGTTTCCTCAAAAGTTTGTGTTCAGATTTATTTAGGTCTGCCTTCTTTATAAATAATGTGGGGGAAAGGCAGATTGATGGTGTCTTGGGAAATGTGATTAAAACACACGAACATACACACACACATCAGACATCAGACAGTGACTTACATTTATTACAAAGACTGGGGGATTGAACTTGCTTAATATTAAAGGTGTAATTCAGAGTCAGTGAAAAACCTTAAACTGTGTTTCACACCAGATTCTAGACAAATACAGAAATAATCCAATTTATGAATGGAAGCTCAGAAACTATTCTCGGTGATTTAGCACTTTATATAAGGAACAACAGAATTTATAGAGTGAGAAGGTATTCCTTCATGGTGTTTGATTGTAATCTAAATCTTAGATCCTGCTACTTCCTTTGTTATTCTATGAAACATACTGCTCTATATGTCTGATGGAAACTGACCATTTTTTATCCCGGCATCTTATTACTACATATTGCTGGATTTTTATTAATAGCTGCCGGGGACTTTGGTGATAACGCTCAGAAAATATGACTTTTTTCAGTTCAGCCACCTTGCTGGGTGAAACATGAACTGAAGAACTTTAACAGACAAGTAGGCTTGTGTTAACAACACGCTAAGACTTTATTATACTTATCTTTATCTTTTGTTGCATTAAAAATTTGTGCAAATCAATTGCAACGCAGCGATTGTGACTCACTACAACCGGAATTTGAGTATTTTGTGACATGAATTTATATTCTCAAACATGTAGCTCACACATTCTTTTATTTCTCTTTGTAAATGTTTAGTTTTCCTTTTCTAAACTGTTAATCTTACAGTTATGTCAAACAGAAAGTTTTCACAGGACTTTTTCCACTAAGCTTTGCTGCTTTCAGAGAAATTAAGAGGCTGAGTAGAATCCAGGTGCTGCTAATCTAATGCACTTGATTAACTGGTCACCAGTTAATGCAGAGGTTTTGGCAGTTTGGATTCAGCAGCATTCAGGTGTCTTCTCAGGAGTGGATGTCACAGCAAATTCACCCCGAGGTCAGACTGTATAATGCTCGAAAAAGTGTTAAAAACAAACAAACAAAGAAACAAAAAACCCTGAAGAGCTACATGTCGGATTGAACGGGCCATAGTTAGCATGTTAAATGTTAAAGTTCACCACAGTACAAACAGAGGGAACAAGCGTGGCTTGTTTGGAAGGTTTTCCAGGAGAAAGTCTCCTTTCTCTAAAAAGAACATGACAGCACAGCTTAGGTTTGCAAAGTGGGATCTGATGAGACCACAAGACCACAAGAAGAATGTCCTCTCAACAGACGAGACCAAAGTGAAAATGGTTAATGCACAGCACCACATTTGGCAGAAACCAAACACAGCACATCAGCAAAAACACCTCATACCAGCTATCAAGCAGGGTGGTGGAGGGGTGATGATTTGGGTTCGTTTTACAGCCACAGGACCTGGGCACTATGGGGTCACTGAGTCGCACACAAACTCCTCTGTGTGCCACTTTCATGATTCAAATGTCAAGCCATCTGTCTGACAGCTAAATTATGCTTGAAATTGGGTCATACGGCAGAACGATGATCCAAAGCACAGCAGCAAATCGACAACAGAAGAATCAAGTTGTTGGAATGACGCAGTCAAAGTCCAGACCTTAACCCGACTGATATCCTGTGGAAGGACAGCAACAGACCTACGCATAAACAAATGCATGTAAACCTCAATGAACTGAAGCAGTGTTGTAAAGACAAATTCCTCCATAACGATGTGAGAGCCCGAAAGTCATCCAGAAAACAGTTACTTCAAGCTATCGCTGCAAGAAGTGGTACTACAAGCTATTAAATCATGAAGTGCACTGTTTCTGCTTTTGTTTTGTTCTGCTTTTTTAAGTTTGTGATACAGAAATAATATGAACGCACTGAGATTCATCTGAGGTTGTTGTTGGTAAGGACCAGATGATTTTCTAAAATGAAATAGGGTGTGCTTTCTTTTTATCTGGACCATATAGCTGCAAAGCCTTTCAAACAGGACTGCAGAGAGTCCTGTGGATGCGTCCTTTTTCACATGGCTGCATAAGTGCATTAAAATTCTCCCAGAAAAAAAGATTTTATTTGATTAGAAAATGCTGCATCTAGATGCGCACACACCTACAGCCCGGTCTCAAACCAGTGTTTTAAAATCCGATTTAAAAATTCAGCCAGCCTTGACTTTAATTATCTTCTCTGTCTCTTTGTGTTTTCCATCATATGAGCAGAAAGGGAAAGTGACACCACTGCAGAGGACATGTAAGCGTTGGTTTTGACTGCCACGAAAGGGAACTAGAAGGAAATGGGTAGAAATAAAGGTTAATATCAGTCAATTAACAGTATTATCAACACTCGTGCTCAGTGTTAGATGAAAATATTCAGAGCAAAAGCAGCCCTCGTATCAGTCTGACCCTCCTTTTCCAATAGAAAGAACAGAACACTTCCTGGCAGCACTCAGCAAGGCACCGGCAGCTCTGGATAACAAATAATAGAAGGTAATTCCACAGACTAAAGCCATGGGTAATAAAATCAGATGGTCTGGAAATGTACCTATACTGAAAGGGCCCATATAAAACTATAATTAAGTTGGTCTGTTACTAGTGGTTTTTGGCTTTTTTCAGACTAAGAACTGAACCGAGCACATTCAGTGTCAGTCTGGCACCAATGCCCGCTCTGAATTTCAAGGACTTTGCCAATAAATACACCCGTTATTATGAGCCATGATCTAAATCTGTGTAATGGTAAAAGTCTTTAGATTATTATCAGGATCATTATTCATTTAAAAAACAAAACACAACACAACACTGCTCTCTGGTGACAACAAGAAAACAGTGCAGGATATCCTTTCTTTATCTGGAAACACACTGAATGCATGCAGTACCGCATTTGAGCACCAGAGGAGAGTAAATACCAAGATTTAAGCTTCATGTCCTCGACTCACCTCACAAAACTAACACTAACCCGTAATTGAGACGTAAAACAGCTCGATAAAGGAAGACTCCCTCTGGCCCTGACAAATTAAGGGAATTTTCATCAGTTAAATTCCTTTTCTCTTGCAGTGATTGTGTGCCACTAAACTTCACAGACTACTCTTCAGGTTAGGTTTGCAGATGAATGAAAAAAAAAAGATATGGAAGAAAGGTTATAAATAGACCACAGAAGGGAGCTAAGTGAATCCTTACTTGTTGAGATGTTAATCCCTAAATCATTATTGTAGGTTGCAAATGGCTCCTCTAAAATCCTCTCAAAAGACCTTGAAGCTGGTGCAGCGAAGCCGGGTTTAGTGTTGATCGCATTCATATTTGCCCAGGGACAAAATGACTCTGACTGTGTCTAATTTAATATAAAGACACTTAACCAGCTTCTCAAGAGGCCTTTTTTCAGTGAATTTAGTGTTAGCAGCGAACAGGGAGGTGGGGGGTGACACATCTTACCTGCCTGTAGGAGGAAGTTCTGACCTAATTATAAAGAGTCTGATTAATTAAATATGATTATGCATCTTTCTAGGTCCATGTTTTTAACTTGAGTGTAATGTAACAGGATGAGCTTTAATCAAGAGGAAATTCTTCATTCAAATATTAACAAACATCTGACAGGAGCACGTTGATGCTGTTGTTTCTTGGATAACATTCTAGTTTGCTTTTGCCCGTATAAAACATGTATTGTGTGTACATGCACATGCACATGTATTTAGGGAGTTGAATGGCTCGCAAGGCGTAACAACCTGACTACAACCGCAATTGTTGATTGTGCTCCAGATGAAACGATGTTTTGGAGAGAAGAGCTTCGTGTGGTGTTTGGGACGCCTGTAATTTAAGTGTTTGTGGACTGCCTCCTTGAGAATTCCAGAGACAGACGATAATACATTTCCTGTCAGCCTCTCTTGCCACCTGTGCCTCACTTTCACTGAAACTAAGTGTTTCTTTCAATTTGTGCTCAAGAAAGCCCCGTGAGAATGAAAGCAAAGGGGAAGTGTGTCTTTCTCTGTAGACTCACATCTTTTTTTATTGTTGTTATTATTGGTGTTGTTTTTTGTTTGTTTCCTCACCTTCTTAATATTTTATCATTGCCTGCAGTTTTGTATCTTAGTGTGCCCAAATTTCAGGAGTGAATTAATGCATCATATTTCATTCTCTGTCACAAACATCCACAGAGACTCCGAGGCCTTCACTATAGCCTCTTTTAGTCTGCAGTGTAATGCTGCTCAGTCGCCCTGAGATCAGGTGACTGACTGGCCAGTAACCCTGAAAAGGTCTCTGGTTTTTGATTGGTTCGTCCGGTAGTCTGTTGTCCTGCTAAATCATGAGTTGTTATTCAATACGTTTTGATATATTTGGCTAAATCCAAGCCCAGTAAATGCTCCTGCCTGTCTCTGGATTCATCTGGGTGCTTCTGTCAGCCAAAGTTCCTGCCCTCTGGTCAGCCATACATGCCCGTCCTCTAAAATATCCATACACATGTTTGATAGACAGTTTATATGGTGTGTTTTAAGTGATGAGCTACTCCTCTAAGTGAAATTTACTGTTGTTTTTTTATATTTTGGCAGATAAATTCTAAATATCTTCTTCACTTGTACAGCTCACTCATAAACCCTCAAAGTAAAAGACACCTTTTATCCATTAATCCATATCAGAGCCATATTTGTGCACGCAATAATGTTTAAAAGAATATGAAACAAAGCTCAAGATTCTCAGTCACAGCTGGAGCATCACTGAGAAACTGACCGGACACAGGCACATATCAGAGCCCGCTGGTTGCCCTACATGTCAGCTGGCAAGAATTAGACAAGTCTGTGTAAAGAGGTTAAGAGCCGAGGGAGATTTCAGACTGGGTGTAAACCATTTATCTTAAACTGAATGTGCTCAGACAGAAAGCTTAAAGAATAATAAATGTGCAAATGCATTAAAACACATGGTGTGTGCAGGGCTATCGTGTCCCATGTAGCTGCTCTTTACAGCTCTGTCCTTTCTGTCACCAAAAGCTAACACTGATTTAAAGAACCGATGGTGTACGCAGGCTGTGCAATACGTTTTCTATTAGCTCACAGATAGTAGTGATGAGCTCATTTAAAACTTAATGATACAAGTCAAAGGGTTATGACTGAAATTCATTATGCCATTAAACAACTACTGAGCTGTATCACAAGTAGAAAAATGAAAATAATTTAAATAATAATATATGATTATATATTGCATGGTTACATTCTGAAGTGACCACTGATTTGCAGCAGTATCAGAGGGGGTGCATGAAGTTGCAGAGGGGTTTCAAACTATTTTTCACTCAGTAAATTTCGCTGGAATAAAAGTGTGTTCCTTCACCTTTTATATAAATACACTATTATGCAGATTTCTCGTAGATTGCACTTTAGTAGCTTAGATTCATGATCTCATATATCTGAAGTGTATTTGATTATATGCTTCAAGGATTGTCAAGTTACCTGGAGATGGCTTCAAAATACTAAGCGTTCCTTCAAATTAAAAGCACGAAAAGAGTCACACTAAGCACAGTGAGTATCCTTTCCGCAGTTCTGGCTGGCAGTTAGATCAACTTTAGAGCATCTTCATGACCGTGAGGTCATTTTTATCTGCTCTGGCGTTTAGCTGCCTCTCAACGCCCGTGGTTTTATTTTGAAACCAGCACCAAGAGGACAAGTGTTGCTGGTGCCTTTACACTGGTCCTCCGTGTAAAAAGCTGCTGGGAGGCTGGATTAGGATGAAGATTTAAGGAGTCACATGGACTCGGTGCACTAAGTGGTGTCCAGTTGTTGTACAACGGTCAGTCACACAATTTGTTGGAAGCTGCTTTTCAGAAACCTTTTATTTTATTAAAAGTTTTTATTTTAACTTTTTTTTTCTTCTTACACTGCGTTTCGCTCTTTTCCCTACATTTTGTGGATTTAAGAGCACAGGCACCGGTTGCTCCTTGACTTTTTTTGTTTTTGACCATGCTGCAAACTTTACACTTCTGCCATTAAAACTCGCCGTGTGATGTGAAGCTGTGAACTCCTGAAGGAAATAACTTCATATATACTCACAATGACTGAGGAAGGCAGAAGTGAGCACAGAGCTGAAAGCGGGAAGGACCTGGAGAAACAGCTGCGGTTGCGAGTGTGCGTCCTAAACGAACTTTTAAAGACTGAGCGGGACTATGTCGGGACGCTCGAGTTTCTCTCGGTGAGTGATGAGAACGGTTTTAAACAGAGAACCCTCAGAGTGCATACTTTAACGGGGAAAAACAAAACAAGCCTCGCAATAAACACAAACCAGCAAGCCTGTTTAGTATGCACGGTGCATCAGCCTGCAGGGCAAGAAGTGTTGCGCGTTCTCCTGTACAAACCCTGCATGCTGCTGCGCTGTCAGCATAACATGAGCCATAAAGTTGTCTGTAATACTGTGTGACGCCATCCTACTGATGGAGACATTTACCTTTGAAAATGCAAGTGTGAAATTGGAAGAGCAGTCACAAAGAGGCATGGCACAGCTTTAGTTCCTGCACAGCCACTGTGATGTTTAATCCTTTTCGGAGTCTGCTCATGGGCTCCTCTAAGCTCACAGTGGTTAGTCTGGCCCTCATAAACCATTAGGATGAATGGCAGGTCAACCAAGACAAAGAAATAAATGTTTCCAGGACTGTTAGGTACATCATTCTATGTTGTGTACAGCTTTACCTTAAAGCTTATTTGCCATCTTCAGAGTCACTGAAGTGCAATTCATTTAGGAAACTTGTTTAAATGGCATCTGTATCTCTACTCAGTGTGTATTTTCTTCATTTTTTTTTATTTTGTGCCCTCTACAGCATCTGTTCAGTCCAGTAATTACCCAATTTGCCACACACTTCATAAGAAGTACAGAGGAGGGCATTTTAGTCACCGGCTTTGCCAGCTTCTTATTAAATCCAGCAGGAGTGAGTTCTGCCAAAGATAGCACAGGTGGACTCAAATGCAAACCGCTGGAGTTAGCACTCAGCTGGCAGCACAACTCCAGGTTTGCACTAAAGCATAACACTTTTGGTTTCTGCACGGCAGAGTCATGGCTGTCAACTTAATGGCATTACATGAAGTGACGCCTGACTTCAAAGACAGGAGGATGTGGCGATTTTGCTGAAACCAAAAAGCTGTGAAAAGTCGTCATTGTGCACTGCTGCTTATCGAGTGCTTTAATGTGCCCAAGTGGCCGTGTAGGACGTTAATCCTGGCGGTGAACACTTTAATGCAATGCCCTGTGCCCTTTTGCCTTTCACCATATTTTTGCATTCCCAGCTTGGTGGGAAATTTGCTGTGAAGAAAGGTTGAGGGGGCACTTTGTGGTCTGCAGTTTCCCAGACCACATGTATGAATGTGTACATCCCGACCCCTCCATCACCACCGCCGCCACCGCCCAGATGTTTCCAATGGAGGACAGAGGAGCCAGAGAGGAGATGGAGCCTTTCTTAGAAGTGGCACATCAGTGGAGAAATTGAGGAGGTGATTACATGAGGGGAATGTGTCCTCAGTCCTGGAGATGGGGGGTTGGGGAATGTAGCCTCCCCCTTCCCCTTCTTTATCTCCCCTGTAGTGCTGGAACTGGGATTGATTTCACAGGTGACTGATCCCTACAAGGGCTTTCTGTTCTGGCTGGGAATGCCATGCTGGAAGCATCAGACTGGAGTCTTAATAGTGAGTTAAGTTGGTTTAGTGGAGTGATAATGATTAAAAAGATAGGAGGAGAATAAGAAGAAGACAAAGATCCGCTCTTATCAGCGGTTTTATCTTCTGGGAGATCCTGGAGGGCATCGTCAGAAACGCTCAGGATGATCAAAGACAGCCCTCCCGTGGAGAAAGGGTCACATTGAAGACTTTCATCTGATCACACAAACACATACTTGTCTTTTTCTTACTCCACTGCCAAGAGTCTAAGTGTCTCGAGGTCAGGTTGGAGGTGCCCAGTTTGTGCGGCATCGGAGGCCTTGAAGATGTGTACGCACGGTATCGCTAAAGGGTTGAGAGGGAAAAGGGTACAGCGGATCACAGGGCAGATGTTGGCAGGAGGGCGAAGGGTAGAGGGGGGTGGTCTCTGTGAGTAACTGGGCTTGGTGCCTTCTCTTGTAAAGCATATTTCCTGGAGGAGGAATTCCTCTGAGGTTAGGAAATGCTGGAGAACAATGAGGCTCCGGTCGGTAGGCAAAGTTGAACTGAAGAGCAAAGATTGTTGCTGCCGATCTGTGGGACCTAAACACAATGCACCTCGCACATACTTCACTTTTAAGGTAGTGGAAAACAGCATGGAGAACAAGGATGATTAGAGCAGTTTGTCCCAGGATAGTATGCGCCTATTGTGTGGATCTACCCGACGTCTTGTGGGAAAATATGTAGATTATATCTTAAAGCTACTGGGAAAGTTTAAATTGGGCATTGTCCTGAATTAAAACACCACCTTTTCCTCCTAATGTACTAAACGTCCCCAGTATTCCGACAGTGAGAGGAAGGCTTCAGGGAAGCTGTCCGTAATATGTCTTTCCTATCTTATATAATGAACGATTATAGCAAGAGATAGTGGGTGGTGGTGGACAGTGGTGTTTATCTTGGACAGCTACGAGCCAATAAAATGATAGTCATTCTTAGAAAAGCCTCAATGGGAGGAACAAATCAAGGCATAATGTAAACAGCGACTCTAATGAGGTCTTTGCTTGTCTGCAGTTTTTTAGCCACACTGTCAAACAAAATACTGCCAATGTTTGCCATTGATGGAGAGACACTGAAAGCCATTTTCTTGCATGATAAGCACTTAAGAGAAGAAGCATGCAAGAAGCTACAATAGGGGAAACCTTTCATGTCCCAATTCTGGAGGGAGATCACAAGTTAACTTAATATATTCCAAAGAGCTTTGCAGTGCATTAAGTGGTCCCTTAGCTGCTGCCTTCCTTACCCAACAAAGGCCTGAGTAATATGAGTGTAATGTTTAAAACATTTTTAATCCTTTGACTAACTTGAAATTGAATAGATGTGGTTTTTAGACCTTGCAATGCTGTAGAATTCGTACCTTTGCCTTTATCTTAGATACTGTTGATCAGCAAGGGAAGAAATTCAAGAAAAACCTCATTGCATGCGCGTGCACAGGCAACATACAGGTTATTCTTGTGCTCTCTGGACTGGAGGTGCAGCAGTTGTTGGTCCGCACTTTAAATCACTTGTGTCTTCCATGTGAATACGCCTGCAGGAAGTTAGAAATGAATCCTAATGGAAAATGCTGTTAGCTCCTAGAAAACCCAGGTATTCAAGTAAACTCTGTCTGTGTATTTGTATTTGAAGGCTCCACTGCGGTCCCTCTGGGTTTGGATTTATTTACATGGCTGGGATAGTTGCTCTGGCATGTGCCGCTGGGCCAGGAATTTTTTTTCCCTTTCTTTTTTCCTGCAACATATAACCGGCCAAATGAGGAGGCGGTTCGTCGCCTCTCAGCAGATGACCCCCGAAGGTCACAGCCTCCTGTTCCCATCCCTTTCCTGTCTGATAATCCGTGGATGTCATTTGAGAATTCAGCTCTCTCTTGTGCATGATGGAAACAGGAAGAGAAGATTCTGTTGATCTGATCAGTGCATCCTGATCAGATGAGAAAGCAAACTTGTAAACAGTGAAAGCGCAATCTTGTGCGTGTATACGTGTGCGTTTGAGAGTTCAGTGCTGCCATGTTTAAGAATTAAAATGCCATGTATATTTTGCTCTAATGGAAGTCTGCAGGTAAATTAAGCAGTTCCTTTTATTTATTTATGTATTTGTTGTTAAATAATAGATGAAGTGAGATGTATTATTTATTGAATACATACTAGGGATGAACGTTTTATTGACATTAAAAAGCGAATTACTGCATGTGGTAGGGATCAGAAGCCAGAAATGTTAAAAGCTGTTGTCTTGCTGGAGACGCTGGATCAAAGAGTGCAAAAGCAAAGTTGTGTATGAAACGTAACACAAGACGGGGCATTTTCAGCATGATGCTGGTAGACTGGGATTGTATAGTTATGAGACTGGGGCTGGGTTTTTCACGCAGAGAGCCTACCAATAGCCATTTACTGTTGCTTACATCAGTTTGTCTCTATAATAGGCTGCAGTGTGTGATAAGCGATTCCACAGAGAGGCAGTCTGCTGTATCTCCCCCGACTGCTCCCCTCTTTATTCCTTAATTACTTCCTTTTTTTTTCTTCTCCAGAGCGGATGATAGCCTCATAATGTTATGGCTTCCACACCTGCCTCTTATACACTCTGCCCTTTCATATGTCACAAACCCCTGTTATTCCTTTTTTTCAACGTTGCTCCCAGAGCAGGTGGTGGCTGCACATGTTCCACCCGTGGATAGCCTTTAAAGAAGAGTATTTTTTTTTCCACTTATGGATCGCTGTTTGGCTAGAGCCACGTTTCCTCGCCACCGAGCAGAATTTTAAACTTCAGACTTTCTTCATTTAGCTATGATCCAGGTTTGCAGACACACACGCGTATGCTTGTGAGAGGCTAACTAGAAGACAGAAGTGAAGCGAGGGAGAGGTGAGACGTGGTTCTCCTTGACTCTTTTTAATTGGATTTGGTCAGGCTGTCCTCTCCAAGAATACAGGCAGCTTCTCTCTTGTGTCCCCCTTGTGAGGCCCCCAAACTGATGGAGCGGCTCACTTGCATTTTAATTGCAACGCTGCTGGCACTACACAAGCGGCCTACATTTTATGCTGTGTTTGCAAGGATGTACCTCTCACATTACTGAACAATTTCATAGGTTCTCTTCCTGAATTTAAGTGATTCTCTCTCTGATTGGCTGTAAACTACTCCAAGCTGGCACTTTTTGTGCCTTTTGTAATTTTGTTTTTTACAATATATGGTATAAACAATATATTCATTATAATATATTATGTTAAGCAGCATATCTTAAATCTAAATCTGCCTTTTAGCCAGCCAAGATTAGCTTGGAGAGACAAGAGCCTCGAGTCCTAGATCAATTAAAACACTAAGGAAGGTTTGTCCTTCTCTTTACTGAGCAGTGCTGTGTTGAGTAGCATCAGTGTCTTTGGCAAGCATTTCATGCATTCACCTTTCCATCCTAGATTTAGCAAATCGTTCGATAAGTCTCTTTGTAGTTGTGATCTTCCCTTCTCTCTGTCATCAGTCCACCAAACAGTTTTGAGAGTTACATGGGGGGAATTGCATATGCCCAAGCCTTTTTTTCTGTGTTAAATTTGCACTGCTAATAGGAAATGCGAAAGTGACGCAATGGCTGCCCAATTGAATGCAATGTCACTGCTTGCTGTGGACTTATATTGTCTTGTAATCCTGTTTCAGTGTCTTCTTGTTCTCTTCTACTTTGCTTTGTAATGCGTAGTTGGAAGCTGAGGGGAAATATGCACTTCATAAAGCCTGGGTTCCAGTCTCAGCTCATTCTTGTGTATCTTGGTCCGTTTTTAAAGGCTAACCATAAAAGCTAATCCTTTACAGTTGTTTTATTGGATTTTTATTTTATTTTTTTTCTGTGTTTGACCAATCAATATATACTTACCAAAGTTTGGAAAGGGCACTCAGAGTTTCTCTTCTGCTGCAAAAAGACCCTAAATATTAGGATTTTTTTTTAGTGCAGATCCAAAAATGAAAAAGTTTCTGTGGTTCTCCAAAAGGACCTGGTGTAAAGTCCCACTAGCAGATTTTAACACAGCAGAAAGCACTTTTTGCTTTTTGTCTCAGGCCATTTTTCAAGCAGGATTTCCTTCCTTCTTGGACCTTCCCATCTTTACATTGTGCTGCATGTTTCCTGCTTAAACACACATACAATCCCCCCACCAATGCCTTCACTGGCCATGGAAAGCAGTGTTGTGCTACTGTACACGCGGCCACTTAGCAACCAGGAGGCTTAACTGCATAGGCGTCAGGGCTGCATAAACCTTTGTGCTGAATCCATAGAGTAGGCTTAGCTCAGAAGGCTGCGGCGGCGGCGGGGGGAGGGCAGAGGAGAAGGAAGGATGTGATTTGACCTGTGCCAGCTGCGTTGTCACATGGTGCCTGCACGCGACAAGTACAAAAGGGCGAGATTAAGGTAGACACAGTGCTGTGAACTTGCCCGTAGCATTACCATCCTTTTGGATAACACCCCTGGAAAAAATGAAAGCATGTTTCTAAACTAAACAAAATATTCATATGTTGCTCATTAGCCGGATTAAACGATTGCCATTTAAAAAAAAGAAGTAATTGCCAGCCATGTGTTTTCATGTCTTCAATTATCTCACAAACGCTATGGCTCTTTGCTGCTACACTCTCCAATCCGATTTTGTCTTTTTCTTTTTTGATGGAGTGTTTGCTGACTATGTCTAGACAAGCTTCCATATTTCCTCTGTGGTTCAAACTCACACTTTCCATGTCATTCATGTCTCTGTCCGTCCTGCACTTCAGGGCTCTGACTCTGTACACAACCAGAGTTAGCCAGACGTGACGGGAATTTCCACTTTAGCATCAATTATTTAATTAAGCAGTTGAATAAGATTTGCTGTAAGACAAGTGTCTCTCTGTTTCTAAATAAGTTCTGTTTGCAGACATCCTTTCTGTGGCTTTCTTTTTTTTTTTTTTTTTTGAAGATATAAAATTGCTGGACTTTGTATGAAGGATGAATTAGCCCCAATATTAGACATGTTAATTTTACACTGTCCTTTTGTAGTCAAGGCTAGAGTCTTGGTATCTGTACTGTCTGTTGGCAAGAAAACTTTCACCACATTATGAACAATAATAATAAATAATGGAGTTCCTTCAGTGTGGTGCTTTCTGATCTGGTCATTAACAGTCCAAAAAGCAGCAATGATGAGCTGAACCCTGTCAGGAAGGAGATTTATTTGGGTGGGAATACACTCAGCAGTTGTGGTTGGGCAGAATGAGAGTTGGGGAGAAACTGGCAGGGTAGTTGTTTAGTTCTCCTTTGACAAAATGTCCAGTTCTGTCATGTGTGAGAGAGGCTGACGCTGCAGGTTTCATTTTTCCTGCCAGTGCTGCTGAAATGGGTGGCAGGGGGGCCTCCTGCAGATGGTTTGGAAGGTTTGAATGGTAATCAAATGAACAATCGGGCTGTGAGACAGTCATGCTTGGGAGCGCGCCACAGATTAGGAGGCTGACAATTCTGTTTAGTCATCTCGGAGATCAATACAGTGTGCTGTGTGTGCGCCTCTGCTGGGAATCGCCAGCAATCAGTGGGTGATGGTTTGCTTGACTGCACATAGAGATTGTAGCCCTGCTCTCTGGAAACGTACTCTCATCTACTGGAGGCAAGTCTCCCCACCTAATATCCAATTTCGCAATCTTCCTAACATGTTAAACTTGCTAACCACTTGGAGTACAACGATGGGTGAAATTAAACAGACCCACAACTTGTCAGGTATTAAGCTCTGCGGACATGACCGCAAGGATCATTTTATGCTCATGTGCTCATTTCGCTTCAGTGTCGATTGTGAAAGCAGCTCGCCGAGTCAGGCAGAGACATTGGACACAGACATATTCATTAGATAAATTGCTTCATTCCAGCTGTTTATGAATGTACTTGGTGCCAGGGTCAGTGAAAGGACAGCAATAACATCAAAGTGGAGAATTTTTCTAACTTTTACAGACAATTGGGAGTTCTTAGAGATGCCTCAAAGCACATTGCTTATTGGTCTAATATTTCTTTCACAAGCCAGAACTTTGTTCCGGGCTTTTTCAGGAAAGCTCCCTAACCCTAATAACTGGTTATGCCACCCTTGGCAGTCAGGCATTTGCAATAATTGGTGAAGAGTCTTTCACATTTCTTTTTCGAAATTTTGCCCCACTCTTTTTTTGCATGATTGTTATAATTCAGCTACATTGGATGTTTTTGAGCATGAATGTCCTATTTTAAGGTCATGCCAGCTCAATCAGATTTAAGTCCGAACTTCGAGTAAGACTCTCCAAAACCTTCGTTTTACTTGTTTGAGCCATGCAAAGGAGGACTTTTTGGTGTGTTTTGTATCACTGTCCTGCTGCATAACCAAACTGTGCTTGAGCTTCAGGGCATGAATTGATGGCCATACATTCTCCTTCAGGATTTTTTTGATAGAGCGCAGACTTCATGATTCCGTTTCAGTTATGGCGAGTTATTCAGGTTCTAACACAGCAAAGCCGCCCCTGACCATCACACTACCTCCACCATGTTGGACTGATGATATGATGTTCTTTTTATGTGAAGCTGTGTTTTATGCCAAATTATCAGAAAACCAATGTTCCAAAAAGTTCAACTCTTGTCTCGTTACTCTACAGAAAACTCTTCAAAAGTTCTTGGGAATCATCAAGATGTCTTTTTTGGCAAAAGTGAGATGAGCCTTTGAGTTCTTTTTCTTCTAGGGCCTCTCCCATGGACGCAATTTTTGCCCAGTCTCTTTCTTATTGTTGAATCATGAACTCTGACCTTATCTGAGACAAGTGAGGCCGGCATTTCTTCAGATCATGTTCTGGGTTCTTTTATGGCTTCCTGAATGAGGAGGCCATTAAAGATCACCAACTGTACTTTTGGAGTCATTTTGGTAGGCTGGCCACTGTTCAAAGTCTTCTGCATTTGTGGATAATGCCTCTCACCTTGGTCCACTGGAGTGCCAACGCCTTAGAAATTGCATCGTAACCCTTACCAGACTGATAGAGGTCAACAATGTTGTTTCTCAGGTATTTCTTTGTGTTAGATTGTGGTGTTTTTTTACTTTTCTATGAGGCTAATTACTTTTTCCTATAGGGCCAGGTGGGTTTAGACAACTTTTTTTGCCCATAAAAACTGAAATAATCATTTAAAAACTGCATTTTTGTATTTATTCGGTCTGTCTTTGGCTCATATTAAAACTTGCTTGATGTGAAACATTTATATGTGACAATAATGCAAAAAAAAAAAGAAATCAGAAAGGGAGCAAATATTTCACACCACTGTATTTTATATGCTGTTGTGAGAATGTCAAATTTTACAGTATTTTAATTGTTTCTCAGTTCTTATACACACAGCTTCCCAAAATAACACATATTATACAGATAAAAGGACTTTTGTTTACCAGAAGATCATGTAAAATGAATTCTCACTGTGTACTCCGCCGTAAATTAAAACCAGAGGCTTTTATTGAGTTGTAAAGATGAGCTTTAATAGCTGCTTCCAAGTTGGAATTATTAACATTCCCTGTTGTATTTATAGCGTGTGTTTCCTGTATACATTCCCAGTGGAGGAGAAAAAGTCAGCTTGGGAAAGAGGACTAATGAGATGGGAAGCACAGGATGCCTCTAGGAGGTGTCATCAGAACCTGTTGAAGCCAGGAAGGGACCTGGCTTATTGCGGGAATTGCTACAAAGAGCCTTTTCTCTCTTTTCGGATGTCTCCCAGTGTGATCTCTGCACCAGAGACTGTTTGTCTCTAGTCAGTATTTGAAGGAAATTCAGTTTTTGCTTGCCAGGAATTTGGGGTGTGTGGATACGTGTGTTTGTGTGCGTCATAGACATGTGTGTAGGTGATTTACTCTGAATTTAGCCCTTAATACTGTTTTAATTCAAAAGCAGGTCTTCTGCACGGGAAAAATGGCAAAGGCAACATATACTCATATCCTCCCTACAGAGATATGTTAAAAAGGTCAAAGAGGCTCTCTCCTTCTTTTTTTCAATGCCTCTTCCTGCCTTTCCTTCCATCTTTGCCCTTCACTTCTCACCACTGCAGCACCTTCACACACTCAGGTGCTTTCAAAGCTTACCTAGGGGTGCTGAACAGCTCACACCATTGTTACCGGCTGTCCTTTATTACTCTGCTTTACTTTTTAGACTACTGTGGTGGTAGACAGAAATATATATCCAATATATATACACAAGCACACACACTGTATTCTAAAACACAGTTATGTTAATGAGCAAAGCGTCACAGTCTAGTGATTCACTCCAGTGGACTTTTTCATGCTTATGTGTCTGTCTCCAGCTTTGAATGGCTTTTGTCTCATCTTTGTTATTTGCTGATGAGACACCCTAGATCACAGATTGTGATGGAATGATAACAAGTGCATAGAGATGTGCCTATAATTTATTTATTTTTTTTTGGGGGGGGGGGGGGGTGCACACAGGATGTTTATGTGTACGTTTGTTTATCAGTCACCACAACAAAGCAGATCAGCCAATTGTCCATGGACAAAGGGCCAGTTTCTCTAATAGGCTCATAGAAAGGCCTATTTGTTCTTCTGGAGCGCTGCAGAAGAAACACTGCCAATGAACTTCCATTGGACCTTTTTCAGTAGTGAGCAACAGATCCCACATTACAGCAAAAGCAGCGTAATGCTGTTAAGAGCACAAGTTGTGCTGACAGATGTGTTACTTCACATAATATTTTTACTCTGTTTATTAAAGCTGCGTCACCACTTTAATTTTAGGAAGAGCTTTGTGTTCTACAGTTGCACCAATTGATCCTCAAGGACTTAAAATGGTTGTTTTCCATTTGATACATCAAACACACCCTATGTTCCTGCCCACTCTTTAAATGGCTCAAACTTGAATGGATTAACAGATGTTTGAGGCTAGCTTTGTACTCAATTCAAAGTCATTTTTGCACCATCGAAGCAGCTACATAGCTTTTTCAGCTTTTCTAATCAGAGCAGCTTGTTTGCATTGTCTCGCTCTTTTTTTGGTTATTTTTAAGCACTCTTTTTTTTTTTTCTTTCTCCCCCTCTCTCTGTGGTTCCTACCCTGCCACCGCATTCTGCTGGGCATGCCGAACAACCATGCACTTCACATTCTTCGCAGCCTCTGACACGAGCATGTGCTCTGGCTCGGCACATACAGCGTTCATGTGCACATCCTTTATTTTGGAGCGCAAGAATGTCTGTCATTGTCCTCCTGTCATGTCATTGCTAGCTTACTTATTTGAGGAAGCAAGTGACCTCCGTTTTTTGACAAACTCCTTTTCTTGATACATGTGTTTCTTTGACAAAGAGATAAACATAAACAAGGGGAGGGGCTAGTTCCGCCGATTGTATCTTTCCAGTCTGGTGGAGAGGTGCCGTGGGGACAGCATTGCATAATATCCATTCACAAAATGTCCTGAACTACTTTAGTCCTCTGGCTAGCCTGTCTGTTGTTCTACTTTTGTATATGACACTGAAGTCCAGAGGACGCAGGGTGTAATCTGAGCTGCATGACTCCTGCAGATATTGAGCGAGCTGTCACTCATGTCTAAGTGTCTAGTCGGTAGTTCTTTTATTTGCTTAACCTGATTTCAGCTTCTTATTCCTAATCCTAGTGTCAGATTATTTAACTTCTCAAATAAGAGCAACACTGTATGCAAGAGCAAAGCAACGATTTACATTACCGTGCCTTTGCGGCCCACAGCATGTAGGCCTTTGCTGATTAATAGCATGTAGGGCCACATGCAGCGATTGCACCGAACTATTCATCACACCCATCTGCTCTGCAGAATAATGAAAACTTTAATGGGGTTTTAATGTGCTGTCCCCACCCTCAGCCATCAAAGTGACAATCCAGGTGATTATACCTGGGCCCGAGGGAACACAATTTCTAAGAGTTTTCTTGTTGGATGCTGCTGATGGAAATTCATGGATCGTAAAGATTGTACTGTATGTACATTTCCATGTAGTACACTACTCTTAAACTGCGTAGTGCTTCCAACCACACATTTAATGCTGAATAATTATACACATGAGATGACAGCTTAACACAAATAAATACCAAACAATGCTACATCTGTTACATCAACAAGTAGAAAAAAACTGTGCCAGTATTAGCGATGGTATAAAAGATGGACCTAGCTGCCATGGCATCACCCGTTGGTTTCTCGAGTCCTGTTTAAAGTCTCAATATGAGTATTGTCATTGTCATCATTGGCTGCAAAACTCTGTCTTGATTTTAAAACATAGGACCAAGATTAACACAGTAGACTTAATATTTTTTCCAGTATCACCCAAAACGAGTGACTGAGCCCATAAACTAAGCAAGAAAGTGTTTATCAGTGGTCAAGACAAAAAGTGGTTTTCCCTTAGACTTCTATTGAAGTTTTACAGACATGTGACCACTAACCATGCGACATTAACTTCTCAGCTATTTTGGGGCGTTTGCCAATCATGGTGATTATCTAGGATCATGTGAATAAGGCCCCAGTCACATTGGCTTAGAGACCAGTTCATGGCCATCTTGCAACCATCAGGTATGAAGGAAAAATAAGTTTTCCACATCCAGTTGGGAATGGTTGCAGGGGGTTGATGGCAATCGCTGGGGAAAACTGATTGCTAAAACCTCAGTCTCACAGCCCTCCAGAACAATAACCAACCTACCCTTTGCTAAGTATACATAGTATACCATCCATGTACTCTGTAGTGCATTGCATGTATTCGATTTGAACACACTGTTGCACAAGTAAAAGTACATGCTAACATGTTATTTATTTTTTTAACCTCCTCTGATTTGGCACTGCATCAACAATCATGTCAGAAACAGAGTTTCACTCTCAGCCCTCGGGATTCTGTAACGCTAGAGGTGAAAATGAGTAGGAAGGGGGGTGATGGATCTATTCCTTTTTAAGTTGTCATTAAGCCACCAAGCACCACTTTTTTTAAATATAGCAGAATTTAACTGGATTCAAAGCATCAGGAGATTCAGATAAATCCTAGAAATACTTTTTGTCATTCACTTGCCTGATTGTTGACATCAGAACTCCCTGCAAAGGTAAACTTGTGCAGGTTCTATCTGCCACAGTAGCTACAGTATTTAGAAAGTCTTGCTATGAAGGGCACCTCTGAAGATATTTCTCTCCCACAGTTTGATGGTTTTGCAACTGATGTTGCAGCGGCTTTAATGTGCTGATAGGGAGGAACAGTCCCACTCCTGAAAAAAGCAACACTAACCTGACCATCATTCACTACGTCATTCACAGTTAGAACCTGTGATGCATGATGGCATAAAGCACATTATAAAACCAAATCATGTTCACATATTAATTCTCAAACTCTGAAAGTCTCCTGCTGATCTCAGCAAATGTAACAGACTTGTTTTTTTTCCCTATATGGAGATTTGCACATATGGCTAAAAGAGCAGACTGATTTTTTTTTCTTTTTTAATTGATGACATTTTGTGGTTTTGAAATCTGACATTATTTCATACTTACATTGACAGCAGTAGTAAATACTCTAACATACTTGAGAGTATTGAAGGCCACTCTTTTCCTTCATTTTCATGAAAGAAGAAAAAAAAGTTGGTAAATGATTAAAAATTGAAATTACTCACTAAAATTCTGAGAAAGTATCTTTTAGAAATCTGGTAGTGATTGAAAAGAGTATTTAAACCACAAAGACCTTCCATAAAAGAAACACAACTTGTTGTTCAGTATTTTTATGCTTGTTTCTTTAAATCTGGTCTTAGAAGCCATGACATTGACCATGAACGGCTCCCATTGAGCTCTGCAGCCATTGAAGTCTGTTTGCGATTCAACAGTGGTCAGCGCCCAGACACAGTGGACTGCTGCAAGAAAACACATCCTACAAAAAAATTCATTTCACTTGTCACAAGGAAAGAATAGCAAATAAGGAGATTAGTGAGAAGGTGTTTTTTTGTTGTTGTTTTTGTTTTAATGAACTCGCATTAAATTATACCTGAGGTTTAAAGAAAATGACCTTCAAAAAATTATTATAAAATCAATTTTCAATGCAGTTTGTTTCAAGCTACTAATTATTATCATATTGGCAAGAACTGTTAATAATATTACAACCAAAGCTTTAAGCCACAAAACAGATGCAGTGAAGAGACACTCCACTAACCAAATGAGACTGGATTTGAATGACATAAGTGCTCGATTTAGATACATGCTGTTAGGTGTTGCAATGGTCACCCTGGGTACTGTTACTGTGTCCATATATTCAGCCAGTCGAATTCCCATTCACTGTCCGTGGAGCTGTTCCAGAGCTAGTCTCTTTAACAACATCAACAAGGCACTTTTGGCAGTCGGTTCGGAAGAGATATGTTCGTTTCCACAAATCAAGCCCGAGCCATCCGCAATTCTAGGAATAACGTCCAGACTGATGGTTTTTTTTCTTTTCTTTCTTTTTTTTTTTAGCACAAGCCTTTCATGGTAACAAAACATTTCTTCATTTGACAAGTCATGCAGTTTATTATCTCCGTCCAATCCGATTTTGTCTCATGCTTTTTTTAATCTGATAAGCATCTCGAGGTGTCTCCTGACATTCTGCAGCAGAGCTCTTCTTAACTGCAGATATGCAGGATAATTAGCGAGTTGCAGATATAGAGATTATTTCTTGTCGAGTAGACCTTTCATTATTAGAAGTGATACTCCATAAAGGCTGTCTTTGGTGATAGGAAGCACTGTTTTGATGAAAATTGCTCAGCTGAGGTCATACACTATAAGCCCCGGCAGGCCTTTGCGAATGCCTGACGGATTCTGCTTAGTGTTTGTACATATTAGAATTGCTAATCAGATGCTAATGCTAGTGAGTGGCAGAGTTGCGAGGCAAGGCAGCTACAGAATGGTAATCAGCATGAAGTTGGCCTACAACAAAAAGGCTGATTATTTAGGCCCCACTCGTTTTCTTTTTCCCCCCCGTTCCAACCACAAATCTAGATTCGTACATTTGCTTGTGCATTTCCTTTTGAAGTGCTGCTTGACGTCAGTACTGTGTGATTAAAAAGATTTCAGTAATTTTTTCACGTTGGCTTGTTTTCTTACAACGGTTAACAGAACATTGGCTTTGTAATTAGCTTGAAATGTAGATTTTACCACCAATCTAGCGCCACCCGCTTTCCATCTGTTCACAATTAATCAAGTGAAACTGTTCAATAAGCTTACTATAGTCACAGGCGCTCACTTAGATCTCAGTGGCAAGGAATAACTCTTGGCTTGTGTGCTCATTAAAGTAACCTGTTAACATGCTTTGTGGTTGTATTATGTTAGCTTGCTCAGGTCAGGCTGCCTGCTGTGTGGCTGCAGTGGGCGACAGATGGCATTATGGCCCTCGGTGGGGCAGTAAGCGGATGCCCATGGTTAGGGTTAACTGCAAAGACAGATGTAGGTTTTTGTTGCTTGAGGTGACTGCGCATCAGTGTGGAGTTTGATCACGTTGATGTTTACAGAACTGCTGTTGCTGCTTTCTGTCCAATGAATGGGCTGCTGAAATGTCAGCGTCAGTCTGTTGTATTGTACTTCAGTCTCTCTTGTCTGCCATGTCGCATTGGCTCGGACTGGTGTGACAGGCCATTGATTGAGTTATAATTCATCATATTGTCACGGTGGATGTGGTTTGAATAGATCTAGTTCAAAAAATAGTTTTTGCGTCAGCTTTCTTTCATCTTTGTAAATTTGCCTTCATGTTCATGAATCTTACCACAGTTTAATCGGCGTAATAGTAGAGCCTGACTGATATAGGATTTTAATACTGATAGTGACATAGATCCTTTTTTCCCTTTGTAGTGTTTTACAAATCCGCCTAACAAGTGCTATCAGAGTCTTGAACAGCTGACCTATTTTAACAGTAATAATAATTTTAGCACATCAGGTCATCTCACATATCAAACCAGCATATTAAGCTCAGCTCTTTTGCACATAAATCTATTTAATACTTCAGTTTTATTTTTGCTTCCATTTATTTATTCACGCTATTTGTATTTTATCTGTTTGTACATATTAACCGGCATCTGTGTGGACAGCAGAGAAATGCTTTTTTCCTTTGCACACATGACAATAAACTCTTTGACTCTTGAATACAGTTTCATGATTTTTGTAACAATGACATTTCTTGAGTGCTGCTTAATTAACTCTTAAAGTTTTCAGCAAGAAAAAGTTTTGTTTTGGGGGAAAAAAATTGCACTATTGACAGTAATTTCACATCTTCTTAATATTTTATAAAAGTTTCGATTTTTCAGCCTTGCTTCTGATTTCATCACAGCTTCCCGTAAGTCGTATACGAGCATCCATCAAAATGAAAACGATGCAGCAAATTGAAGGTGGATCGCTTTCTGCCAAACCCTATCCCAAGCACTGCACACATGCAGTAAACGTAAAGATTCTCACCTGGTACCCACTGATGGATGTCTTCGTCTTTAAAAGCTCTCCCTTAGGCAGAGTTCAGAAAATGACTAATTTCTCCTTAGTCCCATTTTAGCACTACCTTTGAAGCACACCTTCTTAATTTGCCATTCTCAGAAAGTTCCCTGAAGCATTAAATGGGTTGTCGGGCGCTTATGCAGCAAAGCAGCCTGGGAACCAGTGTCCTCGGAGACTGAAGAAAGTTAAGAGCACTTTCCATCCATCTCAGTTCACACACTGTTGGCCTTTACAATTCACATCCAAAGCCACTTAACGCTGCCTTTGAAATACCACGAGCTGCAATTTTTTTTCCCTCCCCCCCATTTAGTGTAAAGATTGTATTTCGCCAATATCAGGTGTCCATTGTGAAGGTTACCAATTTACTGTGGCTGTGAAGAGTTGCAGCTGCACACAGAAAGCCTCAAATATTGTCTTCTATTCAGCCCGTTTAAGGTTCAAGAGATCAAATGCCAAAAAGCAATTTACTATGGGACCGTTTCCACAGTGTTAACTGTTGTTTTCCTTTTCTGCTCTGCTTCAGGTGTTCCTGCATCGTCTCAATCAGTACGCAGCCACCAAAATCGAAAAGAATGTCACAGACGAAACGGTGAAGGTGAGAAGCAGTCTTTCGCTCTGACACTGCACTCAGGGGCATTACCCGTGAACAGTTGGGAAGTTTCATTTTACAATTAAGCTTTTTTGGGAGGGGGGTGGGGGTTCTTTCAACCTGAACTTGCATCAAGTTCTGGACTGTAGAAGAAGCAGTGGGCGATCCAGGAAGCAGCTGTAAATATATTCTATTTTTAAATTATCCCAGCTGGAGGATAATAAAGGATGCTCTCTCACAGTGGGAGCGTTTCTTCTCTGAGTTTGCTTACTTTTGAAGGTAAACATGCATTCACTGGATATTTACTGGAAGTCCCGTGTTTTGGAACGTGTCCCCTCATGTTCTGATTTGTTTGGGAACACGCTGACGGGGTTTTTAGATAACGAAAAGGGTCATCGCTGCAAAGGCCGACAGCTGCAATGCCACCGAGCGGCTGAGAGTGCTCCAAAATGAAAACGCAACGATCGGATTTGCCCAGATGTTTTTCCGTTTTTCCTTGGTATCACTAGCTACTAAGTTTATTCTGGCCTTAGAACGCCCATGAAAGACTTCTGGTTTTCATGCTTTGGTTTCATTTCACTCGCTTCACTTATCCAGCACAGTTTTTTTTCTTTAATATCGCCACAAAAATGACATAAATAAGGGCAGAAGTCAACACCACATGAAGGCTAAGTTTCCACACAACAAATCTTAACATTGTGTTCCTTTTTTTTTCTTTCTTTTAAAATATCTCTAATTATGTTTGAAATTCAAATATCAAAGAGATCTTAAGCTAAGATACTCATTACAAAGAAACCTCGTTTTTTTTATTCCGTGGCCATCAAAGCACCACCGACCACAAGAGGAAGCATATGCCAAAGTATTGATTCTCTCTCTGCCTCTCTTTCTCCCTCCCTCTCTCTCTCTTTTAGGTCTTATTCTCTAACATTGAGGAGATTCTGGCTGTTCACAAAGACTTCCTGTCCATGGTGGAGGACCTCCTGCAGCCCGACCCTCACGCTCACCATGAAATCGGTCGCTGCTTCTTGCACTTTGTACGTAACTCGTGCAACTCGTGCTTCTGCAAATTGAATGTCAACTCAACGCATTTTAATTACGATGTTTTGTCCGAGCTCCTAAAGCTCCGTGGCACTGATGCTACCTCCCTTCGTAATATTCCTCAGTTCACTGGAGCGTGTGATCTGAAAAAGGGGGGGGAAAAAACGCTCTGTCGGGGCTTCGGTGCACGGTTATGCCGACGTGCTCCACGTGTTGTCAATTTAACTCCCTTGGATTACTCGCGGTGAGAGTGCCCACATGTGCGATATGCCTGATAGAGCTCTGATATACTGCTCTTTCCCGCTGTATATCGCAGTTCTTTGATGCGAAGCCTTGAGGCACGCTGGTGTATAACGGTCTTCAAAGTCTAATAAATCTGAGCGTCCTTCTGTTGGGGATAAGGCGAGTTTGTCAGTCGCATCTAGCTGCTGCTCATACAGGTGCAAGAGAGATGACCTGGCAGTATAAGTGGTACATTTAGGTTTATGACATGATGACCTCATTAGCAAGATGGGATATACTGAAAAAACTTATGACCATAATTCAGTCATGAGCAGTCATGTGTGTCCATAGAGATGAAACAAATTAGACACGCCTAACGTATTATGCAGCGTTTTTCAGAGTTTCCTACTCTGTGTAATTCTTTCATGAAACTTTTATAGCACCAACAAATCACTACAATCTACTCCAGAAATACAAAAAAGCCAGCCAGCTGGGCAGTGCAACTCCCTCTGTGACTCAGGCCTGAACATTAGTTCATGCTGGCTGAAAACTTTCCTTTTGGGAATGCATTGGAATCAGTCAATCCATCGCAAGGCCAGAACATAAACAATTTGGGTGTTCGTAAATAGTCTTCCTCGAAAACACGATTCGAGTCGGGCGATCTGTAAAGTTAATCATAAAGTTCTGTTTTTGTACGCGCTCCCGCTTGTTTTGACAGTTATGTCTCTTCAGATCACCCGCTTCGTCTTCTGCGGCACAGCAGCACGGCTGAAGACTGCGTACTATTTTTGCTGCTTTGTAGTGAGTGATTTAGAGGCTGTGTGGTCTGGGCCCGCTGCGAAAGACAATGAGTATGGATGTCATATGAATGGCTTTGGTGGAAGGTTGTCGGTCATGGCTGCAAGGCAGATGGCAGGATATGATCACTATTATGTATTTGGTGATGAGTGGGACGAATAATTTATATCTTCTCAATTATATATATGTGCTCTCCAGTCAGTTTGCCTCTTTCTCTCTCTCATCTTTCTTTATTTTGCAGTCAGATTTCCTGTCTTCTTTACTGCCCTGTCTGGGTTCATTTGTTTTCTGATGCCCTCCTCTCCTTTCCCATTTTTCTGTTTGACTTTGTTGCCCTCTTTCTGTTGCTTTCTGACCATAATTTCTGCTCCTTACATGTCCCCCCCCCCCCCCCCTTTTTTTTTTTTTTTCTCACCTTGACTTTTTCTGGCTCTTGCAGAGGAGCCGTTTTCAGATTTATGACGAATACTGCGGGAACCACGAGAAGGCCCAGAGGCTGCTGCTGGAGCTCAATAAGATCAGAAATGTCAGGACATGTTTACTGGTGAGAAGAGACTCCGAACCTTTGTGCATTTGAAGAAACTGTAAGCAGTCTTAAAAATGTATGTGTTTAGGTTCAGTAACAATTAAATTGTAAGTTCAAGCCTAAATCTGACAAATCTGTTTCAGTTCTTGGTAAAACAGAAACATGATTTCTGGAACAATTACAGCGTCTGAGGTGATTTCTAAGGGCCACTACACACTCTCCTAGGCATACAAACACGCAGTCACCCACACATAGCAGCTGGACAGTGTAAAACCCTCTACTCTGTGTCCCAGTTTGTTTGACAGCTGATGTGGCTCTGCCCCTGTGTGTGGGCTGACTCCCACTTCCTGTTCCGACGTTCTTAGAAACTTTCACTTCCACAGGGGAGCATCGTGTTGCGAGAACAAAGTTGACTACGTTCCCACTGCTGGATTGTGTTTAGGGAGGTCAAAAAATGTGCACATTTTTCTTCTCTGTTTATGCACAGGTCCCCAATCATAGTTTTATCCTCTGTTAATAATTTTGGCTCCTTTTTTTGTGTGTGACAGTTATAAGCATCTCATCACACCCTGTGTTTGGAGACGATGAAAAGACGACGCCTTCTTCCAGTAAAGAGTTAAACACTTAGAAAACCTAGAGTATGACGGCAGGTCTGCTTGTATTGATTGGAGACGTCTGTGGGGAAGTGTATGACCTTTTCTCAAAGTGTAATTGATAGGGTGAGAGACAAATGTGCACATGCATGTACTATATACAACTATATGGAAAACTGGTGTCTTTAATCTAAGGAGGCAGTTTAGCCAAAGATATTAACCGACACTGATCTGCTGTGGTCTTTATAGCCTTGACCCTTTGGTAACCTAGCCTGCCATCAGGGCCGTTTGGGTCTCGTGTTACCCTCCAAGCTCCAGTCCGCCATGAGCTTATATACTTCAGGTCATCTCCCAGACCCTACAGTGACCAAGATGGGGATATCCACTCCATATAACCTCCACTATAACCTTTGGCCTGCTGACAGCAATAAAATCTGGTTTAGTGTTTATATTCAGCAGTACCGCTTCTAAATTTCAGGTGAGAGAAAGGTGTGATTGAATATTTCCTCATAATTTGCAATCTACCACATGAATTGTCATGCTGAGGGAGAAAAGTAAAACTTATAGTTTGTGGATAGTGTTGGTAGTGTCGTGATTCCAAAACATGGCTACAAATAACCCAGAAAATACTTCTTACTAAAGTGTAGTTTGAAAGATTACTTCACCTATTAAAATGAAAGAATTGACAGGACTTGAACAAATTGGAGTAGGAAAGTTAGCTATGTGTTTCAAATAGCTTTCTAAATTCATGGCTAACTGTTGAAATGTTTTAGCTAAAGTCTAGTCATAGACAAACACAGCTGAAGTACAGCCAGCTAGCTTGAATTTGGAATAAAAAAGTTGTCAGTAATTTTGCTAAAAGTATAGCTGTAAGTTAAATGTTAGCTAACTCTGAGGGTTAACAGTTGAAATAGCAAGATAACATCATGGCTAAACATCGAAATGGTTAGCTAATGGCACAAATACATTTGTAACGGTTACATCACTTAAAAGAAATAATCAGCTGTTAAATAGTTCTGTATCATTTTGTTAATTTATTGAAGATGAAAATATTTTCACAGCTTTTTGCTAATTTATGCTAACACATAAAGTTTTGTGTATGCATTCGATGTATTTTGATACCTGCTAACTGTTCGGCGCTCTTATTTTAAAACTGGAGACTTTTGAGGTTGTAGCGTCCAGACTTTGGAACAGCCTGCTTGAACAGACTGCTGAAAACTCATTTTATAGGTTAGCTTCTTCATAATCTTTCTCAAATACTTTGTTGCATTTGTTGTATGTTGCAATGAATGTAACACTATATATATGAATCTGTATGCTGGAACATTCATACTTACCTTTTACTAGCTTTAAAGCACTTCGTAACCGGTAATGTTATTTTTTTTTTTATTATTAGTACGAATTCTCTGACAATGTTTCATATTTCATTTAACTCTCCTGTTATCCTCTCCTCTCAATCCCACCAGAACTACATGTTGCTGGGAGGCAGGAAAAACACAGAGGTCCCACTGGAGGGATATCTGGTAGCTCCCATTCAGAGGATTTGCAAGTACCCGTTGCTGCTCAGAGTGAGTATAGTCTTGTGCACGCTAACCATGTGTTAAAGAGATACCACACCCATGCGCCACCTCTGTAGAGCAACTTCTTCCCCTCTTTTTCGTCCAACCACACCTAGTCATTAGTTAGGGCTGTCCCATCCTATTCACATCAACCTCTGCCTTGCTAATGAAACACTGGCCTCATATTCTGACACGTCTCTGCTTTAGTTCCCTGGCACAGCCACATTGCAGGAATAACACGAGGCCTATCATCACCTCCGCGGCCCAGCTGCGCTTTCAGACACTTTGACTGGGCTCATTCACACTGGCACTCTAGGTTGTTAGTTTTGAAGTTTCCATTTTTGAATGTGAAACGTGAGTGAAATGAAATACATTTTCAAAGGCTTGTTTGAGTTGGTGATCTGAGCTGTCCCTATTCATTTATCTTGTTATGATCTATTAATTCTCCCAGGCGCTTTCTAAACAGCCACCAACATATGCGCAGAGATGTTATGATAATAAGGGGGTAATCCGATGCGTTGCGTTTTTGAAGTCTTTCAGCTGCCAGGGCCGTAAAGTAACACCAATACATCCAGAAGAGTGTAAATTGTGCACTAATAGTAGCTGACATGCTAAAACACAGTGTTTAGAGTACAGATTATGAGATTGGCATTTCAGCAGAAGGGTTTAAACCACTAAACTCAAAAACCACGAGAGAGTGAAAAGTGAAGTGCTTTTCATGATGGAGCAATATTTGCCAGCTATTCTTCCAACTGCGTCGCTTTAATTATACTTTTCTGTGAAATTATGTGACATTTTGTGTGATCTGTACATGCGTAGGAGCTGCTTAAGAGGACCCCGAAGAAGCACAACGACTACGCTCTGGTACAGGAGTCTCTGCAGGTGATGAAAGAGGTGTGCTCCAGCATCAATGAGGCCAAGAGACAGATGGAAAAATTGGAGATTTTGGAGGAATGGCAGTCGCATATCGAGGGCTGGGAGGTGAGCCTCAGTAAAGCATATTTAATGATTTATTTCATTAACTTTAACTTAACGTCTTGCTGTATTTCAGAGTTTTGGGGATTTGTTTTGTTTTTGTCCTAAGCTGAGCTTTCACTACTTAAGCTGAAAGTCATGACTTATTTAAAGTTACTCAGCCCTGTGCCAGCAAGAATTCCACATGGCCTGACTTGTGTAGCCTTTTAAGCTTTCGCATACTCGCCGGGAACAATGACTTGTATTCACAATAGCCATACTTCTTCTGCATGGTTGAGTTAAAGACGTCATGCTTTGGGGTGAGCAGTCAGATCACCATCGGGTAGATTGCACTTCTTTGTATGTAGGGTTATTTTTCCCCCCCGTAGGTAGGCTTAATAAGGGGTCGTAGCAGTTGGAAAAAGTGTAAAAAGAGATGGTAATTGTACAGAAAGAGGGCAGAATACTTATGTAATTGACCTGGCTTCATGTGAAAGGGCCTTAAGGCTTCCAGCACACATGCACACAGACATGCTGCAGTGTTGATAGAGCCTTTTCAGGCAGCAACAGATATTTGTTTCTAAATAGAAAACAGGCTTTTTGACTAAAATGTTTAGAGTTTCTTGCATTTGACTGACTTGTTCTACTTTTTCTATGGTCACCCACAACTTTAAAGAGTTGCTGTATTATTGGATGCCTTTTAGTGCGAGTGTTTTGCTTTACAGTAAAATATATGGCAGGAACTTCAATAGTGGATCCATTAATACAGTTTAAATCCAACCCAAAACCTCAATGTAAGGCCATTATACAGGTTTTAGCGACACACAACCACACACAAATCTAAGAATAGCGTAATCAGAGTCAGGCTTAGTTTTTGGGTGGGGTGACATCTTGTGTTCAACATAATCCTGGCTGTAGCTACTTTGCAGTTTCCCCTCAGTACTTTTTATTAATTGTAAACATTAGCTCATTCTGGAGCTGGTCCTGCGACTGCTGCATGCCAGGCTCTCCGGCTCTAAATGAGATGGAACTAAGAGGGAGAGAAGAGAGGTGGAGGGAGAAAGAACTGAGTGATGGTTGTATCTTGTTTTTCTGTGTGGGTGTTTTTGAGGTATTTCAGTGGGATGAGGAGTGATTGTGAGAGCCGCTGTTTTTTTTCCATTTCTGCTCCTCCTCCTGGGATGATTGCTTGTTAGCGCTGACCCGCTTCACTGCTGGCTACCCTCGGGGCATCCTGGCAGGTTCACCTCCTGTGTGAGAAGCAGGGCTGTGGCCCAAAGTGGTCGCCATGATTGTGTGCTGCCAGCATTCGTCAGGGTAGTGATTGCCAGTTGGTTAGTGTTGCATGTGTCTGTGTTTTGTCACTGTGCACTATAAAAATATGTTAATTTTAGACTAGAGGGTTGTAGTTTCAAGTTTCATTTCACATTCTGTTCTCTAGTTTAATTAGCATGCTTAAAATGTACTTGAGTTGTAGAGTTTGCTTGATTTGGCTTCCTTAGCTTAAAAAATTCTCTCATCTCTCGAGGTAATTGGCAAATACCACTTAATGCTTTATTTTTTTTCCCTCTTAATTAATGGCATATCCTGCTTTGCAATTGTTATGAGTCATTGTCTTACTATGAAAGTAGATGCTTGAATTCTGGATGAAACGGATGATTGAGGGTTTGAAGTGTGAAGCTTTTTCTATGGAGCACGGTTAATATAAAGAACAAGTGAAAAATGCTGCAAAAGAAGTGCAAATTTAAGTGAATAGGATGGAGGCTCTGTTAAAAGCATGTCTAACACAAAGAGGAAGTGTCAGTTCTTCCATTAAGGACATGCTGCTTTACAATCTGGACCGGTGTGATGTTGCCATTGGCCCCTTCAAGTGACCGAGACCTCTTTCTGTGTCTGGTGCGCACACATTGAAAAGCTGCAAATTAGTTTAACATCTGGTCATGGGCCCTTGAAAGAGTGGGAGAGTTAAAAAGAAAAGTGTGGAGGAAGGAATAAAAGATAGCGAAGAACAGAGCAGGGGAAGAAAAGTGAAAAATGATCAGCAGAAGGGAAGGGAGGAAAAGAAGGGGGGGGGGGAAACGTGGGATAGGTTTTGGCCCGCCCGTGTCTCCGTTGGGAGCACATTTTCCGCCTCTGTGCGCATGGGGGTTATTTTTAGCTCTGGAGGGCTGATCAAATGTGGTACATAAATTCCCAGAGCAGGCAAGGTAAGGGGAAAAGACAGCACACTTTATCACTTGCAGCAGGAACCCCAACCAATCTGGTGACCAGACGTGACAGTGCAGCACATGGTTGGACTGGACGGGATGTTGTTCTGTAGAGGCTATTAACGGCCGCGCGTTTTTAAAATCCCACAGCAATCTGCTGTGAGGAAGCGGGGGTGTTTTTACAGACCCCTGAGAGTGGGAAGAGGAAAAAGTTGGGCTCTGTAGTCCCTCCTCCTGTTCAGACAATATATGTGAATGATAAATGCCACAGTTTATATACTTTACTATAGTTTAAAATTAAAACTTGAACTTTGTGCACAAATTCCCACGTCTCTCATGCATGTTAATGACAACTCACCTGTTTTTTTTTGGGGGGGGGGTTTTCCTGCACCATTGTCCATTTCCAGGGTTCAAATATCACAGACACATGCACGGAGATGCTAATGCAGGGTGTCCTGCTGAAGATTTCAGCTGGGAACATACAAGAGAGGATTTTTTTCTTGTTCGACAAGCTTCTGGTCTACTGCAAGAAGAAAAATAGGTGACTTTTTATTCATTACTCTTCTCCAGAGAGAATGAAAATATTATATTTGTGCTAATTCCTGTGTGTCTGTCCTCCTACAGAACATTTAAAGTACAGACTTTATAAATAATTCACTGCACCGTTCCTTTCCTCTTACTATGGGAAGTATTTTAGGTTCTGTTTTGTGAGGGAGTTGGAAAAACGTTTAAGGAGGCAGAGATGGAAGACTCATATTAGAAAAGGATTTAGACGAAATTTTGGGTGATTAATCAAGGTAGGGATATGAACCACCACGTTTGGGTAGTATTTTCCTTTTGGATTGATCTTTCAGATAATCTTCGGATGCAAATAATACGACATTTATTCCGATCAGGCAAAACTGAATCGTGAAACTCGTCTAATTAATCTGTGTTTGGCAGCAGGAAACCGGATGAAGAAGCTGAGTATACAGTATTAAATGTAAAGTATTTTGCTACTGATTACCTTTGATGTCAAAATAGGCTGGTAAGTGTGACAGTCTATTAAATATGATTTAAATGTTTAAGGATTAATCATCATCTTGTTTCTCTCCGTCAAAGGCGTTTAAAAAACAGTAAGGCGTCCACCGAGGGCCCTCGCTACCTGTTCAGGGGAAGAATCAGCACTGAGGTGATGGAGGTGGAAAATGTGGATGATGGCACAGGTGAGCAGTGCTCTAAAAGAAGATACCCTGGTTATTTTGGACAGCTGCTGTTTGAGTTTATTATTTTTTGTCATTGCCTGTGCTAACTTGCCAGGACCACTTACAGCAGTTCTGGCAGCAGGAATTTAAATACATGCCATAATAAGCCACACGGAGAAGTAGACAACATAGTCCTTGGCGTGAGCTGGTGCACAACTGTGTGATTTTTACACTTGGATCGCCAATGGAAAAATGAGACTTACCTATAAACATTTTTTAGACGTCTATAGTTACATATCCTTGGGGCTGTGCTGCTGCTGGTCCTCGGTGAACTTGAGCGCTTGTGTCTTTTGGCCTCACATAGCCACTGATTAGCATTTATATTTGTAGAAGCCATCATTTCCTTTCCAACGGTCCTAGATGGGCAGTAATATTGGGTGTTTTTGGTGAGGGATGGATGGGCTTGGGTCTGGATAAACAGGCGAGGCAGGCGGCAGAGCAGTAACTTGTGGGTGTTCTTCACCACAGGCGGGAGATCTCAATCTTAAAGCCAGGGTGACTGGATTATTTTAGCTTGGATTCCTATGTTAACAAAGTGCCACGACTTTTTCCCAGGCGCACACTTGCTGCCTGAGGTTGAAACACGCCCTCGGGGCATTCCATATAAAGGACACCACCACCACACCGTCTGTGTTTTTAGACGTGATTGTAATTGATGATTGTAATGGGTCGCTTTTTGTGATAAGCTTAGAAAGAAAAATCAAAGGAATGTTGGGAAGAGACTGGAAGGGGTTCCTAAAAGATGAAAATGATGATGGGTCAAGAGTTCACTTCCTTTATCTGGAGGCTTCTTAACATGTATATACTACAGGCATAGTTAATCACAAGTACGCACCAGCTCTGAAGGAGTATTCTGAGGACTCAGTAGTAAATAATGCTGATTGATGGTCCTCCTTCTGCATTTGTTCCCTCTCGTTTATCTCATTAAAGGAGAAGAGCGATAATCAATGAACCACTCGATAGAAAGTCTGATAGTAGAGCAGGGAAAAATGAGTCCGAGTCCAGCATTTGCAGTAAGACAGAGTATGATATTCTCTGGATGTTGTTTTTTGTTTTGTTTTATTTATTTTTTTATTAAAAATAGACCACACGCTGCTATAAAGGAAAGCAATAACTCATCAAGAGGCATGTTTTTTTTTTTTAATTTATAGATTGTTTTTTTTCTTCACTCCTTTATAGTAGCGCTGATGTCACTATGTCATTCGGCTTTGCTTTTCTCTGCAGCGACTCACTTTGTGCCCCATGTTATTGCTGTGTTTCATGCGGTAACCCTTATTTACTGTGAACCCAACTTCCCAATAACTCTGTTTACAGTGTCACGATCAGTGTACCCACAGACTCATGGCCTTCCCCTTTCAAATATGAAAAAGTTCTCGGATTAAATAAGTCCTCCCCTTGCAAAGAGCTAACTAGAAGGAGCTGAGATTGTTTCTGCCTGTGTTTTCTCCTCCTCAGCTGACTACCACAGCAGCGGGAACATAGTGAACAACGGCTGGAAGATCCACAACACGGCCAAGAACAAGTGGTTCGTCTGCATGGCCAAGACCCCGGAGGAGAAGCAGGAGTGGCTGGAGGCCATCATGAAAGAGAGGGAACGCAGGAAAAGTAAGCAACTGTTTGTCAGTGTCAGGGCTTTTATTACACTCAGGGAAAGCTGGTCAATGTTTTCTCCTTAGCATCTGTCTTGATTTAAATAACTGAAAATATAGGCTGCGTTTTGGGAAAATCGATACAAAGCAATATAACTTGAATGATTAAAAACGCAAATAGATCCCAGCTGCGAACAGCATGTGGGATCTGCATCTAGGACTGAAGGGGGTTTCTTGAGTAGCTGTGTTATTTCCCTCAAGCAGATCACATAATGAAGGCTATTGCAACTGCTGATTATCTTGTCAAATTAGGAGACATTAACCTTCTCCGTCTAGTGATTGATGCTTTTAGTATCGGAGCTAGGTGCAAAGATTATTAATGCGGTGATACTGACGGGCTCTTTGCACCCTCTCCTGTGTAGGTCTGAGGCTCGGCATGGAGCAGGATACGTGGGTGATGGTGTCAGAGAAGGGAGAGAAGCTCTATCACCTCATGACCAAGGGTAACCTCATAAAGGACCGGAAACGCAAGCTCACCACCTTCCCCAAGTGTTTCCTGGGAAGGTAAGGATCCTTCTGCTGGTCTTGATGTTTATTCCATCGAGTGTTCAGCCCTATGGGTTTTCTCTGTGTCATGTAAGCATTTTACCTGTGAGTAGGTCAGACTGCATGACTGTGCCAGGAGCCTTTCAAAGATTAAATCTGTATTCTGTGTGTCTCTAAAGATTTATAGGACCTTGTACTTGATGTTAAAAGAAGTGGTATTAGTAATGTAACGTAATAATAAAGATCAATTGGCCAGGATTTGTAAAGACAGCTGCTGGAAAGAAGAAAGCAATGGCACTTTCTGCTCAAGAGACTCTGTGTTGTGGAGCCGCCATCTCAGTCACGGGAAAATGAAATCCAGCGAGATTTAGCCCATGAATCTTATTTAAGGATTATTGGTGTGGTGTCTGGGGATGGATCGGCCACTGAATGCCAATCATAAATCACAGGCTAGATATCCCTGCGCGGCTCAGCTGACTGCCCCTTTTGCTCCCTCGCCCATGTTAGATTATAGTAAGCTGTCTGCAGAGAAATCCATGAGGTAATTGTTGTAGAAGGTTCATTATGCCAGAGGGCAGCTCTGTCTGTGTGTGCGTGTGTTACCATCAGAGTGTGTCACGCTCATTGTTGTCCTTGAATTTTCACAGTTAATTTGGGCGCGCTTTCCATATTTACTTTTGAGTCTGAATATGACTATCTCTCCTGCACTCGCTGACAGGTGAAAAATATTTACCGTGAGTGGAGCTTTGCTGAAAATCTCGTCCTTGGGTTATTTTAGGTAAGCAGAAGTTGATGCCACCATTTGGGTATTTTGCTTTCATAATGTGAAATGCAGACGAATTGGTTTCACGTCAGTGTTGTAGGTTTCTGCGCACTTGTGTGCTTTAATGAGATAAAAGACTTGAATGCCTGACAAGGACGAACTTTTTTTTTTTTTTTGTAGTTCTACTTCAAATGAGATCAAATATGTGGGCACAGACACTTTTATCGGGAATCTGGGAACTGCAAAACTCTTTCGCTCGGTCCATTCGACATGTTCAGCATCCTCTCTTGTTATATAGCATCTATCCCATATTGTACCCCAATGTGGGAAGAGGACAAAGTGTGACTGAGAAGGTGGCGAACGTGGATAAAGATAATAAAAACAAGAAGCTTCTGATGATGACGTGTGGCAGCCAAAAATATGTTTACAGAGGGACGCCTGTAATTTTAAAGGCTCAGCTAAATCATTGAATGCTTCCAAAAGACGGCCTGGGTTGGATTCTGTTCAAGTTCTGATCCTCTCTAACAAATTTGCCTTGTAAACACTCCAGTACAATTCAGAATGAGCCATGTTTTCCATTTGTTATAAAATTGTACTTTCAGTTTGTTTTTCTTGAGTTGTTACAGTCACGTTGAAAATCTCCCGAGCTTATACAGTCATGTCAAAATCCCTGTTATTTTTAAAAGCATAAAGAGAGAGGAGGGGAGCAAAAACCAACCAAAAAGTCCAATTGGACATAGTTGTGGCCAAGTTACATGGCATGGTGGTTTGAAATGAAGGGTTACTTTCTCCTTTGGTCCACACAGACAACACCAGATCCCTTGCGGTCCGGAGAAGGAATGGATCTGTCAGCTGAAAAGATTAGCAGGATCAAACACTAGTCCGATGCGGTCATCTTGTTGAGTCTGAAGCGATCATATGGTGAGAAAGAAGCTCAGGGAAGCTTTCTTTGAAAACCTATCCCCTTACACCTGGATGACCACTTGTGGGTAAAAGGACATCTCTGGCCCCTCGGTACTTCTCCTGTCTGCGCTGATTTCGGAGATGATTACATGTAGGCGTAATTGGCTTATGGAAACCAGCATTGTATGTCTCTGATGAAAACCACATTGCCTATGGCTTCAAGTCAGCCCACTCCCTCCATTGTGAAATGCTTTGCCATTATCCCCTTTCCACGCCTCCCCCTTTTTCTTTCTGACTTTTTCTTTTTAAAACAGAGGGCTATTTCTGTGTCTCAGAAAAATGTTATGATCTTATTTGAGGTTAGTTTTCTGCGAGAGGGTAATTCATCAAAGAAAATGTGTGTGAGAGCCACCTAGTCTGACATTATCATCCAATTTTAAACCTGAAACAAACAGAAAAACCATTTTCTACATATGATGGACTCTAGCAGTATACTGTCGTGACAGATGCTGGTGAGTATCTATGACAGTTATAGTAAATGGACTGGTTCTTGTATAGAACTTTGCTACTCTGCTTGAGCACTCAAACCGCTTTATACTACAAGCCTCATTCACCCACATATTCATACAGTCATAAATGCTTACACTTGGATGAACGCATCGGGAGCAACCCCTTATGCACCATGATCATGGACATGGGAAATGATATTGGAAAATGGAGAAACATGCGTAATTGCTTTCTTGCTGAGAGTTCTGTAAGAAGCCTTTTTATCTCTTGCAATGCTCTTCCTGTTCTGTAAATATGAAGTTATGCCAGCGGGTAGTTTGTTCAGCTCACCATAAAGACCACATGGGGGGAAACAGCTTGGCCGTCTCTGCCCGAAGGCACTAAAATGTATTTAAATGAAGCACCTTTAAAGCGCACTAATTAACACTTTCTGTCTTGTTTGTTTAGTCTATACCTAAGCATGTGTATATGAAGCTTCAGTTAGAGGCAACCACATCTTCTGACTGCCAAGCCAAGTACTACTCATATTAAACAAGCATAAAGACCTCCAGAAGTTCTACATAGAGCGTCTCTCCCTGCCCCCAATAATATTTTTTTATGTGACTTCTGCTGGAAATAAAAGGATTATCCTAATTTCCTAAAAAGTTGACCTTTAAGCTTCGAATCTGTTTTAACCTTGTAAAATATTTGATTCAGTGGGAGATTAAAAAAAAATAAATCCATGACAACATATAAGTAACCACAAAAATTCAAGTTTGGCTAGGAAATGTTACAAAAAAATGAATTCACCCAGTTTAACACACACACACACACACACACACACACACACACACACACACACACACACACACACACACACACACACGTGAGGTGTTTACCTGGCATCATATGCAACTTGGTTTAGTATCTTGCCCAAGAGCCCTTTGGCGCACGGAGTTGCAGCAAACCTTGTGATTAGTGGGCAGTGTGCTCTACACTTGGGCCAAGGCTGCGCAGGATGTTTCCAGTTTTCTTCCATTTTTACTCGTAACTAGCGGCTCCATAGTGTAGCAGTGTTCATCTAACGAGCGAAAGAGCCCCAGTTTGATCCCAGAAAGATGCACAAATCCTTTTGGGGGTTATTTCAAGAAGGTATAAAAGCCATATTCAACTCCATCATTGACCTTTTCAGATCATTTCTCCATACAGAGGTTGTTATAGGTTTGTGGTTTCCCCCAAGGTTTATTTTGGAGTGAAAAGACATCAGCAATCAGTGGTTCAAGAGTGTGACAAGCTGGCGGTGGCGTGTTCAGTAGTTGTTTCTCTAAAATCGTTTAAAAAAATGCTGCTTTTGGCTCAACTTTGACACCAGTTGCCCCCATCGTGGCCTGGAAGTGTGTTCCACAGAATTCCAGTCGCGCTGCTGGATGTGTTTGTTTTGGCTTTTGCGGACAGACGGGACATCAAGGATGTAATCAGACTGCCGCTGCATTGCCTGTTCATGCTCAGTCCTCTCTGTCTTTACTCTCTGTCTCTTTTATTGAGTCACTAAATTACAAAGAATTATCCCATTAAGTTCATTTGGGCCAGAACATTGGATGCTGTGTTTGGTCCTTTTAGTGGTTGGTTTGTTTTTCTCTATCTAGTTGTAAATGGTGCAGAGGGGGGAAAAACCCACCCCCTAAAAAAACGTGTTTTTCTATCAAGAAATTCCCAAGCTTGAGTCAAATCCTCTGTTATTGATGTTATTAAATTGTGTGTCTAAATTAAATAAAGTCAAACTGGACAAAAAGCGAGAACTAAGGCCTGCTGGTTGTTTTAACAAACAAACCTGGGCCTTGACTGTAAATAAATCATTCCCCCTTTGCCAGCCCGGGTGTTTGTTGCCATAGTCACGTTGATTTAGAGTAAATGCAGTTTGTAGAAAGTTATGAAGGCTGTTTCTTCTCTTCTCTCTCCAATAATCACAAACATTGCCCTTTTATGAAGCGAGGAAATTTCCCATGGGTTTTCTGTGCATTTGTGTTGTGTTGTTGCGACTGAGCCACGTATGTTGCTGTGCCAGTTCTTTATTTTGAGCTTCTGTTTTTTGAAATTTATTCCCCCACCCGACCAGTGAGTTTGTGTCCTGGCTGATGGAAATCGGTGAAACGGACAACCCAGAAGAAGGGGTTCACCTGGGTCAAGCTCTGCTGGAGAATGGTATCATCCACCACGGTTAGTTTTTCATTTTTATCTCCCGTCCTCTCTCCCACTCAGACCCGCTTTATCATCCTTTGCTGTCCCACATATTAAATCAAATCTGCCACAGTCTAATTTACTTTGTGCTGCACAGTGTAGAGCATGCAAATGCCTGCCATTCCCTAACCTAACCTCTAGACATGTCTGAAGAATGCTGTACTTTCACTCTCTGGCTGGAGTCTACAAAGTAGCTGTGGCTCTCTTATTTATTTCTTAGCAGGTGTCCCATTTAAACACAGCTTTGACACAATGTTTAGGTAAGGGATTATAAATATTAATCTTTTCTTGCCTTAATGTTTGTGTTATATTTTCTCAGCTGCTGTTCTGTGGCTTTGGGTAACAAGTGTGTTTAGTGCATGAGACTTTAAGCTGGCTAACGCTCTGCATTCACACTAAATGGCGCATGCAGCCCTGCATGGTTTTTCTTTCTTTCTTTTTTCTTTCTTTTTTTTCCTCAAAAGTGTAGGGCCCCAAGTCAAGTTGTATCTTAAATCACTCAGGGGCACTTTATTGCTTCCTCAGTGAGAAATGAGATGGGGCTTTAGAGCTGTTCCTGACAGAGAGGAATAACTCAGAGCCCCTCCGAGCTCTCTCTCACGGTGCAGTTAGCAGTCCCCATGCGAAAAACGATAGAATATCTTTTTATTTAAAAAAAAAAAAAAAAAAAAAAAACTTTAATGGAACCCGCTCAGCTGCAGCCAAGAGTACGGAGCCAGCTTTTATGACTGCTGGGGGGTCTACACGCAGTCCCCTGAAGCGAGAAAAGCAGGAAGCTCTGAGCAGCTGTGCTATCTGTGACTGCTCTGTGTGGGGTTGGAGTCCTTTTCTTGTCTGGAGAGCTTGTTTCTCTGTGCAGCCCTGCTTGGTTTGAATGTGTTTTGGTTTTTTTTTTAATTTTCACATTTAAAGCAAACTGAATAATGCTCCCCTTCACTCTGGGGCCTGAATGTGTGGCATTTCTTTAGTCACAGACAAACACCAGTTCAAACCAGAGCCCGTGCTCTACCGTTTCCGCTACGACGACGGCACCTACCACCCGAGAAGTGACATGCACGATGTTATATCCAAGGTAACAGTGTTGCGGTGGAAACGCAAGTCGATTTAAAATCGCACTTTAAGCGCATATCGCTGAAATAACCCAAAGTCTCTCTCCTGTTCCTCACAGGGTGTTCGGCTGTTTTGTCGTCTTCACAGCCTCTTCACTCCCGTCATCAGGTGGGCGGTCATTTTCTTTTCCACTCCATTGCAGTCAAGCCAGGTGGGGGCACGTGTAGTTCAGCGTCTGGCTTTTGTGCCTAAAAATAACCCCTGCCTGCCACATACGAAAAAGTGACTAAGAGGGATTAGGTTGTGAACTATGAGCTCATTGTTTTCGAGGACTTGTGAGGAGTTGGCACAGGCTCCTGTGGGTGATTGAGCATGACAGGTTTTATCTGGCTGTTCTCAAGACACAGATGTGCTGAAAGAAACTGAATCTATTCCCTCAATTTCCCTTCGATGTTTACATTCATGCTTAAAACAAAAATTGGTGATATTGTGATGAATCTCACATCATTTTTGATGCATCTGAGAGGAAAGTTTGTTGGAAAATGTTGTCATGATGAAGAATGTGAGTTAAGTGGGTGATCATTTGATTACAAAGAAGGTCCTCCTACAGTTTCCCCTTTTTGTTTGTGTGTGTGTGTGTGTTTTATAACCTAACACATGGTCTTGATCAACATGGTAAGCAGCTTAAAAGGTAATTCTAAATATCTGGTAGTTGTAGTAATACAAGTTTGACAAACATTCCCATATTTGTGGTGTTTTTACTTGCTTTTGTGGAGAGATCTTAATTTCATTCCACATTTTCATCAGTATAAAACCTGTTGTTCAATAAATAAAGCCAAAAATTAAAGTTATTCATGCAGATTGTTTTGTCAAAAATATATGACCAGGTTTCTGTGCTTGTCCCACTAGACATCAGTGTGGCGTTCGATACTGTTACAGCAATAAGAGATGTTGTGGGTATTGAAGGTACTGTGCAGTGGTGAGTCGGTGAGTCCTTTTCAAACACAAAGGTTAGTTAGCGAGTTCTCCAGGGTTCCGTGCTAGGACCAGTTCTATTTACATTATACATGCTTCCTTTAGACAGTGTAATTAGAAGGCATAGCATATGCATTGTCACTGCTATGCAGATGATAGCCAACTTTTTCTATCCATGAGGCCATATAACACACACAAATTAGTTAAATTGCAGGAATGCCGTAAGCACATGAAGACCTGGATGACCTCAAACTTTCTATTTCAGATAAAACTGAGGTTATTGTATTTGGTCCTAGAAATCCAAGAAATGCAGTATCTAGCCAGATGCTCAATCTGGCTACATTACTCTGGCATCCAGTAACACTGTGAGGAATCTTGGAGTAATTTTTGACCAAGATATATCCTTCAATGCGCATATTAAACAAATATGTAGGACTGCTGTCTTCCATTTCCATCCAGTATCTCCAACATTAAAAACATCCTGTCTCAGAGTGATGCTGGGAATCTAGTTCATGCATTTATTACTTCTAGGCTTATTAATTCCAGGATGTCCTAAAAACTCCCTGAAAAGCCTCCAGTTGATCCAAAATCAACTAAATTCAAGACTACAGTTTCCCTCGGATGAGTCTCTGTACCTTGCAGCATCACGTGGCCCAGTCACAGCTCAACAGTGCCTCATTTTTTTTTTTTTGTCTCAAAAACAGCTCTTAACACATTTCATTTAGAGTGACTGACATCATATTGATCTTGTTTTTTGAAAGGCACGCAGAGCCATTCCTGATTTAAAATGACATACAGCATGATGCAAAACAGTAATTAAACTTGGAAAATAAGCATGCTGGCTGGATAGAATGAGTAATGAAACTAATGTGACTTCTCTCAGTATCTTACAATAAGGGAAAATACTGGAAACTCCCCAAAGTGGACTCATCCAGCGTAGGCTATGTAGAAATTGTCACTTAGGCAAGTGCTTTTTGTTTTTAAAGCTTTACCTAGAGTGCCTAAATGTTTATTGGAGTATACAAGTTCTTTAAAAATCAGGCCTCGTTATATCTTAGAGACCTCACAGTGCACTCTCAGACTGCAGATTCCTTGGTTTTTCCAAAAGCAGAGAGGGAGGCAAAGACTTCAGCTACTCTCAGGATTTCTTTTTTGGAACCAGCTCCACGTTTGGACTCAGGACAGACACCCACTCTGTTTTTAATATTAGATTTAAAAATGTCTTTTTTGATAAAGCTTGTATTTAGGGCTGGGTCAGGTGACCCTGAGCAATCACTTAGTTATGCTGCCATTGGCTTAGGCTGCCAAGGGACTTCCCATGATATAATGAGGACTTCTTTCCATCCATTTCCTTCTTTGCTTCCTCGCTTCCGTAGTTTGGATTTTGTCCTGCCCTCCTGTGCTCACCCCCTAACTAGTTGCAGCACATGGCTGCCCCTCCCTGAGCCCACTTCTGCTGGAAGTTTCTTCCTGTTAAAAGGGAGTTTTTCCTTCCTGCTGTCACATAATCCATACTCATAGAAGATTGTTGGAATTTTGTCTACTAATGTAGACTCTCTACCTTAGAGTGGCGACTGTTGTTGTGATTGGCGCAGTATAAATAAAATTGGATTGAACTGAGCTGAATCTGCTGGCCTGCTTTGGTTTTTACTTCTTATAATCTGACTTTAATTCTATTGCCACCTGCTAATGTGTCGTATGGCGAAACACAACATCAGAGTTGGCTGTTTATACTGATTTCAAATAACCCGAATAAAAGCTTGAATTTCACAACTATAAAACTGTGCCATGGCTAGCGGGGGCACGCTGATCCTTCATCTGTCCTAGCATAGAGACTTTTTTGTTTGCTCTAACTGCTAAAAACCCCAAAGGGTGAATTTGTGTGTGTATGTTTGGATTGTCAGCATTCAGTCCACTGGTGTTTTTGTGTTGAGGCCAAAACTCTTGGCGTAAAAACTCCTGTTGGTGAACTTGAGTTGTGTGCGTTGTTAGCTCACATATCTGCGCAGCGCATTCTCCCTGGGAAGCCAGTACAATGCATCACAGGGCCTGGGAATGCCAGAGTTTAATTGGAGCAACCAGCCCCTGCCTAATTAGGTGGAATTTCCTGGCAGAGTAAGAGCGATTAGGCAAAGACGGGGGTATATACTATGCAGACCCCATAACCCTCTGCAGCTTCTTTGCCCCCCTTAAGCCTCTGCTTTCATTACAAGAAATCAGTGAATCCAGCCACTCCAGGGGATCTCGCTGCAAAGGAGCAAATGCCCACTTAAGCTGTTGTACACAGTTATATGTTGAAATAGATAATAAGAACAATTTTTCATCATGTACACAGGGACACTAGAGCCAAGGCCACTCATAAATATTCTTTACATACAATGGGGGGAAAAAAACTGTCATTTTTACCTCAGCATTTGAAATGTTGACAAGTTTTCCTCATTATGCTGAGGAGTCCTCCAGAAGCTCAATATTTACTGATGCATGGGTAGGATTTTCAGAATAACAAACAGTATGGAAAACTGCTTGATTAATTTCTCACTCCTGAGCAGTGGATTAAAGCTTGAACTTTCAGCATCCTCCGTGTAATTTATTCTAAGGAGTACTTAGAAAGTACGACAGTTGCATCCGTTTGCTCACAAAATGTCAAGACAAACTTTGTCATTGGACAGCAAGTTAAAAACCACCTCTCTGACCTTTCCCTCTGTTACTCCTCAAATTGCTGTTTCCTTATCCTCGACATATGGCTGCCCAATGGGCCGTTGTTTACCCCCATTTTTCACTCTGACAGCCTCACTTTGCACCAGCCGCTGAAGCCCAACTCTCACTGGCTCTAGTATCCCATTTTGGGGGAAATGCAGGGTGGCTCTTGGTTCCTCTGTCAGAGTGGTTTATGCATGGTGCGACATGGCTTCCAGCTGTACCGTCCTCATCCAAGACTAGCGCAGGCTGTCAGGCACAGTTATGTAACAGAAAGTTTCAGAATGGATCAAACATGGCCACGCTTGGCCTCTAACAATTCACTTTCTGAAGAGTACCAGGAGTCTGAAATCAGACTTTAACTTGGCCCACAAGTCTTGTTTGACTTGTCTGAACTGTGTGTGCTAGAAAGGCCTGTGTATGTTTAGTTTTGTGTCCGCGTGTGTAAGCGTTTGCATGTGCTGGAAGCGGTGGAGTGGTGTAAGTCACGGTGGTTCTGGACTTTCCCGGCCCTGCAGCTCAGCCCCTGCGTGTCCCCGGGGAGGCCCCTGTGTTCATGGGAAAGTCACGGCTCCATTTCAAACAGCATTCTCGGGGTCTGGCAAAGTGCGGCTGTGTGGGTAACACTGAGAAAAGCAACCCCATACTGACATGGAGCACCCCAAGGCCAAACACCAGCCAGTACTTGAAACGAGGCCACATCTCGCTGACACTGGGAATTATTATCCCTCCTTTTGGGCATCGTGTTTAAATAGACCAAGCAATTATTTCTCTACATATTCTTTGCCTACATTTTTTTTTTCACATTTAAAGCAAATAGTAAAATTTAAAATACCAAGAACTTTATTTTCCAGATCCCTCTATTGATATCTTCTGCTTTTGTGCCCATCCAGGGACAAGGACTATCATTTACGGACCTACAAATCAGTGGTCATGGCTAACAAGCTCATAGATTGGCTTATAGCACAGGTAAGCTCTTTCGCTGCTTCACAAATGTTATTTAATAAGAATACAAGTTGTTGAATTTGTCTATTTTGCTTGTGCAAAGAATTTGATGAAGTTAGATTATTATTCTGAACAGCATTTTTTTTTTCTTTAAATTCAGATACTTTCATATAGTTTCTTGTGTGTTTTTTAAGAAGACACCTTTCCATTAGTTTCTGGCCATGTTGAAAACACATGTCCCACCTCTTCCCCTTTCAAGCATAGAAGTTTAAAAAAAAATAATTCTGGGAGCGTCTGCTGTTGTTACACGTCAGTCACTTCAGATGTGCAGCAGAAAAAAAGACACCATCAGACTTGAAGCTCTCAAAGGAGCCGAGAGGAAACGAAAAAAGAAAAGCAGAATTGATTGGATAGCAAAGCTTTATTGACTATGACAGGAAGTTCTGAGGTTGACAGATTGATAGTCCTGTTCGGGACGACAACAAAGGGATGAAACATATATGGCGACCAGCAACCACAGAATCACTGGCAGTCATTACATGCTTGTGTCTGCGTAAATGTGCATGTGTGTGATTGCGGTATTCCATATGCATGTGTTTGAGTCGGTGCAGTGGAGTGGCTCTCGCTTCTTCCGTGGGACTTCAATAGCTGTCACACTATACTGTCTAGACATGATTTTGGCTCTGTTTAAGATTGAGTGTGCAGAGGCTCTGCTGGCCTTGAGGGCTTTTGGACGCAAGAACAAAGGAGGGGTGTGAATGTGACATTTTGACTGCACTCTAAACACACAATGTCCTTTGTTCTGTTTTCTCTCATCCTCCTTTGCTTCTTTTTTTAATCTTCTGACTTATTCACTATACCCACTCTTCACGCTTACATCTGTCTTATTTCTCCCGCGTGTCCACTCTTCTGGTGCAGGGGGACTGCAGAACGAGGGAGGAAGCGGTGATCTTGGGGGTGGAGCTCTGCAACAATGGCTTCATGCATCACGGTACGGCACTTTCCACTCCTGATTAAAATAAAAGGGGAAAAAATCCTGCAGAACTTTGGAATCCTCTCCATCACTGAGTAAATGAGAGATGAATGCTTTGGTGAAACCACGCAGAGGGCGTCTGGCATTTAGCGTCCTGTTTTAGAACATAACCACACTTGTTCTTTTTCCATTTCTACTTAATATCCCTCTGACATGCTACAGGAATAGAACTATTTTCCAAACCAGTGAATATAAGTGCGTGTGTGATGCTTGCATACCATCATTAATTCCATGTATGCATGTTCCCATATACTGTATGCACTGTATATGTCTTAAGTAACTAAGTGCTATGGGTAAATACATGAAAACTGTTTATCTGTAAGTGCAAAACGGACAGTGGCCATGGTTACAGTTTGCTTATGAGAGTCGGATTTGTTTTTAACTGCGCACCTCCCCTGTGCCAAAGTCCACATCATGCACACTACAGTATGAATCACAGCATGTCACCTCGTACCCCCATGATGCAACTGCTTCAAACTACCCGCAGTTCAAGCCTCACACTACAAATTACCAGCACATCTCCAGAACATAACAACCCCAGCCATCAAACTTCCTGTCACTTCCACTGCCTACAGGGTAATTTCATAATTTCATTTCGTGCCTGTAAGTTATTTGCCCTCACAATGTAGCTATATCTGATCTTGAGAGGAATGAAGTGAGGAAATGTTAGAAGGAAGCTCTGTTCTTTCCCCTCAGGGCTATTTTTTGGTTTAAAATTGAAAGTCATAGTGGATATGTTATGTTGCCCCTGAGACCTGGTTTGTTCAAAAGATTTTTTTTTTCCTTTTGCCATAAAAGTGGGGTCTCATTGTTTCCCAAAGTGTCTATTTGTGCATTTGGCGTGCAAATACTACTGTGGTCACACTTAGATGGGTTTAAACTTCTTAGCGTAATGCAAAAAGAGTTTTTTGCTAAATTTAACATGTTCTGCTTCTGCACAGCACCACACAGTGAGGTTACTCCCTCAGAAGTTGTCTGGGTCCAACATTTTAAATCCACCTTTCAAGTAACAATTTTTTCCGACACTCGCATACATTAAAAAACAATTAAAATTAGGATCTCCTATTACTTTCAGATATAGGTAGGAGTCAGATAACAAGCTTTAACACATTCACATTTAGCTATCACATTAAACTGTACTTGGCATTTGTAGCTAAATCTGTGGACTGTTGAACTTTCCAGTCACACTTTTCATATGTGACTTTGTTGTCACTCCCTCAGTGCTGGAGAAGAGTGAATTCAAGGACGAGCCCCTACTGTTCCGCTTCTTCGCTGATGAGGAGATGGAGGGTTCCAACACAAAATACAAACCTATGAAGCATGACCTGAAAATACTTGAAAATGTCATCTCCAAGTCTCTCCTGGTGAGTGCTCCTTGGTGGATTATTGATCGATTATTGCTCACTCCGACTGATATGCTGTGGCTTGCTGGGATTTATTCACAACTTGGAGCAAAGTGGAAACGCTGTAAATCATTATGCAGCACACAGCTGTGAGAAGTAAAAGTAATAACGCTACAAAAGTCCATTTTATACCTTGGTAAGCAAACCTTGTTTGTTTTTTTTGTTTTTTGCAGCAAGCGAGCAGACAGAAATGTGTGTGCTATCGGTCTTTAATAGTATCTTCTTCTGCTGTGTCCGTGTTTGTGCTTGGTCTGCTCGCTTGGGATTTTGCTGATGCGAGACATGTTGTTTTCCAGATAAGGCCCAGTGATGGAGGCTATGGCTTTACCCTGGAAGAGAGGAATCGAGTCCCCATAATCAAATTTGTTGAGAAGGGCTCCCCAGCTGAGGTGACACGGTCTCACACACAGAGATGCACAAAAGCACAATCGTGAAGTTTCTTCTGTACTTCTTTGAAGCCTTTTTGCAACGTGTTAGTAATGTTTATGCAAAAAAAAAAAAAAAAAAAATGCATTCCAGGCATAAAGCTCTCCTCGAGTTGCTCCTCATTTAGCAGATCATAGGTTATAGAGAATAGGAAGGAGCACTGCTAATGTGATTGCTTTGATTTTATTTTCAAAGATGAAAGTAAAGGCAGAGCTGTTTTGCAGATGTGCCAGCCAGTAGAAGTCTTTTGTTATTAAAATGTGATTCAGTCATTAGTCACGAAAAATAGAACCTCGTGACTCTTTGCCCTTCCTCTAAACCTGCTTTATTGTGATGTGGCACTAATGCTACCTTTAGTGCTTTCATACAAATATGGGGCAGATTTTTTTTTAGCTTTGATCTGCTATTTGAAAATGAGAGAAGAGGGTTCGAAGGCAAATGTGATCAGTTTGAGCGCATGATCTATAATTCCCTCCAGTCCTAAAGTAGCACTGAAGGAGCCTTGAACGTCTGGCTTGCATTGAGAATAGCGTTTTGTGTGATGTCTTAAAAAAAATTAAATCCTCAACAGGATCCAGCTGTGTGCTGACAGACACAAGTTACCCAGTGTTGTCTCCTAATGCTGGGAGTGTGCGTGCTTTTCATTCTGATTCAAACAGTCCACTGTGATTCTGCGTCACATTAAGACCGAATGTGTTACTTAATCCTTTTCTATAATTTATATTTATTTCTCTTGCTCTTCATATTCTCTTTCAAGATGGCTGGTCTGGAAGTGGGGAAGAAGTTGTTTGCTATAAATGGAGACCTGGTGTTCCTCAGGCCTTTCTCTGAAGTTGAAGCTCTCCTCAAGCAATGTTTTAACAGCAAAGGACCCCTCCGAGTGCTGGTCAGCACCAAGCCTAGAGAGTAAGTGTCAGATCTTTGCACGCACACGCAATGTCAGTTTCATCTTATTGTGTGCATATCCCAGCTCGGTAATTTACTCTTTCCTTTCATTTCCAGGACGATTAAGATTCCAGACTCGGCCGATGGCTTGGGATTCCAGATCCGTGGATTCGGTCCTTCTGTGGTCCATGCTGTTGGGAGAGGTAAGAGATTGCAGTTTCCACCACTTGAGCTGTCTGGCCTCATCAGCAAAAGTCTTTCCATCACCTCTTTGTTATTGTGGCACAGCTGGCGAGCAGCTGCTACACCAGCTTTGGGGGTGTGCGTGACTTGGCTGCGGTGTGACATGATCGCAATGATTTCCATGCACCTACTCGCATTTTTCTTAGCAGTTCGATTAGGATAGGAAAGTTTGATAGGAAAGGCTTTGTTCAGCAATTCTCCTTCACCGATCAGTTTGATAGGAAAGCACTCTGCATTTTTTTGCTCTAAATTCATCAGGCCTCTTACCTAATGCAGCATATTTAGTTGCACTGCTATCAGGGCTGGCATGAGGTAGGGTCCAATCAAAAAACAATTCGTCTCCATCTCAAGGGAATTGAATCTTTTATTTTTCCCCGCCTTAAGCAATCTAAGTCAGATTGCAGAGTATGTGCTTTCGTGTCAGCGTGCATGTGTGCGCCTGCATGTGTTGACTTGATGATGTGGTTGCTTGGGAACCTGGTGTGTGTTTAAGTGGATGCTGCGATCACCGGGGACAAAGCTCAATATATATAGGAGGTGTCTCATTCCTTGGATTGTCATAATAGCTTCTGTTCCCTGGTGTCTGAGGTCAACAGGAGCTGGTAATACCAATTAGAGATGAAGAAACCGAGGCACAGAAAAAGAGCAGTTGCACAAAAATCTGTCGTGAAATTAATTTCACACAGCAATTCAGCGTATTGGCACTGTTGCTTGACACCGGTGTTGCACATTTTTGTAAAATAAGTGTTTAATGCGAACCAGGCATCTATATTTTTACAGCTGTGGTCAGCAGTTTACATACACTCATCATAGGCACGAATGCCATGGTTTGTTTGGGGGTTTGATTTCTTTAAACTTTTGTCTGCAGTATACATCACTGCTGTGATGTGCAGTCAATTTTTGTTTTACAAGTTTGAATTTATTTAGGATTTTAGGATTTTCTCTAATCTAATTTGTTTAAAGGGTTAAAGGTTAGGCTTTCAAACCTAAGAACATAATGTCAGCTGTCAAGTATGGTGGTGGTAGCGCCATGCTGTGGAGCTGTTTTACTCTCAGTGGTACTGGTAGGTTGCAAAAAGTGGATGGTAGGAGGATTGCATCTAAATTCTTCAGCTTCACCTCAAATCAGACAGCTAGATGGTTGAAACCTGGACAGAGGTGAGTGTTCCAGGACGATGATCCCAAACACATATCAAAACTGGTTTTAGAACAGATAAAGCATGCTAACATTATGCTTCAGGAATGATCTTCCCAAAGTCCCAAACTGTAAAGTATGTGGGAAGCTTGCTCCATGTCAGGAAGGCAACTAATTTAAATTAAGTCTACCGATTCTGTTAAGAGTGGTCAAATATCAGGCCAGAGATATGTCACCATGAGAACAGATGACAAGAAGCTTGTTGATTGTCCCTTCTCATCATAGTTGGTGAGGGTTCATGTGTGTATTTGAGCCCGTATGTATAATTTTGACCCCGTGGGGATTAGAGAAAATCCAAAATAAATTCAAACGTCTTGTAATTTTAAAGTCAGTAAAGATGTATGCTGTACAATTATTCCACAGTGGAAAAAGAACAGTTTAAAGAAATCAATAAAACGCCAGACTTATCATTATATTCATGCCCGTGATGACTTCACGTAATTTTTGACCACACTTGCAGAAAATCAGAAGTCTAGATGGATGTGTGTTATTGTGTTGGTTGTTTTTTCCTTATGATATAGACATTTTTCACCTTAAAATGTCTTAAACACGTAGAAAGGTCTTGAATGTAGTGTAAGTAGAAGGCACTAGCCTTATGGAGTGCCATAGCACGACTCCACATGGCCAGAAAGCCATCTTTCAGCTTGTTAACTAGCTGAATCCTCCTTGAGTTGTCTAAAAATTGTTTGGTGCTATAGCCAAAATGCTAACTACTGAGGATTCAACTGAAGTTTCAACTTTTGACCATTATGAGTACACCATCTGGGTACTTGAGCTGCCCTTCATTTAGTTGTGCTTATCAGTGTAAACACACTTATGCACTCTAAATAGTGTAATAGTACTAAAGTATGCTGTTGTAAACGCAATTAACATAGCAAGCAATAAACCTGCTAAACACTAGTATGTTAATACTGTTGGGGTGACCTTTCTAAAGGAGCAACTCACCTGAGACTGGGTGCTTAGAGAGTTATTGATTATTATATTTTATCGTTCATTAGCAATACATGCTTATCCTTTTAGAGAATCCCAAGGCCTGTGGGGGGATTGGGCAAAAATGCCACTTAGAAGATGTTGAAGCCCTTGTAGAAAGCATAAAGAAAATATAAAAATGTTTTGAACAATACTCATTCATACTGGACTTTGCTAAGTGTGTTTTTAATGTAATATGTAGACTCTTCTCTTCTACTCTATTAATAACTAGAATATCCTTGTCTATTGTTGATATATTATAAGTTCAGTTGATGCGGAAAGGAAAGTACACTGGATATGTCCGTCCCTGCAATCTTCGGCCAAGTGATTACAGATTCCTTACTTTGCAGCGTGAGGTTTTCATGATGTATTTTTAAGGAGCTGAGAAAACAAATGGGAGGAATATTTAGTCTGCCATACACTTCCTTCTGATAGCTGTAAACCTTGAAGTTCTCCTATGGTCTGAATCACATCCCTCAGAGGCCTTCGTCTACCCCAGATAAACAACTTCCCTCCTCCCTGCACCACACTCTCCCTCTCACACTCCTCCTGAGCTGCCAAAAACAGGAAACAGTCTTGTAAATACAAAGCAAAAAAAAAAGAATGTTGTTCAATCTAATTTTGCATACAGGATGTGGAAAAAGTGACAATTATTTTCTTTTAGGATGTGCTCATGTTTTTTTCATCCGGTTTCAGCATGCACCTGCAAGATAACGTGCGGTAGCTCTTACTCTTTTCACCCCTCCTTCCCCTTGCATCTCTGTCTGTCTCACGCCAGGCACAGTGGCAGCAACTGCCGGTCTCCACCCAGGCCAGTGCATTATAAAGGTGAACGGTATCAATGTGAGCAAGGAGAGCCATGCCAGCGTCATCGCTCATGTCACAGCGTGCAGGAAGTATCGGCGACCCACGCAGGTGAGACTGGAGGAAGAAAGGAAAAGCAAAAAGGGATAAACTGCAGAGTAAATCTAACCAGACACAAGGATTTGTCAAGGGGGGTGGGGGTGGGATGTCATCCAGCGGTAATGAAAAAGTATTTAATTTTTATTATGTGTCACTGTGGAGCAGAGAAAAAAACGAATAAATGATTGTCTTGCTGGAAAAATAGAATTCGTTTCTGCAAATTTGTTAGTAGAAGTGCAAAAGAGCAGAAAATAAGGGAAACTATTTACCCTGGTTCTCTCTGCCTTTCCTTCATTTGGGTCATTACGCAAAAATAATAGTAGTTTTGGCTTCTTTAGCACTGACCCCTGGCTCACAGTGGTGGGCTTGTTGTGGGAGACTGGCAGGCTGCAGATAGAGGTGGGAAAGGATCCCGAGGCTGGCTGGGGGTCAGAGTGGGTGAGAGTCTTGGAGTAAGACTGATCGAAGATGGAAGGAAAGAGGGGGATAGTGTGGGGTAGGCTAAACAGCAGACAAGAGTAGGAGGAGAGCTCGGTCCACCTGTCGAAGGTGGGAAACGGTGAAAAATAGAAACCCCAGGGTGTGTGTATGGTGTGAGTTAGTGTAGTGTGTCATTATAATTGAGCCTCGTGTGGACCTCAGGCTTAATGGTGCACTAGAGTGTTCCAAAACTCCTGGAGATCTGGTTTCCATCAAGTGTGGACCCGGAGGAACCACCCTCTCGTTCTCGCTCTTTGCGTCTTTGTGTGTGTTTGTATATGTGTGCCTGCGTGTGCGGTTGTACACTAGAAAACCACAGACCAATGGGACGGCGCAGCATGTATCCTTGGCAGAAAACCCTCTGTGGGCTTGGGTGTAGAGAAAGGACACACACACTCAAATACACACAGGGCATGCTAGAGTGGGTTGATGAGTTTGGCATGGGTTTGCTTTTGCGGTCTCACCGAGAGCCATGTTTCCATATGTTTGTGAAGACTTTTCACTGTATGCTCTGCCAACCCAACTGTGACACTGCACACCATATCTAGGCAGAATCCGCTAAACGGGCTGCAACAAACCTCCAGCCTCAGCTTGTGTACACATGCACACAATCAACAGAGTAATAGAAATTCCACCTGTTAAACACCAGGGTTGGAGGGATAAGAGTGATGCTGCAGTAGATTGATTCATGTGGACAGTTGTGTACATATGGGCCTATAATTTCTCCAGTTAAATTAATTGTAAATTAAAAGACACAGACTACAGTTAGTCAATTTAAAGTGTAAATTGGGGGGAAAATTTCATTTTAGCATTTTCTTCACTAATATGATACAAAAATAATGTTATAAAAAGTTCAAATGAAATCCATCTTTAATTATTTTTTCTTTAATGTATTTAGCAAGATACTATCAAGTGGGTCTACAACAGCAGTGAGAACGCCCAGGAGGACAACCAGAAAACTAACCAGAAACCCATCCCTGAGAAGAATGGAGAAGGCTTTGAGTGTAAAGTCGAAGGTGACGACACACGCACACACATGCTCATTCACAAGCTACATGGGAATATGTCATTTTGGCAAAGTGCTTCTTTTTTTTTTTTTTCCTTTTCTCAAAGTGTCTGTGGATGTAATGCAGGGTTGTTCACAGGAACACAATCCCATTACCTCCTTCAGTTAACAAGTAAAACATAGCTCCAAACATGCTCATCTGGAATGTGTTAGTGTGAGAACAGCTGCCCCCTCTGGCTCATCAAGTGTTAATTTCCCCCTGCAATTTATGCATCCCAATGAGAGAGTAAAACAGGAAAGCTATTCCCTTCATAGCAAACAGCTCTGTCAGGATTTATAACTACATTAGGTCACTGCTTTACTGTAGGGCTGGTTAACTTGCTGCTCTTGGAATTGCTCCGGGGTTTGTTTTTTTTGTTTTTTGGAGGGAAATGGAAGAAAGCCACGAGCAGAAGGTCTTTCTCTGAAATTATCTGCAGATTTGGTGAACAGAGGCCTCCCACAGTTCTAAGTGTGGTGATGAAAACACTGGAAAAAACTGCATCAGTGCATTGTAGAACATTATTACATGTCATTATAATAGTTTCAGGCATAAATACCGCCTTGTTGCTTCGCCAACATAAACATAAAAAGTTTATACTATGTTTTTTTTTTTTTTATGTCTTATGTTTTTGTGTCTCCAACCTCAGAGGTAATGGACAAAATCAACACTATAGCTATCATTGATGGAAAAACAGACCATGTAAGTCTGACAGTAGACAATGTCCACCTGGAGTACGGAGTGGTGTACGAGTATGACAGCACAGCTGGCACCAAGTGCCATGTACTGGAGAAGATGGTTGAACCCAAGGGATTCTTCAGCCTCACTGCTAAGGTAAAAATGCAATTACATGAATACATTACATTTCCTTTCTCATTAGGGGTGTGTGTTTTACTTATTTATCTTAATGCAAAAATAATTGGTAGGCTAGTTGGTAGCTTTTATAGTAGATATTTGTCCAATATCAAATTTTCCAGCCTTACATTTATTAGCATTTTCTCTCATGTATTGTATTTGTTTAACTGAATATGACTCATAAAGCTACTTTCAGGTCCTTCCTTATTTACAAGGAGTTGTCACAGCACATAGCCCTGCATGTCTGATTTAGCCTTACTTAAATCCATTTCCTGATGCAACCCTAGAGAGATTTTTCTCCCCTCTGGAGACTGAACTGGAGATCTTTTGCTTGTTAGGTGAATGTGTTAACCTCTACACTATGGATTCATTAATTGCAGGCCTCATGTGATTCACTATTACTAAGGCAGGAGGCAAAGTTTGGTGTTTAGTGCTCTGCAAAAATGCAGAAAAGCCCCCATGAGGTGTGTATTCTCCACCTGACAGGGAACCCAGTAGTTGAAGTTCTCTGTGTTAGCAAATCCACATCTAGCAGAATGTCTTATTCAGCTAGTAAAAATCCCCCTGAGCGTAATTTATCAAGCAAAGATGTTGCGTTAAGCTGTGACTTTCATCCTGGATGGTTGTGGACAAAATGAGGGACGACAGTGAAAGAGAGGGAGACATTTTATTACCTTTTATATGATGGATAGTGGTGCTTATTACCAAAGAGCAGCTCCTTGCTTGGTAAGGGATAGCAGCAGACAAGATGTGAACAGACTTTACATCTTGTCTGTGTTTTAGCCGGCTCTTGAGCAGGAGTCTACTAACACACGAGACTTTTCTTCTCAAATTTGACAAGATGCACAAATTCCACCATAAATTCCAGTGTAACGTTTTTGTTGTCACTAAATCCAACAGCTTTCCTGCTGTGCAGATTGGAGTGGAGCTTGAAGCTAGTGAAAAGAGACAGCTTTATTTTAGTCGTGTTAGTTCTCAGCTGGGCTAAGTGCATGCTTTTTACATCCCAGCAGTGATGTTCACAGAATGATCATTATTGATTTAAGATACACAGAGGATGGAAGACTCACTCAGACACAGATGCACACTTGCTGATGTGGGAAATGAAACACAGTTTGAAGCGTATTTCTGCCAAATTTCATGATGAACAACATCTGTCTTGTTTATGGTAAATTAGACAAGATCACATTTGGGTACATGTTTTTAAGTTGATCTAGATTTACTGTTCTTGTCCTCTAAAGTGTGTGAAAGCTCTCTTCTAAACACTGCCGATGACATGCACAAAACAACACTTGCCATAACTTCTCTCACTATATGCAATATCTCTTTTCTCCCAAGTAAAATTTTAGTATTATTATAAACATCTGCTCCCGCATTCCACACCGTCCTCTGAGATCTGTGTGATGTTGAATTTTAATGTTGGTTACGCTGTCGTGGTGCATGGGTTGTCTTGTGCTTCAGTCTCTTCCTGCTGTTACATTTCCTCCCTCGAGTTTTGTGTGTCTTATTGTCTTCATATCTAATCTCTGATTTGCAGTCTTCATATAAACAGTATATGCATCACAATAATATTCATATTGGAATTAAACTCCTGATGAAATGCTGCAAATAAATCTGCCCTCTGTCCAATTTTGATCTTGTTTTCGACTGAATAAGGAGCTTGGTCATTCATTTACATCCCATTAGTTCCCCCAAAAGGGATTTTTTTTAAAAAAAGAAACATTTGCATATCATTTAATCAACCCTGACTTTGTTTACTCTTTCTGAAATCAGATCCTGGAGGTACTGGCGCGTAATGATGATGCGCTGGTGCAGATGTGTGGAAGGTTGATTTCCAGCTGTGATCTGATCCCAGAGGAGCTGCGGGTGCGCCTCAGTGCCATGCATAGTGAGAGGGCAGAGCACATTAATCGACGCATCACTAACTACAGAAAGGTAACTGTTTGGAGGGCCTTGAGCAGTCTCTTGTTGCCATGCTAAACTGTACAGCTTGGAAGTGTGAGTATGGACAATTCTCTAAAGACCTACAACAATAGAAACAGGATGCAGCTGGTGTGGAGATACACGCTTGCATAGATCCACAACATAGTTTTGCTCCTGAAAGAAAGACTGGGAATCCTTTCTGAAAGCTATAAAACATAAATATAGTGTAACAGGACTTGTAGAGGGATTTTCACTACATACTTACTGGAAATGAAAAGAAACTTTAGTGTTAAGGACTTTAAGCACACTGAAAAGATACAGACAAGGTACACATGCATATTTTTCTCACTGTGCTGATTTTGTTTCCATTAAAGTATCAAGGTGCATCAGTCAGTAAATGGACTGGAC